>NC_132912.1:12548999-13748999 GCF_047675955.1 Chlorocebus sabaeus | reverse complement strand
ACAAAAAATTAGGTTGGTGTGGTGGCGCATGCCTGTAATCCGTTACTCAGGAGGCCGAGGCAGGAGAATCGCTTGAACCCTGGAGGCAGAGATTGCAGTGAACCAAGATTGCACCACTGCACTCCAGCCTGGGTGACACAGTGAGACTCTGCCTCAAAAATAAACAAACAAACAAACATTATGGAGCAAACAAGCAATGGGAAATGATACACTCATTCAAAATTATGTCAATCTCCATATTTTAATCTGGAGAGATGTATTATTAAATAAGGGAAAGGGAAGTATGTTACAAAATACTATAATAATTAAAATAATTTAAGTACAAATATTTAGCATAAGTACATTTAATTACACTTATTTTTGAATATATTCATGTTTTTTAAAGTTTAGAAGGATAAGCTCTAAAAAAGATAATAATATCAAGAAAACAAGCAGTGAGTAATTTAGAACTTCATGAAGAAAACTAACTGCACAGCATTTTTAGGTAAGTCATTTTACACAGGAAAGAATGACATTTAACTTATCGGAAAAGCTGGAGACAAATGTAAACACCGTGGAGATCTTATTTTCATGAAACAATCACAAATAAACTTACCTCTTGCCTAGAAAGCGTCATAGGTAATTTTTCCTCTGCCAGTTCAAGTTCTAACACTGGATTCGATGAAGTTAATGGTTTCTGGTCCTCCTCTTTTGGTTGTATCTATATTAATAGCCAAAAGAAATGAAATTCAGCTTTAAAAATATAGTTGATATTTATCATTCTATTACCTTAGCTATTCACGGAAATTAAATATGTTTTCAACACTGAAGATCTTCTAATATTCCTCTGAGCAAAGAGCTCATAATAAATGTGCATGCTTGTAAAAGAGAGTCAAACATATTCACATCAGGGGCATCACAAGTCCAGAGCATGCACAGAGGAATCAGCATCCTTGCTATAAAAGAGTGACATGACTCATGCCTGTAATCCCAGCACTTTGGGAGGCCGAGGCGGGTGGATCACTAGGTCAGGAGATCGAGACCATCCTGCCTAACGCGGTGAAACCCCGTCTCTGCTAAAAATACAAAAAAACTAGCCAGGCGTAGCGGCGGGCACCTGTAGTCCCAGCTACTCGGGAGGCTGAGACAGGAGAATGGCGTGAACCCGGGAGGCCGAGCTTGCAGTGAGCCGAGATCATGCCACTGCACTCCAGCCTGGGCGATGAGCAGGACTCCATCTCAAAAAAAAATAAAAGAGTGACACGACTGTCATGATTTCTGAAATCCAAATTTAACAGGGCTGAAATTTGCACTCTCTTTCTCCCCAGATTCTAAAGACTGTACTTTTTCCTGAAAAACAATCAACTTGCTCTTCTTCTTTAAATTGTCTTACAGGGTTATTTGATTCTTGCTCAGCTTCAAAATGAAGACTAAAGAAAAGAATTTCTTTCTAACAGCAACCTGTGAAGTTTCAAGCTCTAGCTTTTCCTATCCTGCTTTTCAAAACGTATTATTCCAAACATATGAAAATCACTGTTGGACATACAGAAAAATTCCTAATGCTACACAGAGTTGGTCCACAAACTGAGCTACCAACCTTGTAGAAATATAAGGAAAAAAGCACCTCTCTATTAATGCCACCCAGGGAAAGAGTGGGCATTTTTGTTCATATGAACCTGTAGGAAAAACAATCTCTTCATATATTTTCTCAAATCTGTTGCTCAAGTCTCAGTTTAGGAAAACCGAATTCAGCAATTTACAAGCCCCTTTGTGGAGTCTGTAAAAAGATACTGAGACGTGGTTTCCCATCTGACCATAAGATAAATCCACAATGCTGAAAGTGGGAGTAAGATCAAAAGAACATAAAAGATGATCAACATTAAGGAAGAAACTCACATTAAGAAAGGTTATATGGTGAAAATTACATAATTCATGATTCTATAGCTTACAGTTCAAGCTTATGTTTACCATAACTAATTGATATTGAGGTAAAATTAAGGTAACAAACTAAACCTTTCTATTTTCACAGGTCAAAACAGCATCAAGCCTTAAAAAATGCTAACTCATTTCTACAAAAGAATAAAAGTAATGAATACTATGTCATTACTACCAAGAGGGAAAATCTTTAAAAATCTTTAGAAAGAAACACCTGTGCTTTACTTTTCAAGCATGAAAACGTATTTCTCTAAAAATCTCAAGATTAAAAACACATTTAATGATACAATGGCAGTTAATAGCTCTGGGGAAAAGATCTTAAGTCATTTCGTCAGCTGGACTCAAAGTTATAAACAATTATCTTTACAGTAATTATTTTGCTTCAGGGCTTTCCTCTATATAAACAAACAAACAAAAAAAAGCACACTAAACAAAAGCAAAAACTGCCACTATATTAAGTTACTTTGCTACCTTATAAAATAGCTGAAAAGGTTCAAATTTAGGAATCTGGGAATGCCACAAGCCAGCAGAGTAAACCTATGTAAGTGATTCTTATTCCAGACCAAGTGTGTGTAAGACAACACTGGGCAAGGCAAAAATGAGAGTTCCTTTCTGAATATCTATCTACTCAATGGTTATTAACTTAAAACTTACTTTCATTTCCTAATTAAGCAAATAAATACCTTTACGGAAAAAAATCAAAATACAAGTATAAACTTTCCCATATTTTAAAAACATGTCAGAAATATAATTACATTTTAAAATATTTTTTAAGTCACTTCTTGGTATCTTTGGAAAACTACATTTTTCTTTAATACTTGTCTTCTCCCAGCACTACAAAATCAAACCAAATGCATGTACATACCATGTGCATTCCTCATGCTTCCTTCTAAAAATGCTATGCAGGATAAATCCATTTCCAGAACTTTCCCCATTACATGCACAAAAGTATTATCTTATATTGATATTTCACAAGCAAAAGGTTAATTACAAGTTTATGATTTGGCAAAAGTATTTCAATAGAACCTCTGAGCTTTGAGTTAAAAATTAAGCTAGATATAGTCTTCTTTTAAAATAATTTAAACATAACTTCTCCACCTTATACCCTTTAACCCCTCCCAATAAAACCAGAACACATTATCAACTAATTTCTTCTAAAATATACAAGCAAAGCCTTCCAGACAACTCATTTGTTTCTAAGAAATATTTCAAGATGACATTTTCTAAACAGTGTTTGAAATGTGATACCTTATTACAACAAAGGCATATAAATATATATGGCTTTATACTTTAGGCAGAGGTTCTTAAGACCCAAAAGTAAGTATTAACAATGCAAACATAAAATCGATGGCTTAAAATATTCCGGAGAAGGCAGGGAAATTACCACCACTAATATTACTGTGGTTAGATGAATAAATGTTTTGAACTCTTTCCAAATGGACTATTTTATTGGGAGAGGTAGGGGAGAGGAGTGGTGGTGGAGTTGAAAATAAGGCAGTCTCAGATTCAGGACTTAATTTAAAAAAAAAAAAAAAAAAAAAAATTCAAGCTTTGATCTCAAGCCACTTCATGCCATCCACAAAAAGCCAAACCATTCCAAGCCAAAAGTCATGCATGTATTTTCCTGAATTCAAGATTTTTTTTAAATGCAAAAACAAAAACTCATACCTCTCCAGATGGCTTCTCATTTATAGGCTAACGTATAACATTGATAAATTGAACAGAGATCAATGATTGTCATTTAACAACAGCTGTATAAATTTAAACTCAGAAATATACAATTTAACATAAAAGCACACATTCATACCTTATACCCACATCTTTCAAAATATGCTTCCTCTTCTTTTTTGGCGAGCTCACTACGCTTGAAATATTTTTTATTTTCCTATTCAAGAAAAAAAATTATGTCAATAATAAATCCTTGGGCAAAAGTTCATGTCCCATAGTCAACAAGTACCTTTAGAAACCTTTTGAAAACACTCTTCAGTTTTTCAAGAATTTGATAAAATGAGTATTTTTTGGTTCCAGAGATGAATACACGGATTCCCCAAACACATCACCAACCCTCCACTATGACTAAGGGCACCGATGTGTGATAAGTTCAAGTATTTTTCTTGCAGTATCAATCAGTAGGCAGGTTCATCCGCAAAGAGGAGACCAAGAATATTTTCCAAATGTTTTGATTTCTTAAGGTTTGAGTTCAATTTCTTCAAATGGAGTCATTATGAACCACATAAAATGGTATATCTCAATTATTTTTTCCTCATAGAAACAAAATTATGACATACATAGCCTACATTTGAAATCCCACCTAACAAGGGAATTCCAGGAGTGTAAGTTCTTTCTTGTTACCTGGAACCTTATTATATCAGTCAGTTCCTAAAATAATCTAGATATAGGGTGTTCTTGGTGAACCTTATTTTAAAAAATGATTTAAGGATATTTGGGGGTTTTGTGCATTTTTCTGGTTTTTGTTTGTTTTGGAGACAGGGTATCTCTCTGTTACGCGGGCTGGAGTGCAGTGGCAAAATCAAGGCCACAACTTCGACTCCCTGGGCTCAAATGATCCTCTCACAAGGTATTTGTTTTGATATGATTTGATGTAAAGAGACAAGCTCTAAGTCTTGTCTGTGGCTAAAAAGATGTCAATCCTTTCCACATTATACATAAAATTATCCTTATTGTTACATCTACAGTCCATAATTTGGAGGCTAGTTGCTATCTCAGCTCTGCCTCTTGGATATTATTCCACTGATGGCTTTGTTCAAATAAAGATACTGCCCCCTACTGTATTAACAGTAATGATATAATAGTACCTCTGTACTACCTCCACACAAGTATTTAGCACCTCATAGTTCCAAAGCTCATTCACTCAGGCAGTGATCATCAATGGATGCTAAAACCTTATGAAAAAAGCCACTGTTGACAATGGAAAGATCAGTCTGCCACCATTTGAACCCAACGATCAAGCTTGACATCAGTAAGAGATTATGTACCACCTATGTTATACTACAGGAATTACCCAGCCATCGTCTAGGAAGTGTTCTTGTTAAATGTAGGGAACAGAGGAATTAACTAAGTGTCAATATGCCAGGAAGCAATCAGACAAGTCAAAGACATTTAACAAAACTAGCCCCAGTTTCTCCAGCAAGTCAATGGCACGGAAAAAATCGGCGAAGTTGAGAAAATGACAATGTTCTTCATTAAAAGAAACCAAGATTCATAACAAGCAAATTCAAGGATCGAACTTCATGTTGACCTGACTTGAAAAACCAACTGTAAAAGCCAATGTATGTAGGTATTTTAATTCAATTGGAAAATATATGAATGTGAGAAGAGTATTTGATAAAATTAACAAACTAATTTTAATTTTGTTGGGTGTGATCATATTTTGGTTTTAAAAGAACACGTCATTTTCTAGAGCTGCATGTTTCAGGAAAAGGATATGCAGAGGCTCATCATAAAATTTTATCTATTTTTGTGTTATGTTTAAAACTTTCAGGATAAAGTTTTTCTAAAAGTTCATTCGTTAACTCAATAAACATTTCCAGACTTATCTACCACACAACAAGCACAGCTTTACAGAAATAAAGATGAAGATATTATCTGGGGTAAGGAACCGATGGTATCATCTGAACATCAAAACTACCCTGAGTACGGTGGGGGAAAATAGTATTAACCCCTTTTTAGCGGTGAGAAAGCCGAGAATTAGGTTAGGTGACATTCCCAGAACTCAGCAAGAATGAGTAGTAGCAGCTAGAACTCTGGCCCTTAAACCCTTGGTCCTGATCTAGTCTTCCAAGCTACAGTTCTTCACTCCCAAAATATTATTTCGGCATCTAAAATTGTTTTTGACTAGGTAGTATATAATTGTCATACTTCAAATAAGTTGGCAAACACACATTGGTATCCTTTCAGAAAAGGCTGATACGTAGAAAGAAAGGAAAAAAATCTCCAGGCCAGAGGCCATGGTCCAATCTTTTTGACTATGTTATCTTTGATGACCATGTCTCAATTCCATTGAACACACCTAACAAAATCTCAAGCCTAGAACATCTCAAAATGTGGTCCACAGAGGCTCTTTCAGAGGTTGTGCAAGGTCAAATTTATTTTCATGATATACTAAGACATTATGTGCCCCTTTTCCATTGCGCTCAGATTTGCACTGACAGTCCAAAAGCAACATGGGGGGAGGATTTGGGAAGGGGTACTACTGGCATCAGCATAAATAAAGGCAATGCCTTCAAACTGTACCAGTAGTCACTGTATTCTTCACCAACATGCACTTGCAAGAAAATAAAGTCTAGTTTCTCTTAAGAACGTCCTTGACAAAGTGTAATTTTCCTAAATCTCAACCTTTGAGTACACAGCCTTTTAATAATCAGCATGAAAAAATAAAATGTATAAAGCACTTCTGTTACTTACTAAAGTAGAATGGTTTTCTCAAAGAAAAGCACTTGTGCAATCGTTTGATTAGTCAGATTTGGGTGTTTGGTAGACATTTTCTCAGAATTGAACAAAACAAGCTTAAAGTTAAAAGAAAAACAATGATGGAATTTACCACCAATGATAAAATTCCAGGTATCAACTGAGAACTGGAAAAGTGGAAAACTTGTACCCAGCACCATGAGCTATTTAATAGCTTCCCAATACTTGAAGCCTTTTCCAATGAAATCAGTGGTGATATTAATAAATGTGATTTTTAAGTATTATCTAATGAAAATGTCAACATTAAGAAGATCCACATAACTCACTGAACCATGACATTACAAAATCAAGATGTTACAAAATCACATGTAGGTAAAAAGATCCAATTGAAGAGCAAAATAGATCAGCAGGCTTTAATGGATGAAAAATTCATTGAAATGATTTCAGAATCCACATTGTAACTGCTCTTTAAGAAACCACTTGTGTAGTTTTGGTGTAGTATCAAGAAGAATATCCACAAATCTGAAAAGGCTACTAAAATACTCCTTTTTCCAACTACTTATCTGTGGATGAATTTTCTTCATGTACTTGAACAAAAACAACATACAGCAACAGATTGGAGGGAGAAATAGAATCCAACTGTCTAATATGCCAGAGATTTCTAAAACAATGTCACTTTTCTCACTAAAGTGTTTGTCTTTGCAAATATCGTCTTGTCATAAAAATATTTGTTAGCATACTATGGGTTTATTGCATTTCTACATGGAACATACATTTTTTAATTTCCTGGCTTTAATTTATAATATAGTAATTATCAATAAATGTATTCTATGTAAATAAAAGCTCTCTGGGGCTATCAATAATTGAGAATGAGACCTGAGACCAGTAAGTTTAAGTCCACTGGGCATTCTCCACGCCTACAGCATGCTCAAAACAATGCTGGCAAAAACCACTTGGGCCTCAACATTGCCTATTGGTCCTAGGGTACTCATCCATCTCATTTTCTTTCCTATTGTCTACACTGACCATTCCACTGTCTCCATTCTCATGAACTTCCCATCCTTTCATTCTCCCCTCATTTTCAGCAGATGACTAAACCATCTCACTTTACGGAAGCGACCAGTCAGGAACTCCTCCAAATTCCTCCCAACTCCAGTCCTGACCTGGATCTGCTTTGGTCCTTTCATTTCACAGAGGAACAGAAAACCCTCCTTTGTCTAGGGCAAATCCCTTCCCAATTACTCCAGACCTCAGTACCTCAGGGACTTCTCACCATCAATGCTGTTTTCTCCTTCACATATTCATCCTTCCCCTCTCTACTGGCTCTTGACAATTATCATTTAAGTATGCTCAAGACTCTGCCCTGGGTATCATTTACAGCAGAACCACATTAAACTGTTTAATCCACGTCCACTTCCTTACCTCTATTTCTCTTTGCAGCCCCACAGCATATGGCCATCCATTCTGTTTCACTGAAAAAACCTCCCTGGGATCATAAATAATGTCTAAGGTACAAATGCAAAGGGACTTCTCTGACTGATCTCATTCAGTCTTCAATTTAACTGCTCATTCCTTCCTTCTTCAGTAACTGTCTTCTCTTAGCTGACAGATTCTTCTTATGTCTTCCTCACTTACTGGTTTGCTCAGATTTTCTATTTCTTGTATTTTTTTGTACTTTTTAGCCATTTACTTCACTTAGATTTTCCAATGTATTAGAACTAGTATACAGTTCTCCTTACTAATTTTACTTTCCAATGTCTCCCATATTGGCTCCTGCCATTCCTTCTGTTGGTCCTTCATTTCAGAATATTTTGTATAATGTGGGTTAGGGGTTATTGCTTATTCTTTCCGTATGGATATCCAGTTGTTCAGCATCATTTACTGAAAATATCTTTCCTTCCATTTGGTTTTGGTGTCTTTGACAAAACTCAAACAATTGTGTAAGGATGGCTCCATTCTGGGTGCTCTGTTATATTCTAGTGATGTAATTGTTGGTCTTTATGCCAGCACTATGCTGTTTTGATTATTGTAGCATTATTATTGCAGCACACTGTAGTATCTTGCATATAGGAAAGATGCAGTAAATACTGGAAGGAAAAAAAAGCTAAAATTCTACACATAGCTCATCCTAATAACTACAACTAGTAAAACTACTAATTACTCCCCATTGAGTTTCTACAGCAGCCTGGTTTTCCACATGAGGTTTTTGCATTAAATGAAGACTCACCAATTCTAGGCTCCAAAACACTGGTGTTCTAGCAATGTAGATACCACATTTACCTCAGGGTGGTTATACCAGGCAGGGCATTTTAGGACAGGTGGTAAGAGGATATCTCAGTCACTTCTCTGCAGTTTGACAAAGAGGCACTCACAAGCTAAGTACTGATTGTTTCAACTATCACGGATTAATCACAAAAAGCTGGGACACCACTTGAAATGACCAAAGATGAGGTGGCTCTTCTTTCTGGAAGAACAATACCACACAGACAACTGTTTTCCAGCTACAGATGCAGTAATGACAACAATCTACTGATCGCCGACCAGTGTTTTCTAAAAAGTTAAAACAAAGGGACTTGTTCTTTCCCATCTTGCAAGATGGTGGGTGAAAAAGTTGAGAAGCCAGATACTAAAGAGAAGAAACCCGAAGCCAAGAAGGCTGAGGCTGGTGGCAAGGTGAAAAAGGGTCACCTCAAAGCTAAAAAGTCCAAGAAGGGGAAACCCCATTGCAGCGCAATTCTGTCCTTGTCAGAGGAATTGGCAGGTATTCCCCATCTGCTATGTATTCCAGAAAGGCCAGGTATAAGAGGAAGTACTCAGCCGCTAAGTCTAAGGTTGAAAAGAAAAAGGAGAAGGTTCTTGCAACTGTTACAAAACTAGTTGATGGTGACAAGAATGGTAGTACCCAGGTGGTTAAACTTCATAAAATGCCTAGATATTTTCCTACTGAAAATGTGCCTCAAAAGCTGTTGAGCCACGGCAAAAACAAAAACAAAAACAAAAACCTCTCAGCTGACACGTGAGAAAACTGCGAGCCAGCATTACCACCAGGACCATTCTGACCCTCCTCACTGGATTCCACAGAGGCAAGAGGGTGGTTTTCCTGAAGCAGCTGGCTAGTGGCTTGTTACTAGTGACTGGACCTCTGGTCCTCAATCGAGTTCCTCTACCAAGAAAACACCAGAAATTTGTCATTGCCACCTCAACCAAAATTGTTATCACTAATGTAAAAATCCCAAAACATCCCACTGATGCTTATTTAAGCAGCAGCAGCTGCAGAAGCCCAGACACAAGGAAGCTGAGCTCTTCAGTACAGAAAAAGAGAAATATGAGATCAATCAGAAAGCTGTGGACTCACAAATTTTCCCAAAAATCAAAGCTATTCCTCAGCTCCAGGGCCACCTGCGATCTGTGTTTGCCCTGACTCATGGAATTTATCCCCACAAATTGGTGTTCTACATATCTTAAGAAAAACCTAATTAAATAATTGATAACAAAAAAAGTAAAACATGATAAAATCATTTGCAGTTGTGGTAAGAATTATTTCATAAAACTTTTTTCACATCAGATCAATATATAAAAATGTATTACTATGAACACGGCAGTGAAAAAGTCTGAAAGTTACTGACAGATGCTATGATGCAGAAAGATAAAAGATATGAAGCAACTATTCTGCATGAAATGACAGAGCTGCAGATCTAAAGACTGTCTTCCCATGGACACAATAGAAAAGATGCCTAGTTGTGTGTGTTCCCTCACATCATGCAAGAGTACTCACCCTCAAGTTGGTCTAAGACTTGAGATCTATCCTGGCAGGCCAAAGGAGTATGAGAATATCATGTAACCCTCCAAGTCTCAATTTCATCATCCATGAAAACAGCATTGCCTTGTGCACTAACAGTTGTGAAGCTCAAATCAGATAGCATACAGCACTTTGAAAAATATAAATCACATGTTAATCTAATAATTTTCCAGTGCTTTCTTACATTAGCCCTATCAAAACTAGTTGTGTTTGTAAGGTGAATAAATATCCATTCTATCTGTACAGGTTAACAGAGCAGGCTTTGAAGTAGGAACAGACCAGCGTTCAAATCCAGGCCCTATCTCTTGCTAGCTGCGTCATCTTAGAGTCGTGTAACTTCTCTTAGCTTCCAGTTTCCTCACCTGTAAATGGGAATAATAGTAACTTGTTGTACAAGTTAAATTGGAAAACATTTGTTGCATGATGCCTAACATTACTGTTAACAGAAACTACGAATGTCAGTTTTTGTTTTGTTTTGTTTTTGAGACAGAGTCTCGCTCTGTTGCCCAGGCTGCAGTGCAGTGGCACAATGTTGGCTCACTGTAAGCTTCGCCTCCCGGGTTCACACCATTGTCCTGCCTCAGCCTCCCGAGTAGCTTGGAACCACAGGCGCCCACCGCCATGACCAGCTTTTTTTTTTTTTTTTTTTTTTTTTGTATTTTTGGCAGAGACAGGGTTTCACCGTGTTAGCCAGGATGGTCTCGATCTCGTGATCCACCCACCTCAGCCTCCCAAAGTGCTGGGATTACAGGCGTGAGCCACCACACCCGGTCAAATGTCAGTATTTTAATTCCCATTTCATGTATGCCCTTTGTTGGTCTGAACTGCTCTGTGATTGGAAAAATCAATCTTATCTTCTGGCTGGAATTATGTGATAATTCAATCAACTACCAAACTAAAAAATGAAAGACACCCAGGAAAAGTTTATATAAATTATAAATGACCCTGAAGAATATAAAGATTTTTTTTTAAATGATCATTTTTACAGATTGGTCCACTTCAATGACGAAGAACATGATTATGCAAATATTCATGTCGTGAACCCTGAGGGTGGGCTGAATATTTTGTGATTCACTTTTCCCTTTAAAGCACTTAGATTTCAACACCCTGGCCCTTCCTATCAGCTGTGCATTCCAATACCTAAATTTAAAATACTCCCAAAAAACCACTCAGCAAAAAGGTTCCTGCAGTAGACATAAAAACATTAATGTACAAATATGAACAAGCTTTTCCCCATACCTACCAAACGGCATTCTATTACCTCCACCTTTCTAATTGTTTTTAAAGTTTCAATGATCGTGAAATTTGCCATCTACCAAGCTAAGAACTCTAACTTACTTACACTACACCATATACATCAATCGTACACAACATCCAAATATCGAAGTCAGATGTTCTGTGATGCACAGATTTCCAAGGGTCCTGAAGACCCTCAGAGAGGACTCATGAAGTCAAAACTGTTTTCTATACTAAGGCATTATCTGCCTGCTCGCTCTGATGACATCTGCACTGTAGGTGAAAAGCAATGGTAAATTTGCTAAAGCCTCAGCAAGAATCAAGGCAGTGGCTTTAAACTGCCACTGTTACACCATAAAGTAAGGGAGATCATCTTCAGGAAGTTCCTCAATCATGTATTCTTTCTCCCCGTTTTTAGTACCTTTCCAAGAGTCTTAGCATTCCCATCAGTGAAGAGCAGGCCTACAGACTTTGCATGTGTTGAAGAAGAGGGAAGAAGAAGGAATAGAACTAAAAAATTGGGATTTACTATTAAAAACGAACTTCTATTACTTAATTTTTTTTTTTTTTTTTTTTTTAGAGACAGGGACTCGCTCTCTCACCCAGGCTGGAGTGCAGTGGCACGATGACAGCTTACTGCAGCCTGAACTCCTGGGCTCAAGCGATCCTCCCGACTTGGTCTCCCAAGCAGCTGGGACTAGGCGCGCACACCACCACACCTGGCTAGAAGGAATTTTTTTTTTTTTTTTTAAGACGGTGTCTCACTCTGTCGCCCAGGCAGGAGTGCTGTGGTGCAATGTCGGCTCACTGCAACCTCCGCCTCCCAGGTTCAAGTGATTCTCCTGTCTCAGTCTCCTGAGTAGCTGGGATTACAGGCGCGCACCACCACGCCCAGCTAATTTTTGTATTTTTTGCAGAGATGGGGTTTCGCCATGTTTGCCAGGCTGGTCTCGAACTCCTGACCTCAGGTGGTCTGCCCACCTCAGCTTCCCAAAGTGCTGGGATTTCAGCGTTCCATGCTTCAATTGGGCACAAACCCTACGTAAGGCGACAGAAGGGAACTCTCAGGAGAACTGAGGCACGTCCGAAGAATGCTGACAGGTGGGAGTGGGGATAGGGGGCAATTAGGTAAACTGAAGGGGAACAGGGTCAGTCGGCGGGAAATACACAAAGCCTCGGGTTTTCCTGCAGTTCCCACACTTGCATCTCTAAGGCTCCCGAGTAGTTACCGGAAGGAAGGCTGTGAGTGTATGTTGTCCTGGTCCTTGGCGTTTTGAACAAAGAATTGGACAAAACGCACAAAGAAAGTAATAAAACACAAGAATGAAGCAGCAAAAGCAGGGACTTATTAACGCGAGATAGCACTCCAAAGGGTGCGAGCGGGCCCGAGCAAGCGGCTCGAGGCACCGGTTACAAAGTTTTCTGGGTTTTAGGTACTCCTTCTGAGGTCCCTACCAGTTACCCCTTATCCGGATGAAGGGTTTGGTCCTGTGGCTAAAGACAGGTGAATTGGCGCCCTATGACGAAGGGATGGCCCGTGTTTGGCCCGCGGCTAATGCAGGGCACGTTCCGTTCCCATCTGAGAGGCGGTGGGAAGGGAAGGATGCGGGGAGAGCAGCAGCCTGGAGCTTCTGCTACTCGGTGGTGGGAAGATGAGGATTTCCCTCTTGGTTTGGCTTTTGGACGTGGGCGTTAATTGGCCTCAGGTTCCCGCCCCCAGACCCAGGTGTTTTCCTTTTGATCCAGCTTTAGGAAGTCAGAACGAATGGGACTCAAGTTCCCTGCTCCCAGACTATTCTCCAGCCTCAGAGACGCCAAGGGTTGGATCTAAAGGGAGCCTCCCAGGGATAGTGGCAGGACACTCCCTAAGCCCCTTCCCCGCCCCGAATCCTCTAAGTATCGTCACCCTCACCCCAAAACCCCGACACACACACACTCACTCTCCCATCCCGACCCCCACGACCACAGGGTCCTCACCACCAGCAGGTTCCTGTCCTCCACCAGCTGCCGCTTCCGAAGGATCTCTGATTTCAGAATGTCCATCTCACCGCCAGAATCTAAGCTCCAGTTTCCCGCTCCAGCTCCTCGAACCCAGCCTCACTCGACCGGCGGCCGCCAACCCACTGAGTACACAGTACAACAAGCCCAAACACCTGAAGACAACAACTGACAGGGCCGCTTCCGGCGGAAGTTGGGATGAGCGAGAGGAGGGAAGAGAGCGCCTCGGGGCGCCTGTGGTGGCCAAAGCAGCTGTGCGTGAGTGCCCCCTGGCGGCGCCCTCCGGCAGCGCGCCTGTAGTTCCCCCTCGTAGAGAGGTTTACGTGAACGTGGACTGAAACCGGGGTCTTAATAGTACCCTCTGCACCTGCTAGTTCCGTTCCAAAAGCCTTCTCGAAGAACACCTCAATGATGCCAGTTAAATCAAGATATTTTTTAACTGGAAATTTACATTAGAGTTTCTGAAGTTACTTGCTTGCAAAATTAGTGTACTAAAGGATGAGAAAACTCTAAATAATACTACTAACTTGTAACAATAGAGTCAAAGAGCAGTGTTCATTACTACCCTGTTAAATTTCCTGTGAACTTAAACGACTATATCCATTTAAGGCAGTTTGGAAGTCAATTTATCTCCACTCCCTCTGTTTTAGATTGCTTACCAATCTTGGTGATAATTGAGCATTTACCTCAAGCTGACTAATCACTTTTTTGGTCACGTGTTCAGCAATCAAGATTTTTCAGTGACATGATTGGAGAGGTAATCAGAAATTCCTTTTTTTTTTTTTCAAGTCCAACCCAAGGGAAAAAAAGTTAAATTGAAGAGGAAAATTATGTCAGAGATTTTTTAAGTCCCTAAAATTTGTTTACAGTGGACTTATTTTTTGTTTCATGTCATTGAAGCACGTTTAAAAATTGTTTTTGTTAAATCATAATTGAACAATATTTGACGTTTTGTTTTTCTTACTCAAAAAAGGTAAGAAATATCATTCTGTTCAGTCAACTGATAAGGGGTAAAATGCTTTACAAAACAAAAAAAATGAACAATTGAATTGTTCCTTTCAATTTAGAAAGTCTTGTGGGGAGGCGGGGGTGGGGGGTGTCGGTGATACTTCATCTAAAAGATATCTGAGGCCGGATGTGGTGGCTCACCCCTGTAATCCCAGCACTTTGGGAGGCCGAGGTGGGCGGATCACCTGAGGTGAGGAGTTCGAGACCAGCCTGGCAAACATGGTGAAACCCCGTCTCTACTAAAAATACAAAAATTAGCCAGGTGTGGTGGCAGGTGCCTGTAGTCCCAGCTACTCAGGAGGCTGAGGCAGGAGAATTGCTTGAACCTAGGAAGTGGAGGTTGCAGTGCATGGGAATCGTGCCACTGCAGTCCAGCCTGGGTGACAGAGCAAGACCCTGTTTCAAAAACAAAACAAAATAAAATAAAATATACCTGACTTTTGCCAGAAATAAGCCAACACAGGAAAATGTCCTTGAACTAAATATGGCAACACTCCTGTATGAATATGGGTTTCCCAGGTCACTAATTCAATGAGCAAATAATAATTTATTAGCATTTTCCTGATTTAGGGATTCGGGATTCTTAGACACAAAGAAAACCTAAAGACAGATGACAGTCACAGCAATGGAGGTTTACAGAGAACACTATGGCTGGCCAGCTGGGAAACTATCAGTGTAAACCAGAGAAGGTACCAGCTACAGTTAACAGCCTCCTCTTACATTTTAGACTTTCGTTGATTTCTATGTTTATGTAAACATGTGCACTCAATCCTGATTAAGGTCTGAGATCAAAGAGTGGTAGAGAGAAATACTTGGACAAGCAACTGACAAGCAAGCTTTTCAATTCAAAAGAGAGGGGAAAAGATATCCAGGAGCATTTAGAAATACTTAAAAGAGGCCGGGCGCAGTGGCTCATGCCTGCAATCCAAGCACTTGGGAGGCCAAGGCGGGCGGATCACGAGATCAGCAGATCGAAACCAGCCTGGCCAACATGGTGAAACCCTGTCTCTACCACAAAAATTAGCCGGGCGTGTTGGCATGCGCCTGTAGTCCCAGCTACCCAGGAGGCTGAGGCAGGAGAATCGCTTGAACCTGGGAGGCAGAGGTTGCAGTGAGCCAAGATCGTGCCACTGCACTCCAGCCTGGGCGACAGGGTAAGACTCTGTCTCAAAAAAAATAAAAGAAAGAAAGAAAAGAAAAGAAAAGAAACACTTAAAAGAACAAATCACCCTGACGCTAAGAGAGACCCTATTCATTAAAAAAAAAAAATGCATCCCATTTCATCACAATCGTTATTTAAAAAGTGAAATATTGGGACTGGGTACAGAGGCTCACACTTGTAATCCCAGCACTTTGGGAAGCCGAGGCAGGAAGATCACTTGAGCCCAGGAGTTCAAGGCTACGGTGAGCATTGATCACACTGCTGCACTCCAGCCTGAGTGACGGAGTGAGACATAATCTCTAAAACAAAAATAAATAAATAAGAAATAAAAATGAAAAATTAGAAACAATCCAAGTGTTCTAAATGTGGGAACAGTTAAATAAAATATGGTTTATACATACAACCAAATCACATGGCATCGTTAAAAACCATGTTTTTAAAAATTCAGTGGGAATGCCCATGACACAATATTCAGTCCAAAAGTAGAATGATGAAACTTTATAGCATATAGTCTCTGCTTTTTAACAAAAACATATAGACATAATAAAACATTGATTGGAAGGAAACGTACCAAAATATCAAGTTTTTATCTGGACAGTAGAACAATTGGAGATTCTTATTTTCTGCTTTATACCACAATTTGGTACAAGTCTCATAATATGGGGGGGAAAATTCAGGTATCAGTCTTTTTCTGTTTAATTATTATTTAGAGTATTTATAAATTTTCTAGCATGTCTACCTTAAACATTGTATATGGTACATTTTGAAGAATACCTATAAAAGAAAGCAAAGGATCAGATAAAGAATTTTTAAAATTTCCATAGTTATTCCATCCAATATTTAAATATCTAATATATGAGCTCTGTACTACATTAGCTTCTGTGACCTAAACCAAAACATAGACCCTGCCCACAAAGAGAGAGCCAGCTAGTTGGGGAATCGAGAAATAGATCTTGAAAAGTTAAAAAGTTAAATTATGTAAGATTTAATAGTGTATATGTGGTTATAATTGCAGAAATTAAAAATCAGTCATTTTCTAAAAGAAAAAAGTAAAAATCAGTATAGGATTGATGAACTATTCCTCTGTAGAGGTAACTCACCCTAGGAAATTATGTGTCATTTCTGGAGACTGGAGGGAAATGCCAGATTGAATCAGGATCACCTGGATTTGTTTTGTTGCTGCCCTAAAAGATGGAATGTAACTTAAATAGCAAAGAAAAGCTCTGTGATTCAATACAGTGGCTCTCAATCCTTAACATGCTTCAGGATAACCTGGAGGACTTTTTGAAACACAGACGGCTGGTCCCCAACCCCAGAAACTGTCTTTCCCTAGGCTTGGGGTAGGACCCAAGAATTTGCTTTTTGAACAAACTCCCAAAGGAGATGGATACTGTTGATCCAGGGACCTCATTTTGAGAACTGCTGACCTAATACATTATTTTGTCATCCCCTGGGGGGAAAAAAGTGCATTTGCAGTCTGAAATGCAGTCTGCACGAGTCTTGAGAATCAGAGCAGAGCGGGAAGGCTGGGTGGGTGGTATCTGCAGCACGGTCACAGGCACCTCAAAGGGCGGCCGTCCACTCCCAGTAATGCTGCTTCTGGGAATTTCCTAATGGCAAGGGGTCAGGCTCCCTCCGGATCCAGCCACCTTTACGAAACTGCCTTGTAGGGTTAGACCACAGAGAATGACTGATCCAATCTGGGACAATCAGAGTCCCTTCCCTAGAAAACTAAAATTGCAATGGAGTGGATTCTTCCAAGACTCAGGATATTTACAATGTTAATTCCAGAGTGATAGCCACTTCACTTCAACTGGGCTTGTGCCTACTGTCCCACAAGAGCCAATTGTTACATTTTTGAGAATTTCGTGTCAGTTGTCAAACATAGCCATTATTAAATATCCAATGAGTTTACTTGTAATCAAATAAATGATAACATAAATGAAGGTAATAAATACACAGAACCTAATTCTTATTTTACTACATTTTTACTGTTATGCTCTTGGAGTTATTTATGACTGTTGTATCTTTGTGGTGGAAATACTACAAAATGGTGGCTCCTGCAACCTCCTCCCAGTTCCAGGCTTGAGGACCCCACCTTGGTAACCGGAAATCAGCCATAGTGACTGTATTACTCAGGGATCTCCAGAGAAACAGCCACTAGGATATATAGGTATTTATCAGAAGAGATTTATTATGGGAATTGGCGCATGCAATTATGGAAGCTGTGAGGTCCCACAATCTGCCATCCGCAAGGTGAAGAACGAGGAAGGCCAGGGGTATAATTCAGTTGGAGTCTGAGGGCCTGAGAACAGGAAGGTGGGAGGTTGAGCTGACTGGGCTAGCATAAGTCCCAGAGTCTGAAGGCCCAAGAACCGGAATTCTGATGTCCAAGGGGAGTAAAAGGCTATGTCCAGCTCAAGAAGAGAGAGACAGGTCAGGCATGGTGGCTCATGCCTGTAATCCCAACACTTTGGGAGGCTAAGGCAGGAGGCTTTGTTGAGACCAGGTGTTCAAGACCAGCCTGGGCAACATAGCAAGACCCCATCTCTAAAAAAAATAAAATTAATAAATAAATAAAAGAGAGAGAGAATTCCCCCTTCTTCTTCTCTCCTGGCTCTCAACAAATTGGATGATGCCCACTCATTGCTCAGTCCACCAACTCAAATGCTAATCTCTTCCAGAAACACATTCACAAACACACCAGAAATAATGTTTTACTGGGGATCTGGGTGGACATCCCTTAGGCCCGTCAAGTTGACACAGAAAGTTAACCATCACACTGGCAGTATTTACACCACAGAAATTGGCAAACTGTTGATCTATTTTTTTGCTGGCTATCTAAACTTTAAAGTTTATAGAGAAAATGTTCACAATACAGATCAGGGTTTTTCAAACTTGGGCCCCATAATTCCTTACTGAGGGATGCCCCTGGCCTCACGTCATTCGACACCAGTCACATCCTTTCCCTAGCTGTGACAACCAAAAAAAAAAAAAAAAAAAATCTCTAGATCATCAAATGTCCTTTGAGAAACCAAATCTCTCTCTAGTGGAGAACCACTGATAAAAATTAAATTTATTTATTTATTTATTGAGACAGAGTTTCCCTCTGTCACCCAGGCTACAGTGAAGTGGCACAATCTCAGCTCACTGCAACCTCCACCTCCTGGGCTCAAGCGATTCTTGTGCCTCAGCCTCCCAAGTAGATGGGACTGCAGGCATGCGCCACCACACCCGGCTAATTTTTATATTTTTAGTAGAGATGGGGTTTCACCATGTTGGCCAGGCTGGTCTTGAATTCCTGGCCTCAAGTGATCTGTTGGCCTCGGTCTCCCAAAGAAAAATTAAATGTAAAAGTATGGTGTCTGTAGCCATTACTTAGTAAATAGGACCAAAAAAATGAGGAAATAGTCTTCTGGTATTTGAAAACTATCATCTGATTCAACTGAGTCACTCCTGGCATTGACAAACAAGTCAAGTTCTGACATACATCTTCGTTGTTTCACTTTTGTCTTATACATTGATTGAAGCCAAAATATCAGCCAGCATTCATGTCAGAGAGAGCTGGATGTGTTCATCAGTTATAACCATAGGTTGGCTAGGGATGCAGGAGTGTTGTGAAAATCAATGACAGCGTTCTGGGAGAATCAATGGGCTATACAGAATTTACAATAAAGAGTATTGTGCAGTTTATTATTATTTATAAACTGTGTCCTCTGCATGCTTTATGTCAGTAAAAATTATATGAATATATGTGCACACCTTTTTTTCCCCCACAAGAGGCCATATTTTAAATATTTCCAGCACAGCACTGACCATGATCCACCTCCCATATTGGTTGGTTACCAGAAAATTGTTTAGCAAAGAAACTTGGAATATCAAGAAAAAAGAGTGAAATAGATTTGCAAGAAGACACATGAAGAGTAAACCATGAAGAATAATCCCTGGGCCGTCTCCTGTGGATCTCCAATTCTCTAATCTGGTTCTTCCTAGAGTCTGGTTTGTATCCCGGTCCCAAAAAATACCACTGAATCCTTCTACCATATTTTGGCATTTTTAAGGTGCTTTTTTTTTTTTTTTTTTACATTTTAATGTTTCTGAATTCAGGATGCATCTTACAACCAATATGTTAAAACCACCATAGTGGTTCAGATATTCTCTTCAGGCCAATGCACCTGTCCCCCATCTGCTGGGAACAAGGGTTGCTCAGGGCACACAGCTACACCCTGCACTGGCATGACCCCAGGCAGCAGGGACCAGTCTCAGCTGCAGGGACCCACCTCAGCCAAGGTTACCACAGCTCCAAGGGGCATCCACAACCAATGACTGATGTGGACATTCAAAAGCCTAGCTCCAGCGAGCGCCCCTGGAGCATGACAGAAGGTCTCAGTTGCAACTTCTTTGCAGTCCAGCTTCTCCCTCTGCCAAACCCAGCCTTCCTCATTTCCTTATAGATGCATCTCCAAGAGGATTCCCAAAGAAACACAACCGTTCGCTCACAACGTAAAGAAATGCTTTGTTCTGGACTCATAGATATGCTTGTCCATTTGGTAGGGAATTATTAAATTGGCATTCTAGTTTTTACATCAGTTATTTTTGTGGTTATAGCTAATGAGAGTTACTCCCTGGCCTGGTCCAAGTCTGGTAACGCCAACAGAATTGAATGTAAGAGTGTTAAAATTTGAACCAGGCGCAGTAGCTCATGCCCGTAATCCCAATACTTTGGGAGGCCTAGGTGGGTGGATTACCTGAGGTCAGGAGTTCAAGACCAGCCTGGCCAACATGGTGAAGCCCCGCCTCTACTAAAAATACAAAAATTAACCAGGTGTGGTGACAGGCACTTGTAATGCCAGCTACTCGGGAGGCTGAGGCAAGATAATGGCTTGAACCCAGGAGGTGGAGGTTGCAGTGAGCCGAGATCACGCTGCTGCACTCCAGCCTGGGTGACAAGAGTGAAACTCCATCTCAAAAAAAAAAAAAACAAAAAAGCATGTTAAAAGGTGAGAAGATCTTGGATCCTGGTAGATCTGCAAATATCAGTCAGCCCTGTGATGCTCAGGCTGAGACTGACACCAGCTAACAACCCCCAGTGCCATCGTTTTTTCTTGAACACTCACAGTGATAGGATGAGGGGTAGCCCATATACCATAGCCAGTGCCCTTTTCTTGTTCTGTGCCATTTCTTGTCTGCTGTTATCTGTCCTTCTATTCTCTTTCTCCCAAATCTTTTATACCATTTTATTAGTGGTATATTTGAAATAAAACAAAGTAAAGAGGGAGGTCAAGAGAAAAAGAGAATAAATTCAAGATTGGATTAAGAAAGGAGGCTGGGTGCCATGGCTCACACCTGTAATATCATCACTTTGGTAGGCCAAGATGGGCAGATCACTTGAGGTCAGAAGATTGAGACCATCCTGGCCAACGTGGTGAAACCCTGTCTCTACTAAAAATACAAAAATTAGCTGGTGTGGTGGCATGTACTTATAATCCCAGCTATTCGGGAGGCTGAGGCAGGAGAATCACTTGAACCCAGGAGGCGGAGGTTGCAGTGAGCCAAGATCGCGCCGCTACACTCCAGCCTGGGTGATAGAATGAGACTCTGTAGAAAAAAAGAAAGAAAGAAAGAAAGAAAGAGAGAGAGAGAGAGAGAGAGAGAGAGGGAGGGAAAGGAAGGAAGGAAGGAAGGAAGGAAGGAAGGAAGGAAGGAAGGAAGGAAGGAAGGAAGGAAGGAAGGAAGGAAGGAAGGAAGGAAGGAGAAAGAAAGAAAGAAAAGAAAAGAAATAACCAAGAATGCAAAAGTACTTGAAGGAAATGTGAGAAATACTGCCTGCAACTCAACAGCAATAAACTTGAAACCCTAGAAGAAATGGATGATTTCTTAGCAAAAATCTAAGTTATCACAATTAACCAAGAAAGAGTAGAACACTTAAATAAGCAAATAGAACAGAGAGAAAGTAGTGTAATTGTAGATCCCCATTTATAAAGGCTCCAGATCCAGATGTTTTCCTGTTGAGATCTATGCAGCCTTTGAAGAACAACTAATTCTAACATGATTTGAGCAAGTTGTTCTCAAACTTTTTGGTCTCAGAACCCCTTTCCATTCTTAAAAACTCTGGAGGACCCCCAAAAGACTTTGCCTGGGTTATAGCTCTTGATATTTGTCATACTAGAAATAAAACCAGAAATTTTTAAAAATTAATTCATTTAAAATCATATAATGAACACATTATGTATTAATACAAACAATATGTTTTTGTGAAAAACATAGTTAGTTGCAAAAATTTTAATGAGAAAAGTGGCATTATTTTACATAATTGCAAACTTCCTTAATGTCTAGCTTAGTGGAAGAACACAGGATTCTCCTATCTATTTCTCCATTCGATCTGTTGCAGTGTATCATTTTGGTTGAAGTATATAAAGAAAATCTAGCCTCACAGAGATATGTAGTTGGAATAGAGAAAAGTATCTTAATTAGATTATCATGGAAATTCTTCTTTGATATTACATCCAAGCTTGACTAGCAGTCATTTTTAAGAGTTAGTTGCAATGTGGAATCTGAAACATTAAAATCCACCAGTCTATCTTGAATTTTGGATGGATCTTTTGCTCACACATGATTTTGTAACAGAATCCATTGGTCATTTGGAAAATATGAGTTCAGTACTGTAGGCAGATCTTTCAAACGTTGACACATTTTATTACACAGTATTTTAAAAATCACATTCATTAATACCACCTCCTTCATCTCATGTAAAAAAAAAAAAAAGCCTTTTTTGTTGTTTTGTTTTGAGACAAAGTCTTGCTCTGTCATCAGGCTGGAGTGATCTTGGCTCACTGCAACCTCTGCCCTTTGGGATCAAACGATTCTCCTGCCTCAGCCTCCCAAATAGCTGGCATTACAGGTGCATGTCACCACACCCGGCTAATTTTTGTATTTTTAGTAGAGACCGAGTTTCACCATGTTGGCCAGACTTGGTTTCAAACTCCTGACCTCAAGTGATCCACCTGCCTCGGCCTCCCAAAGTGCTAGGATTACAGGCATGAGCCACCATGCCTGGCCAGAAAAGCCCTTTAATCCCTGGGAAGACATCAAGCTCATGGTGACAGATGCAACTTTCCAAAATGCTAATTTTTACTGAAAGCTCACTTTTATCACTAGCAACAAATATCGTCTGGTATTTTTCTCAAATGACAGACTCACTTTGTTCATTTGCAAAAAAATGTCCACCAGAGAGTATAAAGTAGTTCAACTATGTTGGAAAACAGTGTGGCAATTCTTCAAGTATCCAGAACTAGGAATACCATTTGACTCAGCAATCCCCTTGCTGGACATATACCCAAAGGATTATAAATCATTCTACAATAAAGACACATGCGCATGTATGTTTATTGCAGCACTATTCACAATAGCAAAGACTTGGAACCAACCCAAATGTCCATCAATGTTAGACTGGAATAAGAAAATGTGGCACATATACACCATGGAATACTATGCAGTCATAAAAAAGGATGAGTTCACGTCCTTTGCAGGGACATGGATGAAGCTGGAAACTCTCATTCTCAGCAAGCTATCACAAGATCAGAAAACTAAACACCACATGTTCTCACTCATAAGTGGGAGTTGAACAATGAGAACACATGGATACAGGGAGGGGAACATCACACACCAGAGCCTACGGGGGGTAGGGGACTGGGGGAGGGATAACATTAGGAGAAATACCTAATGTAGGTGATGGGTTGATGGGTGCAGCAAACCACCATGGCACGTATATACCTATGTAACAAACCTGCACGTTCTGCACATGTATCCCAGAACTTAAATTATATAAAAAAAAAAAAAAAAAAAAGAAAAAAACCACACACACACACAAGTGAGATGTCATAAAAAGAAAAAAAAAAAATGTCCACCAGATACCCAACTCTAAATAACCATAGTTTGTCTATTGCTTATTCTTTCTAGTAAAAGCAATATTTCATGGGGGAAAAAAGCTAGTTCAGTTTGCAATTCAATTGCACAATGCTTTTTCTAAAGCCAACCATCATACTTCTATATGCAGCAGGGGTGCTTTCTGTGTACTTCCCGTTTCATCACATAGAATATTAAAAAGATGCTTATTCAAGTGTCAAGATTTAATAAAATTAATGATTTCTACTGCTTTATTGAAAACATCTTTAAGTGAAACTGGCCTTTTTTTCTTTCTTTTCGTGGTCATATGGCAGTGAAGGCTATGATGGCTAGGAAGGTTTCATGCTGGTATTTTGGTTCATGCTAATGTAACCAGCACACTGGCTGTTGTTTTTCTATCTCCAGTGCAAATGTCAACATAGTGAAAAGGGCGAATAATGTTAGCGCTATTGTAAAAATAGCTTTGACCTCACCAATCCCCTCAATGGACCACACTTGTGAGAACTGCCGCTCTAAAATTATTCTAGACTACAGAAAAATTTGGAAAGCTCTCCAGGGCATTTTATGAAGCCATGATAAACTTCACACTGAAACCTGATAGAGGACCAATGAAAAAACATATGTACACCCTCATTGCATTTATGAACATAGATTGAAAACTTGTGCCTACAATATTAGCAAATAGAATTTAGCAGTGCATTGGAAAACACACTATGGGCCAGGCATGGTGGCTCATGCCTGTAATCCCAGCACTTTGGGAGGCCGAGGCAGGCGGATCACTTGAGGTCAGGAGTTCGAGACCCTCCTGGCTAACACAGTGAAACCTCATCTCTACTAAAAATACAAAAAATTACCCGGGCTTGGTAGCGTGCACCTGTAGTCCCAGTTACTCGGGAGGCAGAGGCAGGAGAATCACTTGAACCTGGGAGGCAGAGGTTGCAGTGAGCTGAGATTGTACCACTGCACTCCAACCTGGGCAACAGAATGAGACTCCATCTCGAAACACACACACACACACACACACACACACACACACACAATCACTAAGTAGGGTTTATTCCAAGGAAATCTACCTAAAACTATATCAACAAATTACTAGAGAAAAAATAAAGAATTATATTTTTAAAAAATCCTGAGAAGGCATTTAATACAATTTAGGGGTCATTAATAATAATAATTTAAAAAACTCTGAGTAAAATAAATATAGGGAAATTATTTAAATATGATGATTACTTAATAATATTCAATAGTAGACACCATTCTAAATGGTGAAATACTAAAACAATGAGATGTGGATCATCACTGTCACCGTAATAATTCAATCTTGTTCTGGATGTTCTATGAGAGAAATAAGAAAAAAATAAGAGTAAGTATAAATATTGGAAAAACGGAGATAACGTTATTGCATTCTGCCAATGATTCAATCATTTTCCAGGAAAACCCTACAAGCCATTGACGTTTTAAAAACTAGAATTAACAAGGAAATGTAATATAGCTGTATTCAAAATAAGTTTAAAATTGATGTTTTTTCTGTGTATACAATAATGAGATAGAGGTGGAAACAGGAAAATGTTACATTTTAAAAGTATAAAATCTTAGAAATAAAGAACAAAAAAGTCCAGATTACATGGGGAAAGATTTATAAAACGTTACTGAAGGATATAAAGCAACACCCAGATAAAGGAACGGCAAAATATGTTACTGGCTAAGGAGGCAAAATAACATAAAGTCAAATTTCCAAAAAGTAATATAGACAGTCCATGTTTCAGTTATAATTCCTTTTTTTTTTTTTTTTTTTTTTTTTTGAGATGGACTCTCACTCTGTCACCCAGGCTGGAATGCAGTGGCATAATCCCGGCCCACTGCAAACTTCGCCTCCCAGGTTCAAGCGATTCTCCTCCCTCAGCCTCCCGAGTAAATGGAATTACAGGCACCTGTCAGCATGCCCGGCTAATTTTTGTATTTTTAGTAGAGACAGGGCTTCACTATGTTGGCCAGGCTTGTCTCGAACTCCTGACCTCAAGTGATCCGCCCGCCTCGGCCTCCCAAAGTGCTGGGATTACAGGCATGAGCCACTGCACGCAGCCTACATGGGGAAAGATTTATAAAGTGTTATTGAAGGATATAAAGCAACACCCAAGTAAAGGAATAGCAAAACATATTATTGCCTAAGGAGGCAAAATAACACAAAGTGAAATTTCCAAAAAGTAATATAGAGAGTCCATGTTTCACTTATAATTCTTATAGTACAGGGTTTTGTAATAGAAGAAACTGGTCTTCAAGATCATATAGAAGTATACATTTCCAATGACAGTCATATAAATTATGGAAAAGCATAGTGAGTTTTTGCTTCTGAGCTAGAAGGCTAACTGCTATAAGAACTGCTCTCCTACCATAAACAACTACAAAAAACAAAACAGACAAAATATGTAAAGCAACTATTTTTCAGACATTTGATAACCAGCAGCAAAGGGCTTCTCTTCTCTTCACAGAGAGAAGAGAAAACACATAAGGTGAGCCCTACCTCACAGATTCCTGGATTCTTGGAATTCTGTTTCCAGGATACAGCACAGGGAGAAGAAACTCCAACAGAACCCACTTGTCTCATTGAGTAAAGGAAAAAGAAATTGCAGTTCTGGGAGATTGAAGAGGTGAAATCCATGGGGCAGAATACTGGAAAGGAGAGAGAGGCACAGAGGAAGATCTCTAGGGATCTCCAGTGGGGTCCCTTCAAATCATTCACTGAATCCTGAGATGCGCATGTTTGTGTGAAACTCCAAAGACCAGATCAAGGACTATAATTCAGCAGTGGGACATACCATGCCCAGAGCTCACCTAGGAATGGGCATATAAGAGGCATAGGACAGAGTCCTCCAAAGGGAATTACCCAAGTAATGGGACTAAATTATCCTTAGACTAAATTGCTGCTCTAACTCATCCTAACAAAGTTGAAAGGCAAGCTTCAAAAGGATCAAACTAATTCCCAGTGACTTAACTACATGTCAGACCAAAGGCAAATATTTTTAAAAGAACACAGCAGAATGTAGCACCCAACAATGTAAAAATTCATAGTATCCTGAGACCCAAACAAAATCACCAGGCCTGCAGGAAAATATAATCTATACCCAACAGAAAAGTCAATCAAAAGAAATAAACCTAGAAATGACAGAGACGATGAAATAGTAAAAACCTTTAAAGCAGCTATTGTGCTCCAGATGCTCAAGAATTCAGAGAACACTTGAGCCCAGGAGTTGGAGACCAGTCTAGGCAACATAGCAAAACCCCGTCTCTACAAAAAAGTACAAAGAAATTAGCCAGGCGTGGTGATGCATGCTACTCTGGAGGTTGAAGTGGGAGGATTGCTTAAGCCTGA
This sequence comes from Chlorocebus sabaeus, assembly GCF_047675955.1. Classification (NCBI taxonomy): domain Eukaryota; kingdom Metazoa; phylum Chordata; class Mammalia; order Primates; family Cercopithecidae; genus Chlorocebus; species Chlorocebus sabaeus. Next base: position 13,722,176 of record NC_132912.1, on the reverse strand, counting down.
GAGGTTGAGGCTGCATGCCACTGCACTCCAGCCTGGGTGACAAAGCAAGACACTTTCTCAAAAAGGAAAGAGAGAAAGAGAGGAAGGGAGGAAGGAGGGAAGGAAGGAAAGAGGGAGGGAGGAAACGAAGGAAGGAAGGAAGGAAGGAAGGAAGGAAGGAAGGAAGGAAGGAAGGAAGGAAGGGAGGGAGGGAGGGAGGGAGGGAGGGAGGGAGGGAAGAAAGAAGGAAGGAAGGAAGAAAGGAAGGAAGGGAGGGAGGGAGGAAAGAAGGAAGGAAAGAAGAAAGGAAGGGAGGAAGGAAGGAAGGAAGGAAGGAAGGAAGGAAGGAAGGAAGGAAGGGAGGGAGGGAGGGAGGGAGGGAGAAAGGGAGGGAGGAAAGAAGGAAGGAAAGAAGGAAGGGAGGGAGGAAAGAAGGAAGGAAGGGAGGGAGGGAGGAAAGAAGGAAGGAAGGAAGGAAGGAAGGAAGGGAGGGAGGGAGGGAGGGAGAAAGAGAGGGAAGGAAGGAAGGAAGGAAGGAATGGAGGGAGGGAGGGAGGGAGGGAAAGAAAAGAATGCAGAGAATACAGTCTCTAGACAATAAATGATACACATAGTGTTTTATGTTTAACGTGAATACACATAAACATAATTAAGAGAGAGATGGAAGAAAACAAAACCCAAATGGAACCTCTATAGGTGAAAAACACAATATCTGAAATAAAGAATACTCTGGACAGCATTAACAGCAGATAAGGCACAGCAGAAGAAAATATTGGTGAACTTGGGTACTTAGTAAAAATGATTTGAAGAAAGAGAGAGACAGATTTTTTAACGTGAAGCCAGCATCAGTGACCCATGAATAGTATCAAGCAGACTAACGTGTCTGTAATGGAGCCCAGAATAATTAACGTCAATAATTAACGGCCAAATATTTCTCAAGTTTGACGAAAACTAGAAGACACTCAGATCCCAAAAGTTCATGGATGCCGGCAGAAAACTGCACCAAGGTAGATCATAATCAAATTTCTGAGAAGCAGTGACTAAAGAACATGTGTTAAATGTTAAAAGCTGTTCCCAAAAATTATTATATAAAGAAAAACAAAGAAAAGAATGACTACACATTTCCTGTCAGAAACCACGCAGGCCAGAGACAAAGAAGTGACATTTTTTAAGTACTAAGGGACAAAAGCTGTCAACCTAGGATTCTATACTCTGCAAAAATATCAAAAATGAAAGTAAACTGAAGGTTTTTTTCAGACAAAGGTTGAGAGAATTCATCACCAGTAAACCTGTACTATAAAGAGTACCAAAGAAAGTTATTTAGTCTGAAGAAAAATCATGCAAAATAAAAAGGAAAGAAAAATGTAGAATTGCTAAACATGTGGATAAATATGAAAGGCTTCTCATTTTTAATATCTTTTTTTTAAAAAGTAGTAGACTATTTAAATCAATAATTGCATTAAATGGCTGGGCACAGTGGCTCACACCTGTAATCCCAGCACTTTGGGAGGCCAAGGCGGGCAGATCACCTGAGGTCAGGAATTCAAGATCAGCCTGGTCAACATGGTAAAACTGTGTGTCTATTAAAAATACAAAAATTAACTGGGCGTGGTGGCACACACCTGTAATCCCAGCTACTTGGGAGGCTGAGGCAGGAGAATCACTTGAGCCTGGGAGGTGGAGATTGCAGTGAGCTCAGATTGTGCCACTGCACTCCATCCAGCCTGAGTGACAGAGTGAGACTCTCTCAAAAAAATAAATACATAAAATAGTAATAATAATAATAATAATTGCTTTAAGTGTAAATTGACTAAACAGTACAATTGAAAGGCAGAAATTATTAGACTGGATTTTAAAAAACAAACCGACTCTATGTTATCTCACTGGTTTTTTGAAACAGAATCTTGCTCTTCACCCAGGCTGGAGTGCAGTGGCATGATCTCGGCTCACTGCAGGAATCTCACTTTAAATATAAAGTTAAAGGATGGGAAATGATATTCCCGTGCAACCATTAATAAAAACAAATGAGACTACCTGTCTTAGTCTGGTTGAGTTACCATAAGAAAGATCTTAGGATGGGTGACTTATAAACAACACTTTATAGTTCTGAGGCTGGGAAGTCCAAGATCAAGATGCCAGCAGATTTGGTGCCTGGTGAGAGCTGGTTCCTCATAGATGACACCTTTGTGCTATGTCCTCACATGGCAAAAGGCATCAGCCTGGCCTCTTTTATAAGGATCAAGCCTTTTATAAAGGCACTGATCCTATTCATGAGGGCAGAGTTCTTTCAAAAAAAATATATATCACCTCCCAAAGGCCCCCCTTATTAATACCATCACTTTGGGAGTTAAGTTTCAACATATGAATTTGGAGAGACTACAAACGTTCAGACCATAGCAGTGGCTATGTTAATTAGACAAAGCAGAATTCAGAATAAGGAATATTAATAGGGAGAAAGAAGAACATTTCAAAATGATAAAAATGTCACTGCACCAAGAGGACATAACAATCTCAAATGAGTATGCACCTAATAACATAGCATCAAAATGCATAAAGCAAAAAAGTTCGATCTCAAAGGACAAGTAAACAAGTCTACAGTTATAGGTGGAGATTTCCACACATCACTATCAGTAACTGAGAGAACGAGTGGACAGAAAATCAGCAAGGATATATAAGACTTGTACACTATCAATTAGCATGACCCAATTAAAATTTATATAACATTCTGCCCCAAACATCAGAATACATACTCTTTTTAAAGTCCATTTGGAACAAGCACTAAGATCATATTCTGAAGCATTAAACAATTCTCAATAAATTTCAAATAATTAAAAGTATTCAGGGTATGTTCTTTGACAATGAATTAAACTAGAAATAACAAAAAAAAATCAAGAAAACTCCCATATTTGGAAATTAAACAATATGGTTATAAATAATCCATAAGGTCAAAAAAGTAATGACAAGGAAAGTTAGTAAGTTTCGTTTTTTTAGACAGGGTCTTGCTGTCACCAAGGCTGGAGTGCAGTGGCATGATCATGGCTTGCTGCAGCCTCCACCTCCTGAGATCAAGTGATCCTCACACCGTAGTCCTCAAAATAGCTGGTGCCACGGGCATGTGCCACCACACTCGGCTAATTTTGTTTTTATTTTTTGTAGAGATAGGGTTTTGTCACATTGCCCAGGCTGGAAATTAATAAGTATTTTGAACTAAGCTAAGCACAGTACTACACACTTGTCCCAGCTACTCGGGAGACTGAGGTGGGAGAATCACTTGAACCTGGGAGGCGGAGGTTTCAGTGAGCTGAGATTGCATCACCGTACTCCAGCCTGGGCACCAGAGAGAGACTCCGTCTCAAACAAACAAACAAAACTCTGTGGAGTGGAAATAGAAATCTCCAAGTCCTGAGAGTTTCACTGGAGACTTACCATATATTTAAAGTAGTAACACCAATTTTGCAGTTCTTCCAGAAAATATAAGAGGGAGTACTTCCCAACTAATTTTCATGAGGCCAGTTTCCCAGAAACCAAAACCAAACAAATACATTACAGAAAAATAAAACAATACACCAATACCACTTTTGAACTTAGACACAAAATTCCTCAACCAAATGTTAGCAAATTGAATCCAACAATGTATACAAATCATTATACACCATGAAAAGGTAGGATTTTTTTCTTTCCATAGCTTTTGGAGTACAAGTGGTTTTTGGTTACACAGATGAATTGTAGAGTGGTGAAGTCTAAGGTTTTAGTGTACCTGTCACCCAAGTCCTGTACATTGTACTCAACATGTAGTTTTTTATCCCTCACCGCCCTCCCACCCTCCTTCCTTCTGAATCTCTAAAGTCTGTTATACCACTGTGCATGCCTTTGCATACTTATAGCTTAGCTCCCACTTACAAGTGAGAATATACTGTATTTGATTTTCCATTCCTGAGTTACTTCCCTTGGAACAATGGCCTTCAGCTTCATCCAAGTTGCTGCAAAAGACATTATTTCATTTTTTTTTTTTATAGCTGAGTAGATTCTATGGTGTATATGTACCACATTTTCTTTACCCATTCATCGGTTGATGGGCACTTTGGTTGATTCCATAGCTTTGCAATTGTGAATTGTGCTGTGATAAATATATACATGCAGGTGTCTTCTTGAGAGAATGACTTCTTTTCCTTTGGGTAGATACCCAGTAGCAGGATTGCTGAATCACATGGTAGATCTACTTTTGTTCCTTAAGAAATCTCCATACCATTTTTGATAGAGGTTGTACTAACTTACATTCCCACCTTCCTTTCTCAGCATATCTGTGCCAACATCTATTGTTTTCTGATTTTGGTTTTTTGTTTTTTGTTGTTTTTTTTTTGAGACAGAGTTTCACTCTTGTCGCCCAGGCTGGAGTGCAGTGGCGCAATCTCAGCTCATTGCAATCTCTGCCTCCTGGGTTCAAGTGATTCTCTTGCCTCAACCTCCAGAGTAGCTGGGATTACAGGTGCCCGCCACCACACCTGGCTAATTTTTTGTATTTTTAGTAGAGACGGGGTTTCGCCATGTCGGGCAGGCTAGTCTCAAACCCCTGACATCAGGTGATCTGCCCGCCTCAGCCTCCCAAAGTGCTGAGATTATAGGCGTGAGCCACTGCACCCAGCCTGTTTTCTGACTTTTTAATAATGGCAGTCTGGCTGGAGCAAGATGGTATCTCTTTGTGATTTTAATTTACTTTTCCCTGATGATTAGTAATGTTGAGCATTTCTTCATATATTTGTTGGCCATTTGTATATCTTCTTTTGAGAAATGTCTATTCATGTCATTTGCCTACTTTTTGATGGGATTATTTATTTTTCTGGCTGGTTTGTTTGAGTTCTTTGTAGATTCTGGATATTAGTCCTCTGTTGGATGCATCGTTTACAAATATTTTCTCCCATTCTGTGGGTTGTCTGCTTACTCTGATGATTATTTCTTTTGCTGTGCACAAGCTTGTTCAATTCGGGTCCTATTTATTTATTTATTTATTTATTTATTTATTTATTTATTGCATTTGCTTTTGGGGTCTTAGTCACAAATTCTTTTCCTAGGCCAATGTCCAGAAGGGGATTTCCTAGGTTTTCTTCTAGCATTTTTATGGTTTCAGGTCTTAAAGTCTTTGATCCATCTTGAGTTTATTTTTTTATATGGTGAGAGACAGGGATCCAGTCTTATTCTTCTATATGTGGCTATCCAGTTTTCCCAGCAACATCTATTGAATAGTTTGTCCTTTCCCCAATTTATGTTTTTGTATACTTTGTTAAAGACCAGTTGGTTGTAAGAATTCGGCTGTGCTTCTGATTTCTCTACTCTGTTCCATTGGTCTATGTATCTACCTTCATACCAGTACCATGCCATTTTGTTTAGCATAGCCTTGTAGTATAATTTGAAATCAGGTAATGTGATGCTTTCAGATTTGTTCTTTTTGCTTAGAATTGCTTTGGTTATTCAGGGACGTAAAGTAGAACTTGTTCCAGATATGCAAGAGTGGTTCAACAAACAAAAATTGATTAATTAAAAATTAATCAATATAATCCACTATATCAACGGGCTAACACAGAAAAATCTTGTGACCATCTTAATTGACACACACACAAAAAGCATTTGACAAAATCCTACACTTATTCATGATAAAAACTTGCAGCAAAGTAGGAAAGAGCATTTACCGAAAACCTACAGTCACTATCACATGTGATGGTGAAAGACTGAATGTTTCCTTGTTGCGTTGGAGAAAAAACCCAAACACATATATCAACTAATGAATGGATAAATGCACTGTAGCATCATTCATTCAAGGGATTGTATTCTGAAATAAAGAAGGAATGAACAGCTGATATATGCAACAACATGGAAAAGTCCCAAAACAGTACGTCAAGTGAAGTATTCCAGATACAGAATACTATATATTACATGATTCCATTTACATGAAATTTTAGAAGCATTAAAAATATAGTGATAGAAAGATTAGTGACTGCCAGGAGCTGGGGCTTGGGCTGGGAATTGACTGCAGAGGGTCATGAAGGAGCATTTTTTGGAGAAGGAGGGAAATCGAAATATTTCTATATCATAGTAGTTAAAGAGACACATGCACCCCCTCCCTAAATATCATATCCTCTAATATATTCCATACTCTTCCTGTTGTATCCACTCTTTAGCATCGTCTGCCACTTCACCCTTCTGTGTTAGCCATCACATCCAAAATATACAATCTTCACAGGTTTGCATCAAAAAGAGCACTGTTGGCCGGGTGCAGTGGCTCAAGCCTGTAATCCCAGCACTTTGGGAGGCCGAGGTGGGTGGATCACCTGAGGTCAGGAGTTCGAGACCAGCCTGACCAATGTGGTGAAACCCCGTCTCTACTAAAAATACAAAAATTAGCTAGGCATGGTGGCGTGCACCTGTAGTCCCAGCTACTCAGGAGGCTGAGACAGGAGAATTGCTTGAACCCAGGAAGCAGAAGTTGCAGTGAACCGAGATCGTCCCACTGTGCTCCAGACTGGGCAACAGAGAGAGACTCCATCTCAAAAAAGAAAAAAAAGCACTGTTTATAACTACAGCTGCTACGATTCAGAGCACTTTCCAAAAGGAGGGACAGAACATTGAGAACTTTCGACAAAACTTTTCCAAAAGGAGGGACAGAACATTACTACTGCCCTTGCAAGTGGCAGTAGTAATGGCCATGGGAAAAACTGAAAAACTGGCTATGAATGTCCCCCAAATGTTAGAAATATCTATCAAGACACCATTATAGACCACATTTCACCCAGTTTAATGTGGCTTTTTTTTTTTCAGATTTTAACTTCTCTGAAAAGGGGACACTTTTTTTTCAATTGATGACATCACGCAGTTATAATTGGGAATGATAAATTTTCCTTTTTAGTGGTGAATTTTTTTAAGGTGCACTTTTTTTATTATACTTTAAGTTCTGGGGTACATTTGCAGAACGTGCAGGTTTGTTACATAGGTATACACGTACCATGGTGGTTGCTGCACCCATCGACCTGTCATCTACATTAGGTATTTCTCCTAATGCTATCCGTCCCCTCCCCCCACCCTCTGACAGGCCCTGGTGTATGATGTTCCCCTCCCTGTGTCCATGTGTTCTCATTGTTCAACTCCCACTTATGAGTGAGAACATGCGGTGTTTGGTTTTCTGTTCTTGTGTTAGTTTGCTGAGGATGATGATTTCCAGCATCACCCATGTCCCTGCAAAGGACATGAACTCACTCTTCTTTATAGCTGCATAGTATTCCATGGTGTGTGTGTGTGCCACATTTTTTTTAATCCAGTCTATCACTGATGGGCATTTGGGTTGGTTCCAAGTCTTTGCTATTGTGAGCAGGGTGCGCTTTTTTTTTTTATATACCAGAGCAATTACATCAGAATCTCCGAATGAATGGCTGTCATAGAGTCAATAAAATATAGCATGGCTGGCCAGAAGATGCAGAGAATTTTGCTTTGGCTTTCTAGGGGTAAGAGAGCAGAGGTGAGAGTCAAGGCAGAACTGGAGGCCTGGAACTCAAGCCCTGGATCTCCATGTTATGTTTGAAATTAATAGCCCCATTCCCACCTATTCTTATTTCCAGTTAGGGCTGAAGAGGTGTGTTGGCAAGTGGTGCTAACAGCCTTTGGAGTAAGTCACAAACAGAGCTGAAAGAATGGTGGAAAGGTAAGGGAACAAGAGCAGGTCCCTTCAGCCGCAAGTGGGAGCACAAACGGAAACAACCAATTGATGGGCTTGGGCTTGGCTGGCTTAGGAAGAGCGTGGCTGGCTAATTGCGTTATGAAATTAGGTAACTTGCCACAGGGCTCTTACGAAATCAGGAACTTGCTGCAGTGTTATAAATGGGACAGGGCCTCAGTACTATAATTACTTAATCTTTCTGTACTTCAGTTTCTTCATCTGCAGAATGGGAAATAATAGTAGTACCTATGTAAGAAAATTAGTGTGTTGATTAAAATGAGATACATATAGTGGGCTAAAACAGCGCCTGGCATATGGTAAATACTCAATAATTTTAGGTATCATTATATTCATTTCTGTGTTTTACAGTTCATCCATCCGTTCTTTCATTATTTCAACAAACATTTATTTAGCATTTACAATGCTAGGAGCTGAATAGTTCATTGCATTTCGTTAATGTTTATGCCTTTTTAATCTCCTTAGAACGACCAGTGCCAAATGCCAATTCCTTATAATTCCTACTTACCCTCCTCAATATATTTTATTTCTGTTTCATCCTCCTACCACTGAAAACATTAGTTAAAATAAGACCAGAGTTTCTACTCTTTACAATAAAAAAAGCTACTGATTCATCATAGAAAACACCAGATTTTAGCATGCCAACAATGATTTAGAAAAACACACAAGACTGAAAAAAAGAGAAGTAGAAAATGACTTTGTCATTTAAAGAGGTATAATATTAGGCCAGTCATTTGCAAAATAAAGATCATACTTTACTTAACCAACAGAGATTTCGAGGCCAAAAAAATGAGATAAAGTGTTTCGAAATGTATACATTTAATATTATAAATAGACCCTAAATCAGGGTAAGTTTCTGCTATCAAACATTATACGATTTCCTTTTGATTGCTGAAGATGTTTACTAATTTAATATATTTACATGGTAGCTTTCTACTAAAGAACCCCTAAGGCTGGGCGCGGTGGCTCATGCCTATAGTCCCAGCACTTTGGGAGGCCGAGGCGGGTGGATCACAAGGTCAGGAGTTCAAGACCATCCTGTCCAACGTGGTGAAACCCCATCTCTACTAAAAATACAAAAATTAGCCAGGCGTGGTGGCAGGCGCCTGTAATCCCAGCTACTCGGAAGGCTGAGGCAGGAGAATTCCTTGAACCCAGAGGCAGAGGTTGCAGTAAGCCGACATCACGCCATTGCATGACAGAGCGAGACTCCATCTCAGAAAAAAAAGAAAAGAACGAAAGAAAAGAAAAGAAAGAAAAAGAACCCCCCAAATTTCAGTCACAAAATTCTTCAGAGATAAGGGACAGAATGTTGAATGCCATGACATCCTTTTTGTGTGATCCCTCCATGCTTTATTTGTACTTCTCTTATTGTGTTCAATAGTCTACTTTATTTTATATATTTTTGTATTTATTTAAGTCATCTTTTGAATCTTGTCTTTCTTGAAGGCAAGAGCTATTACAGCCCCTCTAATGGCAGTCATTAGCTGACTGTCTCAGGTGCCCAACTTATAATCCTGCCTTGAAATGGCCCCATAGCCCATCTTTCCACCTTCACCTCCACTGCACGCCTCCCCTCCAAACATTACACCCATTTTCTTTTTTTATTTTCTACTGTAACCTCCACACGCTTTATTTTTCTTCATCATAGATCTCCATTTACCATTCATCCTCATTCTTTCTAATGTTTTATCCCCTGTATTTGACTGTTCTTGCATCACTGTAAAGAAACACTTGAGACTGGGTAATTTATGAAGAAAACAGGTTTAATTGGCTCATGGTTCTGCAGGCTGTACAGGAAGCATGATGCTGGCATCTGCTCGGCTCCTGGGGAGGCCTCGGGAAGCTTCCAATCAGGGCAGAAGGCAAAGGGGGAGCAGGTGAGTCTTAAATGGCCTGAGCAGGAGCAGGGGGTAGGGGTGGGCACCACACACTTTTAAACAACTAGATCTCACAAGAACTCACTGTCTTGATGACAGCATCAAGGGGGATTGTGCTAAAGTATTCGTGAGAAATCTGTCCCTATGTTACAGTCACCTCCTACCAGGCCCCACCTCCAACCCTGGGGATTATAATTCAACATGAGATTTGGTAGGGATGCAGATCAAAACTGACAGAGCAGGAGCACCATGATCTTGGAAAAACACTGCCATTTTAAGTTCTAGCTCCCTTTCTAACCTCATGCACTTCAAGGAAATCACTTCTAACAAGAAGAAGCCAGAAAGAGCAGATAGTAAAACACAGATAAGACAGTTCGGGCCCAGAAGGAGTGGGGAAAGTCTCTTGGGTAACCACTAAACTTCACACTCATACAATGGGCCCCAGGAAAACAGTGGCCCTAATAAGCACATTCCTTTCCCTTTAGATGCACTAAGCTAGGGAAGCTAAAAGCAGATTCAGTGGGTATGCCTGTAGCTGCAGGAAGATGTATGGGAACAGACACAAAACTCTCCCTCCCAGATAAGCAAGACAAAGAGACACAGCCTGTGATAAGCTCTCCTGCTCTGAAGTCTTACAAACTCTTAGTCTGTAAGAGAGAGTGCTCCTGACCTAACTCTTCCGGAAGCCCCTCTCAGGCTTATTCTTTAAAATAAACTTGTCTTTGACTGTTGAGCCACTTTGTGTGCTTCTTTCTTCCTTCTTCAACCCTTCCACAAACCATATCATCCACCAACAGTGACCTGAACAACTTTACTGTTCTTCCTCTCCCTCCATGATCCTTCCCTGATGTTTCCACTTTCCCACTTTCTACTACCTCTTGGCTTCATTCCCTTATCCTATCACTTGCCCAGCTTTCTTCTAAATTCCCATAGTGGATATCAGCCCTGTTGAAAGATCTCTATTGCCTGTGGGAGGAAGCTGGGTGCTGAGGAGCAGTTTCTCGTCAGCTTTGGTGAAGTGGTCAGGTGAGAACTGGACAAGGTGAGGAGGAAGACCCATGCGTGTCTTCCATACTGGACAAGGAGGGTTAGTGACGGGCAGGCAATAGAGAATTGGGCCATTGTCAAAATGCCAAACAGTCTGTGTGCAGTGACTCATGCCTGTGATCTCAATACTTTCAGACTGAAGCAAGAGGACTGTATGCGATCAGGAGTTCAAGACCAGCCTGGGTAATAGAGCGAGACTGCTTCTTTACAAAATACTTAAAAGTTAACCAGGTGTGTGGTGATGCATGTCTGCAGTCCCAGCTACTTGGAAGGCTGAGGTGGGAGGATCACTTGAGCCAGGAGGTCAAGGCTGCAGTAAGCCATGATTGCACCACTGCACTCTAGTCTAGGTGGAAAAGTGAGTCCTTGTCTCAAAAAAAAAAAAAAAAAGTCCAAGTGGAAGAGATAAGCCAAGAAGAATAGCCTGCAAGTTCATGGATCCAGCCAAGAGGGGACATGTTAGAGTCAGTGACAGAGAGAGGGGAAACAGGTTAAAAAATGCAGGCACCAGCCAGGCACAGTGGCTTATGCCTATAATCCCAGCACTTTGGGAGGCTGAGGTGGGCGGATCATAAGGTCAGGAGATCGAGACCAGGCTGGCCAACATGGTGAAATCTTGTCTCTACTAAAAACACAAAAATTAGCCCGGTGTGGTGCAGGCACCTCTGATTCCAGCTACTCGGGAGGCTGAGGCAGGAGAATCACTTGAACCCAGGGGGGTGGAGGTTACAGTGAGCCGAGATCACGCTACTGCACTCCAGCCTGGGTGACAGAGTCAGACTCCGTCTCATAAAAAAAAAAAAAAAAAAAAAAAAAGGCAGGCACCAGGCGTAGTGCGGTGGCTCACACCTGTAATCCCAGCACTTTGGGAGGCAGAGGCAGGTGGATCACGAGGTCAGGAGTTCAAGATCAGCCTGGTCACAGGCTCCCAGAAGGGAGTATTCAGGGGAGATGGGCTCAGAGACCCGTTATCTATAAACTCGATAGTTATTTCTGAACTTCCCACTTACCTGTTTGCTATGGTTTAGATGTTTGTTGCCCAAACCTCATGTTGAAATTTGATCCCCAACATTGGAGGTGGGGCCTAATGGGAGGTGATTGAGTTACAGGGGTGGATCCCTCATGAACGGCTTGGTGCATCCTCCCAGTAATGGGAGAGTTCCTGCTCTATTGGTTCGTGTGAGAGCTGGTTGTTAAAAAGTGTCTGGTACCTCCTTCTCTGTCCTGCTTTCTTTCTCACCATGTGACCACATGCTGGCTCCCCTTCCCCTCCTGCAGTAAGTGGAAGCTTCCTGAGGCCTCACCAGAAGCAGATGCTGGCACCATGCTTCTTGTACAGCCTAGAGAACTGCGAGCCAAATAAATTTTTCTTTGTAAATTATCCAGAGTCAGGTGGTCTTTTATAGCAACATAAATGGACTAAGACACGTTCATCTTTGCCATACAAAGAATGCTATGTTTCCAGCCTCATCTGAAAATCGTTGTACATTTACCTCAATAAATTCTGTAGCTGCGTAAGAGCATCTAGATGTTTGATGACAGTGACATCAAACTGTCCCAGGAGAGTCATGAATGCAGGCGGCATTTCAGAACATGTCAAGTTGTAACATAAAGGGTCTTTGTGCACAGTCCTGTCCTGACCTCCGCCAAATGGAGATACAGGATCCACTCAGAGGCCAGCACCCTTCTCCCGCAGCAGCAACTTGGTGAGGTTGAATGATGGCAAGATAGCTCTACTGATAGCTCTTCCTGGGCCTCCTTACAATCATTCCACAATCCTGCAAGGTAGCAATATCACACCCTGAGCTGATGGAGACACGCATGGTCGAGTAACTTGCCCACGATCACACAGCTATTAGCAGAAGACCCAGAACTTCAAAACAGGTCTGTCCATGATCTTATCAACTAAGTTAATACCGCCTCAAGGTAGAGATGGAAAACAAGCAGTATTAAGGGGAAAAAACATGCCAGTTGTGGTTAGGGCTTGTTGATCTTAACATTAGCTCCTATTGTAGCTCCCAGAGAAAGGGAAAGTGAGTACAAAGTATGGGCACCTGGTGGCCTGGGAGGTAGCTGGGGCCCAACTATGCTAGAAATCAACATAAATCCAACGCATAAGTTTGCAGTAAGTAGGTCTTCGTGGGCTGCCTGGAAAACAATGTTTTGTTATTTTTGTTTGTTTGTTTGTTTTAATCAAGGGCCTCAACTGCTAAAGGCAGGTTTGGCTTGGCCCTTGATGAAAAAAAACAAACAAACAACATGACTTTCTCAAAATGGCTGTTTACCCTCTCTCAAAGTTCATTCCAGGACCTAGGATATATGAGGGCACCAATAAATTTATCAAAATGATCACTTAAATTAGAAGTAGAATTACTCTAGGAAGTTAGAATCACAGAATCTTTAAAACTAATATAACCATATTATAAGAATTTAGAAAATAGAGAAAATAAAGTCATACATAATTCTATCACACAATTACTGTTACCACTTGATAAAATCAGGGTGCATATTTTATTTGCATGTTGGACCCCAGAAGCTCCCCATCAGGGACCAGGGAATTAACTGGAAACAGGGAGACTGGAACCAACCCAGAAACAACATTGAGTCCCAGGATGCATGTCACAGTATCCACCAGAGCAAGAGAAACTTGGGCACAGTTCAAGTTGGATCCACCCAGGAGGTCTCTCTTGCTAAGTGAGGGCACAGCTTCCACAGTCACTGAGTAGTGGCAGCAACCTAGTCATGCAGAACCAGAATCAGAGTCCAATAGAAGTCTATTCAAGTTGAAACAGAAGTCAAATGAATGGTATCAGACACCCTGGGCACAGAAGCTGGCAAAAGCTAGACAGGAAATCACAGTCTAGCCAAATGGGCCTAGGTTTGTGTCATGGCTCCAGAACTACCAGATTGCTAAAGTGCAAACAAGGAACCAGGGCTGAAGCCTGGTTGTATAAGCTAGGGAAGGTCGCAGCCTGCAAGCCGCAAGCAGGCTTATACAAAGTCAGGTTGGAAGGAATCATCAATATTAAATGTCTGTTTTAGGACCACAGACTAGGTCTACAGCTAGTGGGCCTGGGTTCTTAATCTGAGAAAAAACCAGAGTCTGCAAGAGACAGCCTGCTGAGGTAGGCGCCCACTATCTGTAGCAGGCAGAGACTGACACCCAGAATGACCCTCCAACCAAAAACAAAATAAATAAAATCACATATCTTTTTGGTTGGCGCTATGACCCTTCAACCAAAACCAAAATAAACAAAAACACATATCTATGTATACAGAATCAAATACGTATGTATGATACAGTCCACCAACCTGGTGGAATAAACTTTTATTTTTAGCATTCCTTTCTTTTGGTTGGAAGACATTATTATTGTTAAAAGATATATAGAGATCCGGGTGCGGTGGCTTATGCCTGTAATTCCAGCACTTTGGGAGGCTGAGGTGGGCAAATCACCTGAGTTCAGGAGTTCGAGACCAGCCTGGCCAACATGGTGAAACCCCATCTCAACTAAAAATACAAAAATTAGCTGGGTGTGGCGGTGGGCACCTGTAATCCCTGCCACTCAGGAGGCTGAGGCAGAAGAATCGCTTGAACCCAGGAGGTGGAGGTTGCAGTGAGCCAAGATCGTGCACTGCACTCCAGCCTGGCAACAAGAGCAAGACTCTGTCTCAAAAAAAAAAAAAAAAAAAAGTAAAAGATATATGGACCCTATCAACTTCACACAACAATACCTCAACGTTAATTATCTGCTTCTCTGTAAATTGAGGTTAGCTGAAAGCTGATTCAGGTTGAAGACAAGAAGGAGGCAAGGATAGTAGAGCTGGTAGTAGACAATTAGCCACTGTACTAGTCAGGTTTTTCTGGATAAACACACACACACAAACACACACACACACACACACAGAGTCATGTGCAACATCATGGTGTTTCAGTCAACAGCAGACCACATATGCAACAGTGGTCCCATAAGATTATAATGGAGCTGAAAAATTTCTATCACCAAATGACATTGTAGATGTCATAAGATCATGGAGCAATTACTATATTTTAAAAATAAACTTAGTGTAGCCTAAGGGTATGGGGCTTATAAAGTCTGTGATAGTGTACGGTAACGTTCTAGGCCTTCACATTCAACCACCACTCACTCACTGACCCACCCAGAGCAATTTCCAGTCCTGCAAGCACTATTCGTGGTGTCTTACATAGGCATATTGTTTTTTATCTTTCATACCAGGTTTTTACTGTAGTTTTTATGTTTAGGTATGCTTAAGTACACAAATACCGTTGTCTTACAATTGCCTACAGTATTTAGTACAGTAAAATTCTGTACAGGTTTATCACCTAGGAGCAATAGACTATACCGTCTAGTCTACGTATGTAATAGGCTATACCATCTTTGTATGTAAGTACACTCTGTGATGTTTGCACAACCATGAAATGGCCTAATTAAACATTTTTCGAATGTATTCCCATCATTAAGCAACCCACGCATACACACACACTATGGAACAGTTGTGTATATGGAATGCACTGAGTCTGTAGATCAAATTGGAAAGAAACGACAGCTTGACAATACTGAGTTTTCCTATCTTCGTGCATGGAATATCTCTCCATTTATTTAGAGCTTCTTTGATTTTTTTCATCAGAGTTTTGTAGTTTTTCTTATAGCTCTTACATACATTTTGTTAGATTTACACCTAAGTATTTAATTTGCGAGTACTAGTGTCAATGGTTTTATGTATTTTATTTCAAATTCCATTTATTCATTGCTGTTTTATAAGAATGCATTTGACTTTTGTATATTAACCTTGTATCCTGCAACCTTACTATAATCACTTATTAGTCAGCTCTTGTTGCTTTTTTGGGATTTCTATGTGGACAGTCATGTCATCTGCAAACAAAGACTGTTGTATTTCTCCCTCACCAATATATACACATTTTATGTCATTTTGTTGTCTTATTGCATTATCTAGGAGTTCCAGTACAATGTTGAATAGGAATGGTGAGAGCAGACATCCTTGCCATGTTCCTGATCTTAGCGAGAAAGCATTTAGTTTCTCACCACTAAGCATGATGCCAGCTCTAGGGATTTTTTAAATAGATATTCTTTATCAAGTTGAAGAAGTTCCCTTCTATTTCTAGTTTATTGAAAGATTTTTCATAAATGAGTGTTTGATTTTGTCAAATTGTTTTTCTGCATCTGCTGATAGGATCATGGGATTCTTCTTCTTTAGCCTGTTGATGTGATAGATTAGAGCAATCAGTTTTCAAATGTTGAACTAGCCTTCCCTACCTGAAACAAATCCCTCTTAGTCCTAGTATATACTTTTTTATACATTGTTGAATTTGATTTGCTAATATTTTGTTGAGGAGGACTGACATTTAAGCAGCAATAAAACATATTATTTTATAACAATTCACATGGGTTTGTGCAAAACAATTTTTTGCATTCTCTGTATAGCAGAATGATTAAACAAGCATGTTCTTTAGGACTATGTATACAAGAGTATAAAATAGTAGAGTTCTGTTTAAATAATGATATCTGACTGGGAGCAGTGGCTCATGCCTGTAATCTCAGCACTTTTGGGAGGTCGAGGCGAGCAGATCACCTGAGGTCAAGAGTTCAAGACCAGCCTGGCCAACATGGTGAAACCCTGTCTCTACTAAAAATACAAAAAAAAAATTAGACGGGCATAACACGGCATGCCTGTAATCCCAGCTACTTGGGAGGCTGAGGCAGGAGAATCGCTTGAACCTGGAAGGTGGAGGCTGCAGTGAGCCAAGACTGTGCCACTGCACTCACTCCTGGGCAACAAGAATGAAAGTCCTTCTCAATAAATAAATAAAGATATCTAAATATCTTTTGTATTTGTCCCCTCTCTCCACCTGCTGCCTTTTTTTCCAGTTACGATACCTTCCCTTTCACTTTCTACTTCTATGAATCACACAGTGATGTGATTTACGGTCGCTCGGAGAGACTTCCAGTTTTTCATGGTACATAAAACAGAGGCATTTTTGTTTGCTCACTCCTGAAACCAAACAAAAATGATATTGAGTAATTAAAAAACACATAAACATAAAAAGAATGAATGGGAGGGAAACAGCAGATAAGGATTATTAACAAAATAAATCAATAAAATAAAATTTAGGAAAGTGGAAAAGAGATGATGGAGTGGTAAGTTACTTAGCAGACAGGAGAAAGCCAAAAACCTACAGCTTTGTTAGCCAATTCTTTTGTGTATATTTCCTGCAGATTTCCTGCACAGTCAAAACACTGCCATCAAAACCAGGAAGTTGACATTAATACATTACCACTACTTAATCCTTTTACCTATTTAAATTTCCAGTTGTCTCAATAATCTCTTTAATGCAAAAGGAGCTAGTCCACAATTATACATTGCATTTATTTGTCATATCTCTTTAGACTCCTTCAGTCTGAAATCGTTCTTTACTCTTTCCTTGATTTTCATGACCTTGACAATTCTGATGACTATAAAACAGTTATTTTGATGAATATCCTACCAGTTTGGTTTTTCCAGTGTTTTCTCGTGACTAGATTTGGGTTGTGAATCTTTGACAGGAATATCACGGAAGTGATGCTGTGCTCTCATGCCATTCTATCAGGAGGTTCTGATGTCTATTTGTCCTATTACCAGTGATATTGAGGTAGGAGGCAAAACTTGACTCCAGAGACAGGGCTCAGTTCCGGACCAAATTGAGGACTAGCTAAGACAGGTTCCCAGGGGAAGCAGCTTTCCATAAGACACACCCACCTGTATGCCATATCAGTTTACCATTGCCATGGCAACACCTGGACATTACAAGGCCTTTCCATGGCAATGACCTGATGACCTAGAAGTTACCACCCTCATCCTAGACATTTCTGCATAAACTATCCCTTAATTTGCATATGGTTAAAACAGGTATAAATATTAGTGCAGAACCACCTCTGAGTTGCTTCTCTGGGCACACTGCCTTTGGGGTAACCCTGCTTCATAAGGAGCTGTACCTTTCCTGCTGCTGTACACCTGCCAAGCTGCTGTTTAACACCACCGGCTCACCCTTGAATTCTTTCCCAGGCAAAGCCAAGAACCCTCCTGGGCTAAGTCTCAATGTTGGGGCTTGCCTGTTCTGTGTCAGTATTATGTTTATTCATTTGATTAAGAAGGTGTTGGCCATGATTCTCCACTGTAAAGTGACTTTCCCTTTGGAATTAATATTAGTTTTTGAAGAGGTAAAGTAAACCTATGTAAATATCTGTTCCTCGTTTCACTTACAATTTATTCACACATTTCTTTATACCAAATGTGGACTCACAGATTCCTGTTTTATTTGATGAGTTTTAATTTGTTACGATTACTTTTTTTTTTTTTTTTTTTGAGAAGGAGTCTCACTCCATGTCACCCAGGTTGGAGTGCAGTGGTGCAATCTCGGCTCACCCAATCTCTGCCTCCCAGGTTGAAGTGATTCTCCTGCCTCAGTCTCCCGAATAGCTGGGACTACCGGCATGTGCCACCACAACCGGCTAATTTTTGTATTTTTAGTAGAGACAGGGTTTCACCATGTTGGTCAAGCTGGTCTCGACCTCCTGGCCTCAAATGATCTGCCCGCCTTGGCCTCCCAAAGTGCTGGGATTACCAACATGAGCCACTGTGCTTGGCTATAATTTGTAATGATTACTACTAATTTTGATGTCGTTTGTCCCAGATTTGACCAGCGGGAGCCCATTCCAGCTGGTTTCTATGCCCTTTAACAGAGCCCCATCATTATTTTGGGGACTTCCTTATTTTCTTGCACAAAACTTTCCAGGCTCATTTTGTACATCCCCTGCCCCAGTCTGCAAATTATTAATTTCAACAAAAAACCTCGGGTTTTTGCTGTTGTTGTTGTTGTTGTTGTTGTTGTTTGGTGGAGAATGGTTTTCAGAAATCAAGATTGGGTCTTTAGGTGTGCTCGGTACTAATGGGGTGTTGACATTTTCAAGTCTTGTCGGTGAGCAGAACTAGAAATTACATGTATGCGTATATATATCTTTCTATAAAGCCATGAATTCACACCAATTCCAGCATTACTGGTTCACTCTTGCTTTCTGCTTTCCATATTTGTAATTCCCTTTTCTGACAAAGAGAAAGCTGGCCTCCACTATCATTAATATTCTTATTTATTTATTTAGACAGGGTCTTGCTCTGTTGCACAGGCTGGAGTGCAGTGACACGATAATGGCTCACTGCAGCCTCAACCTCCCAGGCTCAGCGATCCTCCCACCTCAGTCTTCCTAGTAGCTGAGAGTATGGGTGCACACCATCAGAGCTGGCTAAGTTTTTATTTTTTGTAGAGATAGGGTCTCACAATGTGGCCCAGGCTGGTCGCAGATTCCTGGGTTCAAGCAATCCTGTGACCTTGGCCTCCCGAAGTGCTGGTATTACAGGCATCAGCTACCATGCTTGGTCAATATACTTATTTATCTCCATATATGTAGCTAATGTCCAGTCACCATTGCTGCTGCCCTTCTCCACACCCTCCTCTCCATGTCCTCCATACTGCCATAACTGTAGCATTTATTTGAGTCTCTTAAATATTTCCCAAAACATTTAATAATTTTCAGTGTAAAGATCTTGAACATCTTTTTAAAAATGTATTAGTAAATATTTTTGCATGCTTTTCTGAACGCAAAATAGCTGAGATTGGTGTCAGTCAATTTAGGAAGTTTATTTTGCCAAAGTTAAGGTCTTGTGCATGTGACACAGTCCCAGAAGGTCCTGAGGACATGTACCCAAGGTGGTCCAAGCACAGCTTGGTTTTATACATTTTAGGGAGACATGAGTCATCAATCAACATATATAAGATGAATATTGGTTCAGTCCAGAAAGGTGGGACAATGCAAAGCTGGGAGGGGGCTTCCAGGTCATAGGTAGATAAGAGACAAATGGTTACATCCTTTTGAGTTTCTGACCAGCCTTTCCAAGGGAGGCAATGAGATATGCATTTATCTCAGTGAGCAGAGGGATGACTTCGAATAGAAAGGGAGGTAGGTTTGCCCTAAGCAGTTCCCAGCTTGACTTTTCCCCTTAGCTTATGAAATTTGTTTTTATTTTCTAATTGTTTGCTGTTAGTACATAGACATGCAATTGATTTTTTCATACTGACTTTGTATCCTAAGACTTTGTACACTCATTCACTAATTCCAGTAGTTTCGCTGTTATTATTGATTCCTTAGAAGTTTTACATTAACAATCATGTTGTCTGTAAACAGAAAGTTTTACTACTTCTCCTATTTTTATGTCTTTTATTTGTCTTGCATTATTGTGATGAACTTCCAACTGAATAGAAAGGGAAAAATCAGAAATTCTTTCTTTGTCCTTTATTTTATGTATTGAGACAGAGCCTCACTCTGTTGCCCGGACTGGAGTGCAGTGGCACGATCTCAGCTCACTGCAACCTCTGCACCCGGCCAATATACTTATTTATTAATTCCTCCTGGGTTCAAGCGATTCTCCTGCCTCAGCCTCCTGAGTAGCTGGCAGTACAGTCACCTACCACCACGTCTGGCTTTTTTTGTGTTTTTAGTAGAGATGGGTGTTCACCATGTTGCCCAGGCTGGTCTGGTCTTGTACTCCTGACCTCAAGTGATCCATCCACCTCGGCCTCCCAAAGTGCTGGGATTACCAGCATGAACCACCATGCCCAGCCTTTTTTTTATTTTAGAGATAGGGTCTGCCTTTATTGCCTAGCCTGGTCTCGAACTCCTGGCTTCAAGTGATCTTCCTGCCTCAGCCTCCCAAAGTGCTGGGATTTCAGACATGAGCCACCATGCTCAGCCTGTGGAAAATATTTTTCATAATAAATTCAATGTATTTAAAAAGCGTTGTTTCAATTTTTTATTTCCTATTGTGCCAACTTAAGTTTTATTTTTTAAGGAACTTGGCCATTTTATCTAAATTGTTAATATATCAACCCAAGGTGGTAGTTGACAGTATTTTCTTATCCTTCAATGCCAATAAGATCTGTAGTGAAATCCATACCCTCTTTCATTCCTGACACTGAAAATGTATGTTTTCTCCCTTTTTTTTCTTAATAGGTCTTGTTAGAATTTTATCTATTTTATTAATCTTTTCAAATAATGACCTCTGGCTTTCTTATAATTTTCTCTATAGATTGCTTCTGGATTTTTTTTCCCCATTGATATCTGCTTTTTACTATTTCCTTCTTGCTTTACGTTTAACTTGCTTGTCTTTTTGTAGGTTCTTAAACTGGAATCTTAGATAATTTATGTTAAGCTTTTCTTGCTGTCTCATATTAGCATTTAAAGATGTAAATGCAACCCCCAAAATTTTTATGTTGTATTTTCATTAACTTTGTAGTATTTTCTCATTTCCCTTATGATTTATTTTTTGCCTCGTGTGTTCCTTAAAAGTATGTTGCTTAATTTTCAAATATTTAGGAATTTCCTAGCTATCTTACTGTTACTGATTGCTAATTGAATTCCGTTGTGGTCAGAAAACATACTCTTTCAGAATCCAATCTTTATCAACAATTTATTGAGACTTGTTTGATGACCCAGCATTTAGTCCATCTAAGTGAACATTCTATTCGCACTTGGAAGAAATGTGAATTTTCCACTTGGGCATAGTGTTCCAAAGGTGTCATTTAGGTCAAAGTGATTAATGGTACAGTTTAGATCTTCCATAGCCTTATGGATTTTGTCTCCTAGTTCTATCAATTACTGACAGAGATATGTTAAAATCTCCAGCAACGATTGTGGATTTGTCTTTTTTTTATTGCTGTAATCCTGACAGTTGGTATTTCATGTATTCTGAGGCTTGGTTATTTAGCACATAGTCATTCATAATTGTTTGGTCCTCCTGATGTATTTACACTCTTGACATTATGAAATGTGTCTTTTCTTCTCTGCTAATGCTCCTTTTCTTGAATTCTATTTTGTTTGATATAAATACAGCCACTCCAGATTTTTTGTGTTGATTGATTTTTCCGTCCTTTGACTTTCCTTTTTTTTTTAATTAATTAATTTATGTATTTATTTTTTTGAGAAGCAGTCTCACTCTGTTACCCAGGCTGGAGTACAGTGGTGTGATCTCGGCTCACTGCAACCTCTGCCTCCTGGGTTCAAGAAATTCTCCTGCCTCAGCTTCCCGAGTAGCTGAGACTACAGGTGCATGTTCCCATGCCCAGTTAATTTTTGTATGTTTAGTAGAGACAGGGTTTTTCCATGTTGGCTGGGCTGGTCTCGAACTCCTGACCTCAGGTGATCCATCTGCCTTGGCCTCCCAAAGTGCTGGGATTACAGGCGTGAGCCACTGTGCCTGGCCCATCCTTTGACTTTCAACCTATTGGTGTCTTTGTACTTAAAGTGTGACAGTGTGCCTCTTGCAGACAGAGTTAAGTCATGCTTTTTCAGTGGGTCTGATAATTTCTGCCTTTTAACTGGAGTTTTTTCTTCCATGTACATTTAATGTAATTCTTTATAGGGTTGGATTTGGGTGTACATTTTGCTATTTGCCTTGTATTTTTCCAGTTTTTGTTCCTCTCTTCCTCCTTTCTTGCCTTCTTTTGGATTTTTCAAATATTTTGTAGTATTCCATTTTTATTTTTCTGTTGACTTTTTTGCTATGCCTTTTACATTTTTTAGTAGTTGTTTTAAGGATTTCAATATAGATCTCTAATTTGTCACAATCTGCTAAGGGTTTATACTATACTACTTCACATAAAATGTAGGAACCTTCTAATACTCTAGTTTTATTTACCACTCCCTCAAACTTTGTGAGATTTTTGTCATAGTACATCTACTTATGTTATAAACCCCATAATACAGTGTTACAATTTTCCATTAAACAATCCCATGATTTTTTAAAGAAATTCAGAAAACCAAAATATATATCCTCTTATATTTACCCAAATATCATTTTCTGTGTCCTTATTATTTTCACTGGATCCAAGTTACCATCTAGTGTTGTTCCCTTCCAGCTTGAAAAATTCCCTTTAGCATTTCCTATAGCACAAGTCTGCTGGTGACACATGTTCTCAGCTTTTATCTGAAAATATCTTTATTTTGCTTTCCTTTTTGTAAGAAAATCTTGCTGCATACAGAATTCTCGGTTGGCATTTAGGTTTTAGTACTTAAAGATGTCATACAATTGTTGTCATGGGTTCAGTTCCCTAGGAGACAGACTCCAAGATGGAGTTTATCCAATGGATGTTTACTAAGGAATTTCCTTGGCATCAAAACCTGTGGGAAAAAGAAGAAAGTAAGAGTAGTCAGAAGGAAAAGTTCATCTGTGATGCGTGCCCTGTAACAGTCTGAGCTGACCACCTGGGAAGATCTGGTCTGAGCTGACCACCTGGGAAGATCTGGAGCAAGAACGGCCCTTCAGATATGTCTTGCCTTGGACCAAGATGGTCAGGCTCAATTGACTGATCCCTGACTGTAGGCAGCTCAGGAAGGGGTATGACTTAGAGTGAGGCCATTCTCAACAACTGAGGCAATTCCTAAAGAAGCAAACAAATGAAAGTTATCTACTAACACCACTCTTCACAGTTGGGGCAACAAGTTTTTCACTGAAGGTTTCCTGGGTGTGCATCATAGTCCTCTGGCCCCATTGTTTCTGATGAGAAGTCTGCCGTCATTTGTGGTGTTGTTTCTCCTTGTGTAGTGTTTAGAGGTTTTTTGTTTTTTTTTTCTTGGCTCCTTTATTTCTGTCTTTGGAATTCAGCAGTCTGCCACGTCCTTAGTGTAGTTTTCCTTGCATTTCTTCTGCTGTGGTTAACTAACCTTTTGGATCCATAAGTTATGTTTTTACTAAATTTGGGAGGCTTTGGCCATTATTTCTTCAAAATTGTTTTTCTTCCCTCTTCTCTCCCTCTTCTCTAATTCTAGAAGTCCAGTTTCATGTGTTCGATGGCTTGGTATTATATTATAGTCCCCAAGTATCTATTCATGTATCTTCTATCTTTTCCTCCTCTTTTCTTGAATTTGGATAATTTCCATTATTTTCAAATTCACTGACTATTGTGCCACCTCCAATCTGCCATTAAATATATCTAGTAAATTTTTCATTTTATTTACTGTATTTTTCATCTAAATTTTTCGTTTGAGTTTTTTCATTGTTTCCATTTTGTTGCTAAGATTCTCCATCTGTTCATTCATTATACGTATTTTCCTGTAAGTCCTTGAACAGTCTTATGATAGCTGCCTTAAAATTCTTGTCTGCTAAGTACCACCTAAGGTTTGGTTCTCATTGACTGGGTTTTTTTTTTTCTTCTTTTGTGTATGTATCGTATTTTCTTGTTTCTCATGTGTTTAGTCATTTCTTAACTTATACTAGACATAATGAATGATACAGTGTAGAGACTCTGGATTCTGTTATATTGCTAAGAAGAGCGTTGATTTCTGTTCCAGTAGAGAATTAACTTTAATTTGCGTATTTCAGTTTTCAGACAAGAATCTGAGCAAAGTATATGCAGATTTTGGGGCTTGTTGCCTCTATGCAGCCCTCCCTTTTAGACTTATCCCCAGCTTCCTAGCTGCTTTTCAATCCTGAACACTGTACTCTGACACCACAGTCCAGTAAGGCTGCGACTTTCTTCATCTTGAGCCACCTACTGGATTAGTGAACATCTTAGGGCAAACACTACAAACTCAAAAATCACACTGATATAGTTCCAACCTTTTAAGGTAGACTTTTCTCCAATTTTTGCCTGCTTTCAGTCTCTGTCTGGTATCTTCCGATAGGTGATTTTTAATACTTTCATCCAGATTTTATCATTGTCATCTGTGGGAAGGTTAGTCCCGCCAAGTTACATAATCATTACCAGAAGCCAAACTCCTGATCTTATATTTTGCTCCATACTGGAATCATGTCCCCTACCCCCACCCAATTTTTCTTTGTGTTAGAACATCAGTTTTCACTCAAATGTTAATCTGCCCACATACCTTTGGGGGTAGGTCGTGATTAGGCTGTTAGTTGTTATAATTTATTGCCCTTGCATCGGTCATGTTTAGGAAGGTTCATATATTAATCAGGAAACCAGAAGCTACTCTTTGTAGCCTAGATATTAAGGGTTTTACTACAGGGAATTTGTGGTTTACCCCCCATAGCCCCCCCTAAAAAAAATGTAAGGGAGCATTGGTAACAGAAGCTACCTGATATGGTTTGGATTTGCTTCTCCACCCAAATTTCATGTTGAATTGTAATCCCCATGTTGGAGAATGGGCCTGGTGGGAGGTAACTGGATCATGGGGGCAGACATTTCCCTTGCTGTTCTCATGATAGTGAGTTCTCACGAGATCTGGTTGTTTAAAAGTGTGTAGCACTTCCCCCTTGCTCTCTTCCTCCTGTCCCAGACATGTAAGATGTGCCTGTTTCCCCTTCCACCATGATTGTAAGTCTCCTGAGGCCTCCCCAGCCAAGCTTCCTGTATAGCCTGTGGAACTCTGAGCCAATTAAACCTCTTTTTTAAAAAAATAAATTACCCAGTCTCAGGTAGTTCTTTATAGCAAGAACGGACTAATACACTACCACTGACTTTCTCAACCTGAAGTGCTCAAAGGAAGTGGTTCTTAGAACTCACCTTGATGTTTTTAGCAATATCACACCCATTCATACCTCTGACCGCAACTGACTCTAGAGAATGATCTCTTCATCACTATGGCTCAAGGGTGCCTCTCGTTGTTACATTCCACCCTGGAACCATATGACAAAGGGGATTATGGCAAACATAGTTCCAGGCTTCTCTTCTTCAAAGCAGAGGACAACTTAGAAGGGGTAGTGTCGATACTGAATTGACAACAGGTAATCCAACACAAGGCATGGGACCCAAATTAGCCAAAGGAACATGAGGGGAAGGGAGTTGGAGAGATTCTGGAAAAGACTTAGTTGCTAATAAACTGAACAATACAAAAAGACTCACAAGAACAGTCCCTCTTCTTCTTCCACTGAATTCGTTGTTTATTTTTGCATGACTCTTGAAACAAAAGCATGAATCTTGTGATGATGAAAGGAGCTAGCTGAGATGGAGGCAAACACAGTGGCTGAAACCTATCCAACCTAGATTTCTTGTTGTGTGAGAATAAATATTATTTAAGTCATTTTCAGTTGCTTTTTCTGTTACATGTAACAGACATGGCTCATTTTGATCAAGGAGGTAAATCCCAGAAGGAATGGTTTAAAGGGGTGAAACCGGTAGCCTTCAGGAAACCAGAATAGGAGTGAGGAGGTGTGGTACAGGGTACATTGTTATTCTATGCCTTGTGCTATTTTTACATTGTAAAGAAGATGTACCACACGGATTAAAAAATTAAAGAAGAGACAAGTCGACAACTTGCCTTCACATCATGCTTTTTGTTTTGTTTCTGTTTTTTGAGATGGAGTCTTACTCTGTCACCCAGGCTGGAGTGCAGTGGCACGATCTCAGCTCACTGCAACCTCTGCCTCCTGGGTTCACATTCTCCTGCCTCAGCCTTCCGAGTAGCTGGAACTACAGGTGCCCGCCACTATGCCCTGCTAATTTTCGTATTTTTAATGGAGACAGGGTTTCACCATATTGGCCAGGCTGGTCTCGAACTCCCAACCTCGTGATCCACCCGCCTCGGCCTCCCAAAGTGCTAGGATTACAGGCGTGAGCCACCACGCCCGGCACATCATGCTTTTTTTTTTATTCACTCTGACCTACAGTGCAAAACAAAATGGTAGCTCTAATTTCTGGTGATCATCCATTCTAGCTGCCTACTAAAGAGTGAATCCCATTCTCATTCGCCTTAGTCCGCCATCTATCTGCCACCAAAATAATCTCTCTGAAGGACAAATCCTTATTGATCACATCCTTATTGAGCTTAAAATGCCTAATGGAACTCTAATTTTACCTTTGTAGGATATATTCTAAATTCCTTAATATGGCATCCAAGACCCTTCCTGGTTTGATCCCTGACACTCTCTTGAGTATTATTCCAGCCATTCTGAAAATCTTGCTTTTCTCTAGACACTCCGTGCTCTCTCAGACCTCCATTCTTTTGCACATACTGTTTCTCTGGGGTGGAACCTCCCTCCTAATCCCTTCTACCTCTTTTTTGAAGTTTTCTTACTCCCCAGTCCTTCTACAGTCTCTTTGTCCAGATACATTGTGGATACCAACAGCCTTCATCAGCATGGATTATATAACAGTTCAAAAATCACTTATGAGAAATTCTGAAATCCAGAAAATCTCTGGGTATCTTTTGCATGACAAAAATATAAGTTTATTCATCTGATGGCCACACATCATATTGCACACATATTTAACTTTATGAAGAGAAGGGGAGGAAAAGAGATAAAGAGAAAATCCGTAATGTCATCAAGGCGTAGATAGATAATGTCAATTTACTTTTTAATGTTGCTGTTGGGAATTGCTCTTTTAGCTCTTCCCAGGGAATACTAAAATATTTTTTGAGTAACTCATTTGCTGGCAAAACCTGAATTGAACTATTTATATGTACGTTTATAATCTCAATGGCTTCTACTTTGTGTGAATATTGGTTAATTCTGTTGCAGATATATTAATGGGTTCCATTACAGAGTGGAGCCTCGGGCCCCACAAATGGTATTACGTAGCTCATTTTTGGACTGGGGCTACAGATGCACAAGCTTGTACATGTAGAGTTTGTGTATCTGTGGCCCCACTCCGAAAATAGCCACTGCAATACTTCTCATCCCACAAATTCTTCCAAAACGTTCACTTTTCATTAAGACGTGAGGCCTGTTTCTTCTTCCCGTTGAAAATGGGATTTTATGCCTGCCTTGATGAATAAAAAGCAGTGGAATAGACACTGCTTGACTTCCAATGCCAGATCTTCGAAGGTCATACGGCTTCTGCCTGTCTTCCTTTTTCTCTTGAACTTCCTGCCCTTGAAACCTGGTCACCATGTCCCAGGTCACATGGTGAGGTCACATGGAGGTGTTCTGACCCACAGTCTCTGCTAAGGTTTCAACCACCAGCCAACACCAACCACTGGACATGCCAGCAAACAAACCTTAATGTGACCCCTGCCCTGGGCATACAAGCATCCCACCTGTTGGCCAAACGGAGCAAAGAAAAGCTGGTGCCACCAAGACCTGCCCAAAATGCAGATTCATGAGAAAAGTTAATGTTTTTGTTGTTTTATTAAAACCTACTAAGTTTTGGGGTAATTGTTATGCAGTCATAGTAACTAGAATACCATGATCTTACCTTAAGATGTGAACAATTCTGGATTCCAAAACCTACCAAAGGTTTTCAGATAAGACATGTACACTATAATCATACATTTGTATATCTATTTTTCAGTGGAATTAGAAGTTCTCTGAAGACAAGAACTAAGTCTTTTTATCTTGGTATTCTCAGAGCCAGTGTCTAAGAGTTAGTAGGTCCTCAAGGCATGTTTGTTGAACTAATGAAAGAGTAAACCAAAGAAAAAACACAGTTCCAAACAAGCGACTATTTCAAAATAATTATTTAAGAGTCTATCCAACTCAGTCCATTGCCCAAAAATAATTTAGAATGTCTTA
The DNA here is from genome assembly GCF_047675955.1 of Chlorocebus sabaeus. Classification (NCBI taxonomy): domain Eukaryota; kingdom Metazoa; phylum Chordata; class Mammalia; order Primates; family Cercopithecidae; genus Chlorocebus; species Chlorocebus sabaeus. The sequence continues at coordinate 13,694,015 of NC_132912.1, read as the reverse complement.
TTTTTATAATTATTTTCAGTTTATAAACCATAAGAAAGTTTCATTAGCTTTCCTATTTTGTTTTTATCCTAAAATATTATCTATTATGATAACATATTTTATCTATCAAACTATGTTCCAAATTATCTTTGGCTGTTTCCGAAAATCAAATACATCATTAAGGATGAATGTTTTTCCATTACTGAGAATAATAAAAATAATTTTACATAAACTCTGAAGGTGATTCCAAAACAGGAGATGGCATTGTTTTTGAACAATGCAGTGCTCAAATGCCATGTAATGCAATGAGGTGTTGATACAAAGACTTCAGCATCCATGGTGACACACCTTTAGAAAAAATAAAAACCCCACTAATTTGGAGTGCAAATTCTACGTTGCATGACAAAAATATAAGTTTATTCATCTCATGATCACATATCATATCACACATGCATTTAACTTTATGAAGAGAAAGGGAGGAAAAGAGATGAAGAGAAAGTCCATAACATCATAAAAGCATGAATAAATAACATCAATTTCTTTGTTAATGTTCCTGTTGGGAATACCTACTGTATTAGTCCATTCTCATGCTGCTGATAAAAACATATCCAAGACTTGGTAATTTATAAAGGAAAGAGGTTTAATGGACTCACAGTTCCACATGGCTGGGGAGGCCTCGCAGTCATGGTGCAAGGCAAAAGAGAAGCAAAGGCATGTTTTACATGGCCGCAGGCAAGACAGCGTGTACAGGGGAACTCCCATTTATAAAACCATTGGATCTCCTGTGACTTATTCACTATCACCAGAACAGTCTGGAGGAAACCGCCCCATGGTTCAATTATCTCCACCTGGCCTTGCCCTTGACACATGGGGATATTACAATTCAAGATTGTAATATCTTGAGATTTGGTGGGGGGGACATAGCCAAACCATATCACCCACTTTAGCTCTTCCTCGGGAATGTTTGAATGATGAAATAAATAAGGCACTACTTTTACAGTTTCACTGCCCAACATTGGTTTGGTTCAACTTTAATAAACCCTTGCTGCCCTGTTTTCCTCCTCCCTCACTTTAAGTCAAGAGCTTGAAGGGGGTTGCATGTAAGAGCAGCTCAGCATCATTCACATTCCGAGGAAACATCAATGTGATAGCAAAAAGAAAAAAACGTTATTGAAATAAATATAAACACAGTCTCTGAAAAGAATGTCAAAAGGGAGATGAATCTTCCAACCCACAGCAGAAGTTCTTGAAAAGCTGATTTCACCTTTGCCTTCTCTCTGATGTGGCACAGAGCCCAGCAGGACATCCCCTTCTTTCTCTTCCTATTCTTCCATAATCCCTCTCTCTACCCCTCTCCCGCCCACGCCCCTTCCCCCATACACCCCATCGTGTCCTTCTTTCTGTGCTACCCATCTCATCTTCTGAATCTGTTCTTTTCTCCTGGATGACAAGCTTGCTGCCTTTTCTGTATCAACTCAACTGGCCTTGACTTCATTGAATTCCCTCCTTCTTTCATTAACCCAGTCCTGTACAATTCTGGACCCAGGAACACAGCATGGGTGACAACAGAATTCTCTTTTTCAAGGCAACGAGTGGGAGAACCTGGAATCCTTAGGCACATATACATATACATATGTATATGTTGTCATAACAACATCTTACACACGGAATTATATTTCCCTAAATAGTAGTAGGATTATGGGTAACCTCATCTATATCTCTATAGTTAGGGTATCATAAAATACACCATGGTTTAGGCCCAGTGTGGTGGCTCACGCCTATAATTCCAGCACTTTGCGAGGCTGAGGCAGGCAGATCACTTGACATCAGGAGTTCAAGATCAGCCTTACCAACATGGTGAAACTCCATCTCTACTAAAAGTATAAAAATATAAAAATTAGCTGGGCATGGTGGTGTGCACTTGTAGTGCCAGTTACTCGGGAGACTGAGGCAGGAGAATCATTTGAACCCGGAAGGCGGAGGTTGCAGTGAGCCATGATGGCACCACTGCACTCTAGCCTGGGCAACACAGCAAGAAAAAAAAAAAATACACCATGGCCTGACTCCAGATGAACAGCTGAGGGACCAGCTATTCACTGATACATATTGCTGCAGATCTGGATAAACTGGTATTGATTAAAATGGATGGGTATCTCGTCCAGTTGAGAGCTATCTCATCACTGGGGCTACCTCATTCCTGGGACCCCCTCGTTGGACCTGACATCTCAGCAACAATTTCATAGGCCTGGAAATTGCCAAGGACCTGGCAATGAACGTCAAGTATCCTCTCTTCTATTCCCCAACCCCACCCCACTCTGAACTCTGAGCCCTGGGTGAAGTTCTGGGAAATGAAGGGTGAGCAAGCTGCAGGAGTAGAAATTCCCATTTACGATAGGGTTGTCAAATAAAATCCAAGACACCTAGTTCAATTTGAATGCATAATTTATTAGTATAAAGCATGAACCAAATGTTGCATGAGACATACTTATACTCTTTTAAAAAGTATTCATTGTGTGGAATTCAAATTTAACTGGGTGTTCCTGTTTGATTCTCCCCTTCCTCTGCCCAGATCTGGTAACCCTAATTTATGACATTTGGTGAAAGAGTATCAACCAGGAATACCTAATGCTTAAAATGAGAATTCTCAGGTTTATGGTGCCTCTTCAGTTGCCCACAAAAATATACCTAAAACATCAGATTATTTAAAAGTCAGCCTCTAAGTACAGTAGGTCAGACAGAGCCAGTCTGAAGCATGAAGATGCTTAGGTAGCTGCAAGTGTTTTATTGGTGTACTACTGGAGACCAAGTCAGCTTGTCCTTAAAGAGTAGATGAGGTTGTAGCCCTGTGAAAATTTACTTGTCAGCATTACTCGTACAGATGAGTTCAAAGTCTCTTCTCATTTCCTGGAAAAGGCGTTGGGAATTTCAAAGCAAAACACTTGCAGGAATGTTTTATTTTATTAATTATTTTTTGAAATGAAGTCTTGCTCTGTTGCCCAGGCTGGAGTACAGTGGCACAATCTTGGCTTGTGGTAACCTCTGCCTCCCCTGTTAAAGTGATTTCTCCTGCCTTAGCCTCCTGAATAGCTGGGATTACAGGCACGTGCCACCATGCCTGGCTAATTTTTGTATTTTTAGTAGAGATGAGACTTCACCATGTTGGCCAGGTTGGTCTCGAACTCTTGCCCTCAGATGATCCACCCACCTGGGCATCCCAAACTGTTGGGATTAAAGGAGTGAGCTACCTTGCTCAGCCCCATTTAGCTTTTAAATAATGATTTAGTCATATTAAGTTACACTGCTGTAGTTTCAATATCTGCTAAGAATTGGGGTGAGAGTCCTTTTCTCTTTTTTTCTAAGAATGATCAGGATTGAAGAAAAGAAAGTGAGTTAGCCACATTAGACTGTATTTATCACTTTGAATGTCCACTTTTCTACTCAGTCTGTATTAGATTTTTCAGGAAAAAAAAAACCATGAGCTTTTAAGCACTTTTGTGATGCCTACCGCCATCACTCTTTAAATTTTCCTGACCAGTGTAGTTTGCTTTATTGTAGTATCTTTGGTCTTTAAGTTTTCTCAATTTGGCAGTGTCGATTTCCTTCCAATTTTAAAACATTCGCCAGGCACGGTGGCTCGCACCTGTAATCCCAGTACTTTGGGAGGCTGAGGCGGGTGGATCACTTAAGGTCAGGAGTTCAAGACCAGCCTGGTCAACATGGTGACACCCCATCTCTACTAACAATACAAAAATTAGCTGGGTGTGGTGGTGCGTGCTTGTAGTCCCAGCTACTCCGGAGGCTGAGGCAGGAGAATCACTTGAACCCGCGAGGTGGAGGTTGCAGGGAGCTGAGATTGTGCCACCGCACTCCAGCCTGGGCAACACAGTGAGAATGAGAGACTGTTTGGTGTCTGCAGGGAGTCCAGACTAAAGAGTGTGCTTGTTCAGCTCAACAGCGGTCACCATGGTGCAAGGAAGCGCACAGCCATTCCCCATTGCCTGAATAGGATGTGGCCCCGAACGAACGGGGAGTTTGGGTCCATGATGAGATGGAGCCTGAGTGAACTCGGAGCATCTCAGAGATCAGAGCAGAGAAACAAGGAGAGGCATTTCGGGTGTGTTCAGAGAAGTGGGGCAGGGTGGGGCTTCAGGGTGAAGGTTCAGGCAGGAGCATGTGAGGGACTAGCCTGCTTTTGTTTTCACTGAAGAATTCCAAAAATTATTTCGCATCTTCAACTCTCTGTTTGAAAAGAATGCTATTCTGCTGAAATATGACTGCGGAGTTAAAGCAAGTCTGTTAAACATCATCGAGGAAAATAAACCTAGACTCACCCGACCTGGCAACCTCTTCCTGCGTGTCCCCTCTCCCCACCCTCAAACACTGACCTGTCTGAATTCCATTCCGTGTTGCTTTTAGTGTTTCTGATGTGGTGTCTGATGTGAAACACAGCAGGTCCTTCTCATCTTAACAGCCTGCTAACCTGTGTACTCACTGAATGCCGAAGAAGTCTCTTAAATACCCTCATTTCCTCCAGGGGCTGGAACCTAGAACAAAGTGCTATGGGCATAAGTAGGCATTGAAAGTGAATTAATGAACGCAACCTCCAAATTGCTAACATTTAAAAATACTAATTAGCGGCTGGGCATGGTGGCTCATACCTGTAATCCTAGCACTTTGGGAGGCCGAGTCGGGCGGATAGCTTGAGGTCAGGAGTTCGAGACCAGCCCGGCCAACATGGTGAAACCCCATCTCTACTAAAAATACAAAAATTAGCCAGGGGTAGTGGTGCACGCGTGTAGTGCCAGCTACTCTGGAGGCTGAGACAGGAGGATCACCCGAGCCTGGGAGGCAGAGGTTGCGGAGATCACGCCACTGCACCCCAGCCTGGGTAATATAGCAAGACCCTGTCTCAAAAAATAAAAATAAAAATACTAATTAGTATAATATGATTTGCTCTCAACAATAAAACAGAATGGAATCACAGAGATCCTCCTGCCTTGACGGTTCTCACACAGACTCCTTTAGGATGAGACTGATGCGCAAAGTCAGGAAAGTGCACAATAGACTTCAGTCTCCTGAGCGATCAGTTTGGCAACCTCCACTAGAGTTAAATTAGCCATAAGAAAATGAACCAAAGTACCAGCATGCTATACACATCAGGAAAAAGAACAAAATGAAATCATATTGACAAAATATGTCTCTCTTTTCTCTAGAATTGTTCATTTGATCTTTATCCCAAACCTTCCTTGATATGATTAACCAAAGACTGAAAATTGAAGATATGAGACACATAAAGGGTCATTTGAACCTGTAATCCCAGCACTTTGGGAGGCCGAGGCGGGCAGATCACCTGAGGTTGGGAGTTCAAGACCGGCCTGACCAACATGGAGACACTCGGTCTTTACTAAAAATACAAAATTAGCTGGGCGTGGTGGTGGCACATGCCTGTAATCCCAGCTACTCTGGAGGCTGAGGCAGGAGAATCACTTGAACCCGGGAGGCAGAGGTTGCGGTGAGCTGAGATCATGCCATTGCATTCCAGCCTGGGCAACAGAGCAAGACTCCATCTCAAAAATAAATAAATAAATAAATAAATAAAAAGGCTATTTGATTATCTACTCTGGTTTTGAGGCCACATGGACACTTACACGCTCCCTATAGAAATATTTTCTAGAACTCTGTCCATTCCATTCCCAGTACTCTAAATGTCTGGAAGCCTGTTTCCGAGGAGCTTATTCCAGTTAGGCTGAAATACCTGACAGTTTTTCTAAAACTTCTATTTCAATTTGTCTCATTTAAATTTTGCCCCATTACTCCTAGTTAGACCCTCTTCCCGTCACCGTCTTGTAGATAATTTTCATATTCCTTTTTAGGTATCATTTAACTGTGCTTCACACATTAACTTGAGTAGACAGTATATGGTATAAATTACAGAAAACAGCGATGTGTGAAGACATTCTGTGGTGAATAAATTAAGGCATTAATTTCAGACATATCAAACTAACACTTTTTAAATTTGTGGTTCCTATGATTTCAGACCTGTTTCCAAGGTCTTTGGAATGGGGGAATTAAATGAAAGAGATTAGTCTAAAACTTCTAACTTTACTTCATAGGTTGGAGACTGGCCATTCCTGATATAAATATATTCATATTTTAAAAAGGAAGAATGTTAAAAAGAGAATGTAACATGGAGGACCTGTTCACATTGAAGGCGATGTCGGCACAGGTGAAAAAGATTGGGTTTATCAGGAGGCTGAGGCAGGAGAATCGCTTGAACTGGGAGGCGGAGACTGCAGTGGGTTTAGCAGCGCATCAGATATAATTGCCTTAGTTGGGCAGTCAGGAGAGAATAAAGACTGTCCATTGGGAGAGGACTTCATCCCCCACCAGGTATTTGATAATGCATCTGAATATGCTGAAGGACTGAACATGTTTATAATATGAAGGAAAGGTTTTTAAAAAGGAGAACCTCCCTCCAATTTAACCAAAATCTCTATGTGCAAAAGAAAAACTTCCCAGCACAGGCTCTCCCGGAATTCTGGAATTTCTGACTTCCACGCTGATGGAGAATTACAGACATGGAGCTGGCACTGAAACACACACACACACCACGACTACCACCACTACCACCACTACCACCACCACCACCACCACCACCACCACCACACCACCACCACCACCACCACCCCCTGCCCCACATTCTTTTTCCGTAATGGTGTTATAAGAAAGGGGTCTGCATCCAGACCCCAGGAGAGGGTTCTTGGATCTCACACAAGGAAGAATTCAGGGCGAGTCCATAAGTGAAAGTTTATTAGGAAGGTAAAGGAATAAAAGAAAGGCTACTCCATAGGTAGAGCAGCCCCAGCGTCTGCTGGTTGCCTATTTTCATGGTTATTTCTCAATTATATGTTAAACAAGGGGTGGATTATTTATGCCTCCTCCTTTTTTTTTCTTTTCTTTTTTCTTTTTTTTTTTTTTGAGACGGAGTCTCACTCAGTCACCCAGGCTGTAGTGCAGTGGCGCAATCTCGGCTCACCACAAGGTCCACCCACCTCCTGGGTTCACACCATTCTCCTGCCTAAGCCTCCTGAGTGGCTGGGATTACAGGCACCCGCCACCGCGACTGGCTACTTTTTTTGTATTTTTAGTAGAGATAGGGTTTCACCTGGTTAGAAAGGATAGTCTCAATTTCCTGACCTCGTGATCTGCCCACCTTGGCCTCCAAAAGTGCTGGGATTACAGGCGTAGGCCACAGCGCCCAGCCATGCCTCCTCTTTTTAGGCCATATAAGGTAAATTCCTGATGTTACCATGGCATTTGTAAACTGTCCTGGGGCTGAAATGTAGCAGTGAGGGTGACCAGAGGTCACTCTTGGGGCCATCTTGGGCCAGCTTCTTTACTGCAAACTGTGTTATCAGCAAGGTGTTTGTGACCTCTATCTTGTGTCGACCTCCTGTCTCATCCTGTGACTTGGAATGCCTCAACCGCCTGGGAATGCAGCCCAGCAGGTCTCAGCCTCATTCTACCCAGCTCCCATTCAAGATGGAGTCGCTCTGATTCACATGCCTGTGACAGCGAGGCTTAGGAAAGAGTCAAGTCCATCTCTGTTCCCAGTTTTTTCTTTACAGTATTTATCATGGATCCCACATTTGTAGTTTATTTACTCTCTATCTCCCCCGGCTTCCCACCTAGAATTTAAACTCCACGAGGACAGAAAACGTATTTTGTGTTGTTCACTTCTGAGCCCTCCAAGTCTAGAAGACTGCCTGGCTCATCCCAGGTAGTCAACAGATATTGGCTGAAGGAATGAATTCATTTACTTGGCACCGATTCTCTAAGGAATCAAAGATATGCATACTTCTCTGCTTTTAAGAGCTAGACAAGAAAACAAAAACGTATTATACTGTGGGAAGAAGTTATTTAAATTCCTAATGGCAAGCTTTGAGATCGTATTAATCCCTAAGTTTTTTGAGACAGGGTTTCTCTCTGTCACCCAGGCTGGTGCGATCTTGGCTCACTGCAACTTCTTCTGCCTCCAGGGTTCAAGCGATTCTCCGGACTCAGCCTTCTGAGTAGCTGGGACTACAGGCATGCGCCACCATACAAGGCTAATTTTTGTATTTTTGGTAGAGGTGGGGTTTCACCACGTTAGCCAAGCTGGTCTCGAACTCCTGACCTCAAGTGATCCACCCACCTCGGCCTCCCAAAGTGCCAGGATTACAGATGTGAGCCACTGTGTCCGGCCAGATCTGACAATCTTCTTAAAAGCACTAGAGATGAGGCTCCATGAAAGCATAGGCCGCGTCTTGCTTGTCTTTTTATATTAGCTCATCACACGGGCCTGGTATCATGAATGAATAAGAGCCATTGGAAGAGCTGACATAGATCACACTAGGCCCTGGGGTAAGCACTTAACGTGCATCAGTTCATTCACTCTTCATGATATGTGAGAGGTACAATTAGTATCCCAGTTTCCAGGTGAAGAAAATAAGGCATAAGAGAATATAGAACTGCCAGTCCTCAATGGCTTGTCTCTCAGCTCCAGAGCCCCCCTACTTTGTGACCCTGGAGCTGGCGGCACATTAGGTCTTGTCAACAGAGGGCACCAGAGGGACACTGCAGGGCCACAGCCTCAGGAATCCCCTTCCCATGCAGGATCTGGTCCTCCATTGTTCCAGTGTGGGAGCTCAGGGAGGGGCCAGCTTGGCAGAGCTGCAGTCGCATGCTCAGGCCACAGTGTTCTTACAGGTAGCTGCTTCTGCCGACTAGCTCTGTCCCTCACCTTCTGGAAAGCCATTTGCCTACAGCAGGCTGCGTGCTCTTAAAAAATAAGACTGAATCCCTGACTGGGGGTGGAGGGACCCTCCTCCTCCTCCCTCCTTCCTTTAGCATTCCTTCTCCCTGAGCAAGATGCAGTGGCTGCTTCTGTGCACCTGCTACTTCTGTAGCCCCTAGACGCCTCTATTACCTCTTTTAGTAACTAACCATCTTCTAAGAGTTAACAATTATTTACATTAAATTTTCCCTGGATATAGCACAGGTAGGGTAATGCAGCGTATCAGACACAGAATTGACCAGGGTTCTACCACCATGAAGTGATAAACCTGGGTTTCAAACCCAGGAAGTCTCCAGAGTATATGCCGCAAACTTCTATGCTATACTGTCACAAATGTTTGGGATAACACTCGGGTTAACACTGCCTGCAGTCTGAATACTTCTAATGCTGCAGGAGGTATTTACTTACCTAAGAGTTTCATTCAATTGCAACAGTGAGAATTGCAATATCATTGTAAGGTGCTCAATTTCATCTCAGGTATGGCATGGACTAATGCCATATGACCCTAAATTTGAATTTTTCAAATCACTTTCACATGCAGGATTTCACCTGCAAACAACTTGGTGGAGTTGATAAGGCACATGTTATTCTTTCTATAGATAAAGAAACTGAAGCTTACAAATAATAGAAACTTGCATGGTGAGTGGTAAGCAAGTCTCCCTAAACCCAGCCAGAATTTCATCTATAATATCACTGTCTTGTCTTGGGGTTTAGTTGCTCCAGAGTCAATTTGACTGGGAGGAATAGAAAGGAATCTCTGAAAGATCTCTACATCCTAATCCTTGGAACTGTGAATGGTGCCTTATTTGGCAGGGAGGAGGGAAGCAGGGGTAGGGGGTGAGGGTGGTTTGCAGGTGTGATTAGTTAAGGATCTTGTGAAGGGAGATTATCCTGGATTATCTGAGTACGGCCTAAATGTCATTATAAGTGTCCTTATAAGAGATGACGAGGAGACTTGCACACGCAGGAACAGGAGATGGTGATGTGAAGACAGAGAGAGCAATGCAGAGATTAGAGTGATGCGGCCATAATCCAAGGAATGCCAGCATCCTGCAGAAGCTGGAAGAGGAAAGAACAAGAGGCAAGGCACAACTTTCCTCAAGAGCCTCTGGATGGACCTCAGCCTCGAGGATGCCTTGATTTCAGGCCAGTGCTACTGATTTCACTCTTCCAGCCTCTACAATGGTGAAATAGCAAATTTTTATTGTTTTAAGCCACCAAGTTTGTAGTCATTTGTTACAGCAGCCTCAGCAAACTGATACACTGACAAATTCTAGCTTAAGAGAAAAGTTTATACAGATAGAAGACAATTTCTTAACATAAAAACCGTAAACTCAGCTTCATTAAAATTAAGAACATTAAGATGAAAGCATGAGCCACAGATTGTGAGAAGACTTTTGTAATACAAATATCCTCCAAAATAAATATCTAGAATATAAAAAGAACTTCAAATGGCAAAACTGCAACTACTTTTGCACCAACCTAATTTTTTTTTTTTTTGAGATGAAGTCTCCCTCTTGTTCCCTAGGCTGGATTGCAAATGTCACGATCTCAGCTCACTATAACTTCAGCCTCCTGGGTTCAAGCGATTCTCCTGCCTCAGCCTCCCAAGTAGCTGGGATTACAGGTGCCTGCCACCATGCCCGGCTAATTTTTGTATTTTTAGTGGAGACGGGATCTCACCATGCTGGCCAGGCTGGTCTCGAACTTCTGACCTCAGGTGATCCGCCTGCCTCAGCCTCCCAAAGTGCTAGGATTACAGGCGTTAGCCACCATGCCCAGCCCAACTTAATAATTTTCAAAAGACCAACAGCTCAAAAAATTTTGAATAGGCAAAAGATTGAACATGCTCATCACAAAAGAGGATGTCCAAATGACCAATATGCATAAGAAAATGTGCTTAATGTCATTGGACAATTGGGGAATGCAAATTAAAATCCCGTGAGATGAGGTACCACTACACTCTCTCATGATGGCTAAAATTAACAGGACTGATAATATCAAGTGTTGGTGAAGACATGAAATAACTAGGACTCTCATACACTGTAGGTGGGCGTATAAATGGATAGAATTACTTAGAAAAATGGCTGGGTGCAGTGGCTCATGCCTATAATCCCAGCACTTTGGGAGGCTGAGGTGGGTGGATCACTTGAGGCCAGGAGTTCAAGACCAGCCTGGCCAACACAGTGAAACCCTGTCTTTACTAAAAATACAAAAAATTAGCTGGGCGTGGTGGCATGCACCTGTAATCCCAGCTACTAGGGAGGCTGAGGCAGGAGAGTTGCTTGAATCCAGGAGGTGAAGGCTGCAGTGAGCCAAGATCATACCACTGCACTCCAGCCTGGGTGACAGAATGAGATTGAGTCTCAACAAAAGAAAAAAAGAATTACTTAGAAAAACTATTTTAATAGTAGTCTACTAGATCTAAACAAATGTATATACTATAATACAGCAATCCTATTCATGGATATATGAGATAAAGTGTGCTTATGTGCACCAAAAAGCATGAACAAAAATGTACAAGAATATCCATTAACAGTAGATTAAAATTGTGCTACATTCTTATAATGAAATAATGTGCAGCAATGAAAAGTGATGAACTACTACTATAGCCAGCATCATGAATGAATCTCACAGGCATAACATTAAGCAAAAGAAGTCAGACACAAAATAGTACACACTGTATGCCTCCATTTATATGAAGTTCAAGAGCAGGCAAACCCAAGCTATTGTGAGAGAGGTTAGAAATGTGGTTTCCTTGGCGGGGTATCTACTTTGAGGGGCCTCAAGGAAGCCTACTGGTATGCTAGAGAAGATCTAAATCTTCATCAGGGTGGGGGATGCATGGATGTGTATATAAGTAAAACAAATTAATTGAGATATCCACTTAAGGTGTGTATTATTTATCATATATAAGGTAGATCTTAAAAAGAACAAAAAAATGTATTTTAAAGAACCAAGTTAAAAAAAATTAAGGTTAATGCATCATATTTAACAGTCAGGAAACAGCAGACCATTCTAGTTTCACTCAAAAATGGTCTTCAGAATGGATTTTTCTCATTTGCAAAATTGGAATATTAATATATACCAATCTCACAGAGCTATTAAGAGTTAGATAATGCATACATATTCTTGAGCTATAAAAGAAGACCTATATAAATATAAGGTAATATTATTTCTGGAACATTCCAACTCTCAATTTCACTTATGTAATCTCTTATAAACACTGCCTCCTTTCTCTTAAATTACAATCACCAAAACCAATGAAATCAACGAGTGTAGAAACTGCATTAGGTCAGCAACACTTCGGAACCGGCAGCTAAAAGGAGGGCGTCTATTCCTTCCATGACTGTCTGATGCGTGATTGTCCTGATGTTGAAAAGTGGATATTTATACGTATTAAATCTTCCTGAAGGATTCCCAGAATCTATTTAATGACAGGATATTCAATTCCAGAAAATCCAATCAAAGATTATAAAAAGACTATAAAAAGAAACCCAATAATCCCATTCTGCTCATCTTCTTTCTGAGGGGGTATTAATAAAACAGTTAAACAACAATCACGTTGTAGACATACTACATCTACGTACATAGCATGATTCAAATCAGACATTCCTTCTTAAATCTGAGATGCCCAATGTGGTCACCACTAACTACATGTGACTATGGACAATTTGAAATTCGGCTAGTTTGAACTGATTTGTAATCTAAGGTTAAGATGCATACCAATTTCAAAACTTTGTACAATAAAAAGCATATAAACTATCTCAATAATAATATTCTCATATTGACTATGTGTCAAAATTTTAATGTATTCAGTTAAATAAGATAAATTATTAAAATGAATTTCATCTGTTTATTTTTACTTTTTTCAGTGTGGCTAATAGGACATTTTAAATTACATATATAGCTTGCATTGTATTTCTATTCGACAGCAGAGCTCTAAATAAAGATGAAACTTTTCATAATGCTATTCCTCTCAGGACAGCTTTCAGGAAGAGAATTTTAAGTATTAGGGTTAAGGTTACTTCATGTTTTCTGGCCAAATTATCTGGCTTTGTCAAAGATTGAAACCAACATGAAATCTTTATAATCAAGTGGGTTTAAGCATGGCCATATAATAAAATGTTTGCCCTGCGTGATGTCATTGAATATTTGACTGATTATCTCTGATCTCCAGTAACACATAAACCTGTGGTTCTGGAACTTTACGGGGCCTTTAAGAATGAGGCAAAGAGTGCTCACTTCGGCAGCACATACACTAAAATTGGAAAGAATGAGGCAAAGAAATGACCTCAGTAGATCCCCTAGAAAACTTTCCAGGAACCCCCAATACAGACACTATGTTTGAATGAAAACAAGATGGCTACAGACTGATTTGGGTCCCCCACAAACTCGTATGCTGAATCCCTAACTCCTAATGTGACTGTATCTGGAGATTGAACCTTTAATAGAAGGTAACTAAGGTTAAAAGAGGTCATAAAGGCGGAGCCCTAATTTGATAAGATTGGTGGCCTTATAAGAAGAGGGAGAGAAAGACTGCTGTCTCCCTATGCCATGTGAGGGTAGTGGTGCGCAAGCTAAGGAAAGAGCCCTCACCAGAAACTGACCCTACCACACCTAGGTCTGAAACTTGCAGCTTTTAGAATGATATGAAAAGAAATTGCTGTTAAGTCACCCAGTATGTGGTATTTGTTACGATAGCCCGAGCAGGCTAATACATTAGTCCCCCTTTATCCATGATTTCGGTTACTTGCAGTCACCTATGGCCTGCAAATATTGAATGCAAACTTCCAGAAATAAACAATTCATCAGTTTAAAATTGTGCCCCATTTTGAGCGGCATGATGAAATCTTTAGCCAACCCACTCCTTCTGACCTGGAACGGGAATCATTCTTTAGCCCAGCGTATTCTTGGTAGTTGGTTGGTTATTAGGAAACATAAAACAAAAACAACACAGTATATATGGGGTTTGATACTAACATAGTATATACGGGGTTCGGTACTATCCTCAGGTTCAGACATCCCCTGAAGGTCTTGGACATATTCCCCAAGGATAAGGAGTGGCTACTATACGGATCCCTGCCACTTAAAGCAATCTCACTTCGTGTTTTATTTTATATTTCTATTTTTTGGTAGAGACTGGGTCTCATGATGTTATCCAGGTTGGTCTTGAATTCCCGGCCTTAAGCAATCCTTCTGAATCCCAAAATGTTGGGATTACAGGTGGCCCCAAGCAATCTCATTTTAATTAAATATTATAATTAATCTTAATACTAAATGTGATATATATTTTTGTTAGATAAGAGCATAGTGATTTGCACAAAATGCAGAGGAAATGGACATTTATTTTCTCTAAAACTTAAGACAGGCCTAGCCTGTGTCCTCCGCAGGCCAACTCACTCATACACCACCTCTGGAAAGCCAGATTAAAAAGGGTCAAGGAGAAATGACTACTATTTAAAAATATTCTTACACAAATATTTTATTCTTAACTATATCAAAAATATTCTCTTCAGTAAATGGAATTTGCATTCCCACTTGAACTGAAAATACTAAGTTGTTAATACCTTCTCCAGGGATTTACTTCTTGGGATGACACCTTCACTGAGTTCATCATAGTTTAAGCATAATAAAATCTCATTATATGCTCCAAGGCATGAAGGATCCGGGAAGTTCCTTAGTCAGTGTAGAACTTAGCCTTACGGCTTTGAGAATAACATTTTAAAAGGCATTACATAAAGAAAGAATGGATCCCAGCCTGAGGAACAAAATTGTATGCTTTGTTTCTTTAAAAACATCCGAAACAGCCGGGCGTGGTGGCTCATGCCTGTAATACCAGCACTTTGGGAGGCCTAGGCGGCCGATTACTTGAGGTCAGGAGTTTGAAACCTGCCTGGTCAACATGGCAAAGCCCCATCTCTACTAAAACTACAAAAAATTAGATGGGCGTGGTGGCCCATGCCTGTAATCCCAGCTACTTGGGAGGCTGAGGCAGGAGAATCGCTTGAACCCAGGAGATGGAGGTTGCAGTAAGCTCAGATCGCACCACTGCACTCCATCCTGGGCGACAGAATGAGACTCTGTCTCAAAAAAAAAAAAAAAAAAAAAAAAAATCCAAAACATCTTCAGGTTTTTATGCCTGGTTTTTAAGAAAGGAGTGGCAGGGAAGGAAGAAACCCAAATAGGGTATTGCTTTAATCACTGTTACCACTAATTTTCTGAGAGCAGCAAGGCGCGTCTAAGAACTCCAATAAATGTATACTAAATTTTATGTGTCCCATACACGTTTTCTGGGAAAAAGGGCCCTTGAGCTTTGAACATAATCTCAAAGGAAACAGTGACCAAAAAGGTTAACAACCTCTTGTTGAAGGTTAGCTTTATTGAACGGAAGAAACAGTTCTCCCTCTCCCCTCCATGCCAGGAATACCCAGCCTTCCAGGTGTGCCGCCTTTGGTACCATCCAAGACCTTGGGATGGGTACCCATCCCTGCCTCCACTGCCTGGTCTGCTGGTTACCCTGCTCTTGGGTTCTGTTTCTCCATGCGTGCTTCTGCAAGCTGCCTCAACGTCCCCTTTCCTCGGCAGTTGTCCTACTCTGTGTCCCTGAAGAGCGGTTCCTCAGCGGCTGCCTCATTTGGGTGGGATCCACGTGACACTCATCACATTTGGCAACCTCCCCATTTTCCGCTCTCTTTTGGGGCCACTGGCCTTTGCGGCGTGCTGGAAAGGTAGACCCCCGCCCCTCCGACTCTCCACCCTCTTCCTGGTTGGGTTTGGCGGATACTTTCACACACGTCCCATCACGTTCCTGTCCTACCATTCCCAGATGGTGTGAATTCTTTTCCTGGCCCACTCGAAAGATGTGAGAAAGAAATGGTGCCTGGAGTACTGTCTCTGCTTCCCCGAAAAGAATATTACACAAAACCAGTAAGCGCTTTGTGTGTGGGTCCATGATTCCGACATATGACCTGGAGAAGCAGAGTCCCCTGCACCTGCCTTGACCATGGCCTCCTGAGAGTCCCCAGGGCCACCAAGCCCCGCATTCCAAGTGCTCTCCTTGAATGTGACTCGGCTCTTCCCACAGTCCGCCCAGCCTGGGTTAGGGAATGGGAGCTCTCTCTACTATACTCTTCTCCACAATATTCTAAAACCTCCTCTCTGTCCTTGTAGAGAGAGCGCAGATGGGTAAGTTTTTTCCCCCCTAAAACTTGCCTAAAATCACCGCGTCGGGCCCCGGGGCGCCCGGGATGTGAGGGCGGGGAGGTGGCTGCCGGGGCGGTCCGCGCCCCCACGGCGAGGTGCACAGAGGAGCTCGGCTCAGCAAGCGGCGGAGGGAGGCCGGCCAGCGGGGTCTGCGAGCGGAGGCCCGGCTGGCGGCGTCCCCGGGGGCAGGCAGGCCGGCCGGGCCCGGGCCAGGGCGCTGCGCCGCGGCCTCCGCGCCTCCTCGGGGCGCCGCGCGGCCAGGCCGGCGGCGGCCCCCGGGGATGGCGGCGGCCGGGCTCCGCCAGCAGGTGGCCCCGGGGTCCCAGCGGCGCCGCCCCCTCCGCCGGCGCCCCTCCTCCCGCGGGGGCGGTCAGCGCCCCGGCCGGCTCTGCACCCGCCGCCGCCCTCCCCGCAGCCCGCCCGCCAGCCGCGTCTCCGGGGCCGCCGCCGCCGCCGCCGCGTCCGCAGCTGAGCCCAGGCGGGCCGGCCGCCCCGAGCCGCCCCCGCCGCCGCCGCCGCCGCCGCCGCCGCGCCCCCGCCCGGCCCGCTCCCAACGGAAAGTTGGGCTGCGGCGGGCGGCGTCTGGAACCCGCGGGCCGGCATGAGCGGGGGCCGCGGGGGCACCTAGGGCACCGGGAGGCGGCGCCGCGCGGGGGCAACTTCGCCCGGGAGCCCGCGCCGCCGGGCCCCGCGCCTGCAGCCCCGAGCGGGCTCGCGGTGGTTCCTCCCGTCCCGCGGCCTCCCCCCGCCGACTCCAGGCGCGGACCTTGGTCCCGGCGGCTCCGCGGCGGTGACACGAGCTCGCGCCGCCGCTGCCGCCGCCGCCGCCGCCGCCTCCTCCTCCTCCTCAGCCCCCGCCGCCACCTTCCCCGCACCATGGAGTTCTCCGAGAGGAAAAGAAGCAGGAAATCCCAGAGCTTCAAACTGGTGAGCCGAGGTAAGCGGCCGCCGGGGCGGCGGGGGCAGGCAGCGGGCGCCGCGCCCTCGGCCGCCCGCGGGGGTCCACGCTGGGGGGCGCGCCCTCCTGGAGCCCCCGGTCCTTCCCGGTCCCCCGGTGCCTCCGCGGGGCTGGCAGGCAGGGCCGCGGCCGCACACGCCGGGCGGCGGGGAAAGTTGTGCGGGGGGAGCCGGGGTGTTATTTAACGTAAACAAGTCGGAGGGCAGCTCAGGAAATTAGCAAACAATGACACCGGGGGGCCCGAGCCCTCCTCGGGGCGTCGCTGGGGCGGCCGCGGACCTGCCTGGCCATCAGGCCGAGCGTGGACCATCCGACCTGAGATTTGCTGTTTTTGTTTTCTGGGGTCTTCCCCCTTCCCCCCGCCAAGAGAAGGAGGAAAAAGGATGACCGTTGTTGTTCTTTTTAAGAGGGAAAAAGAATCTCACGCCGTGTCCAAGCCCAAGGCGGAATTGTTGACATCCAACATCTCTAGCTAGCTGATTTGGGTTGGAAAGGTGTTTTAGACTAGATCACGTACCAGTCAGATAAGTATCCTTTAAAACAAAAAAAGGAGGAAAAAAAAATCCAGATAGTTCCTGACGAATTAACAGGTGTACACCACACTCTCGGGGTTTGTATTTGGTCAGGGAGGGGAAAGTGGAATACAGTCTTGTCTGTGTTCAGTTACTTGTTAAGAGTCTTTATCTTCCTGACTTTTTTTTTTTTTAATGATAACTCAAGGTAAGAGCCATCGTGAAAATACATCTCAAAATGCATTGTCATCTTTAATTAGGGGCAGGTGACTTTGTTCATTGTAATGTCACAAGTCCTCATATTGAGTTTAGAACCGCTCTGTTTAAATGTCGTCTTTTAATCAAGTTGAGGTCAAAGCCACACCACAGAACCTGTCCGCTTTTCCTCTGTCGTTTTCTCTAGCATTGGCATCAGGGTAGAAACTCTTCAACGACCTGCAGAAGTCACGTGTAAACTGATGAAAATTAGTGAAAAATCGTGGACAATTACAAGTAATCGAATTTTTCAAACTGAGCAAAGCTAGCTAAGATGTGGATTTGGTTCATCTGAAAATAGTTTGATTATAGGCATTTTGCAGATCCATTCTTATCTGCCTCCCCTAATTTAGTTTGGACACTGTTTAATGAAAGAGGCCTGAAATAGTTTCACGCATTCACAATACTTGGCTCTTCCCACTTTCTGAGTAAATTTTTTTTTCCACATCCGTGTTGATTACTCAGTTACTTGGACTTTTAAAAGTCTCTGTCTGGGTGACTGCCCTGATGGTGCTATCTGATTCATTCAGGAATGTAGGCTGCTTTCTTATTGATGACCTCAGAAACTTAACTGCTTTATCTTAAAAGTGAGAGTAGTTTTGTTGACTTGGTCCTGGGAGATCTAAGGCCAGAGGAAGGGGAGTAGGTGTTAAGGAGGAACCTCTGTCTTCATGCCTAAGTGACCCTACTTTTCAAAAATAGAAGCCAAAGTGCAGTAGCCTCCATAGAGAAGCTTGTAAAATATTGTATTTTAAACTTTGACTGACATAGCAAGTTTTTCCTTTTTTCTTTTTCTTTTTTTTTTTTTTAAATTATAGGTCTGATTCTTCTCTCTCTCTGCAGGTGCAGTTTTAGAAAATAAACTGTTGCATATTAAATAAAGTGCAGTAGCTGAAAGCGAAAGAGACACTTGTGTAAAAGATGAAAATCTTGCTTTCTTATCCAAATCATACTACATTTGAAATAACAAATCAGTATTTCTCATGTGTGCTTGCCTTTAAGCTGCTTAAAGGCTGAGATTTTCTGGGTAAACTGAGAAAACTAGAGTGCTGGCTAACTTTAAAGCATACTGTTGGTATGCTGGTGAAAATGGGTTGTGAAGAGAAATTTGGAAACCTCTCCTGCTCTGTGATTGGGCAAACGTACTTGCCACCTCAAATTTAAAAAAGCCTAAAGAAATTGGCATCTGTGGGCATAATTTACCGTGAAAATGGTGTGATCAAGCAAAGCTGTCTTCTAAAGCCAAAGTAATCTTTCAAGTTTGCATACTCCAGAATAAGCAAAGTTTTAGGAATTATTATCAACTACAAATTCTGTGATTAATTCAGTTCTCAAAAAGTTTGTTTATAAATTATAGATTATACATACTAAATAGAATGAGATTCTAGACTTGACTGCTTATTCCTATCTTGAGGTCATTAGGATTCTAATTTTTGGTTGTTTTCTCATGCCAGATTATCACCATGAGGTGTATAAGATCCCAGAATTCAGCAACGATGTTAATGGGGAGGCCAAAGAGACACAACCCATTTTTTTAGGTAGGTTCCTATGTCAATTAATTTCTCAGCAAAACATTGTGGCCATTTGCAATTAGGGGGAAAAAGGAAATTGTTCAGGAACGGGAAATGTCTGCCATTGCTTAATGTATGACATTCTTTTCAAGACCTTTTATTTTACAGATTGCCAATATATCCCTTATTAACATTGCTAAAAGTTGTAATTTCAGACATAAATGTTTATTAGTGTCTACACACAGTGCTAATTATCACTCACTCACAGAGCCAGATGCTGACTGTGCAGTTTTGTGGCTCTGCGCTCACCCCATTTACATTGCATATTCGCTGGCATGCTTCACTGGCAATAGTTTGTGTAATTGGGGTATTACATCTTTGACATCTGGATAACAGAAATTCAATTTCCAGGAAGCTGCTATTTGTTTGGTTTTGCTTCTGCCTTGGGTGGGATAGAGGATTAATGTGCTGTCTTATTATAATGTCCCTTCACCTCTGTGGCCCAGTTGCTAATCCTGCCATGACAAAATTAAATTAAGTCTACAGCCAAAAAGCATAAGGAAAATAAAAGTGTGATTGTCTGCCTAACCAGCTCTTGATAGTGCTAGTTATCATCAAGGAGCTCCTCATTTTCCTGGCTTTGTGCTCCTTTCACACCAGCATTTTGGGGCAGGGGGAACAGCATGCTTTCCTCTTACCATCCTTGTTCCCAGCTCACATCAGGGACGAGCAGAGCTAAAGCAGCATCTCCGAGACTTTCCAGCAAGTGTAGCTGCATGATGGGTGGGTAGGTAGCCACAAACATTGCCACCTTTTCCATATGCAGTGTTAGCGCACATGCTGTACAGGAAAGACTTTGGATGTGCAGTTTTTTTATTTGCACACCATCCGCCAAAAATGAAAACCATGTAGGATTTTGCCTCTAACAGTGAAGTACCCATAAGGTCAGAGTGGAGAGTAGATGGTGTGGCCTTTGGCTTCAACCTTGCCCATCTTGGACCTCTGCAATCCCAGGTAGCAGGGTGAGGGCCCAGCACTGCACAGCAAGGAAGCAGAACATGAGAGGGATCAGAGCGAGAGCGATTACCATCAAAGCCACAATTACCCCATCAAAGGGGACTTCAGGTAGCAGGACTGCTGCCCAAACCCAGTGTGGGTCAGCCTTCAAACGAAGCTCTCACCAGGATCTCCCTGGTTTTGCTTTGAGGAATAGAACGGGTGGGTCGGGATGCATTGGAAAGAAGTCAAATATTAATATATACTTTAAGAGGAAAAATAGGAGGGAAATGTCAGCATTTCTTACATGAGCGTTCATTGACGGCACGTGGATCTTTTTGCTGAGGGAAAGAATAGCACTGGTGCCAGCACTGCTCCCAGTACATGTTACTGTTAAAGAGAGCTAGGAGCCAAAAGGTTAATAATCAAGTGAAATGCTGTGGCCCAGAAAGAGAATATTCTTGGATTTCAGTCTTTCCAGTCCCCTAAACTTGGTCAGTTGGAATTCTGTTTTTTGTTTGTTTGTTTGTTTTTTTAAGACAGAGTTTTGCTCTTGTTATCCAGGCTGGAGTGCAATGGCTTGATCTTGGCTCACTGCAGCCCCTGCCTTCCGTGTTCAAGCGATTCTCCTGCCTCAGCCTCCTGAGTAGCTGGGATTACAGGCGCCCGCCACCACACCTGGCTAATTTTTTGTATTTTTAGTGGAGACAGAGTTTCACCATGTTGGCCAGGCTGGTCTCGAACTCCTGACCTCAGGTGATCCACCCACCTTAGCCTTCCAAAGTGCTGGGATTACAGGCGTGAGCCACCGCGCCTGGCTGGTCGGTTGGAATTCTGTATTATCAAAGTACCACTCTATAAGCCATTTGAAATAACGAATTTGCCCTTTAGTAGAAAATTTACGTTCACCATACAAATGGAACATCATGTCCTTGATTTAGTTCTTCTCCAGCAAGGCAGGCTTTCCCGCGCTTTCTGCTGTGTACTAGAAAAGTGGTAAGGTCACTATGAGGGAAGTGAATTGTAAGGATAAGAGAGGGGAAGCTGAAGAGCAACAGGATGCTAGTGCCCAAGAGTCAGTAAGCTGGAAACTCCCGAAGATGATAGACGTTGTTGATTTTCTTCTTCCTGGTCCGAGTTGAGGAAGATACAAGAATTCCAATGAAAAACCAGGCTTGAAATAGATACACTTTCGAAGTGGTTGCTCAAGAAGGCCTTCAATATCAAGAGACAAAAGATTGAACAGCCTGGGAGTGTGCTGTGGGTTATTCTCAATCTTTTGTTCATTCTGAGGTCACGATGTAGTTGGTTCCCAAATAACATTTTTATTTTGTGATCTCTAGGTCAGTTAGGAAAAAATAACAGAAATTGTCACAGAAACATGATTTCTGCAACAACTGAGAATAGTTACCGATGGCATCTGAAAGTAGGAATTTTTTGTTGACAGTGTTATAGTTTATAGTTTTATAGTTACACTTTTCAAAACCTAGATTTAAATATTTCAATTATGTTTACTTTATAAATTGCTAAAGCCTGTCCATAAAGATGTAGAATTCTATGGGAAGCTCATGACATCCAAGGGGGTTTGGTACCAAAATACTAGAACTCTTTCCCCTATAACAAAGTACTGACACACTGTCCCAGGGATATTCTATAGGATTTTCTACATTCACACATATGTGTTCCCTTTAGTACTATCTGCATCTATAAGATCAAAGTTTAAGTCCTAGGTGAAAAAGAGTCTTCCAGAATGTGGCAGAGGTTCCCACATCAGGTCTCCTTCTACGGAACATTTTTAGGCTGTTAACGAACATAGTGCGTCTCACATGGTCGGGTAGCTCAGTAGTGTAAATGGCTTGGCCAGGTGCTTTAGGAATTACATATTTTTAATTGGATAATAGGGTCAGAAGACGTTACTTTACCCTGTGGACACTGACTTTCTCAAGCTGGCTGTGATGGGACTACAATGAAGATTTAAGCACTGTTTGAAGGAAAACGGTTCCCTTAAGTCAGTTCACCCAGGGTCTTTATGAGAAAATACTCCGAACTCAGCACTTTTCTGGAATGGGAGTGGGGTCAGAGATAGTCACAGAAATGGATAGGACAGGGACCTTGTTCTCGGAGATTCGGATCCAGTTGGAGAGGAGACAGGACAAATGCAGGAAACAGGGCGCAGTATTCAGCAATCGTAAGAGCTGCAGTTGTTTAAGCACTTACTGTGTGCAAGGCAGCACATTGAGCACTTGACATGAAAGACCTGAGTGGCTCTTCGCAGAATGTCTGTACGAGTTATCGTCATCCCCATTTTGTAGATGAGCCTAGAGATGTCAAGGTGACCTGCCCAAGGTCTCTCAAGTAGGAAGTGCCACAGGTGGGGTTCCAGTGCAGGTCTGCCTGAGCTTTGAACACTGCACTTAACCGCCTCCCTGTGAACAGTAATTAAACGACAAATGTGAATGGTCAGGGCAGCAGCAAATGCAGAGTTGGAAGGGGTAGAGGGGAGGGCTCTACAAAGCAGAGATGTTGAAGTACAGGAAAGATTCGCTCCTGTATTTCTCCTCCCTGGAGAAGGTTCCAGGTGGGAAGGGTGAGGGAGCCAGCAGTAAGCATCATTATAGCTCGACCATGAGTGTTGCACCTTATGGTTTAGAAAGTTCTTTCACATCTGTTTTCTCGGGATTTTTACCATACACCTGTGGGGTACTTAGGGTAGATATAATGATTCCTATAATGATGGGAACCAAAGCTCAGTTATCTGACCTGCTCATTAATAGCAGAGACCAGAGTAAACCCAGGCCTCCTCTCAAAGATCTTTCCCCTCTGCCCTGTGGAGCCAGGCAAAGCCAAGGCTCATGGAGGAGGCCTTAGCTGCTAGCAGGGCACGTATAGAAGGATTTTAATGAGACAATTAATTTATTATTCATAGCACTAATACAAATATAAAATGAAGTCTCTTTTCACGCATTGGATTTTGGGTTACATTTATCATAGTATGTACATTTGAAACATGTTTGTCAGGTGTTCAGTCTCATTCATTTATTCATTCAGCAGAAATTCACTGTGCTCCGTTTACATCCATGCCAAGCCCTGTTCTAGTTACTCTTTTTAGTATTCAGTTCAGCTATTCAGCTTTCCATAGATGAAGCACACAGTGTGGCTGCCATGCCAGGTGAGCAGGATCAACATCTCTGAAACTCTGAAATCTCTTTTCAATGGCTTTCTTGATGACAGCTGCCCCCACCAGAGTCCCCAGAATATCCCCAAAGAGGACATACTCGAAAAATTCCTGTGCACTTTTACAAGTTAGAGAGTTATCTCCCAGCCACGACGTCGTTCTCCTCCCTGGAAGACTGGGCAGGTCTGTTTGTAAGACGGAGGAAGTCTTCACCTGGAGTCAGGTGGCCTGGGTCCTACCCTGGTTCTTGGTTGGTTTCAAAAGGCTTAGGAGCTGAGCCCCTGCTCCCAAGAGGAAGAAAGGTCTAGTGTGTCACCATATCTGGGGCAGGAGTTACAACCTTAAGGGAAATGAAGGGCCAAGGGGGAAAAGTAGGACCCCGAAATCCCAGTATTTGGAAGCAAGTGCTTCCTGGCTCTGTTCCTCCCTGTCAAAGCTCCACCTTCAGCACGCTGGCCCCACTGTGTCCTTGTGTCCCTGTGCTCTTTCATGTCAGGCCTCTCCTTTTTTGGTGGTGGAATGAACGGGACAGACAACCAGGAGTGTCTCTTGGGGTTAAGTATGTGGCCGGTAATAGTGTCATTTACCCAGAGCTTGCTGTGTGCCAGGCACTAGGTAAAGGACTTTGTAAATGTTATCCCATTAATTGTCCCAAGAAACGTGTTGTTTTTCCCTCTTGATGGATGAAGAATTTGAGGAGTTCACAGAGTTACTCAGTGCCAGAGCCAGGACGCAAGCCAGGGTCTGCCTGTCTCCAAAGCAAGCCCTTAACCGCATGGCAGGCTGTGTTCAAACGCGCTCCCAAGCGGAACCCCCGGCGTGTCCAGCAGATCAAAGGGGAGCAGAGCTGCTTGAAGAAAGGTCGAGGAGACCCAGAGCGCCTTATGTGCGTTCCACATTCCTCTGTGGGCCTCTGCAGAATGTTAGGGCACCCCCAGTCGCTATTTTAAAACCCCTGGTCTAGTCTGTTCCCAAGTCTGATATGTCTGATTATACTCTAGGACCGAAAAATGGCTTCAAAAACAATTGCAAGCAAAGTCAAAGTTTGGAGAGCCTCTTGAGGAGACTTAAATACCGATAGCTTCTTTCAATTTACGTGCACCTATACGTGTGTTTCAGTAGCTGTGGATGCAGAACTTTGTCGTTCTCACGTATGACTTGTTGCCTGAAGTCTGGGAGGCATTTGTATTTAGGCCATACGGGCACTCCATTTCTCGTTTAGTTTCTATTGCAGCTACACTGTGAGGTTGGTGTTGGGTTGGCCTCATGTTTTACAAATGGGAACCTCAACTCAGGGGTGAAAGTGATTTGCCCAAGGCTACATGGTCATTAGTAGCTGACCACACTTTCCAGTCGAGTCTCCTGACATCCACTTCTGAGCTCTTCACCTTGTCAGAGCTGCCACAACTCCTTGCTCCAATCTGCTCACATGGGCTGATCTCAATACGTAACTTCTCACCCTCTCTCCTGCTTAGAGACTTCAGCTGCCTTGTCATGGGTTCTAGAATCAAGGCAAAGCCCTTCACTGAGTGTTTAGTATGCATAGTGTGACCCGGCCGCATCTGCATCTCCCTGTCTCCAGCTTTCATGCAACCACCGTCCGTTGAGCCAGCCGGCTTCCTAAAGCAGGACTTCCAGGTGCAGAGGGGGCTCCACAGAGAGAAGGAATGGGGTGGCCAGGAGCCACGGCCTGGGAAAGCCCCTGCTGCTGGGAAGAAAGGAGCTAGGGCTTGTTTACTGTCTCCCGTGTATGCTGGGCACTTCCGAACTTTATCTCATTTAACACTGAGACCAGCTCTGAGAAGGTATTGTCATTTCTCCTTTTATATGAGAAAAATGGGCCTTTAGAATTGTTAATGTATGTAAGGTCATAGAGCTAGGAGACAAGAGCCTGGATCTGGAATTTGGACATGGCCTGGCCGCAGTCTTTCACTGTAACACGCTGCCGTGGAGGAGTGAGGCCCCGCTCTCCCCCTCGTTCAGTTCGCTGTCTGTTTCTAACCCACCTTTCCAGCCTTCTCTTGCTCTTCACCCTCACTGAAAACATGTGCTGTTGTCAAACCGGCCACATCATTCCCTCCTTAAAGCACCTTCCTGTTCTCATCTCCGCCGTTTCACGGTGGCTCCTTCTCCATCCTAGCCTCCTACCATGCCTTACCCCATTTCCAAACTCCTTCCCCTAAAATCCTGTCTCTCCTATCGGTTTTTAAAGCCCAATTCAAATATTACCTTGGCCCGTAAGCCTTCTCAGTTTACATAGCATAGTAGAGAGAAGTCGGATTTAGAGTCAGAAAACCTTGCTTCGAATCTCAGGCTCCAGCTGTAACACCTTAGAGAACACTCTTGAGGGCTTTCCTCATCTTCTATAATAGAAGAATAATGTTGGCCCTCCTGACGCACATGGGAAATCCTGTATGGTAAAATGCTTTTTCAAACTGGAAAACACTGTGTTTGTGTTTTTATTACCCCATTCTTCCTCCTTCTCCCAGATTTAGGAATTACCTTTTATTTTATTTTATTTTTTTGAGACAGAGTCTCACTCTGTCGCCCAGGCTGGAGTGTAATGGTGCCATCTCGGCTCACTGCAAGCCCCGTCTCCCGGGTTCACGCCATTCTCCTGCCTCAGCCTCCCGAGTAGCTGGGACTCCAGGCGCCCGCCACCACGCCCGGCTAATGTGTTTGTATTTTTAGTAGAGATGGGGTTTCACCGTGTTAGCCAGGATGGTCTCGATCTCCTGACCTCATGATCCGCCCGCCTCGGCCTCCCAAAGTGCTGGGATGGCAGGCGTGGGCCACTGCGCCCGGCCTAGGAGTTATCTTTTCTTCCATACTTGGGCACTAAGTAGTAACAGTACTCTTCTCTGGCACTCACCATGTGATGCCTAATATTGACTTATTTTTGTGTGTGGCTTTATTGTGCTCAAGTCACCCAGCAGATCCTCCCCTGAACCTTAACAGCTGCCACATTGAAATGGAGTTGTTTATTTGCAGGACTCTTCTAATCGCTCCTAATGTAAACTGTCAGATCCTAGAGGGCAAGTGTGACCTGAATTCATTTTGGATCCTTTGAGAACCTAGCACAATGCTGTATCCGTAATAGGTACTCTGCTGATAGGTCTTCAGATATGTGATTTAAATGCATGAATATATTGGACACTGTCGTTAGGACTCTGAAGATTTATTGTAAAGTATACTGCTATATTGAGATTGTAGAGACATTTAGTGAGCCAAACTAAAAGATGCCTCATTTAACTTTAAGCTTCTGTAACATACTAGAGTAGAAATTTGGGATTTCTGATGTTGATTTGTGAGATACAACTTCTTTTTTCAAATCTAGAAGAAACTGAAAAGGAGAACTCACATATGAAAGCCAGTGACATGTTGGAAACCAAAATTGGAAAATCACATTTGTTCTACTTGTTCCTTATTCTGCTGTAACACAGGTACAGCTTTAGAAAGGTGCTTAAGATAGCACTGGCCCGTCTGTAAACCAATGTTGACATTGTTGACTTCTCAGATTCCACATGAAGCAAGCTTTTCTACCTTAATTTAAGGACATACAGCTATGTGTTAAAGATCACACCCACAAACCTTGGTGCCTGTCGGGTTTCTGAAGGAGTTGGGCCCCTGCACACAGCCGCCCAAGTTGTACCTGCCCAAGGGGGCCCTGTGAGGGGCCAGTGGGGCTAACATGCAGCCTGCAGCTTGCTCGCCACGGCCCGTGTAGGGGCAGCAGCTGTCCTGAGGAAAAACCACCTCTTTCTGTCTCTCAGGAAGGTTTGTGGTGGTTCAGCAACTGCTCTGTAAATGAAAAGTGTGATATATTGTGGTCTTTTACTTTTCTTACACTGGTCATGACCAAATCATTGAAAAAAGTAATAATAAAGTCATGAAGGGTAGAATCTAAGGAACCATGTTGACAACTCAGCCTCTCTGTGATTTTATTTTTGGAGGAAAATCATATGGCCATCTATACGGTGCAATAAGGATTTTGAACCAGTGTGTTCTGCATCTCAAAGTTAAAAATAGACCTGGGATGTTGGCGCAGGAAGTTTGTTATCCTTATAAGTAGCAGATTATCGGAGAGAAAGTGACCTGGACAGCAGTGCCCCAGCAGTAGCAGGGGAGTGGGGTTGGCGAAGGGCAGAAACCTGAACCTGCAGCCATTGCAATCCACATGGTGCCTTTCGGTTCCTGAGAGTATTGTGTGCAACTTGGGCTGCCCCTCTGCCTGAAATTCTTTTCCATTTTTCAGAGACAGGGTCTCACTCTGTTGCCCTGGCTGGAGTGCATGGTATGATCATAGCTCACTGAAGCCTCCAACTCCCGGGCTCAAGCTACTCAGCCTTCCAAGTAGCTGGGACTTCAGGCATGTACCACCATGCCCAGCTAATTTTTTTATTTTTTGTAGAGACAGCGTCTCCGTCTGTTGCACTAGTTGGTCTTGAACTCCTGGCCTCAAGCGATCCTCCAGCCTTCGCCTCCCACAGTGCTGGGATTGTAGGTGTGATGCTTGAAATTCTTTGTCATCTAAGTGTACCCAAACTCCCTAGCATGACAGCTGAGACCCTGCAGGAACTGCCCCCATCTACTTCTTCCAGCTGATTCCTGACAGTCCCCTCTTGCCTCCATGTACAGCAGCCATACCACACCACTTTTCATTCCTGCAGCAGCTCTCCTTCCTTACATTTTAGACTGTGCACTTCCTCACGTCATTGACATGCTTACCACTCTTCTGCAAAAAAAAAAAAAAATCTACAAAAAATTACAAAAATTAGCCAGGTGTAATGGTGCATACCTGTAGTCCCAATTACTCAGGAGGCTGAGGTGGGAGGATCAGTTGAGCCCCGGGGGTGGAAGTTGCAATGAGCTGAGATAGCACCATTGCACTCCAGCCTGGGCAACAAGTGAGATCCTATCTCCAAAAAAAAAAAAAAAAAAAACCACAAGAAAATCCCAATAGGGCAACAAGTGCTTGCTTAATTTATTTGTTCCACTTGCTTCTTAAAGAATATAACCAGATATTCCAGTCAACACTTATTTTTTGTATGGTCACATATATCTTCAATGGACACTGAGAAATACAGTCTTTTACTTGAACCCTAAAATATAATGGCCTTTGGCACTAGAAATCCAAAAGCTTCCTTTGGTATCAACTCTTCCAAGCCTGTATGTATCCTGCTATCATCTAACCTGATCTCTT
Source organism: Chlorocebus sabaeus (assembly GCF_047675955.1). NCBI lineage: Eukaryota > Metazoa > Chordata > Mammalia > Primates > Cercopithecidae > Chlorocebus > Chlorocebus sabaeus. The sequence continues at coordinate 13,665,384 of NC_132912.1, read as the reverse complement.
TGCATTTTTGTTTGCAGAACAATGTCTGGCACATTCTAGGAAATACCATAAGTATTTGTTAAATAACCTTTTTTTTCCTTTGAGTTAGAGTCTGACTGTGTCGCCCAGGCTGGAATACAGTGGTACAATCTCGGCTCGCTGCATCCTTCGTCTCTGATTCAAGTGATTCTCCTGCCTCAGCCTCCCGAGTAGCTGGCACTATAGGTGCGTGCCACCACGCCTGGCTAGTTTTTGTAGGGTTTCACCATTTTGGCCAGGCAGGTCTTGAACTCCTGACCTCAAGTGATCTGCCCGCCTTGGCCTCCCAAACTGCTGGAATTACCGGCATAAGCCACCACGCCCAGCCTGTTTTCTATTTTATTAGGTAAAAGTCTCCCTCCTTTAAAGTCTAACTCTGAAATAGGATGCCCTTCTGTGCCCCTGTCTGTCACCAGTCTCCGTGCCACCCCTCTCCCCAGGCCTCACAGACTCACATGGCACAAGGGACAGCACCCCTGGAATCTTGCAACACTGGGGCCCTGGCATGTGCTCTGCTGGCCTCTTTGCCTGGAGTGACCTCGACTACCCTTGCCTCCATGATCTTTTAATTGTCCTTCCAGTCTCAGCTTGAATTCCTTCAGGGCAAGACTCTGAGTGTTCAATGCTGTATTCCTACTGTAGTATTCCTTGGCGCAGAGTAGACTCTTAATAACTATTTTTGAATACGTGAGTTCCATGTTAAAACATATTAAAAGGTAATGTGCCTCCAGTTATCAGTAGATCAGAGTGGGACGATTGAGATGAGGCCGTTTCCTTGTGCAGGATTGTCCCATGCGACACAGGAGGTCTTCATCCCACCCTCCACATGTCGGCAGTGTAAACGTACGTCAATGTTGATAGCACCCCATCTACACATTGAACCCATCAAACGCGCCCTCTACGAATGTAAGCTACAGCATGGTCCTTAGCAGGCCAGGGTTATGGGATCAGTCATTCTGAAGGCAATTTGACTTTAAACAGGAAAAAAACTATTCCATTGCCATCACCTGAACGCACCTCCCTCATCCATTGTCTCAGATGCCAGGATAAAGGGGGAGCAGATGAGAGGCTGTGCTGAACAATTTGGCCGCATGACCATAGTTAGGAGAGAGAGGTCAAAGGGCACATTCCACTGGGGGTCAGGTGACTGTGCCTCATTTCTCTACAAAGGATAGCTTATTGCACGCATGTTTGATCATATATTTTCAAATCATTACAAAGTTTAGACAGATTTTCTTTCAGTATTCCATACAACCCATATCCTTGTAAATAAGAATCCATAAAATTGTTTTCTTAGTATTGCATTTTTTTCAAACATGCAGAAATATACTGCGTTATTCAGATACCAAGGGGTTTACAATGTTTTTTACTTGAAATCAAATTTTATATCTGAAAGGTTAATGGAGAAAACTAATTATGCTGCTATCTGGTAACCAAATGTGTGATGAGACATTTGTCTCTGTAATTAACAGCAAGGAACTTTTATAGTTCCATAAAATCAAATGCTACATAGAGTATTCTGTGAGCATTTGTTTGGCCGAGGTGTCCAAAACAGAGATGTTTATGGATGGTATAAACTTGAGCTGAAATGTAATGCAGGTGTCTGTGTCTCTCGCAGCATTTCTCATTGTTGAAATGGAAGCCAAAAGATTAATACCTTTACATTGTCATGATAAAATAAGTGATGTGTTCTTGGAACAGTGGAACGCTACATAAGTTACTCAGTAATTCCAAGAATTTATTCTGTTCCAGGAATAATATCCTTAACAATTTATTTTTACAGAAAAAGTTGATGCAATAGAATAGACTCTGAAGTCGCTTGTGTGGTGAATGGAATTATATCTCTCAAGTATGACTTTACACCTACACAGGAAATGTGAAGAACCCCACAAAAATGCAAGGTTCAGGTACCTCTTAAAAGTGAAAAGTCAGGAGATGCAAAAGTTAAGGTTCCTCTGTTGCATTAACTCATTCTCATTGCACATAGATAATATTTTCGATTACTAGCAAGACTTTAATGGGTACCTTAATATGCACGGCATGAAATGTGGCTGAGGAGTTGCTACAGGAACATTAGCTTTAGTGTTTCTCTACAAGTTCAGTGTTCCTCTTTTCAACCCTCCACTGGGAGGGAGAGCCTGGTGCCGGCACACAGTAGAGCAGGGTGGCCCAGGTCCGACCTAGCTTCCCTGGTTTACCTGATCATTCTGGACAGGCAGCTTTTTCTTCCCATTTGTTGAGGCAGGGGAAACTGAATTTCCCACCCATTATCTGCGATGAACTAGGAAGAAGACGGAGATGAGACATGTCCCTCGGGGAAGGCTTTCATGGGAATATGTGGCCGGATTTAGGCACCAAATGGCCTCTGCTTGCCACCCTGCTGCACACTCTACAGAAAGAAAGAGAACTGCACAGATGCCTCCAATGTGGGTTTATCTCTTGCACATCAGTGGTGGTGTTTTTCCATCAGCTTTCCTCAACCATATCTTCTCGTCATATCTGTTATTAGAATTGACGTTAATATATTCATATTGTAGATATTTACTGAAGCCACCATGCCACGCTGGGAGGTTGTAGAACCCACTAGGTTGTGATAAGAAAAATTAAGGATTCTGTGGGAACATAAGGCCTCCCAGGCCTGCGGAATTAAGGAATACGGCCCTTGAGAAAATGACCTTGAAACGGAGACCTGAAGGGCCAATCTGGTGTTGGGACTGAGGACACGGAAGGGGCAGCATGTGGGGACCAGCTTGTGAGACACAGGAAAAGGCCTTTGGCAGGGCCAGGGCTGCACCGACAGTCGCTTCTTGGATCTGATTGAATTGTTCTGAAGGGAGGCCTGGGCACTTTTATTTTTTAAAAGTTGCCCCAGTGGTTCTCATGTGCAGCTAGACCCTAGAGCCAGACACCACCATAGAATAGGAGAAATGTAGCAGGAGCCAGGGCTGGAGCAGCGGCAAGGAGGCCCGGCGTCTCAGGGAGCTGCAGCTCCGTCCTGGGGATAGTGGCACTCCGTGGAGGTCCGCAGTGTAACTCAATTTGCATTTTTGAAAGATCACTCTAGCTTCAGGGTGGAATAGAATGGGAGGGGAGCAGTCCTGAAGGCTTGTGGCAGTAGCCCCATGGAGTGATACCAAGAATGGGGTGGTGGTGGGGAGAAGCGGTAGGATTCAAAGTAATTTAGAAGTTACAAGAAGCAGGACTTGGTGACTAATCGGCTGTGGGAGGGAAGGAAAGAGGAATAACTTCTAGGTTTTTGGCTCGGACAGCTGAGTTGGCCCATTTGCTAAGGCTAGGGGATGGTTGTGATAAAATAACCTTTTTAGACATGATGTTAAGGTTGCTTTTGAGATGTCCAAGTGAGGCTATCTGGTAAGCAATTGGATGTATGGCTCTGGAGCCTTGAGGTGGAATCGGGGCTGGAGTCCTCTTGTACAGATAGTCAGTGGAGCCAGGAGAGAGGACGGGTGAATCCAGGAAGGGCGTGGAGGGCGAGAAGACTGCCTAGGCCAGTGTCCTAAAACTGTGGACACTGAAGGCAATGTTTTGCACACCAGTGGTTGTGACCTGTAAGTCATGATATCAATTTAGTGAATTGTCACCGACACTACAACAGTAACAATAGCAATAAGAAGAAGAAGAAAGAAATAGAGTAGCATAGAAAACATCAAAGTATACTGCATGCAGGGAAGGTAAATTCCTGATACTGTCGTTAAGAGTTGTGTGCATGGTATACCTATCTGTATGTGTGTTCTAGGTCATCATGAAAAATGTATTTCTTGCTATAAACCATGGTCAGAAAAGTTTGGAAGCCACTGATTTAAGTTACTGTTGCCTTAGCCCCAGAGATTTCCCATGAGACTCACTCAGGGAAGGCTGCCATTCTCCAGGTCCCTTGGGCCCCAAGTTATCCAAATCCCTTGAGATCCTTGGAAGAAAAAGCCATTGTGAGTGTGATCTGTTTGTCATCATCATTAATAATATTTGCATTGAAAATGAAATTGTGCAACAGCGTGTGTGTTTAACTCGGAATATTTTAAAAGTTTAAATGACTGAAGAAATACAATCCAGACGGTACTTAATGATGTTCATACTTAACTGATCCATGAGGTAGATGTGGAATTAACATCTCAGGAAGGAAGGGAGATTTGCATTTCTGTGTCAAGACTCTCCTAGAAGTTTTCTGTACAAGAGAGCAGAGGATCAGTGTTTCGACTTATATTGAAAAGGGCGCGTCTTTGCAAATAGTAAATTATGAACATTTTCTTGTCGAATGAAGGCAAGACTTGTGTTACTGTAGGAATTCAGAAGCAGCTCTTAATCTACAATCTTGTTCTATTTTTCCTAGGTGTATTGTCAGCCTTTGGAGACTTCTGCTGTGTGTTTCATAGAATCGTGAACACAAACTTTTATTTCACTTTTCTGAAGTTTTCATCTTTGGCTTTTGTAGAACTAACAGGCTTCACATGGACCACGTTTCCAGTTTGTTTTTTTCTAAGAGACAGGATCTCGCTATGTTATCCAGGCTGGAGTGCAGAGGCTGTTCACAGGTGTGGTTATAGCATACTGCAGCCTTAAACTCCTGGGCTCAAGTGATCTCCTGCCTCAGCCTCACAAGTACGAATTTCCAATTTAAAAGGAAATATCAGCCTCATTCTTCTTAGTTTGGAGCAGTGCAACTAAGTCAGAATCTGTAAAGATGGTTTGGTCCAGTGATTTCCGTGTTTCCACCATGTGTGCTAACATTCCTAGGTAGTTAAGGTACCAGCTAGTTCACACGGCACCCACGGCTTGTTGTGACAGCTCCTTGGACACTGGCTTGATGGTCTCATGAATGGAGCCCTTCCTGCCATTCAGCTAGTTCCTTGAGCAGCTTAGTAGAGCAGTGCAGCATAGGGACGCAGAAGCCTGATGCATCCAATGCAGATCTCTGACCTCACAGTCTCTGCGTCTCCTGGGTAAAATGTGTACGTCAGTGCTCGAACCTCTTAGCTTGGTGTCAGGATTCAATGTAGGCAGGGTGCTTGCCAGAGGCCTGGTACATACTCAGTGCTCTGTAAGTGATATTAATAGCTTTAACACTCTTTCCCTTAAATACATCCAAATTCCTTTTAAGGATACGGGACTTGTAATGAATTTCAAGAGAAAGTGGCCTTAGCATGTATTCCAGGGATTACAACACATACCACACCCCAGCACCTCCCTGCTTGACTTTTCTTGCTGCCATCTAGCTGCTGGTGGGTCAGTCGTTCCTGCCCAGTTTCACTGTGATGTTTTCAGGTCCACAGCTACATCTACCAGTTGCCTTATACCCAGCTTAGGAATACCACAAGGAAAAGTTTGTAAATAATTCTTCTGGATTATTTTTCCTCTAAAACAGTCATATATATTCATTTTGAAACAATTTTTTAAACAATTTATAAGGCTGAAAACAAAAAGTAAAAGATCCCAGCTGGTCTGAAGTGAGCAAGTTACCTCAGTTGATTGTTCATGGTGAGTTGTAGGTCAAACTCCTTCTACTGTTTCCCCCTTCTCACTAATACACTTGACTAGTTATTTGGGGTTTTGGGTGGTTGTTTTTTTTTTTTTTTTTTTTTTTTTTTTGAGACGGAGTCTCACTCTGTTGCCCAGGCTGGAGTGTAGTGGCGCGAGCTCAGCTCACTGCACCCTCCGCCTTCCAGGTTCAAGCGATTCTCCTGCCTCAGCCTCCCGAGTGGCCGGGATTACAGGCGTCCACCACCACACCCAGCTAATTTTCTTATTTTTTTAATAGGAACGGGGTTTCACCATGTTGACCAGTCTGGCCTTGAACTCCTGACCTCAAGGGATCCGTCCACCTCGGCCTCCCAAAGTGCTGGGATTGTAGGCATGAGCCACCCTGTCCAGCCCTTGACTAGTTTTTTTTTTTTTTTTTTTTAATTAAAAATTTAAAAAATCTCATCCGAATCACACTCTCCAGTGGTAACCCCTATTACCAATAGAGGTGTGTGTGAAATATGTGTGTGTGTCACAGAAAAAGAAAATAGAATTATGCTATGTAACATGTTGCAACTTTTTTCACTTAACCTAATCTTCATTTATTTCACCCATATTGACTGCCTATTTGGAGCCAGGCAGATTTAGCCCCTAGTTATCCTGTAGTGAATGAGATGATCGTGATCTCAGCTTTCTTGAAGCTAATAATTTCTCTTTCACATACTTCCAAATGACTCTGGAAGGGTCTATTTTACTCTTTACAGATATGAAATGATATAATTTCATTCTACTGCTGTACCATAATTCACTTATCTAATGTTCTGTTGATAAATGTTTACATTGTTCCCAATAGTTCCCTTGTAAAATGATGCTATAGTGAATATTCACAGGTACTTGTTGGAATATTTATGTAGGATAAATTTTGGTAAGTGGAATTGCCATATTCTACCCCAAAAAGGTTTTATCAAATTACATCCCTACCAACAGCATATGAGAGTTACTGTGACCCTGAATTATCACCAAAAATGGCCTTTTTGAATCTATAATTACATAAAAAGGAAAAGAATTTTATGTTAATTTTCATTACATTAATAATTAGGGAGATAAGATACTTAAAATATTTATTGATCATTTTCTGTCTTGTGAATTACACATTCATGTCCTTTGCCCAACATCATTAGTATTCATCATCTTCTTTATTGATTTATAAGACCTCTTCCATGCATTTGAGATTTAACTCTTTGACTTGATCATTCTTGAATATTACTCAAAGTGGTAGTTTCAGACCTAGTTGCTTAATGTTATATGCAATCACTCATCAGGGAACACTGGACAGCCATGCTATATTGATTATAAAATAAAACTTTGCTTTCCATGATATAAGAACATTTGGAGGAGAAATAAGTAGACAAAAGTCTTTGAATTCACTGGGTAGTTCTAACTGTGTCCTATCGCTCTTACAAAAACCTTCATTGATCTCCTGTCACTTTGAGGATAAAGTCAAAGTGTCAGAATCCTTTTGTTTTTGACTTTGCCCCATTCATTGCCTTAACTCCAGCTAAGTTTGCTGATTCGCCATTGCCCACTTCACTTCTCTCTTGCCCTCAAGCTTTGTTCAGTGCCGTTCTCTTTTCTCCTCCCCAAAGTGCCATGGAAATGCTAGTGTTGTTTATTGACCACCTCCAGTCTTGCCATCTTTGTGAGGTGTAGTCCTCCCAGGGTAAAATGATCTGTTTCCCTCTGTAATTCCTGAAACACTTGTCACTAACACGATTTCTAAGGCATTGATCATACATCCCCTTAGTTTTGTCTGTTCAGTCATGGACACCATACCTGTGCTTCTAGGAAGTGTAGCTGGCGATGCTGAAGAGCCTGACTCGCAGGCACCAGCCCTTGCCCCTGGGATGGACCAGCCCACCCACCCCTAGCCTTGCTTATCAGCTGGCAAACATGTAACCGTGGGTGCCCAGTGCTGGGGTCCAGGGTCCGTAGGAAGCTGCACATCTTGGTGGGTAGAAGATTGTTTTAAAATTAAATGCAAAAACACGGAGAGTGTAGGACAGGACTTGCATTTACTTTTTAAGAGAAAACATAAGGACATCTAAGAAAATTGTTTGTTCCTTATTCCCCTCCTAGGACTCTGCCCCCAAACTTCTCATAGATACTTACTCTCCTTTGGCTTTCTGTGTTCTTTGAGGGAAGAGTTTGAGAAGCTGTGTGATAGCTCATTTTGCACAGCTGTTTGTTGCTTCATTTCCTGGTATTTCTTTGCTCTCTTTGACCCTAAATGACCATCTCAAGTCCTTTGTGCCTTTTTGGCTTTCAGTGCCTATTTTCCAACTAGGATCCTTGGTGTTCCTTCTTGGTACCTGTCCTGGCTTCACATCTTCAGCCACGATTACAAGGTGCTCCTGCCCCCTGGCTGTGGGTGACCCCTGTGCCGCTTAGACCTGCCCGTCCATCAGAAGAGTGCCATTATACTCTTAGAGCTGTGTACATACTCTTTTGTCTCCTGTGCTAGGCTATCAACTCCTGAAGGGAAGAGACTGTGTACATATATATATATATTTTTTTGTTACATTGTGTCTCATATTTAGTAGTAGTACAGTAAATATTTATTAAGTGGATGAGTAAACCTGATAGTATCTCAACAGATTTGAAAGGATCTTAGCTATCCTTTAAATGTAAATGGCACGTATACATTGGGCGGCTTAATTATTTTCTACCTGTAGTTCTCAGCTGAACAGGACCCTCAAGCACATGTAGATATATTTGTGTCTAGATACTCCTTTTCATAGTATTTGATTCATCCAATTAAATGATTCTATGGCCACTTTTTGGCCTTTCCTTTTCTGTGGCATTCTGCCTACGCGGTGTGGAGCGCTTGGAGTTCCTGAGCTCCTCCAAGGGCGGCTTCAGGAATCGGATTCTGGCACAGTCTCCTCAGCAGAGCTTTGCTCTTCTGTATTTATTGGGGTTCCACTTTAGATTGCACTTGGAAGAAAAAGGGCTTGTTTCGAAAACCGTTGCCCTGTTCCGTAGACTTGCTTTTCACATGGTTGTTTGCTGAGTTCGACTCCCAGTCTTGTGTGTCCCTCGTAAACATGGCGATTGTCCCTGCAGGCTGCCAGCTGGGACCTTGATAGCATCTGCGTGTTAATGGGGTCTGGAAAGAGGTGCCAGCCTCAGGTCCTCAAAGCACAGGGACCGCTTCAGATTCCTCTTCTTTCAGCTCACTTGTGGAGGTTGTGTGGAGAGCTGCCCGCAGGCCTGAAGGGCCCAGCTCCGTGCTCCTACCCATCTCCCATTTGACAGGCCGCCCATCAGTCTATCCACAGCATGGCTCCATGCCAACCTCTACGAGTTTTTAAGAGGAAATATTTTGGACCATATAGTATAATCCTGGTCATCTTATTATTTCTCACTGATAAACTTTTTCTCTTTAACATGCCGTTACCCATCCCCTAAAAAATGCAAGGAGTTTTAAAAGCATTTTTCTTTAAAATATGTTCACCGTGTTGTGCAACCATCTCCAGAGCTTTTTCATCACCACAAACAGAGACGCATCCTCATTGTCACCTCTCCTGCAGATGCTTCTGCACTGTTTCTGGTATTTACGAACTGGAAAGGCCAGCTCTTTAAGACCATCTGTGGCCCCACCTCCAGGCTGGAAGCTGCACTTTCAGTTCATTGTTTTTCTTGTTGATAAAGAACAATGTCCTACCCATAATACTGCCTAGTATATTTAGAGATAATTAAGTCACTCAGTAGTCATTTATTTATTAGTGAAAGAACCCAACCCCCACTCTGTCTTTCCTTGTTCCTTTAATCTGTTCAATTGGCTTTTTCATTATCTCCTCAAGTTTCTCAATGGCCTCTTTAACATAGGACAAAACGGGAAATGATAGTGTAATGCTCAGTGTAGCAGTCGGATTGGACCCCACTTCTTTCAGATGCCCTCAGTCCATTCTGCTCAGGTAAGAGGCCGAACATGGCACCCCTGAGTGATGGGTTTGAGACTGGCGCAGGGAGAGAGAGTCAGTCAGTTCTGATCAAGAGGACAGTTGCCTCAGGGGATGGGAATTCAGGAGGGATAGGTTTGACTCGCCTTACCAGCTTGGAATCATATGAAGTCGTATCTTTTTAAATATTTACTAATAAATGAATGTTTTGAGTTCTCTACATGCTAGATTAGTAGAAGATCTAGTATCTCTCTATAAGATGTCCTGCATCCCCCAAATTATCCGTGACCCTCAGGGACTTACTCAGTCCGGAGGGGCCAGCCTACTAATAGATAGAACCGAAATATGGCTTCATGCTCAACCTCATGCACCTGCTAGCTGCGTTTCCTGTTGCCTGCTTTTGTCCAGATTTTCGTCATCAAAACTAGACTCCATGTCCCCACTCCCTTGCACGCATCTTTTTCCAGTCCTCCTATTGGTGTTTATCTCTATTCAGTGACCCAAGCTGGAAACCTTGGGGTTATCGTTCATGGATTCTTCCCGCCTCCACCCTCCGCAAATCCAGCTAATCTCAAGCCCGTTTGATTAAACTTCTTCAGTGTTTCTCTCTCTCTCCATCTCTCTCCATTTCCACCCTGAAAATCCTGATAGACTGATGTTGCCATTCACAGAGCCTTCTGTGATAACATTCCAGCCAGGTTCCTCTATGCCATACCAGTTTCACCATAATTTTGCCAGAATTGTTTTTGTATAGGATATATCTGATTATTTGCTATCCTTATATGAAAAGAGACCTGAATCTTAAGTTACCCAGCCTGATAACCCATTGGCTCCCGTGTGCAATTCTTCTCCCTTCACCCTGCACGTGGTGCCCTAGCAGGGTGGCCTCACTATGCGCTCCAGCTCCATTGCCTGCCTCATCTCCTATGAATCTTAAAACTCCTGGCTCGCGGAACTGCTGCTTGGGAAGAGGGATGCAAGGTCATACACCTTTGTGAGCTTCTTCCAGGGATTAAAAGAGCAATGTTTCGGGGAGCAGGAGGAAAGCCGAGTCTCCTCCGCAGCCTCAAGGGAAGGGAGAATGAATAATTTTTGTGTGGGGGCCACAGGGAAGGCAGGATCCACAGGAAAGAGGCGGGTCTAGCTCTAGCAAGGAAGCAGAGCGTGCCGTCTGCAACCAGGGAGGCAGTTTACCAAGTAGAGTTCCAGGGCACACAGTTAAAAGAGGCAGGGGTCAGCGGGCCAGGAAAACCAGGACCATTGTTGGGAGCAAGAAATCAATATAAAGGGATTCAGGTAAGAGATGTTGAGAAAGTTGGGGTACCTTCCAATTTTTACCCGATGATCTTTGTATCTCTGGAGCCTAGGAGGTGCTTGATAAATATTTGTCGAATAATTTATTTCTGATACATTCTCATTCTTTCCTGTTATTTGTTTACTACCTTAGTGTTATATTCTGGACTTCATTCTGTTTTTCGGTAAGCCAGTTTTTTTCAATTACTTAAGAAAGCTTTATGGAATGCCTGCTGTACATCAGCACTGGTACATTTGTAGGGCACAGATAGGGTGACTGTTACCAGGAGTTTTCCTAATAAGGAGACATATAGATGGGCACACGTGCAACTGCTTTGTTTTAGATGGAACTCTTTGAGTTTCATTATTAACTTAACTGATCACATGGTCCCCGGCAACCACCAGAGGCCCAGACAAGTGCCAGCAAGAGATCTACAAGCACGGGTCCCTTTGGGGCCGGCTCCCAGTCAGGGGTCCGATTATGGGCCTTTAGTGACACTAGCACAGTGTGAGAGTTTAAGAAGTTTTAGTACTTATGGACCCCCGGGGATATAGCACACCCCTGGAGGCCACACACACGCAGGCCAGAGCGCACAGGCAGTGGAGAGAGAAGAACCCGTGGCCAGTACCTTTATTGGGTCCAGAGCGTTACCCACACAGGTTTCCCGTAGGTAGCTGTAATTCATGGGTTGAAAGCAAGAAGGCAGGGGTTGCAGGAGGTCATGCAGCGACTGAGAGGGAGTCACTGTGGCATATCTGCACAGTCCACATGGGGTTCAAGGGCCAGCAGGCTGCATCTGGCTGTCCTATAGGGAGTTGGTCACCAGGCAGCAGTTGTATAAAGCAGATGTCTGGATCGACCACATTGAGGAACCGGAGATGCAGCGAATAGAACTGGAAACTGTCAAAGGTGACAGAGCCTTGCTTCTGGAATGGAAAAACTCTCACTTATATTTAAAATGAATGCCAAGGCAACATAGAATTATGAGCATTCGCTGCACTCTCTGTTTGTTTGTTACCATCTTTTATCGTCATTACCTGTGAATAATCATGTTCCATGTAGTGAATCCTTCTCTCTTAGCCAAGTTAAGGGAGACCTTGGGTGGTGACTTCTGTGTTGCCCTCACATTGATCAGATCCTGCAAGACTGTGTGTCATAAATTCTCTGTGTAAAGGAACGTGATCTAGTAGAGTCTTGAAATTTAGTGAAGGGGGAGAATCCCGCATACCGTCTTTTTAGATCTTGTCCAAGAAGTATAGTAACTAAACTCTCCAAAGGATTTCAGGCTGCCAATAAGGTAGCCACGTGGCATGGATCCATTTTAGTCAGATTTCTTTTTGTTAGTTTTTCTGAAAAGGATTCACCTTCTTGGAAAGAGATCAGGAAAAATGCACAGGTTTCCTTATAGCGTCCTGTTTCGCTAGAGAGCTCACTGCTTCAAAGAGCTTCCTTTTCCTGGTATCTATACCTGGAGAAGTCATTGACTAATTATAACTGGAAATACCAATAGAAGTCAATGAGTACTTCCAATCTCAATCTCCTATATACTCACCAATTTTTTTTTTTTTTTTTTTTAATCAAAGAACTTGGGTTCCACTATGATAGAAGAAGCCCATCTTCCGAAAAGGACGCGTGTGACTTCTAGAGTCACGAAGTGCTTGGTTAACACTTTGGTGACGATGAAAATCCTGTGCCCCTCCTGGACTACCATGTGTCCCCCAGGTTATGGTTCAGACCGTTGCTTTAGGATTTAGGAAACTAGAGAATATTCAGCGACTTGTCTCGTATCCAGTAGCAGGTGGGGGTAGTTAGGAGGCGAGTCCAAGTGTAGGTGTAATAGCCCGGCCTGTCCTTTCCCCCACTAACACTGCACCACACTCAGCTGAGCTTCCACAGTTCGGCCTGCTCGTCTGCTCCCAGCACCCACTGTCCCCAGTTTATTTAGGTTGACTCAGGTTTTTTGTCATTGGCACTTTGAGTCTTCAGGCCTTGTTTCTGATCCTCTACCCCATCTACCCCAAATGTGCAAGGAAACCTCTTTCTTCCTGTCTGCCAAAGCCTGTCACTCATCATCCCCTGCTGTGGGGTGGAGCCCCGGGACTCCCTCCTCCTAGGCAGCAGCTGCAGGGGTGACCTGCTCAGCTGCTCCTGCTGCTTGGTGAAGAGAGTGCGATTCAGTAAACCCCAGAGACCATTCCTGAACGTCCCATCATCCGCCCTAAGAAACTTTCCCCACTCTGCCCTTCTTCAGCCTCCCCTGCCGCCTCTCCACTCACCTCTCCACTCACCTCTCCGCTCACCTCTCCTCTCTCCTCTCAGCACAGACTTCTGCAGTTACTGCAGTTTTCTGTGTTCCATCCCTTTAGTTGTTGTTGGGTTTTTTTGTTTGTTTGTTTGTTTTTTGAGATGGAGTCTCACCCTGTCGCCCAGGCTGGAGTGCAGTGGTGCAACCTCGGCTCACTGCAACCTCCACCTCCCAGGTTCAAGTGATTCTCCTGCCTCAGCCTCCCGAGTAGCTGGAACTACAGGCACGCTCTGCCATGCCTGGCTAATTTTTCTATTTTTAGTAGAGATGGGCTTTCACTGTGTTGGCCAGGCTTGTCTCAAACTCCGGATCTCAGGTGATGCGCCCATCTCAGCTTCCCAAAGTGCTGGCATTACAGGTATGAGCCACTGTGCCCGGCCCTGTGTTCCATCCTTTAAAATGTGCCACAGTGAGCTAAGCCATGAGCTCACTTCCTCTGAGGATGGACCTGCTTCTGGCCTTCTGCCCTCTTCCTTTCAGCACTGTTTCTTCCTCCTCAGTACCCCCACGTCCTGATGTTTTGTGTGTTTGTTTCATTTTGTTTTGCCTGTGGGAGACATGTTTCTGCACACGGCAGGGGCGGCCCGCTGCCAGCACCGCTCACACCTGCCACCTTCCTCCCCCATCGCCACCTGCAGCTTAGGGTGCTGGTTGTCAAAATGAAAATATAAAGTTACAGAAAACTCAGGTTGTATTTTCAGCCATGTACTTTCCATAGGCATAAGTTCTGGAACTCTGAAACTGAGGTCATGACAAAGCAGATTTGCCCTCGGAAGGTTCTAGAATCCTTATGACACCTGCCTGTTCCTAATGATAGCACTGTATCCTAGCATTCTATCTACAGAGTGGAGGCAGGACCTTTGACAGGAGACACATCCATTCTCCTGTGATGTGTCAGTTAGCGTGGAGAAGCAAGCTGGCATGACTCGAGAGCCAGGGTCGCTGTCTGCCCCATGTGTTCTGGTTGTGACTGCTCTTTTCAGGGAACCTGGGGTCGGGGGAGGCGGCCACCAACCTGTGTCAGCGAAGGCCAGTCTCTGCACAGCCTTCAGTGCAGGTGCACCTGGCCTGATGGGGAGGGCTGTGAGTGGAAACCACACAGAAAAGATGCCTCCTTTTGCTTGAACTGTGGTGTTAACTAGCCGGGAATGTATGTGTCTGGTTGCTGAAATTAATGCCACATTCGCCTGTGGGCTTATCTTTCAGGATTCCTCTGGGACCTCTTCCAGACACACCCTGTTCCATAGCCTCTTGAGAGAGTAGTACATTTTGCTGACTCTGCATTATTTAAGTTTCACTTGGTCATTCATTCTCATAAAATCTGGAATATGATTTATTGTTTATATATTGTAAATTTCACAGGGGTTTGAAGTAGAAATAGTTTTTTCTCAAATTAGAATATTTCTCCTCTCAAGCATATGCCAACAACACATAGCAATATTGTAAATTTGGAAATCTGTGTTATTTCTGTGTTTACCCATGTTCAGTTAGACAGAATTAATATATTCTGTAATGTTTTTAGCATCATTTTAAAAAACTAAAGATACTGACTTCAAAATAGTGAACAGTAAATTCAAAAATGTTACTAAATCCTTGTTTAGTAACATAACACATGTATTAATAAGCTAAATAGCTAACTTGAAAGCACAAAATGGCTAGGTTATTGTGCAGTTACCAGTTCTACAGCGAAACTTGGCTTATATGATCCTAAGTGCATTAAAACATCATTTTATTGAATGTGCTGTATTTATTTGTAGGAGCTGTATTTTTCTTAACAGATGCTGTCTGTTAGCTTTTCTTTTTCTTACAGTTTAAATTTCAAGCATTTATTAGAGTAACTGCATGAAATGTTTACACGCACATACCCTGGCCTAAGAATTTTTTTTGTTTGTTTGTTTTTTTTGAGACAGGGTCTGCCTCTGTCACCCAAGCTGAAGTGCAGTGGCATGATCTCGGCTCACTGCAACCTCTGCCTCCAAGGCTCAAGCAATCCTTCTGTCTCAGCCTCCAAGTAGCTGGGACCGCAGGCACACACCACCATGCTGGGCTAACTTTTGTCCTTTTTGTAGAGACGGGGTTTCTCCATATTGGCCAGGCTGGTTGCAAACTCCTGAGCTCAAGTGGTCCGCCCATCTCAGCCTCCCAAAGTGCTGGAATCACACATGTGAGCCACCATGCCCAGCAGTGGCCTAAGATTTTATTTTATCTTCTGGGTTTGAGGGAAAAAAATCCTTTTCTCTTCATCTTCATGAAGATATTGGCTGATGCACAGTTTAAGAAGATAATGTGTTTGAAATAGCTCCTAATAGATATCATTATCCTTTGATATTATTATTGATAGAAAATATTTTCTTTCTTTTTTTTTTTGAGATGGAGTTTTGCTCTTGTTGCCCAGGCTGGAGTGCAGTGGCGCGATCTCACCTCACCACAACCTCCTCCCCGCAGGGTGAGCTGGGTTCTCCTGGCTCAGCGTCTTGAGTAGCTGGGATTACAGGCATGCACCACCATGCCTGGCTAATTTTGCATTTTTAGTAGAGACAGGGTTTCTCCATGTTGGTCAGGTTGGTCTCGAACTCCCTACCTCTGGTGAACTACCCGCGTTGGCCTCCCAAAGTGCTGGGATTACAGGCATGAGCCACCGCACCCGGCCGAAAATATTTTCTATCTGTACAATATTATAGACATCTTTAAATAATATTTATTAAGTACTCCCAGTGCAATATAGAAGTTCTTTAATTTAAAAAAAAAAAAATTCCGGAGTTGGGAGAAAAATCTTTAAAAAAAGAAGTCAGTGTAGGTGAGGTGGGAT
Source organism: Chlorocebus sabaeus (assembly GCF_047675955.1). NCBI lineage: Eukaryota > Metazoa > Chordata > Mammalia > Primates > Cercopithecidae > Chlorocebus > Chlorocebus sabaeus. The sequence goes on along the minus strand of NC_132912.1, from coordinate 13,649,521 downwards.
TTCACAGTTACCTGTGACCTCTCGCACGTAGTTACGCTGCAGGGGAGGTGGCAGTGCGTTTGGCGTTGGGGGGAGGGCGGGGTGGGGAGGCTGCACTTCCGCCCTTCCAGTGCTGGTACTGCCAGTGACCTCGAGTGGCAGGGACCCCTCGGTCATCACCAGGTTGATGTGATGGGAATCGGTGCCAGAAAGACAAAGCCCCCTCGCTCGCCATGCTGCCACGTTCAGCGCCTCTCTCTCTCCTCGGCCATCCTCTCTGAAGGTGATGTCTCCAGCGGCAGCAGCGTGTCATCCTGGAGGACATTGTGTCAGTAGTGAAGCCCTGCATTCCTGCCAGTCCAGGCTTTCTTCCTTGTCCTCGCCCTGCCTGCTGAAGCTGACAAGACAGCAGAGCGCATTAGTGACCTGTCCGTTCCTCACGGGTGGCTGTGGCACATCAGAGTAGAGGAGCTCCGCTGTCCAGTTCTATCCTTGACCTTCTGTCTCAGCCTGTTTCCTCATCACCTTCTCACTCAGAAAATGCTTCCAAAGAGGGAATGTGATGTTTGTTCCTGATGACACACTCTCAAGAGACCTCTTTTATCATAGGAGACTTGCAGAGATTAAAATGAGATGCACCAGGAATATGGTGGGTTTTTTCAGACCGTAGTCAGTTTTCCTGCCTTTGCATTTTACAGATTAAGTGTATAGAATCAGTCATCTTATTTCCAAAGAAGGGTGGTTTCTTCTTTCTCTTGTTTTTGGTTAGTGAACTGTTTTTCTCTTTCACTAATTTAGAGTGCTAACTTTGGCCCTGTTTCCATTAGGAGATGAAAGCATGGAAATAAAAAAGCAAATTACAGGGATGAGAAGATTGCTGAACGACAGCACTGGGCGGATCTATCAGCGAGTTGGCAAAGAAGGAGAGAAACTAAAAGAAGAGCCCCAGGACCTGGATTTAGTCTGGCCTCCGCGTTTGAACTCCTCTGCTGAGGCCCCACAGAGCCTCCACCCGTCTTCACGTGGTGTGTGGAATGAGCTACCGCCCCAGAGTGGACAGTTCTCAGGGCAGTATGGCACCCGTTCTAGAACCTTCCAAAGCCAGCCCCACCCTGCTGCGAGCTCCAATGGTATGGTTGTCAACAAACATTCAGAAGGCTCTCATGGGGGTTTGTACCATTGTGTTTTATTTCTAAATATTCAGTGTGTTGAGTTCAATTTATTAAACCCTCCCATAATTACCTGCCTTTGCTGAATTACTTTAAAAGACAGGGAGACACAAAGGAGAGAGTTGAAGACTGTTAAAAAACAGAATTGAGAATTAGGAAAGACAGGGGGTTCTATATTATAAGTGAAGATTTCCTGGTAGAGATTTTAGCCCTTTAAAAAGTAAAAGCGATCATTTTGTGCCCATACACAGATATTATTCTCACCAAAAAAAACTGAACATTAGGGCAGAAAGAGCTCCCCATTGTCTTTAAAAGAAGCTTCCTGGTCCTATGGTGTGTTACATATCCTCTTGGTTACTCCTTCACCTTTCTCATTATCAGAAGAGTCCCAGATAAAGGCAGGGGCGGGGGAGGGGTCAGCGATAATCCAGCATCCCACATCAGTACTGAACCCAGTGATCCATATTTTATAATGTGCTTCATTAGCAATGGAAAGTATTCCTTTAAAGTAAAATTTTCTCAATTTAAGTTTCCTAATTGTTAAGAAAAGAATCAAATGACAATTTTTTTTTTTCAAAGCTTAAGAAAAAAAACTTGATGCTTTTTGTGGTCATATTAGTTTTCTATCCAGCCACATTGGATGCTATAATATTTGTTCTAAAACTATGTAGAGATGTGCAGATCTATGTTTTCACAAAGAGAACAAGAAAAAGGTAAGAAAGCATTTTCAGTTTCCTAAAGAAGTTAAGGATTTTTTTCCATTCATTTTCATTTCACAATATCGTTCAAGAAAAAGAGAACTGTTTTGACTTTTTTTTAAACCGCAATTTGCGGTTCAGAGGCGTGAAAAGCCTTCCTGAGACATTGATGAGACAGCGAAGGACCCCAGAGATGTATGGGTGTCTTCTCTTTCTCTCAGTATTACATAAGCCAGTATCAAAGTTCCCACACTGGCATGCATCCAGGTTAGAGGGACACAGCTCTTTAAAGACTCCTCCATAAAAATAAAAAGTCAGTTCTCTTTAAAATTAGAAAATGATTTATAACAAGCTGAAAAGGGTTGGTTTTGTCCTCTTAAAAATGATGAAGATGGTACTTACAATAGTGACTAGAAATATTCTTTAAGACCTTCCTAACTCTACTACCATGGAAGAGGCAATAAGAGAAATAAAATACCCGTAGGTATGAATGAAGTTAATAAACCCCACATCAGTAAGTTTTGGGTAAACAGTGTTCAGTTTCCCAGTATACAGCAGGGACAGTGGATTTACTTTGAAAAGTATCAAGTTAGTAGAAGTTGCAAACATAAATTCCCCCATATCAGTTTGAAAATAGATACCGATTTTATGTTTTCTGTAGAAATGTGGCTAGGCGTGGTGGCTTACGCCTGTAGTCCTAACATTTTGGGAGGCTGAGATGAGTGGATTGCTTGAGGCCAGGAGTTCAAGACCAGCCTGGCCAACATGGCGAAACCCCATCACTACTAAAAAATACAAAAATTAGCCGGGCGTGGCAGTGCATGCCTGTAGTCCCAGCTACTTGGGAGGCTGAGGCATGAGAATCGCTTGAGCCTGGGAGGGGGAGGTTGCAGTGAGCCAAGATCATGCCACTGCACTCCAGCCTGTGCAACAGACTGAGACCCTGTCTCAAAAAAAAAAAAGAAAGAAATACATTACCTATAACTGTGACTACTTTGGTATTTAATTGGGATTATTTACAATTTTAAAGTTGTAACATTACAATCTTGCTACAATTTTGAATGTAAATAATTGTACCACTACAATCACTAAGTTATCTTGAAGTATTTCATGGTTTTGCTCTGGCGAATTTTTCTATAGTATTCCCAAATAATGCCTATTACAGGATTTAAGGTATATAAAGTATAATAAAACATATAATTGGAACAAAACCATGGAACTTACCTTGCTGGCCTGTGAGAAAATGTAAGCGCTAGAAGTCTCTAAACTGCTCCATTTTATGGTGGTCAGGTGAACAGGTGCTGGAGGGAACCCACTGTAAGAGCAGTGTCCAAATGTCCCATTTTATTCTACGGACAATGGAAGATACTTGCTTACCTATGAGAGAAACAGAATAAGATAGGTTTACTAAGGAAAAGGCATTAAATGTAAACAGTGCAAAAGAGGCTATGGCAAGGGAAAGATAAGACATGGGAATGGGGAAAAGAGGTAGAAAGATTTTCTTGATTAAGTTGAAGAAAAACCAGCCAGCCCACCAGTACCCTCAAACCCATCCAGTTCGAATATATCCTCCCATCCCTGCTCCTCTGTGCTTCCCCACCCCAAACGCCACACCCAGAGAGTATTCTAAAACTTTTCATGGGTGCACAGTTCTTTGTTTTTGGAATAATGTGCTTAATATCAAAACTATTTTCAATAGAACTCATTTAATTTTTAATATGAACTCTTAAACACAGCCACCAAATTCTTTTTGCAAGGCTGTTCTCGGGGCTCGCTTTTTGTGTGAACTAGCGTGAGTGTGTTTCGAGTGGGGTTTTGAGGTATTGTTATTTGAGATGAACGGCTCTGACAACAGGGAGGCCTGCTGTGCCCACTCATTGTGTGCGTGTGTGCATGCAGGCTCCCACACCGCGCCACAGCACGCACCTTACAGTATGCGAGCCTGGATAATTAGATAAAGTCAGACCCCCAGATTTAGGTTGTGATAATTAGTGGGTACGTTTTCCTCAGGCACAGCTTCATCATAATTGCACATGCTTCAAAATCCTGCCAAGATACTTTCTTTTTTCTCCCCACCCCTTTATGAATTTTTTTTTTTTTTTTTTTTTTTGGTTTGTTTGGAGTAGTCATTCTTTTCTTTCATGCTCAGGAGAACTTCCAGTGGTGAATTCATCAGCTGGATCAAACTGCTGTACTTGTAACTGCCAGTCAACGTTGCAGGCCATTCTGCAAGAACTCAAGACCATGAGGAAATTAATGCAAATTCAAGCAGGTACAAGGATCAGGCCTCGGAATGAGTCCTTTGATTTTTAATGCATATCTGACATCTTCCATTGGAATGTTCATTGTGCTTTTATTAAAGCCTTCTTCTCACCTTGCTGTCTTGCTGTGCCTTTTCAAGTATCTGTTTTTTCAGCTTTCTCTACAATCCGTTTTTCCTTTAGCAAATCAAACATATTTTGTCTTGCAACTGATACAGCTCATATAATTATGTGTATGTACTCGATAGACTTCATTCCATGATCTCCTAGTACTTCACAAATGTCAGTTAATTAAATTTGGGAACAATTGTGTATGGAGGAGCCCTGGAGGAAGCATGGGCTTCAGTGTTCAAGGACTAAGCAGATAAGAAATGTGGAGCCCCAGGCTGTGCTTTGTGGCTTTTCTCTCCTGTTCAGGATGCGGAAGCTCAGAGATCCTCCCATTCTGTCGTCTTTGTTTATGTGACTCCTTTTTGTTTTCACTGCCGTCAGGCAAGTTGAGGGATGGAAGAGCGGTGGATTTATAATTTGGGATTGGACGCCAGTTTCTGCTCTTGATGCTGCTGTGTGGCATGTCTGAGCTTCCTATTTCTCATCTGTAAATGGAGAATTCATGTCGAACTCACAGGGCTGTTGTCAAAATAGAATGATGTAGTGGTTGTAAATGAACTTAATAAGGCATGGTACAAGCCTAAGCTGTTTCATTAGCGTGGCCTTTAAGTCCATGGAGCGTTCTATGGAAGTCTGGAAGTCTAGGTCTTCATTATAGCAGCTGTATTTTCTGATCTTCACAACTGAAGGAAAACAGAATTGTTTTTGTCACAGGTACAAGAAATAAGTCATTGTATTAAGTTTTCCCTCTTGTCAAGGGACATCACCACTTGATCTCAGCCATGTCGTGACTAGCTTCCCTGCCCTTTCATCAGAATGGTAGTCCGGAAGGTCGTCACTCAGAAGCTGTTCAGGATGCCATTTAGTGAATTCTAGTATAATTTTAATATTCGGTGATGTGGTTTTGATATAAAAAGCTTAATACTTAGATATATCAGTCACCCAAGATCACATTGAAGTAATGTGAGCTACTTTCTGAAAAACAGCATCTTTTTAAGCACTGAATTTGGTTTTACCCTAAAGAAGCATTTTGCTCAGGTCAGTAAGCGTTGGACTCACCTTGTTCCACTACAATAATCTGTGTTCCTATTAACCTGGCAGAGGTTAACATCTCCTAAATAAGGAGCTCAGAAAGAAAGGTTACTTTATGATGTTCGGTTTCTTTTCTCCAAGGAGGAATTTGTTCGCACTTAAGAAAATATGCATATGAAATTGTAATGATTTGTTTTGTCACTTAAGCTCCTTACTGCAGAAATGGCAAACTACAAATTGCAACCATTTAAATCCTTGACGGAAGCCTTTTTAGAATCTATTAAGTAAATGCCACTTTGTCGCTGTGTTTTCTTTTCTGAACCTTTGCAGATTAGGGAAGTAAACGATTCCAAAGCTGTAGGATGGCACAAAGGATAAACTGAATAAATTACTCTCCTTTAATTTTCTTAAACTTAAAAATTTGTGTCGTGGGTAGATTTACTTAAGGTTTAATGCCTGAAGACTTAGATTTAAATTACATTTAGAAAGTTTCACCTTTCTTTTAAGAAGACAAGGAATAAGACCTAGAGGTAAGATCTGGATGCCAGAGACTCGGGCTGTGTCTAGATTTGCAAAAGGAGAAGAAAAACTCAGATAGTCCCCATGTTCCTTAAACCAAAACATTTTCATTTTTAATTTAGAATCATGAGGTTCAGCGAGGCCTGGGGCCTAGGCCATCGTGATCATTCTTCGGGGTCCCTTTTATTCTGAGGGTGCAGACCCAACCTTGAGGGGGAATGCTGATAGAGCAAAGAGAAGTTGCCAACTCGGGCTGCACAGCAGAATCACTGGAAGAGCTTTCAGACAATGCTGGTTCCCAGGCGGCATGTCTGGAAGTGTCAGTTCATTTAGTTTGGGGTGGGGCTGGGGCATTTCAGTTTTTTTGTTTGTTTTTGTTTTTGTTTTAAGACGGAGTCTCGCTCTGTCGCCAGGCTGGAGTGCAGTGGCGCGATCTCGGCTCACTGCAGCCTCCACCTCCCAGGTTCAAGTGATTCTCCTGCCTCAGCCTCTTGAGTAGCTGAGGCTACAGGTGCCCACCACCACGCCCAGCTAATTTTTGTATTTTTAGTAGAGATGGGGTTTCACCGTGTTGACCAGGATGGTCTTGATCTCTTGATCTCGTGATCCGCCCGCCTTGGCCTCCCAAAGTGCTGGGATTACAGGAGTAAGCCACCATGCCTGGCCCCGCATCTCAGTTTTTTTAAACTCGAGTGATTCTAATGTACAGCCAAGGTCAAGAACCAGTGAGCTAGACTAATTACCAGTTTAAAAGCTTCTGTGCTCTTATGTAGTGCAATTAGTTTGCTTCTAATATTTATGAATTGCTTTTGAGTTTGGAAACAAAAATATCAGGATCAAAGTGTAAATATTCTTTATTTTCGGACTGATAAGAGGTAAGAGGAGGTGATCCATGTTTATGTGCCTTTAAAGACCTTTAGTTTACACTTGTCTTATAGGTTCATTCCTGTTGAAAAGCAGAGACATTCTATGGTCATATTTAGGAAGCTATATTAATACTTGAGGATTTAAACAATGATTCCATGTTTTCCAATGACACTTTCCAGGAGAGTATGTTTAAATGGCTAGCAGACATTACTTCTCAGAGTGCACCTGTGAGAACTATAATTTACCATCCTGGATTTATTTAAGTATAGAATCGGGTTGGATACTTGGTTTCTGTACTGTACTTTTCATCTTTGGAACTGTGTCTGGATTTCACTGACTTGCTTGACTTGTACAGAATGATATTATCGCTCCTTCAATTATGTGAAACCGAGGTCTAGAGAAGTGGCCTGGTCTGAGGCCATGTAGCAGGGTGCTCTGGAGGTGGCTGATGTGTGGAGAATATTTGTTTGGTGAGGAAGGATTCGCTGGTCCTAATTAAGTAACTAACAGGCTTTTCCCACATGCTTACTGGTCCCTATTGTAGAATCATCCCAGACTGTCACTTTTGATCAGTCTCTCCCAAATGATCATCGCTGTCTCATCTTTGTCAGTTCTGGCACCTGTAGATGATTAGAAATTGATCAGTCTAACCCCAAACGACAGCTGGAATAGTCCTGAAACAGGCTGACCAGGAAGCACAGCCATCTCCACCTAAATTCAAGTTCCGAAGTTCTCATTTGTTTAAAACCGTCCTATGATTTATAAAGCCATGCTCTCTGTTTTCTCACAGCTCACGATGCTTTCCCAGCATCCAACCCAACAGCAGTACGCTATCACGATTCACCTGCAGTAACGCTTTCTCCTGAGTATTGTTCTGCCTTTAGGACCTGAAAGTGCTTCAGAGCCTGTGTTTGGTAACCATTAGGTCCAGTGGGAGATTTATTTAGTGTGCTTCATCCTGGAGTTTTCCTCGTTTCGGTTTCAGTTGTAGATCACATGGATAGACCGGAGATAAGTTTTCCTCAGTCAGACACACGTGCCTGTACCATGTTTTTGTTTATTATTCGCAGTTGGAACTCAAAACAGACAACAACCCCCAATTTCCCTTATATGCTCCCAGCGAACTGCTGTCTCACGAAAGAGAAATAAAAAGAAAAAAGTGCCCCCAAAGACTGTGGAACCTCTTACTGTGAAACAGAAGCCCAGTGGGTCAGAGATGGAGAAGAAGGCAGCGGTGGCCTCTGAGGTAGCTGCTCTCCAGGCAGCCGAGCACACCTCCCCGGAGGAGAGCCGCGTTCTAGGATTCGGCATTGTTCTGGAATCACCTTCCTCAGATGTAAGTCGCTATTTTTCTGGCTGCTGACTCTAATGCTATGTAACTTTCAGGAATTTTATAGTATTTATAGATTTCCCTTTTGACAACTAGAGAAACTTGCAGAATATATGTGGGAAAGAAGAAAAGAAGAATGGTAATAATTTTCTTGTCTGGAGTTTTCTTTTCTGAAAATTTTATGCCTTATTTATTTAGACAGGTTTCCAGTCTTTGTCTCCGAAAGGAGGAGGGTGATGGCGTAAATAATCTACTCACTAATTTCTTTTGCATTTTTAATTTTGCAGTGGCAGTTTTCAATTTCCTTAGTGTAGAGACCTAAAAGAATATAATTAAATCCTTTGTAGATGGGCGTAAATGAACAGAACCGTACAGATAAGGTCACACCTTTCTGGAAACCCAAACTAATAATAAAAAAGGAGCAGTCGTGCTAATTCTATTTTATAGATGCAAGCCACACTGCTAATTAGGTGGCAGCGCCATGCCATTTACTCCGTGTAATGATAGGTTCACGCTCTGCAAAGGTTTTTCTATTTTAATATCATAGCCAGAAGTTGCCGCAGTCCAGAATGTTGGATGACATCCGAGATAACCATCTGACTTGCTATTTTACATTCATAGGACCATAAACGAATTTGTTTAATACTGCACTATATTTGCAATTGCATTTCTGTTTACAATGTCTTTCTCTGAGTATGTTTGTGTTGTGAACCTTAACTTCTTGGGAGGGTTCTTAAAATAAGCAAGAATGGGGGATCTGTTACTATCAGATTGCACAGGATGAGAATCCTGCTGCGAACTCCCGCTAGGCCTGTATAGGACTGGAGGTTGGCCGTACCTTTTAAACTTTCAGTGGGAAACAAATTGCTTTTTTAAAAAGTGTTTAAAATTTTTGGAAAGAAATTATGGGAAGACAGTTTGCTGGGGTATATCTACATTGGGTTTTTAACAAAGGGAAGGGACAAAAATAATCATCTTGTGACTTTTTTAGATTGGAAAGTTGTTGGAACTTTTACCCAATTCTCAGTGTTAAAGGTTTTTTGTTTGTTTTTGTTTTTGTTTTTTTGAAATCTATAAACACTTGATACAATTGTTAAGAAGTTCTTCTAGACTAAAAATTTAATTTTAAAACATAATTTGTGATGATGACGTTCTATTCTGGACCAGTCAGCTCATGCAATGATACCATATTGCTATTGCAACTAAGGCCCTGAGTCAAACCCCAGGTAGATCACATATTCAGAAACAGAGGTAAATTATTCCTCAACACAAAGTACATTCAGTCCTTAAATTTTCTAAGCTTTTTTTTGAGATAGCGTCTCGCTCTGTCGCCCAGGCCGGAGTGTAGTGGCGTGATCTCCGCTCACTGCAGCCTCCGCCTCTCGGGTTCAAGCAATTCTCGTACTTCAGCCTCCTGAGTAGCTGGGACTGCAGGCACTTGCCATCACGCCCGGCTAATGAGAACTCAGCTGTTGATTGTCTTGGAAGAGTAACATACTTCTAATGAAAAGTGAGGGCCAGGTGCGGTGACTCACACCTGTAATCTCAGCACTTTGGGAGGCCGAGGCAGGCGGATCCCAAGGTCAGGAGATCAAGACCATCCTGGCTAACATGGTGAAACCCCGTCTCTACTAAAAATACAAAAATTAGCCGGGCGTGGCAATGTGCACCTGTAGTCCCAGCTGCTGGGGAGGCTGAGGCAGGAGAATGGCGTGAACCCGGGAGGCAGAGCTTGCAGTGAGCTGAGATCGTGCCACTGCACTCCAGCCTGGGTGACAGAGTGAGACTCTGTCTCAAAAAAAAAAAAAAAAAGTAAAAGAAAAGTGAGGCCAGTCACTGTGGCTTACACTTGTAATCCCAGCACTTTGAGAGGCCAAGGTGGGCAGATCACCTGAGGTCAAGAGCTTGAGACCAGCCTGGCCAACATGGCGAAACCCGTCTATACTAAAAATACAAAAATTAGCCAGACGTGGTGGCATATGCCTGTAGTCCCAGCTACTCAGGAGGGTGAGGCATGAGAATCGCTTGAACCCAGGAGGCAGAGGTTGCAGTGAGCCGAGATTACACCACTGCACTCCAGCCTAGGTGACACAGGGAGATTCTGTCTCAAAAAAAACAAAAACAAAAGAACAAAATTATAGGATTGGGCAGGTGGCCCAGTGTTGCTGGAGCAGCTGTCTGGCTGGCATTGGTAAAAGTAGGGTAGGGGGAGAGAGGAAAAGTCCAGGTGAGGCCTTCAGCCTTTATCTGTGGGCAGGAGGGAGCCATTGCAAGTCTCCAGTAAAGGAAGAATTGTGCCTGTATCTTAGAACTGTAGCTAGAACAGCATGCGGCTGACAGAGAGACAGAGAGAGCGGGAGGAAGATGCATGCAGCCCGCCAGGCAGGAGATCAGGAGGGCTGGACAGGAACAGTGAGCCTGGAGAGGAGGAGCAGGGAGAGCCGTTCAGGAGGGACGCGGGGACTGAGTGGGAAGTGAGCCCTGGATTCCCATCTGGGAAACTTGCTGGGTTACAGCTGCAGCTGGGACTTCAACTGAGATACGGAGAGCAAGAGCAGCGCAGGCTTTCAGCTCTGGATGGGAAGGAAAAGTGAATTTCATATCCTCAACACGTTCACTAGACACCTCGAGCACAGGAGAAAGATTAACACGAGAAACGCCGAAAAGTGACACTGGAAACCCACGCTTTATCGCTTTTGTAAAGATAAAGAACGTGCAGTGTATAGAGTTCCCTTTTTGCATTGTGACTCGTAGTGTCACCCAAATGCCAATGTGTATACCCATGGCACAAACACAAATATAAGGGCCCACAAGGGGCTGTCAATCATGGCAGGTCAGCCACTGTCTTCAAACTGATAACAATAGTCCCTACTCAGATGCAGAAAAACACTAAGTTCTAATCAGAACCAACCGAAATGTCAAAACGGCAGAGTGTTGTGAGCATCAAATGAGATATAGTATAGGGGAAAATCCTGTAGCAGTGCCTGGCACATAAAAGGCACTCAATAAATGTTATTTGTTTAATCTGCGAAGGAGGAAGCATCTGCGTTTGCGTTAAGCACAGTATACAAAATAAACTTAGAAAACATTATGTCTAGGACTTAGCTTTAAGGAGAGCCCCCTCCTCAAGTTCACTGCAGTTTACTTGTTTTTTTCCTGTTGCTCCTCTCTGTACCCACCCACTCCCCTTCAGGCCTCTACTGTGATCTGAACGATCCTCCTGGATAGAACTTCCTATATTGTTTGGTAATTATTGACATGTCAATGCATCCTTCCACCCCAGCTTCTCAAGAGCAGAAACTATGGTTAAGAATAATAGTAACAGTAATAGTATTCATCATGCGCCATCTTTGAGGTATTCTTCTTATCCGCTTTCTATGGGCAGCTTGCACACGTTCACACAGCCAAGAAAAGTGGAGTGTGTGCCCCAACCCAGGTCTGTCATCTGCCCTTGTCCGCTGTGCAGAGGATTTGTGGGTGCCCATCCTAGCCCGATGCCTGTGCGTGACGAAGACTGAGTCACTGTTGAGGGGATGATTATCATATGAAAGAACTGCAAGCTTCAGCTGTGGCTGTTGATTCTGTTTACTTGGAAGTTTCTTGGGGAGAACATCACGGGTCAGGGAGCAGGCTCTGAGGTCAGACTGCCTGGGTTCGACTCTCAGCTGTGTGACCCTGAGCAAGCGAACCTGACCCCTCCCCACTCCATGTCTCTCTGTAGAATGGGGATAGCAAGTGCTTCCCTCCTGGAATTGGCCCATTGGAGGAATTAGATGAAGTCATCCCTGTGGAGCACTTAGAACAAGGCCTGGCTCGTTTTAAGCACTCAATAAATATTAGTTCTTTTTTTAACCTTAGCATTCTTACCTCAGTATCTTTATGGGAATAAATATTTTAAAATAAAACTTTGTCTATCAGTGAACAAATACATATGAACAAATAGTGTTCTTAGAAAGGGAATAGCCTGAAATACTTCTCTTTTGGGCAGGATTATTTGACCCTTTTAAAAGCAGCACATTAAATAAAATTCGAACCTCAATTACACAGAAGCAGAAGCAGAAACCCAAAACTAAATTTCAGATTTAAATACAGTATTTAGGCCAGGCTTGGTGGCTCATGCCTGTAATCCCAGCACTTTGGGAGGCCAAGGCAAGCGGATCAGGAGGTCAGGAGATTGAGACCATACTGGCCAACACGGTGAAACCCTGTCTCTACTAAAAATTTGAAAATTAGCTGGGCACAGTGGTGCGTGCCTGTAATCCCAGCTACTGGGGAGGCTGAGGCAGGAGAATCGCATGAACCCGGGAGTTGAAGATTGCAGTGAGCCGAGATCACGCCACTGCACTCCAGCCTGGCAACAGAGCGAGACTCCATCTCAAAAAAAAAAAGGAAAGAAAGAAAATACAGTATTTAATTCTTTCTTCATGAGTTCACAACCCAATACTCTACCAATATTGAAAGAAGACAGTTGTTAATTTCTTATGGTCACTGTTTTTCAAGATTGCATATATTGATTTGTGTTTTTCAGAGCAGATATACATGGCCTAAGTTTGTTTTGTTGTTGTTGCTTTTCGTTTCTTGTTTTTCAGCTTTGGTGAAACAATCAGACTAGTTTTTAACAATATTTTAAAATAATTTGTAATAATAGGAAATGTTTTCTATTTGTTGTAGTTACTATAAATAAATAGTCTCCAATAATCCCAGATTATGCCAGTTTAAAAGTTTTCAGAAGATAAATTGTGGATTTTCATCAGAATATCTGTATTGGAAATCTGCTTTCTTTCTTTTTTTTATGGAGATGGAGTCTTGCTCTGTCATCCAGGCTGGAGTGCAGTGGCGTGATCTCGGCTCACTGCAACTTCCACCTCCTGGGTTCAGGCAATTCTCCTGCCTCAGCCTCCCGAGTAGCTGGGACTACGGGTGCATGCCACCATGCCCAGATGATTTTTGTGTTTTAAGTAGAGACAGGGTTTCGCCACGTTGGCCAGGCTGGTCTTGAACTCCTGGCCTCAAGTGATCCAACCACCTCACCCTCCCAAAGTGCTAGGATTACAGGCGTAAGCCACCGTGCCTGGCCTTGAAATCTGTTTTCTTAACACCTTCTTGGCCCAGTAGATAAAGTGATCCACTGGGATCAAGTAAAGTAAAACCAAGCAAGTGATTTTTTTAATTTACTCATTGACACATTGAAATTGAGGCCATGTATGCCTGAGAGTGTAAGTTCCAGCGCAGGCTGCAGGAGTTCAGATCTTCGCTTCACCATGTATTAGCTGGATAATCTTAAACAAGTTACTTTAATTCTCTGAGCCGTAGTTTTTGCATCTGCAAATTGGGGATAATAATAGGAGCCATTTCATAGGGTGAAAATCAAATTTGAAAAAATCTGTGTGATATGTGTTAGCCTAGGGCCTGGAATATAGTAAGTACCAAATAAATGTTAATTATATCACTGTTTTCCAGGCAATACTGAAGTATGTGAAACAGTCCCTGCCCTTGAAGGGGCACATGAAGAAAAATTCACAAACAGTAATTATAATAGCATAGGACGTCAGCTGTGGCACAGGCAGTCAGGTCACCGGGGAACCTGGATAGTCTCTCAGAGTGGACCTCTTGGAGGAGCCATTTCAGGGCCTTAGGAGAGAAGAAGCTAAATTGCAGTGGTTAGACTCTTACATATTGTACATTTTGGCTCAAATATCTTTAGCATAAATCAAGCCCTAGTCTTCAGAGTCATTAATTTATTACCCGAAGAAGGAAAAAGCTAAAAGCATCTCTAAAAGACCGGAATGTCTCATTATGCAAGTACATGGAGAAAATTTCAAGGGACCAAATTGTATTCTCTTCTAAAATTAAATGCTTAGTTCTACCAAAATATTGTCAACTAAAAATGTCTATAAAGAATTGGCTGTTGGATGACTTCTTGTCATTTTTATCCTATTCAACATTCACTATATGCTATTGTGTAAATTACACCTACTTTTGGATAGGACTTTTGGCTGAGCATTTTTTGCTTAATGGAAAGAGGGCAGCCACCTTCCACTATGAGCCTTGACGTAGGACATGCGCGTGCTTCCGCCCCATCTACACTGCGGCTCAGGCCTGCTACGTCCCCAGGCCACCTCTGTTCTGAGCTGCTCAACAGGAACAGCCATGCTGGTGAGCGACCAGTCCCACACGCTCTTGTGGCTACCCTCCTCGTGGGCTGTGTTCTTAGCATAGCATTTAATAAATGACAGGCTGCACATGTTGGCTCCTGCCTGTAATCCCTTTGGGAGACCAAGGCAGGAGGATTGCTTGAGGCTAAGAGTTTGAGACCAGCCTGGGCAGCAAAGCGAGACCCCCCTCACTACAAAATATATAAATACATACATTTTAAAAATTTGCTGGGCATGGTAGCACATGCCTGTAATCTCAGCACTTTGGGAGACTGAGGAGGGAGGATCACTGGAGGCCAGGAATTGAAGACCAGCCTGGGCAACATAGCGAGACTCTATCTCTATAAAAAAAAAATTTATTTAAATTAACTGGCCACACGCTTGTAGCCCAAGCTACTCAGGAGGTTGAGGTGAGAGGATCATTTCAACCCAGGAGTTGGAGGCTGCAGTGAGCTGTGATTCCCCCTACTTGTACCCCACATGGGCACCAGGTTGAGATCCTGTCTCTAAAAAATAAAAATAAAATTTAAAAATAGAAAATAAATGGTAACAGTGATTCTTGCTATGTCCACCTGGGGCAGACCTGAGTTACAGGAACATGTCGGGTTTTTTTTTGTTTTTTGGTTTTTTTTTTACACATTTTTTTGTATTTATATAAATCATATGCCAAAAGCATGAATCCCAATTTTCCAGCTTTAATAAAATGGAAATGAAATTTTTTTAAAATTATTATTATACTTTAAGTTCTAGGGTACATGTGCATAACGTGCAGGTTTGTTACATATGTATACTTGTGCCATGTTAGTGTGCTGCACCCATCAACTCGTCAGCACCCATCATCTCGTCATTTACATCAGGTATAACTCCCAATGCAATCCCTCCCCCGCTCCCAGGAACATGTAGTTTTTATCAGACAGAAGCATATCACATCTATGAGCAAAATTAAATCAATTATGGGGGAGGTTTGTGTTGTAAAATTTCTTTTCTTAAACTGAAGCACATTTTCCTCAAAATACATCTAATATACTGCAAAATAAACACAAGAACAAAAGATCATTGTATATGGTAGTGTGGACATAGACTAAATTCACATCCTTTAAGCACTCTTATGAATCCTGTTACAAGCTTTTCAGTCCCAAATCAGTTAGTCTTGTTCAGCAGGATCCTGCCTCTTCGTCTACAGTTTTCTTTCAGCTTTTGGTCCGGAGCCAGCCAGACTGACCAGCCAGCCCAGCCCCCCAAATCCCCACCAGCGTATGATCTCATCCAAACAGCCCTGTGCACGTGCCTGCAAAGGTGACCCTATGTAATACACAGAATCTGCACCCTATTAATCTGCCACTGAACATCTGGGGTTAATGCCCAGTATGATTATTTGTGTGCTTCTTTTAACCAGTGACCACATGGAGCTTTTTATGTGTCTTATTGTAATTTACTTTTTTTTTTTTTTTTTTTTTTTTTTGAGACGGAGTTGCACTCTGTCGCCCAGGCTGGAGTGCAGTGGCTGGATCTCAGCTCACTGCAAGCTCCGCCTCCCGGGTTTATGCCATTCTCCTGCCTCAGCCTCCCGAGTAGCTGGGACTACAGGTGCCCGCCACCTCGCCCGGCTAGTTTTTTGTATCTTTTAGTAGAGACGGGGTTTCACCGTGTTAGCCAGCATGGTCTCGATCTCCTGACCTCGTGATCCGCCCGTCTCGGCCTCCCAAAGTGCTGGGATTACAGGTTTGAGCCACCGCGCCCGGCCCAATTTACTTATTAATACCTTACTAATACCTTAGATAAAGTAGCCTATGTTAGAAATATTCCTTTGGTGGTTAACTAGCATGATCTCCTAAAAACTGTCTGTCTTTGTATTCTTTCGATTATACAGGGGAGTCCCATGATGTGCTCATGGGGACTTGGGAGTGTAACGGGGCAGAGGGGTAAGGAAGGAGCATCTTCATTTACCTAGTTAGGAGATCCAGCCAAACTAGATCTCAACCCCAGCTACGTCTAAGCAAAGGGAGACCACAGCTGAAATGCAAAGAAACAAATTCGTGAAAGTCCGCAGGCCTGGCTCTGGGACATTTCCAAGAGTGATGATGACTGTGTATACAGTGTTTGCCTCCAGAACTTCACCCAGTGCGAGATGAAGAAGGAAAAGTCAGCATTTGATACGTTGTTGTACTAAGTGGCCAAGGTACCTAAAATAGGCAGGACATAGATGAAAATCCACATTTATAGTGGGAATTCAGACTCCCAGCTCCTAAAATGATGACTGTGTCATAAATCCTGCCCCAACTTCAGATTGTTATTTTGAACTGTTTGTTTAGACGTCATCATTTAAAAATCGTATTATTTCAGTAATCACTAAAATCTGTAAATTAACATACTCGCTTTCTATTTTGGCTTGAGTATCAAATCGTGACTCTGCCAAGAGAGGTCCAGTTTTCAAAACAATATTCATTTGGAAGAGTGTTGGTTTCTGTCATAGCTATCAGTAAGCAGAGAGATCTCATTTAAACCAGAGCCAGTAAACTAAGAGAGTCAATGATACAATTAAAGAAAGAGCTTTATCCTGTTTTTAAATATATGTACAAAGGTGTGGCTCATTATGAGATAGTAATCCACTGTGGTTATACTTATCAAATGGAGGAAATAAAAAGATTTCACAGTGAAAATGTGAGATTAGTGAACGTCATCTTTTCTTTGTGTTTCAGAAAACAGAGCTGCCCTCTTTTGTTCTTTTAAGGCGTTGTTGCCTTGCGGCACCTGGCACACGTAGGTAGCATTGGTGCTCGTTCACTCCTGGCTCAGAAATCTGAATAGGAGACAGGCCGAGAAGAACAGGAAGGACAGAGCCCAGTCACCTGTGCCCCGGCTGCCGCTGCCACCAACGCCTCCACTAGTCAGAATACTTCCTCCTTTGTAACGTGCTTGCAAGGGGGTGAGTTCATGTTCCTTGATCTGGAAAGAACAGTTCAAAATAACAGTATTTGGCAGTAGAAAGTGGAATGGGAAGCAGTGACAGCGTCTGCATTGGAAGTCTCTTAGCTCTGCAGAAACCTCCAGATGCTTAGTTGTTAGGAGCTGTGGCAGATACCAGAAACAGCGGCTGTACCTGTCTCCTGAATCCTACCTTCAGGGTCCTGTTAAAACACTGTCCTTTACCCTCCTGAGCCCCAAGAGCCCCCTTCCTCCCGCACCCCCAGCAGCCAAGTCCTGCCTGATGCTGTCTCAGACGGCGCTTGCTCTGTTCTCTCTCATGTTTTACCACGTTCGACTTTATAGGATAGGTATTTGTGCATATGTCTCGCCTGCAGAGTGAGCCTTCAGATTCCTACACATGGAGGGGGCTCAGTGAGTAGGTATTGAAACAGCTGGGTCAGTGTTATCCAGGTCACCCAACTCCTGAAGGTACCACAGGAATGATTAGAAGACACGGGTGTGCTGAGCACATCATGGCAAAGTTTCAAACCTACTTTCTTCCTACAGGGATAAAAGATCTCTGAATCAACACCAGTCATTTTAAATGAATTCTTACATACTGTTTTGTTTATTCTGACAAATATCTATTGGGCACTCATTGGATGCTTGACACTCCAGATACAAGAGTCCTCATCCCAATGAAAAATGCAAACTCCCAGCTAAGCAAATGCTGCATGAAAAGTGCTGTAAACAGAGTTCTTAGAAAATAGTATGAGCGCGTGAAGAAGGGAGTGGCCAGTTCTGCCTGGTAGCTCATTCAGGTCAGTGTTTCTCAAACTGGGGTCCACGTTCACAGGATGAATCAAAGGGAATGTCTCAGAAGTCAGCGTTTTAAGTACCTGTTTAATGGTATCAGAATCAAACTGAGATTATGTGAGTAACTACTGTCCTTCCCCTTCCTGTCTTGCCATTAAGAGCATCTGAACCACCCTAGACCCTCAAATAGCTGTGAGTAGCTGCTTCTGTAAGATAAACTTGGATTTTTTTTTTAAATGGCTTTCAAATGATACAGGAGCACTTAGCAAAAATCCAAGATGAGTTCATGTAGAACGAAAATTCTAAATGCAGCATAGGATATGCAAAATAAAACTCTGGTTATGAATAAAACTTCATCTTAGATTATGATGGTAAAATTCTCTCAATCCTAATATTGTCTACATTGAATCATTCAACAAAGACTTATTGAGTGCCTGTTATGTACCACCTCTGTTCTGGGAACTCGGGATGTAGCCTCCAGCTCAGACCACCTCCTCTGGAGACCTGGAACCAGCAAGCAGCAAAATGCAGAAGTCAAGGGAAAGCCTGACAGCATAGCTCGTATAGTGATATTCACCACACATTCAGAGACCAAACGTGGAATGGCAAAGTGAAGCAGAGCCGTGAGATGACTTTCTGGATATTCCAGTTAAGAGTTCTGTTTTGCAGGGACCAGGCCCAAACTCCTTCCTGTGTCATCCAAAGAATTTAAGCCATGCTCTGAGCCCTCTTTACTTTAACCATAGGTGGGGTGGCGTGTTGAAAAGCGATAGGACAAAACCAAAAATAACCATTCTTACTATCCGGGAGAGAAATTAATCCCGAATCCTCACATTACTGATGTGATTTAGAAACTGTAAAGCAGGGCCAGTTTTGCAAAGTGATGAATAGGAGATCTAAGAATCAGCTTCGATAGCATCTTAATTCAGTGAGGTTTTCGTCAGACTTTTTTCCTAGTAACAGTTTACCAGTTGCGTTTCTTCATATTAAAGTTATTATTTTACAGCTACCATGTCATAACCAACAATAAACTAAATGGCTTAGTAGTGCAGGTTATGACTAATGAACTTTAGTCTATTCCACAAGAAGTTACTGAGTGCCTGCTGTATGCCAGATCCTAGAGAGATAAAGTCTGAGCTTCGGGATCAGGAAGGGCTGCAAACTAATAAATAATTCTACTACAGTGTAAGAAACAGAATCATATGTCTGCTAAATGAACAGCAGGAACAGAGAGTTGTAGCCACCTCCATGGGCAGCAAGGAGTTAGGAGATGAGTTCATTTGGAAGGCTTTGTAAAGGAAAAGGTATGAACTGGGTTGAAAGATTCAAAGGCGAGTTGTCAACCTCATGGCATGCTGTTGGAGAAGGCGTTCTGAGCGCCAAGCGTGTGCAGTAGCATCCAAGTTGAAAGGCGCCTTGGATGTCTTCTGCTTCCTTATCCCAGTCAGGAAGTCCCTGCCAGGGAAGCAGTGTGCTAGCATCTTGGTTTTCCAAGGGTGATCTGGGACATAGTGTCACATTTTCCTCCCAAAATTAGGGATGGGGAGTGGATTTAAACAGCCTGGGAAACCTGCTCATCATTTTTACTTATTTTATGTATTAGTTTACAAAAGTTTTCACTGGGGGAAAAAAATAGCTCTGCAGCTAAAAGTCACTGGCATAGTAGAAGGAACCAGGGGCCTTCTGGGGTATCCTCGTATTTGTGTCCTTAGGTGAAAGAAATTAAGTTATTTAGTGTATGAGAAAGTGATCTATAACCGTACTGCACTGAGCACATTTGAATTATTTCTCAGTCTTTTTTTTATGATCTCTTTGGGCTTTAGTTCCTTTGTTTATAAAATGAGGATATTTCATCCAGAAATCTCAACTCCCTGTTAGCTCTAGAATGATAGGATTTTGTGGTTATCCAGCCTTCTCGTGGCTATTTTCTTTCCATTGCTTTTGACAAGGCTCAATATTGCAATTAGAGCATCTTGTTTTGTAAGTTATAACTAGTCCTTGGTTTTATAAATAGCAGATACTGGCACACAAAGAAAGCCAAGAGTGTTTTCATTTGTAGGAGATGTACATTTCAGTAGCTAGTGATGTTTTTTTGTTGCTCATGTACCCAAAGTCAAATGCTTCAAATCTTGCTTTTAATGAAATGTTTATGTTCTTTTGGTAGCCAGAAGTACAACTTGCTGAAGGCTTTGATGTGTTTATGCCTAAATCTCAGCTGGACTCTATATTGTCAAACTACACTCGCTCAGGAAGCCTTCTGTTTAGAAAACTGGTGTGTGCGTTTTTTGATGACAAGACTTTGGCTAACTCCTTACCCAATGGGAAGAGGAAAAGAGGACTCAATGACAACCGGAAAGGACTAGACCAAAATATTGTGGGTGCAATAAAAGGTTGGTCTGCATCATTTCATTTTGTGGGTTCTTTGTTGAGCTTTGCCTTCATTCCATAACGATGCAGCTGAAACTATAGTAAACTGACTAGTGGCCAATTTCATTTGCCATTGGCAATTTAGCCATTCACATGGCTTTCGGGGTTGAGCTCTGTAATTCACCACCCCAGATACCACTAGAATTCATTATTCAAGGTAATGTTAATTTGTTAAGATAATTAAGAGCCAGTTTGATCTGCTGCAGAACCAAAAAGAAGTTTTTTCTTGACTTTTAAAATGCAAGTAATTTGTAATTTCTAACTAAGAGCTTCCTCAAAATATGACTTCAACTTAAATTTTTAGTTATGAGAATAAAGCTATGATGCTTTAAAATAAAAAAAAAAAAGATAAAGTAAAATGTTTCTCTCCAAAGTTTAGAGTTGTTTACCAGGTTGTTGCTTCTAAAGACATTTTAAATCTAAGTGACCTTACTGTGACATCAAACCCTGTGCACCCCCACATGTGCTTGACCCGCTCTTCTCCCTCTTGTTTTGTGCCATGGAGTCATGCCAGCTCCATGCAGAGACCACCGTGGGTCTCTCCCCCTTACCTCCTTTGAGCATGCGTCTGTATTCCACTGCACTATGGTGACCACGCAGGGGCACGTGGGAGCGCCTCTGCCTTTATATGCAGTGCCACATCCTAAACCGACTTCTCTTAACTTTAAAACGTCCATATTCAGCAATCGGATGAATCTAACTTTAGGAAATAGAAGTACTTAGTTCTTACCAAAAAGAACATAAACCAAGTCTCAAATCTAAACACAACTCCATGAAAATGAAACTCTGAATCAGGCCTTGCTTAAAACTGGAATAACGATAGGGGTGCTGTACTTCGTAGCTCAGTTCCTGCATTGTTCAGTTGTGAAGTGGGACTGACTCAGAGGGGCCTTCTCTGCCCCCTTCTGTTCCCCATTATCTGGCAAAATGAGTAAATGAATTCAATAGTGTTTGAAGGATGCTTGAAAATCCACAATTAACTTTATAAAATAATACGGTATTTAAATGGAACTAGCAAGTACCAGGCACCCTTTGTTCGTGGCCAGAAGGACATAAGCCTTCATTAACAGAGAATTTCTCGTGCTCCATCAGAATATTTTCACTTAAAGTGACAGTTGAGTTGTATTAAATACGAAAAGCTACAGAGATACCACAAACTCTGCCATTTCTGAAAAAGAATGATTCAGCCTGAAGTGACACTACAAACAACATGACAAAATTTGAAAAATGGTCAGTGATGTAAGTAGGACTTCCTGAAGTGAAGACGGGACCCTTCTCAAAACAGGAAGGTCAAGGCTACTGATGCTTTTCTGAAATACAGCCAGGAATTGTTTTAATTTTCTTTTTTTCCCCCAGGGCAGCATATTAATATTATGAAAGCATTTGGGAATTAGGGAACCATAAATGACCATAGTCCATTTTAATGACGGTAGAAGAGTTATCCTAATAATAGATGGTAACGAAGTAGATCATGACAAGTGGATCGATGTGGGTTTCTTCTGCCATTTTCCATCTAGACTGGACATCATGCAAGAGTTTGAAAAAACGTATTACAGGCCGGGTGTGGTGGCTCACACCTGTAATCCCTGCACTTTGGGAGGCCGAAGCAGGTGGATCACCGCAGGTCAGGAGTTCAAGACCAGCCTGGCCAACATGGTGAAACCCTGTCTCTACTAAGAATACAAAAAAATTAGCCAGGCGTGGTGGTGCACACCTGTAGTCCCAGCTACTTGGGAACCTGAGGCAGGAGAATCACTTGAACCTGGGAGGCGGAGGTTTCAGTAAGCCAAGGTCGTACCACTGCACTCCAGCCTGGGCAACAGAGCCAGACTTGGTCTCAAAAAAAAAAAAAAGAAAAAGTATATTACAAATAGAGGACACACCTTCATTTCCTTCACTGCTCTACTCTATAAAAATGGCAATGAGGTCTTTGCTCCCAATATATAATCAAGTAGATTATTCCAGTTGAAGAACTTAAAATTTCCATACACTTTTGTTATTGAATTAAATCTATTAAAATTCTGTAATAACAACCCAGTAACTTTAAAACAGATGGAAATCCCATAAGCCACCAACAACCTAAATCAACAAATAGTTTACATTTATTTATCTGCAGTGATTTTATTTGCAGTGTTTATTCATGGACATATATTTTGATTTTGATTTTTTTCCTGATTACAAAAATAATATTTATTTTAAAATACAAATGGTTTAAAATGTATAGAAAACAAAAAGGCCACCCTAATCTCACTCCTCCAAGATTATGGCGTACATTCTTACCATTTTTATTCAAACGTGAATGTGGTATCAGATTGGACTCTTTTGTAAAAACATTCCATTCATTCTGGCTAGTCAACATTTCTACCTGACTTATTCTGATAATTTCTTATAAGTTTCTTAAGGACACGCTTTGTCTCAAATATGTTTCTATTACCTGTTGCTCTTGAAAGAGCTCAGGAGATGCTACCTTAAGAAATGCTGCTTTGGTACACAGATTATTTCAAATTGTAGGCACCTGGGGAACAGCAGCTGCAGGAAGGGGCTCTCTCTGAACTCCCTTATCTGCCCAAAGACTGATCCTCCAAAGGGAACTCAGTTGTGAACTCCCTCCCTGGAAGTGTCATGAACCAGGGAGAATTAACTCATCACAGGAGAGGACACTGGAGGTGACACCACACCCAGAGAGACTTTGTCACAGGCTGTCACCTGTTCTTCTGAGGGCCCATTCAGCATTCCCCAAAACCATTTACTCTCCCCTAATTTGTCTGCTCCATCCTCCCTCCCCTCTCCCTATAAAGAGGGTATGTATGCTTCTAGATCTCACTCTTCTTTCCTGCGGTGCCCCTGTGCACTTTTCTCCTGTTAACTTACCCATTGTTGGTTTATTTCATAGACTCGACTGAACCCTCAGAAGGTAGAAGGAAAGTCTTTCCTACCCTGCACACATTGTTGAGAGCTTCCCACAGACCAGGATTTCCATAAATGCACGTGGGATGAGTGAAGAGGCATAGGTTTTTATTTTTCATCTTGACTTTGATGTTAATTTATTGACATACTGGGTCTAGTACTAAACATCCATCCTCACATCTTCTTGAATAACTAATCTGGAATGACTGACATTAAAACATTGTTGTAAATTTCTACCAGTTAATAAAATGCCAATGAAAGCTAAAACATAGAAACCAAAATTGAATACAAATTTGAATACAACTCTCTTAACTTCCTAATACATTTTTTCTTTACTATATTTTCCTTAGTTAAAAGTGGGTTAACCCACATATTACAATACAAAGTGATTTTCAGAAGTAGCTATTAATTGCAGGTCTTTTCTTTTTTAAAAAAATCTCTACCAATAGCAAAAAAAAAAAAAAAAAAAACAATTCCCCAACCTGAGTCTTTTGAATCTGAGTACTATGAAGAAGTGATAAAATGGTTTCTTTAGGCATAATAGTGCCAAGGCTATCCTTGCTATTATTACTGTCTACCACCCCTTGGAAACGATTTTGTAAATATTAAACATACAGTCTTTCTTACTTGATCTCTTGTGGGATAATGTCCCAATAGGGTATTAATTTGAAAAGTCCTATTTTTTAGGAACGTATGAAGACTAGTTAATTTTACAAAATCTCAGAAATGAAAATAACAGTAGGAGTTCAATTTTGTTTCAAACAAAAGTGATTATTAGATTGGTTAAAACAACAATGGGAAAAAAGATGAATGAAAATCTACAAAATGCTTATAAGTAGGAACAGAAAGGACTGGAAAAAAGTTTGTTTTGGGGATTATTAACAAAGCTTTTTGTACCGGTAATTAATAGTCCCCATGACAGTATCTTAAAAATAAAATATAAGCCTCTTTTGTAGAGATCATAATTTTTACATAATCTCATCTGTCTTATGGTGACTAACACTTAATAATGTATTTAAAATGTATTGATAAGTATGACTCAAGGTATTGCTGATGAAAGAGTTTTTAATTAGAAACGTTCACCTGAGCATTTTGAATTTAAGAAGAAACAACTTATGATCCTACTAAGTAGAGTCTTAGGTTTTAGTGCTGGGGATAAACTTAGTATCTTGAATTTGATTCAGAATTGATTTTATAGCCAGAGTGGAGGTTAGTACCCAGGTATGTTTTCCTTACCTGCTGAGGCTAGAATTGGTCCACATCTAGTTCTTGCTGTGATATACTCAGTAGACCATGCAGATTAACGTGGTTAGAGTTGTCTAAATATGATAGAATCTATCTTTGAATCCCTGAATGATCCTCAGAAAATACAGTTGCAATGAAGCCATTTTTAGAGCCCCCCTTGTAGGATTTTTAATTCAACTTCATAGTGATGAGTTGAGAAAGTTTTATTACTATTAAACTGTCCTGGAGTCTTGAATCTTCTTGCATTCAGTGGAAATTACATATGCATGTCAAGTGAAGACCTTGTCGGGAGTTCTTAGTTCACTCTACGCAGCACGAACTGCCTCTCTCCTGAGAGGCCAGCCTTGATAGTCTGTCTGGACAGCCACAGGTATCAGAACTTCCCTGGGAGGGAGCACTCCTTGGTAAAAAAATAACTGTGCCTCTTACAAGATTTGAATGGGTGCCTGGCCACTTTTGCTGTCACACTTTCACAGGCTCTGCAGAAATGACCACCAGAACCTCTTGTTTTATTCTTGTGACTCTAGATACCTGTAGGGTCCATATTTGTCATTTTATAGTATCTCTGTTTCCATTAGGATTTAATCACAAAAAGTGAATAGCTGTTTTCTATTTGATCTCACGTAGATTTAAATTAATGTGGTTGGGGTGGAATTTGCATCCGATTTATTTATTTCTTGAGAGTAACTTATCTGTGTTCTCAGAACTCCTTATAAGAATAAGGTTAAAGCATTAGCTTGGATTTGAGGACCCCTCCAATGTTGATTATTTTATTTCCATTTATAGGAGAGGACACTGAGACCATGGGAAATTAAGTAACCCCATTTAATTTAAACAGCTAGTAAGTAGTGGAATCAGGACTTCACCCGAGGCCTGTCTGACTCCCATGCCATTTTGCAGCACGCTAAACCCTTTAGTCTTTCTAAAAGGAGTATATGAAAGGAAAGAAAGATTTCTCAGTTTTTAATTTCTATCTTAAACTCTAGCATTTTGGATTCTTTATAAATGCCGCTAGGACATATAAATGATTTCAGATAACCAGTCGGTTGTTTATGCAAAGCATATTCAAAGTGATTTTCTTTTTAAAACATAGCTATACATCAGTTTTTTTACTAGTGTCAGGGCAGGTCTTTTCTTGAAGATAGTGAGAATCAGCTCCATTGTGCTTGGGAGGAAAAAAGAAGTTTGATCCCTTCCGTCAAGAAAGAGATACTTCTGAGACTCTTCAGTACATAGAACCACAAGAGTTTGGGAGTAAACATTTGATATAGCTTGTGTTCCAAAGTTGTATGTAAATCAAATTCTAGTTTAAATGTTTGGCAGTCAGAACCAAAGTGATGGATGCTGAAAGAATCTTTGGGAAGATGACTAATCACCTATTAATTTACCTGTTCATATTTTCACATCCGATCTGCTTAAAACAGGATATAATTACATGATACATAACATCAGTATAATTACATCAGAAATATTGCTTGCCTGTCGGCTGTGTTTGTAACTCTCACCTAGTTGTTGTTGTCGTTTGTATTTTCCCACGTTTTATGAAGGCCCAGTGACAAAGAGGTCATGTGGAATCTTGGCTGTTCTGTGTGTGTGTAGCCCTCTACTTCCAGCCCCTTCCACGGTGGTTCTCATATTTTAGTGTGCATCAGAATTTCCTGGAGCGTTGGTTTGAAATTCAGACTTCTGGGTCCCATGCTCAGAGATAGATTCAGTAGGTTTAGGGTAGTCCCAGAAATCTGCATTTTGAACACACAGCCACAGGGGATTCCGATTGCTTTCAGATGCGCCTGGGAGCAGCAGCCCCTACAGTCAGAGCTCCCGAGTCCATCAGTGATGACAGGTATCAACCCGAGTCTAACAGCGATGACGGGTATCGACCCGAGCCCAACAGCGATGACGGGTATCGACCCGAGCCCAACAGTGATGATGGGTATCGACCCCGAGTCTAACAGCGATGATGGATATCGGCCCCGAGGCCAACAGCGATGACGGATATCGGCCCCCAGGCCAACAGCGATGAT
Organism: Chlorocebus sabaeus; assembly: GCF_047675955.1. Lineage (NCBI taxonomy): Eukaryota > Metazoa > Chordata > Mammalia > Primates > Cercopithecidae > Chlorocebus > Chlorocebus sabaeus. Next base: position 13,623,074 of record NC_132912.1, on the reverse strand, counting down.
GGATATCGGCCCCGAGGCCAACAGCGATGACGCCCCGAGGCCAACAGCGATGACGGGTGTCGGCCCCAAGGCTAACAGCCATGATGGGGTTAATGGGTATCAACTATACACAACAACCCCTGTGAAGCCTGGGCTCTTTCAGCTGTTTCTCACCGTCACCTAGTTTTCTGAAGGTTGCTCCACCTCTCCTGGAATCAGTGAGAAGGAAGGTAGCCTTGTCTCAGCTGCCCTCATTCTTTGAACCTTGGGCATTTAACTCTTTTTTTGTGTTATGTAACACAAGGGTCCAGGTTTCAGACATGGCTACAGTGCCTCACCAGGACTAGACGGAATAGCCACCCACTTCACCAAGGTGGAAGAAGGCACTTCCAGACTCCAGCATAGATCTTACTTATGGATCACTAAACAAATGCCATTTCATTTTCCATATGACTTTGTCATGACGACAGTCTTGAAGAAAATGGAGAATCTCTTCTTGGCAAGCTCTTGGCCAAAGTCTCCTTAATTGCATATTTGAAACACTTGTTCAGCTGACATTTCCCCAAACAGTGTGTTACAGAAGACATGATTTTTGCTGCTTTTCAGATACTAGATTAAGTCATGAGAACACCAGAATCTTTGCAATATTTTCATTGATATCATAAACCTAGAAATCATCAGCAGGTGTGAAATTTCTACTAACAACGTATTTACTGTCCCAAGCCAGTGACTGACTAAGGCATGGCCCCGATGTTAAGGAATGTGCAGTCTAGTAAGACATGTCACCGATGACCCCTAACAGCCATGCTCCAAGACAGAATAAAATAAATGACAAATGTCTATTACCTGATGGGGGGAGGAGAAAGCACAGAGGATGTAAATCTCACTAGGGGAAGACCTCACAGAATGGATGATGTCTGAACTAGGCCTTGAATGAAGTATATCAGACGCAGAGAGAATGGAAAAGGTTAACTACAGAACATGTTTAATGAGACTTAAATTCAGTAAAACATTGGGTGAAAGCCTTTTGCCTCCAGAACTGTTTAAGGCTCATGCTTACTGGTGGATCTTAAGTCCTCAGCAACCTGTTTACCTTAATATGTTTGACTTCATGAATATAATGCCAGTGAAATGGACTCAGATATAGTTTACCTCCAAGCATTTTCAGCCAGAGCTGTGCTTCTTAAAGTTGCTTCTGAAAGCTACCTCGGCCCCATTGCAGACCTGATGAATTCGGATCCGTGCGGTTGGGGCCACAGTGAGGCTATGCTTCACCACAGCTTCAACACCGGCCTTCCATAAGCTCAAAAAAGGGATCTCATCTCCTCAGAACTGTGAATTCATATGTTTACTACATAACGAGCAAATGGAAATGTGGAGAAACTTGTTAAGAAGGGTGTGGCTCTTATTGGTCTTTCTTCAGCCTGTCAGATAATGGGCAGGAACCAGTTGTGGATTCCCTTGCAAGGATTCAACTCCAACTCCCAGTTACTGAATTCTTGCAAAACCTGCATTTTACCACCACCACTAGGATTGACAAAAACAGCCTCCTGTCAAAAGAGATATGTTTCTGGAGCATAAACAGGGCCACTGCAGTAGAATGTGCATTGCGCAACATTGTGGGCACCGTTGCCGTTGTGGACACTTTCGATTTGTATATTTATTGTGACAGTTTTCCTGCAGCTGAAAGTATAGTGTCTTGTGGAAAGACACCTCTCTAATCTGAACAATGCCTCCACATGGGCCAGCTGTGGCCCTGAAAATAGAAAGCAATGTTTTCTGCATAGCCCATCTCTTCTTTCTTTAACTCCCTGAATTGTTTGACTCATCGAAGTTGCTCACCAGCATCCTAAGGTAATGCCACATCCTCCTATTTTCTCTCCTCTTGTGGGGAAGCAGAATTGCTTAATAAGTTCAGAATCAGTCAGATCGCATTCCTGGTAGCTTTTCTTCTGGACCTACAATTGGTGCCGGTAATCTAGCACATGTTTCAATTCAGTTCCATAGCAAGTATTGACTGTCTCCTACAAGGTGTGCATCAAAAATCTGAAAGACTCAGAAATTGATTTGCTAGTATTTCTGCCCTAAAAGTGCATTGCAAATGATCATAGAATACTCACACAAAAAAATAAGAGTGTATGCAAGCTTCCAATAAGAAAACCCCTTAAAAATTCATAATTTTTGGCCAGGCACAGTGGCTCACGCCTGTAATCCCAGCACTTTGGGAGGCTGAGGTGGGCAGATCATGAGGTCGAGAGATTGAGACCATCCTGGCCAACGTGGTGAAACCCCATTTCTACTAAAAATAGAAAAATTAGCTGGGCATGGTGGCGCGTGCCTGTAGTCCCAGCTGCTCGGGAGGCTGAGGCAGGAGAATGGAGGCAGGAGAAGCCAGGAGGTGGAGGTTGCAGTGAGCCGAGATCGCGCCCCTGCCGTCCAGCCTGGTGACAGGGTGAGAATCCGTCTCAAAAATAATAATAATAATAATTCTATAGCCTTCATTTAAACTTAACGGAAAGCTGTAATCGATTTTGGCTGCCTGTCAGACATTTTTGTATAAGAGCAAAGCACGGCTATACCTATCTGTAAAAAACGCTTAGCAGAGAGAGAGGCGCTCCTTTTTGGAATTAATCGGGTCTTCCCTCTGACTGCTCCCTCCAGTCAAGTCTTCTGCTGTATGGACTGTGTTTCCACGTCATGTTTCTTGCATCCTACTCTTGGTTGGATTTTGACACCTCTCCATGGTCAGCTGATAGTATTCCTCAGAAACCCTTTTATACTCAACCCTAGTATCCTCCTATCAGCCCTGCCCCTTGGATCACAGAGTAAATCCAATCTTCATTATTTTAACCACCTTCCTCCCAACACCTCTTTACCACTGTACATACCATTTTGAATCCACTTAGCCAGGTACAACTACCTGGGGACAAATCCCAATGAGAAATGAAGGCAGGACAGTGGAGACCAAGAGATATATAGGACATTCAAGTTTCCTGCAGGGCATGGGGCCTGTGCTGGCCTCTTTCTGAAGAGTCAGCGGTAGCCCTGCTTACCCACACAGCAGTCACCTTGGTGGTGGCATGGGCCACCTAACACTGATACCCGCTTGTGACTACATTATTTTTAGCAGAGGCATCAACTAACTCTTCAAGTCTGAAAACTCAGAAACACCTTGAATGCCTTTTTTTCTTTGCGAGCCACCCTGCTTAACTACCTGGCCCTATCAACTCCTTTTGTCCCTCCTCTCTCATTCAGCGCCCTTTGGCTTCTTTGACAGCATCCTGGTCCAGCTGTGCATCACTCTGTCCTTGAAATTCTGCAAAAACACTCTTGAAATGTCCTCCCTAACCCTCCTTTCTCCTTCCAGTTCATACTACTGTATCCTAACAGCCTAGTAACACCCATAAAACCAAATCTCAGGACGTTGTTTTCCTACTTTCTTCCCGTTGGCCTATTCAATCCGAACTCTGGCCTTTTCCAAGCACTCTGTAACTTGAATTTCTCTCTCCTTGTGAACATATTTCCCGGCGCTTCCTCCCAGGTGAGCCAGCCCAGCGCTGACACTGTTCCTCAAGCACCACTCATTCATTGTGGACTCTGTTATGCTGTTCACAGGGCCGCAGTGCCCTTTTCTCCCCTCTCTATGTAGACAAGCCTGACTCATTCTTCCTGGTTTACCCCAAGTCTCATCCCCTGTACCATGAGACTTTTTCAGATGCCCTAACCTGTACTGATTGCCCCTTTCTCTGAGTACCAGTAGCCCTTACTGCCTTAGATGGCTTAGCAGGGCATCTTAACTCTCTGCCTTGCTGTTGATGACTTCGATGGAGGATGAGCATGTCATTTACTGTGCACACTGGGACACTCTTGAGAGTCGGTATGGTGCTGTTAATTATCTCACTGGGAAAACAGGTGCTTTAAACTTGAACTTTCCTGGGCAGATCGGGATGTACGGTTGTGCTGTTTATATTAGGGCATCTTGTCTTCCCAACAAGACTATACGCTCCTGTGGGCAGAGATCATGTTTTATGTTTGCTTTGTATATTCCTTGTCCCGTGAAACAGCACCACTCACATAACTAATGATCAATAAATATAGGAAGGAAGGAAAGAGGGAAGGAATATATCAAAACAGTCCATGTATCTTCTCTGAAAAAGGTGGTTTCTTAAAAATCAAAACAGTACTCCCACATTGGATGCGTACAGGGCATGAATAACAAGATAACTACACAACTTCTCCATGACAAGTTGGAAAAGGGCAGCTGAAATTCAAGGAGGTGGAGTATAAGTTTGAAGATTAGAAGAAACAGCAGCCACAGACAGATCAAATGGCAGATAGGAATTAAGGATAGTGTAATCTTGTCGATCAAAAACATCAAGGTAATCTAAAATAAAAAAGCTAAGTTTGTATTTAATGGAGGCTGTGAAAGCATTGATCATCGTTAAATATCGAAGAGAAATCTCCATGGTATGCCACATGGGAAGTGTAGTATGTCGTGCTTTCATTCATACTACAGAGGAATCATCCTCAAAAGATGAAGTGTAATCATTTTATTGTGGGATTTTGGTTTAAATAAACCTAGTAACGGAATCCAGAGTTAGGCTAAATGTGCCATTTCCTAGTTTTCCTACCTGAAGACTCCTTGACGCATCCGTATACTTCCCCTCCAGGTGTATTTTAGCCTTTGTCCTAGCAACTTGGTGCCCGAAAGAGTGAAGATCAGATAAAAGTCTGAGAACTCCTGTCAGCCTCAGCATGTAAACCCCAAATTTTCCTACAGCTGATCCCAATGAGAAGGGAGTTGCCACCGTGTAAAAAAGAACAGGAAATTGAATTCTACGTCTGAGGCACAGGCCCTGTCCTGACGCCCCAGCGTCTTCGCCCAGTGTCCACGGTGGGACAGTGCATAGACCTCCACTGATGGGTGAGACCCCTGCCCTGCGCCCACCTCCCCAGCCCCTCACCCTTCCTTCTCCCAGCCTCTGTCACCTCTGGGTTGGGGTCTGACCTGAGCCTCCCGCCCACGTTATAGTTTACCCTGACACTGGAGGCATTCATTCCAGACCTCCTGGCGAGGGGGTAAACTCAGCACCTCGTGGAATGACTTTCAGAGTTCATCTACTGAGAACCTTCACTTTAGAAACCGAAAAACTCATGACTTTTTCCTCATTCATTTATCTAAAGAACGATCAAGCCCAGTAATGTGTGGAGGGAACGCATGTGTTTTATGCCGCTTGCCTAAGGCCTCTGAGCTGGTGATTCCCAATCTTTTAAATTTTGTGTTGCTTGAGCCTCAGCATTCTATTCTATAAAATAAACAAATGAGTTATATGAAACATAATGCACCTTCCAAGTAGAATTTCTATAAATCCATTTTTTTTTTTTTTGAGACAGTTTCTCACCTGTCAACCAGGCTGGAGTGCAGTGGTGTGATCTTGGCTCACTGCAACCTCCGCCTTCCAGGCTCAAGCAATTCTCATGTCTCAGCCTCCCTAGTAGCTGGGACTACAGGTGTGTGCCACCATGCCCAGCTAATTTTGAATTTCTAATAGAGAGGGGGTTTCGGCATGTTGACCAGGCTGGTCTTGTACTCCTGACCCCAGGTGATCCGCCCGCCTCAGCCTTCCAAAGTGGTGGGATTACAGGCATGAGCCACTGCGCCCAGTCTATTAAATCCATAATTTTTGAAACATTTTTCTTTGCTAATTAAAAAAAAATGGATTCAACAAACATCATTACACTAAAGCTTGTTATTACCCAGATCTTAATACTTAGTAAATATGACGTAACCATTGAAATACACCAGCCATGTTAAACAAAGGCATGGCACAACTCACCAAAGGAAAATTATTCTTGTTTCCCAACAGTTGTATTATAAATGGGTGCCTCCTTAAATTGATAGAAATTAAAAATAACCTTGTTTAATTTGAGAAACCACTATCAGCACTTTTTGGCACTTCCTTTTGGACAGAAATGTCATAGTAGCAAAACTGAATGAAGGAGGACAAGGGATATTGTTGTCTATCCCCCCACCCCCGCCACCACACACACACACAGAGAAAGAGAGAGAGAGAGAGTGCGCTGTGGCCTCAAATCGGTGAGAATCACTGGGATTCAACAAGACTCTTCAAGCCTCAGAGCCCCACCAGTGTGGGGATAATGAAGGGAGCACTGTGGGATGTAGGTTCACTCCTGACTGTCATTCAAGCTCTTGAACCATCACTTTCTCCAGAAAAAAAGTGTGGCTTCACTAACTTTTAAAGTCTCCAGTTAAAATAAATAATAAAAGCCTCCGGGTCAGAGATTCTGTGGTTCAGAGATGATAGTCCACATTCTCAGAAGTAAACCTGAAGAACCAGATAAATATGGCTGGGAATCAATTTTATGGATATCTAGGGCCCTTTTCATTACATCAACCAACTGAAAATAACAGCCCCATACAGTAGCAGTCAGCACTAAGATGAGACGGTCCTCACGGCCAGCTTTTGCAGTCCTTGACTTTTGTGTCTGTATGTCTGACTGCCCCGCAGGCCAGCTGCTAAGGTCTCATGTCTGTAACTCAGTAGGATATTCTCGTTTCATCTGTAAATACTTTGTCTGCAATACTTTATTTCCTTAATTTGAAGGCATCATTTTTAGGTGCATTAGTTGATGAACTGTCCTAAATTCTGATTGTCAAACTGAATCCGAAATGAACTTCAGGGCTCAGTATGAGACCTCTGGCTATTTACTGAAGAAGTGCTGCCTTCAGTTCCTTCAAGTGAAGTAACAGACCAGAGAAAAAACCTTCTCAGATTTATTCTTTCACCAACCATACATTCATACCTGCCTATTATGTACCAGCAGTGAACGGAAGATGTGATCTCTGCCTTTGCTTTGAGCTTGCAGTCTTGATGAACACTGGACATTGTTATTTTTAAAAATCACTGGTTAACGAACTCAGGCAGGCCTTATCGGGGAAGGTCACGTCTCAGTTGAGACCTGAAGGATGAGATGTACTGCTGTCTTCTCTGTTATTCCCCGAAGGCAAATTACTGAGTCTTCTCCCAGCTCCCTTTTAAAGATAGCTTTTGGTGCTTATCCCAAAAGAGTGTGTGTGTAAGGAGTATAATTGAAACCTAGTCAGCATTGACATTTCTGTGGCATAGCCCTAGGAGAGATTTTCTGATTTGGTCACAGACTGAAGAATGACATTTGTCCCCATTAGCAGTAGTCTTTAGGTTAAAATGTTGAAATAATAGTGTTCCTCTTCATCTTGAATGTGGTAAAGACATTTGCCAAGAATTTGTTTTCTCTGCTTTCCCCTAAGATTTAAAACAGCTATGATCAATAATTTACTTCGTACCCCCTCTCTATTTTAAGAATCAAGATGTTCCTCTCCCTTCCATTCTCTCTCTTCTCTCTTCCCTGCCCCAAAATATGATTGTGAGGCCTCCCCAGCCATGTGAAACTGTGAGTCCAATAAACCTGTTTCCTTTATAAATTACCCAGTCTCAGGTATGTCTTTATTAGCAGTATGAGAACAGACTAATATAAGATACTATATGTTTAATTTCTGTAAGTTCTATTTGGTTCTTTTTGAAATCAGCCTGTTACTTTCCTGTTGCATTGAATTTTTCCTTGTTCATTTTAAGCACACTTACTTTGCCGTCCATTGCCATCCGCAAGGGGCGTCTCACCCTGCAGCTCCTGAGTCCACTGCCTCTGGTATTTGCTGGGTCATTGTATGTATTTCATTATTTTAAATATGAGCTCATCTCTAGCAGGCCTGTTTTTCTTTTCTTTTGTTTTCTTTTCTTTTCTTTCTTCTGTGAGAATCTGTCGTGGCCCAGGTTTCAAGGCATCCTTTCAAACTCATTCTGCATTTCCCTCTCTCTAGAGCCCAGGAGTGTCAACAGCAATGCTGCTGCTCACTTACAGTTTTATGCATTGGTACAACCTCGGATTGCAGGCCAAGCATTAAATTTTTTTTTTTTTTTTTTTTTTTTTTTAAGATGGAGTCTCGCTCTGTCTCCCAGGCCAGAGTGCAGTGGCATGATCTTGGCTCATTGCAACCTCTGCCTCCCAGGTTCAAGCGATTTTCCTGCCCCCGTCTCCCAAGTAGCTGGGATTACAGGTGTGCACCACCACGCAGGGTTTGGCCATGTTGGCCAGGCTGGTCTCAAACTCCTAACTTAGAGTGATCTGCCCACCTCGGCCTCCCAAAGTGCTGGGATTACAGGTGAGAACCACCATGCCCGGCCGCATTTAGAGTTTTCTAAGAAACTTTCTTTTTCTCCCTCAAAGTCTGGACAGAGCTTGCTCGTTGTCTCCCTGTACTCAGGGGTAGACCCTTGCCCTTCACAGCCTCACCAGAGGCTTTCGTTCCAGCTCCCCCCTCACATAGGCCCGAGACCTCCTTACCCTTGCCCTGTGAGTGTAGAAACCTGAGCTTCATGTGAGACTGCCTCTCCCCCACCTGCCTCAGAACAGTCACAGGCTGTGCCTTTGGAATGCACATGCCCTTTCTTGTGGCTGGAGCATTCTCTACCTTCTTTCTCCTTTCTTCAGCTCACCTCCACTTTTTTCTTTGGTTTCAGCTCAGCCATCACTTTATCTGAAAGCTTTCCCCGCTGCCCACTCCCACCCAATGATGGGTGAGGTGCCCCTTGGTATATACCTGGTGCCTGGCTTGTGTAATCACAGGTGTGCTCTGGGCAGTCCTTAACTTCTTACTGCCTTTATCTTCCACTTCACTGCAGGCTTTTTGGGGACAAGAGACCATTTGTTCAGTAACACCTAGCATAGTCCTGGCACATTATGTGTGGTGGATAAATATGTCTTGAATTTATGCATTTTATTTTTGTAATAAGGTCACAATGAGGTTTAAGTCCCAGATTTGTAAGCCCCCCCAACCCCGCCAAGTTTGTATACAGGATCAGAGAACGTCATCTTCACCATAGTTGCACTTAATAAGAATCAACAAAAATGTGAGAAAAACCATATGCTGAAATAGATCACATCTCAAGAGAGCACTTGTGACTGTGTGTCCCGTGACGTGCCTCTAAGATTTGTGGGCGCACAGAGGCCAGTGTTGCCCACTCAGTGTGCTGAGGCTGAGGGACATCCAAACACGGGGATCATATGCCATTGAGGACGCGTGAAGAGTCAGGCTTACTGGGCATCCCAGCTACTCAGGAGGCTGAGGCAGAAGAATTGCTTGAGGCCAGGAGTCCAAGGCCAGCCTGGGCAACATAGCGAGATCCCTGTCTTTAAAAAAGAGAGCCAGGCTTTACTCCAACCTGTATAAAATGCTGTCTTCTAGAACGCTCTTTGGTTTCTAGAGTGGAATGTCACTCGGTTCCCTTAAGGAAAAGAGGCCTCGTGGGGCCGCCGGTGGAAGTGGCCAGGAACAGGGCTGCTGTAAGGTCTGGACTCTGCATCCCTCTCCACGAGCGTTGTCTCTGTGTCTCCGGTCGCCGCTTCTCTTTGCACATCCGCTTCATCCTCCCCTCCGTGCTGGCTGACCTCGTCCTTTTGCTTGCTGGCTCCTCACAGTTCTGGTTTGCACACAGTAGGCACATCATGCTACTCGCATTGTGACATTTTGGCATTGCTGGCTCCTGCTGAACCCCTCGTTCCCTCACTGCCTGCCATTCTCAGGAGGAGGCCAGAGAGGGCCCAGCTCATCACTTGACATATCTGCGGCTTGGCTCCCCTCAGGTCAAGGGTGCATCATCCTGCAGCCAAGCCGTGGCTTACAGGGCACTGGGACAAAGCAGTCCTGCCCATTTGGGCAGCAGGGGCGAGAAGTGGGCAGTTTCCTGTGAACATCCTGATCTTTCTCCGCGTGCACCAGTCAATCTTCTGTTTGGTTGGTCCCCCGTTTCTAGCCCCTTGACCCCAACAAGTAAAGTACTGGGTTATGACATCAAATGTTTCAGATATAGAAAGAGAATCCCTCACCCCTGCATTGCATATCACTTAATTGTCATTCTAGTTGATGTATCAACCAAGTATTATGTGTAGGTTTAGGTTTAGGTCTGAATTTTCTGGGTGGTCAGCTAAAATCAGATTTCTGAGCCTGCATGCTGAGAACCCATTCCAAGACTAGAACAATTCCACCAAGATGTGGAGGACCATCAGGCCCTGCCTGAATAGCCACCCTTGATTCTAGTTCTTTCCCCACCTCTCATAGTGTTTTACATGCCACAGTTACTGTTATTTTAATACAATGGATATCAAGACTACAATTTTATGTTTCCACTTTCTCCTTGAAAATGGAAAATGATGTGCTAAATATTATTGGAGAAAAGATGTACTCTATTAGATCCAGATAAAATTTGAGCCACAGTCATCAGATCTCAGAGTTCAAAGTATGTGTATATCCATCCTACCCACAGCCCAGTTTCCAGGCACAGCTCCCCTGCCGCGCACTCACCTGGCCTCCTGGGGACAGGTAATCCACCAGCCTCTGCCCTCTTCCTCTCCCCAGCTGGCCACCATGCTTCTGTTTTGTGAGGTTGAAAGTAACACCCAGCATTCTCAAGTTAAACATGGGAGGATGCACTTAGCTATGGCTTTGTTTGTTTACCATTCAACCATTTTTCTTTTACAGTCACTGTGTGCTCAGATACAACTGTAGACATTAAGTCATTTATGTGGAAAATAACTCCTGTTAGCTGTGCAGTCTCAGACCAGTCATTTAAGCTGTCCATACTTGGATTTTGTCGTTGGTAATTTAGGATCACAATACCTACCCCCACTGGTTATTGCAAGATTAAATGAGATGTGTATAAACTGCCTCGCACATGGGGAGTCTCAAATGATAACTCTAAGACAGTGAGAGGAAAGAGAGTGGGAGGGACCCTGGTTGTGGTCCACTCACTCAGATGTGCCGGCGGGCTGCCTCACATGACTCCCTCTCCCTCTCTACATCCCTGGCTGCAAGTGGTCCCCATTTGGGTCCCCTCTGCTTGTCCCCTGGGACCCGACAGCAGAGACTGTTGTCCCTCGCCCCTTTGCAAGCTGTAGGAGTTTGGCAGATCTAATGAGGACCCGGCTTTCAGTTCTGCGTGCTGTAAACCTTGATTTCCTTGCATGATATAAACCTTGATTTGACCACAAGTTAAAACTGAGTCATCAAATCTGAAGCTGGGCTGTGACTGCTGGCCAGAGTTCTTAGAGGATTTCACAGCGACCTGAAGGCTCTTCCCACCTACCCCTGCTTCTTGAAGTGTCTGCTAGACACAGTGACTTCCTTTCAAAGTCCATGCCACATTCTGCTTTTCCCAGCACAGCCAGCCAGAAAAACCCAAATTAAAAGTCCCTCAGGAGAACGACAGTGTGGATAGATCGCTGTTTGGGGAACACGGCCAGTCTGCCCTGTTCACAGAGTGGCGCATTCAGCATGTCAGACACGCCACGCGCTGCCGCCTTCACTTGATGATGACACGAGGAGCAGCATTCTGAAGGAAGGGTCTGCCCGGCCACCAGCAGCTGATTCATTGTTTATAGACAATGAAAGGGCAGGGTTCAAATGAGTGCTAGCATCTGGGAAAAGGCATTGCTCACGGACGGATCAGATTGAGCATTTGTCATCTCTCTAGTGACTTCACATACGCCCTGTGCCTTGGGACTCAAATTATATTAAGCAGAAGAGATGCTTTAACTCTTTTATTTACTTTAATTGTTGATCTTATTTCACTTTTTCAGATTATCTGGGCTCGTTTAAAGGTAGCCCTTGCTGCTGCTTCATATATTAAAATAGGAACGGAGGAAAATTTCTTTTTAGAACCTATTGCATTCTAAAGATGAATGCAGATGATTCCACTATGGTTCTTAATGACCCACTGTTAACATAGTAGAAAACTCAGTGCATTAATGCAATACCCCTTTTCACATCATTACTCCTAATGGAACTGTTACCAGGATAATAGCTTGACCTTTAGCTATAGATTCAGGGAGCAAAAATGCATTCTGTCTCCCCAATACCTCTATTCACATAGCATATTGACTGTCTGCAGATCAATGCAATGACAGTCTTTTGGCCTTGTCCTTGAGGCCTCATCTAATATCGTAAGGGAGAGAATAGGATTTCGTCTTCAGTAAGTAAATTCTAGTTAAAAGTCTCTTTTAAGTTTAGACGTAATCCATGAACTAGCGTGTCAATAATGTGCCCAGTGGAAATATTTATTTGTATAGGTATTTTTCGAAAAGCCTATTGCTGCACCTTTAGAGATCTTAGACACAGACCCAGGAGACAGTGATTTTCTTGGCTTCTTTCTATTGAAACCAAATAAGTTTTCATTCAAACTAGAAAAAAATAACCAGACACGGCTGCCCTTTTAGTGACTGAGAGAATATTTGAGCTTAAGGTTGGACTAGAAGGGTCTGATCTGAACCCCCTCACAATGTGGGAGCAGAGTCCACAGTCTCCTTTGGCTTATCTTGAACTTGCTTGTCCACACACATGGGAGTCATTCGATGTGGTGTAGTCCAAATCCACTTTGTTAATTTGGAGCCATGACTTTCTAATGTGTGCTAATTTGGACACATGCATTTCACAACCCGAGAAAAGAGGGGTTGCTATGGAAATTAACTGTATAAATAATATTACAAGGGGGGAGACGTTTCCCTGCTGTGACAGTGGGTTCAGTCATTTTTGTAGTACACATTTTTCCATAAACAAATAGGATGCTAAACAGAAATATTTTGTTCTATTTATTAAAACAGGACTTCAAGAACCTTTTGGAAATTATCTGATTAGTAAATGTTCTTGTGGGTATTTGAAGGCAATAAGACCTTGCTTCTTTAAATAGAGCCTATTAATTAAAGACTTCCTGCTAATTCAGATAGACCATTTTCCCTCAATTAGCCTAAATTTGTAAGCTAATGTATTTGCTTCCATTAGAAACAAAACTGGAAAACATGTTGGCTTATTTATCAAATGCTTGAGTTCTTCGTCAGAAAAACGCACTATAGTAGGTGCTTTGAGGGAGACAAGAGATGAAGACACTGAAGTTGCTTAGAATCTAGTGGCAGAGATTTGGAAGTATGTGCACACCCAGGGGTAGCCTATCCTCTGCACCTCCCCACCTTGCTCTCCCGGTCCCCCCATATCATACATCGGGCAGCCTGGTTGATTTTCTCCCCAGTCATTAATTGTGCTTTCTAAGCATCACTGCCCCTCTGCCCAGGTGGGGCTCTGATGGAACCTTTCCACTAAGACTTCCTCTTGCTCCCTGGTCCCACTGTCATCCTGATCACTTGTCTGTCCACATGACTGATGGCCTAGCCTATGTAGTAGCTGGACCTCATCCACGGTGACATTCACCTCTACTGCATTTCAGCCCCGTACTGTTGGCCACACCTGAGCATCCTCACACACAGCTGCTCCTCAGCTGCTGCTGTATTCTCCGGTATCTCGGGGAACAATTCTTCTAGCTCCATGACTCCTGCTTGCCAACCCATTGACATCTGCCTTCCCTGATCTCCATAGATAGCTCCAAGCCCATGATTCTTTTTCTGTGTTCACGTCCTTCCTAGATTTGGGGGGGTAAAGGAGAGGGGAGGAGTGGAGAGGTGAGTTCATTCATGCCCGGTCACACCTTCAGCATCTTCAAGGGCTTATATCTCTGTTCTTCTGCCAAAACTCTCCAGCAAAACCCTGAGCCTAGACCAGCCCTACCATCCGGTGTTCTAAAGGAGCTGCAGGGACTGAGGTGGAGAGCCTGTAGACTCTCACCGCGCTGCATAGCCCTACCACGTAGCCCGTCTGCGGCTTGGCAGCAGTATCAGTTGTCTGCGGTCTGCTTCCTCTCTGATTCTTCTGAGAGATGATCCCACACCTCCTCTACACCCTCCATCCTCCAGAGCCCCTCACCCCTGAGCTCACTGAGGGCTCAGGAGTGTTTGCTCCAGCCTAGAACCACTTCTGAATCGACCATCTTCCCTTCCTATGGGTTCCGAAGAGGATGTTTCCCTCCTTTTGTTGGAGGCAGCCCCTCCATTTCTATTCCAGATCCAGCAGCCCCAGCCCCCTAGGGTCATGCCTTTGACTCTCTCCTGCTTCTCCCTGTATCCTGTTCTCTCCTGCCACACCACTGCTCCCTCAGCCTGCACACCACACCCACGTCCCTGTCCCTCAGCCCTCCTGTCTCCCTCTTCTTCCAGCCTCCCCTCTGGGCCAGGTGTCCTGAGAATGACCACCCTCCCTGGCCCTCGTTGACCTTCAGAGGGCACCAAGCCACCTCTTCTGTCCCTCTTCTGCACTGCAACCTGCTGGTCCCTCCTTTTTATTAGAACCACTCACTGGCCTTCCCACCACTCTCCCCATCCCTCCTGCCTGTCCAGCCGCGCTTGGGCCCCTTCCTGTGCTCTTCTGCCTCCACCTTCTCTTTGGCAGCCTGGCATTCCCCAGGGCTCCCAACCCAGCCTGTGCCCTTTCCACTCTCCGTGTACTCTGGTGGACGTTTCAAAACATCGAAATTACCAATATTTTAAATACCAAGGAGGCAATGGGATGTCATGGCCTACCAGATCTTGACCTTACAAAGGACAGGTTGAAAAGATGAGTTTCAAAGTGCTCAGGAGTGAGTGTGAGGCGGAAACATCAACCCCAGCGCCACGTGTGCGGCCACACACTGTGCACAGCCCTCCCACCATCACTGTCCCGCCTGCCTTGTGTCCTGCCATGGGGTTCTCCTTAGTTCCCTTTGTGCTTAATCGGGTAGTTCTTTCCTGGGCGCTCATGTGATGTGCAAGGAGTTGACTTGAAGTAGAACTGGAACTTTCATCACGATACCAACTGCGTTATTATTGGAGTACTGATTGAGTTGGTAGAAATCACCAGGAGAAAGACCATCTTTTCGTGTTAGTTTTGCATTCAATTTTGAATTGGCAACAAAAAACTGAACTCTTTTAATATATTTGCAAAACCTTGCCATAAGGTCAGTAGACCCTTAGGGAGCATTTTCTTCTCTGCCTATAAGATACATACAGATGGATGTGGAGCCAGTAGGAAGAGCAGCTTCCATGCAGACTACTTAGTGAGTATCGCCAGTTTTATTTTGAAGCACAATGCACTGGACCTAGCCAGGACCTGTCAATCTCCATCTCTGCCAAAGAAATATAATCCAGATACTGAAGATACAGAACTGACGTCCTTTAGAAATACACTTTTTTTAGACCGGGCACAGTGGCTCACGCCTGTAATCCCAGCACTTTGGGAGGCCGAGGCGGGTGGATCACCTGAGGTCGGGAGTTCGAGACCAGCCTGACCAACATGGAGAAACCCCGTCTCTACTAAAAATACAAAATTAGCTGAGCCTGGTGGCACATGCCTATAATCCCAGCTACTAGGGAGGCTGAGGCAGGAGAATTGCTTGAACCTGGGAGGCGGAGGTTGCAGTAAGCCGAGATCATGCCATCGTACTCCAGCCTGGGCAATAAGAGTGAAACTGCCTAAAAAAAAAAAAAAAAAAAAAAATACACTTTTTTTTCTTTGTAGAATATATATCTGTTTCAGATCTGCATATTTTACTTAAGGTATTCAACAAGATTTTACATTTTCTTTCAGTCTTCACAGAAAAGTACTGTACAGCTCACCATGTGGATAAGCTTCCTGGCCCAAGAGACTGGGTACAGATTCTACAGGATCAAATTAAACTGGCCAGAAGAAGGTTAAAAAGAGGCTCAGGTATGACTAAGGTGCAGAAAAAATAATTGGAGAAGCACTTAGGAATTCTTAGACTTTATAAAGTACAATACTTGGCTCTAGGTTATTTCAGTGTCTTGTCTTTTGAAGGAGAGACTGTGTATAATATGCTGTGATTTGCTCTCTTAAAGTCTTATTCAAGTGATTTTTGAAACTCACCTTCGGACTAAATAGTAAAAATTATGCCAGGCCACCTGCTTTGAAGAGTACAAGTGAAAAAGACTGCTAATCTCATTTGTGGTCTCATGCTCTTCTATATGAAAACTGGGTCTCTTTGATGGTTTGCTTCTGTTTACCTATTGATTTTTATTTGTTTGAATCTGCGTGACTTTATGAAAGTACAAGTTGCTTAAGGTTAAAAAAAAAAAAAAAGAAAAAAAAAAAAACTCTTCTACCAGCAACGCCACATCAAGTAAAAGGGATTTTAAGTGGGGGGTGTGTATGCACACGCGTGCATGCACGGGTTGTGTATGTGGGTTTTAAATTCTGGGCTTGGAGATTCTGGGATTATTCCTCCAGGAAAAGTGAGCACCAAGAGAATTACAACTGTGCAGATTTGGTCATTGAAGTCTCCGCTTCCCCAAGGTGACGGTGGGGGCCAATTTCCTAGTGAAGAATCCCTGGGTATTCAGCTTTCTCCCATCAAATAAGAGTAACTATCTCTAGGAGGCCACACATCTCTAGATAAGATTTTGTAATTTCATATATATTCGTGTAGCCATTATGGAAAGCAGTATGGAGGTTCCAGAAAAATTAAAAATAGTTGGGAGGCTGAGCCAGGAGGATTGCTTGAGCCCAGGAGTTCCAGACCAGCCTGGGCAACATCTCCAGATGTTTTGTGGAGACCCTATCTACACACACACACACACACACACACACACACCCCTTAAAAATTAGCCAGGCAAGATGGCATGCACCTGTTGTCCCACTGACTTGGGAGGCTAAGATAGGAGGATCACTTGAGCCCAGGAGTTTGAGGCTGCAGTGAGCTGTGATTGGCCACTGCACTGCAGTCTGGGTGACAGAGCGAGACCCTGTTTCTTTAAAAAAAAAAAAAGGGGGGGGGGCGAATTCTGTAAAAGGCTTCTCTCAGGGACCCAGAAAGACCTTGCTGGCAGTGGATCATGCGACTAAGAAACACAGTTTAAATGGCGTTCTGGTGCCTTCCCCATGCTGCACATTTTAGACATAAACACACCTTCTTTTCCTTCTGTCGTCAGATGCTGAGACCGATTGTTATGAGCTCTGGTCTCTCTTCCCTTCCCCTGTCCCACCAGCAAGCAGACACACAGCCAGTAGAGATGTGCCGCTACATCCCTCCTCTCTTTCCCACAAGCAGACTGGACAGGGAACACTCCCCTAACCATGCCTCATTTCTGTTGATAATTCATATCACAAACGCCCATTTTCCCCCCAGGTTTGCCCACTTCTACAGGATGAGGCCCAAGCCACATCCTGCTCCCCACCCCTCCCCTCCTCGAGGAGCCTCCACTCACTTGCCCGTTCCTGCCCCTTAGGCATCAGAATATTTGATGTCAGACATTGTAACTTTTGACCACTGGCTTAGATCATCTGCCCAGATACTTGGGATCCGCTCCCTTGGCCCTTCTCTTCTGCGTTCCTAGCAGGTTCTACTAGCAACTGAGAAGTAGAAGGTGGCTGTAAGACAAAACCAAGCCTGACAAGCAGACCCAAATGATAGCACAGCGGCAATGACCTGCCAAATGCAGTTTGTCTCCCCATTTTGTCAAATCCTGTTCCACATCCTTCTCCTCTAGGGCACAGAAGTGGGGCTCCAGCAAATCGAAACTAGAGCCACTTGTATTTCCTTCCATGATGCCGGTAGGAACTGAGGGCTCTGGATCAATCATATTACCTGCTCTCACGCTTTTTGTCTTGATAATTTTCAGTCTAAATGATAATACAAACAGTGTCGCATAGAGATTGCACAACTTCAACCTTATTTATCATATCTGGCTCCATTCCTGGAATGAGGTAGAGACTCTGACTCCACAAGCTAATTGGCTACCGCTGAAGGAAGCCTGCACTGCCTCTAGAAAAAAAAGAAATGCCCCACACAGATTTGAAAGGCCGTTATGCAAATCCAGATAGAAATTCATTTGGGGCTGTCGTCACATGAGATAATTTTTATTCTGTAACTCCAGTGATTCCTTTCCTGGTGTGCATTTTTATCATTTTCATTAGATGATTTTCTCAGAGCTGAAATCACAATATATCATGTTAGATCTCAGAGTAAAGATGCCACTGCTGTTAAATGTTTATTGGACTTGCTCAATCTTTTCCAAATTTACCAACTTGATTGTCACCGGGGAAGAAAGAGTGTGAGCTTGTTGTTGCAGATAGATGTTATAATTAAATTTGAGTAACACAACAGTGCCTTCATCCTTGACTCTCAGCCCCTATTCATGCAACTAGCATGTTCTGATTTATATATAATCATCTATATTTTTTTTGGTTATATATGTTCTGTTCTTACTAAAGCACATAATTGCATAGGCCTGTTTTTCAAAGGGAGGATAGCTGAATTACAAAAGGAAGATCAGTTTATACCCAGAACTGACCGTGTTATAACTAAATGAAAAGCAATTATAGATGTAAAGAAAGTTGCTAAAATATAAAATGAACTAGAACTAGAAGATTTAAGAAATTAGCTCATAATGATGTTTATGGTATGTTTGGACTATTAATAGCAAAGAGATGAATAGCCCAGACATTAACCCGCTTCATGTCCTGGGCATTGTTACTTACTAGCTGTGTTACCTGGACTGAGTTTCCTAACCTCTGTCTCACTTTCCTCGTTTGTTAAGATGGGCAGAACAACAGACCCACCTTGTGGAGTGTCCTAAGGGTTCAGTGACACATTGCATGTCAGGTGCCCAGTGAGCATTTAATAAATGGTGGAGATTATCATTGTTATTATTGTTGAAGGATTTTTAAAATCCTAGGCAATGAGAGAACTACCATGAAGACCATCTGTCTATTCCAACTCACTCAAACCAATTAGAAGAAAATAGTGTCTTCTAAATATAAACATAACATATGTTCATTATTTTTCATATATAAAATAATTTCTAAAAGCCATAGAACAAAATTTAAAATACCTAAAGCCTTTCATCCAGAGGGAAACACAGTTAACATTTAGTATGTGCTGTCTTTTTTCTCTAAACCTGTTGCCAGAATTTTAATCAGACCATGTATCCCATGGTTTGACTGAATATTTTTATGTTATTAAATATTCATCTACAACATCATTTTAGTAGTTGCTAGTCTTCCCCAACCTAGACTGGTCTTGCATATTTCATCCCTTCTCAGTGATTGCTCTTTGTGGTGGATCTAGCAGGTCAGCAGACAAGGCGTCTTTCACTAATGCCAGTGAGTGTTCATCTGACGACAAGATGCTGGAGGATGAGGAGATGGGGGAGCCTTACAATGTTTCTAGCCATAGCTAAGCCCTGGTTATGTTTAAAGCAACAATAAAAACAAGTACGTAGTACTAGTTTAGGCTTCTACCGACTCAGTGTTACAGTGTGGTGCCAAGGCTGACCTCATTCAACAGCCTTACAAGGCTGCCCACACACATTATGCAGTCAGCAGGGGCCTTCCTGTGGGGACCACAGGCCCTGGGCCACGGAGGGCACCACCGAAACTATCCCAGGGACCATAATGTGATGTTTTCCCGTCCCCACGTGTTACGGGAAACTAACAAGCCCATCCCTTATCAAGAGACATGTGAGCACCTTTTTTTTTTGCGTTTAACAGAAGGTTTTTTGTGACTGAAGGATCTACCTTTGGAAAACTCCCAAGGAGATGGATACATTTATCAGAGACGAGCAAAGGTTTGCATTTTAAAATGTAGCAATGGAGAATCTTCTGACGCAACGCCTATTCCTTCTTCATGACCACGTTGGTGCCAGAGTTAGATTGGCAGCTCTAGGATCTGCATCAGTCATCTCCAAAGAAAGGTTCATTCTCAGGATTTCCTAAGCTGCCCCCCCCAGGAGTAGTTCTGACGATGCCAAGTGCAATTCTGCAGCAGGAATTCACTGACACGTTCCCCCGATGACCCCATTTCAACAGTTCACCCCCCATGCTGGTTCGATATTTAAGCCTCTGTAAATAAGTGAAAATAAACAGAAATCATCAGTGATCAGTAGAATGAGGCTGATAAGATTTTTAAAAATTTTAATACGGGAAAGTTGGTTTTAGATCACCATCATCAAAACATACTCCAATAACGATATCAACATCTGTCATATGAACCAACGATAGCTGAAAAGGGAAAAGAATGGTGAAAACTTACGCGTACTCGAGTTTTTAAGATTACATCACTGTTTTCAGTAGAATGAGTGTACTCCCTGAAGCTAATGAGATTTGTGTTTTATGTTTGTAACCAGCAGAGACCACGGACAGTGATGAAAGACTGGACGGCATTTCTCTACCACCAACAGGTAAATAAAATGCATTTACATGTTCATCGCCCCCTGGAAAATACAGCCCACAAAAATATCTGCATTGAAAATGATTTTGACATTAGACATACAGACACTTGAGCAAACTGCTTCTGCAGTGGACCCAGGCCCTGGTCATCAGAGCTGCTCAAGGCCCCGTGCTCAGAGATGTTTTTCATATTGAATAGAAAAACATTTTTCTCACACTCTTATTTTCATAAACAAATCTCAGAAGAGCAAATCCTAAGAACTAAGCATCACAACATTTTGCCTCCCCAAACCTTTGGACATTACAAACTGTTTTTAACATGAAATGAGATTTCACTTTAAAACGGGAACCACTAATTTTGTGTGATCAAATTCATGGCTAGGCTGTCCTCTCCCACCTCCTCCAAACGGCCTTGGAGCCTTGAGCAATCAATCAATCAGTGGACACCCAGTGAATACTGTGTTTTAACTGAGCGATTTGAGCAAGGCCAGCCATCTGGCGTGAGTGGCACGTTCCTAATACCAGGAGCAGATCAGCTGAAGGCCCCCTTCCACGGAAGCATTTGCTGCACACTGTTGTGTTACGCCATAGACGTAATTCCAACTTCATATTATTTGACTCTCAAGTAATGCTTCTGACCCTGGCTTCCTACCTGTGTATAGGTTCATGTCTGAGAGCCAGAGGGGCAGGTGTCTGATCAATGAGCCTTGTGGAAAACAGTTTATCCCCTCCATTGGTCACAGGACTCTACTGACTGCCCTCCAAAGGATACCTGAAGATTCTCTGCCCACAAAACCCAGGCACACCCAAAAACCCCCTTACTGAAAAAGCTCAACCGAATGTTTTTTCCTCTAGATTTGGGGTGGTCTGTGTTAGTTAAATTCAGCAAACATTAGTGGAGTCTCTAGGCTGTGTAGGAACTAGACCAGGCCATGTATTCATTGACAGCACGTATCCCAAAATGGCAAGGAAAGCCACATTCACAGGTGTAGGATGGGTCTGTGCTAGTGAACTTCAGAGCTTCAGAGCAACAGGAAAATTGAGCGGTGTAAGTGACACGTTGCTTTCTCTGCCACTGAGTAGCTAAGCACCAGATCCATGGACAGATAAATGAAATGAGCTACATAGTGCAAAAAGACCTGCCTACATCAAGTTCTTCCCTTGTAGAGTCAGTATATAAAAGGGATTTCTCTTCTTATTTGGCTGTGTTTTCACATTTGTGAATTAAGAGAATTGAAAGACATGATCTCTGTTGTTCCTTCCCAATTTGTCATTCTCTGAATATCAGGGCACTCTTATCAGCCTCATTCTTATCACCTGGGCCCAATCCCAGCAGATCCATGAACTCCTAATCATAATAGACCTAGCCTTCAAAAGGCCCTTCAGGGTAGCACCATGCCTTTCTAGCTGTGCTTCCCAAGTGCCCTCCCACCCCGGGCATCTCCACTGCCTGTCCTCCTGCATCATGTGACACAGTGAGCTTTTATTATTTGAAAACCACTCCCCTTGAAGTTTATATTCACCTCCCAGTGGTGAGTATGGAATGCCTTTGTATTTTCCTATCTGAAGTTGGAGATACGTTTCCAGTGAGAAAACTGAGCCCAGAGGGTGCTAGAAGAGCCTCATGGAACTGAAAAAAAATGTCAAGGAATCTGAGAATGAGAAGGAACTTGAGAGATCCTCTAGTCCAATCCCTTCTTTTTATCCAGTCCTTTTATTTTACAGGAAAAAAAGCCTGAGGCCCAGAAACATTAAGTGGCTTTCCCACGGCCTCACAGCTGGTTGACGGCCTGGCCGGAACCCAGGTCCCTCGACTCCCAGCCATGATACCGTGTAGCTTTCTCACACCTAAACCAAAGCCAGCTTTCCTCTGCATGTTTCCTAAAGATCCTAAGAGATGATGGATGTGCTAATCCCTTTAGGAGTCCTCTTCACTGTCTCAGTCTTCACAATTACAATGTTCGTCGTCAGTCAGCCTGGTTCACTGCAGCTGAAACTCATTCCTTCCAGTCTATTCTCAAACTTTACCCAAGGCTGTGAGGTCATAATGAAGAAAATAGTATCACACACCTGCAGGTCTTTTCACTAAACTATTGATAGATATTTGATACAAATCACTAAGCAGCATGATAAATAAAAACGTTTATCATTTAGAAAAGAGGCTGGGCGCGGTGGTTCACGCCTGTAATCCCAGCACTTTGGGAGGCCGAGGTGGGCGGATCACGAGGTCAGGAGATCGAGACCATCCTGACTAACACGGTGGAACCCCGTCTCTACTAAAAAATATACAAAAAAATTAGCCGGGCGTGGTGGCGGCCCCTGTGGTCCTAGCTACTTTGGAGGTTGAGGCAGGAGAATGGTGTGAACCCAGGAGGTGGAACTTGCAGTGAGCCGAGATCATGCCACTGCACTCCAGCCTGGGTGACAGAGCGAGACTCCGTCTCAAAAAATAAAAATAAAGAGGAAAAGAAGTATCAGATTGGTGCTCAAATTTTGCAGTAATAAAATTAGGTAATCTTGATATTCACCTTGATAGCATGTCTCTTGATTGCCTCCAAAGTAAAATCCCCATTCTGGTTGGCTTCTTTGAATGCAATGCTGCTGCTAACAGCCCTCCTCACATGTGCACTTTAAGAACTCCACCTTTCTTGCACATGTGGTTTCATCCTTGAACTTGAGCCTCACTGGTCAAAACCACAGGATCGACCAACGGCTCTGATACAGACTCTCATGATCCCATTTATCTGAGCTAGCAACAGTTAGTTCTTTTTAAAGATTCAGCAATGCTTTTATTACTTGTTTAAGGTCTTTTTTCTTCCTTCCAAACTTGTGTGTTTGGGGCAAGGGCAGGGAAAGGGGTGTAAATCCTTAAGTGTTTCTATGAACCAGAAGTGACTAGGGTAGGGTTACAGGCAGGTCAAATGACATTTGTTTGGATGCATTACATTTAAGTAACCTATTCATCAGGTTTTAACAGAAATGGATTCACCCTCGATAATGCATCCATTTTATTTTCCCTTAACCCTATTCACTAATCCTTTTTGAGCAACTACCAAGAATCAACCCTGTGTTGGATGCTGGTATAAAATGCCCTCAGACTAGTGTGAGAGGCAGAAGGAATTACATAAATGCTACAGCGCAGAAGTGTGGAGAGGGCCTGGGGCTCAAGAAAAGCCACCCAGGAGCTGGGGACAGTTTGCATTTTAAAAAAAAAGTATAGAGAAAGTGAAATCAAAACAGTGCTTTCTAAAATTTAAAATGGAGCTTCCAAATTTGAAATGGGGATGTTCATCTAGACTTAGCAATTGTCATAAATTGGCATTTTATGTACTTTACTTTTAAATTAATTAACAAAAGTGTAAGGAAGAACATTTCCATTGCTTTTACCACCCACAGACAACCATTATTAGATGATTTTTCTCAAATGTTTCTCCATTTTATTTATCTATACGGTGGAGATCAAACATGTAAAATTTTGTTTCCCACGTTTTTTTTTTTTTTAATTTTTACCTAACAAGCATTTTCCCACTGTATGGCAAATCTTCATATGCATTCTTTTAATAGCTGTATGATATTCTGTTTTGCAGGTAAATTATCTTTTGGGCCATTTTCTATGACTGGTCAATGTGTGGATATACTCTAATGGTAACACACATTCATGGCCTTTCTCATAAAAAATCATTACAAATTTCAGATTTCTACAATTGCTCATGGAGGACAACTAAAGCCTTGGCTAAAAACTTAGCAACTTAACTGTGAAACACAGACACCTCCCCAGTAAATTCTTTACTCATCCGGAACAGCCACCTCCAGCCATGTCACAGAAACATGTACAACTCTTCCTTAGAGAAGTGGCTCTCCGCCTTCATTTTCTTTCTCTGTTGTAGGTAATATATTT
Organism: Chlorocebus sabaeus; assembly: GCF_047675955.1. Classification (NCBI taxonomy): domain Eukaryota; kingdom Metazoa; phylum Chordata; class Mammalia; order Primates; family Cercopithecidae; genus Chlorocebus; species Chlorocebus sabaeus. Next base: position 13,599,042 of record NC_132912.1, on the reverse strand, counting down.
GACACCAGGAGAGAAAACATGGAGGATACAGAACCAGGTTTCACTGCCTAGACTTTGATTTTAGTAACATTGTTCAGTGGCATATGTAACTTCCGTTTGAATTTCCACAAAGATCCACGTAGCATTTCAGGTGCCTGCAAAGTGTGGGTGTTCTGTGAAGTTTACCTGTCATGTTTGAATAGTTTCATATACTTTCTTTGTAATGTGTGATAACCAAGCCTCCAATCTGGTATAAGATTTTTAAAATCACTTTTAGGATTGATTTGTTACCCTTTAAAAGTCCAGCATTTGATTCAGTTAGTTCATTGTCCATTATAAAGAAGTGGTTCTCTCTTCCCTGTTCTCATTCAAAACCTCAGTGTGAATATAGAGCTGTAAAACGTATTTATTTTAATGTAAACTGCTTAGATGCAAATATAAAGGAGCATGGCTCTTTCCGGTGCTGAGAGAGCAGTTGTGAAGGCCAAAATTAATGAGACCTTCATCATCTTAGAAGATGAAAAAGCTGTTTTGGGAGACAGGATAGCTCTGACCTATTAGATGAAATCATTCATGACATCGGTACCCCCCAAATAGTCATTTGTAACTGAGTAAGTGCCAATGACCTATGAGTTCTTAGGAAACTTTCACCTAAGTTGCGTCAACGCAATGACAAAATAACTAATTAAAAGGTGAGAAAATCAATAATTTATCTACATGATACCTAACAACCATTTTAACAGATGGTCTTAACTGAGAGGTACAGGGTTTTGGCACCATGTGGCAACTGGCTAAAAATGTACTTAATATTATATCGTTTATTTGGTTCCTAGTATAGTTGCCCCTCTGCTTTATATAAAACTAATATATGAAAATCTGGATTTATTTTAAAAAGATATATTGCCATGAAGGTATTTGTTTTATAGAAATATTTACCTCCAGATCTCTTTCTCTAATAAGATGGTGAATTTAAAACACTATGTTATTTAGAAACACTGCATCTACACTTCATTTATTGTATAAAGCAAATTGCATTGAATCTTTGCCACTTGATCCAAAGGCCAAACATTGGCATGAAACCAATTTTGACTACAGATGACCAAACTCGGGGTTCACACCTGTCCACCAGCAGTTCCAATGCCTTCCCCTAGCCCTGGATTTAGCAAAGCACAGAATGTTAAGAGCTAAAAGTTAGTGTAGAGGCTATTCAGTCCCACCCCTCATTCTGCAGGTGAGGAAACTGAGGATGAATGAGGGTAAGCGGTTGCCCAGAGCCTGTGAACCCCTCTGTGGCCGGGGCCCTGCCTAGAACCCAAATTTCCTGACTACCCTGTCCAAGGTACTCCTGTCACATCACACTGAAACACTAAACCTAGAGATAGGAGGGGGGCTCTGGGAAAAATTCCTGTTGCACCAAAGACCAGCCAGTCATCAAAGATGAGAGAAGGCATCCCTGCACTGTGACAAAAAGCTGGCTTTAAGTGTGGCTTGTGGAGTCAGTCTAACTACTAGACAAGTTACATCTCGTATATGTGTGGTTTCTTTTTCTTTTTTTGCGGAGCTACAAGGAAGGTCTGGAGAAATTATTTCCACCATACCTTTTTGTTAGCCTTTTTCCATTTCTGGCCCGTAAGTAATCCCTTTCCTGAAAACAGTCCCTTTGTTTTATCAAGTGGTCTGATGTAGTGCGAACTGCGGCTCTTGTGTTTTTTGCACCATGGGTTTTAAAACCTGTCCTGTGCCTCCCACAAGGAAATATTACCCAAGGGAAGGGAAAAGATTAATTAGTGACCTTTCGCTCTGTTAGGATGAGTATGTTGCTGGTAAAGGCAGAAACACTAACTTCCAAATGTGGTCTGTTAGAGATGCGCTGGGAGCCTTCGGAAGCACTGCCTTCCAAGGGAGGGCCACGGCTTGGAGTATTCAGCACTTGAGGATGGGCGGGGCTTGTTCAACCCAAAGATATGTGCAATGAATGGATCCACACATTGGAAATACGTATCAAAACTGCAACAGTAAAATCATATTTTGTAAATTAAAATTGTGTTTACTTACTGTGACTACTGTTCAGACTTTATTCAGAAATCCTTTTTATAGGCTTTCTTAGCAAAAAAAAAAAAATCCATATCTATGGATAACATCTCAATCTTCTGTATATATGTTTTATTAATATGTAAATATTTAGACTTTTTTAAATTACTATGTTCTTTAAAAAAGAATTCAATGCAAGCCTGGTTGTGAAAACGGTGTATAACATTGTCTTGTGATATCAATTCCCAAGATGCTCTTTATGTCTGATCTGGAAGAATACAATAAATTACTTTAATTGAGCATGCGTGCGGATCTTGCCTGTGTGCCGGTCTTCCTGTGTTTATGAAGAGAAGTCAGTGCTGTTCATTAATTAAAAGGTATTATTAATACTCTGATGATCTCCCACAGAAGTTATATCTCCTGATGAAGTTAATTTTTAAAAATAAAGAAATCACCTAGATTGCTGCCAGAGTGAAAGCCTTCAGACGCTGGAAAGGCAGTGTCTGGCTGTTAGATCAATGGCTACAGCAAGTCCCACAGAAGCACTTGAGCGTTAAGTACTGAGATGCTTGAAGCCTAATTTTAAATGAATTAGGTAGCTTTATAATCTTCACTTAAAAGGTTAAGCCCTGCTTCTATGGAAACAACACATCACACGGACAAATCAATCTTCTCCAATGCAGAGCGGCTGCAGCCGCAGAATCGTTCGCTTCCCCTCTTTGAACACAGGGGGGCACCACTCCTCGCCGGGCACCTGCCCCCGCCGCCTCCCGCGGGCGTGCTCCGCCCTCCGCTCTGAGCGGGCCCCACCCGCGGGCTGGAATCCAGCTCCATCGGAGGTTCAATTCAGGGTCTGACTCTGGGCCCCTGGTTTTAGAGGGGCCTGGGACAGCTGTGAGGAGAGGCGGGCGAGTAGGGGCAGGAGCTGCTGCCTAGGAAGGCACCCGCACCTGGGCAGGGGGCCTCAGGGAGAGCTGTTGCAAAAACACGTGGACTGCAGCCCCTGCGTCTTGCAGGCGTCCACGCTGCTCTGAAGCTGGAGTCAGGCTCCAGTCCTCGCCTCCACCCTGATGCCCCCAGCTTCCTGGGGTCCCTTGTGTCAGGCCCCCACGTCATATCTTTTGGCCCAAGGCCTCTGGGATGCCCTTGATCCCACAGGGCTGGCAGGGATGAGTGCTTTGTAAGTATCCTGGCAGAACAGCCCAAAGCCCTCTCTAACCCAATGGCCAGGGGACCCGATTTCGCCACAGGAGGCTCCCCTGGAAGACGCTTGCACACCTGCCTCAGCTGTCACCTCCCCTATCCTCCACCCCCCAAACCCCCCTCCCCAAGGATCTGAGGACACAGCTGGCTCATTTCCCAGCAGCACCCGAGTTCAGCTGCACCACTTTACTGAACACCAACTGGGCAGACACTGGGGGTGTTTAGGGCGACCGGTTTCGGGATAAAAGAGAAAAGAGGGCGAGAGGGGAGGCAGGGGCACGTCCTGGCACTAAACTGTGCCAGGCTTGCACCATCCCGAGGGGCTGGGATGACGTGGGCAACCGCGGAGCGTCTGAAGGGAAAGGTCTTGATGGGAGTCCTGTCTTAGGTCGATCCGCCTGGCTGAAGCAGGGAGCATTCGCAGGAGGGGGCGGGCCGAAGACACGGGATCCCATGAACCCACAAAGTCACGCCTGAGAAAGAATCAGCCCAGGCCGGAGGAGGGAGAATGTGACAAAGCTGACACCAGGTTTCTGGCTGGGGAACCAGGGTGGGTGTCACTAAGATAAGGAACACAAGGTGTGACGATTTGGAGGAGACAGGTGAGTTACTCCATTCATTCATTCATTCATTCCACAGGTACCTGTGGTGGGCCCTGCACTGTTCTGCCGGGTGGGAGTGCAGCGGTGACCCAAAGTCCCTAGTCTTGCAGAACTCGCCTCAGATGTGTCACAAGAAAACGGACAGGTGGCGGAACCCTGAGAGGAGCAGCACCTTGTGCTCCTGAACAATCTTGCCAGAGAGAGAGCTGAAACAGGAGCTTTCTCCCAAACTAGCCAGGATTTCAAGCACCATTCATTCCTCATAACTCAGGTCTCAGCTACACTTCATCATCCAAGAAGGATTCGCAACTTTCCCAAGCCAGGCTCAATCAAGTCACCATCTCTGACCCTTCACGTCGCTTGCCTCTCTCTGAAATTATCTTGCTTATTTCTGTGTGTGTTTATCACCCATCTTTCCACTGGAATCTAAGCCTTGTGATGTCAGGCTGTTAAGATTTCAGGCCCTGGTGAAAACATGTTCAGAGGATGCCCTCTCTCCTCTTTGCCCAGCAAGAGCGGACTGGTTAAAGTTGGACCTGAGGTTTCCATGAATACGCAACCGAGTCGTTCTGACTACAGTGAGTCCTGACCTCCCAGTGCTGCCAGTTACCCAAAGTGACTCCCCTTCCCCCATCAGCCCAAACCCAGAGCCTTTATCACAGAACCCAAGATTGAGGGGAGGGTCAGGCCTGCTGGACAGTGGCCGTATCATGGGATGGATCAGGAGCCTTTTACAGCACTCTCCTTTCCCCTATATCCCATTGTCTTAGATCACGTGGACATGCCTTTTCCCCTAATACCGCCCCTTCACCGCTCTTCATAATTGTAGAAATTGTGTCAATAGATCGACCAAAGAGATGCACATTGTGCTCCATGAGAATTTTATAAACATTAGTGATTCAAAGCAACTTGAATTTACACAGATCAACTCCTGTTATGTTTTGTAACCTCAAATGCGTGAAATTGATTATGCCCCCTAAAGTAATATACCCAGATATGTGTGTATATACATATTTGTTTATTTCTATTTTGTTATTGGTGAAATTAAAAAGAATGTTTAAATGAATCACAGTTAAAAAAAAAAAAAAAAAAAAAACCAGAATATTCTGGCCAGGCACTGTGGCTCACACCTGTAATGCCAGCACTTTGGGAGGCTGAGGTGGGCGGATCACAAGGTCAGGAGTTCGAGACTAGCCTTACCAACATGGTGAAACCCTGTCTCTCCTAAAAATACAAAATTAGCCAGGCGTGGTGGCGGGTGCCTGTAATCCCAGCTATTCAGGACACTGAGGCAGGAAAATTGCTTGAACCCAGGAGGCAGAGGTTGCAGTGAGCCGAAATCACGCCACTGCACTCCAGCCTGGAGGAGTGAGACTCCACCTCAAAAAAAAAAAAAAAAAAGAACATTCTAGAAATGGAGCTTAGAGTGCCCCACATGCTTTACACACATTGATATTCCAAACAGACCTGACAGTTAAAGGCCTTTATAATTGTTTTATTTTTGGTCATTTTGGACTGTTCACTGAAACGTGGAAAGACATTTTAAACCTAAACTTTGAAACTAAGATACTTTATCATTCCTTTCAAATGCTTTCCAAAAGTGAAGCTGATACAGGCATGATCAAGGGAGGAGTGGTCGGAAACCAGCTGTCTAGACTCCCTTTTGTGCGTATCCTCCAACACGGTGCTAAGACATTCAAAACATGAAGCGCCCTCCCCACAAACATGGAGTGAAAAACAATTTTACATGGGAAATGAAGCATCCTGAGTTGTTTCACTGAAGTGGTGGCCCAGTTGCATGTTCAGTTAGAAAAACTATTTTCTGCTATACCCTAGCAATGCAGGGAGAAAGAGAATACATTAAACTAGAGGACACTTACTCTGTGTATTATCAAATTAAATACCCTCCAAAAATGATGTATTTCTAACAACTGGACAGAGAACATCGGAAGTGACTCAATTAACAACACCCAGGCTAACCCCGTCCGCCTCTGGTGACACACACGGTAACGGTGCTCTGTCCTTCTGGGAAATATTTCACTAGTGTGAAACTATACCGCCTTCTCCCCCTCCTGCCTCTCACTGATGCTTCCTAGAACACCGACCGATAGCCACAGGCAGCTTTGACTCTTAAGATTTTGTGTTTGTTTCTATCGTCATACCATGCAGTGTTCCAGTGCGTTTGTCCTTCCTATCTGCCCCCATTAATGTTGCCTGGCAACATTAACCACAGTCCATTCCTCCCATGCCTTGCCCCTGTGGGATCGGTTCACTAGTCATGGCACAGTGGACTTATTTTAAATGTCCGACTGACTCCCGGACACTGGCTGCTAGCCAGAAGCCTGCATGCACTATGACCCTATCATTATGATAGCATACAACTTTAGAAAGTGAACACTCTCTGGCTGGGCGTGGTGGCTCACGCCTGTAATCCCAGCACTTTGGGAGACTGAGGCAGGGGGGATCACAAGATCAGGAGTTCAAAGACAGCCTGTCCAAGATAGTGAAACCCCGTCTCTACTCAAACTAAAAAAACTTAGCCAGGCGCAGTGGCAGGTGCCTGTAATCCCAGCTACTCGGGAGGCTGAGGCAGAAGAATTGCTTGAACCTGAGCGGCAGAGGTTGCAGTGAGCTCAGATGGCACCATTGCACTCCAGCCTGGGCGAGAGTGAGACTCCGTCTCAAAAAAAAAAGAAAAGAAAAGAAAGAAAGTGAACACTCTCAAAGACCAAGAGACAACTTTCGATTGGAAAGTACCCAGTGACTCTGGGGGTAGGAATGAGGAGGAGGTGGAAGCTGGCGAAATTAGTCGAAGCCATTGGAAAGATTGAATGCAGGTGTGTTTGTCCATTTCTCACACTGCTATAAAGAAATACCCGACACTGGGTAATTTATAAAGGAAAGAGGTTTCATTGACTCACAGTTCCACGTGGCTGGGGAGGCCTCAGGAAACGTACAGTCATGGCAAAAGGTGAAGAAGCAGCAAGCACCTTCTTCACAAGGTGACAGGAAACAGAAAACGAAGGAGGAACTGCCAAACAGAAAACCATCAGATCTCGTGAGAACTCACTCACTATCACGAGAACAGCTGGGGGAAACCACCCCCATGATCCAACCACCTCCCATCAGGTCCCTCCCTTGACACGTGAGAATTACAATTCAAAATGAGATTTGAGTGGGGACACAGAGCCAGACCAAATCAGCAGGAGAAACCCCCCCCCCAAAAAAAAATGCTTTAAGAAATGTGAGAGAGTGGCTGAGCACAGTGGCTCAAGCCTCTAATTGCAGTGCCTTGAGAGGCCAAAGTAGGAGGACTGCTTCAGGCCAGGAGTTCAAGACCAGCCTGAGCAGCATAGTGAGACTCCTATTTCTTTTTTTTTTTTTTTTTTTTTTTTTTTTTTGAGACAGAGTCTCGCTCTGTCAACCAACCTAAAGTGCAGTGGCATGATCTTGGCTCACTGCAACCTCTGCCTGTCAGGTTCAAGCAATTCTTCTGCCTCAGCCTCCCAAGTAGCTGGGATTACAGGCGTGTGCCACCACACCTGGCTAATTTTTGTATTTTTAGTAGAAATGGAGTTTCACCATGTTGGCCAGTCTGGTCTCAAACTGTTGACCTCAGGTGATCCGCCTGCCTCAGCCTCCCAAAGTGCTGGGATTATAGGCATGAGCCGCTGCGCCCGGCCAAAAACCCATTTCTTTAAAAAAAAATCGCTGGCGGCGATGTGAGCCCGTAGTCCCAGCAACTTGGGGAACTGAGACAGAAGGATCCCTTGAGCCCAGGAGGTTGAGACTGCAGTGAGCTATGATTGTAACACTGCACTCCAGCCTGGATGACTGAGACCGTCTCAAAAAAAAAAAAAAAAAAAAAAAATCTCTAAATAGTAGGTGCTGCTTTTGCATTGAGAAGGGAAACTTTATTTTTAATATATACTAGTATAGAAGAGTATTGAATGGCATAGAGGAATGTTCATGATATACTTACTGTTAAATAGTATGTTCTGCCTGCTCATATTTAATTTCAAAACACTTATTTTTATAAAGTTAGTTGTGATTGTAACTACAAACACAGACTAATTGCAGCGTCCAAAAACTATGTACCAATAGCTGCCAACAGCTTTAAAAAAGTATAGACAATGTGTTAATTAACCAGTGCCTGATCACTTTTTTTTTTTTTTTTTTTTGAGACAGAGTCTTGCTTTGTTGCCCAGGCTGGAGTGCAGTGGCGCGATCTCAGCTCACTGTAACCTCCGCCTCCCAGGTTCAAGCAATTCTCCTGCCTCAGCCTCCTGAGTAGCTGGGATAACAGGCGCCCGCCACCACGCCTGGCTAATTTTTGTATTTTTAGTAGAAACAGGGTTTCACCATATTGGTCAGGCTGGTCTGAAACTCCGGACCTCGTGATCTGCCCGCCTCGGCCTCCCAAAGTGCTGGGATTACAGGTGTGAGCCACTGTGCCTGGCTGCCGGATCACATTTTTAAGAGGAGTATTTACAAGCATGTACAGAAAAAAGAAGGAAGTTGTTAACAGTGGTAGAATTACATGTGATTTTTAAAAATTATATGTTTTAAGTTTTCTAAAATGAATGTATATCATTTACTAAAAAAAAGAAAAGGTAAAGGAAAAAACTCAGTGGCATATGTGTCAGTATATATGTAATGCTTGCTGCTTGGATACTGTTATGAAAACCTGAAATCTCTTGAAATATAACAGGCTTCTCATGTATCACATAAACTCCAATGAAAACTACAGCTTCCAGCTCCTTGTTACTCCCATAATACGTACATCAAACCCATTTACAGAACTCTGGAGGTCAATGCTTTACTTTGAAGGAAAAAAAATCATTCTGAAGCTTAACAGGAAAAGGATATCCTCTCTGTAGTTTGAAAGGAAACTGGAGACAGAGCTTTATAAAAAATGCATTAGTTGCAAGCTGAGAAGAAACCCATTTGAGGTGTGAGTGCATTTGACACATCAGTTCAAAAAACAATACCGCCAAGGCCTTTGGAGAGAAAGACTAAGAAAAATAAAACCTGGGTGGGTTGTTGTAAGCAAGTCCAAGAACCTAATGAGTTCAGGCCATGATTGTCTGTGCTCTCGTATGCTTCTTCCTGATCTATGCAGTTTTGCACAGACCTGGCAGGTGATGTGCTTTGAAGAAACAGATTTGCGACTCTCAAGCCATGTGCAGTGTCAACTCCCTCTGAATACTGTCAAACACATATCAGACTTGCAGTGCATGTTGGACACTGTTCCTTTTTTTTTGAGTTACGCTCTTGTTGCCCAGGCTGGAGTGCAATGGCACAATCTTGGCTCACCGCAACCTCCGCCTCCCGGGTTCAAGCGATTCTCCTGCCTCAGCCTCCTGAGTAGCTGGGATCACAGGCATGCTCCACCATGCCTGGCTAATTTTGTATTTTTAGTAGAGACGGGTTTTCTCCATGTTGGTCAGGCTGGTCTCAAACTCCTGACCTCAGGTGATCTGCCCACTTCAGCCTCCCAAAGTGCTGGGATTACAGGTGTGAGCCACCGTGCCCAGCCACTGGGCACTGTTCTTAAGCTTCATTCCTGCAGTTTAACTCAGGTCATCCTCAAAACCATCAGTATTAGGGTTCTCCAGATATATAAAGAGGAGTTTATTAAGTATAAATTCACATGATCACAAGGTCCTACAATAGGCCATCTGCAGGCTGAGGAGCAAGGAGAGCCAGTCTGAGGAGCAAGGAGAGCCAGTCTGAGGAGCAAGGAGAGCCAAAACTGAAGAACTTGGAGCCTGATGTTGGAGGGCAGGAAGCACCCAGCACGGGAGAAAGATGTAGGCTGGGAGGCTAGGCCAGTCTAGCCTTTTCACATTTTTTTCTGCCTGCTTTATATCCTGGCCATGCTGGCAGTTGATTAGGTGGCACCCACCCAGATTAAGGGTGTGTCTGCCTTTCCCAGCCCACTGACTCAAATGTTCATCTACTTTGGTAACCCCCTCCCAGACACATCCAGGATCAATACTTTGCATCCTTCAGTCCAATCAAGTTGACACTCAGTATTAACCATCACACCATCCTATAAAGTAGATACCACTCTTGTCCCCACTTAACAGATGAAAGAAATGAGGTACCTTCTTCTAACTCATATAACTAAGAAGGAGTTTTTCAGCTCACATAACTATGAAGGAGTTTTTTAGCTAATATAACTAAGAAGGAGTTTTTTTAGCCAGGATTGAACCCAGGGAATATGACTCCAACTCACAGTTTTAGCATCTGTTTTGCCTGTCAAGTAACATTATTAGTGGAGAGAAGCATCCAGAATAACCCCAGTGGGGGCCCGGCCCATGTGATTTGCCTTTACAGTGATCTTTATACTTCAGTTTACACAAAAGCATTGAACCAGGAATGATAGCACATGTTGATTAAATGCTTCTTATGAGCCAGGCATTGTCATAAGTATTTTACAGATAACGATTCCTTTATCCATTATAAGCCTGGAAGTTCTATTATCCCCAACCCCACTTCACAGGTGAGAAGACTGAGTTACACAGGGCTTAAGTAACTTGCCCAAAGTCACATAGTTAACAAGTAGCAGAGGCAGGATCCAACCCCAGGCCTTCTGATCTGGAGCCTGTACTGTTGATCTCTATGCTGTGGGATGTACTTCCAGCGAAATGTGTTGCATACTGGTTCTGTGTCAGGCCTTGTTTAAAGTGTGTTATTTGAATCATCTCTTTGGAAATGTCCCTAACACACTGCCAGCAAGAGGCTGGGAAGTAGCGTTCTTCAACCTGACAGCTGGCTCTCTATTAAAATGTTTCTGGGCCGGGCACGGTGGCTCACACCTGTAATCCCAGCACTTTGGGAGGCCAAGATGAGTGGATGACGAGGTCAAGAGATCGAGACCATCCTGGCCAACATGGTGAAACCCCGTCTCTACTAAAAATAGAAAAATTAGCTGGGCGTGGTGGCACTTGCCTGTAGTCCCAGCTACTCGGGAGGCTGAGGCAGGAGAATCGCTTGAACCCGGGAGGTGGAAGTTGGAGTGAGCCGACATTGAGCCACTGCACTCCAGCCTGGGTGACAGAGCAAGACTGGCTCAAAAAGAAAAAGAAAAAAAAAAGTTTCCAAGGGAACCTATCAGAGTGATTCCAAGAGGGAGCTTTGTGATCAGAATGACCAGCATGCAAATAAGTACTGGCTATATCATATATATATATATATATATATATATAGTTGTTTTTTTTTTTTTTTTGAGTCAGAGTCTTGCTCTGTCGCCCAGGCTAGAGTGCAGTGGTGCGATCTTGGCTCACTGCAATCTCTGCCTCCCGGGTTCAAGAGATTCTCCTGCCTCAGCCTCCCAAGTAGCTGGAATTACAGGCACTTGCCACCGCGTCTGGCTAATTTTTGTATTTTTAGTAGAGACGGGGTTTCACCACATTGGCCAGGGTGTTCTCAAACTCCTGACCTCAAGTGATCCTCCTGCCTCAGCCTCTCAATCTACCATTTGTTAATAAAGCTCTGGTGCCTTTTTTTCCTTCATCCCCCCCACCCCCTACCCTCTCCATCATCCATCCATCCACCAAAAGGATTAGGGGAGACTGAAATGGCAGGAAAACTATCCCCAGAATGGTGAAAGCCACCAACATCACTGGGAGCCCCCACTTTAGTGGGGAGACATTTGCTGCAGGTGGCTGAGAGAGCAGGAAAGAGGTGAGGCTCCTGGAAATGGGATTCCCTAGACCAGCAACATCGATGTCACCTGGAAACGTACTAGAAATGCAGTATCTCTAGCCCCAGCCCAGACCAAGAGCTCAGAGGCTCTGGGAGTGGGGCTGGTGTGTTTCATGACGCCCTCCAGGTGATCCTGGTGCACACTCAAGTTTGGGAACCACAGCCCTAGGAGATGTGGAAGATAGGGCGAGGCCCCAACCTCGGAGCCCTGAGTGGGATATGAGTAACTTGAAAGTAGTAATAATTAGGTGGGAACTCTCTCCCTCAGTTAATTGGAGAAAATTCAGTTTTCCCTGTGACAGCATCACGGTCCCTTACCTTCTGATGGAGACATCTAGGTGGCATGACAGAAGCATCTGGAAGGGCCAGTCCCCCGGGTGAACCTCTGGAGGTGGGTCAAGCCTGGGAGTGCAGACAGTTAGTGTTGCTGTTGGAAAAAGTTCAACACTCGGTCCCCTCTTTGCTGTTGGGATTGAGGCCTACCAAGGGCAAGGAAGAGAGAGAGCCAGGACCTGAAACCGGAACCTCTTACTCCCTCAGGCCACATAACCTGCCTGTCAGCGCCCTTCCCCAGCTCCTTCTTGGGCCTAGTTGTGTGTTCCTTGGACCTCACTCTCTCCCCTCCTGTTGTACACATGATCTGGAGTGTACGTGCCCACCTAACTCCGCTGGCCTTGACCTTCACTCTGTCCTCCAGAACCACCCTGAGTCCCACAAATGTGATGCTCCGGGAGGCCTCAGTTTCCCTCGGTTCCTCTAACAACTCTGCCAGGTACTCAGGGGAGACAGAAGCACCGAGGGGAGGCGGAGGAGATGAATTTGGAAAGTTCTCCTGAAGAAAAGAGTAGGGAAGAAGAGCATGGCTTGGCAGAGAAATGTGGAAAGGCAAGATATTTGAGAAGACTTAGAGGGGAAACCCACTGATACTTAGGCTATTTCTAATGCAAAGGAAAAGTACTAGTAATACAAAAACAAAACTTTCACTAAAGTGTATGGGCTATATGATCCCACTTTATTTTCCGAAGATGTATAGATTTACATAAGTGTCTGGAAATCGACATCAAAACATTTGCAGTGATTATCTCCGGATGCTGCGATTGCAATTTCTGTTTCCTTCTTTTCTTATTTTCTAAATTAAGCATTCACTAACTTTTTTTCAGATACAATTCACATACCATAAAATTCACCACTGTATTTTAAAGCGTGCAATTCACTGGTTTTTAGTTGACTCACAAAGTTGCACAACCATCATCACCATGTAATTCCAGAACATTTTCATAACCCCAAGGAGAAACCCTGCCCCCATGAGCAGTCACTCCCCAACATTGCTCCGCTCCCAGCCCGAGGCAACCGCTAATTACTTTCTCTCCCTTTGGATTGGTCTCTTCTGGACATTTCATAGAAATGGAATCATACAATGTGTGGTCTTGTGCAACTGGTCCCTTTCACTCAGCACGTTTTCAGGGTTCACCCACGTTATAGCAGGTATCAGCACCTCATTCCTTCTTATTGCCAAATAATATTCCATTACATGGATAGACTGCGTTTTATTTATCCATTTATCGGTGATAGACTTTTGAGTTATTTCCACTTTTGGGCTATTATAAATAATGCTGCTCTAAACAGTTGTGTACCAGTCTTTGTGCAGACATACATGTTCAATTCTCTTGGGTATATGCCTAGGTGTGTGATTGTTGGGTCATATGGTAACTCTATGTTGAATTTTTTTTTTTTTTTTTTTTTGAGACAGGGTCTTGCTCTGTCACCTGGGCTGGAATGCAGTGGCACAGTCATACCTCACTGCAGCCTCAACCTCCTGGGTTCAAGCAATCCTCCCACCTTAACCTCCAGAGTAGCTGGGACTACACCACACCTGGCTAATTTTTTTTTTTTAGAGGCTGAGTCTGACTATATCGCCCAGGCTGGTCTTGAACTCCTGGGCTCAGACTATCCTCCTGCCTCAGCTTCCCAAAGTGCTGGGATCACAGATGTGGGCCACTACACCTGGCCTATATTGAACTTTTTGAGAAAACACCTCTTTCCCAAAGAATTTGAGCCATTTTACATTCCTACCCACAATGTATGAGGAATCTGATGTCTCCACACACTTGCTAATACTTGTGATAGTGTGTTTGTTTTATTATAGCCATCCTAGCGAGTATAAAGTGGTATCTCATTGTAGTTGTGATTTGCATCTCTCTGGTGATTAATAATGCTGAGCATCTTTTTAAAATATATATTTTTACATTTTTTATATTAATTGACAAATAATTGTATATAACTATGGGGTACGATGTGACACTGTGACACTTTGATATATGTGTACATTACGGAATGATCAAATCTAGCTAATTTACCTATTCATCACCTCACACACATCATTTTCTGTGATGAGAACATTTGAAATACATTCTCTTAACAATTTTGAAATATACTGTACATTATTTTTAACTACAGTCACCACGCTGTGCAATAGATCTCAAAAACTTATTCTTTTTATGTAACTGAAACTTCGTATCCTTTGACCAACATCTGATTCCCTCCCCACTCCACCATCCTCCACTCCCAGCCCCTGGTAACCACCATTCTACTCTACGTCGAAGGGTTCAACATTTTTAGGTTCCACATAGAAGTGAGGTCACACAGGGCCAGGCGAGGTGGCTCACGCCTATAATCCCAGCACTTTGGGAGGCCGAGGTGGGCGGATCACCTGAGGTCAGGAGTTCGAGACTAGCCTGGCCAACATGGTGAAACCCCGTCTTTACTAAATATACAAAAATTAGCCAGGCGTGGTGGCACAAGCCTATAATCCCAGCTACTCCGGAGGCTGAGGAAGGAGAATCGCTTGAACCCGGGAGGCAGAGGTTGCAGTGAGCTGAGGTCTTGCCATTGCTCTCCAGCCTGGGCGACAAGCAAAACTCCATCTCCAAAAAAAAATAAAAATAAAAATAATAAATAAGTGAGGTCACAGAATATTTGTCTTTCTGTACCTGGCTTATTTTACTCTGCAGAGTGTCCTCCAGACTCATCTGTCTTGTCACAAATGACAGGATTTCCTTGTTTGTAATAGCTGAATATGCCCCCATTATGTATATAGACCACAGTTTCTTTATCCATTGGTGGACACTTAGTTTGACTTCCCATCTTGGCTGCTGTGAATAGTGCTGCCATGAACATGAGAGTGCAGGTATCTCTTCAACAGACTGACTTCAATTCCTTAGGATATATAACCAGTAGTGGAATTGCTGGATCATGTTCTATTTTTAGGTTTTGAGGGATTTTTCCTAAGGTGGTGTCTGGAGTTGGTTCCTGCCTGTGGGTTCGTGGTCTCGCTGACTTCAAAAATGGAGCCAAGGACCTTCGCGGTGAGTACTACAGCTCTCAAAGATGGCACAGAACCAAAGAGTGAGTGGTAACAAGTTTTGTCGTGAAGAGTGAAAGGACAAAGCTTCCACAGCATACAAGCGGACCCAAGAAGGTTGCCCGCTGCTGGCTGGGGGTGGCCAGCTTTTATTCCCTTATTGTCCCCTCCCATGTTCCCTTTCTGTCTTATCAGAGTGCCCTTTTTTCAATCCTCCCCACAATTGGCTACTTTTAGAATCCTGCTGATTTATAGAGCGCTGATTGGTGCATTTTACAGAGTGCTGATTGGTGCGTTTTACAGAGTGCTGATTGGTGCATTTTACAATCCTCTTGTAAGACAGAAGAGTTCCTGATTGGTGCATTTCACAATCCTCTTGTAAGACAGAAAAGTTCCCCAAGTCCCCACTCCACCCAGGAAGTCCAGCTGGCTTCACCTCTCACTGGTTTCCATAGCAGCTGTACCAATTTACATTCCCACCAACAGTGGACAAGGGTTCCCTTTTCTCCGCATCCTTGGCTACACTTATTATCTTTGATCTTTTTGATGATAGCCACCCTTACAGGTGTGAGGTGACAGCTCGTTGTGGTTTTAATTTGCATTTCTTTTTTATTTCAGTAGCTTTAGGGGTACAAGTAGTTTTTGGTTACATGGATGAATTGTACAGTGGTCAAGTCTGAGATTTTAGTGTACCCATCACCCAAGTAGTGTACACTCTACCCAATGTGTAGTTTTATAATCCCTCACCCCCTTCCACCCCACCTTTCTGAGTCTTCAATATCCATTATACCTTTGCATATGCCTTTGCATACCCACAGCTTAGCTTCCACTTATGAGTGACAACATGTGGTATTTGGTTTTTCATTCCAAGTTCCCTTGGAATAATGGCCTTCAGCTCTATCCAAGTTGCTGCAAAAGACATTCTTTCTTTGTTTTTTATGGCTGAGTAGTATTCTATGGTATATGTATATTACATTTTCTTTATCCACTCATCGCTTGACGGGCACTTAAGTTGATTCTATATCTTTGCAATTGTGAATTGTACTACAATAAACATATGCATACAGGTGTCTTCCTGATAGAAGGACTTCTTTTCCTTTAGGTTGATACCCAGTAGTGGGATTGCTGGATCAAATGGTTCATCTGCTTGTAGTTCTTTGAGAAATCTCTATACTGTTTTCCATAGAGGTTGTACTAATTTACATTTCCACCAGCAGGATATAACCGTTCCCTTTTAACTGCATCCACACCTTCTATTGCTTTTTGACTTTCTAATAATGGCTATTCTGGTTGGGTAAGGAGGTTATCTCACTGTGGTTTTAATTTGCCTCTCCCTGATGATTAGTGATGTTGAGTATTTTTTCATTGTTGGCCATTTGTATATCTTCTTTTAAGAAACGTCTATTCATGTCACTTACCTCCTTTTTGATGGGATGATTTTTTTTTTTTTCTTGCTGATTTGTTTGAATTCCTTGTAGATTCTGGATATTAGTCCTCTGTCAGATATATAGTTTGCAAATATTTTCTCCCATTCTGTGAATCGTCTGTTTTCTCTGATGATTATTTCTTTTGCTGTGCTGAAGGTTTTTAGTTTAATTAGGCCCCATGTATTTATTTTTGCTTTTATTGCATTTGCTTTTGGGGTCTTAGGCACAAATTCTTTGCCTAGACCAATGTCCGGAATAGTTTTTCCTAGGTTTTTTTCTAGAATTTTTATAGTTTCAGGTCTTAGATTCAAGTCTGTAAACCATCTTGAGTTGATTTTTTATATGGTGAGAGATAGGGATCTGGCTTTATTCTTCTACATGAGGCTATCAAGTTTTCCCAGCATCATTTATTGAATAGAGTGTCCTCTCTTCAGTTTATGTTTTTGTATGATTTGTTGAAGATCAGTTGGTTGTAAGTATTTGGCTTTATTTATGGGTTATCCATTCTGTCCCATTGGTCTATGTATCTACTTTTATATCAGTACTATGCTGTTTTGGTAACTACAGCCTTGTAGTATAATTCATAAAGTAATATGATACCTCCAGATTTGTTCCTTCGCTTAGGATTGCTTTGAACTATTTGGGCTCTTTTTTGGTGCCATGTGAATTTTAGGACTGTTTTTTCTAATTCTGTGAAAAAACAAAGTTGGTATTTTTATAGGAATTGCACTGAATCTGTAGATTGCACTTGGAAGTGTGGTCATTTTCATGATTGATTCTTCCAATCCATGAGTATGGGATGTGTTTCCATTTGTTTGTGTCATCTACGATTTCATTCAGCAGTATTTTGTAATTCTCCTTGTAGAGAACTTTCATATTTTTGGTTAAGTATATCCCTAGGGTTGTTTTTGTTTTGTTTTGTTTTTTGCAGCAATTGTAAAAAAAAGATTGAGTTCTTGATTTGATTCTCAGGTCGGCCGTTGATGAGTAGCAGTGCTACTGATTTGTATACACTAATTTTGTAACCTAGGACTTTACTGAATTCATTTATCAAATCTAGAAGTGTTTTGGAGGAGTCTTTAGGGTTTTCTAGGTATACGATCATATCATCAGCACACAGAGACAGTTTGACTTCTTTTCCAGTTTGGATGTCCTTTCTTTCTTTCTCTTGCCTGATTGCTCTGGCAAGGATTCCTTAATTTGCATTTCTGTGACCTGAACATCTTCCTCTGTGCTTATTGCAAAATAGAATTCTTATCTCTGTCTTGCTTAAGAGGGTACTGATCCTCAAAAAGTTTACGTGCCTTCCCAAAAATCATATAGTAAAAATATAATCATTGTTTAAACGCAGGCTCTGAAGCCAAAACCCTGGCTTTTCTACTTATTAGCTGTGATGCTCAGCTCTCAGTTACCTCATCTGTAAAGTGGGAACAATCATAACTGCCTAAAAATGTGTTGTGAGATTCAGAAATAAGATATGTCAAATTACCACCACTACCTGGCCCCTAAGAGAGTCACTGTATAAATGGCAGCACGATCATCAACTTTCGACTAAGGTAGGGTGAGGGCTGCATGATGTGAGGCGGATTCTCCTGACCATTCCTGCCTCTGCATGTTGGTGAACTGGCCTCTCCCTTTGCTGAATGTTTTTCCCACAGATATTAGATCAAATCTAGAGTTGTCGTTCACAGAGGGAAACAGACAAATGGGAACTTTGTGTCTCTCTTGATCCCAGATCAGTTGTTTAGAGAGCCCAAATAACCTCCCGTGGTGGTACCTGAGAGCCAGAATCAGAAGGAAAAACCAAAAAAAGAGTTCTTATTTTTTGGGATGATCTTTGTTTTTGTCAGTCCAGGTTGCTGTAACAAATTACCAAAGCTGGGAGCTTAAACAACGAACATTTATTTCTCATAGTTCTGGAGACTGGAAGTCTGAGATCAGGGTGCCAACATGATCGGGTTCCTGGCAAAGGCCCTGTTCCTGGTTCACAGACAGCTGCCTTCTCGCTGTGACCTTACATGGTAGAGAGCAGAGAGAGGAAGCAAGCTCTTCTCTTTTTTTTTTTTTTAAAGACCCCAAGTCTCACTCACTCTGCTACCCAGGCTAGAGCGCAGTGGCACAATCTCGGCTCACTGTAACCTCTGCCTTCCATGCTCAAGCCATTCTCCTGCTTCAGCCTCCCAAGTAACTGGGTCTACAGGTATGCCCCACCATGCCTGGCTAACTTTTGTATTTTTAGTAGAGACAGGGTTTCACCATGTTGGCCAGACTGATCTTGAACTCCTGACCTCAAGTGATCCACTGCTTAGGCCTCCCAAAGTGCTGGGATTACAAGCGTGAGCCACCTCACCTGGACTTTCTGTCTCTTTTATAAGTGCACTAACCCCATCATAAGGGCCCCATCCTCATGACCTAATCACCTCCCAAAGGTCCTACCTTCTAATATTATCCCCCTGGGGGTTAGGATTTCAACACGTGAAACTTTGGGGGACATACAAATGCAGTCAATAACCATCAGAATCCCAATGGGCTCCTTCCAGCCAATAGTCATTGGTCCAACTTTAGTTTTCTGTGCTACAATATGACATGGTGATGTGGAAAAAAAGAATAATAATATTAATATAATTATTACTATAAGCCAGGTGTGGTGGCTCACACCTGTAATCTCAGCACTTTGGGAGGTCAATGAGGGCAGATGACTTGGGATCAGGAGTTCAAGACCAGCCTGGCCAACATGGTGAAATCCTGTCTCCACTAAAAATACAAAAATTAACCAGGTGCGGTGGTGCACACCTGTAATCCCAGCTACTCGGGAGGCTGAGGCAGGAGAATCCCTTGAACCTGGGAAGCAAAGCATAGACTGCACCACTGTACTCCAGCCTGAGGAACAGAGCGAGACCCTGTCTCAAAAAAAGTAATTAATTAATTAACTTTTAAAAAATTATTATGGAATTTGGAAAGATTAGGGCACTGGTAATTCAATTCCAGTGGGTCTTCTGATCTTGGAATTCACAAGTTACCAAGCCAAATGCTGCAGCTACACAGGGAAGACGGAAAAAGTGAAACTTCTATGCATTTCCTCACCCTGCCTGCTAACCAGCCCCTCCGTCCTGCCAGTTCCATGCTGGGGGAGTGGGGAGACAATGTCCCTTCTTACAACTGAGAAAGAGCACATGCTAAGGAGGCCTGAGACTTACTCTCCCTTTTTTTTTTCAACGAATTTAATTCTTTTCCAAAGATGAAATATAAACATGCAAAGATTCTCTGTAATAATGATGATATATGAGCTACCATTTATTGGATTCTTAACCCTGGGAGGGCCCACACAGATGTCTCAGCATGCATTATTCCAGTTAATATTTACAGAAAACCCTGAGTTCAGAATCGATGTTGGAGATGGAGAAAACGAGGACCAGAAGCAAATAATTCGAGTATTATAACATTGCCCCAAAGCTGAAAATTTTAACCATCCATCGTGACATCTAAAAACCCAGCCTACTTCCTTTCTGCTGAGTTTCTCTAGCTCTACACCTGAGTAATAGTTTCAATAAACCCCACCAGGTGTCATCTACATATTTTCTCACAAATAAGCCAAGGTACAGTTTATAATCCTCTGAATGCTAACAAATTCTGAAGATACAAAACCTACAGGATGTGTATAAATAATTTCACTCAGCAGTATAAATATGAATTCAATGCTGTTTTTAAAAAATGAACAACCTTGTTTCTCTAAGTTGTTGTGTTAGCACTTCTCTCCTGGATTTTTTATTGGCTCTCTGATGCCAATAGGAACCTGTTCTAAAACTGATTAGCCCTGAGAAAGACTTTGTAATCAAATAAATCTGAAGTTAGGCATGCTTTCAATTTTTGTTAAGAAGTGAGATTTATTTTTCCAAACAGGACGTGTTTCCCAAAGAAAGCTTGGTGTCTTTTGTATTCTAAAACATGTCTGCTTCTGTGATTTCAAAGAGCAGTAGAACCAATTCTGTTTGTAACTGGCCAATTTCAGTTCCCTTGAAAGACCATGGAGGTAGTGGTTTGTGAAAAAGATTTGAATAAAGCGTATTATTAGATCTCAAAGAGAATCAATAGATTCTAATGTAGTTTTTCTTGCATTACATCAATAAAGCAACATTGTTATGAAGGCACTGCAATCATGTCTTCTCTCGTTGGTTTGAAAGCTTGTTTTTTGTTGCCGTTGATAGGCCTTTGGATGGTCTATCCTAAGGACAAATTTGTTTGGTTCTGCAATGCGTCATCACTGCAACCATATCTTAAGGCTCAGAACACCTAGGGAGATAAATAGAAGTTATTTTTGTTATCTGGGCTTTATCAATAAATTTCAACTAGGAAACATTACATGACACGCCCTAAGTCCCACATTCAGCCACACTGGGAAGGCTGAGCACAGTTTTAGGCTGAGCCTTAACATACTGAAGACAGGAAGAATCTGGGGGATCCCAGGCTCATCTCTTACTTTACTGTTGATCTCAAAGACAATCAATAGAGGCCCAGTGCAGTGGCTCGCACCTGTAATCCCAACACTTTGGGAGGCTGAGGCAGGCAGATCACTTGAGGCCAGGAGTTCGAGACCAGCCTGGCCAACATGGTGAAACCCCATCTCTACTAAAAATACAAAAATTAGCTGGGCATGGTGCCAGGTGCCTGTAATCCCAGCTACTCCGAAGGCTGAGGCACAAAAATCTCTTAAATCCAGGAGGTGGAGGTTGCAGTGAACCAAGATCATGCCATTGCACTCCAGCCTGGGTGACAGAACAAAACTCCACCTAAAAAGAAAAAAGAGGGAGAGAATCAATAGATTCTAATGTAGTTTTCCTTGCATTGCATCAATAAAGCAACGTCGTTATAAAGGCATTGCAATCTTGTCTTTCTTCTCTTGTTGGTTTGAAAAGCTTGTTTTTTGTTGTTGTTGATCAGCCTTTGGATGGTTTGTTTGGTTCTACAGAAGCCAGGAGGGTTAGGGGCTGTTAGACTGAATTATGGGCCCCCCTCAATCTCCTAGAATCCATATGTCAAAATCCTAAGCCTCAGTGCCTCAGAATGCAAGCGGGTTTGGAGATAGGGACTTTGCAGAAATCATTAAGTTAAAAATGAAGACATTGGAGTGGGCCCTAATCCTAATTCTAAAACCTGGTGTTCTAATTACAAGAGGAAGATTTTGACACAGACACACACAGAGGGAAGAGAATTGTGAATCCATGGAGAAAAGACAGCCATCTGCAAGCCCAGGAGAGAGGCCTAGAGCAGACCCTTCCCCCACAGCCCTCAGAAGGACCAGCCCTGCAGACACCTTCAGTTGGACTTCCAGCCTCCAGAACTGTGAGAAAATACATTTCTGTTGCTTTAAGTGACTGCAGCCTGAGCATACTAATACCTGGGCCATCACAGCTGTCTTACCCATGATGATTCAGAGGCCTGAGGTGTCCTGATCCTGAGCTCTACACTCCAAGACAGTGCTTCTGAAGCTAAGAGTGCCAAATCCAGAAACCACAGACTGACCGGTTTTTTTGGTGCTTACACACCGCACATCTATCCTAGATACCCTGGAGACACAGCATCAGGCTTCCTCCCCAGCAAATCTCAGTGGAAGGTGTGAAATTGGAGCCTTCCTGGCCAACTGGTCTGAGGTTGAGTTGACCTCCTACCTTCCTCTCAACAATTCTCTGGCTGGGGGATGTTTTTCCTGGGAAATCCTCACTCAAATCCACCACAAAGCCTGGATTTGTGGAGGCTGTGCCCACCCGGACCCTCTGTTCTGACATTTTGTTCAAGAGGGCCACATTGTTCTTATAAGGCCTACAGCCATGCCGCCCTCTCCCCCAAGTCCCACCTGTTCCCAGCAGCCCTAACTTGAGTCTTTTTATGGACAAAGAGGAACAGAGAGTAATGAGGCGCTGTGCTAAGCACTTTCCAGGCATGACTGCATCTCACCTTTACCGTCTCCCTGAGCAGAAGGCATCACCCTCTCCATCTGCCAGATGGCGAAACTGAAGTACAGACAGGTCAGGAACCTGCCCCAAGCTCACACGGCTCACGAGTGAAGGGAATGGATTTGCTCTTGAGTTTCTAAGTCCTGTGCTTTGCTGGTACGCAATGCAAGAGAGGTGACCAAATGGCCTTGAGCTCCTCTCCCCCTAAGGCAACCACAGGGAAAGGCCCAGCCAGGATGTAACTGAGTTAGTGCTTGTGACATTTTGTCTCTGGAAGTTTCAGAATCTGTTGCTACAGAGGCTGGCAGGGACGTGCTTTTCACAGGCCACAGTGGCTCACACCTGTAATCCCAGTGCTTTGGGAGGCCAAGATGGGAGGATAGCTAGAGGCCAGGAGTTTGAGACCAACTTGGGCAACATAGCAAGACCTCATCTCTACAAAGAAAAAAAAAAAAAAGTACTGTGCCACTCAAAGAGACCCAAAAGATCGCTTCCGGCTCCACAATGAGGCAAACACAGAAAGTGAAAGTAAGCATTCAGGAGCATCCACACGCATTTAACAGACCAATGCTATGTTGCAAGAATCTAGTAACAAAAAAGAAATGAGCTTGCATTTTGTATGGTTTTCTAATACAAAAATTTCCATTTCTCATCACATATTAGAGCCCACTGCAAGTAAAAACCTGGGTCCTGGCTGGGCACAGTGGCTCACACCTGTAATCTCAGCACTCTGGGAGGCCGAGCCGGGTGGATCACGAGGTCAGGAATTCAAGACCAACCTGGCCAAGACGGTGAAACCCCATCTCTACTAAAAATACAAAAATTAGCTGGGCCTGGTGGTGTGTGCCTGTAATCCCAGCTACTTGGGAGGCTGAGGCAGAGAATTGCTTAAACCCGGGAGGCAGAGGTTGCAATGAGCCGAGATTGCACCACTGCACTCCAGCCTGGGCGACACAGCGAGATCTCCATCTCAAAAAAAAAAAAAAAAAAAGGCCGGGCGCGGTGGCTCAAGCCTGTAATCCCAGCACTTTGGGAGGCCGAGACGGGCGGATCACGAGGTCAGGAGATCGAGATCATCCTGGCTAACACGGTGAAACCCCGTCTCTACTAAAAAATACAAAAAACTAGCCGGACGAGGTGGCGGGCGTCTGTAGTTCCAGCTACTCGGGAGGCGAAGGCAGGAGAATGGCGTGAACCCGGGAGGCGGAGCTTGCTGTGAGCCGAGATCCGGCCACTGCACTCCAGCCTGGGTGACAGAGCGAGACTCCGTCTCAAAAAAAAGAATTAAAAAAAAAAAAAAAAACTGGGTCCTTAGCACTGATAGTTTGAGAAGCCCTGCTGAGACGGAGGTCTCAGTCACTGACTGAGGATAAAAATGACATGGAAAAATCTGTAGCCCGGGAAATGCAGGGATTCTCTCCAGCTATGAGAGCCACATGGGGGATGCCCAGCCACCAGGAAGTCCAATGTGAGCCCCTCAGCTACCAGCTGCACCCTCAGTAAAGGGCTTTCTGGAATAGTCAAAGGGACAGTGCCCTGGAAGTTGAGAATTTGGCTTTTAGCCTTGGGTTTGGGTTTTTTGTTTATTTTTGAGACAGGGTCTGGCTCTGTCACTCAGGCTGGACTGCAGTGGCACGGTCTTGGCTCACTGCAGCCTCAACCTCCCATAGCCCTGGTTTAGTGGTGTGACCTTGGGCCAATCATTTAATCCTCTGTCCGCTGATTTTCTCATCTGTAAGCTGGAGATCACAATACTAGTGCCTGCCTCATAGGGTTATTCTGTGGAATAAATGTGTCAAGTTGTGAGTGTCAGAGCAGTGCCTGGCATACAGTAAGCGCTATGTATGTGTTCACTATTATTACAATTAGGTAGAAGTCATTTTTCCTTCTCTAGCCTATATTCTACTGAAACAGTTTTTAAACTACGTTTTTGGGATATTCGTTTGTGGAAGAGGTATTTCAAGACTTCCATAAGCATCTGACTTATACTTTATTTTGTTGTTTTGTTTTTGTTTTGTTTTTGGTTTTTGGTTTTTGTTTGTTTTTTTTTTTTGAGACATAGTCTCGCTCTGTCGCCTAGGCTGGAGTGCAACGGCGCAATCTCAGCTCACTGCAATCTCCGCCTCCTGGGTTCAAGCAATTCTCCTGCCTCAGCCTCCTGAGCAGCTGGGAGTACAAGTGCATGCCACCATGCCCGGCTAATTTTTGTATTTTTAGGAGAGATGGGATTTTGCCATGTTGGCCAGGATGGTATCGAACTCCTGACCTCAAATGATCCACCTGCCTCGGCCTCCCAAAATGCTGGGATTACAGGCGTAAGCCACTGTGCCCAGGTTGTTCCAACTGTGTACCACAAAACTAAGCCTGTAGCTGTGGCCATTCATTTCTCAATTATCTGGGGAGAAATAGGGACAAGGCTGGGGGTATAGGAGAAGGACCTCCTGACTGGACAGCAGGAAACCAGCCCTGCCATTAACTACCCAGTGACCTCAGGCAAGTGCATGAACCTCCCTGCCTGCTTCTGAAGGTTTGGGGCTCTGCCACCCTCTGTATCTTGAGGCAAGTGCTTTTGGCAGCAGCCCCTCCTGTCCTTTAGATGAGCGGTCCCCAACTTTTTGGTACCAGGGACTGGTTTCATGGAAAACAATTTTTCCATTGACCTGGTGTAGGGGAAGGTCTCAGGATGATTCAAGCACACTACGTGTATTGTTCACCTTATTTCTATTATCATTACATTGTAATATATAATGAAATAATTCTACAACTCACCATCATGTAGAATCGGTGGGAGCCCTGAGCTTGTTTTCCTGCAACTAGATGGTCCCATGCAGGGGTGACGGGAGACAGTGACAGATCATCAGGCAGTCAATTCTCATAAGAAGCGTGCAACCTAGATCCCTGGCTACGCAGTTCACAATAGGGTTCGTGCTCCTCTGAGAATCTAACGCTGCTGCTGATCTGAGAGGAGGCGGAGCTCAGGCTGTAATGTGCACGACCAACCGGGAACAGCTGTAAATACAGATGAGGCTTTGGTTGCTCACCCGCCACTCACCTCTGGCGGTGTAGGCCCGGTTCCTAACAGGCCACGGGCCAGTATCAGTCCATGGCCTGGGTGTTGGGGACCCCTGCTTTAGATGACAAAACAATCAGCCAGGGCCTGACATAGACTCATGTAGAACCTCACCCTCTTCCCACTCCATTTTCGAGGCTATCCTGTTAATAAGAAAGTAACCAAAAGACAGCAAAGAGAAGGAAGAGGCCCTGCATAAGGATCTCACCCTGAGACCAGGCTAACTGTGGTTTTGGGCTCCTGTCATTTGCCTGGGAAACCTGAGTGTGTCTTTGCAGTTGCTGCCATCCACAGGCCTCTGTCCGACTGGTTTTCATCCCAGCCCACTTAACTTTCCTGCCCAAGAGATACCTGTGGTTTCCACCAGCCACAAGCTACTCCCCCTCCTGAAATGCTCCTACTCCTTCCTGCCCTCAGGGACCAACCAGACCCAGCCTGAAGGCCCAGCTCAGTCTTTCCTGCTTCCCTGCCTCCCTTATTTCCTTATTGTTTATGGCCCTGTTTCACTCCTGCCCCTGTGCTATCCCACAGACCCGACATTTGCACAGCATTCATGGTTGACGGGGCATGTTCACTGAACCCTCAAAATACATTGATTGTCAGCTTCCAAAACAAATCACCAGCTCTGGCATCTTAGGGCTACTGTAACAAAACGCCATACACTGGGTATTCGATTTCAACACAGAAATTGAATCGTTTTGGAGGCTGGGAAGTCCAAGATCAAGGCAGATTTTGTGTCTGGTGAGGGTGTGCTTTCTGGTTCACAGTGCCTTTACGCTGTGTCCCCGCATGGCGGAAGGGGTGAGAGGGTTCCCTTGGGCCTCTTTTAGAAGGGCACCAATTCCATTCACGAAGCCTCCACCCTTGTGACCTAATCACGTCACAAAGGCCCCATCTCCTAATACTATCACCTCAGGGGTTAGGATTTTAATATATACATTTTGAAGGCATGCAAACATTCAGACCACATATCCGGGGAGCTGAGTGGGATTTTGGGCCCCACCTGCCTGTCCAGTGTCACTGGATGGCTGCCTATAGTAGAGGGCTGGCTAGGGACTATTATGCACTTTACGTACACACACCACCTCCTGTGAGCTTGGCATAACCCCTCTGAGGTGGGTGATGGCTTCTTTTTTAGAAACTTCAAACGTGAAGCTCACTTTCAGTCTGGGCTCAGACTGGGTATCTGGTATACCAAACTGTCTTACAAAGAAATAAGCAGAAGCTGATCACACGCTGAAGCTCAGGGCCAATGCAGAGCCTGTAAGAGTCAGAGATAGGTCCAGCCCCATCTATACAATGCCAAAGCCCCCCACCCCCCACCTCAGTCTCAGCCAGGCCTTGCCAGTCCACCCTTCTCCCTCCTCTGCCACCCCTGCCCTTGCCCCTCAGTGGTTGAGGCTCTACAAAGCCCCCGGCAGTCAGGGAACACGGAACCCTAGAATCCTGCAAGGAAGGTCTGGACAAGGCAAATCAGTTCTCCACCTGCGAGGCACACAAGGCCTCCTCTGCACCTAGAGAGCAAATCAGAGGTGGGGCTGTTGGGTATCAAGGGGGCATCTAGGAAATGTGCAGGGGCGTCACTTTTGTTTAGGGTTGGGTTTGGGTTGGTCAGCACAGTGGCTTGAATCCAGAGCCACTCAGATATTTGATGGGGTTGAGGACAGCCCTGCTAAACATTCTGCACCAAGCAAGTCAGTCTTGTAGAAGGAAGGTCTGCCCACGCTGCTAGTACGGCCCCATGAGTAATCACTGAGTCACCTCAGCTATCTTTTCCTTTAGTATCCTCTCCTTATTGTTCATCATCTTGACATTGGCCCAAAGGGTTCAGTCCAGCACTCTGGACTCTACGGCCTGCTCTCAGGCTGCTGGAGGAGGCAGGCATCCAGAAACACGTGACTGAGCCTCTCTGCACTCGGGACTTTTAATCTCCTTA
This sequence comes from Chlorocebus sabaeus, assembly GCF_047675955.1. NCBI lineage: Eukaryota > Metazoa > Chordata > Mammalia > Primates > Cercopithecidae > Chlorocebus > Chlorocebus sabaeus. The sequence continues at coordinate 13,571,769 of NC_132912.1, read as the reverse complement.
ATTGAAATTGATTGCCCTCTTGGAAGGCAGCTCCGCATTGGCCCTGAGCTTCAGCATGTGATCAACTTTTGCTTATTTCTTTTAAAGACCAATTGACACACCATGGTATCCAATCTTCTCCCTGAATACTGGACCTGTTTGCCAACCAGAAGCAAAACCAGAAACACACACACTTAGAAAAACAGCTCAGGAAACAAAAGCGCCTGATAAAAATAAGGAGAGAAATATTCTGCCTCATGGTGACTTAGCATTATACAAAAGGCCAGTCAAAATCCCATTACCAAGGAAAGATGTAATCACACAGGAAAGGAGAGATGGGAAAGGTTGGGGGAAGAGTAAGCTGCCTGAAGCTCACAAGATAAATAAACTGGGCTGGAGAACATCTAAGAACCAGCTGCAGAAACAGATAAAAAGGGAAGAAAAGTGAAACACCTTTTTTTTTTTTTTTTTTGAGACAGAGTCTCACTCTGTCACCCAGGCTGGAGTGCAGTGGTGCAATCTTGGCTCACTGCAATCTCCACCTCCTGGGCTCAAGCAATTCTCCTGCCTCAGCCTCCCAAGTAGCTGGGATTACAGGCATGCACCACCACGCCCAGCTAATTTTTGTATTTCTAGTACAGACAGGGTTTCATCATGTTGCCTAGGCTGGTCTTGAACTCCTGACCTCAAGTGATCTGCCCTCCTTGGCCTCCCAAAGTGCTGGGATTATAGGCATGAGACACCATTCCTGGCCAAAATATCTTTTTAATTGAAAGAAAACCAAACATCAAGAGATTCCTTTGAGCATCCAGATTTGTGTTCATCCAGATACACCACGATCACTCCAAAGCAGCCAGAGCTGGTTTACAAACCAGCTTGGCAGGTCATATCTCTTGGCAAAGCCTCTGATAGGGCCCCTTACCTACCAGACTGATCGTATATCCTGGACATATCTCTCTGTGGGCTCTCCTGTGCAATGCTGGTGGGTCATTTCACCAACTGAGCACTGGGCTTCGAAAGAACAGTCCTAGTTGGGGTGGGGCCACCTTGTAACTTCCAAGCTCTTGGTTCTGTTTCTGCACCAGCTGCACCGGGTTAACACCAGGGCAAAAGAAGTAAGAGGCAGGACCTTAGAGGCAAGATAGCACAGCACTGATAAGTCAATTAATCACTATTGTACATGTCAAACTCAGTGTAAACACCTTGCTTCCTGACCTTCTGAAGATCAAGTCCAGAGTCCAGATTTTAAAAGCACAAAGACCCAGCTGTTTTGCTGTTGGAAAGCTCCACTTACAAATCAATTCAAGTAGAAAGTACTTATTAGTCTCCATGTTCCCTACATAGAGGAAGAAAAACATTTTGTCTACCCTCTTATGTTCAGTTACTGAAGCCTGCAAATTAAATGGATAAAAGCCAGATTAACAAGATAAGTATATAAAAATTTTACCTGATGCTAATATTTTTTCTTACACAGGAGGCCTCACAGAAAATAAGATCCCAGGCTGGGCACAGTGGCTCTTGCCTGTAATCCCAGCACTTTGGGAGGCCAAGGTGGGTGGGTCACTTGAGGGCAGTTGTTCGAGACGAGCCTGGTCAACATGGTGAAACCTTGTCTCTACTAAAAGTATAAAAATTATCTGGGTGTGGTGATGTGCACCTGTGAGTCCCAGCTACTTGACTTGGGCGGCTAAGGCAGGAGAATCACTTGAACCTGGGAAGCAGAGGTTGTAGTGAGCTGAGATTGTGCCACTGCACTCCAGCCTGGGCAACAGAGTGAGAGTCTATCTCAAAAGAAAAAAAAAAAAAGAAGACCCCAAAAAAGTGGTCAGACTTAGGGGCTTATATACCATTTTAACAAAGGGTGATAAATTGTGAAGTGACTAGACAAAGGAAAGCAGATCATTTGGGCTTCTAGGAGTGGTAAATTGTGGAAAGATAACTAGGAAATGTACAGTAGATAAGGGATGAATAGTAGGATTTATTAGGCAGACTCACCTTGGTACTGTCTCCAGTGATAAGTCATCTTCAGTGATTAACAGTTATTCTCCTCTTCTGGTATTAGAGAGAGGCACCACTTCACAAATCCTTTACAAGTGGAAATTTGTGCTACCTTTACAAAGGGAAACGTGGCCTGATTTTAGGCAGAAAGGAGAAGGACAGAGAGCTTTTCCTGTGTCTGTATTTTCCCATTTGCCTTCAGCTCAAAATAATCCTTAAACCAAAGTGGCATATTCTAGGTCCCTTTACCTAGCAGCAGGAAAGTGACATAATGATGAAGGAGAGGGTGAACGCTGTAAAGATAAGGGCTGTAACATTATCAATCATCACTGAACCAGGGCCTAAGCGTGCTGAACACATAGTAGGCATTCAGCAAATATATGTTGAATGAATAAATAAATCAGTGGATGGATGAATGGATGGATGAATATTGGATAAAATAGGATTGGAGCAACTACATAATGTGAAAAAGAAAATTGCAGCTTATTGAATGCTGGCTCCCATAAAATGCCACCAAGGCAATATGTTGATAAAGCAAAGCTCATGGCAGTAAGAGAGAGCACTACCCTGGCAATCATAACAGTGTCTGAGTGGGACAGATAAATTCAGGGTGTTTATGACGTTTAAGAGTCTGGTTTAAGGAAAGTCTTTCAGTGTGGGGCAGTCTACGATTGAATAAGGTTATGATATAATCCAAAATCATGGAGACAGCAAGGTGAGTTAATGGTCATTTGATGCAATCTACCAAAGTTAAGCAGTTTTAAGTAAGTTTAGCGGAAATTTCTAAAACAAACACTAAAGTTACTTGCAATCTTTATCTTTCTGGGCAAGTGTTTCCTGCCATAGTGAAATCACGTTGGTTGATATAGTTTGGATCTGTGTTCCCGCCCCAATCTCATGTCAAACCGTAATCCCCAATGTTGGAAGTGGGTCCCAATAGGAGGTGATTGGATCATGGGGGTGGATCCTTCATGCATGGCTTAGCACCTTCCTCTCCATACTGTTCTCATGATGGTGAGTGAATCCTCATGAGATCTGGTTGTATGAAAGTGTTTGGCAGTTCCCCCACCACATCCTTCTGGTCCAGCGAGGGAAACTCTGTCGCAAAAAAAAAAGAAAAATGAAAAAAAAGAATTGAAAACAACTACTCAAATACATACCTGTATGCCAATGTTCATAGCAGCACCATTCACAACAGCCAAAAGGTGGAAATAACCCTAGTGTTTATCAACAGATAAATGGATAAATGATGTATCCATATGATGGGATCCTATTCAGCCATAAAAAGGAATGACATTCTGACACAAGCTGCAATATGGATGAACCTCAAAAACATTAGGCCAAGAGAAATAAGCTCAGCACAAAAGGAAAATATTGCATGATTCCACTTCTATGAAATATCCAGAATAGGCAAATTCACAGAGACAAAGTACTTTAGAGGATACCAGGGACTGAGGGGAGGGGAAACGGGGAGTCACCACTTAATGGGTATGGGGTTTCTATTTGTGGAGCAACAAAAAGTTTTTGAAATAGATAGTGGTGATGGTTGCACAACATTATGAGTGGAATCAATGCCACTGAATTGTACACTTAAACATGGTGAAAATGGCCAAGTGTGGTGACCTGTTATCTCAGCATTTTGGGAGGCTGAGGCAGGCAGATCGCGTGAGCCCAGGAGTTTGAGACCAGCCTGGGCAACATGGCAAAACCTCATCTCTACAAAAAAATACAAACACACACACACACACACACACACACACACAAAATAGCTGAGTGTGTAGTCCCAGCTACCCAGGAGGTAGAGGTGGTAGGATTACCTGAGCCCAGAAAGTTGAGGCTGCAGTGAACCGTGATCATGCCACTGTACTCCAGCCTGGGTAACAGTGTAAGACCCTGTCTCAGAAAAAAGTCTTACAATTAAAATAAAATGTCTCACAATTAAAAATTAAAGCACACACACACAGTTTTATATGTGTGTGTGTGTGCTTTCTTGTTAATTGTGGAAAATCACTATATTATATATATTTTATCACAATTTTTTTTAAGTTGTAAAGTAAGAAAAATGAAAAATTCCAAGATGGCAGCAGCATAGCATTAACCAAGTCCAGGGTCCTTCTGAGCATGGGCTCTGTATGAAGCCAGCCCTGCTGAGAGGATGCAGAGCCCAAATCTAGGTGTCATTCCAGCTCCTGGAGACCAAGAGCGTGAAAGAAAGTGCCTCACTGGGTCACTGTAGACCTACTTCCACTCCAGAATCTACTCAGTGATCAACGAAGATGATCATGTAGCTCACGCCTATAATCCCAGCACTTTGGGAGGTGAGGCGGGTGGTTCTCTTGAGGTCAGGAGTTCAATACCAGCCTGGCCAATATGGTGAAACCCCGTCTCTACTAAAAATAAAAAAATTAGTAAGGCATGGTGGTGCACGCCTGTAATTCCAGCTACTCATGAGGCTGAGGCAGGAGAACCACTTGAACCCAGGGGGCAGAGGTTGCAGTGAGCCGAGATTGCACCACCGCACTCCAGCCTGGGCGACAAGAGCGACACTCCGTCTCAAAACAAACAAACAACAACAAAACAAACAAACAAACAAACAACCATATATTAGTACCAATGAGAGGTGGAGAAGGGAATGAAAAGGTGGGCAAGGCATAGCTTTGTCCCAAGAAACCTAACAAAAATGAGACTGCTTGCCACGTTGGCCACTTGCGCGTTTGATGATCAATCCTTGATCTGGGCTTTACTGAGCAAAAACAGTGCCCTCATTGCAAGCCAAACCAAATCAGTGACCTCAAGATGAGCTTCCAGAGCCTGGAGGCTACCTCTTGCTTGCAGGAAAAATATACACGTTCACTCATGGCCTTCAGCTCTTTCACCTCTGGGTGGTCACTCAATGGGAGCGTGGGGACTCTGCCTGCTGGCAGAGACCAGATCCCAAACCAAACATCCCCATTAAAGTTATAAGAAACAGTTCTCTGGCTCCAACCCTGTCTACCATTTGAGTGCCCCAGCCACCCAAAAGCTTCTCTCATCATTTCTGGGACATTTCATGGGTATTTGTGATTCTCTCAACAACCCCATAGTACACAATACTTCCTCCAATTCTAACCCTGGTTTTCCTCAAGGATAGGCACTGCATCAACCTCTGACAGCCTGGAAGCCCCAGGAAGTTGCCTCTCCCCAGTCCTGCCTCCAACGCAGGTGCCTGTGGCCAAGCAGGACATCAATCCAGCCCCGGTGCTATGCTCTTCCTCCCTGAAGAAGAGAGAAGCCTGAATCACCCCCAGCACCCCAGCGTGGGGCCATGGCGTAGGTTCTTAGGCACTCCTAAGATCCCCGAGGAAGGTCCAGGAGGACGATGTGTGGCCTTGCTGTGCTAAAAGTTCCCTTTCAGGGTTGGTGCCAGGCCTGGGATCTGCCCCAACAGCCCTCCAGGCAAATCTGGATGGGGCCTGAGTCCTGGAGATTTCAGTTTGATCTGCAGTTCCTGACATACCAGAAGTGCAGGGCCCCAGGTGCTACTGCAGCCAAAAAATCACAATACACCTTCAGTCCCGATCCCTTCTCCTCCAACGCACTAGGACTACCGATATCACAGGCAAGAGCCTGGCTTGAGAGATGGGAGCATAAAACAGCACAATGTTCCAGTTACCGCCTTTTGGGGTTTTCGAGTCAAACCACTCTTCTTTTAATAAGGTAGTGAACAGATTGGCTTTTTCAAAAAAAAATTTTTTTTAAACCCATAGATAGGACCTTTGGAAAATGTGCTGAAATAGTGCCCCCTAATGGGTGCCCTTCACCACCACACTCTACTGTCACGTTGCCACCCCTCTGTTATAGGAAAGGGTTCCTGATCCAGACCCCAAGAGGGGTTCTTGGATCTCACCCAAGAAAGAATTCAGGATGAGTCCATAGAGTAAAGTGAAAGTGTATTAAGAAAGTAAAGAACCAGGCACAGTGGCTCACGCCTATAATCCCAGCACTTTGGGAGGCCGAGGCAGGTGGATCATGAGGTCAGAAGTTTGAGACCAACCTGGCCACGAGGTCTGGAGTTCGAGACCAGCCTGGTCAATATGATGAAACCCTGTCTCTGCTAAAAATACAAAAATTAGCCAGGCGTGGTGGCGCTTGCCTGTAGTCCCAGCTACTCAGGAGGCTGAGGCAGGAGAATTGCTTGAACCTGGGAGGCAGAGGTTGCAGTAAGCCGAGATTGTGCCACTGCACTCCAGCCTCAGCAACAGAGCGAGACTCCCTCTCAAAAAAAAAAAAAAAAAAAAAGAAGAAGAAAGTAAAGGAATGAAGAATGGCTACACCATCTGCTGGTTGCCCATTTTTATGGTTCTTTCTGGATTATATGCTAAACAATGACTGGATTATTCATGCCTCCCCTTTTTAGACCATATAGGATAACTTTTTGAGACAGAGTCTTGCTGGGTCACCAGGCTGGAGGGCAGTGGCGCAATCTTGGCTCACTGCAACCTCTGCATCTTGGGTTCAAGTGATTCTCCTGTCTCAGCCTCCTGAGTAACTGGGATTACAGGCACGCACTAATACGCCTAGCTAATTTTTTTGTTGTTGTTTGTTTGTTTGTTTGAGATGGAGTTTCATTCTTGTTGCCCAGGCTGGAGTGCAATGGCACAATTTTGGCTCACTGCAACCTCTGCCTCCCAGGTTCAAGCAATTCTCCTGCCTCAGCCTTCCGAGTAACTGGGATTACAGGCGCCCGCCACCACACCCGGCTAATTTTTTGTATTTTTAGTAGAGATGGGGTTTCTCCATGTTGGTCAGGCCGGTCTCGAACTCCTGACCTCCAGTGATCTGCCTGCCTCAGCCTCCCGAAGTGCTGGGATTACAGGCGTGAGCCACTGTGCCAGGCAACAAGATATATGCTTATCCTCATTTTACAGATGAGGCTCCTGGGGCTCAGAGTTTGAGCAACATCCTTGACTCTATAAGGAGTCACTGACAACTTGGGCTCTGGAGCCCAGCTGGCTTGATTCAAATCTACCTCCCCTATTTATGAGCTGTGTGACCTCAGACAAGTTAGTTGACTTCTCTGTGCCTTCATTTCTCCATCTGTACAACAAAACAATGATAGTATCTATCTCATAGGATTACCATGAGAATTCAATGAGTTAGTGCTGGGAACTGTCCCTGTTACCTAGTCAGAGCTCCAAAAATAGATGGGTTGTTGTTATTCTACTCCAAAATCCATGCTTTTTTTCCATGAGATGGCTTTGTCCCCCAGTCTCTACTGAGAGATTAAGAATACACTGCACATTAAAATAAACGGGTGTCTTTTTACTGAAGTGATGCTAAATGCTTAGATGAAGGAAGAGATCAACAGCAATCCAAACTCATCTACGTTACAATTCTCCCTGATGTTCTCAGGGCAGTGACACTAAGCCAAGAGAACGAACTCCATTTAGACCTCTCTTCCTTCCACCCGCATCTTCCTCCTTTCCCTTCTCACTAGGTTCTCGAGGGTAAATTCATCTTTTTGGAATTGCAAGGGCAGTTGCTGCAAACGTCTGCACTCACTATGTCTTACTAGGTCAGTCCTTTGTCTGGTACTAGGAGAAAGGTCTGAAGATCTGGAGTCGATTTCTGGCCCACCTATTTACTGCGTGACCAACTACAAGTCCCCTAATCCCTGAGCCTCTATTTTGTCATCTGTGTAAAACAACTTCCTCCCCAGACTTACGTGAGAATCAAATTAATAATGTGTGTTAAGATGTAAGATGGAGGCCATCAAGGTGGCTCAAATGTGTAATCCCAGCACTTTGGTAGGCTGAGGCAGGAAGTTCGCTTGAGCCCAGGGGTTTGAGACCAGCCTGGGAAACACAGCAAGACCCCGCATCTCCATCTCTACAAAAATAAAAAAATTAGCCAGGCGTGGTGGTGCACACCTGTAGTCCCAGCTACTTGGGAGGCTGAGGCTGGAGGATCTCTTGAGTCCAGGAGTTCCAGGCTGCAGTGGGCTAATTGAATCACTGCACTCCAGCCTGGGTGACAGAGTCTCACTCTGTCTCAGAAAAAAAAAAAAAAAATTAACACGTAAGATGGTTTGTAAACCGTAAATTATAGTGCATGGGAGAAATCAGGTCTCTTTGATTCACCTGGCAGGAAATCTTGCATCTTGGCTTTCCCAGCCATCACTCTCAGTTGCAGTCAGCTTGCTGAGAACATTCTGTAAGAAGCTGCCTAGATTTCACCTTCCTTGGGGCAGGGTGGGGACGGAAGAGTGTCAGGGAGACTCTTGTAGTAAGTACCTCTCTGCTGAAAGAGCTTTTAGCAGTGACAGAGTGTGAAGGAGGAGGCCTATGTGGGAATGGAGAGGGTGGGGCAGGGAAGAGTCCTACTAGTAAAATTGGTTTAGAACAGCCCAGTGCCTATGGGGGTCGACTGGGGAATACATGAGATGCCTTACCAAGTCTGGAACAAGTTTCTCAGGAAAGGGAGCCTGATCCTGCTCTAGGGAGACTGGAAAGCTCTTAGGGATAGGGTTAAGTGAAAGCATTTGTTTCTTGACACTGTATCTTCCAACTTAGGTGAAGGATAAATGTCAAAGAAGAGATAAATGTCATGCATCACTCTGGAAATGCCCAATCCGCCTACTCCAGAGTAGTGATCAGGGACTTAAGAATGGAAAAATTTGTCATTTGATGACTTATTACAGGAACTATGGACCCTGCCCGAGTTCTTGTCAATGGTGAAATCAGTGAGGACACATCTGGGCTCCCTGTTAACACCAAGTGTGTATGCAACAGTGGACATGTGGACAGAAATAACTGGGTATGTGAGGGCACCTCACCCAGTAAAGGCTTGGGGGACAGTGATGAGAGGGTGGAGCTGAGGGGGTGGAGAGAAATGGCAGCCCAGGACAGTGGGAAGAAGATGGAGGAGCCTGAGGAACGAGCTGTCCCTGAGAGAGAACCTACAGTGTGCCCCTCACCATGCCTTCCACAAAGCCACAATTATGCTCCTTCCAAATTAGATTGCCTCCTTTCAAAAACTCACCATACCCAAAGAGTCCATAAAACCTCTCGCCAACCCTGCTGTCAGATGTGACTATTACAGGCAGCACAAAGAATAGAAAAGCTACAGAACTGTTCTTGTTCCTTTTTTGTTTTAGAGATAGGATCTCATTCCGTCACCCAGGCTGGAATGCAGTGGTGTGATCATAGTGAAGTAGTGTCATTGTCTGGGGTAAATACCCACGTTTTGTTGTCTCACACCAAGGGAACCGAGGATGTGGACACACAGGAAGTGGGTTTAGGAGCAGAGGTTTAATAGGCTAAAGAAAGAGAAAGGATAATAGCTCTCTCTCCTGTGAGGGCCAAAGATTGGTTGGATCAGGTGTGACGTTTACATAGTGCGCAAAGAAGCTGGCTACCCCACCCTAATCTTTTTATTATGCAAATGGATTTCCTACTTGGCCAGCGCCATATTGTCTGCTCCTTACTGTACACGCGGTTGGAAGGAAAGGGAAGATGGAGCCTACATGTTGAACATGTCTGACCCCAGGTAGCCTTTTCCTATTGGCACAGCTGCTAGCATTCACCCGTGCAAGCTTCCACTTTGTTTATCTATGTCTGCAGCTCAATATTACAGGCTGATCATTGTTAGAAAAGAAATAATTTGGGGGCTGCTTTTCAGTAAAAGGAAAACTTTTAAAACCTTACCGAGGACTTCCTTACCCTCACTAGCTACCTAAATAATTTCTTCTTAACTCCTATATCAATAGCTTAATGCAGCCTTGAACTCCTGGGCTCAAGCAACCTACCTACCTCAGCTTCCCAAGTAGTTGGGACTACAGGCGTGCACCACCATGTCCAGCTAAATTTTTTTTTTTTTAAATAAATGGGGTCTAGCTATGTTGCCCAGGCTGGGCTTCCTGCAGCTTTGACCTCCTGGCCTCAAGCAATCCTCCCAAAGTTGGGGGATTATTGGCATGAGCCACCACACTCTACTCACAGCTGTTCATAAAACTTCAGACGATACACAGTTTTAATGCCCAGAATTTAACTACATGGAGTATGTTCCCAGCTTCCTGTAGTTTCTGATCTCTGGATAACACACCTCTCTCATTTTTGCTCTCCCAGTCCTTCCACCAGCTTTATAACTTAACTCCCTGCATTCAAGCAATATCTGAGGTGATTTCTGCTTTTTTCTACTGAACACTTACTGATAAACCCTTTTTCCATTTCTTTTCCTTTGTAGATTTGTGTAAATACCCAAGGTTTTATTATTCAGGTGCCTGTCCTTTCTCCTTTTTGCTGAGTTGTTCAATGTGACCTTTCTGATTTTATTTTATTATTATTATTATTATTTTTTTGAGACAGAGTCTCACTCTGTCACCCAGGCTGGCGTGCAGTAGTGTGATGTCGGCTCACTGCAACCTCTGCCTCTCGGATTTAAGGGATTCTCGTATCTCAGCCTCCCAAGTAGCTGGGACTACAAGCACTAGCCACCATGCCCAGCTAAGTTTTTGTATTTTTAGTAGAGACGGGGTTTTGCCATGTTGACCAGGCTGGTCTCAAACTCCTGACCTCAGGTGATCCCCCTGCCTTGGCCTCCCAAAGTGCTGGCATTACAGGCATGAGCCACTGCACCCGACCCTTTCTGGTTTTAATTTTTTGGTTATCATCATTTCTTCCCATCACACTCTCAACATTGAGAGGTGATAGTCGACGCTTGCCTTTCATTGCGCTCCTCTGCTCTTAGATCCTTGCTACGTTAAACTACAAAGCAGCTAAAGCACTGGACAACCCAATGCCTTCCTTTGGAACACTGCCACCTGGGAGCATCGCTGAACGTTTTGTTCCACTGGGTCATTAGAAACAAGATCTGCAGGTCAGATGTGGTGGCTCTTGCCTGTAATCCCAGCACTTTGGAAGGCTGAGGCCAGCATATCACTTGAGGTCAGGAGTTCAAGACCAGTCTGGCAAAACCCTATCTCTACAAAAATACAAAACATTAGCTGAGCGTAGTGGCGCACACCTGTAATCCCAGCTCCTCGGGAGGCTGGGACAGGAGAATCACTTGAACCCAGGAGGCGGAGGTTGCAGTGAACCAAGACCATGCCATTGCACTCCAGCCTGGGCGACAGAGGGAGACTTCATTTTAAAAAAAAAAGAAAAAAGAAAAAACAAGATCTGCCACAGCGGTGCTCTGCCCCTGTTGAAGGGAACTATGCATAACTAATGAACAGGAAGATAAGTAGCAAAATGCCTGATCCTTCTCAACATGCTTCTAATAACTTTCAAGTTTCCCAGTCTAGATTTCTTTATCTATCTTCTTTCCTTCCTAAATGGTTACTCCAAACCTTCAAACCTAGACATTTTTTAGTCTATAATTGCTCTTCCTTTCCTCCCCATCAGATGGTACTTTTCTCTGCCGAGGATTAACCCAGCTTCTCGGTCACACTGACACACTTGATTTTTTTTTTTTTTTTTCCAGATAGGGTCTCGCTCTGTCACCCAGGCTGGGGTACAGTGGCTTGATCTCAGCTCACTGCAACCTCTGCCTCCTGGGTTCAAGTGAGTCTCCTGCCCCAGCCTCATGAGTAGCTGGGATTACAGATGTATTACCACCACACCTGGCTAATTTTTGTATTTTTCATAGAGACGGGGTTTCACCACGTTGCCCAGGCTGGTTTCAAACACTTGGACTCAAGCAATCCATCTGCCTCGGCCTCTCAAAGTGTTGGGATTATGGGCGTCAGCCACTGCGCCTGACCCAGTGTACACATTTGAAATAAGAGCTGGCTTGTTCTCTAGTTGTGGATGCTGAGACGTCAGAGGTACCCAACAATCCAGCAGATTTAAGACTGGTCTCTATCTCGTAGCACTGCAAATACCACATGGGATAGATACCAGATCTCTGTTTCAAAGCTGAGGTAAATAATGTTCAGAAGAGTTACTACTTGTCCAAAGTCACAGAGAGGGTAGGAGGCAGAGCCAGGTCCTGAACCCAGGTCTTTCTGTTGCCAAACACTGCAATCAACCGAGGAAAACATAAACGAAAGTACTGGATCTTAAATTCCAACAAAACACTGTCGCTCCCCTGTCAACCTGCTGGAGTTCTTGGATAAACATTTCATTTGGGCATTTTTCAGCAACGCTAGAAGGTTTATCAGGAGAACTTCCAGTTCAGAAGGGCCTTCCAGAGTTAACGTCTCCTGAACCATTCACGCATGTGGAATACATTACACCAACAAGGAGGGTGGTGTGGCAGGCAACACAGGGCATAGAAGCCAGGAAACAGAGTAGGGAGATCATTCGTTTCACCTTTATACACCTATGTTACATCTGCTACAACAAGCTGGATTCTTTTATAACGGAAAGCATCTAATAACAAAATTAGGAGCTCGTGGCAAAGATAGTATTATACGTTCACCAAATCCCATTTTATTGTCTTCTTCCTATGTACACAAGAAGACTATAATTCCCAGCCTATTTTGCCCTTAGATTGGGCCACCATAACTGGATTCTGACCAAAGGGACATGGGCAGAAGGGATGTATACCACTTTCAAGCCTGCCCTTAAAATCTCCCATGTCATTATCCACCCTCTCTCTTCCTCTTCCGTGGCAAATTGTTTTTTGAGAGAGGTTCTCATTCTGTCACCCAGGCTGGAGTGCAGTGGTGTGATCACAGTTCAGTGTAGCCTTGATTTCCTGGGCTCGAGTGATCCTCCCACATCAGACTTGCAAGTAGCTGGGACCACAAGTGTGCACCACCATGTCTGGCTAATATTGTTTGTAGATATGGGGTCTCGCTAGGTTGCCCAGACTGGTCTCAAACTGCTGGACTCAAGTGATCCTCCCACCTTGGCTTCTCAAAGTGCTGGGAGTACAGGCATCACGAGCCACCACACTTGGTCTGTGGCAAGTTCTTGAGGGCACATGATGGAGATGACACCATCACAAGAGGGATGGAGCCTAGATTCCTGAACCAATTATTAGAGGAAAGCCACCACAGAAAGCCACTTGACCTACATCAAACAATAACCTGTTGTATTGATATAAGAGTTAAAAAGAAATTATTTAGGCAGATAGTGAGGGTAAGAAAGTCCTCGGTAAGGTTTCCAGTCCCCAAATCATTTCTTTTCTAACAAAAAGCAGCCTGTAAATTCGAGCTGCAGACATAGACTAGCAAGCTGGAAGTTTGCAAGGGTGAATGCCGGCAGCTGTGCCAATAGTAAAAGGGGCCAGGCATGTTCAATATGGAGGCTCCCTCTTCCCTTTTCTTTATCAACCATGTGTATAGTAAGGAGCAAACAACATGGTGCCGGCCAGGTAGCAAACCGTCTGCATAATAAAAGATTAGGATGGAGTGGCCACTTTCTTCCTGGGCTATGTAAATATCACACCTGGTCCAACCAATCTTTGGGCCCTATGTAAATCAGACACTGCCTCTTCAAGTCAGTCTATAACCCCACCCTACCCCCACCCCCACAATTCACCACAGACTGGAAGACCCACGCGGGAGCCCCTCTCTCTCTGCAGGAGAGAGAGCTTTTCTCTTTCTCTCTATTAAATCTCTCTCACATTTAAGCCTCTGCTTTTAAACTCACTTCTTGTGTGCCCGCATCATCAATTTCCTTAACATGAGATGGCAAACCTCCAGTATTTACCCCTGACAACGACGCTGCTTCAGTAGGAAGTCATTGAAAATAAAGAGTTTCTTTGTTACCGTAGCACAACCTTACCTATCCTGACTAATTTGGATTTCGTATATGCCAGGGGATTCCAATATCCCACAGAAGTCCTGAGAGGGCCTCTTGGTTGCCTCACTCATGGAAACAGCCTTTTGGTGTTTTTAGGACCTGGATTTATTTCAGATTCTAAGTTCATATGAGGATATATTTCTGAGTAGAGTTCCGTTTCCTTCTTCTCCCTCTGAATTACCTTCTCATTCTCACTTTGTTGTGGTGTGCTTGTTCCAAAGAGAAATAAATCAACAACTTCATCACAAAGCACATAGTGCACGTACTTTACATTCTCACTGAAACAAGACCTGAAAAAGGAGGAAATTTTATTACAGTTTTATTCCCCCTCAGGGACCGTTCTGAATTTTACCATCCTAATATTTACTTCTTGTTATGGTAAAACCTTGAGTAAACCATCAGGGACTGAGTTGTTCTAGACAAGTGTTTTGCATAAATAGAGTTTATGCATTTAGGCATTAAAATGCTGTTGACTCTCACATGTTTGCAAGGAAATATTAAATAGGAAATAGGAAGCATAGTGAATGAACTGGGGTGACATATTTTGCCTTTTCATGGCGATTCAGGATTCACCTGAGTTCCTTAAATGTGCTATGCTCCCTGCAGAGGCTGGAGCCATCATCTCTGCCTGGAGCAGTTTTTTCCTTCCTTTGTCTCATTAAATCATTCCTATCCTTTGTTTGTCAATTCACAGAGTAGCTCCCTCAGGCACAACTGTATACATTTACTAAAACTCATCTAACTCTTCACCCAAAACAGGCGAATTTTGTGGCATGTAAATTATACCTCAATAATGTTGTTAAAAACAAAACACACACACTATCCAGGAGGTGATGCATGAACATAACCCCTGCTCTTCTTAAAAAAAAAAAAAAAAATTTTTTTTTGAGACAGGGTCTCCCTCTGTCATCCAGGCTGGAGTATGCAGTGGCATGATCTCTGCTCACTACAGTCTCAACATCCAGGGCTCAAACGACCCTCCTGCCTCCACCTCCCAAGTAGATGGGACCACAGGCATGTGTCAACATGCTGAGCTAATTTTTTTTTTTAGAGATGGGGTCTTGCTGTATTACCCCGGCTGGTCTAGAACTCCTGGCCTCGAGCAGTCCTCCCACCTTACACTTCCAAAGGGCAAGGATTACAGGCTTGAGTCACCACTATGGCACGTTATCTCTGTGAGCTTCCTCCCAAAACCCATAACCCCAGTCTAACCATGAGAAGAACATTAATCAAATTCTAATAGACGGCATCCTACAAAATTTACTGGACCAATACTCTTCAAAATTGTCAAGGTCATCAAAAGCAAGGAGAGGCTGAGAAATTGTCACAGCTAAGGGGAGCGTAAGGAGACATGATGACTACATGTAATATGGTTACACGGATGGGGTCCTAAGACAGAAAAATGACGTCAGACAGAAACTACATAAATCTAATACCTGGCTGGGCATGGTGGTTCACGCCTGTAATCCCAGCACTTTGGGAGGCTGAGTCATGTGGATCACTTGAGGCCAGGAGTTTGAGACCAGCCTGGACAAGATGGTGAAACCCTGTTGCTACTAAAAATACAAAAATTAGTCAGGCATGGTGGCGGGTGCCTGTAATTCCAGCTACTCAGGAGACTGAGGCAGAAAAATCACTTGAACCCAGAAGGTGGAGTTTGCAGTGAGCCAAGATTGCACCACTGCACTCCAGCCTGGGCGACAGGAAAATTCTCCATCTCCAGAAAAAAAAAGAAAAATCTGAATATCTTGTGGATTTTAGTTAATAATAAAGTATCAACACTGGTTCAGTATTGTAAGAAACGTACCATACTGATGTAAGATGTTAGAAACAGAGGAAACAGTGCAAGATATATGGGAACTACTCTTTGTATTAACTTCATGATTTCTCTGTAAATCTATAACCATTCCTAAAAATAAAGTTCATTTGGCTGCGCATAGTGGCTTATACCTGCAATTCCAGCACTTTAGGAGACTGAGGCAGGTGGATCAGTTGAGTCCAAGAGTTCAAGACTGGCCTGGCCAACATGGTGAAACCCCGTCTTTACCAAAAATACAAAAAATTACCTGGGCAGCACACTTGTAGTCCCAGCTACTCAGGAGTCTGAGGCACGAGAATCGACTGAACCTGAGAAGTGGAGGTTGCAGTGAGCTGAGATTGCACTACTACACTCCAGCCTGGGTAACAGAGACTCTGGCTCAGAAAATAAATACATAAAGTTCATTTAATTTACATTTTTTAGGAATTCCCCAGTTCCCAAGCCAAATCTAATCACCTGCTCTGCATGCATATAGCAATCTGGACTACTGGCTGAATGAATTAATTTATCACCATATGTAATTATATGTTTGTGCATTTTGCTCACTGCCATGTCTTAGTGCAAGGTCAGGGCCTGGCTCTTGACAATGCTTAGTAATATACACGGAGTAAAAGTGCAACCTCACAGAATAAAAGTTTCATGACAACAGGATTTCGTCGGTTCTGTTCTCTGTTGTATCCCCATCACCTAGATGATGTCTGGCACACAGTACACATTCAGTCAGGATAAATTCCTCCCCAAGTGTAGTCAAGGAATCTTTTCCCTAGTGATCCAGGGCTCTCGACCACCCTGGATCCCTTTGGGGTGGCCTGTCCGCTGTGGGTTGGGGTCACAGGCTTGTGGGAAGGGGGGATTGACTTCCCTGGTCCTGGCTGAGGCTCCACTAGGCTCTGCAGAAGGTTTTCAGCTTGAGCAACTCGCTGCTCAGTTAGCACCATTTACCAAAATGAGGGAAAGTAAGACAGGGGCAAGGAGGAGGTGCAGTTTGAAGAAGATCTGTGAGACATCTAATTGACAAGATCAAGTAGGAAATTGCATACATCTGTCTACAACTCAGGGGCGGCATAAAGCTGCAGCTATAAAGCTGGAATTCATCAGCCTTAAAGATGGTGTCTGAAACCATGAGAATGATAGTGCATTTGCTGCGGGAAACAGCATGGCAATTCCTCAAAAGATTAAACGTGGAATGACCACAGGATCCAACAATTCTGCTTGTGGGTATATACCCAAAATAATTGAAAACAGGGTATCAAAGAGACATTTATACACAAATGTTTATAGCAGCTTTATTCATAATACCAAAAGGTGGAAGCAACCCAAGTATTTATCGACAGACAAATGGATTTTTTTAATGTGGTCTATTCATACAATGGAATATTATTTGCCCTTGAAAAGGAAGGACATTCTAACCCATGCTACATGGATGGACCTTGAGGATATTATGCTACAGGAAGTATGCCAATCACAGAAGGACAAATACTGTATGATGCCTTTTTTTTTTTTTTTTTTTTTGAGACAGAGTTTCGCTCTTATTGCCCAGGCTGGAGTGCAATAGTGTGATCTCAGCTCCCCACAACCTCTGCCTCCCAGGTTTAAGCAATTCTCCTGCCTCAGCCTCCTGAGTAGCTGGGATTACAGACATGTGCCACCACGCCTGGCTAATTTTGTATTTTTAGTAGAGACGGGATTTCTCATGTTGGTCAGGCTGGTCTCGAACTCCCGACCTCAGGTGATGCACATGCCTCGGCCTCCCAAAGTGCTGGGACTACAGGCATGAGCCACCATGCCCGGCCTGTATGATGCCATCTCTATGAGATCCCTACAGTAGTGAAATTCATGGAGACGGAAAGTAGAATGATGGTTGCCAGAGGCTGGGCGGGGGAGGGAATGGTGAATTGTTTCACGGGGGACAGAGTTTCTGTTTGGGGAGATAGAAAGGCTCTGGAGACAGATGGTGGTGATGGTCGCATGACAATGTAAACATACTTAATGCCACAGACTGCACAACTACAAACGGTTAAAATGGCCAGGCGCGGTGGCTCACATCTGTAATCCTCGCACTTTCAGAGGCCGAGGCAGTGGATTGCCTGAGCTCAGGAGTTCAAGACCAGCCTGGGCAACATGGTGAAACCCCATCTCTACTAAAATACAAAAAAAAATTAGCCAGACATGGTGGTGGGCACCTGTAGTACCAGATACTCGAGAGGCAGAGGCACAAGAACTCTGCTTGAACCCGGGAGGCAGAGGTTGCAGTGAGTCGAGGTCATGTCGCTGCACTCCGGCCTGGGCAACGGCTGGAGACTCTGTCTCCAAAAAAAATTAATAATAATAATAATTAACAAATATAAAAATAAAAGCAGTTAAAATGGTAAATGTGTGTGTGTGTGTATATGTGTGTGTGTGTGTATATATGTGTATGTGTGTATATATATGTGTGTGTGTGTGTATATGTGTGTGTGTGTGTGTGTGTGTGTGTGTATATATATATTTTTTTTTTTCTGAGACAGAGTTTCGCTCTTGTTGCCCAGGCTGGAGTGCAATGGCATGATCTCAGCTCACCGCAACCTCCGCCTCCTGGGTTCAAGCGATTCTCCTGCCTCAGCCTCCAGAGTAGCTGGGATTACAGGCCTGCACCACCATGCCCAGCTAATTTTGTATTTTTAGTACAGACAGGGTTTCTCCATGTTGATGAGGCTGGTCTTGAACTCCCAACCTCAGATGATCCACCCACTTTGGCCTCCCAAAGTGCTAGGATTACTGTCATGAGGAACCACGCCCACCTTGTTATGCATATTTTACCACAATAAAAGAACTCATTATTATGTACTGAATGCTTCCTGTATGCCCAGCATGTTTTAAGAGATGTCTGTGTTTCAAACTCATTGAATCCTCCTATTTTCAAGGTAGGTACATTATCACCACCATTTTATAGGCAAGGAAAGTAGTGATCAGAGAAGTTAAGTAAAGAGCTTATGCTCACACAGCTTCTAACTAGCCAGGCTAGGAATTGGATTTAGACAGTTGGGGTCCAGCACCCAAGCTTTTTATTTAACATACTGTTTGAGGCTGGGAACGGTGGCTCACGCCTGTAATTCCAGCACTTTGGGAGGCAGAGACGGGTAGATCACAAGGTCAGGAGATCGAGACCTTCCTGGTTAACACGGTGAAACCCCGTCTCTACTAAAAATACAAAAAATTAGCCGGGTTTGGTGGCGGGCACCTGTAGTCCCAGCTACTCGGGAGGCTGAGTCAGGAGAATGGCGTGAACCCGGGAGGCGGAGCGTGCAGTGAGCTGAGATCACACCACTGTACTCCAGCCTAGGTGACAGAGCCAGATTCCATCTCAAGAAAAAAAAAAATACTGTATGAGTGTGAGAGATTACATCACTACTACAAGAATGTATGTTTTACATTAAAAAGTAAATTTTTAGGCAGGGTGTGGTGGCTCACACTATAATCCCAGCACTTTGGGAGGCCAAGGCGGAAGGATCACTCGGGACCAGGAGTTCAAGACCAGCCTGGGCAACATAACAAGACATTGTCTCAAAAATAATAATAATAATTAGCCAGGCGTGGTGGTGGCACACACCTATAGTCCCTGCTACTTGGGAAGCTGAGGCAGGAGGATTGCTTGGGGCTACAGTGAGCTATGATGGCACCACTGCCTTCTAGCCTGGACAGAGTGAGACCCTGTCTCAAGAATTAAAAAAAAAAAGGGCCAGCCACAATAGCTCACACCTGTAATCCCAGCATTTTGGGAGGCCAAGGCACTTGGTCACTTGAGGTCAGGATTTTGAGACCAGCCCAGCCAACATGGTGAAACTCCGTCTCTACCAAAAATACGAAAATTAGCCAGGTGGCGGCACACGCCTGTAACCCCAGCTACTTGGGATGCTGAGGCAGGAGAATCGCTTGAACTCGGGAGACGGAGGTTGCAGTGAGCCGAGATAGCACCACTGCACTCCAGCCTGGGCGACACAGTGAAACCTGTCTCAAAAAAAAAAAAAAAAAAAGTAAAAAGAATAATTTTTTATGAGAATTTAAACGAAGACTGAAGTTACAACTCCTAAGCAGCTAGGCCCTGGCCTTTTACCATGTTCAGACAGCGCCTCCCTGCATAGGGCCTGGGGCTGCAGAAGGGATGAGGAGTTCAAGGAACTGGAGCGGGAAGGACAGTTATCAGACCATTTTATCATCTCTGAAAAATTGCTCTATGGCCAGGGATGACCCCTGGAAATACCCATCGGAGGTTTCCTGCCGTGTGTGTAAGGCCAGCGGGGCCCACAGCACCTTTCCCTCCTTGGCCCTTAGGAGGATTCAGCCCCGACTCAGACTCTCTCGGCCAAGAGACCAGAGCCCCGGTTCCAAGGCAGGTGAACCCAGAAAGGAGATCTGCAGCTCCCTGGCAGCTGAGGGAGAAGCTTGCTATGCCATTTGGGGCTGCTGTGTTGTGTTATCAATGAAACCACTCAGACAAAAGCAATGCCAAGGCGTGGCTACTCCAGACCTGCAACTCAGAAACACACAGGGTCCTCACATGGCCTTCCCTCTGCGTAAGTCTGTTCTAATCGCCTCTTCTTAGAAGGACACCAGTCATTTTGGACTACAGCCCACCCTAAGGGCCTCATTTTTGTTGCTGTTGTTGTTGCTTTAAACCTTTATTTTGAGTTCAAGGGTACATGTGCAGGTTTGCTATATAGGTTAAACTCATGTCATAGGGCTTTGTTTTACAGATTACTTTGTCACCAAGGTACTAAGCCTAGTACCCAATAGTTATTTTTTCTGCTCCTCTCCCTCCTCCACCCTCTACCCTCAAGTGGGCCCCAGTGTGTGTAGTTCCCCTCTGTGCGTCCATGTGTTCTCATCATTTAGCTCCCACTTGTAAGTGAGAACATGGGCTGTTTGGTTTTCTGTTCCTGCATTAGTTTGCTAAGGAAAAGGGAAGGGCCTTATTTTAACTTCATCACCAGTGTAAAGACTGTATCTCCCAATGTGTTACATTCTGAGACATCGAGGGTTAAGGCTTCAACACATGGATTTCGAGAGAGACATAATTCATCCTGTAACAGCATGTAAATAAGTAAGGATGCCCCACCCAATAAAGCCCTAGCATAATTCCAGTCAAAATGATTTGTTTAACCTATTGAAAAATAGCTAAATTTTTACCAAGGGAGGCAGAGAAACAGAATCATTCTGTCATCTTCGTTTCTGCTCTCAACTGCTTTCAAACAACATTTCAAAAACATCTATGACAGTTTAAACCTCAGAACTTGTTAGCTATGGTTTTTCTCCC
This sequence comes from Chlorocebus sabaeus, assembly GCF_047675955.1. NCBI lineage: Eukaryota > Metazoa > Chordata > Mammalia > Primates > Cercopithecidae > Chlorocebus > Chlorocebus sabaeus. Next base: position 13,550,948 of record NC_132912.1, on the reverse strand, counting down.
CAATGTTGTTTTGTTTTGTTTTGTTTTGTTTTTTTGAGATGGAGTCTCGCCTTGTCACCCAGGCTGAAGTGCAACGGCGAGATCTCGGCTTACTGCAACCTCCACCTCCCAGGTTCAAGGGATTCTCCTGCCTCAGCCTCCCAAGTAGCTGGGATTACAGGCACATACCACCATGCCCGGCTAAATTTTGCTAATTTTTTGTATCTTTAGTAGAGATGAAATTTCACCATGTTGGCCAGGCTGGTCTCGAACTCCTGACCTCATGATCCACCCGCCTCAGCCTCCCAAAATGCTGGGATTACAGGCATGAGCACCACACCCAGCCTCTCGCCCTAATTTTTTAAAACTTCAGCTGGTAATCTATCCCCAAACGAAGGTAAAGATCAAAAAACAACCCAAAGTGTTACTATCATCTGTAGCCCATGTAACATAACCAGCACAAGAATCCAGCTTCTGTGATCTTTGTTGAAATAACATCATTGATAATTTGATCATTGATAATTTCACTGTTGATAATTTCACCGAGAAACAACAAATGAGAACATGTGGGGTAGTCCCTTGATTTCTTTTCTGTCCATCGGTATTTTACTTTGTTGACAACCTTCTTTATGTTGAAATCAGAATCTTGCTTTTTTCTCTCATGCTCATGTCCCAACATCGTGAACAATGATTCACTTACATGTCGAATGGCTGCATAATAACATTGCATGGTGTTTCATCTTATTTACCTAAGCATTGTCCAATTGCTGGACATTGGGTTCACATTTACAAATAATGCTGACAGACATTATTGTCATATATCCTTTCTGGTTATTTCTCTTTTTCTGAGACAAGGTCTTGCTCTGTCAACCAGGCGGGAGTACAGTGGCACTATCAAGGCTCACTGCAGCCTCAAACTCCCAGGCTCAATTGATCCTCCCACCTCAGCCTCCTGAGTAGCTGGGACTCCAGGCACATGTCACCACACCCAGCTTAATTTTGTATGTTTTATAGACACAGGGTTTCACCATTTTGCCCAGCTGGTCTCAAACTCTGGGCTCAAGCGATCCACCCACTTCAGCCTCCCGAAGTGCCGGGATTACAGATGTGAGCCACCATGCCCAGCCTTGCTGGCTATTTTTTTAGGCTAATCGAGTTTCTATAAGTGAAGTTACTCTGTCAAATATTCACTTTTTTGAAAGTGAATATTTTGTTTGAAACGCTTTTGGAATACAGGAAAATATCTGTCTTTTCAGGTTCTTTGACTTTGCCACCTCTCAGCCACCCATGCCGTGTTAACCCAACATTTGGTCCTATGTTCCTACACAGGATGTCCTCACCCTCTGCCCACCTTCCCACTCAAAGCACAATCATGAGTTCTAATCATTACGGGGTGCTGTGACAGGTGCTGGGAATAGAAAGGTCATACAACTGCCAATAGGGGACGAAAGGTAATGAGGGGCATAGAAGAGCTTGCGTTTGTCATGCACTTCTCTGAAGAGCTGAAAGGTTTTCAGAGACGTGGCCTTTTCCATTTTCATAGATGTGTTGTTTTTCCTTCTGAGTCAGAGCCAAATATAAACATTATGCGTTGGCTTCTATTTACACATCCACTCCTGTTCTCTTGATACTCCCCAAAATGGCTTTTATAGATGGGACTTCAGGTTCATGCAGATGACAAAAACGCCCCAAACTGATCTGCTCATCTCTCACCACTAAGACCCATAGGAGTAACAGGCATGGTGACTCATGCCTGTAATCCCAGCACTTCGGGAGGCCAAGGTGGGAGGATCACCTGGATCGCCTAAGTTCAGGAGTTTGAGCCCAGCCGAGGCAACATAGTGGGACTTTGTATTAGTCCGTTCTCACATTACTGTAAAGAACTACCTGAAACTGGGTAATTTATAAAGGAAAGAGTTTTAATTGATTCACAGTTCCACAGGCTTAACAGGAAGCATGACCAGGAGGCCTCAGGAAACTTACAGCCATGGCAGAAGGCGAAAGGGAAGCAAGAACGTCTTACCATGGCAAAGCAGGAGAGTGAGCGAAGGGGGAAGTGCCACACTTTTAAACAACCAGATCTCATGAAAACTCACTCACTATCACAGCAAGGGGGAAATCCGCGCCCATGATCCAATCACCCCCTACCCAGTCCCTCCTTCGACACGTGGGGATTACAGTTTGAGATGAGATTTCGGTGGGGACAGAGACCAAACCATATCAGACCCCACCTCTACAAAAAATCGAAATTAAAAAGTTAGTCAATGTGGTGGTGTGTGCCTATAGCTACTTGGGAGGCTGAGGTGGGTGGATCCCTTGAGCTCGGCAGTTGAAGGCAGCAGAGAGCCAGGATTGTGCCACTGCACTCCAGCCTGGGCGACAGAGAGAGACCCTTTCTCTAAAAAAAAAGAAAGAAAAAGAGACATTATTCCAGCAAGCAGTTTTCAAACTGCGGAGAGGACGCCTTCTATACCAAACAAAAGTGCACTCCACCAGAACCAAGAGGGGACTGTCTTGCTAGGGAAAGTTCCAGCCCGGGATCTCCCTCCAGTCTGCTATGCAAATGAGGCATGCGAGATCACTCAATCCTGATTGGCTGATGTTAAAACTGACCACAGATCACAGTTCATGGGTCGGGTCCAGGTGGCAGAATGGGGCCTTCCAGCAGTGGTTGATTCTGGTGGCATCGACAGGACCAGACAGCTATCAAAGCCCCAAAGTTTAACTACTGTTCCGCTTGTACAGGGTACACGTGTAACCTCCAGTCGGCAAATGGCTTTCAGTTCCATTCAGGACTTAGATCCAGTTAGCCACTCACAATCCGTCTTGAAGGGTGGCTCTTTCTGGGGTCACACATTTCTCCTCAATACTGTACAACAAGGTCGGTCCGGATTTTCAATAATAGACTGGTCTATCTTGGCAAAGGGCGTCCATTAGAATGTAAATGAGCAAAAAGGAAAAATGTATGCCTGATTTTAAAGCTATAGAAGTCTGACCTACAGTCACCATTGGCAGAAATGTATCTGGGGATCGCAAGTTTTAACTTTAACCCCCTATTAATCACTTTGAACTTATGAACAAATGGATTTATAAACAACCTCTTTGTAAGTAAAAGCAGATCGATTTGGTTAAGTGAATTAATATCTGGTTGAACAACTTTACCAAGACATACAGGTTGAGAGTGTCATAACTAGTCTAAAACGAGGTCTCTATGACTTGGTCAGTCTTCATTTCTGCCCTGTTCAGAACTCTCCAATTTGTCATGGAATAGGAAAATCAGAATGCAATATGCTGTATCTGCACTGTTATAAATGTGTTGAAGTAAAAAATCATGGTTCTCATACAAATATAAAATAAGCCAGGTGCGGTGGCTCATGCCTGTAATCCCAGCACTTTGGGAGACCGAAGCGGATGGATCACTTGAGGCCAGGAGTTCAGGACCAGCTGGCCAACATGGTGAAACCCCATTTCTACTAAAAATACAAAAATTAGCCAGTCATGGTAGCGCACTCCTGTAGTCCCAGCTGCTCAGGAAGCTGAGACATGGGAATTGCTTGAGCCCGGGAGGTGGAGATAGCTGTGAGCCAAGATTGCGCTGCTGCACTCCAGCCTGGGCAACAAAGGGAGACTCTGTCTCAGAAAAAAAAAATAATTTTATATATATATGTATATATATATATAAAAAAAATGCCTGATTTTAAAGGCATATATATGCATATATGTGAATATATATTTATATATTATATATGCATATATATTTATATATTATATATTAATATATTTTAATATTTATAAATATATATAAATATAGTTATATATTTATATATTATATATTAATATATTTTAATATTTATAAATATATATAGTTATATATTTATATATGCACAATATATATTATATATACATATATACACAGAGGGAGACTGTCTCAAAAATATATATATGCATATATAATGAATATATGCATGTATATATGCATATATATAAAATGAATATATATGCATATATATGCATATCTATATCACATGTATATGTGCGTGTGTGTATATATATATGTGTATATATACATTTATATAATGGACATGTGTCCAAGATTTTTAAATTAACTTGACTCATTAATTAATGGTGCAGGCAGTAAAATATTACAATTGGCTGAAAGAAATCCAAAGAACAGACATATCTACAAGCAGAAAGGAGTGCTGAAATAAATTTACTAAGAGACACAAGACTGACAGCCTCTTTATGGGGTAGAAATCAATTGCATTTCTACCAGACAAAACTCCTTTTATCTCTATGGACAAGAATCATTTCCATAACCTTGTGTTTTCTATAATTTACAGTTACAAAATAGTTCAGTCAAAAACGATGAAAGACACAGACCCCTGTGAAATCAGACAACACAACCCTGAAGCCTCTGCTAGATAATACCCAGCAATCCATTGAAAGGAAACTCAGTAATCTTTCTGCCCATTTCAAGGCCTTTTCCTGACAATAAGAGGAGATGTAATCATCATAAAGCAATCTGAAGCTCTGTGCTGGGACCAAGTGCAAGGAGAGAGTGGAAAGACTGCAGCTTAACAGTAGTGTATGTGGGAATGGCTTGGGAGTTTAAATCAGCATTATATTCAGAGATTCAATGTGATGAGGCTGCCAAAAACTTTTTGGTTCTTTTTTTTTTTTTTTTTTTTTCAATTCAGGCATCATCTCTAGAATGGAAGAAAGGAAGAACCTGCTCTGGTCAGCTATGATCAGACAGACAACTGGATTCTGTGTATCACATTTTACAAGGGCTAGAGAGAGTCGGGAGGGTAAGGGAATGTGACACCCATGCATAAGGAGTGCTGGAAGAAACCAGGAATATTTAAAGAGGAAAAAGCTCACACAGGAATGGGACAGTTGTCTTCAAATACTTACAGGACAACTGAGGAATAAGGCTTAAGGAACACCTTCCTAAATAACAGCCAAGCTGATGGTGATGATGATGGTGATGATGGTGATAATGGTGATGATGATGGTGGTGATGGTGATGATGGTGATGATGGTGGTGATGATGGTGATAATGGTGATGATGGTGATGATGACGGTGATGATGGTGATGATGGTGGTGATGACGGTGATGATGGTGATGGTGATGGTGATGATGGTGATGATAGTGATGATGATGGTGATGATGGTGATGATGATGGTGATGATGATGATGATGATGGTGATGGTGATGGTGATGATGGTGATGATGATGGTGATGATGGTGATGATGATGATGATGATGATGGTGATGATGGTGATGATAGTGATGATGATGATGAGGATGGTGGTGATGGTGATGATGACGGTGATGATGGTGATGATGACGGTGATGATGGTGATGATGATGGTGATGATGATGGTGATGATGATGGTGATGATGGTGATGATAGTGATGATGATGGTGGTGATGGTGGTGATGATGGTGATGATGGTGATGATGGTGATGATGATGGTGATGATGGTGATGATGATGGTGATGATGGTGATGGTGATGATAGTGATGATGATGATGATGGTGGTGATGGTGATGATGATGGTGATGATGGTGATGGTGGTGATGGTGATGATGGTGATGATGATGGTGGTGATGATGATGGTGATGATGGTGATGGTGGTGATGGTGATGATGATGGTGATGATGATGATGATGGTGGTGGTGATGGTGATGATGATGGTGATGGTGATGATGATGGTGATGATGGTGATGACAGTGTCAGTCAACATTAATTGAGCTTTACTACATTAACTGAGCTTTACTAGATGTCAAACCATGGACTGTGCACTTTACAACTGCCCTCTCATTTAACTCTCATGACAGTGAGAAACTAGTTTCCCAGCTCACACTTGGTAGACAGAGATGTCAAACTTTTGGTGGAATTAAAGGCCTTTAAGTTCCCTTTGAGCTCTAAGATTACATGGCTCTATGTCACTCTTCTTCTCAAAGACCTTTGATGAATCCCTACTGGCTACTATATTAAATACAAATTCCCCAGCGTGCCAACAAAAGCTCTTCGCAGCATTGCTCAAATCAAGCTCTCCAGGTTTGTCACCAAAATATCACTACCACGACTACCATCATTTTAAACACCACTACCACCACTACCCCCATCAAACATACCAAATGCAGCCATGCAAGATACTTACTCAACCAGCTCTCAATCAACTCAATCAACCGTCCAGTCTCTATAGTCCTACTCATGCCCTTCCATTTCCGATGGTACCTCCTCCATAAAGTCATTCTAGTGCATTCTTTCCCTCCTCTTCCACCATCTCCCTTCCTGCAGTAGCACTTTGGCCACATGCTGGTCACTATCACAGTCACTTACTAGCACTTGTTTGATCTCTTCTAGGTTGCAAGCTCCTAAAGGGGCCGCTACTGAATGAATTTGTTGAATGGCCAGAGAGGGAAAGTGGGACATAGGTGGGGCAAGGGAAGCTCGGGAAACAATCTAAGGCAAGAGGAATAACGACAGGTCCTTTACTGGGGAAGCAATTTCTGCAATGCATTTATCCTAGGTGCATTGCTGAGAGTTATTTTTTCAGCTCCAAAGGGTGTGAGCAAAGGCGTCAGGGAAAGAAACTTTGCTTTCTGAAGAGAGCTGGTCTACCTGGAGTAGAGGGCATTCTCATTAGATAAAAAAAGCAGAGTCAAGGCTTCATTCTTTCAGTTCCTAGCCCAAGACGGGTGGTCAAGAAAGGTTTTTGTTTTATTTTGTTTTGTTTTTTAGAGGCAGGGTCTTGCTCTGTCACCCACGTTGGAGTGTGATGATAGAATCATAACTCACTGTAACCTCAAACTCCTAGGCTCAAGCAGTTCGCCTGTCTCAGCCTCCTGAGTAGCTTGGACTACAGGTGTGCACCATAGCACCCCGCTGATTTTTAACTTTTATTTTCTTTTTTTTTTTTTTTTTGTAGAGACAGGGTCTAACTCCTGGCCTCTAACGATCCTCCTGCTTCAGCCTCCCAAAGTGCTGGGATTACAGGTGTGAACCACCACGCCTGGCAAAGAAAGATTTACTAAATGACCTTATTTATTGTAGTGAGGGCCAGGACTGGTTAGGTGCCATTTGGGTCAAGATCTTGGAAGGCCTTGAACACCAGGACAAAGGGAACACTTATGGATTCCTGACCAAGACAGTGACTTGATTCTCCCTAAGCATCTTAAATGTATTTTTTTATTTACATTATTGTATGCATTTTTTTAAAAATACGCTCACGTGATTTTTTTTTTTTTTTTTTGACAGAGTCCTGCTCTGTTGCCCAGGCTGGAGTGCAATGGTGTGATCTTGGCTCACAGCAACCTCCACCTCCCAGGTTCAAGTGATTCTCCCCTCTCAGCCTCCCAAGTAGCTGGGATTACAGGCACGTCACCACCATGCCTGGCTAATTTTTTTATTTTTGGTGAAGACAGCGTTTTGCCATGTTGGCCAGGCTGGTCTCAAACTCCTGACTTCAAGTGATCCGCCCACCTCAGCGTCCCAACATGCTGGGATTACAGGCGTGAGTCACCGCGCCCAGCCCGATTTTCTCATTTCTGACCTCACATTCACGCAGATCTTGTTCTGATTGCTTCTAAACACTATCACAGACATTTGATAGTTTTGTATTTCTTCTGCTTTTATCATTCCCCACCTAGTCCTAGAATGTGCTTTTCCCCTCTGTCTTGGAAATAAATTTTCTTTTCCTCTCCCCTCCCTGAATCCGTAAGCGCCTCTATCATGCCCTTTAACTTGTCCGCTTTTCTCTTGAAGATCTTCCCTTTTCCCTCCCTTTGCTGTCCACCTGTCCTGATTCTACTGACCATCACTTACTTCGGTTTTAGGTTCCCCAATTCCCATTACTTAGGTTCTACTCATTTCCCATTGAAGACTGCAGAGAACACTAACCTCACCCAGAAAGCAATCAGGAATTGCTCACCGATTGGTGGGTTGCGTGCGCTTTTCACATCTCTTTTCCAGAACCACTAGGAGCGCCAGCAGATCCTGCCCACCTGTGAGATGGGCAGAACCCTGGCCATCCTGCCTGTGGAGACAGCCTTAGGATGATGCTGGAAGCTACTGTTTCACCACCCGCTGTCCAAGGAGCCTTACCCACATGATCTCAACCTTCAAAAGGCCCTGTCATGTGGGCTCCTGCGCCCACTCCACTGATAAAGATATTACAATTTAGAGAAATCTTTTCTTTTTTTTCTTTTTCCTTTTTTTTTTTTTTTTTTTTGAGACGAAGTTTCGCCCTTGTTGCCCAGGCTGGAGTGCAACAGTGCGATCTTGGCTCACTGCAACCTCCACCTCCCAAGTTCAAGCGATTCTCCTGCCTCAGCCTCCAGAATAGCTGGGATTACAGGCACCTGCCATCACACCCAGCTAATTCTTTGTATTTTTAGTAGAGACGAGATTTCACCATGTTGGCCAGGCTGGTCTCGAACTCCTGACCTCAGCTGATCCACCCGTCTCAGCATCTCAAAGTGCTGGGATTACAGGTGTGAGCCACCGTGCCTGTAATTTCTATTTATAAAGATTTTCTTTTAAAAATTGCCAAGATTAGGCCAAGCAAATCCCACCTCCCAAAATGCTGGGATTACAGGCATGAGTTGTCCAGCCAAGGTAGAAGGATTGCTTGAGTTCAGGAGTTTGAAACCAGCCCGGGCACATGGTGAGACCTCTGTTTCTACAAAAAAAATTTAAAAATTAGCGGGGCACAGTGGCATGTGCCTGTAGTCCCAGCTACTTGGGAGACTGAGGTGAGGGGAACGCTTGAGGCCTGGAGGTCAAGGTTGCAGTGAGTCATGATGGTACCACTGCACTCCAGCCTGGCTGACAGAGAGAGACCCTGTATCAAGAAAAAAAGGAAAAGAATAGAAAAAAAAAACAGGATTGTAACAAATCCATTCACTTCCTTTCCCTCTCTCTTTACAGCTTCAGCGGCACAGCCTCTGTCTTTGGACCCAAGCTTGGAAAGCATAGCTCCCTCTCTTAGACATTGTCCATTTCGAAGCATGTCCAGATTTGGATCAACTGAAGGATGATGTGTTTACGTCCTTCCCTGTCTGTTCCTTAAAGTGACCTTACATCTGGAACATAAATTCTTTTTTTCTTACATAAATTTAAAAACTTAGTAGAGAATTCAAAAGGTACAAAGGGTAGCCACAGAGGCTACCACTGTCACCACTTCCTTGTAGTTCCTGGACTCTTGATGGCATTTGCCAATTCAAACAAACAAGAAGTCTATGTGAATGGTTTTGTTTCCCTGGTGACTTTGAGCTACTTAGAAAATTCGACCAGATGCCGTGGCTCACTCCTGTAATCCCAGCACTTTGGGAAGCCGTGGCAGGCGGATCACGAGGTCACGAGTTCGAGACCAGCCTGACCAACATGGAGAAACCCTGTCTCTACTAAAAATACAAAACAATTAGCTGGGCGTGGTGGCATAGGCTTGTGATCCCAGTTACTTGGGAGGCTGAGACAGGAGAATCGCTTGAACCCAGGAGGTGGAGGTTGCGGTGAGCCAAGATCATGCCCTTGCACTCCAGCCTGGGCAACAAGAGTGAAACTCTGTCTCAAAAAAAAAAAGGCATGGTTTTTATCCTAACCCTCCTGGCATCTTCATATAGCTCACCATAAAAGAGAGAGCCAGGAAGAGGAAGAATCACTTCTATTAATTCTCTTCACCTAGGTTCACTTGGCAACATCATCAGTTCTCCTCATTGACATGATCTGTTCTTTCTCTCACTATTATTATTGAGTGTTCCAGTCTCTGCTTATTGGCAAAATGAGACCTACGTTTCTCATTAGTTTGTGTTTGCTGAAGAGTCAAAGGCTAAAGATTTTACCTTGCCTGGCAGTATTTTCTCTCTCCAAAGCAGTATCTGACTGTCTGGTGCCAACGATTGAGAATACTGGCAAGAAATGAGCTGGTGAGGGTGTGCCATCTGTTTCTAAAACTTCATTCAGAAAGTTACATGCAGTTTACAAATATAATGTCTCAAAATACACTCAGAGGCAGCTGTGTTGGTGCTCTAGGGTGTCAGAGCCATAAAGAGGTAAAAGGCTCAGAAGTCAGCCGAATCCCAGCTGGGTCTTCCCCCAGCCACCAGACTTGGAAAGGCTGCGAGCTGCTCTGAGCTGCTTCTGTGTTGAGCTCTACCTCTCAGGGCCTCTGAGGCTACTGAGCTAACAAACGCAAATGTCTGCTATATCCCAGCACTTTGGGAGGCCGAGGCGGGCGGATTGCCTGAGCTCAGGTGTTTGAGACCAGCCTGGCCAATATGGTGAAACCCCGTCTCTACTAAAAATACAAAAGATTAGCTGGGGGTGGTGGCGGGCGCCTGTAATCCCAGCTACTCGGGAGGCTGAGGCAGGACAATCGCTTGAACCGAGGAGGGGCAGGTTGCAGTGAGCCAAGATTGTGCCATTGAATTCCAGCCTGGGAGACAGAGACCCGCTCTCAAAAAAAAAAAAAAAAAAAAAAAAAGGAGAAGAGGAAGAAAAGAAAAATCAGCTGGGCATTTTTTTTCCCCATGGTATAAAAATGAAGGCCGCCCAGAAGCACAGTCCTGCACTTTTCCCTCCAGCCTGGCCTTGCTTAGAGCTGATCTGCTCGACAGGGTGCTCCGAGTGAAGAGGGCGCACCCTGCGCGCCTTGGCTCCCTGCCTCTCCAGCCGCACCTCCGGGTGGAATTTACCTGGAATGATCGCTTTCCTGCCCGCCCCCACCCCGGCCACTCCCAGGTCCTCCGGTCATTTCACCTTTTCTCTGCTTCACAGAACCCTTGAATGATAATCTGCTTTTATTTTCCTGAATTTCTGAACTCTTCCTGAGTCTTTAACCTCCGGTCGTGGGCGATCAGCCTCGGATTCCTTTAGCGCCCTTGGCCTGGCTGAGACTTTTGCCGTGGGAAAATCGGAGAATTTTTCACAGTGGTTCTGTCTCACGCGTGATTACACTTAACCTGCCACGCTGTCTGCGCTTTCTCCCTTTTCTCTCCTTCCTTGACAGCTGAGCAAACATTTCCTCTCCTATCAGTGCTTGCGCGCCAGGGTTCTTTTTCCTTTGCGATCTGGTCTGCCCTGTCTGGCACTCCCCACCCACCTCTTTTAGGCTATTGCTAGTCTTTAGTCCTACAAATGACAGATTCTAGGCTATTGCTGGGCAAAATGAAATGGTCTTTAGTCCCACAAGTGATAGAGATGATACCATCTCCCCACCTCCTCCAAGGAATTCTGAACCACCTGGTCGGTTTCAGGAGCCTCAAGTTTAAGTGCTGGGAAACCTGTGTTTACTGTAGGCTGAGTAACCGCCCAGCTCAGCTCAGTAACCCGGGAACCTGGCTTTGCTGCCCAAGGTGGAAGGCTCACTCCACCACCTCCCCGTGTGCAAGCCTACATTCTCCTGGCCACACCCCAGTTCCGCTGAGTATTTTACTTGGCTGGCATTGCCCTGTCTTTTTAGCCATACTAAAATGGCATCTTTCATACCCACTTCATGTCTCATTGAAGATGGAGAAGTGTTTGTTTCTTGTCCGGCTTGGTGTGATGCAATTGCAAGATTAAACGAGAGGCTTGCATTTTTTATCCCCATATATTTTTTAGGGTGTGTCATGAATCCTCGCCCTTAGGAACACACTTTTTCTAGGAACCTAAATTTCAAAAATTGTGTCTTTGGCGATTACAGTGGAGAGATTTTTGTCATCTCAATTCTCCTCAAAAATTTTTTGCCTTGGAATATTTTTCAAATGATCAAATCTTTATTTATTTGTTTATTATTTTTGAGGCAGGGTCTCACTCTGTTGCTCAGGCTGGAGTGCAGTGGAATGACCTCAGCTCACTGCAGCCTCCGCCTCCTGGGTTCAAGCGATTCTCCTCCCTCAGCCTCCTGAGTAGCTGGGACTACAGGATCATACCACCATTCCTGGCAAATTTTTGTACTTTTAGTAGAGATGGGGTTTCACTATGTTGAACAGGCTGGTTTTGAACTCCTGACCACAGGTGATTCACCCACCTCAGCCTCCCAAAGTGCTGGGATTACAGGCATGAGCCACTGCACCCGGCCTTTTTTGAGACTGGGTCTTGCTCTGTCGCTCAGGCTGGAGTGCAGTGGCGCGATCATAGCTTACTACAGCTTAAACTCCTGGGCTCAAGGGATCTTCTCACCTCCGGCCTCCCAAAGCACAGGTGTGAGCCACCACACCTGGTCCAAACGTCTTTTTTAAATGGTGGTGGTCCTTTCTAAACTGTGTAAGTCCCTTTTTGTTTGGGAGTTTCCTTTTTATCTTATAGAAAACAAGAGACATTGATACAGGAGTTAGGAAGAAACCACTTAGGCAGATAGTGAGGGTATGGAAGTCCTCGGTAAGGCTTTTTCTTTTTAATGAAAAGCAGTCCCAAATCATTTTCTAACAAAGAGCAGCCTGTAAAGTCTGCAGACATAGACAAGCAAGCTGGAAGCTTGCACGAGTGAATGCGAGCAGGAACTAGGAGCTAGACATGTTCAGCATGGCGGATCCATCTTCCCTTCTCTGCCAGCCATGTGTACACTACGGAGCAGACAAGATGGCACCAGCCAAGGGGAGAATTCATTTGCATACTAAGATTAGGGTAGGCACCGGCCACCACGCCTGGCTAATTTTTATATTTTTTAATAGAGATGGGGTTTCACCATCTTGGTCAGGCTGGTCTCAAACTCCTGACCTCAGGCGATCTGCCCTCCTCAGCCTCCCAAAGTGCTGGGATTACAGGCATGAGCCACCTCACCTGACCCTACCTCCTTTTCCTTCTTGAATCTTATCTCCAGATGACTCAATTACTTTGCAGTTCTATAATCTCGCCCTCCTTCCCTCCTCAGTTCATTCTCGCTTTTGCCACTGTACGTTCTGCTTTAAAATTTACTCTGGGGCCAGGCACGGCGGTTCACACCTATAATCCCAGCACCTTGGGAGGCTGAGGTGGGAGGATTGCTTGAAGCCAGGGGCTCTGGGCTACACTGAGCTATGATCGTGCCACTGCACTCCAGCCAGGGCGACAGAACAAGAAAACGTCTCTAAAAGAAAAAAAAAAAAGAAATCTGTTTTTTCTTTGTTGTTTGTTTTTGGACAGTATCGATCTGTCGCCCAGACTGGAATGCAGTGGCACGATCACAGATCACTGCAGCCTTGACCTCCCAGGCTCAGATGGTTCTCCCACCTCAACCTCCCAAATAGTTGGGAGTGCAGGAGCATATGCCACCATGGCCAGCTCATTTTTGTATTTTTTGTATAGACAGGGTTTTGCAATGTTGCCCAGCCTGCTCTCAAACTCCTGGGCTTAAGCAATCCTCCTGCCTCCTGCCTCCTGCCTCCACCACACCTGGCCAAAAATTCTGTTCTTTACCTTCATAGTGGGGATCCCTTGGTTTCGTCTCCTCGATTTCACCCACGATCCCTGTAAGGACAAATGAAAGAAATGGAAGCAAGGAGACACCCCGAGGAATAGCAACTCTTGTAGCCAGTGACTGGACTGCCGAATCCTGGGGTTCAACCACAAGCTTTCTTTGGGGGCCTCATCCTGTGTTAGGTTTCAATAACTTCCTTGAAGTCTAAGCCACAGCTCCATCCTCATTTCCAAAAGGGTGTTCCCAAGTTGATGTTCCTGTTGGCTCTTCTCATACACTTTTTTCCCCAAAATGTTCCAATAAGAAACAAATGTGAGCACTTCCCTACAGAAGTAAACTAAGAACCTGCAGAACTGCAGATGTTTAGAGCTGGAATAGCACTAGGGTGGACAGCATCTTTTTCCCACTGGGATGGAGTGAAGGCCATGTGGATGTTTTCATTGACAATAGCAGCAATTTAACAAAAGTCCATGGATGGTGGTGTAGGACATGCCTCAAACATGAATCCAGACCATGTGGAGGCTTCACTCATCTCTATTTTCTTTTCATTTATTTATTTATTTATTTATTTATTTATTTAGAGATGGAGTTTCGCTCTTGTCGCCCAGGCTGGAGTGTAGTGGCGTAATCTCGGCTCACTGCAACCTCCACCTCCTGGGTTCAAGTGATTCTCCTGCCTCAGCCTCCTGAGTAGCTGGGATTACAGGCATGCGCCACCCTGCCTGGCTAATTTTGCATTTTTAGTAGAGACAAGGTTTCTCCACGTTGGTCAGGCTGGTCTCAAACTTCCTGACATCAGGTTATCCACCTGCCAAAGTGCTGGGATTACAGGCATGAGCCACCGTGCCCAGAATAATTTACTTTCTCCTCCCAGTTAATGTTTGCTCTCAGAAAGGAAGTTGATCAAGGTAATTTACACCCTATGATTGCTTTTGAGATAAAATATATATGTATCATAAAATTCACCCTTTCAAAGTGCACAATTCAGTGGTTTTCAGTGTATTCTAAGGATATGCAACCATCACCGCCATATAATTCTAGAACATTTTTGTCACCCCCCAAAAGAAACTCTGTCCCCTATAGTAGTCATCCCCATTCCCCTCATTCCCAGCCCCTGGCAACCAGTAATATATTTTCTGTCTCTGGGGATCTGCCTATTCTGGACATGCCCTTTGTAATGTATGATCACAATGTATGATCCTTTGCACCTGCCTTCTTTTGCTTAGAATAGTGTTTTCAAGGTTCATCCATATTGTAGCATGGATCAGCACTTGATTCCTTTTTATGGCTGAGTATTATTCTATTGTGTGGTGATATAGGACTCATTTGTTTATCCATGTGTCACCTGATGGATATTTGTGTCGTTTCCATCTTTTAACCTTTGGGAATAATGCTGCTGGGAACATTCGTGTACAGATTTCTGTGTGGACATATATTTCATTTCTCTTGGTTGTATCCTTAGGAGTGGAATTTCTGGTTCACACGGTAATGCTATTTTTAATCTTTTGAGGAACTGCCAAACTATTTTCCAAACTGGTTACATCATTTGCATCCCCAACGACAACATATGAGGATTCCAATTTCTCTGTGTCTTCGCCAGCACTTACTTTTGTCTGTCTTTCTGATTCTAGCCATCCTAGTGGGTATGAAGTGGTATCTCAATGGGGCTTTGATTGTCATTTCTCTAATGGCTAATGATGTTGAACATCTTTTCATGCATTTATTGACATATATATTTTTTTCTTTTTTAATTTTTTTTTTTTTTTTTTTTTTGAGACAGAGTCTCACTCTGTCGCCCAGGCTGGAGTGCAGTGGCCGGATCTCAGCTCACTGCAAGCTCCGCCTCCCGGGTTTACACCATTCTCCTGCCTCAGCCTCCAGAGTAGCTGCGACTACAGGCGCCCGCCATCTCGCCCGGCTAGTTTTTTTTTTGTATTTTTTAGTAGAGACGGGGTTTCACCATGTTAGCCAGGCTGGTCTCGATCTCCTGACCTCGTGATCTGCCCGACTCGGCCTCCCAAAGTGCTGGGATTACAGGCTTGAGCCAGCGCGCCCGGCCAATTTTTTTTTTTTTTTTTTTTTTTTTTTTTTTTTTTTGAGATGGAGTCTTGCTCTGTCCCCCAGGCTGGAGTGCAGTGGCACAATCGCAACTTGCTGCAACCTCTGCCTCCTCGGTTCAAGCAATTCTCCCACCTCAGCCTCCTGAGTAGCTGGGATTACAGGTGCATGCCACCATACCCAGCTAATTTTTGTATTTTTCAGTAGAGATGGGGTTTTACCATGTTGACCAAGCTGGTCTCAAACTCCTGACTTCATGTGATCCACCTGCCTCGGCCTCCCAAAGTGCTGGGATTACAGGTGTGAGCCACTGCACCTGGCCACCTCCTAACACTTTTAAAGTCAAATTAAAGCTAATTACTTACTATCCAGAAACGAACAAACCCACCATTCTACCAGTCCCGCCGTGCATTACGTAACCACTTCCTGACAGGAACAGAATGTTACGCTAACAGGATTGACCTATTAGTCATTGTAGTTAAAGTGGACTCTAATTACTCATATAACGTAACTGGTTCCAATTTAACTCCACTCCCATGACATCACGAAATTTGGGTACTACAAAGGATTCTTGGCAAAAGAAAATAGAGATAAGCCAGGTGCAGTGGCTCACGCCTGTAATCGCAGCACTTTGGGAGGCAAAGGCTATTGGATCACTCGAGGCCAGGAGCCAACCTGGCCAACGTGGTGAAACCCAGTCTCTACTAAAAATACAAAAACATTAGCCGCGTGGTGGCGCGTACACCTGTAGCCCCAGCTACTTCAGAGGCTGAGGCACGAGAATCACTGGAACCCGGGAGGCGGTGGTTGCAGTGAGCTGAGATTGTGCCAGTGCACTCCAGCCTGGGTGACAGAGCAAGACTCTCTCTTTAAAAAGAAAAAGAAAAGAAAAGAAAAGAAAAAGAGCCGGGCACAGTGGCTCATGTCTGTAAACCCAGCACTTTGGGAGCCCAAGGTGGACAGATCACTTGAGGCCATGAGTTCAAGACCAGCCTGGGCAGTATGGTGAAAACCCGTCTCTACTAAAAGATACAAAAATTAGCCAGGCGTGGTGGTGGGCACCTGTAATCCTAGCTAGTTGGCGGAGGCTGAGGCACAAGAATCGCTTGAACGAGGGAGGCAGAGGTTGCAGTGAGCCAAGATTGCACCACTGCACTACAGCTTAGGCAACAGAGCGAGCCTCTGTCTCAAAAAAAAAAAAAAAAAAATAGAGAATTTGAAAAGAAAGTTGTCTCAGTCACCAAAAACCAGAAAGAGTGCTTTGGAAAAGTTGCAACCAACAAAATACGTACATGCTTTTCTTGCAGCTAAGAAAGGGAAAAGATAAGAGAAATCCTGGCTTCAAGAAGTCCTTAGTTGTCAAAAAATTATTGAAAGTACGTGGTTCCTACTCAATTGCCTGGGCCTGCACGCTAGTCCCAAGATGATTCCCCCATAAGCTGCGCGTGTTTGCTTGAAACAGGTTCCTCTAAGCCCGGCAGATGTTTGCTGCCTTCCAAAAGCAGCAATCGGATAGCTGTTTGCTTATGTCGCACTGCCAGGTTGGGAAGGGAACTTGGGAATTTAATACTCACAGAGCATCCCCGGGAGAGAGACCAGCTCAGATCAGGTGACTTCGAACCTGGCTGGAATAATTACACACCTTCGTTTCATAACAAAAACAGATACCCGTTCAGTAACCTTAGAGGGGGATTTGACGTTTAAATTGTTAACAGACTTTGGATCAGGGAAATATTTGACAGGGAAAAGCAAACATTCTTTGGATGAGCTTTATGGTGGGTTGGAAGTTCTGAAAAAGCTCACGGTTTGATTAAAGGCATGCCATCCTCCCTCCTACACACCTGGAGGGAGCAATCATCTGCATTGGTGAGAGAAAGGTCTCTTGACTGATGATCATGGCTCATGGTACAATTATGCAGCGCTGATGAAAAAAATATATACAGGGATTAATACTGGGGATCGTAAAATGCTTTTACAGAGGCGTGTAAGAAGACATATTTCAGAGCAGGTTAAGAGGGGACCAGGTATTTCAAGCCTGTTTAGTAAGAGCTACAAGTAGAGCATCTAGGCTGCCTGTGTGTGGGGGAGGAAAGCTAGTCCAAAGATGAAATAAAGGTAGGGGAGCCGAGATGAGGAGTGCGGAGAATGTCAGCATGAAGACACAGTGAAAAGTTTGGAAACTAGTGAATTAGAATGGGACAGGGAGTTAAAATTGTCTCTCGCTAAAGAGTCTGAGAAGTAGTTACTATTAATATACATCATTTGCAAGCTTGGCACAGTAGCTCGCATTTGTAATGCCAGCACTTTGGGAGGCCAAGGTGGGAGGATTGCTTGAGCCCAGGAGTTTGAGATCAGCCTGGGCAACATAGCAAGACCCTATCTCTACAAAAAATGTTAAAAATTAGCCAGGCGTGGTGGCTCACACCTGTAGTCCCAGCTACTCAGACAGCTGATGGAGGAGGGTTACTTGAGCTCAGGAGGTCAAGGTTGCAGTCAGCTATGATCATACCACTGCACTCCAGCCTGGGAAACAGAGCAAGACCCTGTCTTTTAAAAAAAAAAAAAAAAAAAAAAAAAAAAAAACTGCATATGCACACATGTACATGTAGACACACATCATTTGCAGTTTAAAAAAAAAATGGCTAAACTCTCCACAGCCTCATCCTATAAACACACAAAGGCAACAACTGAACTAGAATTCAAAGAAACAAATAAACATGAGACCAAACCACCTCCTGGCCTAGACCACCTAGACCGCAAGTGTCTCTCCTGATCCCTGCCTGGAGTATTAAGAGAAATGCTGGGAACAGTCATTAACTCTCAGTGAGCTTTCATTTTTGCATAACAGAGCCCTTTTTGTTTTGTTTTGTTTTGTTTTTGAGACAGAGTCTCGCTCTGTCACCAGGCTGGAGTGCAGTGGTGCAATCTTGGCTCACTGCAACCTCTGCCTCCCGGGTTCAAGCAATTCTCCTGCTTCAGCCTCCCAACTAGCTGAGACTACAGGCGCCCACCACCACGCCCAGCTACTTTTTGTAATTTTAGTAGAGACAGGGTTTTGCCATGTTGGCCAGGATGGTCTTGATCTCTTGACCTCGTGATCCGCCCGCCTCAGCCTCCCAAAGTGCTGGGATCACAGGCGTGAGCCACTGTGCCCAGCAACAGAGTCCATTTTAATCTAACCTAACTGTGCTGTCACCTAAGCCTTTTCCTGGACAGGCTGTCTTCTAACATCTCGGCCTTTATATTAACCCAATTGCGTCCTCTACTCATTTCCATTATTTTCCCTGTAACTTCTTGGTGACTTCTCAGGTTCTATTTGGAGTTTCCTTGCAATATGGAATCTCTGAGCCTACACCATCCAATACAGTAGCCACTAGGCACAGACAGCTACTGAGCACTTGAGATGTGCTCTTAGGTGTAAAATTACATTATATTTAAAAGACCTAATAAGACACTTTTAATCATTTAAAAAATGTTAGTTACATGTTGAAATGAGACTATTTGAAGTGTAGTGGGTTAAATAACGTATATTATTAAAACGAATTTCATCTGTTTCTTTTTACTTTTTCAATGTGACTATTAGAACATTTTATTTTAATACTGTAAGTATTTCTTAAATTTCAACATTTTTATTTTTTTATTTTTTTGAGATGGAGTCTCTCTCTGTCACCAGAGCTGGAGTGCAGTGGTGCGATCTCAGATCGCTGCAACCTCTGCCTCCTGGGTTCAAGCAATTCTTTTGCCTCAGCCTCCCGAGTAGCTGGGATTACAGGTGCCCACCACCATGACTGGGTAATTTTTGTATTTTTAATAGAGACACAGTTTCACCATGTTGGCCAGTCTGCTCTTGAACTCCTGGTTTCGAGTGATCTGCCCACCTTGGCCTCCCAAAGTGCTGGGATTAGAGGTGTGAGCCACCACGTCCCGCCCAGTACTTTTTATTTTTTCAATATTTTTCTCTTAGAAACTGGCCTTGCTCTGTCAACCCAGGCTGTCAGGCTGGAGTACAGTGGCCCCACCATAGGTCACTACAGCCTCGACCTCCTGCACTCAAGCCATCCTCCCAGGTCAGCCTCCTGAGTAGTTAGAATCACAGGCACACACTGCATGCCTTGCTAATTTTAAATTTTTTTCTGTAGAGATGAGGTCTTGCTATGTTGCCCAGGCTGGTCTTGAACTCCTGGCCTCAAGTGATCCTTCCACCCTGGCCTCCAGAAATGCTGGGATTAAAGGCATGAGCCACTGAGCCTGGCAGTTTTTTCATTTCCACATTATAGTCTTAGTACTCTGAAACTGGTAAAAATGATTACTCTTTTGACTGTATTACAACTGTCATTGGTCTAGTGCAAACACTGTATATTGCTATTTGTAGTGGCTGCAATATTACTAAAATATCTGATATGTTTGCACTTCCTAGCGGCAGCAGAGCATAGTGGAGAAGCATGCTAGCACCTCCCTCCAGCTGTGTGACCTCAAAGGTGTGGTCCAACCTCTCTGATCTTCCTAATACCTAAAAAATTGTACTGATCATTATAGAATCCGCTTGGTAAGTTTGTTGGTGAGTATAAAACAAGTGCCTGGAGCATAGTGGACGTTCAATAAACATTTGCCATAGTATTGGCATCTGGGTGTTTGGTTCCTAATCAAGAATATGACTTGGGGGTATTGGATTAGATAACTTTCAAATCTCAATTTCTATGATTCTCTGGGATACAATGAAATGACAAAATAAACTTTCATTTCGGTTTTGCTGAAACCGCTTGCGCATTGGACACCTACATGAAGGATGCTTCTGCCGGTCTTCACGTTACACCTATCGGAACAATGAGGGGCTTCTTTGCAGAGCCTCCATTGATTTGTTTCAATAAATTAACTTCTAGGCCAAGCACGATGGCTCATGCCTGTAATCTCAGCACTTTGGGAGGCCGAGGCAGGCAGATCACGAGGTCAGGAGTTCGAGACCAACCTGGCCAAGAGACCAGCCTGGCCAATATTATGAAACCCCCTCTCTACTAAAAATACAAAAATTAGGCCAGGCACAGAGGTTCACACCTGTAATCCAGCACTTTGGGAGGCCGAGGTGGGTGGATCATTTGGGGTCAGGAGTTCAAGACCAGTCTGGCCAACATAGTAAAACTCCATCTCTACTAAAAATCCAAAAACAAATGAGCTGGGCGTGGTGGTGGGTGCCTGTAATCCCAGCTACTCGGGAGGCTGAGGCACGAGAATCACTTGAACCCAGGAGGCAGAGGTTGCAGTGAGCTGAGATCGTGCCACTGCACTCCAGCCTGGGTGACAGAATGAGACCCTGTCTCCAAAAAAAAAAAAAAAAAATACAAAAATTAGCTGGGCATGGTGGCGGGCACCTGCAATCCCAGTTACTTGGGAGGCTGAGGCAGGAGAATTGTTTGAACCTGGGAGGTGGAGGTTGCAGTAAGCTGAGATTGCGCCATTGCACTCCAGCCTGGGTGACAGAGTGAGACTCTGATGCAAAAAAAAAAAAAGGAAAAAATTAACTTCTTTGTGAAGCGTACTTCTGGGTAGACATGCACTAAATGGGATTCCAAGCAGATCAAGGGAATTAATGGACATGACTTTGTTTTGAAACCCCATAAAGGAGAATAAATAGATAACCAGATATTATGTGAAAGATGGTTCTGTGGTTGTATGTGTTTGCAAACCCTGCCTTCCTACTATGACCTCTTCTTGGAGATGCACAACACACTTCAGCATATTAATAGCTCAGAGCAGCTTTGTCCAACAGAAATATAATCTCTGTCCAATAGAAATATGTGAGCCACAGCTGAATGTAAAATTTTTGACGTGGGATCATCTAGGTACCCATCAACAGTAGATTGAATAAAGAAAATGTGGTATATATACACCATGGAATACTATACAGTCATAAAAAAGAACACACTCATGTCCTTTGCAGCAACAAGTTTGCATCTGGAGGCCATTATCCTAAGCGAATTAACACAGAAATAGAAAATCAAATACTGCACGTCCTTGCTTATAAGTGGGAGCTGAACATTGGGTACATATGGACATAAAGATAGGAACAGTAGACACTAGGGACTCCAAAAGGAGGAAAAGAGGGAGGAAGCAAGGAGACAATGGTTGAAAAACTACCTATTGTGTGCTATGCTCAGAACTTGGGTGATAGGATCAATCGTACCCCAAACCTCAGGATCATGGAAATATACTAAACCTGAACATGTACATCTTGAATCTAAAACAAAAGTTGAAGACAGAGTTCAGACTCTGTCTCAAAATAAAATTATTTATTAAAAAAAAAGTGTTGAGCTTTTCTGATCCTAAAGCCAGAGAGCAGCAGAGAGAATAGTGTTATATTCACCTGTGGTTTCTGCAGCGGTGCCTGGCACCCCCGCAGCATTTGATGTTTTGAGGGTGTTTAGCTCTGTTAATTCCTGCCTTTTGCAGGATGTAGAGAACGAAACATAAGCACAGAGCTGATGAGCTGCTCCTCCTCCCCTGAGCCAGATCACAGACTCCAGCAACAGGATCCTGACTCAGAGCATTAGGTTATGCTGCCTCCTACCGGCCAGAGTGGGGATCTGCACAAAACCCACAGGTCTCATCTGGATTAATACAGACTCTTTCAAAGGGCGGGGAGGGGAATCTCGTCTAAATACGTCCGCAGTCTCCAGATTGAGAAACACCATTCTAAATCAACCAAGTGGCAAAGTTCACATATTAACCGAGCCTCAAATTCTAAGAGGTGCTTTTCACAGGAGACCCTGCAAGGCACAGGTGTTCTCTTTGTTCTCAGGATTACGAACTTTGTGTATATTCTCCACAGTAAACCTCACAGTCATGGCGACCTTTTGCCAGTCACCTGTCTACTTGGTTTTGGTGCCGTTTATAACCCCATTCTTACAGAAACATACTTTTCCCCCAGGTTCTGTGAAACTGTACTTATTTCTCTCCTTTACCTTACATAAGTTTCTGTCTTTTCCCATCTAAAACAGGGGAGGATATCATTGCTGTGTCTCAACACTCTGTCATTTACACTTCCTTTTTTTTTTTTTTTTTTGAGACAGGGTCTTGCTCTGTCACCGAGGCTGCAGTGCAGTGGAGCAATCCCACCTCACTGCAACCTTGATCTCCTGGGATCAAGTGATACTCCCACCTCAGCCTTCGGATAGCTGAAACCACCGGTGCACACTACAATGTCCAGCTAATTTTTAAATTTTTTTGTACAGATGTGGTTTTTCTATGTTGCCCAGGTGAATCTCAATCTCCTGAACTCAAGTGATTCCCCGCCTCAGCCTCCCAAAATGTTGGAATTATAGGCATGAGCCATCAGGCCCGGTCTCAACATACTTTCTATTTTTTTTTTTTTTTTTTAAATAATGATGGGGTCTTCCTGTGTTGCCCAGGTTGGTCTTGAACTCCTGAGTTCAAGCAATCCTCCCAACTCAGCCTCCCAAACTACTGGGATTAGAGGCATGGGCGCTCAGCCTTTCTCATTTAAAAAAAAATAAAATAAAATGTAGACTGGGTGCAGTGGTTCACGCCTGTAACCCCAGCATTTTGGGAGACTGACACGGGCAAATCACCTGAGGTCAGGAGTTCAAGCAGCCTGGCCAACATGGCAAAACCCCATCTCTACTAAAAACACAAAAATTAGCTGGGCGTGGTGGCAGGCGTCTGTGGTCCCAGCTACTCGGGAGGCTGAGGCAGGAGAATCACTTGAACCCAGGAGAGGGAGGTTGCAGTGAGCCGAGATCGCGCCACTGCACTCCAGCCTGGGTGACAGAGCAAGACTCTGTCTCAAAAACATAAATAAATAAATAAATAAATAAATAAAAATAAAAAGTTATAGACTTCAAGCATAACCTCCACTTCTGGCTTTTCTCCCCTCCCTCCCAGAAGTCAGAATATCCAGCATTTTATGTGACTCCTTCTCATTCTGGTCATAGGTAAACACATTCAGTAAGTATGTAGTAGTATTATTATTCAGTGTTTTCAAATTTCACGAACGGCATCTTATAATGCATTTTATCTTGCACTTGTTCTGTTCACTTAACACTATGCTTTTTTATTATAGTAAAATATACACAGCATAAAATTTACCATTTTAGGCCGGGCACGGTGGTTCATGCGCGTTATCCCAGCACTTTGGGAGGCCGAGGCGGGCAGATCACCTGAGATCGGGAGTTCAAGACTAGCCTGACCAACATGGAGAAACCCCGTCTCTACTAAAAATACAAAATTAGCCTGGTGTGGTGGTGCATACCTGTAATCCCAGCTACTCGGGAAGCTGAGGCAGGAGAATCACTTGAACCTGGGAGGCAGAGGTTGCAGCGAGCCGAGATCACACCACTGCACTCCAGTCTGGGCAATAAGAGTGAAACTCCATCTCAAAAAAAAAAGAAAGAAAGAAAGAAAAAATTACCATTTTAACTATGTTGAGTGTACAATTCAGTAGCATTAAGTATATTCACACTGTTGTGCTACCATCACCATCACCCGTCTCCAGGACTTTTTCATCATCCTAAATTGAAACTCCAAACTCATTAAACAGCTTCCTTAACATTGTTTTAAGATTCCCTTTATGCTGATACACTTAGAGTTGCTTCATAATTTTAACTGCTATATAGTATTCTGTTATATGAATGTGCAACATTTATTTTTTTCTACTCCTTTTTATTTTTTTAATTTTTTTTTGTTTCATTCTTTTTTTTTTTTTTTTTTTTTGAGTTTCGTTCTTGTTGCCCAGGCTGAAGTGCAGTGGCATGATCTTGGCTCACCGCAATCTCTGCCTCCCAGGTTCAAGCAATTCTCCTGCCTCAGCCTCCCGAGTAGCTGGGATTACAGGTGTGCACCACCACACCAGGCTAATTTTGTATTTTTAGTAGAGACGGGGTTTCTCCATGTTGGTCAGGCTGGTCTTGAACTCCTGATCTCAAGTGATCTGCCAGCCTTGACCTCCCAAAGAGCTGGGATTACAGGCGTGAGCCACCATGCCCAGCTTTCTCCTTTTTGAATGCCAATTTATTTCAGATTTTTTGCTATTACAAACATCCTTGTATGCATCTCTGTGCACAAACATCCACCTATGAGTGGCACTAATGAATCAGAGGATATATGTGTCTTCACCTTTACTAGAAAGTATCCAATTGCCCTCCAAAACAGCTTTACTAATTTACAGTCCTGCCCTGAGCATAAGAGAGCTCTGATTTCCCCATGTTCCTCACAATATGTGGTCAAGACTCACTGGACTTAATTTTTGCCAGTGTGGTGGCTGTAAAGTGATATCTAGTTTTAACTTGCATTCTCCTGATTACTGGTGAGGTTGAGCATCTTTTCACGTATTTATTTATTTTTTTATCTATTATTCTATTTTTTTTTTTTTTTTTTTTTTTTTTTGAGACGGGGTTTCACTCTTGTTGCCCAGGCTGGAGTCCAATGGCACAATCTCAGCTCACTGCAACCTCTGCCTCTCAGCTTCAAGTGATTCTCCTGCCTCAGCCTCCCAAGTAGCTGGGTTTACAGGCATGCGCCACCACACCTGGCTAATTTTGTATGTTTAGTAGAGATGGGGTTTCTCCATGTCGGTCAGGCTGGTCTTGAACTCCTGACCTCAGGTGATCCACCCCCTAGCCCCACCTCCCAATGTGCTGGGATTACAGGCATGAGCCACCACACCCGGCCTCATGTATTTATTAGCAACTTAGATGGCTTCTTATGTGAATTCCCTGTTCATAACTTTGTCATTTTTTGATTGGATATATTTTTTATTGATTTTTAGTTCTTTACGTATTCTAGAAAGTGTTCCTCCTTTGTTGGTTATATGCGGTGTGACTATCTACTCTCATTTTGTGGCTTGTCTTTTTTTTTTTTTTTTTGAGACAGGGCCTTGCTCTGTCACCCAAGCTGGAGTGCAGTGGTACAATCTTGGCTCACTGCAGCCTTGACTTTTGGGCTCCAGTGATCCTCCCATTTCAACCTCCCCAGTAGCTGGAACTACAAGCATGCACTATCATGCCTGGCTAAGTTTTCTGCATTTTTTTGTAGAGATGGGGTTTCACCATGTTTCCCAGGTTGACCTCGAACTCCTGGGCTCTAACGATCCGCCCACATTGGCCTCCCAAAGTGCTGGGATTACAGACTTCAGCCATAGCGCCTGCCTGGTCTGGCTTGTTTTTAACGTGGTTTAAGTATCTCTTTATTATATAAAAATTGTAAGCTTTAATAGAGTCAAGTTTATCAAAATTTTTCCTTCTGATTTGTGCTTTTTGTATCTTGTTTAAGAAATCCTTCTCAGGCCTAGTGCGGTGGCTCAAGCCTTTAATCCCAGCACTTTAGGAGACTCAGGCAGGCGGATCACCTGAAGTCAGGAGTTTGAGACCAGTCTGACCAACATGGTGAAACCCCGTCTCCACTAAAAATACAAAAATTAACTGGGTGGAGTGGTGCACGTCTGTAATCCCAGTTACTCGGGAGGTTAAGGCAGGAGAATCGCTTGAAACTAGGAGGCAGAATTTGCAAGTGAGCTGAGATCTTGCCACTGCACTCTTTTTGAGACTCTGTCTCAAAAAAAAAAAAAAGAAAGAAAAGAAAGAAATCCTTCTCACTCTACAGTCAAAGTCTCATACTTTTAGAAATGCAAAGGTGTACTTTTATTGTAAGACTCCTAATTATTTTGTAAATAGCATAATTATATTTCACTGATTTGTGTGTGTGTGTGTGAAAAGCATTAAATTATTAGACATATACACTTTAACTATACCACTTATGTTTGTAATCGTTGGCTTTTTTTTTTTTTTTTTTTTTTTTTTGAGACGGAGTCTCGCTCTGTCGCCAGGCTGGAGTGCAGTGGCATGATCTCGGCTCACTGCAGCCTCCGTCTCCTGGGTTCACACCATTCTCCTGTCTCAGCCTCCCAAGTAGCTGGGACTATAGGCGCCCGCCACCACGCCCGGTTAATTTTTTGTGTTTTTAGTAGGGACAGGTTTTACCATGTTAGCCAGGACGGTCTTGATCTCCTGACCTCGTGATCCGCCAGCCTTGGCCTCCCAAAGTGCTGGGATCACAGGCGTGAGCTACCGCACCCGGCCCAATCGTTGGCATTTTTAATTTTTTTTAATTAAAAAGGGAGGAGGACCACTTGAGGCCAGAAGTTTGAGACTTCTGCAACTAAGCAACACAAAGAGACCCTGTCTCTATTAAGAAAAATAAACATAATTTAGCTAGGTAAGGTGATGTGCACCTGTAGTCCCAGCTCCTCAGGAGGCTGAGACAGGAGGACCACTTGAGTGAAGGAAGGAGTCTGAGATCACAATGGATTATGGTTGTGCCACTGCACCCAGCCTGGGCAACAGAACAAGACCCTTTCTCTAAAAATAATTAATTGATTAATTAAAGCTCAAAATCTCAAAAAACTGAAAGAGATGCTGATTGTTCTTGACCTCTTTGAGTCTCTGGCATTCACCTTTCACATTTCTTTTCTTTCTTTTTTTTTTTTTTTTTTTTGAGATGGAGTCTTACTCTGTCGCCCAGGCTGGAGTGCAGTGGCATAATCTCAACTCACTGCAACCTCCACCTCCCGGGTTCAAATGATTCTCCTGCCTCAGACTCCTAAGTAGCTGGGATTACAGGTGGATGCAACCACGCCCAGCTAATTTTTGTATTTTTAGTAGAGACGCAGTTTCACCATGTTGGTCAGGCTGGTCTTGAACTCCTAACCTCAGGTGATCCACCCGCTTCGGCCTCCCAAAGTGCTGCGATTACAGGCGCAAACCACTGCACCCAGCCCACCTTTCACATTTCAACGGTGAGAATGAGAGCATTGGTGAGCCATAACTAAGTTTGATTTTCGGGACACAGAAGCACCGTGGCATTTCCAGGAATTTCAGAGCGGAAGGCATTGCAAAAGGCAGGACTTCCTTTCACCAGCCAGGTGCAGGGGTCTTGGGGTCTTGACAATGGGTTAATGACAATGGGGCGGACATGTACTTCACCACTGGCTGAGCTTGGTTACTTAGGCTTGAAGGATGGGGGCAGTTCGAGACCAGCCTGACCAACATGGTGAAACCTCGACCCTACTGAAAATAGAAAAAATTAGCTGGGCATGGTGGTGCGTGCCTGTAATTCCAGCTGCTTGGGAGGCTGAGGCATGAGAATTGCTTGAACCCAGGAGGTGGAGGTTGCAATGAGCCAAGATTGTGCCACTGCACTCCAGCCTGGGTGACAGAGCAAGACTCTGCTTCAAAAAAGAAAAAAGAAAAAAAAGGCCGGGCACAGTGGCTCGCGCCTGTAATCCCAACACTTTGGGAGGCTGAGGCAGGTGGATCACTTGAGGTCAGGAGTTTGAGACAAGCCTGGCCAACATGGCGAAACCCCATCTCTATTTAAAATACAAAAATTAGTCGGGTATGGTGGTGCGCACCTGTAATCTCAGCCACTTGGGAGGCTGAGGCAGGAGAACCACTTGAACCCAGGAGGCGGAGGTTGCAGTGAGCTGAGATTGGGCCAATGCACTCCAGCCTGGATGACAGAGCAAGACTCCGCCTCAAAAAAGAAAAGAAAAAAAAAAGGATTGGGGCGGGGCACCTCCAGGTTTTCAGACGTGTGTGGCTTTATCTGAGCTGTGCTTCAAAACGGCAACTTGGGGCAGAGGCGTAAGAGGGTAGGTACAGAGTAGGGAAGCCAAGACTTCAGTTAGGAGACCACTGTCGGTCATTCAGACAAATGGAATGTGAATGAAGGTTAAATTTGTGGAGAAGGACAAATGTGGATGGATTTGAGTAATATTCAGAAAAGCAGAATCAACAAGAAGCCAGACTGGGCCAAGGAAATTACCACCAACAAATGGTTAGGGGTGCCCCCACCCCCCACGCCAAATGCATCACAGAATCTTCAGCGTGGAAAGGATCTTCATGCTCAAGTACAACAATCCATCTGCTGCTTGGACCCCCCTGCCAAGCATCGAAATGGAAACATTCTCCTCGCTCTCTTTAAAGAAAACAGAGCACCTCACAGGACGGAGGACTGGCTGTGCTCAGAGAAATTCCAGCAAAGGAGGTCAAACCTGAATGACATCCAAAATGAGAAATGGTCCCTGCAATCCAGATGTGGGAGCTCTGAGAGAATTGAAACCTATTTTTTACTTCCACCATTATTTATTTATTATCCTCATCTTTCTTCTTCTTCTTCTTTTTTTTTTTTTTTTTTTTTCTTTGAGACAGGGTTTCACTCTGTCACTGAGGCTAAAGAGCAGTGGCCAGATCTCAGCTCACTGCAACCTCCACCTCCCGGGTTCAAGAAATTCTTCTGCCTCTGCCAGGCGAGGTGGCTCACACCTATAATCCCAGCACTTTGGGAGGCCGAGGTGGGCAGATCACCTGAGGTCAGGAGTTTGAGACCAGCCTGGCCAACATGGTAAAACCCTGTCTATACTTAAAATACAAAAATGAGCCAGGAGTGGTGGCATGTACCTGTAATCCCAGCTACTCGGGAGGCTGAGGCAGGAGAATGGCAGGTACCCGGGAGGTAGAGGTCGCGGTGAGCCAAGATCGCGCCATTGCACTCCAGCCTGGGTGACAAGAGTGAGACTTTGTCTGAAAAAAAAAAAAAAAGAAAGAAATTATCCTGCCTCAGCTTCCTGAGTAGCTGGGATTCCCGGCACCTGACACCAGGCCCAGCTAATTTTTGTATTTTTTTTGTAGAGACGGGGGTTCACCATGTTGGCCAGGCTAGTCTCAAACTCATGGCCTCAAGTGATCCGCCCTCCTTGGCCTCCCAAAGTGCTGGGATTACAGGGGTGAGCCACCGTGCCTGGCCCCTGTTATCCTCATCATGCATCCTGTCGGTACACAGCCTTGAGTGTGGAGTCTCTGAAGCTGATTCTACTCCTGAACCATGCTCAGCATAAGGGCTGGCGACACTGCTCACAGAGAAAGGGTCCGAAAGGACAGTCACAGTTGGGTGGGATGAACTCACTTTGTAATTCTGTTCCCAAGTGGCCTCTAAGCAGAGGAAATAATTAAGGAAGACGGTAATCATGGGGCAAAGGGTAAAGTCTGCCATGGATTAAACATTGGAAACAAAGAATGTGGAGAAATAGCTGCTCCCTGGCTTGGAGAACAGTGAACTCTAGTTAACTGAGGACTTAGTTCCGAATTCCATTTTTATTCAACAATTTCCTAGAGCAGGAAGTCAGCTTGAAACATACATCCACATATACTTGTCTTTTTTTTTTTTTTAACTATACTTTAAGTTCTAGGGTACATGTGCACAATGTGCAGGTTTGTTACATATGTATACATGTGCCATGTTGATGTGCTGCACCCAGTAACTTGTCATTTACATTAGGTATATCTCCTAATGCTATCCCTTCCTCCTCCCCCCTCCCATACTTGTCTTGTCAATCTATTTTCTCTGCATCTCTCTCCTCCTTTTCCCTCTTTCTTCCCCTCCCCTATCCAATAAATACGAGCAGGGAGTTGGATTCTAACAATCACATTCAATACACCATGACCACATGCAAATAGTCATAAACACTGGGGGACAAAGAAGAGCCTATCACAATCTCATTCTGAAAAATGTGAAGAGGCTAGGTGCATAGTCACGCGTGTAACCCCAGCCCTTTGGGAGGCAGAGGACGGAGGATCACATGAAGCTAGGAGTTCAAGACCAGCCTGGTCAACATGGTGAAACCTTGTCTCTATTAAAAATACAAAAATTAGCCGGGTGTGGTGGCCTATGCCTGTAGTCCCAGCTACTCAGGAGGCTGAGGTGGGAGAATTGCTTGAAACCAAGGGAGTGAGGTTGCAGTGAGCTGAGATCGTGCCACTGCACTGTAGCCTGGATGATGGAGCAAGACTGCCGAGAGTGAGAGAGAGAGAGAGAGAGAGAGAGAGAGAGAGAGAGAGAGAGAGAGAAAGAGAAAGAAAGAAAGAAAGAGAGAGAGAGAGAGAGAGAGAGAGGAAGGAAGGAAGGAAGGAAGGAAGGAAGGAAGGAAGGAAGGAAGGAAGGAAGGAAGGAAGGAAGGAAAGAAAAGAGAAAAATGTGGAGGATGCATGTAAACCAAGGTGATCACAACTCTTCATTTAAGCTGGGCACTGTGGCTTACGCCTATAATTCCAGCATTTAGGGAGTCCAAGGCGGGAGAATTGCTTGAGCCCAGGAGTTCGAGATCAGCCTGGGAGACAAAGCAAGACTCCATCTTTATAGAATTTTTTTTTTAAGTAGCTGGGCATGGTGGCATGCAACTGTAGTTCCAGCTGCTCAGGAGGCTGAGGTGAGAGGATCACTTGATCCCAGGAGTTCAAGGCTGCAGGGAGCTATGATGGTGCCACTGCACTCCATCCTGGGCCACAGAATGAGACCCTGTCTCAAAAAAAAAAGGACTTGGACTTAGATAATAACCAGAAGTGGGTGGCTACCAAGATCTCATTTAGAAGAGGGGCATCTGCATTTTCTGAAGTGGTGTGCAAGCCTTCACTCATTTTAATTAGTGGAGGCAGGATGGGGTCGGGGGTGGGGGGCGATGAAAATGCAGTCAAAGAAAATAAACCATGTGTTTTTCAATGTTATCTTTCACTTATCAAAAAAGGGGGGTAACAATAATTTTTATTTTTGTTTTTATTTTTTGAGGCGGAGTCTCACTCCGTCACCCAGACTGGAGTGCAGTGGCACGATCTCGGCTCACTGCAACCTCTGCCTCCCAGGTTCAGGCGATTCTCCTGCCTCAGTCTCCTGAGTGGGTGGGATTACAGGCACACACCACCATCTCGGGCTAATTTTTGTACTTTTAGGAGAGATGGGGTTTCACCATGTTTGCCAGGCTGGTCTCAAACTCCTGACCTCAAGTGATCTGCCCACCTCGGACTCCCAAAGTGCTGGGATTACAGGTGTGAGCCACCACACCCAGCCAAGAAACACCAATTTTGTAGTCTTTGATATTCTCTGCGTGCAAGGAAATCTTCATTTTATACACAAAAGGAATCATTTGGGGAGGGTTAAAAAATGCAGAATTCACGGGACAAACACCATGGCAGGCACAATGGGATTTTGGTGGAATATGGCTTCATTCAGGGAGCTGCAGAGCTAGAATCTCAGAAAGCATCTTCTGATTGATTATATTTCAGTGGCGCCTCCTCCCCTCACCGCATCGCATGGGGGTGTGTTCCCAGCCATTGTCATTCGCATAGATGCCCCCTTGGGTTGCTGTCCAGACTGAGTTTGAGTCCTGCGTCCTGCCTCAGTTCTGCCACCGCGCAGTGGTCTGAGATCTTTTCTGAGCCTAACTGCAGCGTGCCGTACGGGTAGCAGCCTTGGGAGAGGGGACAGCAGCGCCACTCAGACACCTGGAGGCTGAGGGGGTTTCTAAACTATGGTGGACTCTATGGCGTGTTCTTTATTTAATGAAGGCATGAAATCACTAATTCACTCCTTCGGAAATCAAACACAAAAGTGCGAAGACCATGACTTAAATTCCTTGTGACCTTTTTTGTCTTTTCTTTTTTTTTTAATTTTGGGGGGGGACAGGGTCTCACTATGTCACCCAGGCTGGAGTGCAGTGGCATTATCACAGTTCACTACAACCTCAACCTCCTGGGACTCAAGTCATCCTCCCACTTCAGGATCCTGAGTAGTTAGGACCACAGCCATGCGCCATCACGCTCAGAATTTTTTTTTTTTTGGGGGGGAGATGGAGTTTTACTCTTGTCTCCCAGGCTGGAGTGCAATGGCGTGATCTCGGCTCACTGCAACCTCCATCTCCCATGTTCAAGTGATTCTCCTGCCTCAGCCTCCTGAGTAGATGGAATTATAGGTGCTCGCCTCCACACCCAGCTAATTTTTTGTATTTTTAGTAGAGATGAGGTTTCACTATGTTGGCCAGGCTGGTCTCAAACTCCTGACCTCGTGATTCACCTGTCTCAGCCTTGCAAAGTGCTGGGATTACAGGCATGAGTCACCACGCCCAGCCATTTAAAAAATTTTTTTTAGAGATGGCATTTCGCCATGTTGCCCAGACTGGTCTCGAACTCCTGGGCTCAAGCAATTCTCCTGCCTTGGCCTCCCAAAGTGCTGGGATTTCAGGTGTGAGCCACTGCACCCAGCTCTTGTGACCTTTTTGTTTTTGTCAAAAAAGCTATTGTTCTACCAAAGATCGTAAAGGCCACTGATGAAAAGGAATGATGATTATTGAAATTACTGTAGCATTAATGAGTTAACGGAATAGTAATGTCCTCGCTATATTTCAAAGGTCTCCCTGAAATGCAAATGCTGTTCTCACAGTACTTACCACCATACTTAGGTTGGGAGTCACAGACCCCTCCGAGGAGCTGGTGGAAGCAAGGAACTCTCTTCCCAGAAATGACAAGGAGATACAATTTTGCTCATCATTTCAGAAAGTTCATAGATTCCCTCCTCTCCCCTTAAAAGTAAAATGAAACAAAATCCTGCAGTCTCCACTTAGCACTTCATATTTCCACGATTCCTGTCCGCTGATTTGGATTCTAATGTTCACGGGATCCCAGTACCCAGCCCGGTGCCTACATACCAGTAGTTGCTCAGTGCTAAGGCTTATTGTTAACCTGACTTTCTAGGCAAGAGTGGTGGACAAAGAGAAATTATACATAGAAGTAGAGAGAGGCCGGGTGCGGCAACTCATGCCTGTAATCCCAGCACTTTGGGAGACTGAGGCGGGCGAATCACCTGAGGTCGGGAGTTTGAGACAAGCCTGACCAACATGGAGAAACCAACTCCGTCTAAAAAAATTAGCCGGGCACGGTGGCTCATGCCTGTAATCTTAGCTACTCAACAGGCTGAGGCAGGAGAATCGCTTGAACCCAGGAGGTGGAGGTTATGGTGAGCCAAGACCACGCCATTGCACTCCAGCCTGGGTGACAAGAATGAGACTCCGTCTCAAAAAAAAAAAAAAAGGAAGTAGGGAGAAAGCTTATTTCTGTTGTTCGAGAAAAAAACTTTATTGGTCTTTCAGCTGTATCCATTTTTGTCAGGATTTGGGTCACTTGGAAATTTCATAGCATGGAAAAACAGGACCAGTTTCTCTTTTTATTGTTATTTTTAGAGACAGGATCTCACTCTGTTTCCCGGGCTGGAGTGCAGTGGCAAGATCATAGCTCTCTGCACCTTGGGCTCAAGCTATCCTCCCACCCCAGCCTCTCAAAAAGTGCTGGGATTAAGTCATGAACCACTGCATCCAGCCCAGGTTGTCTTATACAGAGAGGGATCCAAAACCTTTGCTTTTGGAAGAGTTTAATTGATCTAGAAAGCTACGCAGTTACAAGAATAATCCCAGGCAAGTCCGGGCGCAGTGGTTCCTGCCTGTAATCCCAGCACTTTGGGAGACTGAGGCAGGCAGATCACGAGGTCAGGAGATCGAGATCATCCTGGCTAACACGGTGAAATCCCATCTCTACTAAAAATAAAAAATAAAAAAAATTAGCTGGGCGTGGTGGCACGCACCTGTAATCCCAGCTACGCGGGAGGCTGAGGCAGGAGAATCGCTTGAACCTGGGAGGCAGAGGTTGCAGTGAGCCGAGATTGCGCCACTACACTCCAGCCTCGCCAACAGAGAGAGATTCCGTCTCTAAAAAAATAAAATAAATAAATAAATAACCCCAGGCAGGTGCCTAGGGGAAAACAGAGAGGGCTCCAAAAGACCAAAATGCAACCTAAAATTTGCCTTAATGGTCTTGCTCCTTTACAGAATCAGCCCACAGGAAAATGCTGGCTTCCAGGGCATCCACAGTGGGTGGTTCCAGGCCCTACTTTGGGATATAGTCCAGGCTGTGTCACTTTCCCACCTGACCTATCAGGGCCCCCATTGGGCCTTCCTGGTTCTCCAGCTTTCCTTAGTCCTGAATCTGTCACCTCGGAACCTCCTGGTTCTGGATCTGAATTTCTGCTCCCCTTAAAGACACCTACCTTCTGACACTTGTCCCCTGGCCCTATGCCCTGCTGACAGACAATTCTACAGCTGCAAAGCCAGGTCTACAGGGAGTGGGGTGGTCCTGGGGAAGGAACCAGCCCAAGGCCACTAGGGTTCTCTTCAATCCAATGATCTATTTTCAATTCCTTATCTTACTTTAATTTTCTGTAGCTTCGGCAATGTCAGATATTCTTCCCTTCCTGAAATTTTCTTTGTCACCAAATTCCAGAATGTCACTTTCCTGCCATTCCTAGCAGATTTCAAGCAATGTGCTAGGCACTGGGGGCAAAGACATTCCAGACAGTTTCTGCAAGACACTCATGGTTTGATGGGGTTTTTGGAGGACAGGCTAGGTACAGGGAATATCATCGCAAGTCAGCTGGACAGGTTCCATGACGAGGACTGTACAACGGATAGGGTGGTGCAGAGAATCGGGTATTCGTTTCCTTTGACTTTTCTAACGAATAAGCCACAAATTTAGTGGTGGCTTGCTTATTAAATCTATTAAAACAATGCAGATCTATTACCATACAGTTCTGGAGCCCAGAAGTCTAAAATGGGTGGGCAAGCTGGGCACGGTGACTTGTGCCTGTAATCCCAGCACTTTGGGAGGCCGAGGCAGGTGGATCATCTGAGGTCAGGAGTTCAAGGCCAGCCTGGCCAACATGGAGAAACCCCCGTCTCGACTAAAAATACAAAAAATTAGCCAGGCGTTGTGGCAGGCACTTGTAATCTCAGCTACTTGGGAGGCTGAGGCAGGAGAATCACTTGCACCCTGGAGGGAGGCAGAGGTTGCAGTGAGCCAAGATCACACCATTGCACTCCTGCCTGGACAACAAAAGCGACACTGTGTCTCAAAATAAATAAATAGTAAAAAAATAAATAAAAATAGGCCAGGTGCAGTGGCTCACACCTATAATCCCAGCACTTTGGGAGGCCGAGGCAGGCAGATCACCTGAGGTCAGGAGTTCAAGGCCAGCTTGGTGAAACCAAACCAATATGGTGAAACCCTGTCTCTACTAAACATACAAAAATTAGTCGGGCATGGTGGTGCATGCCTGTAATCCCAGGCATGTAATCCCTACTCGGGAGACTGAGGTGGGAGAATCTCTTGAACTTAGGAGGCAGAGGTTGCAGTGAGCCAAGATGGCGCCACTGCACTCCAGCCTGGGCAACAGAGGGAGACTCCGTCTCAAAAAAACAAATACATACATACATACATACATACATACGTACATACATACATAAAAACAAAAATGGGTGCGCAGAGCTGTGTGTCTTCTGGAGGCTTCAAGGGAGAATCCATTTCTTATAGACCCTCCTGTGTCCCTTGTGATGACATTGAGCTCACCTGGATAATCTGGGATAGTCTCTTATCTCAAGATCGTTAGTTTAATCACATCTGCAAAGCCCTTTTTGCCACAGAAAGTGCTATATTCATTCACAGGTTCTGGAGATGAGGATGAGGATATCTTCAAGGATTATTACTCTGTCTACCAAGAATAGGTAGACCTAGAGAACCCTTCAGAGAGAAGACTCTGGGAGCTGAATCTCCCAAGTTTAGTGATCATCCATTTTCACCAGAAGTGAGGAGGGTGGAAGAGGGAGAGCAGGTGAAGAAATGATACTTGCTGAGACACTTCATGAAGAAAGAGAAGTGAGCCTGGAGATCTGGAAGCCACTCAGCGTGGCTGTAGGGCTGAAGAGGGTAGATTAGATTAGAAAAGAAAAGTAGAAGGCTGGCTGCGGTGGCTCACGCCTGTAATTTCCGCACTTTGGGAGGCCGAGGCAGGAGGAGCTTTCAAGCCCAGAAGTTCAAGGCTGTAGTGAGCTATATGGTGACACCACTGCATTCGGACCTGGGTGACAGAGCCAGACCCTGTCTCAAAAAATAAAGAAAAGTAGGCCAGGCGTGGTGGCTCATGCCTGTAATCCCAGCACTTTGGGAGGCCAAGGCAGGCGGATCACCTGAGGTCAGGAGTTAGAGACCAGCCTGGCCAACATGGCGAAACCCCATCTCTACTAAAAATATGAAAATTAGCCAGGCGTGGTGGCGGGTGTCTGTAATCTCAGCTACTCGGGAGACTAAGGCAGGAGAATTGCTTGGACCCAGGAGGCGGAGGTTGCAGTGAGCTGAGATCATGCCACGGCACTCCAGCCTGGGTAACAGAGTGAGACTTGTCAAAAAGGAAAGGAGGGGAGGGGGGAGGGGAGGGGGAAAGAGAGAAAGGAAAGAAGGAAGGAAGGAAGGAAGGAAGGAAGGAAGGAAGGAAGGAAGGAAGGAAGGAGGGGAGGGTGGGTGGAAAGAAGGGAGGGAGGGAGGGAGGGAGGGAGGGAGGAGGCTTGGTCACAAAGGGTTTTTTTTTGTTTGCTTTGTTTTTTACCATATTAAGGAGTCTGAAATTTATCCTGTAGCTATTATTTACTTGGTCAGTGCTATTACTTTAGCCTATGCTATTGTTTCTTTAAACTTTTATTTAAATTGACTCATTTTTGTTTTGAACAATAATGTCCATGAAATCACAGGTTTTATGTTTCAGTTAAATCCTTCCAGTGGGTGTTGAAATGAATACCCCTAACTACAAAAATAAAATATTCTTCCATGTCCTACTTAACTCATCCATGCACACCCACGAATGAAGACCAGACTTTGAGAAATGGAGCCACAGGCGATGGGAGCTATTGCGCAGTTTTAAGCAAGGAAAGGACATGATCAGGTTTGCCTTTGATAAATGTCATTCCAGCCACATGGAGCACTTTGGGCTGATGGAAATGAGCAAAACAGCAAAAGACTGTAAATGAGGCTAAGTTCACAACAGTGGGGATGAGAGATGGGGAATATCAAGGTGGTAGAACTGACTCGGAATAGGGACTGGAAAGAGAGGGAGGAGTTGAGTATAAGGGCCAGGGTTCCAGCACGTGCAACACAGGAGATTGTCCAGAAGCCAAGAGAGTACATAGCGGGGAGTGATGGGAGGGGGAGAGTGGGAAGGCAAATGTTTATATTGGTCTGAAACATGTTGAATATGAAGTGTTTGTGGAATACTCATGTAAGTACCTGTGTCTGGGGCTCTGGGGACCGGGAATCCTTTAAGGCAGTGTTGTCCACTAGAAAGTGGATGTGACCACATGTGTCATCTTAAGGGTTCAAGTGGCCCCATTTTAAAAAGTAAAAAGAGGCCAGGCATGGTGGCTCACGCCTGTATCCCAGCACTTTGGGAGGCTGAGGCAGGTGGATCATGAGGTCAGGAATTGTAGACCAGCCTGGCCAACACAGTGAAACCCAGTCTGTACTAAAAATACAAAAATTAGCCAGGTGTGGCCGGGCGCAGTGGCTCACGCCAGTAATCCCAGCACTTTGGGAGGCTGAGGTAGGTGGATCACGAGGTCTGGAGTTCAAGACTAGTCTGGCCAAGAATGGTGAAACCCCATCTCTACTAAAAATAAAAAAAATAAAAAAAATTATCCAGGCATGGTAGCAGGAGCCTGTAATCCCAGCTACTCGGGAGGCTGAGGCAGAGAATTGCTTGAACCCAGTAGGTGGAGGTTACAGTGAGCCGAGATCGTGCCACTGCGCTCCAGTCTGGGCAACAGAGTGAGACTCCATCTCAAAAAAAAAAAAAAAAAGTAAAAAGAAACAGGTGACATGAATTTTATTTGTGTGTGTGTGTGTGTGTGTGTGTTTGAGATGGAGTCTTGCTCTGTCACCCTGGCTGGCGTACATTGGTGTGATCTTGGTTCATTGCAGCCTCCGCCTCCCAGGTTCAAGAATTCTCTTGCCTCAGCCTCCCCATTAGCTGGGATTATAGGCGCCCACCACGCCTGGCTAATTTTTTTTTTTATTTTATTTTTAGTAGAGATGGGGTTTCACCATTCTTGGCCAGACTAGTCTTGAACTCCAGACCTCGTGATTGCATTTTTTTCTTTTTTTTTTTTGATGAAGTCTTACTCTGTTGCCCAGGCTGGAGTGCACTGGCATGATCTCGACTCACTGCTCCTGGGTTCAAGTGATTGTCCTGTCTCAGCCTCCCGAGTAGCTGGGATTACAGGCACCTGCCACCACACCCAGCTTATTTTTTTGTATTTTTAGTAGAGACAGGGTTTTGCCATGTTGACCAGGCTGGTCTCGAACTCCTGACCTCAGATGATCCACCCGCCTCAGCCTCCCAAAGTGCTGGGATTACAGTGAGCTACTGCGACCTGCCTGAAAATTTCAAACAGAAGAGTGGGAATAGCAAATGCTGGAGGCTGGGTGCATGGGCTCCAGACGTAGCCCAAGCTCAAATCCTGGCTTCACTACTTACAGCTGGGAAATGTGGTCGCGCTGCCCACGCCATTGACATCTGACTCACTGATCTTACCCAAAGCTGCAGGGGCCAGACCGCTGACAGTATCCCACCTCAATCACCTGCCTGCCCAGCACTCCAGGGCAGCTCTGCTGGCCCTGTAGTTCTAAGTCCTGTCCAGTCCAGTGAGAGGACATGCAGGGAGTTCTGGGGAGTTAACATCCAGGGACAACCCTTAACCACCAAAGGACAGGAGTCAGTGGATAAAGCCATGGCTTCTTTTCCTGCCAGTAGCATGAGTTTAAGGGGACAGATTTGTTGCTATTGCTGTTGTGACAAATGATCACAAACTTTGTGGCTTTGTCAGAGGCATTTGAACCAGATCAACTCCATCTTGAATGGGAGCTGGGTAAAATGAGGCTAAGACCTAGTGGGCTGCACTCCCAGATGGTTAAGGCGTTCAAAGTCACAAGATGAGATAGGAGGTCAGCATAAGATACAGGTCATAAAGATCTTGCTGATAAAACAGTTTGCAATAGAGAAGCCAGCCCAAATCCACCAAAACCAAGATGGTGACGAGAGTGACCTCTGGTTGTCCTCACTGCTACACTCCCACCTGTGCCATGAGTTTACAAATGCCATGGCAACACAGGAAGTTACCCTAAATGGTCTGAAAAGGGAGACATGAATAATTCACCACTTGTTTAGCATATCATCCAGAAAGAACCATAAAAATGGGCAACCAGCAGCCCCTAAGTCTGTCCTGTGTATGGAGTAGCCATTCTTCTATTCCTTTACTCTCTTAATAAACTCGTTTTAAAAAAATACATAAATTAAATAAAATAAACTTGCTTTTGCTATTTTGCTTTGCACTGTGGACTTGCCCTGAATCGATTCTTTCTTTTTTTTTTTTTTGAGATGGAGTCTCACTCTGTCACCCAGGCTGGAGTGCAGTGTTGCGATCTTGGTTCACTGCAACCTCCACCTCCTGCATTCAAGCGATTCTCCTCCCTCAGCCTCCCAAGTACTGGGATTACAGGTGCCCGCCACTATACCTGGCTAATTTTTGTATTTTCAGTAGAGACAGGAATTCACCATGTTGGTCAGGCTGGTCTCGAACTCCCGACTTCAGGTGATCCATCCGCCTTGGCCTCCCAAAGTGATGGGATGATAGGCGCGTGCCACCGCACCCAGCTCACCCTGAATTATTTCTTCTGTGAGATCCAAGATTCCTCTCTTGGGGTCTGGATCACAGCCCCTTTCCTGTAACAGCTTGAATTATGATCTGAAGTTCTGTGCACCAGAAGTCTGACATGGATCTCATTAAGCTAAGATCAAGGTATCAGCTAGACGTATTCTCTTCTAGAGGCTTTAGAGGAGAACCTGCTTCCTTGTCTTTTCCATATTCTAGGCGGCACCTGTTTTCCTCAGTTTGTGGCCCCTTCCTCCATCTTCAAAGCCAGTAATGTCAGCCTCATTCCTTCTCACGCTCCCATCTCTCCAGCTGTCTATTCCCTCTTCTGCTTTTCAGAAGGCTTGTGATTACCTTGGATCCACCTAGATTATCCAAGATAACCACCCTATTTTAAGCTCAAATGATGAGCAAATTTTTCTTTAATTATTTTAAGAGACAGCATCTCTGTCACCCAGGCTGGAGTGCAGTGGTGCAATCATACCTCACTGCGTCCTTGAATTCCAGGGCTCAAATAATCTGCCGGCCTCAGCCTCCTGAGCAGCAGGGACTAGAGGCATGAGCTACAACACTTGGCTCTAATCAGTGCATTCAATTCCATCTGCAACTGAAATTCCTCTTTGCCTTGTAACATAACATAGTCACAGGCTCTGGGGATTGGGACATAGGCATACTGGAGTGTGTCATTCGTCTGCCTGCCCCAGGGGGCGTTCCATACCGTTTCTCAGATTAGCCTCAACAGGGCAGAGTCCCAGATGCCCGCGGCAGTAAGCCACTCTAACTTTCCTTCCAGCTTCCTCCCTTCCGTTTCCTCCTTACGTTTCCTAGGATCACCTCCTAAATTAACTAACTTCCTTCTCCCTAATCCTTGTCTCCAGGTCTACTTTGGGGGAGCCCAAACTAAGACAGTGACCTTGGATAAATTACTTATTTAGCCTGAACCCTGGTTCCCATCTCCACGAAAGGAAAACATACAGTAGTACGTACCTCAGAGGGCTATGGGGAGAACTCTGAGTCAACGCTTTAAAACACCGTGCAGCTTTCCCAGGCGGTTGCCGAAGATGGCGGAGGTGCAGGTCCTGGTGCTCGATGGTCGAGGCCATCTCCTGGGCCGCCTGGCGGCCATCGTGGCTAAACAGGTACTGCTGGGCCGGAAGGTGGTGGTCGTACGCTGCGAAGGCATCAACATTTCTGGCAATTTCTACAGAAATAAGTTGAAGTACCTGGCTTTCCTCCGCAAGCGGATGAACACCAACCCTTCCCGAGGCTCCTACCACTTCCGGGCCCCCAGCCGCATCTTCCGGCGGACGGTGCGAGGCATGCTGCCTCACAAGACCAAGCGAGGCCAGGCTGCCCGGGACCGCCTCAAGGTGTTTGACGGCATCCCACCGCCGTACGACAAGAAAAAGCGGATGGTGGTTCCTGCTGCCCTCAAGGTCGTGCGTCTGAAGCCTACAAGAAAGTTTGCCTATCTGGGGCGCCTGGCTCACGAGGTTGGCTGGAAGTACCAGGCAGTGACAGCCACCTTGGAGGAGAAGAGGAAAGAGAAAGCCAAGATCCACTACAGGAAGAAGAAGCAGCTCATGAGGCTACGGAAACAGGCCGAGAAGAACGTGGAGAAGAAAATTGACAAATACACACAGGTCCTTAAGACCCACGGACTCCTGGTCTGGGCCCAATAAAGACTGTTAATTCCTCATGCGTGGCCTGCCCTTCCTCCATCGTCGCCCTGGAATGTGCGGGACCCAGGGGCAGCAGTAGTCCAGGTGCCACAGGCGGCCGGGGACATAGGAAGCTGGGAGCAAGGAAAGGGTCTTAGTCACTGCCTCCAGAGGTTGCTTGAAAGCACTCAGAGAATTGTGCAGCTGTCATTTATCTATGACCAATAGGAAGAGCAACCAGTTACTGTTAGCAAAAGGGAGCCAGAAGATGGGCTGGAGGGCCCTACCTTGTGAGTGGGGCATCTGTTGGACTTTCCACCTGGTCATATACTCTGCAGCTGTTAGAATGTGCAAGCACTTGGGAACAGCGTGAGCTTGCTGTTGTACACAGGGTATTTCTAGAAGCAGAAATAGACTGGGAAGATGCGCAACCAAGGGGTTACAGGCATCGCCGTGCTCCTCACCTGTATTTTGTAATGATAAATAAATTGATTTTAAATAAATAAATAAATAAAAATAAAACACTGTGCAGTGGGGTATGTAGTGAATCCTCAACAAAGGTTAGCTATTGTTGGAGGGGTAGAAGTCAGGGTACAGGCAGGGACCAGCCTGGAACAGACAGAGGGCAGTCCTCTCAGACACTGACCCTAGAGGTCAGAGGAGTGTAGTAGGGCGAGGGAAAGGTGCGGGAATTACAGGGTTTCCTCTGAGGACATGAATTTTTTCTGTAAGGTGCATCTGCTCTCGAAGGCAGCAAAGTGTGAACCAGCCCTTGGGGAGAATAATGAACATCAGGAATAACATCCTCAAGGATTTTTGAGCTGTCAGAAAAGCCCGCTGGCACTGGGGGACGACATGCTCATCATGGCAGGATCTCTAAGTTCTGAGTTTTCTCCAGCCCAGTGGAAGGACAAGGCAGGCAGGTAGAGGGGCTTAAGTTTGGACATTTGGGGGTGAACACGGTCAATGAAGAGGGTTGAGGGGAGATGAGGCTGCAGAACTAACCTCAGGGGGTCCAAGCTGAACAGAATGAAAATGAACCACTTCAGGAGACTGGTGGCCCCCATGAAGTTAGAGTGTGGGTGTCAGATGTAAAGAAAGGAGAAGACTCAGGGAAGGGGGAGAGGGTGTTGGTGTTTAAGATTTCCAGGGTTAGCTAAGCATGGTAGTAATCCCAGCTACTCAGGAGGCTGAGGTGGGAGGATTGCTTGAGCCCAGAAGTTTGAGACCAGCTTTGGCAACATAACAAGAGCTCATCTCTAAACGAATACAAAATGAAAGATTTCGAGGGCGGAGAAGGTTCACTGCACGGCCATGAGAATGGGTGTCTAAAGTGGAATTAAGGTCAAGGTCATCAGATTTGCACATCCATCATCTAGCACGTGCCATTCCTGAGAATGGACCTTCTCCATCCCCTGGGATGACAGAGCAGGGGCTGCTTTTGAATGGGCATGATTCAAACCATACAGGGGAGTGACACTTCTGGCAGCAGACGATGGCAGTGCTGGATGGCAGGAGCCCTGAATGAGAAGGGCAGGTGACAGGAAGGTGATGTCACTGGAGCTGCTTTGCTGCTTTGGGATGAGCAGCATGTGGAGTATAGAACAGGCAGCCTTTAGTCCCTCTGGGTTTCAGAGGAAGTGGAATTCTTAGGTCAGTGTTCTTCAAAAGCATCAGAATCACCCAGGGAGCCTGGAAAAATGGGGATTCTTAGCATCCCTTCCCCATCACATACACCTCCGACCTACTGGAGTCTTTTCCCATGGCTGCCATAACAAAGGACCACAAGCTGGGGAGTTTAAATCGTGGAGGCTGTTAGTGGGAAGCCGAGGTGTCAGCAGGGCTACGCTCCCTCTGAAGGCTCTAGGGAAGAATTCCTCCTTGCCTCTCCCAGCTTCTGGTGCTGACAGCAACCTCTGCTGTAGCTTGCAGCTGCATTGCTCCAACCTGTCTCGGTCTTCACATGCATGGCCCTGTTCCCCGTGTCTCTTCTGTGTCGCTGCCTCCAAATCTTCCTTTTCTTTTCTATTTTTTTTTTTTGAGACATCTTGCTCTGTAACCCAGGCTGGAGTGCAGTGGCATGATCCCAGCTCACTGCAACCTCTGCCTCCTGGGTTCAAGCGATTCTCCTGCCTCAGCCTCCTGAGAGGCTGGGATTACAGGCGTGTGCCGCCACGCCCAACTAATTTTTGTTTCGCCATGTTGGCCAGGCTGGTCTCAAACTCCTGGCCTCAAGTGATCTGCCCACTTTGGCCTCCCGAAGTGCTGAGATTACAGGCGTAAGCCACCTCGCCTAGCCCAAATATTCCTTTACTTCTAAGAACATGAACCATAGGATTTACGGCGTATCACAATTGAGTATGACTTCATCTTACCTTGATTAAATCTGCAAATATTTTATTTCCAAGTAAGGCCACATTCACAGGTATGGGGGGCAGTCAGGATTTCAACACACCTTTCGTGGGGGACAAAATTCAACCCATTGTATCTGCTAGCTGTAATCTTTCGAGTGAGGCTGGTAAATTAGTTCTTTTTGTTTTGCTCTGTTTTGTTTGAGACAGGGTCTTGCTATGTTACTTAGGCTAGAGTGTAGTGGTGTGATCACAGCTCAATGTAGCCTTGAACTACTGGGTTCAAAATGATCTACCTCAGCCTCTCAGGTAGTTAGAACTATAGGCATGGGCCATCACACCTGGTTACTTTTAAAATTTTCTGTAGAGACGGGGTTTCATTATGTTGCCCAGGGTGGTCTCAACCTCCTGGCCTCAAGTGATCCTCCTGCCCTGGGCTTCCAAAGCCCTGGGGTTACAGGCATGAGCTACCCTGCTCAGCGGTAAACTGGTATTTTTAATAAGCCCCAGTCAGACCTTGCAACCCAGGAGAACCATCTCTCGGACGGAACCAGCAGAGCCTGAGAATAAAACGGGGATGGCTCCCTAGAATGGGGTTCTGGTGAGTCCGGGAGTTGGGGGGAGCGTACCCCCGTAGCTCAAAGCAGTACCCAAGGAAGAAACTCTCATCACTGGCAAAGAAAAGGAGGCATGACTCTGCCAGATGATCTGGGCCAAGGCTGTAGTGTGGCCCTGGATGAAGTAAGGCATCTGTGGCTTACGGCCTCTGCGGCAGAGAACTGCTTCCCAGTGAGCTCGTGGTGGGTGGAGGCGGGGAGGAAGAGCCGGCTCTGAGGATGGTGGCCTCCCACAGACACAGCGGGGATCAGACTCTGTCCTGC
This sequence comes from Chlorocebus sabaeus, assembly GCF_047675955.1. Taxonomy (NCBI): domain Eukaryota; kingdom Metazoa; phylum Chordata; class Mammalia; order Primates; family Cercopithecidae; genus Chlorocebus; species Chlorocebus sabaeus. The sequence goes on along the minus strand of NC_132912.1, from coordinate 13,506,214 downwards.
CCAGCTACTTGATTTCCCAGTTCTGCCGAGCTCTGTCCAAGGTCTCTTTCACTTTTGTCCTGAGCTCTTTCACTTTTGTCCTGAGCTCTTTTGTCCTAATCTCACCTCTGACGGAGGCTTCGAACACCATTTAGATGCTGATGGCACCCAGATTTACATCTCTGAGCCCCACCGTCACACCAAATTCCAGACCTGTTTCTCTATTAACTTTGGTCTGGAATATCCGGCAGATCTGAGATTTGCAACTCTGAGCCCCACCCCCATACCATCCGGCAGACCTGAGATTTAACATTTCCAAAGCCGAACTCACCCCGAAACTTGTTTGCCTTTCAGCAGTTCTCAGATCAATTATTAGCATCGCTCCTCATTCCCTCCCCCACCTCACCCCCGCAAACTGGAAACCTGGGGGTCATCTTATCCTTCTTCCTCTCCTTCCTACGAGCTAAATCACACCAAATCCCTTCCCTGGGCTGCATTCCCCTTGCTTTCAGTTCAAGTACATCTCCGGGCTTGACTAGTATTAATACCCTCTTAATGAGAACCGTGACCCTGTCTTCCCCTCTGGGAGAAGCCATCCTCCAGTGGTGGGCGCCTGTAATCCCAGCTACTGGGGAGGCTGAGGCAGGAGAATCACTTGAACCCGGGAGGCGGAGGTTGCAGTGAGCCGAGATCGCACCACTGCACTCCAGCCTGGCGACAGAGCGAGACTCCGTCTCAAAATAAATAAATAAATAAATAAAGGAATGCAGGCTAACACGTTCTTTGCAAACTTACTGCAGGGTATGAAGAAAGGACACAAAGACAGGAGAAGCCTGTCTTCGAGGTAGCATCCCTTCTGCATCCAGCCCAAGATTAAAACCCGGAGCAACTGGCAAGCGGAAATGTTAAGAACGAAAAGGGCATCTGCGTAGCGTGCCAACCTGCCGTGCCACGTAAAGTACGGTCCAGTGACCCAAAACATTTCTGCTCCCAAACACATTTGGGAAATGCTGACCTACTCCCTAGAAAAGTTGGATCGGCATTCCTGCACACTGCTGTTTCAGAGCGAAGCCCTAAACGATATCTGAAAGCATTTGCTTTATTTTCATCAGCAATGCTTTAGAAACTCGAAAGCCCGGAAAAAAGTTATTTCACGACGTGAAGCTCCCCGCTCGATGCCAATACGAACACATCCAGGATTGCGGCTGCCATGTTCGCTCGAACATGTGCAGGACAAACAATGCGACCAGCGGGAGAACCGTAAACCTTTTTCCTAGACTTCCTACCACGCACATGAAGTGTTCAAGAAACTTTGCAGGACGTCTCCACATTTCACGAGGCTCCCGTGAACTCCGGAGCCGAGCTAAACAATAGGAAGGACAGATGCTGGGAGTCCCCAAGCATCTAACGCGCCGTTTGTGTTTTCAAAAAACCTCTCCCTGACGCCCAGGCGGCTTTTCCTGGGCTCCTAGCCTCCTGTGCAAATTGTTCCCTTGGCTATTGTCTTCCAGGACGCTCCGCTGCGCACTCGGGGAGCAGGTACAGCGCCCCGCAGAGCGCCGCGCGGTCGAACCCGGCCAGGTGGCGGAAGCGTTCCCGGCCCTTGCTGCGGGGCCCGGGAAAAAGGTGGCCCGGGCGCCAAGGGCGGCTGCCAATGCAACTCGCAACTTTTGAAATCAATCCTTTTTTGCATCATGCAACGGATGCCACCGCTCCTCGGGTTTGCAACCCCCCACCCCTCCCCCGAGACCAATCATTGCCGCGCTCGGGCCTGCACGGCGCCCCCGCCCCCTTCCCGGGCCGCACGCCACCACCCAGCAGCCCGGGCCGCCTCTTAAAGGGAGGTGGCCGGCCTTAAAGGACCCCCGCGCGCCCAGCCGGCGGGAGCGCGGCGGCCCGGCTCCCGCAGGGCCGCGCCGAGCCAGGCGAGCCCCCGCGGCGCTCAGGCGCGGGCCCGGGCCCCAGCCGCAGCCGCCGCCGCCGGGCGCGGCATTTTTATTCAGGCGACGCTTAAGGGAGCCCGGCCGCGCCCGGTGCATTGTGGGAGCAGCCCGCGGCCCGTTTTCGGGAGGAGGCGGAGGGCGCAAAGCGAGCCGGTAAGCGGCGGGCCCGGCGCGGGGGGGAGGCGCAGGCTTAAAGGGGAATCCGGGTCCGCAGGCCCGCGGCGGCCGTTGCAAATCCCCCTCCGGGCCGCCCGGGACCGCCGGGGAGCCGCGCGCCGCCGGACCCGCCAGCGCTGCCTGGAGAGGGGCAGCGCCGGGCTTGGTGGGGCCGCTTTAAAAAAGAAGCGCCGCCCGCGCCGCCGCCGCCGCGCGGGGCCGGGGAAGGAGGGAGGGAGGGCGGGGAGGAGCGGAGGGGAGGGCGGCGGCGGCCACGCAGGGGTTAATTTTTTCGCCCGCCGACATTTTTGTGCGGCGACGGCGGCGGCCCGTGCGCGCGGCGGGAGCGGCCGGCCCGGGGTCCCGGGGCGCCTCCGGGGCCTCCCCCTCTCACCGCGCGGGCCCCGTCGACCCGGGGCGGGTGGGTCCAGGCGTTCTCCCCGGCTCCTGGGTCGCGCGTGCGCTACCCGCCGCTTCCCGCCGGCCCGAACAGGGATGGCCCGGCCGAGGCCCCGAGCTGCCGCCTCCGCCCCGCCGCCCGCCCGCAGCCCGGGCCTGCTGGGCCTTCCGAGGCGGCGGCGAGGGCCTGAGCCCGAAGGTGTCCCCGGGCTCCCTGCTCCCCGCCCCGGCCGCCTCCGACGCGGGCGTCCTGGAGAGCGCGCCCCATTGTGCGGGGCCGGCGGGGAGGTAGGTCCGGGGCTGGCGGGGCAGCGCGCCGGGCCCACCCCGCTCACCGGCTCTCCGGCTACGCACGCTCGTTGGAGGAGAAAAAAAAAAGAACCAAACTGGAAACGTGCCCGGGAAGGAAAGGGCTAAACGTTGCTTTAAATATTCATGCCATTGTTTTAAAGGCGTAAACATGTGGCTGCGGGGTCGCGGGGCACCGTCCCTTATTAATGCAAATAGATCCCCCTGGTTTCCTAATCACTGCACATTTCCCCCAGCACGCCGCCTCCTTCCCATGCCCTCCAAAAATGTAAGAATCTGGTACCTTTTTCATTAGGATGTGAGGCTGATTTGTGTCCTTCGTACCATTTCTAATTTTAAATCTGAGCGCCCTCCTGATACAAGGTGTTTTAAACTCCCCCCCTTAAAACTCTGAGAAGATAGTGTATTAAAAGGAAGTGATCTCCCTACAATTTTCCTCCCCACATTTTTGGGAGCCGGGAGAGGAATATAGATGGGAGGTAGGAGAATAACTGGATGCCTCGTGAGTTGGATTTTTTCTTTCTTTTCTTTCTTTTTTTTTTTCTGGTAGGGGTGAGGCTGTGTTAAATGCGAGGTGTTTTTTGAGGAAAGGACTTCGTTGTTTTTGTTGAAACGCCTTCCAAGTCAAAGTGGTATTCAAACTTTCCCCTGACTCTAAGATGGCTTCAAAATTCTCTTCTCTGTCACTTGCGGCCAGCGCCTGCTCTTTTTGGGCAGGGAGGCTTCTTGGGATCGTGTAGGAAGGCTGACTCCTGTTCAGTTGTTACGTTTCCCACCGAAATCGTTGCTCATCTCAAACCGTGTTTTTGTGAAGACGGTTTGGATTACTGCCCAACTCGGGCTTCTTGAGATTTATATGAGCGATGTGCGTCCCAAGGGATGGAAAACTCTATAAATGGGAGTTATGTTCTTAATCATAAATTTTATAGGGGAAACTGACCTTAAAACTTGGGGTGTCTGTAATTCTAGTCCCAATAAAGTATCTGTCTGGAGGTTTGTAAACTCGAGGAACACATGTTGTTTTTTCCTTTAGCCCCAAAGGCTAAAAAACGTGGGAGTGCTTGTTCCAGAAACCTAACAGTGGTACACAGGGCCGAAATGCTGGTGATTTAGTATAGCTTAATTTATTGTTAAGGTTCTGCAATGAAATGGAATGAGGAGTAGCACATTTTGTCAATGATGTGTGTACTAGTTTGCTGGGCTAGATGTTTGCTTTCTAGGAAATAGCACTACATGAAAACTTCAGAGAACTTTCCAAGCATTCTGCTGAAGAACACAGACCTTGCTGTGTTAAAGTGCCATTGCAGTTTTTAAGTCGTGCCCTTTATAGAGGACTCGTATTAGTTTTGGATTGCATTGTATATTTTATTTATTTATTTATTTATTTTTTGAGACGGAGTCTGTTGCCCAGGCTGGAGTGCAGTGGCTCGATCTCAGCTCACGGCAACCTCCGCTTCCCAGGTTCAAGCGATTCTCTTGCCTCAGCCTCCCAAGTAGCTGGGACTACAGGCGCGCACCGCCACCCTGGGCTAATTTTTGTACTTTTAGTAGAGACGGGGTGTCGCCATGTTGGCCAGGCTGGTCTCCTGACTTGAGGTGATCCACCCACCTTGGCCTCCCAAAGTGCCGGGATTATAGGCATGAGCCACCACGCCCAAGCCTTTTGTTGTATATTCTTTGGACACAGAGGGAAAACGTGTTTTTCTAAAATTAGGATTTAACATCGTGAAGAATTTTGTCCAGTGCATTTACATTAATGTCCTTTTCTGCCAAGTTTGTATTGAGCGTTTCATTTTTCTATGTGATAAAGCAAAAGATACCAAAAGATTTTCCAGAAAAGTCACCTTAGTGAGGGCTGCCACTTTCTAAACCACAGTGCTTCCAGGTTGACATATGAAGTGCCCAGAGGTGCTGTTCTAATGCTGAGTCCTAGAAGAACCTTTGGGACTTGCTGTTCAAGGTGGCATAGTGTCATGTGAACCTGCAGACTGGCCCTCTTGCCACAGTTAAAACCACAGTCCAGATGTCAGGTCTTGCATAGATGTCTGTGCTGACATAGTCCCTTTATGAAAAGATGTATTTTGTCATATGCTCCGCTGTGATGAATATAAGTGGTCTTGATGATTTCAGCCCTTGTCACATTTACTTTTCCCTGTCATGTATTCCTTGATTCGCTGGCAGGTTCCCGTGGGAATTCTTTTCATGGCATCTTTGTGTTTTGGTGACACCCAGGTGGATCCATAAAGAACCCAGCCAACCCGCAGAGGGAGGGGAGGGGCTGAGCTGTGAGGAGAGCGGGGCCCAAGAACCATGTCTACGCGGGAGTCCTTTAACCCGGAAAGTTACGAATTGGACAAAAGCTTCCGGCTAACCAGATTCACTGAACTGAAGGGCACAGGCTGCAAAGTGCCCCAAGATGTCCTGCAAAAATTGCTGGAATCTTTACAAGAGAACCACTTCCAAGAAGATGAGCAGTTCCTGGGAGCCGTTATGCCAAGGCTTGGTAGGTAACCTAGTGTTGCTTTGATGGTCTGCAATCCAATCAGTGAGAAAAAACAGATTTCTCGCCTCCCATGTTGCCTATTTATTTTTTATTAATTTTTTTGCTTTTATAGATTTGGGGAATACACATGCAGTTTTGTTACATGAATATATTACATAATGGTGAAGACTGGGCTTTTAGTGTAGCCATCACCCAAATAGTGTACATTGTACCCCCCTTTTATTTTTTTTGAATTTTTGTGAGAAGGATTAGAAGAGCAATCAATGGTAACTATGTTATGTTCTTGTAACTTATATATAGAAAGTACTTGAAACGCATCAAGAGGGGTACTCTTGAGAGTTTTTAAATTACGGAGTATGCGATTGAGATTGTTATATTACAGTAAAAACTTTTTTACTGTAATAAAACTTTTTTAATAAAACTTTTTTTACTGTACTTGGATGGCAGTGACTGTCAGGAGAGCATTGGGGTTGTCTGCAGGGTGCACTGGGTGAAAAGCGTGTTGCAGGGAGGAGGTGGGACTGCTCCAGACCCAGGACTGGATGGATCTGTTCTTGACCCCAGCTTGTGTTCTGGAACCAGGGCAATGTCTTTTTCTTCACTAAATTCCTGATGTCATGGGTGATTTCACTTTTCCCAAACACGGAGCTTAGAAACAAATTCTGGGCTCCCGGGGTATTGTTTATTCATGTTTCTTGTGCAGTTTATTAAGTACATGGTACAAGATTGTGATCACTTGTGTTTGACGCATAGTTTTGGAGGTTTGGATGTTCTGTAATTACTGTGTGACTTGCTCAGTTTTCTTCCTTTTTTGTTTGAAATGGAGTCTCACTCTGTCGCCCAGGCTGGAGTGCAGTGGTGCGATCTTGGCTCACTGCAACCTCTGCCTCCCGGGTTCAAGCGATTCTCCTGCCTCAACCTCCTGAGTAGCTGGGATTATAGGGGCCCACCACTGCACCGGGCTGATTTTTGTCTTTTTAGTAGAGACGGAGTTTCACTGTGTTGGCGGGGCTGGTCTCGAACTGCTGACCTCAGGCGATCTGCCTGCCTTAGCCTCCCAAAATGCTGGGATTACAGGCGTAAGCCACCACACCCAGCCAAGGTTTCCATTTCATTTCTTTTTGGCCATTATTTTGTAAAGTTCATTGGTTATGAGCCTGGGATCTCAGTTTGAAAACAGTTCCTGCCGTCCAGCTGATGGTCAAGTTTTCGAGAAATACCATGTGGGCTAGCTGGAATTGATGTTGCCTTATTTGTCGAGAAATGAGAATATACTGAGGAAGCTGTTAGATAACTGTCAAGAAAAAAAGCTATTAATACTTAATGCTCAAAAACCAATGAAATTAAAACATTACGGGATAAAGTAAGAATTACTATTTATAGCTTCCTCTGGCACAGTCACTTACTGTCACTCATATTACGTCGTGAATGTCACCCAGCCCTCCTGAGCCTCAGCTTCCTAATCTATAAAATGATAATTACTGTTAGGGGTTGGGTGCAGTGGCTCATGCCTGTAATCCCAGCACTTTGGGAGGCCAAGGTGGGCGGATCACTCGAGGTCAGGAGTTCAAGAGCAGCCTGGGCAACATGGCGAAACCTGTCTCTACTGAAAATACAAAAGTTAGCTATGCCTGCTGTTGTGCGCCTGTAGTTCCAGCTATTTGGGAGGCTGAGGTGGGAGAATCCCTTGAGCTCAGGAGGCGGAGCCTACAGTCAGCTGAGGTCACACCACTGTACTACAGCCTGGGTGCAAGAGTGAGACCCTGCCTCAAAAAAAAAAAAAAAATTACTGTTTTGCATTGTTATACCAAAAATGTTGTGTGTAGGTGTGCCATGTATATCTGTACTTATATGCATAATACATGTATGTGTATACACTCTGTACACATGTATATGTGGTATGTATGTGTTTTTTTGTCCTTTTTTTTTTTTTTAGAGATGAAGTCTCATTCTGTCACCCAGGCTGCAGTGCAGTGGCACAATCTCGGCTCACTGCAACCTCCGCTTCCCAGGTTCAAGCAATTCTCCTGCCTCCACCTCCCAGGTAGCTGGGACTACAGGCGCATACCACCACGCCTGGCTAAATTTTTTTGTGTTTTTAGTAGAGATGGAGTTTCACCGTTTTGACCAGGCTGGTCTCAAACTCCTGAGCTCAGGTTATCCGCCCACCTCAGCCTCCCAAAGTGCTGGGATTACAGGCGTGAGCCACTGCACATGGCTGTATATTTTTTTAACTTTTTTTTTTTTCTTGAGACAGAATCTCACTCCATCACCCAGATTTGAGTACAGTGGTCCACTCTCAGCTCACTGCAACCTCTGCCTCCAAGGTTCAGACGATTCTCATGCCTCAGCCTCCCTCCAAGTAGCTGGAATAACAGGCACGCACCACCACACCCAGCTAATTTTTTTGTATTTTTAATAGAGATAGGGTTTCACCATGTTGGCCAGGTTGCTCTGGAACTCCTGACTCTAAGTGATCCGCCCACCTCGGCCTCCCAAAGTGCTGGGATTAAAGGCGTGAGCCCCCGTGCCCAGTCTCTTTTATGTTTTTAACTTTTTTCTAATTGAATGTCATGTTATCTGGCTTCAGAAATGGTGTTAATTGAAGGGTTAACCAAAATAGCTTTTAAATGTACACACAATTACTAAATGTATCCAAACTAAGAAATGTTAAAAGAAGTGTACCTTAGAACCTGAGACATCTGTTGCCTGGTACCTAAGAGCTATCAAGTTATGATTGCTGCTGTTGCGGGGATGGTGCGGGCGGGTGGGGCTGGGTGGCAGTGTTATGATGCCTTGGGTTGTCTTTCTGATGGAGGAGGTTGGTATTGCTGAAAACCTTCCAGCAGGATTGCCTATTGCCTCCTGGTCATTAAACCTAAACTGCCCAGTCTGGTATTTAACGCTTCCCCGACCCGGCATTTGCCTCTGTTCCCAGTCACCTTCCCTCTGGACCATCCCTCTCTCTTGCCATTTGAAACCCTAGTTTTTCAAGGCCTGTGGGCATCTCAAGCTCACCCCTTCTCTCTTCCTTCTTTGAAATAGGGTTGGTGATTTCTAAACCAATCACTATAGACCAGTGCTGTCCAAAAATACAATGCAAACCACATGTGTAATTTTCAAATTTATAGTAGTCATATTTTTAAAAACCTGATAACAAGAATTAGGTGGAATTAATTATAATCTATTTTATTTAACACACTATATAAAAATAAAATGTCTTTTTTTTTTTTTTTTTTTTTTTTGAGACGGAGTCTCGCTCTGTGGGCCAGGCTGGAGTGCAGTGGTGCGATCTCGGCTCACTGCAAGCTCTGCCTCTCGGGTTCAGGCCATTCTCCTGCCTCAGCCTCCCGAGTAGCTGAGACTACAGGTGCCCGCCACCAAACCTGGCTAATTTTTTGTATTTTTAGTAGAGACAGGGTTTTACCGTGTTAGCCAGGATGGTCTAGGTCTCCTGACCTCATGATCCGCCCACCTCGGCCTCCCATAGTCCTGACATTACAGGCATGAGCGACGGCGCCTGGCCGAAAAAATGTCTTTTAAATATGTGTATATAAAACATTATAATGAGATGTTGGTTTTTGGTACTAGGTGTTTAAAATCAGGTGTCTGTTGTATACTTACAGCACCTCTTTGTTTGTCAGATGCGCATGCAGCCAACCCTCTGCGTGCCACACCGCACTGGACAGCACTAGACCCTATTCTAGTAGACTGTGGTGGCACAGGTGTGAAAGAGAAACCGTGGATAACGGAGCTGCTTTTCAGCCCTGGAGTCGTGCTCAAGAGTCCCCAGTTACTCTGATCAAAGGACTTGCTAAATTTAGAAATAAAGCGCTTTACAAATCAAATATATTTAATTCAAATTTGAGGTTATTCAAATTAACATTTAATGCTATCATTCAGCAAGGATTTTAGTCTCTTTCAGTAGTCCTCCAGTTTAAATGGAAGTCTGAAAGAAAACTGCCTCTTACTGTTTTCCAAAGTAAATAGTAATATACTCAGAATAGCCAGTTGTCGGAATTATCATTTAGGGAGAATCCATTGAGTTAAAGAGTGGTACTTCTATATAAAGGTGCTAAAGAGTGTGGTGAGACAAATTTCTGAGAGGTTGTGCCCAGGCGCTGTTTACGTGAATTATCGCACACATTCTCCTCTGACAAATGAAAACTGATCCAGTGCCTGAAATGGTTGAAACTTGCCATTCTGAACTTCAGTTCTCCATTCCCTAAGCGAGGTCTTCCAGCAAGAGTTTCTGCTTTGTCATCTAGTGTAATAAAAAATCAGCCTGTCTTCACAGCCTATGGCTTTTTATTCAGTGCGATTTCATTTTTGCGGCAGGAAAGATCTGGTGCCTCCATGACCCGCCTCTGTGAGGTCTGCTGCTGTGGTGAAACCCACTGAGGCAGTGCTTCCCGGCTCTTCCGCTTACACAGAGTATTAAAGGTCGTTTTAGTGCGATTCAAATTTGTTTTATACTTGTTTGAAATTCTGAATTTATAGGGTAGATTCAAGCACATAATTTGCTTCCTTTCATCCTAATTCTGGCTTTTTCCCTGCTTTTGGCTGTTGGACTGCAAAGTAGAAGTACAGCGGCCCCCTCTGTATTCCCCCCCTCACGGAATCAAGACAGATTCCGTGTCTGCGGAATCCTCATTGGGGGATTCAACCAACCACAGACTGAAAATATGCAGGGAAAAAAAATGGATGGTTGCGTCTGAACATGTACAGAATTTTGTTTTCTTTTTTGGTCCTGTCATTATTGCCTAAACAATACAGTATAACAAATATTTACATTGCATTTACATCATATTAGGTATCATAGGTGATCTAGAGATGATTTAAGGTATGTGAGAAGATGTGCGTAGGTTATATGCAAATATTGGGACATTTCAAATCAAGGATTTGAGCATCTGTGGATTTTGGTGTCTGTGGGGGTCCTGGAACCAGTCCCCCACGATACCAAGGAACAGCTGTCTTCAGAAGAGGCCAGAAGAGTGTCCTTCTGAGGGGTGTAGGGCTGCTCACTGTGTTCAGCTTTCTTGGTGGGAGTGCTAGTCTGAGTTTGTAAAATGCCTGCGTTACAGGTAATTTTTGAAGGAGTACAGCCTTGGCCGGGCGCGGTGCCTCAAGCCTGTAATCCCACACTTTGAGAGGCCAAGACGGGCGGATCACGAGGTCAGGAGATCAAGACCATCCTGGCTAACACAGTGAAACCCCGTCTGTACTAAAAATACAAAAAACTAGCCAGGCGAGGTGGCGGGCGCCTGTAGTCCCAGCTACTCGGGAGGCTGAGGCAGGAGAATGGCGTAAACCCGGGAGGCGGAGCTTGCAGTGAGCGGAGATACGGCCACTGCACTCCAGCCTGGGCGACAGAGCCAGACTCCGTCTCAAAAAAAAAAAAGGAGTACAGCCTTGTCTCCAAGACAAGGAGTAGCTTATCTTGACTGCTACTGGTAGTCTTGACTACTCTGACATAGACGCCAGAGTGTTTATATACATGCTTGATTGGAAATTTCAGTTGAATTATCGATTGGGATTTGTCCTTTTCATTTAATCTGTGTGTGTGTCATTTTCACTTTTGACTAAAATGTAAAAGTAGTAATAGCATTTTTCAATGTAAAAATATTTTACAGATTTTCTGATGGGTCAATATGTTAATGGCTAAAGATGTACTTAAAATAACTATAGTTAAGATAACCCCAGCTCCATTTATAGGATTCTCATCTTCAAAGAAATTGCATATGGTACCAGTCACATGCTACAGTAATACAGTAAAATAATATAATAAAAATCATACAGTGAAAAAGATTTTTATTCAAGGCATCATTAAGATTTTAAAACTGTGGCATATTGGAGTTGAGTCTTGATGAGTAACATTTTCATTGGTATTTTCCATCCTAAGCTGGATATGTTTCACATTTATTTCAGTTACGCTTCTTGATAGGAAACACATGGCTTCATTGGCAGCCTGCAGTTTCCATAAGTATCTTATGAGCTCTTCCTGCTCAGTGTACTGGTGGTATAAAATGAAATGGCTTTCCCGTTTTATTTTTGGATGCTAATAACTTCCATCTCCACAGGCATTGGAATGGATACTTGTGTCATTCCTTTGAGGCACGGTGGGCTTTCCTTGGTTCAAACCACAGATTACATTTACCCGATCGTAGACGACCCTTACATGATGGTAAGCATGAGCTGATGTGTTTTTGTCACTGGAAGGGCTTATTCGTTTGGTTTGGGTTGTGGCTGGGGTTTTGTATGTATCTGTGGGGTTTTGGTTTTATTTCTGTTACATCCCAACTATACTGCCCCACCCTGCCCAGGCTCCTGCAGTCGCTGACGTCGGGCCTGTCCCCTGCCCGCACTTGGCACTGGGCATAAAGCAATTAGAGAGGAAGCAGGGAAGGCCCTCTGCTGCTGTTGCACCTGAGTACATGCTGTGCGTAAGAACACCTCTTGTTTAGTAGTGTGTCCATGGACTAAGGCTTTTGTCGTTTTCTTCTTTCTTGTACTGTCCCGTCTTTGACATTGGTAACTTCCGTCACCCCTCTGTTTTAGGCGGCGGATGTTACTGTCCTCTGTAATAGGACTGATTCTAAATGTTTCCTTCAAGAAATCAAGGAGCTAGTATCTCATCACAATTAGATGTCTCAACCATTAATTCTGATATCTGGTTAATTTACTCAACCCAGCCACCTGCACACCTACCACTGTGTGATGTGCCGCTGTGCATAGTAGGTTTCTGACCACTGAGTTAAAGTTCCTAGCTATTGATGATGTACTGCTGAACTGTGTTCCCCAGTTGTACACTGCGTAGTTGCAGCCAGCCACCCTTTGATCCACCCAACCTTTAACCCCAATTCCCTCCCACCCAGGAGGAGCCAGTGGAGAGACTGGGAATATCCGGTTTGCTATAAAATGCCAGGTGTTCTTCGTGTGTGGCAAGGACAGTGGGATCAGGCTACACTGTAGGGACTTTATCATGAGGCAGCCACGTGGGGAGTGTTCTCCCTCAGGTACCAGTGGCAAATACCAGATTATTGGAAACCTATATTCCTTCTCCACATCCATCTGTTTTCTCCTCTGGAGCAATACTCTTGAGACTGGGCAGATAAGCCGCAGCCTAGGTCCTACCTGACCAGGTGACAGGGATGGCTAAAACCAGAATCCACTGTTTTCCAGCATCTCCTAAAATGAGAGCACCCAGAAAAGAAGGGGCACTAAATCACCGCCCCCCTAACTAGCGGTTGGCTTGTCCAAGTTGTAGACCACCTGCTGACCTCGTGGAGTGGCTTGATGATACTGAAAGTGCAGTCACAGACGGTTGCTGAGCTGCATTGCTGACTTCCAGGAATGTGTAAGAAAACATAAAGCAATCAATCAAACAGCCATTGGAAATGATAACACTTGGGAGTTTGATTATCCTTAAGTCAGAAGGAAAATTTGTGTTTTCTTTTTACTATCTATAAAAGATAAAACTTTAGATAAGGGCAACTTAACTGTAAATCTCCAGTGGAAATAAAAAAATCTTCATTACCACATTTCTGTTAAATTGCATTTTAAAGTTCCTAATAAAATGACATTTACTGGGAAATGCTTCTCTTTTTTTTTTGAAAACAATTTGACTTCAACCCTGGGTCTTTTTTTTTTAATTTGTTTCTTAAGATGATTTTTCTGTTTATCTCATACAACCTTGAAACTACACAATTTTTTTGTTTTTTGTTTTCTTATTGTTTGTTGGTTTGTTTATTGACAGAGTCTTGCTCTGTTGCCCAGGCTAGAGTGCAGCGGCATGATCTCAGCTCACTGCAACCTCCACCTCCCAGGTTCAAGCGATTCTTATGCCTCAGCCTCCCAAATAGCTGGGACTACAGGTGTGCGCCACCATGCCCAGCTAATTTTTGTATTTTTAGTAGTAACTGTTTTGCCGTGTTGGCCAGGCTAGTCTTTAACTCCTGGCCTCAAGTAATCCACCTAATTCGGCCTCCCAAATTGCTGGGATTACAGGCGTGAGCTATCACACCTAGCTTAAGCTGCAAACATTTCTTAATCCAGGTGCACAAAGACTGTCTTCTTCTCTATAACCACTAAAGCCAGCCATTTTTAGAATCTGTTTGGGATACATGGCTGTTTCCAGCTTTTCTTTAGGAGAGTTGTTTGCAGGCTTTTTCACTCCGTAGCTCTTCCCCACAGTGTCAGTTCTAACCTTGCTTCTCCTCTTTCCCTGCACATACACCCCTTCGCCATCTAAATAAATTGCAGACTTCTGAAATTTAGCTTGAAGAAACTGGTACATTCTTTGTTCTGCACAAGAAAGAGGTGGTAACATGAATGTCTGAGAAAAAAACGAATGGCCTGGTGACTCTGTGATGCAGGAAAGGTCGCCAGTCTGCAAATCATAGAAACTGAGGACCCCATCCCAGTAGCTGCCACTCCTGGAAAGTCCCCAAGTTCTCTGTGGAGTCCGCTTCATGGCTCACTCAGTTTCTGCAGATGGAAAGTTCCCGGTTGTCCTTTCTCACGTTTCCCTCTCTTCCCAGGGCAGGATAGCATGTGCCAATGTCCTCAGTGACCTCTACGCAATGGGGGTCACGGAATGTGACAATATGCTGATGCTCCTTGGAGTCAGTAATAAAATGACTGACAGGGTAAGTAGGAGCCACCCAGCTGCTGTCTGGTTGGTGTTGTCCTGGTGGCATCTCTGGCCTTGGTTAGACTTGGTTTCCCATCTGGAAAACGAGGAGCCCAGGCCATATGGCTCCCTGCACTCCTTCTGGCTTTCCACTTTTTGGCAGTTACCAGTAAATTAAAATGAGTGAGCCTGGCCTATTCATCTCTTCACTTCTGCCACCTGGTCCCTTTCTCTCTCCCCGGTAGACTGAAACCAAGCCTTTTTTTTTTTTTTTTTTTTGAGATGAGAGTCTTGCTCTGCCTCCCAGGCTGGAGTACAGTGGTGCAATCTCAGTCTGCTGCAACCACTTCCCGAGTTCAAGCAGTTCTCCTGCCTCAGCCTCCCAAGTAACTGGGATTACAGGCGCGTACCAACACACCTGGCTAATTTTTGTATTTTTATTAAAGATGGAGTGTCACCATGTTGGCCAGGCTGTTCTCGAACTCCTGACCTCAGGTGATCCACCCATCCTGGTATCCCAAAGTGCTAGGATTGCAGGCATGAGACACCATGCCTGACCTGTGTGTTTTTTAAAATAAAGTTTCATCTATAGTAATGGTGGCTCAGTGTGAATCAGGCACAGCCTTACAGATGGGGGACACGTGGCACTTAGAGGGCACCCCCTCTGCTGTGGCTGGGGATGTCATGGATGTAGATGGTGACAGGGGCCAGGGCCACCATGTGCTCATGCCTCTGTGTCATCGCCTAGCATTCTGTGCCCTTGCTGCCTGAACCTGTTCTTTGAACCAGAGATGAATTCCCGCTTAGATAGACAGGCACTTGTTTTTGTCCCAAAAAGCCCCAACAGTTTGCCCTGCCTTAGAGAAACTTGAGTTTCTAGTAGGCCCTTTCCGGCCCTCGAACATGGGCTGTGGTCATCAGTGGTGCATGGTGGTCTTTGCACAGCTCTGCCAGTGTGGGTTACTCATAGCCTGCAGCCAATCCTTGGTAGGATGGATGCCTACTCCAGGGCAGGGGACCTGTGCTTAAGAAGCCAGTGTTGGGATTCTCAAGGAGCACTGGACAGCTGGCTTCCAGCAGTCATCACACCTAGGGCTGGTCCTGTGCACTGAGTCACAGTGTTGGTGTCTGGGCTTTATTTACACTGTTGTCTAGAATATCTTCCAGCATTGCATAAAATGATTACAATGTGGAATATTTTCTAGCTTTTGTTTTTGTTTGTTTTTGAGACAGGATCTCCCTGTGTTGCCCAGATTGGAGTGCAGTGGTGTGATGAGAGCTCACTGCAGCAGCCTCAGCCTCCTGGGCTCAAGACATCCTCCCACCTCAGCCTCCAGAATAGCTGGGACCACAGGCACGTGCCACCACACCCAGCAGTTTTTTCTTTTTTATATGAAGTCTCGCTCTTGTGCCCGAGGCTGGAGTGCAGTGGTGTGATCTCAGCTCACTAGAACCTGTGCCTCCCAGGTTCAAGCGATTCTCCTGCCTCAGCCTCCTGAGTAGCTGGGATTACAGTTGCACACTGCCACGCCTGGCTAATTTTTGTATTTTTAGTAGAGACAGGTTTTCACCATTTTGGCCAGGCTGGTCTCGAACTCCTGACCTCAGGTGATCCGCCCACCTCGGCCTCCCAAAGTGCTGGGAATACAGGCGTGAGCCACCACGCCCAGTCGCCCAGCAATTTTTACATGTTTTGTAGAGAAGGGGTCTGGCTGTGTTGCACAGGCTGGTCTCAAACTCCTGGGCTCAAGCTCTCTGCCCACCTCGGCCTCCCAAAGTGCTGGGATTACAGGTGTGAGCCATTATGCCTGGCCCCTAGCTTTAGTTAACAACTAGTCCTGTCTAAACTGTCAGCACTTCCTTTAGGATTTTATGGTTCTTTTTGAAAAGTGTAAGCGTAAAAACCTTCTTTTCTGGGTTTTGAACAGAGTTCTTTGACTTTTTATTTGTGCCTTTTTCAACCCTAGGAAAGGGATAAAGTGATGCCTCTGATTATCCAAGGTTTTAAAGACGCAGCTGAGGAAGCAGGAACGTCTGTAACGGGCGGCCAAACAGTACTAAACCCCTGGATTGTCCTGGGAGGAGTTGCTACCACTGTCTGTCAGCCCAATGAATTTATCATGTAAGTTGATTTTTATTTCATATCACCTGACCTGTTCTTCTCTCTGTGTCCTCTCTTTTTAAAAATGGATGTATTAAGGTCGGGTGCGGTGGCTCATGCATACAGTCCCAGACTTTGGTAGTCCGAGGCGGGCAGATCACTTGAGGTCAGGAGTTTGAGACCAGCCTGGCAATATGGTGAAACCCTGTCCCTACTAAAAATACAAGAATTAGCCAGGCATGGTGGTGCAAGCCTGCGGTTCCAGCTACTCTGGAGGCTGAGGCAGGAGAATCACTTGAACCCCAGGGGTGGAGGCTGCAGTGAACCGAGATGGTGCCCCTGCACTCTAGCCTGGACAACAGAACGAGATTCTGTCTCCAAAAAAAAAAAAAAAAAGGCTGGGTGCAGTAGCTCACGCCTGTAATCCTGGCACTTTGGGAGGCCAAAGTGGGTGGATCACCTGAGGTTGGGAGTTTAAGACCAGCCTGACCAACAAGGAGAAACCCCATCTCTGCTAAAAATACAAAATTAACCAGGCGTGGTGGCACAATGCCTGTAATCCCAGCTACTTGGGAGGCTGAGGCAGGAGAATCGCTTGAACCCAGGAGGCAGAGGCTGCAGTGAGCCGAGAGCTTGCCATTGCGCTCCAGCCTGGGCAACAAGAGCAAAACTCCGTCTCAAAAAAAAAAATAGATGTATTAAGATATAATTTGCATACTATACAATTCACCCATTTAGAGTCAGTGGTTTGGAGTATATTCAGAGTTGTACAACCATTACCGGAAGAAACCCCATCTCCTTGGCTGTCACTGTTCACTCCTCCTGCCCCATCCTGGATTCTGTCACTTAGCACAGTATTAGCTTTTTTTTTTTTTTTTTGAGACAGAGTCTCGCTCTGTCGCCCAGGCTGGAGTGCAGTGGCGTAATCTCGGCTCACTGCAAGCTCCACCTCCCGGGTTCATGTCATTTTCCTGCTTCAACCTCCTGAGTAGCTGGGACTACAGGCGCCCGCCACTGCACCCGGCTAATTTTTTGTATTTTTAGTAGTGACGGGGTTTCACCGTGTTAGCCAGGATGGTCTCGATCTCCTGACCTCGTGATCCACCCGCCTCAGCCTCCCAAAGTGCTGGGATTACAGGCGTGAGCCACTGCACCCAGCCAATATTAGCATACTTTTAAGGGTCATTTTTTTTATAGCATGTGTCATTTTGATCCTGTTTTTTAAGACATTTTAGGGTTTTTTTGTTTGTTTTTTGACAGAGTCTCGCTCTGTCCCCCAGGCTGGAGTGCAGTGGTGCAATCTTAGCTCACTGCAAGCTCTGCCTCCTGGGTTCACACCATTCTCCTGCCTCAGCCTCCCAAGTAGCTAGGACTACAGGCACGCCCCACCACACCTGGCTAATTTTTTGTATTTTTAGTAGAGACGGGGTTTCACCGTGTTAGGCAGGATGGTCTTGATCTCCTGACCTCGTGATCCACCCACCTCCGCCCTCCCAAAGTGCTGGGATTACAGGCATGAGCCACCGTGCCTGGTCTGCATTTTAGATTTTTTAATTGAAATATAATTCCCATACAAAATTTCACATAACATAGATTTCAGCTTTTTGAAGTACACAGTGTGTTGGTTTTTAGTATTGACAAAGGTTGTGCACCCGTCACCACTATCCAATTCCAGAACGTTTTCGTCACCCCAAAAATAAGCCCTGTAGCTCACTCCCAGTTCCCTCTTGCTTCCATCCTCTGGCAACCAAGAATGTGCTTTTGTCTCTAGGGATTTGTCTGTTCTGGACATTTTACAGAAATGGAGTCATGCAGCTTGACATGTTGTGTCTGGCTTCTTTCCCGTAGTGGAATGTTTTCCAGGTCCATCCATGTTGTAGCATGAATCAGTATTGCATTCCTTTCCATGGCTGTATAATCCATTGCATGGATGGACCCTGCTTTATTTAGCCGTTCCTCAGGTGATGGACCTTTGGGTTGTTTCTACCTATTGTGAATGATGCTGCCATGACCATTCATGTGTTTAAGTTGTTGTGTAGACATGTTCCAGTTCTCTTGGGTGTATACCTAAGAATTGATTGGGTCGTGTGGTAATTATATTTAACTTGAGGAATCATCAGACTGGTCTCCAACATGGCTGCGCCATTTTACATTCCCAGCAGCCATGTATGAGGATTCCAATTTCTCTACGACCCCTTCAGTACTTGTTTTCCTGTCTGTCTGTTGGATTCTAGCCACCCTAGTGGGTGTGAAGTGGAATGTCTTTGTGGTTTTGATTTGTGTCTACCCGATGACAGATGAGGCTGAGCATCTTTTCCTGTGCTTACCACCCATTTGTGTATCTTCTTTGGAGAAGTTTCTCTCCTAACCAAGTTGTCACTTTCCACATTTGATGTCTTGTTAAGAAAAGTCAATCTTAGGCCGGGCACAGTGGCTCATGCCTGTAATCCCAGCACCTTGG
Source organism: Chlorocebus sabaeus (assembly GCF_047675955.1). Classification (NCBI taxonomy): domain Eukaryota; kingdom Metazoa; phylum Chordata; class Mammalia; order Primates; family Cercopithecidae; genus Chlorocebus; species Chlorocebus sabaeus. The sequence goes on along the minus strand of NC_132912.1, from coordinate 13,487,731 downwards.
AAGGCCGAGGCGGGCGGATCACAAGGTCAGGAGATCGAGACCATCCCGGCAAACACGGTGAAACCCCGTTTCTACTAAAAATACAAAAAATTAGCCGGGCGTGGTGGCGGGCGCCTGTAGTCCCAGCTACTCGAGAGGCTGAGGCAGGAGAATGTTGTGAACCCGGGAGGCGGAGGTTGCAGTGAGCTGAGATCGCACCACTGCACTCTAGCCTGGGCGACAGAGCCAGACTTTGTCTCAAAAAAGAAAAAAAAAAATCAGTCTTTTGGCCAGGTGTGGTGGCTCACGCCTGTAATCCCAACACTTTGGGAGGCCGAAGCGGGCCAGGAGTTCAAGACCAGCCTGGCCAACATGGTGAAACCCGGTCTCTACTGAAAATACAAAAAATTAGCTGGGCATGATGGTAGGTGCTTGTAATCCCAGCTACTCAGGAGACTGAGGAGTCGTTTGAACCTGGGAGGCGGAGGTTGCAGTGAGCCCAGATCATGCCGCTGTACTCCAGCCTGGGTGACAGAGTGAAACTCGGTCTCAAAAAAAAAAAAAAAAAAGGGATCTAGAACTAGAAATACCATTTGACCCAGCTATCCCATTACTGGGTATATACCCAAAGGATTATAAATCATGCTACTATAAAGACATATGCACACATATGTTTGTTGCAGCACTATTCACAATAGCAAAGACTTGGAACCAACTCAAATGTCCATCAATGATAGACTGGATTAAGAAAATGTGGCGCATATACACCAAGGAATACTATGTAGCCATAAAAAAGGATGAGTTAATGTCCTTTGCAGGGAGATGGATGAAGCTGGAAACCATCCGTCTAAGCAAACTATCACAAGGACAGAAAACCAAACACCACATGTTCTCACTCATAGGTGGAAGTTGAACAATGAGAACGCTTGGACACAGGAAGGGGAACATCACACACCGGGGCCCGTCGGAGGGGAGGGCTGGGGGAGGGATAGCATTAGGAGATATACCTGATGTAAATGACGAGTCGATGGGTGCAGCAAACCATTATGGCACGTGTATACCTATGCATCAAACCTGCATGTTGTGTACGTGTACCCTAGAACTTAAAGTGTAATTAAAAAAAAAAAAAAAAACAGCTTTATTGTACAACTGAGTCTGAATTCAAAGACAAAGACATTTATGTCTTCAGGTCTGGTTTTTGGAAGACCAGTTTCTTGCATAGTCATAGATTTCTATTTTTCAAAGCTGAGAGGATACAAATGGTGTAGGTTGAGCTGGGGAGCTGGGTATTGGTATTGATATCTGCGGCCCTGGCTTTGTTTTCATCGACTGGGTGAGTACTGGAGGAGGCCAGCGTCGGGAAATGGAACGATTATGTGCTCAGCTCCTGAAGCTGTGAAAGGCACAACTCTCAGACCTGCTTCCTGGTAGTGTGGATGCAAATCCGGTAGATGTTTCATTGGGGGCGCCAGCTGCCATCTTTCAGAGGTGCCTTTTTAGTATTGCCTTCTGTCTCTAAGAGACTACCGAGGCGTCTGGGTGCCAGGTAGGAAACTCACAATCGGTCAGTCTGAGTTTGAGAACCTGGAGGCAGAAATCACCAAGACATTAGACCCACAGATTGCCAGCAAATCCACCAAATCCCTGGGCCGAACAATCCATCATGAGTCTCTAGGATATCAGTGGTCATAAAGAAGCACTCTCCGTTTCAGAAGCTTTCGAATGCTGGTGGGTCTGTAGTGAAAATGACATATACAACTCGTGTGTGGTCGAGGGGAGATCTGGCCCTGATGAAACTTTTGAAGGCTAAATGTTTTCATTCTTTAAAAAAAAAAAAAAAAATTAATTGTTTTTGAAATGGGGGCCTTGTTGTGTTGCCCAGGCTGGCCCTGAACTGGGCTCAAGCGACCCACCCACCTTGACCTCTCAAAAAGTGCTGGGATTACAGACGTGAGCCACTGCACCCAGCCTGACGGCTGAATGTTTTGTTCCAGCAATAGCCTCAGTAGCAGGTTGCAAGGCTCTGTCCCATACATGCTGGTGGTTGGCTTCAGTTTAAGTAAATGCAAAGGCAAATATATTTCTGACAGAATATTCCTTCTCTTGTGTTAATAGCAATGAGCTCATCTCCTTGGTTAGTTTGACTACAACACACCCTTTTTCTTTTCTTCAGGCCGGACAATGCAGTACCAGGGGATGTGCTGGTGTTGACAAAACCCCTGGGGACACAGGTGGCAGTGGCTGTGCACCAGTGGCTGGATATTGTGAGTAAACCACTGCTGTGCTGGGAGGGAGGGGAATGGGACATTTCGAGGTAATTTTTGTTGGAGAACTTGGGAAATGAGGTTTTTTAGTTTCATATCCAGGGAGTTAATGTTAGTCAAGTCCTTAAAGAAATCCTAGGAATTGTTCATATTCTTTAAATAACAGTTTTGCATATTGAATGCTTGATTGCAGTAGGTAAGCCCCAGCTTGGAGCTTTAAGATTTTTCTATAGGCTGGGCGCGGTGGCTCAAGCCTGTAATCCCAGCACTTTGGGAGGCCGAGACGGGCGGATCATGAGGTCAGGAGATGGAGACCATCCTGGCTAACACGGTGAAACCCCGTCTCTACTAAAAAGTACAAAAAACTAGCCGGGCGAGGTGGCGGGCGCCTGTAGTCCCAGCTACTCCGGAGGCTGAGGCAGGAGAATGGCGTAAACCCTGGAGGAGGAGCTTGCGGTGAGCAGAGATCCGGCCACTGCACTCCAGCCTGGGTGACAGAGCCAGACTCCGTCTCAAAAAAAAAAAAAAAAAAAAAAAAAAAAAAAAAAAGATTTTTCTATAAAGAATTTGCAGCCGGGCGCGGTGGCTCACGCCTGTAATCCCAGCACTTTGGGAGGCCGAGGCGGGCGGATCACAAGGTCAGGAGATCGAGACCACAGTGAAACCCCGTCTCTACTAAAAATACAAAAAATTAGCCGGGCGCAGTGGCGGTTGCCTGTAGTCCCAGCTACTCAGGAGGCTGAGGCAGGAGAATGGCGTGAACCCGGGAGGCGGAGCTTGCAGTGAGCCGAGATCGCGCCACTGCACTCCACCCTGGGCGACAGCGCGAGACTCCGTCTCAAAAAAAAAAAAAAAAAAAAAAAGAATTTGCTCGGCAGGGGGTTAGCTTTGTTTACTTGGCCCTGAGATAGCTTCGTCTTTCATGTCTTAAACATGACTAAGAAATAATATGGAGGATAATGTGTGGAAGGCATGGTGTTTGGGGTATAAATAAAGCCAGGGTTATTGACAGTTTAAATTTTTTTTTTTTTTTTTTTTTTTTGAGATGGAGTTTTGCTCTTGTTGTCTAGGCTGGAGTGCAGTGGCACGATCTCAGCCCACTGCAACCTCCGCCTCCTGGGTTCAAGCGATTCTCCTGCCTCAGCCTCCCGAGCAGCTGGGATTACACGCCACCACACCCAGCTAATTTTTGTATTTTTAGTAGAGATGGGGTTTCTCCATGTTGGTCAGGGTGGTCTTGAACTCCCAACCTCAGATGACCCATCCGCCTTGGCCTCCCAAAGTGTTGGGATTACAGGTGTGAGCCATCTCGCCTGGCAACAGTTTAAATTGTTTTATGCAGTTTTTGGTTGTTTTTGTTTGGTAGTTTTGTCTTTTTAAACTGATTAATAACTCAGAACATTTTGATAAATAATTCTCTCGTGGAGAATGAATCTATCTAGAATGAGGATATGTCTCCTGAGTCATTTTTCCAGTGAGCTATAATCATACTTTAAGATTGGTTTTCTTCACTGCCATAACAACTCACAAATTAATAAGATTGGGGTATGTTCTCACGTATCATGGTGCATTTAATTTCTACAACTATCATCTGAAACTACCAGTCCTGAGAAACAGTTGAAAGAGAATAATCAATAATTGCACATCTTTCATCAGCCTGGTATATCTTAGCTTGATGTAGCAGGGTAGATAAATTCTGTAAGGCTGCCACGTTCTGTAGCTGATTTTTCCCTCCTCCCCCTGTGATGGGGAGCAGAGCGGAAGGCCATTTTGGGGATGTTGCACAGAGGCGCCTTCCAGCCCCACCTTCCAGGCCTGAGCTAGCAGGGAGCTGGAAGCAGGGAGTGTCAGGGATGGGGGAGCCCTTCTCCGCTAGCAGGACACTACACTGCGTCTGCAGCAGTGCTGCTCTGTGTCCTGCTAGGCTACACATACCCAATACATCACAGCATTTGATTACAGAGATGTGGCATGAGAACAGAAAAGATGCCATGCTGACAGGTCTAATGGACACCTAAAATACTATCCATGGAAAAACCAGAGTTGGAAAGTTCACTTTTCTGAGTTAAAGTCCCTAGAAGTTAAATAAGGAAAAAGTTGTATTTCTCAGTGGCTGGAAGTAAAGATTAATGACATTTTCCTCTCTTTCTCTCCCTCACCTATGTTCCTATTATTAGCCTGAGAAATGGAATAAGATCAAACTAGTGGTCACCCAAGAAGACGTAGAGCTGGCCTACCAGGAGGCAATGATGAACATGGCGAGGCTCAACAGGACAGGTATGACAGGCGGGAAGGGCGCTTCAGTCCCAGGGGTCCAAGATAGTAAATGTCTTAGGCTTTGCTGGCCACATACAGTCTCAGGGTAGGTGGCCAGATTTTTGGCCAGTGACTATAGACCGTCTTCTCCTGGTACCAGGTTGGCATTCCATAGATCACTGCAGATGGTCCCCGACTTACAGTGCTTTATGATAAAGAAGGAGGTCCTAACCTCTGACGTACCAGAGGGACTGTTTCTAGAAAGCATTTGTGGGCCGGGCATGGTGGCTTAAGCCTGTAATCCCAGCACTTTGGGAGGCCGAAACGGGTGGATCACGAGGTCAGGAGATCGAGACCATCCTGGCTAACACGGTGAAACCCTGTTTCTACTAAAAAATACAAAATACTAGCCGGGCGAGGTGGCGGGCGCCTGTAGTCCCAGCTACTCGGGAGGCTGAGGCAGGAGAATGGCGTGAACCCGGGAGGCGGAGCTTGCAGTGAGCTGAGATCTGGTGACTGCACTCCAGCCTGGGCCACAGAGCGAGACTCTGTCTCAAAAAAAAAAAAAAAAAAAAGCATTTGTGTGGGTTACCTATGTAAGATTTGGAAGCAAACCATTCAGAATGGAAATACAGAAAGTTTAATATACTGGAGCTATTCCCAGAACATGACCTTGGAAGCCTAGAGGTGCTCCCACTCCTACCCATCCCCTGCATTCCTGCTTAGGGGTAACCACTGAATTTTGTGTTTATTTTCTTGCATTTTAGAATGTTTTTATTGCACAGCCCTTGTGTTCTTAAGCAGTAAATTAGTTTTGCATTTTTTTAACTTGTTTTTATCCACCATTGTTCCTGAGAGTCTCCTTGTTGTATGTAGCTGCAGTAGATTGCTTTTGACTGCTGTATGATTTTTCCACTACCTTCTCTGCTCTCCTGTTTTGACACTGGGGTGACTGCTATGGACTTCCTAGGCCCAGCCCTCTGATGCACGTGTAAGAGATCAGTACTGGCTCGGCTTTTATGGATAGTGCCAAACTGTCTTCCGAAGTGTTCACCACAGTTTACAATGGCACGCTATGTTTAACAAGCGTTTTTGAATATGTCTTCTCTTCCCATTTATTTTATACATTTTTTCTACTATAAAAGAATTACATGCTTATTATAGAAAAGTTTTTAGAAAATGGAAAATAGTAGATAAAAAGGTTGTCCATAGTCCCTCTACCCAAAACAGCTCCTGCTAGCATTTTTCTGTATTCTTCCAGGACTTTTTTCACGTCTGGCTGCTGGTTTACTATTGTTTTAAAGTAGTGGTTAGTGTAAGTTTTCACTATATGAGTGGTTAGTATATGTATTTTCAGTGCCTGCTTTCATTCTTTTGACATGACTGTTTCCCATATTATATATCCTAGTAAACTCTTTTTTTTTTGGAGACAGAATCTAACTCTGTCGCCTAGGCTGGAGTGCATTGGCATGATCTTGGCTCACTGCAACCACCACCTACCAGGTTCAAGCAATTCTCTTGCCTCAGCCTTCCCAGTAGCTGGGACTACAGGCATGGATCACCATGCCCGGTGGATTTTTGTATTTTTGGTAGAGACGGGGTTTCACTATGTTGGTCAGGCTGGTCTCGAACTCCTGACCTCAGGTGATCCACCCTCCTCAGCCTCCCAAAGTGCTGGGATTACAGGCGTGAGCCACTGCACCCGGCCTCAAGTCTTTTCACTAAATGGTGCTGGAACAAGTGGACATTCACATGAAAAAAATTATTCTGGATGCAGATCTTATATCTTTCATAAAGATTAACTCAAAATGAGTGTTCAGTGTGTTTTCACACTGCTATAAATAGCCAAGACTGGGTAATTTATTTATTTTATTTTTTAGAGATGGAGTCTCACTGTATCACCCAGGCTGGAGTGCAGTGGGGTGATCTCGGCTCACTGCAACCTGTGCCTCCCAAGTTCAAGCGATTCTTCTGCCTCAGCCTCCCGAGTAGCTGGGATTACAGGCGCCCACCACCACATCCAGCTAATTTTTGTATTTTTAGTAGAGACAGGGTTTCACTATGTTGGCCAGGCTGGTCTTGAACTCTTGACCTCAGGTGATCCACCCACCTTGGCTTCCCAAAGTGCTGGGATAACAGGCATGAGCTACCACGCCCGGCTGACTGGGTAATTCATAAAGGAAAGAAGTTTAATTGACTCACAGTTTCACGTGGGGGAGGCCTCAGGAAACTACAGTCATGGCGGATGGTGAAGGGGAAACAGGCACCTTCTTCATGAGGCAGCAGGACAGAGAAGAGCAGGGGAAACTGCCACTTAGAAAACCATCAGATCTCATGAGAATTCATTCACCCTGACGAGAACAGCATGAGGGAAACCGAGAACAGCATGAGGGAAACCACCCCATGACTCAGTCACCTCCCACCAGGTCCCTCTCTTGCCATGTGGGGATTACAATTTGAGATGAGATTTGGGTGGGGACACAGAGCCAGACCATATTGATGACTCGTAAACCTAAATAAAACAATATAAAACTGGAAGGATAACATCAGAGAAAATTTAGGTGGCTTTGGGTTTGGTGATGACTTTATAACACCAAAAACACTATCTGTTAAAGAAAAAATTGGTAAATTTGGCTTCATTAATATAAAAAACTTCTGCTCTGTGAAAAACACTATTAAGGGGATGAAAGGACAAGCCACACACTGGGAGAAAAATTTTGCCAAACACTTACCTGTTCAAGGTCAGGTATCCAAAAATACACAAAGCACTCTTAAAACTCAATAAAAAAAAAACAACTCAATTTAAACACGGCCCGAAGACCTTGACAGACACCACAAAAGAAGATACACACATGGCAAGTAAGCATAAAAGGAAACCTCAGTGTTGTACGTCAATAGGGAACTGTAGATTAAAGCAATGATTGAGATGCTTCTACATACCTATTAGAATGACTGAAATCCAAAACACTGAGAATAGCCTGGGCAACATGGTGAAACCCCGTCTCTACCAGAAAATTACAGAAAATTAGCTGGGCATGGTGGCTTGCGCCTTAGCCCCAGCTACTTGGGAAGCTGAGGTGGGAGGATCACTTGAGCCCAGGAGGTTGAGGCTGCAGTGGGCTGTAATCGCACCACTGCGCTCCAGCCTGGGTGACAAAGTGAGACCCTGTCTCATAAAAAAACCAAAAGCACTGACAATACCAACTGCTGGCAAGGGTGTAGAGAAACAGGAAGGAACTCTCATCCATTGCTGTCAGGACTGAAAACTGGCACAGCCACTTGGAAACTAAATATGTTGTTATATGATGCAACGATTGTGCTCCTTGATTTTCACTCAAAGTTGAAAACTTACATTCACACAAAAGCCTGCAGACAAATCTTCGTAGCAGCATTATTCATAATTGCCAAAACTTGGAAGCAACCATTCATTTCTTCAGTAGGTGAGTGGATGGATGGATAAACAAACCGTAGTGTATCTGTAGTATGGAATATTATTGAGCAGTGAAAAGAAAAGAGCTATCAAGCCATAAAAAGATGTGGAGGAATTTTAAGCGCATATTACGAAGTGAAAGAAGCCAGTCTGAAAAAGCTCCATGCAGAAGATTCCAACTGTATGACGTTATGGAAAAGGCAAAACTGTAGAGATGGAGAAAAGACCAGTGGTGGCTAGAGGTTATCGGAGAGGAAGGGGATCAGGTGGAGCACTGAGGATTTTTAGGGCAATGAAAGTTCTCTGTGTGATACTATCATGTTGGATATGTAGAATTGACAGCAAAGGGTGAACCCTAGTGTCCTTTATGACTTTAGTTAATAGTCATGTATTAGTATTGACTTATCAAATACACTACGCTAATGCTACATGTTAATATAGGCGAAACCTGGGGCGAAGGGTAATGGCAGCTTCCTGTTACTTGCTACTTAATTTCTTTCTAAACGCAAAACTGCTCCAAAAAATAAAGTCTATTAAATAATAGGTTGGGTGCAATGGCTTGTACATTTGTACACTTGTAATCCCAGCGCTTTGGGAGGCTGAGGCAGGAGGACTGCCTGAGCCCGAGAGGAGGAGGCTGCAGTGAGTTATGATCATGCCACTGCACTCCAGCCTGGGCAATAGAGCAAGACTCTGTCTCTTAAAAAAGAACATTTTTTTAAAAATAAACTTTCACGCAATTCATCTCTAGCAGGAGTACCTTGATATTGAGTGAGGCCTTAAAAAGTGCTGGTCTTGCTGGGCGCGGTGGCTCAAGCCTGTAATCCCAGCACTTTGGGGGGCCGAGACGGGCAGATCACGAGGTCAGGAGATCGAGACCATCCTGGCTAACACGGTGAAACCCTGTTTCTACTAAAAAATACAAAAAACTAGCCGGGCGAAGTGGTGGGTGCCTGTAGTCCCGGCTACTCGGGAGGCTGAGGCAGGAGAATGGCGTGAACCCGAGAGGAGGAGCTTGCAGTGAGCTGAGATCCGGTCACTGCCTGGGTGACAAAGCAAGACTCAAAAAAAAAAAAAAAAAAAAAGTGCTGGTCTTGGCCGGGTCTGGTGGCTCACATCTGTAATCCCAGCACTTTGGGTGGCTGGGGCGGGCGGATCATGAGGTCAGGATTTCAAGACCAGCCTGGCCAATATGGTGAAACCCTGTCTAAAAGCTGGGCGTGGTGTTGCGTACCTGTAGTCCCACCTATTCAGGAGGCTGAGGCAGGAGAATCACTTGAGCACGTGAGGCGGAGGTTGCAGTAAGTCGAGATCTCACCACAGCATCTCAGCCTGGAGGACAGAGCGAGACTCCATCTCAAAGAAAAAAGAAACAAGTGCTGGTATTTGGTTTTCAGATGGTCTTGGTAGGTTTACCTTCCACTGAGATCATCATCCGTCTGCATAGTTTTTTTAGTTTACTGGAAAATTACTATTGATTGAAGCTTCCAATAGTTTTCAAGTGGTTCAAACTGAAATAAGAACTTTCAGATTTCATTATGTCTTTGGTTGATTTTACAACATTGCGTTTTCATTATTCCGATTTGTTATCTCCCTGACAAGGAAGGAAGTTGCAAGAAGGAAATTGTAAGATTTTTGAGTTGAGGAAAGGTGTTTTTTCTCAGAGTCACCCCTCTCTCTCCCAGCTGCAGGACTCATGCACACGTTCAATGCCCACGCGGCCACTGACATCACGGGCTTTGGGATTTTGGGCCACGCACAGAACCTGGCCAAGCAGCAGAGGAACGAGGTGTCATTTGTAATTCACAACCTCCCGGTGCTGGCCAAGATGGCTGCGGTGAGCAAGGCCTGCGGAAACATGTTCGGCCTCATGCACGGGACCTGCCCGGAGACCTCAGGTACAGGATGCTGGGCGCTTCTGAGGACTAAATAGTGAGGCTGTCCGAAGGCTCGGCGAGAAAGCAGCACTCCCACCCCGAGTGGGCCCCGACTCTGTTCAAGGTCCGTGCTGCCAACCTCAGCCTCCGTAGCAGCTGGTGCCTTTCCTCCTCCCAGTGGGTCTGGTCCCCGCCATCCTGGGAGGATGCAGCAGCCTTGCCGAAGTTGAGTGTTCTGTGTTCTTTTTGATGCAAGAATATGGTGATGAGGAAAATAAGTCAGCATTCAGTTTTTACTGAAAGCTTCGCATTTGAAATTAACTGTAATACCCATAGGTTACTTTGAACGGGTGATATTTTTTTCCTTGAAAATTGTCTAACGTTTTAAGAATGATATGGAAAAAAAAGGGCCGGGCGTGGTGGCTCTTGCCTGTAATCCTAGCACCTCAGGAGGCTGAGGCGGGCACATCACGTGAGGTCAGGAGTTCAAGACCAGCCTGGCCAACATAGTGAAACCCCATCTCCACTATAAACAGAAAAAATTAGGCACATGCTTTTAATCCCAGCTGCTTGGGAGGCTGAGCCAGGAGAATCACTTGAACCCAGGAGACAGGTTGCAGTGAGCCGAGATTGTGCCACTATACTCCAACCTGGGCGACAGAGCAAGATTCTATCTCAAAAAAAAAAAGGAAAAGAGAATGATATAAAATAAAAAAGAATACAATAGGATATTATGTCTTTAAAGTGCTTTTTTTTTTTTTTTAAGATATGCAGTAGTGTATTAGAGGAAACATAAATGGAGGATAAATGGGAGATGGAACAAGCATAGGTTAAGAGAGCTGTCAGACAGCAGTGTAGGTCTGACACCATACACCCCAGTAGTTTTTGACTCCTAGGGAGTTTTTTATATCCCATGTCATTTTTCTAAACTTAAGCTCCTTTTGTTTCCTCATTAATTTGGTGGCCACGTCTGTCCGGAACTTGTGGGACGTCCTCTTCTTCATCATGGCAGATACTCCAGCATGGCCTGCTGAGGCCACCATCCACAGGCCTGCAGGCTCACCATCCTTCGTTCCCGCTCCCACGACCCTAGCCGGAGCCAGACGGTGCATCCTCCTGAAGTGCCATTTTTCTTTTGCCCCCTTTGTTCCTTTTACCTTCACTGTTTCAGCTTTTAAGTCTCCCTATTTTTTTTTCCACCTTTTTTTCAGTTTCGGTTTCTCTTTTTCTATTTTCTGGCCTCTAGAGCTCAGTTTTCTACCCTGCAAAAGAGTGGAATTACCTTGGGATTTTAAATATGCACATGCCGGCCAGGCCTGGTGGCTCACGCTTGTAATTCCAGCACTTTCAGAGGCCGAGGTCAGGAGTTGGAGACCAGCCTGGCCAACATGGTGAAACCCCGTCTCTACTAAAAATACAAAAATTAGCGGGCGATGTTGGGGTGCGCCCTGTAATCCCAGCTACTCCAGAGGCTGAGGCAGGACGATCGCTTGAACCTGGGAGGCACAAGTTGCAGTAAGCTAAGATTGCCCCACTGCAGTCCAGCCAGAGTGAGACTCTGTCTCAAAAAAAAAAGAAAAATACACATGCCTAGCCCCAGCCTCCCAAAAACAGTGGGATGCATCTTGGGCGGGCCTGGGCCTCAGTATCTGGGAAGGCTCCCTGGGATATTCCATAGTAGGCAGGGGCAAGGGACCACAGTGCTGGGACCACAAAACCCTGGTCACGTTGACCTGAAGCGAGGGGGCTTCAGGACTCCGCCAGGCCTCTCACCGCCTTTACAGAGGACCCTTCAGCCTCCCATTTAAAAAAAAAAAACAAAACATTTTCTAGAAGTAAGCTCCAAAAGGGCAGGGTTTTTTTCCCCTGCTGGTTCAGGGTCTGGCCAGGATAGTGTCTGCCACATAATTGGGCACTGAATGGAAATTGAATGAATTGATGAATGTTACCAGCCATTTCAGTTTGTTTCCTTTCTTCACAAATAACAAGTTTTTACTTTTTTTTCTTTTTTTTTTTTTTTTTATGATGGAGTTTCGCTTTTGTCGCCCAGGAGGCTGGAGTGCAATGGCACGATCTGAACTCACTGCAACCTCTGCCTCCCTGGTTCAAGCGATTCTCTTGCCTCAGCCTCCAGAGGAGCTGGGATTACAGGAGTGCGCCATCATGCCCAGCTAATGTAGAGACAGAGTTTTACCATGTTGGCCAGGCTGGTCTCAAACTAACTCCTGACCTCAGGTGATCCACCCACCTCGGCCTCCCAAAGTGCTGGGATTACACATGTGAGCCACCGTGCCCAGCCACAAGATTTTTACGTTTTATAGACGTAGACTACAGTTTTTCCTCATCCTCTTATTTCTACTTAGAAAAATAAAAACTTTCCTGGCCTCACTACTGGAAAGAGCAACAAAGATTTATTTTAATGTATTTTATGCGTTTGTCTTTTGGATATAATGACAGAGTCAGGACTGGAACCTAGATGCTTTGGGGCATGTACTGTATCATGAGTCTTACATTTTCTAAAAATACAAAAAAGCATTCTCAGTAAAACGAGAGAGTCAATGTAGAGAATCAGAAGTTCCCTTTTGTTTGTCAATATTTGTTTCAGTGTAGCATGGAAAGAGTAGCTACCACATGGCTTATTGTAGCCCCGAACACCTTACCCCTACACAGTGTTATGTGGTTCACAAATAGATCATTTTCACAGTTGAAAGTTGGAGCGTATTATGTGTGTGTGTGTGTGTTAGGAGTTTACTAGCAATTGCTTAATTACAGCATAGAACAGACCTCTTAGGCTGGGTGTAGTGGTTCATTCCTGTAATCTCAGCACTTTGAGAGGCCAAGGCAGGGGGATTGCTTGAGTCCACAAGTTTTAGACCAGTCTAGGCAATGCAGGGAAACCTCATCTCTACAAAAAATTAGCCGGATGTGGTGGTACACACCTGTAATCTCAGCTGCTGGGAAAGCTGAAGTGGGAGGGTCACGTGAGCCAGGACATTGAGGCTGCAGTGAGCTGTAATTGTACCACTACACTCCAGCTTGGACCACAGAGTGAGACCCTGTCTCAAAAAAAAGAAAAGCTTCTACTTGCATATAGGCGGCAGCAAGTTGCTGATGGAAGTTGGGTCTCTGCAGAAGCAGTAGAGGCAGAGAAGCTGCTGTCATGTCAACACTAACAGTCATTCTTGTTTTCTTTTGCCAGGCGGCCTTCTGATCTGTTTACCACGTGAGCAAGCAGCTCGGTTCTGTGCAGAGATAAAGTCCCCCAAATATGGTGAAGGCCACCAAGCATGGATTATTGGGATTGTAGAGAAGGGCAACCGCACAGCCAGAATCATAGACAAACCCCGGATCATCGAGGTCGCACCACAAGTGGCCACTCAAAATGTGAATCCCACACCTGGGGCCACCTCTTAATCTAGACAGAAATAGCTGTTTGGTTTTGATTTTAAATAGATCTATTTCCCTTATCACTTCAATTAAAGACTATAAACAACAAAAATCTCATTGTGTCTACACATCGGGGTGACCTTAGGTCTGTTTGTAAGTGGATACAATTAATAAAATAAAATCCATTGCCTTTTTTTCCTGTTACATTAACTGAAGATGCACCTAATCTTGAGGCAGCTTCTGAGTTGAGAATTATATTGTTATCCAATACTGTTGATTCATTTTGAATCTTTAGACACTTATCTCTTGCCGCATAGGCTCTTTTTAAAGGTGCTTTCACATAGCACAGACATTACCAGTAGTCATGTCAAATAGCAGTTGGTGTCTTCATTTTATGTATATTTATCATATAAGTCTGATTTTTTTTTAAGCGTCTTGAATGGTTTTCTGGAGAGCCAGCACTGGTAAGTTGCACATGACGGTATCCCAGTCGTATCCCAGTCATAGGAGGGTTGCATGATTCCTTTGAGTGTTTGATTTGAAAAGCCTAGTCTTGTCTCTCAAGAGCATCTTGGACCCACAACATTCTCCGGTAGTGCATTCATTTCAACACGGCAAGTGCTTCTTCACTGCATGGAAAACCCTTTGAAGACAAAAAAGAAATCTTATTTCTTTTTTTGTAGCCTTCCTGATATTTACAGTAATATCATTAACTTTTATCGATAGCAAAAAAAGAATACTTTTTGCAATGTAATTAGATGTTCTATAGTGCTACAAGGAATTGCCTTCCGAATGGAGGTTCATGTATAATACTCATTTACAATTCAATATATAATTACGCAAATAATTTTTAAATATAATCAATAATAAAGACTGTTCTGTGGATGGTAGTGTTTAATACATTTTATATTTTGTATAGTGATTTCAGGCCTTTTGTTTTCTTAAAATCAGCAGCTGTTTAGCCTAATTCTTAGCATTATTTTGTCCTTTGCGCCAGTACTTTTTTGTGCACGCTTTTTGTGATCTGTGTTAAAAACCTGCATTGCCAACATTGCAGCTCGAACTTAAACTTGTTATTCAAATAAATATTTAATTTTTTAAATTGCTCTTGTATAATCAGATGCCCCTTTTAGTATTATTTTAGAAGCATTGGGAGGGTTTTGCCTAAAGTACAATTTATCGGGAAAAACTAGATTTTAGTTTTATAAAACTTTTAAGTCTTTCATGGGACCTATATTTTCTTGAATTAAATTTTGTAGTTCTAGAATAAATAGGCAATCTAAAAAGGTGTTATCTGTGTTTCGTAAAGTGGAGGCTTCCTTATATTTTAACCTACTGAGCAATGAGGAGGGATTCCTGTCATTAAGCACAAGGGCACTGGATCCTCAAGTGCCCACCTTCATGAGAGAAAAAGCAGCACATCCTGCATGTTTCTGGTGCTTCCTGCTCACAGGCATCAAAGCCGCACATGTAAACTGACTTCTTGCCAAAGGAAATGACCCCTGGGAAGATCAAGCTCTTGGAAGAGGCTTTAACTCGGACGCGACCTCCTCCGGGAACCAGCGGGCAGGGCAGCCTTTATACATGTGTAACTGGACCTCCAGCCATAAGCATGGTGTGCAGTTTGGAAGAGCCTGCTACGGAACTGAAATTGATTGGACATTTTATAGGAATTGATATACAGATGTTAGTCCTCAAAAGCTGCAAACCAGTGGTCTGCAAAATAAAATGTGTTGGAAACCTCTGAGTAAGATCAACCTACTGTTGAGCTGCTTCTTTTTTTTTTTTTTAATAACGACTAAATCTGAACTTCAATGTAGCCTGTGCCCTTTGCCCTGAGAGCTGGTGTTTTCCTCAGTGGCAGGCCTATTGACAGGAGGGAGCTAAGTGGAGTATGTACTTATGGAAATAATCTTTGAAGATTGCTATGTATAAAGAGAAAATGGGTACTTAGAGATCCGTGTAAGTCTTATGATCCCCAGAGGACGAATTTGTCTTTAAAGCAGTGTTGGCTGGGCATGGTGGCTCACACATGTAATTTCAGCACTTTGGAAGGCCAAGGTGGGCAGATGACCAGAGGTCCAGAGAAGACCAGCCTGGCCAACATGGTGAAACCCTGTCTCTACTAAAAATACAAAAATTAGCTGGATTTGGTGGCGCGCACCTGTATTCCCAGCTACTGGGGAGGCTGAGGCACAAGAACCTCTTGAACCTGGGAGACAGGTTACAGTGAGCAACCTGCAGTCACCACTGCACTCCAGCTTGGGCGATAAAGACTCAGTCCCAAAAACAAGCTCTTTGAAACTCAGTCTCAATAAACAAAAACCAGTATTGCATAGTGGCCCAGATCCACCTGTGTTAGGATCACCCGGGGTGTTAGAAGGCGACATTCTTGCCCCTGGTTTTTCAGACTCGCAGAATCAGAATTTCTGGGGTGTGGGACTTTGGGAATGTCTTACATAAGGACCCTATGTGGCTATGGCCAAAAAAGTTTGGGAACCACTAATGTCAAAGGAATGTTGCAGAGGAAGGCAGGGAAAGTAAGAGGACCTGGTTTTGCAACTTTTGTGTTTTTATGAGGCGGAGTCTCACTCTGTCAGCCAGGCTGTAGTGCAGTGGCATGATAGCTCACTGCAGCCTCTGCCTCCCAAGTTCCAGTGATTCTCCGGCCTCAGCCTCCCGAGTAGCTGGGATTACAGGCGCACACCATGAAACCTGGCTAATTTTTGTATTTTTAGTAGAGACAGGGTTTTGGCATATTGGTCTCGAACTGAGTTCAAACAATCCGCCCGCCTCGGCCTCCCAAAGTGCTGGGGTTACAGGTGTGAGACAACATGCCCAGCCTTTTGCAACATATTTGCAGGAATTTTTTCCTCAACCATTCTCTTAACCATTCTGGCCAAATCTTGACCGTTCTGTTTACTTCCCACATCTGAGCTATGGCGCAGCAAAGAAGCAGAAAAACCTGTATTTTGAAAGCTCCATGAAGACTCAAATGATTGTCATTGAATATTGGAGTTCTTGGCAAAATCTATGTAGAACATTTTAAAAGTCAGTGGACAGGCCAGACACAGTGGCTCCTGTCTATAATCCTAGCACTTTGCTGAGACAGGAGGATCACTTGAGCACAGGAGTTCGAGACCAGGCTAAGCAATATAGTGAGACCTCGTCTCTACAAAAAATAAAATTTAAAAAGTCGGTGGACAGTAAGTCGATTTGACTTTCTGGTAGTCCTTTTATTTTATTTTATTTTATTTTTTATTTTATTTTATTTATTTTATTTCGAGATGGAGTCTCACTCTGTCACCCATGCTGGAGTGCAGTGGCGCAAACTCGGCTCACTACAATCTCCACCTCCCGGGTTCACGCCGTTCTCCTGCCTCAGCCTCCTGAGCAGCTGAGACTACAGGCGCCTGCCACCACGCCTGGCTAATTTTCTATATTTTTTAGTAGAGACGGGGTTTCACCGTGTTAGCCAGGATGGTCTGGATCTCCTGACCTCGGGATCTGCCTGCCTCGGCCTCCCAAAGTGCTGGGTTTACAGGCGTCAGCCACCACGCCCGGCCCCTCTGGTAGCGCTTTAAAACTTCGCACTGAAGTGTATTTATCTTGGTATACTGATTTGTTTTCTGTAAATCCTATAGTATAGTTGCATCCAAAAATACAGTCTGTTAGAATGCATAGAATTAGTGAATACAACCTGAGGCAACTGGATCATGGTGGAGTCAGTCATTCAGGCACTAGGAATAATCTGTGAAGGAATATTGAAGCTGCTTATTTGCACAGGCTGTGTTGAGGTATTTATTGTGTTTCAGTCCAAGAAAAATTGAAATATTGTATAAGCAATATGTACTTTTGGCTCAGTCTTTAAAAATAGTAGATTATAGTCTTCCAAGTTCTGCATGCTTTATAATGAATAAATGTGTTTTAAATTGTTCTGTTTATAGATGAATGAGCCAGTCATTTTCAGTCTGAATTTAGCATTCCCTTTAAAAGAGTTATATCTGAGTTCTCAATCTAGTTTTAATTGTATAGAGGCCAGAATAGCTATACTGTGCTGCACTTTATTTTTAGGTAACAGAGCAAGCGGAGACATCAACGCTTCAAATACCTGTCGTGTCTGCGTGTGTGTTTTTGTGTATATTTGTGTGTGTGTATATATCCTTGAGTTGCTCACTTCCACACCCAGCCCACCCTTTTCCTCTAGCTTAGATAGTGGTTGCATAGACACCGTAATTTACTTTGAACAGTAATTTGTAAATTTTTCTCATTAAGAATCCACATATGAATCATAGTCATAAAATATGCCAAGGGGCACAATGAAAATCACCAATGTCCTGTTAAAAGTGAAGCATGGGAATATCTTCTTATCTATGCTAAAATCTCTGTCTTGAATGAGGACAGGAGCAGATGGATTACACAAGGTCTTCATTCAGTAAAGCAGTAGGTAAGACAGGGTGCTCCTATAGGCATCTAGACAGGTTCCGGAATTGCCTGGAATCCAAGCCTGCTGCCGACGCCGAATGCTTTTGGTTTGTCTGTGAATTCAGGGTAACGATGCTGTAGGCTTCCCTATGTTTCAGTCCTTAAATATGACATCCAGCACTGAACACACAGTTGATGCTTTCTGTGGTTTTTGTCCTAAGTCTTGTTGCCTTCAGAAGGCATTTTATGCTTAGGAGAAACGGCATGTAATGAAGTCTATCAAAGCTTCATAGAAACAGAAAAGGCCAGGCGCGGTGGCTCACACCTGTAATCCCAGCACTTTGGGAGACCGAGGTCAGGAGTTCGAGACCAGCCTCAACATGGAGAAACCCTGTCCCTAGTGAAAAAAAATACCAAATTAGCCGGGCATGGTGGTGCATGACTGTAATCCCAGCTACTCGGGAGTCTGAGGCAGGAGAATTGCTTGAACCTGGGAGGCGGAGCTCGTGGTGAGCCGAGATTGTGCCATTGCACTCCAGCCTGGGCAACAAGAGCGAAACTCCATCTCAAAAAAAAAAAAAAGAAACGAAACAGAAAACTCACTCTATTAGTGATCTGATTGCAGAAAAGCCAGTGTGTTTTCTACTATTATATTTTTAGAACAAGCATAGGTCCCTAGAAAATTATAAGGGCCTGGCCAGGCGCAATGGTTCACGCCTGTAATCCCAACATTCTGGGAGGCCGAGGCGGGCAGATCACGAGATCAGGAGTTCGAGACCAACCTGACCAACATGGTGAAACCCTGTCTCTACTAAAAATACAAAAATTATCCGGGTATGGTGGCATGCACCTGTAGTCCCAGCTACTCGGGAGGCTGGGGCAGGAGAATGGCGTGAACCCAGGAGGCGGAGCTTGCAGTGAGCCGAGATCACGCCACTGCACTCCAGCCTGGGCGACAGAGCGAGACTCTGTCTCAAAAAAAAAAAAGAAAATTATAAAGTCCTATATAAAATGTTAACATTGACCATTACCCAGTATCCAGTCCTATATGTTGCTTAATTCTTTTTTTTTATTTTTTTAAGTGGAGTCTCGCTCTATCACCCAGGCTGGAGTGCAGTGGTGTGATCTCGGCTCACTACAACATCCGCCTCCCAGGTTCAAGCGATTCTCCCGCCTCAGCCTCCTGAGTAGCTGGGATTACAGGCACCTCCCACCATGCCAGGCTAATTTTTGTATTTTTAGTAGAAACGGGGTTTCACCATGTTGGCTAGGCTGATCTCGAACTCCTGACCTCAAGTGATGGGGGTGACTCAGCTTCCCAAAGTGCCGGGATTACAGGCATGAGCCACTGCACCAGGCTGGCATATCTGTTTCTTACTACATCCAGGAAATGTTTCCCCATTTTCAGGACTCATGATTGCAGGGGGCTCACCCAGATAATACATGGTAATCCCCTTATCAAAGTCCTCAACGTTAATCACATTTGGAAAATCCCTTTTGCCTGGTAAGATAACAGCCACAGATTCCAGAGCTTAGGGCGTGAACATCTTTGGGGAGGACCATTATTCTTCCCACCACAAGGCCATGTACCCACAGGGTAGCTTCTTCACCAGGGGAGAGGTTTTGCTCTTGTTAACCAGGCTGTAGTGCAGTGGTGCGATCTCAGCTCACTGCAACCTCTGACTCCCGGGTTCAAGCGATTCTCGTGCCTCAGCCTCTGGAGTAGCTGGGATTACAGGCATGCGCCACCATGCCTGGCTAATTTTGTAGTTTTAGTAGAAACAGGGTTTCTCCATGTTGGTCAGGTTGGTCTCGACCTCCTGACCTCAGGTGATCTGCCCACCTTGGCCTCCCAAAGTGTTGGGATTACAGGCGTGAGTCACCATGCCCAGCTGGAATTGACTTTTCTATAGTGCAAGGTTAACGTAGCAGTTTTTGACTAATGTTTTAGAGAACATCCTATCCCAAATACTTGCATTGTACAACAGCAGAGAAATTCTGTACATGATTCATCTTCTAAGTGTTTTCCTCTCCAGGAGTGGTCCCCAGGCTTTTTGGCACAAGGGACTAGTTTTGTGGAAGGCAATTTTTCCAAGGACTGGGGCACGGTGCCCGGGGAAGGTTTCAGTATGATTCAAGCACATTACATTTATTTTGTACTTTATTTCTACTATAATTACATTGTAATATGTAATGAAACAACTACAACCCACCATAATGTAGAATCAGTGGGAGCCCTGAGCTTGTTTTCCTGCCACTAGACGGTCCCATCTGGCAGCGATGGGAGACAGTGATGGATCATCAGGTATTAGATTGTCATAAGGAGCAGACAACCTAGATCCCTCATATGTGCAGTTCACAACAGGGCTCTTGCTCCTATGAGAATCGAATGCCGCTGCTGATCTGACAGGAGGCAGAGCTCAGGGGGAGTGCTTGCTGACCCCATCCTGTGTGGCCCGGTTCCTCACAGGGCACAGACTGGTAAGGGTCCCCAGCCTGGGAGTTGGGGACCCCTGCTCTGTAGTATTTCTCTCTGAGTCACCAGCTTCCAGAGTCTCATTATTTTACCCTTTCACTGGAGTCCCAGTTTTAAGTGGGTTGGGCACTGCCTTGCTGTAGTCTCTTGAATTCTGTCTGGACCTTCTGTGACTGCCTTCCATTGACACCCTCAGAAGATGCAGGAATAAGGTGGCAGCATCACAAAATGGACTTGTGGATCTCTCAATCGTTGCTGGAGAATCACTGAGAAGTAAACTTTCATTTGGTTGAGGCATTAACATTTCAGGGTTTACTTATTACTGCAGCATAGCTTAACCTACCCTAAGATAGAAATCAACAGGCAATTCACAAATTTGCAAATGACCAGTGTAGAGCTCAAAACTTGTTCAATCTCACTAGATAGGCAAATTTAAACAATATGAAGTCATTTTATTTTTTGCCTACCCTAATTGGCAAGGATTTTAAAAGGGTAAGGCAGCCAGGCGCAGTGGCTCATGCCTGTAATCCCAGCACTTTGGGAGGCCGAGGCAGGTGGATCATAAGGTCAGGAGATCGAGACCATCCTGGCTAACAAGGTGAAACCCCATCTCTACTAAAAAAATACAAAAAAAATTAGCCAGGCATGGTGGTGGGTGCCTGTAGTCCCAGCTACTTGGGAGACTGAGGCAGGAGAATGGCGTGAACCCGGGAGGTGGAGGTTGCAGTGAGCCGAGTTCGCGCCACTGCACTCTAGCCTGGGCGACAGAGCAAGACTCCGTCTCAAAAAATATATAAATAAATAAATAAATAAATAAATAAATAAACGTAAGGCAACCAGGTGCAGTGGCTCACGCCTGTAATCCTAGCACTTTGGGAGGCCGAGGCTGGTGAATCACTTGAGGTTGGGAGTTCGAGACCAGCCTGACCAACATGGAGCAACCCTTCTCTACTAAAAATACAAAATTAGCCAGGCATGGTGGCCTATGCTTGTATTCCCAGCTACTTAGGAGGCTGAGGCAGGAGAATCGTTTGGATCCAGGAGGCAGAGGTTACTGTGAGCTGATATCGCACCATTGCACTCCAACCTGGGCAACAAGAGCAAAACTCGGTCTCGAAAAAATAAAAAACATAAAAAGGGTAAGGCCTCAAGTTTTATTATCAATGCTCATTGATAACAGCATTTTGAGACTTGTTTGGCAATATTAAAATGTTTGATAGCCTTTGACTAGCAACTCTATGTCAAATAATTTATCCTAAGGAAATACCCATGGGACTACCCAACAATGAAAATCAGCATATTCATCAAATTGTTTACAACTGTAAGCAAAAAAGAAAGGAAAAGAAAACATAAACTTACATATAGTGATAGGGCGTTGGTTCAATGAGTACAGGAAAATCTACAGTCTAGAATGCTATGAAGTCATCAAAAAATCAGGTCTTAGGTGCAGCGCAGTGACTCACGCCTGTAATCCCAGCACTTTGGGAGGCCGAGGCGGGCAGATCACCTGACGTCAGGAGTTCGAGGCCAGCCTGGCCAACATGGCAAAACTCCGTCACTACTAATGATACAAAAATTAACCAGGCGTAGTGGTGCACACCTGTAATCCCAGCTACTCGGGAGGCTGAAGCACAAAAATTGCTTGAACTCTGGAGGCAGAGGTTGCCGTGAGCTCAGATAATGCCATTGCCCTCCAACCTGGGCGACAGAATGAAACTGTGTCTCAAAAAAAAAAAAAAAAAAATCAGGTCTTACGGCATTTAATAATAGGGAAATATTCACAATGTAATAATGAGTTTTGAAAAACAACTGTATATGCAGTATGAGTCCAATTTATGTATTTATGTATGTATGTAAGTATCTATTGAGACAGTCTCATTCTGTCTCCCAGGCTGGAGTGCAGTGGCATGATCATGGCTTACCACAGCTTTGAACTTCCGGGTTCAAAAGATCTTCCCACCTCAGCTTCCCGACTGGCTATGACTACAGGCACACTACCAGGCCTGGCTAATCAAAAAAAAACATTCTTGTAGAGATGGGGGTCTCACTTTGTTTCCCAGGCTAGTCTTAAAATCCTGGGCTCAAGTGATCCTCCCACTCTGGCCTCCCAAAGTGTTGGGATTACAGATGTACCCGCCACACTCAGCAGTTTTGGTTGTTGTTGTTTGTTTGCTTTGTTTTAAGACAGGATCTCGCTCTATCACCCAGGCTGGAATGCAGTGATGCAATCTCGGCTCACTGTAACCTCTGCCTCCCAGGTTCAAGTCATTCTCCTGCCTCAGACTCCCAAGTAACTGGGACTGCATGTGGCGCACGCCACCGTGTCTGGCTAATTTTTTTTTTTTTTTTTTTTTTTTTGAGACGGAGTTTGGCTCTGTCGCCGACGCTGGAGTGCAGTGGCACAATCTCGGCTCACTGCAAGCTCCACCTCCTGGGTTCACGCTATTCTCCTGCCTCAGCCTCCTGAGTAGCTGGGACTACAGGCGCCCGCCACCATGCCCGGCTAGTTTTTTGCATTTTTAGTAGAGACGGGGTTTCACCGTGTTAGCCGGGATGGTCTCGATCTCGACTCCAAGTGATCCACCCGCCTCAGCTTCCCAAAGTACTGGGATTGCAGTCATGAGCCACCGCGCCCAGCCAACACCCAGCAGTTTTTAAAATGAGACTCTGTCTCAAAAATAAATAAATAAATAAATAAATAAATAAATAAATAATTCTACCTCAAAAGTCACATTTTTGGAGACTATGTATTCATGGTAAAATATGCAAAAATCTAAGGTGAAAAAAAGATGCAACATCACCTGGAGCTTAAGAAGTATTGAATTCCTGACAATGGCCAAGAGCAAATTAAGAGGGCAGAAGTCCAGGAATGTATTTCGCATAGCCAGCCAAAAAAGCTTTAAGGCTAAAAACAGAGCAAAACCAATTACCACTAATCTTAAGATAAACATTATGAATGACGAAAAAGTTAGCAGAGTAAACAAAGCTTTTGTAAATGCACAAGACGAACTTCCACATTTCTCAAAAGGTCTTTCTCTTGAACTTCTGCAGAAAGAACTGATTTCTTAGCAGCGCCATGAAAGCAAACCAGTTAGTGTTGATGAAGCTACAAAATTAATGGCTCAGTTATAATACAGTGGTGATGCATCTAATTCTCCACGAAGACCAATTAATTAAATGTTTTATGCCAAAAAAAGATGCAGTGTAGTCTATTCAGTGTGATACCAACTTTGAAGAAATATATACATATGTATGCATATACCTGTATTAAATGCATATTTTTCAACTAAATGTGAATGGAAAAAAATACATTGAATTGTAACAATGGTGTTCTTGTGAAGAACAGCCACACGAGTTAATTTTAGGGTTTTTTTTCCTTGTATTTTTTCTTTTTTTTGAGACAGAGTTTCGCTCTTATTGCCCAGGCTGGAGTGCAATAGCGTGATCTTGGCTCACTGCAACCTCCATCTTCTGGGTTCAAGCAATTCTCCTGCCTCAGCCTCCCAAGTAGCTAGAATTACAGGCATTGCACCACCATGCCCAGCTAATTTTGTACTTTTAGTAGAGATGGGGTTTCTCTATGTTTGGTGAGGCTGGTCTTGAACTTCCACCTCAGGTGATCCGCCCACCTCAGCCTCCCAAAGTGCTGGAATTATAGGTGTAAGCCACCACTCCTGGCCTAAATTAAATGTTTTATACAAAAAAAGATGCAATGTAGTGTATTCAGTGCGATATTAACTTTGAAAAAATATATACATATATATGTATATACCTGTATAAAATGTGTATAGTTCAACTAAATGTGAATGGGAAAAAATAGATTGAATTTTAACAAAAGTTTTATTGCAAAGAGCAGTCACACGAGTGCATTTTAGGGTTTTTTTCCCTATATTTTTTCAAATTTTCTACAATGTATGTGTATTATTATTGATCACCAAACATGGGGTCATTTAAATATACATGTAATATATAATGTAAACTAATACGGTTTTTAAAAATTTTTTTTGAGACAAGGTCTCACTCTGTTGCTCAGTCGGGAGTGCAGTGGGGTGATCATGGCTCACTGTAGCCTCCGCTTCCTGGGCTCAAGTTATCCTCCCACCTCAATCTCCTGAGTGCCTGGGACTACAGGCACACCACCATCACGTATGGCTAGTTTCTTAGCTCTTTTTCAAAGAGATGGGGTCTTGCCGTGTTTCCCAAGATGGTCTCAAACTCCTGGCTTCAAGAGATCCTCCCACCTTGGCTTCCCAAAGTGCTGGGATTGCATGCCTGAGCCACAATACTTGGCCAAATTAATATGATCACACAGCCATACCAAGCGGGGGCCAGCGGGGAGGAAGGTCAGTTCACCCCAGGCTACCAAGCTTTGTGCACAAAGCAAGCCTGGCCAACCAGGCAGACTGTGGCGGAATCAACTTTTCTGTAGTGCCAACATGAAATGATTAACACCAACATGAAAGTATACATAAATCCCAGCACTTTGGGAGGCCAAGGCGGGCGGATCACCTGAAGTCGGGAGTTCGAGACCAGCCTGACTAACATGGAGAAACCCTGTCTCTACTAAAAATACACAATTAGACGGGCATGGTGGCGCATGCCTGTAATCCCAGCTGCTTGAGAGGCTGAGGCAGCAGAGTTGCTTGAATCTGGGAAGCAGAGGTTGTGGTGGGCCAAGATTGTGCCATTGCACTCCAGCCTGGGCAACAAGAGCCAAACTTCATCGCAAATAAAATAAAAGTATACATAAAGGGCCATGGAAATACAACAGTTTTCAATGAGAAGTTTTTTTCTTTCTACATTTCGGACAACTTAGAATTAAAACAGCACCTCCCCTTTCCTCTCAAGCAGTATCTCTGATTCCAGCCTCCCTGCACACACACACATGTTCCATTCATATCCATGGTGAACTGACACATGAAAGGAACATGTGTGTGCGTGCATATGTGCATGTGTGTTTGCGTGTGTGCATGTATGTATATATATGTGTGTATGAGTGTGTGTGTGTGTGTGATTTCTTTCCATATTTCCTTCCTTCCTGCCCTCCTTCACCCTAACATACTTTAGCCCTCTCTCTTCCTGTACCTGCTGCCCTGTCCCCTGGCCTGTGTCATTTAGAGCCTGGGCATGGCACTGCCTTTCCCGTTGCTCACATGGATCATTGCTGCACCCCCTCCTATGTTTCTCTGTTTCTTTTAGACAGCTGGGTACAACTTAGGTACCCAGTGATTGTATAGCGGTTTGCCGATTGATTTGTGTTTATTTCATGCTAGATCATTTACCCTGGGCCTCTAGATATTTCTCAATCCAAATAATTCCATGAGTGATAATTTTATTCTTTCCTCTTCTCCCAGATTTACACACCTATATTTTTTAGTTTCTAATTTAGGTTGGAAGATGAGATACTTCTTTGCACCACAGACGTCTCCATTCTTTAGACTTGTTTTCATTATGGCTGACATCAGAAATGGGCTTGGAGAAAAGCGGGACATTCTCTCACTTCAGCCTCTGGAATAGCTGGGACTATAGTTGCATACTGCGACACCTGGCTAATTTTATTTATTTATTTATTTATTTATTTATTTATTTTGAGATGGAGTCTCGCTCTGTTGCCCAAGCTGGAGTGCAGTGGCGCAATCTTGGCTCACTGCAACCTCCGCTTCCCAGGTTCAAGTGATTCTCCTGCCTGAGCCTCCCGAGTAGCCAGGACTACAGGCATGTGCCACCATGCCCAGCTAGTTTTTGTATTTTTAGTAGAGACAGGGTTTTACTATGTTGGCCAGGCTAGTCTTGAACTCCTGACCTCAGGTGATCCGCCCACCTTGGCCTCCCAAAGTGCTGGGATTCCAGGTGTGAGCTACCCCACGCGGCCTACACACCTGGCTAATTTTTAAACTTTTTGCAGAAATGGGGTCTTGCTATGTTTCCCAGGCTAGTTTTGAACTCCTGGCCTGAAGTGATCCTTCTGCCTTGGCCTCTGAAAGTGCTGGGACTCCAGGTGTGAGCCACTATATTCTAAATGAACTTTAAAACTTGTAACCAAATGACCTGACCTACAGTCATATCAATTCTCAGAGTTTTTGAATCTGGAGTTGATTGCAGATAATTTTTTATTCATATAATGACATTTTCTTAAGTGTGTACAATGCTTGAACAACTTTTATTATTATTATTATTATTACTACTATTATTATTATTGGAGTTTCTCTCTCTTGCCCAGGCTGGAATGCAGTGGTGCAATCTCACCTCACTGCAACCTTTGCCTCCCGGGTTCAAGCAATTCTCCTGCCTCAGCCTCCTGAGTAGCTGGGACCACAGGCGCCCACCACCACACCTGGCTGATTTTTGTATTTTTTTAGTAGAGACAGGGTTTCACCATATTGGCCAGGCTGGTCTCGAACTCCTGACCTTGTGATCCACCCGCCTCGGCCTCCCAAAGTGCTGGGATTACAGTCGTGAGCCACCGCGCCCAGCTAACTTAAAAAATTTTTTTAAACAAATTTTAGAGATAGGATCTCACTCTACACTCAGGCTGGAGTACAGTAAGGGATCATGGCTCACTGCAGCCTGGAACCCTGAGCTCAAGCAATCCTCCTGCCTCAGCCTCTGGAGTAGCTAGGACTACAGGTGTGTCACTGCACCCAGCTATTTCTTTTAAAAATGTTTTATAGAGGCAAAGTCTTGTTATGTTGCCCAGGCTGGTCTCAGCCTCTTGCTTCAAGCAATCCTCTGCCTCGACTTGCCAAAGTGCTGACATTATAGGTGGGAGCCACCATGCCTGGCTTGAACTATTTATTAATTTATTTTATCATTTTGTTTTTGAAACGTGGTCTTGCTCTATCGCCCAGGCTGGAGGGCAGTGGCACGATATCGGCTCACTGCAACCTACGCCTCCTGGGCTCAAGCGATTCTCCCACACCAGCCTCTCAGGTAGCTAGGACTACAGGTGCGCCACGCCCAGCTAATTTTCTTGGGTTTTCGTTTGTTTGTTTGTATGTTTTCTGGTTTTTGTTTTTGTGTTTGTTTGTTTGTTTGTTTGTTAAAGACAGAGTTTCACTCGTGTTGCCCAAGCTGGGGTGCAATGGCGCCATCTAGGCTCACTGCAACCTCCGCTTTCCGAGTTCAAGCGATTCTCCTGCCCCAGCCTCCCGAGTAGCTGGGATTACAGGCATGCGCGACCATGCCCAGCTAATTTTTTGTTGTTGTTGTATTTTTAGTAGAGACAGGGTTTGAACATGTTTGCCAGACTGGTCTCGAGCTCCTGACCGCAGGTGATCCACCCGCCTCAGCCTCCCAAAGTGTTGGGATTACAGGCGTGATTCACTTCCCCCAGTCAGTTTTAACAATTTAATCCAAGATTTAAAAATTCAAATATTTTACTTAGCTCTTCAAATATGGCTATTATTTAACAAATCATTTAATTTATATATATGTGGAAAACTATTCCTTAGATCATTTTGAAAATTTTGTTTCAAAACTTGTCTGAAAGGTTACTTTCAATATGTAAGTAACCAAGCACATTGCTTAAACAGGGGGGAAAAGCTAATTTTGAAGTAATCTTCAAAAGGCCAGCTTTAATAAGAAATGAATAAATACCTAATACCAAAGGGGAAAGAAATTTTCATTCTTGTGATAATGTTTACATTCCATTAATGTTCTGCTTCAATTGTTCTAAAATAGTTTTATTTTAATAACAAAATTATTAAAGGTGCCTACTTAGGGAATTTTCCAATAATCCAAATAGCTATTTGAAAGAAAACTAGTAACATTCACCAAATTACCTCTTTACCTACGGAGAAATTGTTTTAATTCTCCGTGGGATCTTAAATGAAAAATGTTAAACCCAGCATCCCTCTAATTTTAAAAAGGCTGATAGCAATTGTAAGCATTTAAGAATTTCCTTTATCTCTCGGTAAAAAGCATCAGTTTGGGCCGGGTGCGGTGGCTCACGCCTGTCATCCCAGCACTTTGGAAGGCTGCGAGGCAGGTGGATCATTTGAGGTCATGAGTTCGAGACCAGCCTGGCCAAAATGGTGAAACTCCGGCTCTACTAAAAATAGCTCAGCTTGGTGGCGTGCCTGTAATCCCAGCTACTCAGGAGGCTGAGTCAGGAGAACCTCTTGAACCCGGGAGGCAGAGGTTGCAGTGAGCCGAGATAGCGCCATTGCACTCCAGCCTGGGCAACAGAGTCAGACTCTGTCTTAAAAAACAAAAAACAAAACAAAACAAAAACCCATAAATTTAAATACATCTAAAGACATCCTTGTATAAATGCCTTGTGGCAGAGATGGCAGGGATTTTCACATAGTTGTGAAATTAGGCAATTTTAAAATTACGGAAGAAGCACAGGTGTAAGTAGCTTCATCTCATTCGAATTTCTTTATTGGTCAGGAAAACCAATCACTGTCAGTGCGGGTAAAGGTCCTCATCTTCTTCTTTTTTTTTTTTTTTTTTTTTTGAGACGGAGTCTCGCTCAGTCGCCCAGGCTGGAGTGCAGTGGCACGATCTCAGCTCACTGCAAGCTCCGCCTCCCGGGTTCACGCCATTCTCCTGGCTCAGCCTCCCGAGTAGCTGGGACTACAGGTGCCCACCACCTCGCCCGGCTAATTTTTTGTATTTTTAGTAGAGACGGGGCTTCACCGTGTTAACCAGGATGGTCTCGATCTCCTGACCTCGTGATCTGCCCGCTTCGGTCTCCCAAAGTGCTGGGATTACAGGCGTGAGCCACCGCGCCTGGCCAGGGTCCCCAACCTTTAATAAACAAGGGAAGGGTGATGAACTGAATTCACATCTTCAGTTTTTTTTCTCCTGGCAGCAGTGCCCACATCTCACCAGGCGAGGGCAGTAAGGAGACGCCGCCTCGCCGGTACCCACCCGGAAATGAGGGTTCACACAGGCAGAAAGAGGCGGACCCTGCACCTGCACCCGCCCCAGGCCCCGCGCTTCCATTCAAACCGTGACAAACCGCTGGGTCCTTGAGAGCTGCGGGTCACTCCTACATGGTCACATCCCCGCGCGGGATGCCGAAGTGAGGCAGATGAGGTCCGGAGCTGCTGAGGCCTCCCGGGTCCTTCTGTTGGCCTGAGACCCTGGGGTGGGCGGAATCCCGGAGAAAGCGGGAGGGACCAGGGGAAGCCCTGGCGCTGTCGTTTTCCTCCCCGCCTGCGCAAACGGGAAGGGGCTGGTGATGCTGGCTGCGGGCCTCCCTGCTGGACTGCGACGTTGTCACCAAATTCTATAAACATCTCATGCAAGCAGTGATAACGTGTGCTGCGACGTTCTGGAAGTAACTCAAGCTAAAAAGAAAAAAAAATCAGTGAGAAAATGAGACAGTAAAACAATGCGATGCTATGTCAATATCCATAGTTACGGAATAGAAAAGAAATCTTACAAAGAGGTGCTCCAGTTCTCTAAGAAATTTACACCATACTGGGCTGTCTGCATCAGACTTTTCTGGAGGTCATTTATTTTATTCACTTTTTTTTTTTTAATGACCTACCGAACTGTTTATAATATTATGGGCTGGAGTCCCACTAAATGAAATACCCCTTTTGAATGGCACATATGACTTTTAGGGATGAATCTTAGCATTTTAATTTTTTTATTTTTATTTTCAAAACTTCGTTGTTGCTGTTTTGGAGTTTTGTTTGTTTTTTGTTTTTGTGTTTTTTGGACAGGGCCTCACTCTGTTGGCCAGGCTGGAGTGCAGAGGTACGATCTGGGCTCACTGCAACCTCAAACTCCTGGGCTCAGGTGATCCTCCTGTCACAGGACGTGCCATAGACAAAACTCCTCAGACACGGGGTTAAAGAAGGAAGAGGCTTTATTAGGCTGGGAGCTTCGGCAGACTTGAGTCTCAAAAAACCAAGCTCCCTGACAAAGAAATTTTTGGCCCTTTGAAGGGCTTACAACTCTAAGGGGTCTACATGAAAGGGTCGTGATAGATCGAGCAAGCGTGGGGAAGGTGACTGGGGGCTACATGCAACAGCTAACAGAAAGTTTTGCAATGCTTCCTCACACAATGTCTGGATTTTTTTTTTTTTCTTTTTTTTCTTTTTTTTTTTTGAGACTGAGTGTTGCTCTGTCACCCAGGCTGGAGTGCAATGGCTGGATCTCAGCTCACTGCAAGCTCCGCCTCCCGGGTTCACACCATTCTCCTGCCTCAGCCTCCCGAGTAGCTGGGACTACGGGTGCCTGCCACCAGGCCTGGCTAATATTTTGTAGATCGGGTGTTCTCACTATGTTACCTAGGTTGGTCTTGATCTCTAGCAATCCTGTGCTCAAGCGATCCTCCTGCCTCGGCCTCCCAAAGTGTTGGGGTTACGGGCGTGAGCCACCGCATCTGGCTAAAAACCTGTTTGTTTTAGAGGCAGAGTCTTGCCCCGTCCTAGGCTGGAATGCAGTGGCGTGATCTTGGCTTACTGCATTCTCCACCTCCTGGTTGCAAGCGATTCTCTTGCTTCAGCCTCCCCAGCAGCTGGGATTACAGGCGTGCACCACAACACCCAGCTAATTTTTGCATCTTTAGTAGAGACAGGGTTTCACCAAGTTGGCCAAGCTGGTCTTGAACTCCTGACCCTGTGATCCGCCCGCCTTGGCCTCCCAAAGTGCTGGGATTACAGGCGCGAGCCACCGTGCCTGGCAAACTTTTTGTTTAAATCGAAGATTTTATTCTTTCAGCTGTCAGTGGAAGGAGCAGTCACGTGGGGTGAAATAGATGGAAGCCATGACGTTAGGAGCGTGAGTGAGGTCCTGGCCCAGCCACTTGTCACTGGGTGACCTCGGCCTGGTCACTGGGTCCCCGAGCTTCTGGGAGGCAGGGAGGGTCCTGGTGATGGAATAGAAACAGGGTGCGGGGCAGGGGCGATGACTCACGCCTGTAGTCCCAGCACTTTGGGAGGTCGAGGCGGGAGGCGGGGAGGAGTTTGAGACCCACCTGGGCAACGTAGGGAGACCCCATCTCTACAAAAAATTATAATTAGCCCAAGAGTTCAAGGCTGCAGTGAGCTATGATCGGGCACTGCACACCAGCCTGGGCTACAGAGCAAAATCTTGTCTCTTTTTAAAAAGAAAGAAAGAAAAGAAAGGACGAAAGGATCGTGGTGTAGGGAGCACGTCAGCCCCGCGCGGTTGCCCGGCGCGCGGACCCTAGCGGACTAGGGCGCCCCAGCAGCCCGGCCCTCGAGATGGCGCCGCCCCTAATCCCGCCTGCGTCTTGCCCCGGACCGCGCCTGGAGGCGGAGCCGCCCGCGGAGCTAAATGGGGCCGAGACCGGGAGTGGGGGGGATCCCCGCGCCGCCGCCATGGAGCAGCCCCGCGCCGCCGCCCGCCTGCAGATCGTACTGGGCCACCTCGGCCGCCCCTCGGCCGGGGCCGTCGTATCCTTTGAGCTGCGCGGGTGTCGGGCTGGACCCGGCGCCGCGGCCTGAGTGGTGGCCCGGGTCCGAGTGGAGGCCTCGGCGTCGCGCGCATCCCAGCCCCGGCGCCTCCTCGCCCCGCGCGGGGTCCCCGCCTGGGTCGCGTCTCTTCCCGGAGCCGGGGAGCGGGGAGGAGCCTGCGTCCCCCGAGGACACAGGCGGCCGCCCTGGGCTCGGGGCACTTGCCGCGTTGCGCTGCTCTCCGGGATCCCTGGGGGCCTGTGCTCCTTGCTTTGTGGAGATGTCGTTTCACCGGCTGCGTGTGGCTCCTGCAGCTGTCCAGACACCCAGAGATGTCCAGTCACAGGCGCATGGTGCACAGGCGCGCAGGGTTGCCTGGAAGGGGCCCAGGCAGGCGGTGACCCGGCCCCCCCGGGAGGGTAGAGGACGGTGCCCTCCCGGGCAGGAGCTGGGCAGGCAGGCGTTGCCCAGGGCGGCCTCCCTGCTGGACTACGGCCTTGCCACCGAGTTACATAAAGACACTATTTAGGGAAGGACAGAGGGTGAGGACTGGCGCGGGGGCACACGCCTTGCCTATTTGTCCCAGCTCTTCTGGAGGCCAAGGCCAGGACTCCAAGGTTACAGTGAGCCGTGAAGGCCAGTGCGCTCCAAAAGAGAGAAACAGAGAGAAAGAAAGGATAACATGTTGATTGATGAGAGTGACATTCCGAAAGTAACCACTTAAGCTAAAGAAACAATGCAATTCTATGTCAACTGCCTGCAGTTACCGGATAGAAAAGAGATCTTTAAAAGGAATTTCTAGAGTTTTGCTTTTTTGGGTTTTATTTTGAAATAGGGACTCTCTCTGTCACCCAGGCTGGAGTGCAGTAGTGGTGCTATCTCGGCTCACTCTTGGACTCAAGACATCCTCCTACCTCAGCCTCCCAAGTGGCTGGGACTACAGGGTTGCGCCACGACGCCAGGCGAATTTGTATTATTATTGTTATTATTATTGTTTTTATTTTGAGACGGAGTCTTGCTCTGTGGCCGGGCTGGAGTGCAGTGCCGCGATGTCGGCCCACTGCAACCTCCGCCTCGTGGGTTCAAGCGATTCCCCTGCCTCAGCTTCCCGAGTGTAATTTGTATTCTTAGTAGTAGTAGTAGTAGTAGTAGTAGTAGTAGTAGTAGTAGTAGTAGTATTTTTTTCTGGAATGGAATCTCTCTCTGTCGTCCAGGCTGGAGTGCAGAGGTGCGATCTTGGCTCACTGCAACCTCCGCCTCCCAGGTTCAAGCGATTCTCCTGTCTTAACCTCCCCAGTAGCTGGGATTATAGATGAACGCCACCACCCCTGGCTAATTTTTGTATTTTTAGTAGAGATGGGGTTTCAGCATATTGGTCAGGCTGGTCTCAAACTCCTGACCTCAGGTGATCCACCCGCCTCGTCCCCCCAAAGTGCTAGGATTACAAACGTGAGCCACCGCTCCCGGCCTAATTTGTGTTTTTAGTAGAGATGGGGTTTCACCATGTTGGCCAGGCTGGTCTCCAACTCCTGAGCTCAAGTGATCGGCCTGCCTCAGCCTCCCAAAGTGCTAGAATTACAGGCATGAGCCACTGCACCTGGCCTTCTGTATTTTACTTTATTTGCCTTAATTCACATCCTAGGTAGCTCATCCCACTACAGGGACTATTTCCTCTGCCAGTTTCCATCCTCAACAATTCCAGTAAGTAGTTTAAGTTTTAATTTTGAAATCTGTTATGCATATAAAAGTTTCGTGAGTAGTAACGATATAATATACCACATGTTACCTGATTAGAATTTTATTATACAAATCCTCTGTTTCCAGGATTTATTCTAATTTGTACAATTGTGGAAAATTTTGAAGACCGACTAATTTTCTGTATGTATTTTAAGATTCGGAAAGAAGGAAAAATACCAGAAAATACATAATCTGACATTTATTTATTTTTAATAGAGATGGGCCCTTCCTATGTTGCCCAGGTTGGTCTTGAACTCTTGGGCTAAAGCAATCCTCCTGCCTTGGCCTCCTAAAGTGCTGGGATTACAGGCCCGAGCCATCACACCAGCCTTATAATCTGACTTTTAGAAATTCAGTTATTACACGTCATATTTAAATTAACTTGTGGCCGGGCACGGTGGCTCATGACTGTAATCCCAGCACTTTGGGAGGCCAACGCGGGTGGATCACTTGAGGTCAGGAGTTCGAGACCAGCCTGGACAACATCATGAAACCCACCTCTACAAAAATACAAAACTTAGCTGGGCATGGTGGTGTGCACCTATAATCCCAGCTACTCAGGAGGCTGAAGCGGGAGAATTGCTTGACCCTGGGGGGGTCAAGGTTGCAGTGAGCTGATATCACACTACTGCACTCCAGCCTGGGTGACAGAGCCAGACTCCATCTCAAAAAAAAAAAAAAAAAAAAAAAAAGCTAAGCTTGTAATTTGGTTATATGGACATATTAACTAGCATCTTTGGTTTATCTTAAATCACCTTTAAAGGGGAAGATCTTGACCTTCCTAAATATTCTCATACAACCACAATTCCAATCTTAAGGAATAGATTGGGTGATTTCAGTTTATGGGTATGCTGTACATTTATTTGGATTTTGTTACTTTACTTCTTGGAGTGCATCAACTGGACAGTTAAAAATATAAAATTTATTGAATTTGTTTCTCATCTGAAAAATCATATGTATTCATTACAGAAACATTAGAGAAATAGAAGGAATTTTTTTTTTTTTTTTTTTTTTTTTTTTGAGACAGGGTCTCACTCTGTCGCCCAGGCTGGAGTGCAGTGGTGCGATCTCAGCTCACTGCAAGCTCCACCTCCCGGGTTCCCGCCATTCTCCTGCCTCAGCCTCCTGAGTAGCTGGGACTACAGGCGCCCGCCACCACGCCCAGCTAATTTTTTGTATTTTTAGTAGAGAAAGGGTTTCACCGTGGTCTTGATCTCCTGACCTTGTGATCCACCCGCCTTGGCCTCCCAAAGTGCTGGGATTACAGGCGTGAGCCACCACGCCGGGCCTAATAGAAGGAATTTTAAAAAATCATCCCTAATTCCATTACTAAAGGCAATCACTGTTAAAAATTGCTTTGGCATATTTCTTTGCAGGCTTTTTTGTTTTTCATATAGTGTCTTGGTTTTACATAATTGTAATAATATTTTATTGTAATAAGCATTGTCCATATTTTATTTTATTTTATTTTGAGATGGAGTCTGGCTCTGTAGCCCAGGCTGGAGTGCAGGGGTGCGATCTCGGTTCACTGCAAGCTCTGCCTCCTGGATTCATGCCATTCTCCTTCCTCAGCTTCCACAGTAGCTGGACTACAGGTGCCCGCCACCACACCCGGCTAATTTTTTGTGTTTTTAGTGGAGACAGGTTTCACCGTGTTAGCCAGGATGGTCTCGATCTCCTGACCTCGTGATCCGCCTGCCTCAGCCTCCCAAAGTGCTAGGATTACAGGCATGAGCCACCGTTCCGCCGTCCATCCTATTATATGGCCTCAATTTTTAATGTCTGAGTCATATTCCATTGAGTGAACGTAGTGTCAGTAGTTAATTTTTCTTCCACTAATGCACTTTTTTTTTTTTTTTTCTGAGATAGAGTCTTGCTCTGTCACCCAGGCTGGAGTGCACTGATGCGATCTCAGCTCACTGCAATCTCCACCTTCCGGGTTCTAGCGATTCTCCTGCCTTGACCTTCTGAGTAGCTGGGATTATAGGCAAGCTAATTTTTGTATTTTTAGTAGAGATGGAGTTTCATCATGTTAGTCAGGCTGGTCTCGAACTCCCAACCTCAGGTGATCCACCTGCTTCAGCCTCCCAAAGAGCTGGGATTACAGGCATGAGCCACTGTGCCTGGCTCACTCAAGTACTTTTTTTGGTGACCATAGTTAACATTTTGAACATAAAGCTTAAGTTTTCAGATTATTTCCTTGGTCTTAGAAATGCTGGATTGAAGAGCATGAATGTTTCTTAGGTTCTTATTTTGTTGTTGTTGTTGTTGTTGTTGTTTCTGAGACGGAGTCTTGCTCTGTTTCCCAGGCTGGAGTGCAGTGGCATGATCACAGCTCACTGCAACCTCTGCCTCCCAGGTTCAAGCAATTTTCCTGCCTCAGCCTCCTGAGTAGCTGGGATTACAGATGCCCACCAGCATGCCTGGCTAAACTTTGTATTTTTAGTAGAGATGGGTTTTCACCATGTTGGTCAGGCTGGTCTCAAACTCCTGACCTTAGGCGATCCACCCCCCTCGGCCTCCCAAAGTGTTGGGATTACAGGCGTGAGCCCCCACGCCTAGCCTCAAGTTCTTGATAAATATTTTTAGGAAGTCATTTAAATTTTTTTTTTTTTTTTTTTTTTTTTGAAACAGGGTCTCACTCTGTCACCCAAGCTGGAGTGGAGTGGCACAACCAGTATTTTTTTGTAGAGACGGGGTTTCATCATGTTGCCTGGGCTGGTCTCAAACTCCTGATCTCAAGTGATCCACTTGCCTCGGCCTCCCAAAGTGCTAGGAATACTGGTGTGAGCTATTGTGCCTAGCCGGTAATTTAAAAATTTAACTTATTTTAGGATTCTTTTTCTCCTTTAGGTATACTCTGGATAATAATGTTCTAACCCTGGAACAGAGAAAATTTTATGAAGAAAATGGGTTTCTTATAATCAAAAATCTTGTACCTGATGCCGATATTCAACGCTTTCGGTACAGTAACACTATTTGTTATTTTACAAAAGTATGTATTGTGTGCATGTAATGAGAATATAAGGTGGATTCACTCCTGCCTTTACAGATGTTTTTTAATGAGTTGGTTTGTTGGGAAGTGTTTAGAAGCACGGGCTCTGGTGCCAGACTGACTTTTTATTTTTTGTTGAGAAAGGGGCTCACTGTGTTGTGTAGGCTGGAGTGCAGTGGTGCGATCATAGCTTACTGCAGCCTCAAGTTCCTGGGCTCAAGCAATCCTCCTGCCTCAGCCTCCTGAGTAGCTGGGACCACAGGTGTGTACCACTATACCTGGCTAATTTTTTATTTCTTTGTTTTTAGAGACAGGGAGTCTCACTATGTTACCCAGGCTGGTCTTGAACTCCTGGCCTACCCTCCTCAGTTGCTGAGATTACGGTCGGGAGCCACCACGCCTGGGCTTCAGTCTCAGCTCCACCACTGAATATTATGTGTCCTGGGGCAATTTACTTCACATCCCATGCCTCTGTTTCCTCATCTGTAAAATGGGGATAATAATAGTACTTATGTCCTAGTGTTGTTACGACTAAATAAGGTGAAATATATGGAAAGCACTTTGAATAGAGCTGGGCACATGGTAAGTGTTACAGAAGTGTTTGCTATTATTACTACAATGTAACCAAATCATAAAAAGACTTCCCTACCGGTATGCTAAACTAGGGAATGGTTTAATTCTGGTAGTGGATTCTAGGCTGACAGTTTCTCCTGCTTTTCAATGGAGTGGGAGGCATTCCCATCCAGACCTCAAGCTGGAGGCCGACTTAGTGCAGAGAAACCACCCCTCAAGTCTGCAACCCTTTCCACAGAGGAGGGCAGGGCAGGTGCTTGGAGCCAGTGGTGATGACATCATTTGCAAATTAAATTTTCTAGGAATGAGTTTGAAAAAATCTGCAGAAAGGAGGTGAAACCATTTGGATTAGTAGTAATGAGAGATGTGACCATTTCGAAATCGGAATATACTCCAAGTGAGAAGATGACCACGAAGGTCCAGGATTTCCAGGAAGATAAAGAGCTCTTCAGATACTGCACTCTGCCCGAGGTCAGAGACCACCCTTGCTTTGCTTCTGCTTAATTGCCAGCGTGTATGCCCGCCTGTAAAACTCACTGATTTGGCCGGGCACAGTGGCTCACTCCTGTAATCCGAGCACTCTGGGAGGCAGAGGCAGGTGGATTGCTTGAGCCCAGGAATCACTGCTCTTAGAGCTGGATATGGAAAGGAGTTGAACTGAGTAAAATCAGTGGGTTTTATTTTCTTTTCTTTCCTGGAGACAGAGTCTCTCTCTGTTGCCCAGGCTGGAGTGCAATTGTGCAATCTCGGCTCACTGCAACCTCTGCCTCCCAGGTTCAAGTGATTCTCCTGCCTCAGCCTCCCGAGCAGCTAAGTTTACAGGTGCCTGCCACCACACCTGGCTAATTTTTGTATTTTTAGTAGAGACGGGGTTTCACCATGTTGCTCACGCTGGTCTCAAACTTCTGACCTCGTGATCCATCCACCTTGGCCTCCCAAAGTACTGGGATTACAGGCATGAGCCAGTGAGCCTGGCCAATTTCCTACATTTCTAAAGAGTGGGACCAGTATCTGATGGTCTATGCCATGATTTTAGGAGGTATAAATTATTTTAATAGTTAGATATTTATTTTTAAATGTATTGGAAAAAACTCAACAGTTTACCAAACTCATGATTTCAAGAATGTTGTCAATTAGGACAAGATTAAATAAAAAGGCCAGTTGTAGTGACACTTTGGGAGGCTGAAGCAGGAGAATCACTTGAGGTCAGGAGTTCAAGACCTGTCTGGGCAACATAGCGAGACTACTATCTGAATTGGAAAAAAAGAGGAAAAAAAAAAAGATTATAAGAAGTGAGCTAACTGCCAGGCACAGTGGCTCATGCCTGTAATCCTAGCACTTTGGGATGCCGAGGTGGGCAGATCACAAAGTCAGAAGTTTGAGACCAGCCTGACCAACATGGTGAAACCCCGTCTCTACTAAAAATACAAAAATTAGCCGGGCGTGGTGGCGGACGCCTGTAATCCCAGCTACTCGGTAGGCTGAGGCAGGAGAATCGCTTAAACCCAGGAGGTGGAGGTTGCAGTGAGCCGAGATCACACCATTGCACTTCAGCCTAGGCGACAGAGCGAGACTCCATCTCAAAACAATAAAAATAAAAATAAAAAATAAAAAAAAGAAGTGAGCTAACTAAGGGTAGGGAAATCATTGGCTAAATAACAGTCCAAGTTATGTCAGAAGTTGTGAAGATGGCTCTTGAATGAGTAGGGTTTAGAAAATCCCAGCCTCAGTGAATGCCGAAAACTACCAGGCTTTATAAAAAGCAAGTGTGTGCCTGACTCCTAGGCTTTTATAACCTTTCCAAGGTTTCATAATCAAATTGCCAATATTCCTTATACACAAGAGATCAAATAGTGAGGAAGCAGTAGAAGGTGGCTCATTTTTTGGAGTCATTTTTTTGTGGAATCAAAATTTGAATATCATGGGCTTTTTTTTTTTTTTTTTTTTTTTTGAGATGGAGTCTCACTCTTGCCGCTCAGGCTGGAGCTGGAGTGCAGTGGTGTGATCTTGACTCACTGCAACCTCCGCCTCCCGGGTTCAAGTGATTCTCCTGTCTCAGCTTCCCAAGTAGCTGGGATTACAGACACGCGCCACCATGCCCGGCGAATTTTTGTATTTTTAGTAGAGATGCAGTTTCACCATGTTGGCCAGGCTGGTCTCGAACTCATGACCTCAAGGGATCCACCCGCCTCAGCTGCCCAAAGTGCTGGGATTACAGGTGTGAACTACTGCACCGGACCTCAGTGTTGAGCCCATTCTGCTTTTCCCCGCTCTGTTGCTGGGTTCTGTGCACAAGGTAGCAGCAGCCCAGCTCCCAGGCCCCATGACTAAACCAGCTCTCCCTGTCTTGGGTTCCCATGCTAGCCTTTTCTTCATAATACAGTGTCCCTCGGCCACTCTGACCCGTGTCATTACTGGTTTACCATGTTTCATCTAACACCTGGGACCTGCTTTGCTTGTTCACTCTTGCTTCCCCGTTTCCCGTCACCTCCTGGTTCCCAGATCTCAGTAATGAGTTGTCAAGTGCCAAGCGTCCCTGATTGTCAAATGTCCTCCAAGCCACTGTTCTGCTTTCTTCCGGGCTACTCATGACAGCTGCAAATTGTATGGGACTCTTCGTATGCAGAGGCTCCAACGAGGAAGAGGAAGCTGCCCTCCCACTGCGCAACCCTCTGCGGCTTGGGTTGACAAGAAATCTGTATTGATATCTCATCAAAACTCCCATCTTTCTTGTAGAAAAAAAAAATGATTTCATTCCCAGCTAGCTCAGAAAAAGCCCATTTAATTCCGTGTTATAGATTTAGAATGATTTCCAATGGCTGGGTTATTGATGCTTTGTTTGCAGAGTTGTGAAATACCACTTGGTTCTTAAACTATTGAATTCTTGGTTCTTGCGTGGATAGCTGCTGTACTTTGTACCAGTTGCTAATACTTCTGATTTCCCACAGGGTTTGTTTTCGTTTGTTTGTTTTCTTAGATTCTGAAATATGTGGAGTGCTTCACTGGACCTAATATCATGGCCATGCACACAATGTTGATAAACAAACCTCCAGATTCTGGTAATTGTAAGGGAGAAGCAAAAAAAAAAAAAAAAAAAGGGGTTTCATTAAAATGTGTAAGGTTGGCTGGATGCAGTAACTCATGCCTGTAATCCCAGCATTTTAGAAGACTGAGGAAGGAAGATCTCTGACGCCAGGAGTTTGAGAGTGGCCTGGGCAACATAGTGAGACTCTGTCTCTAAAAATAGAATTAAAAAATATCCAGGCATGGTGGTGTGCACTTGTAGTCCCTGCTATTGGAAGGTTGAGGTGGGAGGATCGCTTGAGCCCAGGAGTTGAAGGCTGCAGTGAACCTATAATGGCATGCATTCCAGCCTGGGTGACACAGTGAGAACCCATCTCTAAAAAATAAATAAAATAAAACAAAACAAAATAATAAAATAATAGCTGATGTCTAACTATAATCATGTGTATAACTGTCAAACTTTGGATGAGTAAGTCTTAAAATAATTTACACTGTAACAACAGTGAAATGTGCTAATGATTTCAGATATTAACTGAAGGACTGTTGCTGAATTTTCAGATGACTGGCTTCCCAAAAAATACAGTTTAACGGACATAACTCTTCATATATCAAAGGTTCCTGCCATTCAGTGTCTCTAAGCTTGATCAGCTCTTTTTAGCTGTGTTAGTGTGGATTCTTGCATTCCTGATAGGAAGACATTATTATTACTAACACAATTAAGATTGTTATTATGAGTCACAAACTATAGTTGTCTTTTTTTTTTTTTTTTTTGAGATGGAGTTTTGCTCTTGTTGCCCAGGCTGGAGTGCAATAGCATGATCTCGGCTCACTGCAACCTCCACCTCTCAGGTTCAAACGATTCTTGATTCTTCTGCCTCAGTCTCCCAAGTAGCTGGGATTACAGGCGTGTGCCACCAAGCCTGGCTAATTTTTGTATTTTTAGTAGAGACAGGGTTTCGCCATGTTGGTCAGGCTGGTCTCGAACTCCTGACTTCAGATAATCCACCCGCCTTGGCCTCCCAGAGTGCTGGGATTACAGGTGTGAGCCACTGCGCCTGGTCTTGTGCTTGCTAAAAATGTAGAGTCTAAGACCTCATTGGCAGAGAGACTGATTGAGAAATATAACCCAGGTTTCTGTACTTTAATAACCTTCCCCAAACTGGGCGTGGATGTGCACCTGCGGTCCCAACTACTCAGGTACTCAGGAGGCTGAGCCGGGAGGATCGCTCGAGCCCAGGAGTTCAAGTCCAAAGGTTCTAGTGCAGACCACGTGCACTACACTGGGGAATTCCTCTGTGCCTGCAGTAGAAATCAGCCACGAGAGAGTCCCCTATCCTTTCTGCCTCTTCTTCCTTCTGATCACCGGGAGGGGTTTATGTGATAGAAGGCGGCTTAGCATTACCAGGTCTCCCTCCCTACGGAGATCAGGTGTTCGGGAGCCAGGCTTAGGGAACAAACCAGGGGAAAATGTCATTGTGGTCATGGGCACTCTGAATGGACACGGCACCGAATGACTATAGTCGTGGGGGATGAGGACCTCTTAGAGAATTTTTTTTTTTTTTTTTTTTTTTTTTTTTTTTTTTTTTTTTTTTTAGATGGAGACTTGCTCTGTTTCCTAGGCTGGAGTGCAGTGCCTCGATCTCAGCTCACTGCAACCTCCGCCTCCGGGGTTGAAGCGATTCTCCTGCCTCATCCTCCTGAGTAGCTGCCACCACACCCAGCTAACTTTTTTTGTATTTTTAGTAAAGACAGGGTTTTGCCATGTTAGCCAGGCTGGTCTTGAACTCCTGACCTCAGGTGATCTACCTGACTCAGCCTCTGAAAGTGCTGGGATTATAGGTGTAAGGAACTGCGCCCGGCCTTTTTTTTTTTTTTTTTTTTTTTTTTTGAGACGGAGTCTCACTCTGTTGCCCAGGCTGGAGTGCAGTGGCCAAATCTCAGCTCACTGCAAGCTCCGCCTCCCGGGTTTAGGCCATTCTCCTGCCTCAGCCCCCCTAGTAGCTGGGACTACAGGCGCCCGCTACCTCGCCCGGCTAGTTTTTTGTGTTTTTTAGTAGAGACAGGGTTTCACCGTGTTAGCCAGGATGGTCTTGATCTCCTGACCTCGTGATCCGCCCATCTCGGCCTCCCAAAGTGCTGGGATTACAGGCTTGAGCCACCGCGCCCGGCCTTTTTTTTTTTTTTTTTTTTTTTTTTTGAGACAGAGTCTCGCTCTGTCTCCCAGGCTGGAGTGCAGTGGCATGATCTTGACTCACTGCAACATCTGCCTCCCAGGTTCAAGCGATTCTCCTGCCTCAGCCCTCAGCCTTCCAAGTAGCTGGGACTACAGGCGTGCACCACCATGCCCAGCTAATTTTTGTATTTTTGTAGAGATGAGATTTCACCATGTTGGCCAGGCTGGTCTCAAACTCCTGGCCTCAAGAGATCTGCCTGCCTCAGCCTCCCAAAGTGCTGGGATTACAGGTGTGAGCCACCACATGCGGCCTAGAAGTTTTTTTGACATCAACCACTTCAAAGGGATTTCAAACTTGACTCCATATCACTCTCTTCCATGTAATTAATGCAACTAGGTTTTGAACACTTTACTACATGCTAGGTGCCATGCCCAATCCAGAGTGGCAAAGGAATATAGTATAACAGAGATGATGATGCTGTACCACTTGCTGGAAAATAGTGTGCATACGTACTGAGCTACCAGCAACCCAGAAGAAGGGAGGGCAGGGCTTGAAGATGTGGAGCCACTGTGTTGATTTCCAATTTGGTGTTTATCTCTCCGGGGCTGATTTTCTCTAGCATTATTTCATTTGTTTGGTTCTTAGGAGGACAGGTCATTGTTTTTTCAGGCAAAGGATAAGAATTCTGAGACGAGCATTTTTTGTTTTTGTTTTTGTTTTTTGGAGACGGGGACTTGCTCTCTGTCACCCAGGCTATAATGCAGCGGTAAAATCACAGCTTACTGCAGCCTCGACCTCCAGGCTCAGGTGATACACCCACCTCAGCCTCCCAAGTAGCTGCGACTACAGGTGCATGCCACCATGCCCAGTTAGTTTTTTTTTTTTTTTCCTGTAGAAACA
This sequence comes from Chlorocebus sabaeus, assembly GCF_047675955.1. NCBI lineage: Eukaryota > Metazoa > Chordata > Mammalia > Primates > Cercopithecidae > Chlorocebus > Chlorocebus sabaeus. The sequence continues at coordinate 13,444,856 of NC_132912.1, read as the reverse complement.
GAGTCTCACTATGTTTCCCGGGATGGTTTTGAACTCCCAGGTTCAAGCAATCCATTTGCCTCAGTCTCCCAAAGTGCTGGGGTTACAGGCATGAGCCACTGCACCCGGCCTCGAGCATCCTTTAATAGATTTTCTTTGCAGGCAAGAAGACGTCCCGTCATCCCCTGCACCAGGACCTGCACTATTTCCCCTTCAGGCCCAGCAATCTCATCGTTTGTGCCTGGACGGCAATGGAGCACATCGACCGGAACAATGGTTGTCTGGTTGTGCTCCCAGGAACACACAAGGGCTCCCTGAAGCCGCACGATTACCCCAAGTGGGAGGTAGGTCTGCCCGGCGGCTGAGTCTTGATCCGAATCTCCTTTGCGGTTTCTGTTTCACATCAGTATCTATAAAGACCTTACAAATGAGATGGCATTTCCTTTCTGAGCAAAACACCGTCCTAAGATTTGCAGTGAGGATCAGAGAAAGTTCAAGGATGTCAGAGAAAACATTCATCACGGCTATTTTTTTCAACCCACCCTTTTTTTTTTTTTTTTTTTTTGAGACGGTGTCTTGTTCAACTCTGCAACCTCCACCTCCCAGGTTCAAGCCATCCTCCTGCCTCAGTCTCCCCAGTAGCTGGGACTACAGGTGTGCACCACCACACCCAGCTAATTTTTGTATTTTTAGTAGAGACGGGGTTTTGCCATGTTAGCTAGGTTGGTCTCAAACTCCTGACCTCAGGTGATCGTTCACCTCGGCCTCCCAACGTGCTGGGACTAAAGTCACGAGCCACTGTACCTGGCCTCAACACGTGTTTGAAAGCCAGCCAAGGTGGGGTGCTTGGGTAGCTACTGTATAGGATCCGAGATTGTAAAGCCTAGCTGCAGAGGTAAGACATAAACCCTTCGACCCCAGATGTGTGTGGTAGGCGCCAAGCCAGTCTTACTCACTAACTGATGGCTCTTAAGAGTAAGGAAGGAGCCGGGCGCGGTGGCTCAAGCCTGTAATCCCAGCACTTTGGGAGGCCGAGACGGGGGGATCACAAGGTCAGGAGATCGAGACCATCCTGGCTAACCCGGTGAAACCCCGTCTCTACTAAAAAAAAAAAAAAAAAAAAAAAAAAAAAAAAGAGCGTGTGGAGTCTCAGATACCCTGCACAGATGCAGAGTGGGAGGTATTAGTTTAGTGTGGGTCACACATTCATCCTGGCCAGGAGAGAAGGGCTCTGGGTCCGAGTCTCAGCACTGTCTAAGAGGGATGTAGTCATTACCAAAAGGAACTGAGGATGCGCTTAGGAACAGGAATGGACTGCTTTCCTTATTCTGACTCATAAGGTGCTTCTCATGTCAATTTCTTTAATAAAACATAACCCCATTACCTAAAGCAGTAACTAATTTGGGAAATAGTTACAAACAAACACAGTGTTTTAATTTGCTATTCTTTCATTATTCTGGATGTGACATAAGTGTCTTTGAGCTCAGAAAAATTGAGCATTTTCTCCCCTCTATTTTGGGGAAATAGCTTCTCAGAGACACTCCTGAGTATGAGATGAAGGATTTATTTAAAGTTCTGGTGAGGAGGAGAACACGCTGAGAACATTTACAGATTTAGGCTGGAAATGCCTAAGAGATAGGTGGTTGCCTGCATTGACCACAGAAGGTAAAACTAAGCTAACTCTTCATGTATAATGCAGTCATGAAGGGCAGGTGGAAATTCCACATTGTTCATTTGCTCCAAAAATATCAGTGATTTTAATATCAACATGTGACTTCTTTTTTTATTACTATTATTTTTTGAGACAGGGTCTTGCTCTGTTGTCCAGGCTGGAGGGCAGTGGTGTGATCTCGGCTCACTGCAACCTCCCCCTCCTGACTCAATCGGTCCTCCCACCTCAGCCTCCTGAGTAGGTGGGACCACAGGCTTTCACCACCAGACCCGGCGAATTTTTGCAGTTTTTGTAGAAATGGGGTTTTGCCATGTTGCGCAGGCTGATCTTGAACTCCTGAGCATAAGCAATTCTCCCAACTTGGCCTCCCAAAGAGATGGGATTACAGGCGTGAGCCACCATGCCTGGCCAACATGTAACTCTTAAAAACCAGATATCTGAGAGGCTTTTGTATACTGAAAAAAGTAAGCATTTAATTTATACATTTCTTTCCCTGATGTTTGCTTTCCCTGATGAACCACTGACAGTGTTTTTAATTATGGTACCCCCTCAAACGTAGACTTGGCTTGCTTCTTGTTCTAGGGGGGAGTTAACAAAATGTTCCACGGGATCCAGGACTACGAGGAAAACAACGCTCGGGTGCACCTGGTGATGGAGAAGGGAGACACCGTTTTCTTCCATCCTTTGCTCATCCATGGGTCTGGTCAGAACAAAACCCAGGGATTCCGGAAGGTGAGCGTTCACATTGCCGCACCTGCTGCAGATGTGTGGGTTGGAAACAAAAATTGTATTTAATTCATTTAATTCAAATTAATTGAATAAAATTTTAATTTAATTGCATTAACATTTTAAAGATTTGTGGCTTTTAACCAACCTGGACTTTAGTCCAATTTATTTACCAGGAAATATATTTGCTTACCTTGGTCTTTTTGGGCTCTTATCAGTAAGAAGCCAGGTGACCTCAGGATCCTAACCTTGTCAAATTGATTATGAAAGCCAGGTGCAGTGGCTCATGCCTGTAATCCCAGCACTTTGGGAGGCTGAGGCGGGAGGATCACTTGGGGGCAAGAGTTCTAGACCAGCCTGGGCAACATGATGAGACCCTGCTTCTATTAAAAAAAAAAAAAAATTCACTGTTGTCTCCTGAAGCCACGGGTTAGGGGCCAAGTTTCGTCTTCATTCATATTTCTACCAGCCTCATCAGGGTCAGGATTAGGGTGGGACAAGTTGGGGCACTCTCCCCAAGGGTAAAATTTAAGGGCATGCCAAAAAAAAAAATCTGCAATCGAGTTTAGTAATATTTTAATGCGAAGTTTTGAAAAATCAAAATTAGGCTGGGCACAGTGGCTCACACCTGTAATCCCAGCACTTTGGGAGGCCGAGGTGGGTGGATCACAAGGTCAGGAGATTGAGACCATCCTGGCTAACATGGTGAAACCCTGTCTCTTCTAAAAAATCCAAAAAAAAAACAATTAGCCGGGCGTGGTGGTGGGTGCCTGTAGCCCCAGCTACTTGGGAGGCTGAGGCAGGAGAATGGCGTGAACCTGGGAGGCGGAGCTTGCAGTGAGCTGAGATCGTGCCATTGCACTCCAGCCTGGGCCACAGAGCGAGACTCTGTCTCAAAAAAAAAAAAAAAAAAAAAAAAAAAAAAAAATCAAAGTTAATGCAAAATACCCAATGTATTGGCTGCACACAATGCCAAAAGTTTAAGTAAAAGACAGTATTGGACTCCACACTAGTGCAACCTTCAGAGCTGTGCAAGTAGGGAGGTGCAGGCACAATGATGCAAATCATGTTGTGAGTTTTAATATATTGACTTTGCAATTTTCCAATTTTTCAATTTTTTCTTTTTTTTGAGATGGAGTCTCGCTCTGTTGCCCAGGCTGGAGTGCAGTGATGCAATCTCAGCTCACTGCAACCTCGGCCTCCCAGGTTCAAGCAATTCTCCTGCCTCAGCCTCCTGAGTAGCTGAGACTATAGGCACATGCCACCACACCCAGCTAATTTTTGTATTTTTTAGTAGAGATGGGGTTTCACCATGTTGGCCAGTCTGGTCTTGAACTCCTAGCCTCAAGTAATCTTCTCACCTTGGCCTCCCAAAGTGCTGGGATGACAGATGTGAGCCACCTTGCCTGGCCCAATGTTTTTTAATGCCTTTATTTTAAAATTTTTTATTATTTATTTATATATTTATTTGAGACAGCATCTTGCTCTTTTGCCCAGGCTGGAGTGCAGTGGCACAGTCATAGCTCACTGCAGCTTGGAACTCTTGAGGTGTGTGTGATGGCTCAAGCCATCCTCCCACCTCAACCTCTCGAGAAGTTGGGACTAACAGACACGTACTACCACACCTGACTAATTTTATTTTTTCATTTTTTGTACAGACATGATCTTGCTATGTTGCCCAGGCTGGTCTTGAACTCCTGGCCTCAAGTGATCCTCCTGCCTTGGCCACCCAAAATGCTGGAATTACAGTCATGAGCCACCATGCCCAGGCTTAATGACTTTAATGTTCTGGAAAAATATTACTATAATTACATAAAGATACAGATATAGGGGTGCATATTTTCCCTTTGCCTTGGGCTCTGTTACAGTGCCGTATGGCACCAGGGCTTACGAGGCAATGGGATTTGTGACGCCACTCTCTAGACATTTGTTGTTTGGGGCAAAGTAGAAAGTCTTTCTGACAAGTGTGATCACTTGTGACAGAAAAGGTAAGTTTTAACGATTGCCTTGCATCTTAGATCTGTTTATAACTTTTTCCAAAAATAGGGAGAACCAAGTAATTTCATCCTTACCCTCAGAAGGAAGCAAGAGGGGTAATATATGTCAATGGTATTGGCTTTTAAATGTCCTTTTGATTTGAGAGAAGGTGTCTGCATTATTTTCTTTCTCAAGGTATTTTTAGTTCTTTTCATAATCTATTGCCACTGAAATAACAATCCATCCCAAACTGGACCAGGTAACTAACTTTTGAGATAAATTGCCATGGAGTGCAGTCCTTTTTAAGACTTTGGGATATCCATTCATTAGGAAAATCAAATGCTAAAAAAAAAAAAAAACTAAAGACCTGTTGCTGACATAATTTCATTCCCTCTCCCGTATATACCTTTCAAAAATAAATGTCACATCTGGTTAATGATCGTTTGAAATTTCTCAATTAACTTTTAGCTGGAAACAAAAAGAGGCTTAGTTACAAAGAGATTGACACAGGACGCAATGGACCTGACTTTCCATTTAGAAATCAAATACTGAGTGAAATAATTGACTTTCTAAAAGAAAGACTCCCTGCTTGGTCGCTGTTATTAATGGGATGTTTTTCTCCAATATCAATTTGTTCACTTTGCACAGGCAATTTCCTGCCATTTCGCCAGTGCCGATTGTCACTACATCGATGTGAAGGGTACCAGTCAAGAAAACATTGAGAAGGAAGTTGTAGGAATAGCAAATAAATTCTGGGGAGATGAAAACAGCATGGACTTGAAGGTATGTCCGTATATAACAGCAAGGTAAAAATCTCAGGTTTTCCTTTTCTTCAGATGCTTCATCATTCTCATACCTAATTTATTTGACAGTATATAGTGCTTGGATTGAGATTCATTTTAGGGACATGGCTGAGCCCCCACCAAAAATGACAATGGAATTTCCATTTACACTTGGGCCCCCGTGCAGGAGACTTGAGAACTTCCTGCTGCTTCTTTATGTCTTTGGGCTGTCCAAAGATGTACAGGCCGTCCTGTTTCACACAGGGCAGTGAAGGAAAACGAAACTACAGATTTAGATGAGAGAAAATGAAAGACAAAACCTTGCCTTCTGGCTGGGCACGGCGGCTCATGCCTGTAATCCCAACACTTCGGGAAGCCAAAGCAGGAGAATCATTTGAGCCCAGGAGTTGGAGACCAGCCTGAGAAACATAGAGACTCCATCTCTACTAAAAAAAGAAATAAAAATAAAAATTAGTCAAGTAGGGTGGAGCATAGCTGTAGTCCCAGCTGCTCAGAAGGCTGAGTTGAAAGGCTCACTTGAGCTTGAGGTCAAGGCTGCAGTGAGGTGTGACTGCACTACTGCGTTCCAGCCTGGGTGACAGAGTGAGACCCTGTCTCACAAAAAAAAAAAAAAAAAAAAAAACAAAAAAAAACCTTCTGAAGGGATATAAGGAAAGTTATAGGTTTGGGATCCAATCATAGGCCATGTTTATTAGTATAGAATAGAGAGTATTTATTGCTGGGCGTGGTGGCTCACGCCTGTAATCCCAGCACTTCGGGAGTCCAGGGCAGACAGATCATGAGGTCAGGAGATTGAGACCTTCGTGGCCAACATGGTGAAACCCCGTCTCTACTAAAAATACAAAAATTAGCTGGGTCTGGTGGTGCGTGCCTGTAATCCCAGCTACTCAGGAGGCTGAGGCAGAAGAATCGCTTGAACCAGGGAATTGGAGGTTGTAGTGAGCTGAGATCGTGCCACTGTGCTCCAACCTGGCAACAGAGCGAGACTCCGTCTCAATAAATAAATAAAGAATAGAGTATTTGTGCATTAGGGAATCCAGTAAGATGCCCAGATTGCAATTCTTTTTTTTTTTTTTTTTTTTTTTGAGATGGAGTCTCGCTCTGTCGCCCAGGCTGGAGTGCAGTGGCCCGATCTCAGCTCACTGCAAGCTCTGCCTCCCGGGTTTACGCCATTCTCCTGCATCAGCCTCCCGAGTAGCTGGGACTACAGGCGCCCGCCACCTCGCCTGGCTAGTTTTTTGTATTTTTTTTAGTAGAGATGGGGTTTCACCATGTTAGCCAGGATGGTCTCGATCTCCTGACCTTGTGATCCACTGGTCTCGGCCTCCCAAAGTGCTGGGATTACAGGCTTGAGCCACTGCGCCCGGCCCAGATTGCAATTCTTGAGCAAGTTTCTGTTTTGGCAAATGTGCATCTGGAGTTTTATGAGAGGCCTAGTTTGCATGTAGCAGAAGTTTAAGATCACTAATGCTTATCAGTAACAGGCATTTGACAATATTTCATATGGTTTCCTAGTTAATACACATCATTTGTAAATTTTTAAAATTTAATTAACTGTTTATTTTTAGAGACAGGGTCCCACTCTGTTAGCCAGGCTGGAGTGCAGTGGTGCAATCACAGCTCACTGCAGTCTCAGCCTCCTAGGCTCAAGCAATCCTCTGGCCTCAGCCTCCCTAGCAGCTGAGACTACAGGCACCCACCACTGTGCCCTGGCTAGTTTATTTATTTATTTTTTTGTAGAGATAGGGTCTCACTGTGTTGCTCAGGCTCAAATTATTTGTTTTTAACCCATGGATATTCAGTACTGCTGATCATTAATAGACAGATTATCAATCAAGGCAAATAAACAAGCATATTAACTTTGTAGAATATACACATTTCAACCTCTGAACCAAGAAGCTGATTCTGTTTTTTAAATTTGCATTAGATCATCATAAATGCATGCATGCCCCCCAGATAGACTGAGTGCAGTGCTAACTGTGGGCTCCTCAGCCAGTTGTAGGTCCCTGTGCACCAGTGCCATGCTACCATACTGTCGGGAATCATCTTCTGAAATACCTTCGCAGCTCAGGAATCTTGCTTCTTGCCAGGCGTGGTGGCTCACGCCTGTAATCCCAGCACTTTGGGAGGCCGAGGTGGGCAGATCATGAAGTCAGGAGATCGAGACTATCCTGGCTAACATGGTGAAACCCCATCTCTACTAAAAATACAAAAAATTAGCCGGGTGTGGTGGCGGGTGCCTGTAGTCCCAGCTACGTGGGAGGCTGAGGCAGGAGAATGGCGTGAACCCAGAAGCTTGCAGTGAACCGAGATCATGCCACTGCACTCCAGCCTGGGCGACAGAGCGAGACTGCCAAAAAAAAAAAAAAAGGAATCTTGCTTCTCCCTTTAGAACGTGGAAATGTGTCCCAGCTCTGAAAATGCTCTGATTTTGCATTTACAGGTCCTAGAAATTCTTGTCCTTCCTCTCTTTTTGTTCAGTACCTAAAATGCCTATACATTTTGTCAACTGGAGCTTTGAGCTAACATCCTAAATTTTAAGGGAGAACAAATATATATACATCATGTTTGAGGTTTGTCAAGGTTGTTGCTAAATGAATACCTCCCACGTTTAGCTTCATTACTCTGTAAGCTATATTTAGAATAACAATACTAACCTCTGCTACATAGTTCTTGGTAAAGTACAAAAGCACATTCATATTCATTTTCTTATTTTCTTCACCAAAACCCAGTGGGGCAGTCAGTATAAGCTCCATGCTGTCAGTGACAAGAAAACAAGTTCCAGAGGTTGATCTAAGCTATCTAAGTGACAAAGCTTGATTTCAGAGTCAGGTCAAATTTGAAAATTATTCTTTCCACCATACCTTGCTGTTTGCTCAAAAATAAACAAGAACCAAGAAATAAGAACATCTGAATTATTTTATTAAGGTCAAAGGGGGAAAACCCCACCAAACAAAGCAGTAATCCTTGATACCATGTTCACTATTATCATCTCATCAGGAACAGAACACTCAAAACGGCTCAGACGAGTAACACGAGAGTAGTCAGGCCGGGTGCAGTGGCTCACTCCTGTAATCCCAGCACTTCGGGAGGCTGAGACAGGCGGATCACCTGAGGTCAGGAGTTTGAGACCAGCCTGACCAACATGGTGAAACCCTGTCTCTACTAAAAATACAAAATTAGCTAGGTGTGGTGGCACATGCCTCTAATCCCAGCTACTTGGGAGGCTAAGGCAGGAGAATCACTTGAACCCAGGAGGCAGAGTTTGCAATGAGCCAAGATGGTGCCCTTGCACTCCAGCCTGGGCAATGAGAGCAAAACTCTGTTTCAAAAAAAAAAAAAAAAAAAAAAAAAAGTAAGCAGAAAAATGGCAGTGAACTGTTTGTTCTGTAAGCAGACATGACATCGACCCAGTTATGTTACCTGGCACCAACAAATATCCTGAATAAAACAGGACTGACAGCAGCTGGGGTAACCACTGACTCAATTTAGTTAACACTATTTTAGAAGCTGATTAAGTAGACGAGGAGTGGTGGCTCATACCTGTAATCCCAGCACTTGGGAGGCTTTGGGAGGCCGAGACGTACAGATCACTTGAGGCCAGGAGTTTGAGACCAGTCTGGCCAACATAGCAAAACCCTGTCTCTACTAAAAATACAAAAAGTTAGCCATGCATGGTGGTGCACACCTGTAATCCCAGCTACTCAGGAGGCTGAGGCAGGAAAGTCACTTGTACCCAGGTGGTGGAGGTTGCAATGAGCCCCTGCACTCCAGCCTAGGCAATGGGGTGAGATTGTGTCCCCAAAAAATTCTTTAAAAAGAGTTGATTAAGTAGCTTAGCTTGAGTTGTTTTGTTTACTAGTCAATATAACTATTATAGGGATTATTTTCCCTATTTAACCTATTTAACCTTTCATAGAGGCCAGAAATCAACTTTGTCTTATGGTGAAATTGAAGGTAAATGGAGGGCAGATTGAAGTGTTCCATAAACTCACTCTGTTTGGTATTATTTCCAGGATATTTGGATGTTTCGAGCTCGACTTGTGAAAGGAGAAAGAATCAATCTTTGAATTAGCCATCTGCTATAACTCAACAGAAAACCAAAACCAAACAAAATGTCTAAGGAAAATGTTTTCTTAATGAGATGATGTAACCTTTTCTATCACTTGTTAAAAGCAGAAAACATGTATCAGGTACCTAATTGCAGAGAGTTAGTTTTGCAGCGCAATGGTGTTGCTTTAATGGAAATAAAAAAAGTAAAAGTGAAGTATTACTGTTTTAAGAAAAACTAATTTAGGGTTGCAGCCAATAAAGGTGATTGGTGTATATATAATTTAAGTGTTAAATCAATTTCTTTCATTCAATTAGCTCTTTACCCAAGCAGAAGTGAATCATTTGGAGCTTAGGGTGTGTGTGTTTTGTATCCCCTTTCTGGTAAACCCATTCCCTACCAATTTTATGTCATAAGAGATTTTTTTCCCCCTAAATCTAGAACAATGTATAATACATTCACATTAAGTGAAGGGCATAGGAAGGGTGTCATGGAGTCCAAATAAAGATGAATATTCCTGCTCAGACAAGGGCTTTCTTCTGTGATTTCTTCAACCCAACCATCCCCTTAACAAGGAGACTCGTTCTTTCCAGTCTTTTCCTCTGTTCTTAAAGAATGAAGACGAGGGCTGGGCGCGGTGGCTCATGCCTGTAATCCTAGCACTTTGGGAGGCCAAGGTGAGTGGATCACCTGAGGTCAGGAGTTCAAGACTAGCCTGGCCAACATGGCAAAACCCCCATCTCTACCAAAAATACAAAAAAAAAAAAAAAAAAAAAAAATGGCCGAGCATGGTGGCATGTGCCTATAATCCCAGCTACTCAGGAGGCTGAGGCAGAAGAATCACTTGAACCTGGGAGGCGGAGGTTGCAGTGAGCTGAGATCGCGCCACTGTACTCCAGCTTGGGCGACAGAGCAAGACACTGTCCCCCCCCCCAAAAAAAATTAGAAATAAATAAATAAGTAAAAAGAATGAAGACAAGGGTGACTTCATTTGATGTATCTTATTGGGTAGGGCTGCTGGAAACCTTTCACATTTATGAATGAAGCCTAACGTCCTTCAAGCTATAGGGAAATTTTTAGACACTTTTGCTGGATTTGGAGCGAGCATGGACTGAACAAACTTATTTCAAGACAGCACCATATTTTCGGTACCAGCTGAGGGCAGTAAGGAGACAGTCCTTATTTTTACAAATTTTAGTTAGGGCTTTAGTAAGAAAGAAATAACAGAGTACCTTTCTCGTTATTTTGCTAAGCACAAGTTTTCCTAAATCTAGTGTTGCCGTGTGTGCTGTTTTCTTTGTGAGGACAGCCAATTTACGCTCAGCTCCCCCTGGGAACTGGGGAAGGCAGATCACTGACTGGCTCTAAGGAAATTAGATTATGGGATGATTGGAAAGAAAATGTCATTAAGGAATGCCTGTGTAAACAACATGTGGGGAGCCTTGCTTTGTTATGGAATAAACTCTAAATTGTTTCAAATTTAAAGTAAATATGAAAAATGAAACTTCAGTAGGAATATTGAAGAGCAACTGGTTATTTCCCGTGTGCATTTGTGAGTGAAAACCAACTGGCCCCCATCAGGACACATTCATTTCCCATCTGATTCATGTCCCTTTGGTCCATTAGTGTATGTAAGAAATATCCAAGCACCCGCTCTTTTTTTTTTTTTTTTTTTTAATTTTTTTTGAGACACGGTCTTGCTTTGTCACCCAGGCTGGAGTGCTGTGGTGCGATCTCGGCTCACCGCAATTTCTGCCTCCCAGGTTCCAGTGATTCTCCCGCCTCAGCCTCCCGAGTAGCTGAGACTAAAGGTGTACGCCACCATACACAGCCAATTTTTATATTTTTAGCAGAGACAAGGTTTCACCATGTTGGCCAGGCTGGTCTGAAACTCCTGGCCTCAAGTGATCCACCCACCTCGGCCTCCCAAAACGTTGGGATTATAGTTGTGAGCCACCGCGCCTGGCTAAAATATCCAAGCACCTACTCTATGAAGTGGGACCAGATGCCAGGATGAGGTAGGGTGCCTCAGACTGTCCATGCAGACCTACCCTGTGAAAGGTGGGAGTCAGGGTTGGCTGGAAAATGAAGAGTTGGGGAAGGAATTCCACAGATTTCATCAGACTGAGGAGAGGTGGGAGGGGATTCGTCCTGGGCTCATGTCCATTTCACCAGAGTCTAGTCTAAAAGGACTTTATGAGGTGCTCAAACAAATCACAAAACAAAACAAATTACAAGGATCCTCTTCTGTGAATTTTGAGACTAATAGCTTGGGAAAACTGGAGGCCTTTGCTACTTGAGTGTGCTTGGAGCCTCTCCCTCCCCCACTCTTTTTTCTTTGTTTTTTTTGGGGGATTTTTCTTTGTTTTGTTTTGTTTTTTTGAGACAGAGTCTTGCTCTGCACCCAGGCTGGAGTGCAGTGATGCGATCTCAGCTCACTGTAACCTCCGCCTCCAGGGTTCAAGCGATTCTCCTGCCTCAGCCTCCTGAGTAGCTGAGACTACGGCGACCGCCATCACGCCCAGCTAATTTTTTGTATTTTTAGTAGAGATGGGGTTTCACCATGTTAGCCAGGATGGTCTCAATCTCCTGACCTGATGATCCGCCTGCCTCGGCCTCCCAAAGTGCTGGGATTACAGTCATGAGTCACTGCACCCGGCAAAATTTTTTTTGTTTTTTTAGAGATGGAGTCTTACTTTTTGTGTAGGGTGGTCTCAAACTTTTGACCTCCAGCAATCTTCCCACCTCTGCCTCCCAAATTGCTGAGATTACAGCTGTGAGCCACCATGCCTGGCCTTATTTTTTACTATCTAATAGAAAAGTGGTATATATAATTATTATAATTTGCATTTATTTGATCATAATGAGATAGAGAATTTTTCATATCACTATGGGCGTTCTGTGGCCGACTTGCTGAGTGCTGGACTCTTAGGCCCAAGACTATACCTTATGGTAGAAAAGCCAAAGAACAGATTTCAGCTAGCCGTATATAGCTGGAATGTCTGGAGATATTTAGCTTATTTTTCCATCTCAGTCATTTCAAGCCTGAAGCCACCTGATGTCAAGTCTGAAGCCCATTGAAGGCCACTGTTAAGTGTCCTGGAAGGGAGGGGGAGAAAAATCCAAAGGTTTGTACCTGATGATGTTCAAAATATGTAACAGAGGGACCATCAATCAGATACCATGAGTACAGGAATGTAGCACTTCAGTTAATAACAGCACCATCCTGCCTGGCTAATTTTATTTGTAGAGATGGGGTCTCGCTATGTTGCCCAGGCTGGTCTCAACCTTCTGGGCTCAAGCAATCCTCCTGCCTCAGCCTCCCAAAGTGCTGGGATTACAGGCATGAGCCATCTACATGGTTTTTGCTTTTTTATTATTTTATTTTATTTTCATTATTTCCTTACTTTCTGGCACTATAAGGTGCTCCACAGTTATCCTGTATCTTCCTGCCCTTTGTCCTATAATGAGCCATTTCTCCAAGGAGCCCTGGTTCTATTTATTGGAAACTGCTGGAAACCAAGATCTGGGCTTGAGGTGCACTCTCAATGTGCATTGTTACCAAGCTCGTATCGTGATTCTTAAAGCGCTCCAAAACTGGCTATCCCCTGGCCCAGCATCTCTGGAAAGTCACAGTCATTCAGAGACAATAATGCTCTGACCTGGGAGGTTTATATTTACTCCGAGAGATTCCAGAGTCTTCCTTGGGCCTCTGAAGATTTCAGACTTACCTTCATTCTTCTTCAGGCTTGGCATTTCTTGGAACACGGTGTTTGTTGGGGAGGCGAAGAAGCAGGGCTTTTTACATTGATTTAATTTTGATTTGAACCACATGTAATTTACTACTTATTTAGAAGCTAAAATAAAATTTTAAATTAAAATAATGGACAGGAAGAAATTAGGAGTGATATGGGGGCTGGATACCCAGGAGGACAGGCCACACTGTCTCCCAGCCTATTTGGGTATTTCTGCCCTCCGTCAGAAGACGCAACCTTTTTCCTGTCGAGAGCCAGGTAGTAAATATTTTCAGCTTTGCAGCTGGGCCGTCTCTGAGGCAGCTGCTCAACTCTGCCGTGGGGGCAGGAAGGCAGCCAGAGACAACATGTAATCCAACAAGCGTGGCTAGGACCCAATAAAGCTCTATTTACAAAAACAGGCGTCCCGCCAGATGTGGCTTGGAGGCGCTGGTTTGCCCACTGCACTCTAGATGAATGCCCAAATTCAGGAAAGCCAACAAGTGCCTTTTCCCTTGGCAAGAGGCACCTTGCACCACTGGAGCGATGCTTTGGGGGCCTCGCGCCCCGCTGCTTCTGAGAGGCGGGCAGGAAGTGTCTGCTGTCCTCCCCTCCTCGGTACAGAGAAGAGAGCTTGCTCACCTGTGATATGCAGCTGTTCATTTTGTTTTCTTGATGTGGCCAGTGTTTAATCTAGATTAAGTTTAGGGCAACATGTTAAGCCCACCCCAACGCCCCACCAGATCTCTCTAGTGTAACTTGCAACCCACAAAGGACCTACTTTGGGGTGTGGTGGGAGATGTTGGTATTTTCAAGGATTCCATTTAAATGTACCTATCGGTAGCAGTCAGAATCTCGGTTGCAAACAACAGAAATTGCCCTTGACCGTGAGAAAGAGAAAACAGATGTGGTGTCAGCAGGCTCTCTGGGGCTCAGGGACGTGCTATGTGTGGCACTGGGGGGCCAGGGCACAGCACAAAGGGGCAGGCTAGGCCAGTGGCTTTGGGGATGAGAGTGACCTCTACCCCCACCCCTGTCCCTGGGGCTCCTGATTTGGAGGCAAAGCACCGGGGACAGGCTCTTTCAGGCAGTGTGAGCCACGTGCTGCCTGCTCATGGCCGCAGAGGTGGGGAGAGGGAATATGGGTGGGAATATGCCACCGCCTCCCCCAAAATCACACGTCAGAGGAAACGAGATCGCCCCAAAGCAAGATCAGGTTACAAATAGGAAGAAGATAACCCCAAATGCCATGTCCACCGCAACACAGGTGCACCGAGCATTAACCCACACACCAGAATTTCATAGTTTAGCTGCATGGAGAGGGCAAAATCAATTCTGAGAAGAAAGAAGGGAAGGGCTGTGATGAAGGTCACTGCACCGGGAGAAGGGAGTCCTCCCTGAGCAAACGTCCACTTCCCCAGTCCTTGCCTGTCGCCCTGTCTCGGTTCCCACATGACACAGACTCATCACCTGATGTTAGGTTAAACTCTGGGACCCTAGGTCACCCACCCGGTGGTGACCCATCGTTGATATTAATTTAGTGAGTCACAATGTCAGTTTTGAAAAAAAGAGCAAAGTAGAATAAAATAAAAACATGCAAAAGGTGAGAGAGGCTTGCACATCGTAAGAGAAAGTGGTGCTTCAGTTTCCAATGTACATGCTCATTTGGGATCACGATGCAAAATAAATTTGTTACTGTTGGGTGTAGTCAAAAAGTATGAATTCCACTAGTCTAGTTCATGACTCACACTGTGGGAGCTGGCTCAGGCTGCCATAAGAAATACCGCAGACTGAGTGGCTTTAACAACAGACATTTCTTTTCTCACCTTTCTGGAGGCTGGAAATCCAGGATCAAGGTGTTGGCAGTGTGGGTTCCTTCTGAGGCCTCTCTCCTGGGTTTGTAGATGGCTGTCTCCTCTCAGTGTCTTCACATCATCTTCCCTCTGTGTCTGGGTCCAAATTTCTTCTTCTTATAGGACATCAGTCGTATTGGATTAGGGCATATCTCAGTGATATGGTTTGGATCTGTGCACCCACCAAATCTCATGTTGAACTGTAATCCCCAGTGTCGGAGATGGGCCTGGTGAAAGGCGATTGGATCATGGAGGCCGAATTCACGAATGATTTAGCTCCATCCTCTTGGTGCTGTTCTCGTGACACTGAGTGAGTTCTCGTGAGATCTGATTGTTTAAAAATGTATAGCACCTCACCCTCCCTCTTGTTCCTGCTTTTACCACGTGAATTGGTTTTTTGTTGTTGTTGTTTTTTTTTTTGAAACGGAGTCTCGCTCTGTTACCCAAGCTGGAGTGCAGTGGTGTGATCTTGGCTCACTGCAACCTCCGCCTCCTGGGCCCAGGTGATTCTCCTGCCTCAGCCTCCCGAGTAGCTGGGTTTACAGTTGTCTGCCACCACGCCCGGCTAATTTCTGTATTTTTGGTGGAGACAGGGTTTCACCATGTTAGCCAGTCTTGTTGTGAACTCCCGACCACAGGTGATCTGCTCACCTCAGCCTCCCAAAGTGCTGGGATTCCAGGCGTGAGCCACTGGGCCTGGTCAACCATGTGGACTTTCTGTTACTAATTTGCCCTTCTACCATGAGTAAAAGCTCCTTAAGGCCTCCCTGAAAGCAGATGTCACTATGATTTCTGTACAGCCTGTGGAATTGTGAGCCAATTAAACCTCTTTTCTTTATAAATTACCCAGTCTCAGGTATTTCTTTTCTTTTCTTTTCTTTTTTTTGAGGTGGAGTCTCACTCTGTCACCTAGACTGGAGTGCAGTGGCACGATCTCGGCTCACTGCAACCTCCGCCTACTGGGTTCAAGCGATTCTCCTACCTCAGACTCCCGAGTAGCTGGGATTACAGGCGCCCGCCACTATGTCCAGCTAATTTTGTGTATTTTTAGTAGACATGGGGTTTCATCATGTTGGTCAGGCTGGGCTCGAACTCCTGACCTCAGGTGATCCACCTGCCTCGGCCTCCCAAAGTGCTGGGATTACAGGCGTGAGCCACCTCACCTAGTCTCAGGTATTTCTTTATAGTAGTGTGAGAATGAACAAATACATCCAGTGACTTTAATTTACCTTAATTACCTCTTTAAAGATGCTCTCTTCACTTACATCACATTCTGAGGTACTAGGGACTTGTAATTGGGGGGACACAGTTCATAACACACACCTTGGATTTTTCTTTAAAAATTTTTTTTTTTTTTTTGAGATGGAGTCTCTTTCTGTCACCAGGCTGGAGTGTAGTGGTGCGATTTCAGCTCACTGCAACCTCTGACTCCCTGGTTCAAGTGATTCTCCTGCCTCAGCCTCCCAAGTAGCTGGGATTACAGGCACGCGCCACCATGCCCAGCTAATTTTTGTATTTTTAGTAGAAACAGGGTTTCACCATGTTGGCCAGGAGGGTCTTGATCTCCCAACCTTGCGATCTGCCTGCCTTGGCCTCCCGAAGTGCTGGGATTCCAAGCGTGAGCCACCACGCCCAGCCTTTTCTTTAAATTTTTAAATTTCAACTTTTATTTTAGATTCAGGGTATACATGTGCAGGTTTGATATATTTCCATGATGCTGATGTTTGGGGTGCAATTGATCCCATCACCCAGGTACTGAGCATAGTACCCAGGAGGTAGTTTTTAAGCCTTTGCTCCCCCTCCTCCCTCTCTACCCCTAGGAGTCCCCAGTGTCTAGTGTTCACGTCTTTATGCCCACGTGTGACCAATACTTAGCTCCTATTTATAAGTGAGAACACGTGGGTGGTGTTTGTTTTTCTGTTCTTGGGTTAATTCCTTTAGGATAATGGCCTCCAGCTGCATCCATGTTGCTGCAAAGAACAGGATTTAGTTCTTTTTTGTGGCTGTATAGTATTCCGTGGTGTATATGGACCACATTTTCTTTATCCAATCCACTGCTGATGAACTCCTGGATTGGTTCTGCATCTTTGCTATTGTGAATAGTGCTGCAATGACACTTTGGGACTTTTGAGCAGTCGATGAAGGTTTGGGATCTTCAGACTTACTTCTTCTATTGTTGGTAATGCCTATCCAAGCATGAGTACAGTTTTATTAACATGCCTTCATTGTTCCAATATTCGAATCCCTTTTTCTTGGTAAAGTTGCTATTCCTTGATACAATCTATACCTCTTATAAGACAGAGTCAGCCTTTGTCATGGGCTTGAGACAACTTGAAACATCATGGCAAGGGTAATCCCTCCTGCCAGCCCCTCTCTATCTATCCCCACCTCTATCTATCCCCACCTCTAGCTATAAAATTGTGGCAAGGATGGAGTTTGGAAATCTCTCTAGTGGAAAAAGGGGGTTCAGGGAATTGCAGGCCAATAAACAGAAATTTAAAAGCCCAACTTTTGTCCCCGTGAGTCACTGATTTTTGTGCTTCCAGAACAAAAGACCTCAAAGAACACAGGTTTTCTTAGGAAAAATGTAGTTAGCAGTGTTTTCAGCTCCCAGGATACATCTTACTATGCTTTATGGAGCCGAACATCCCTCCCTGTATTACCTAATCAGACAGGCTGAACAATACGGTGGAACAATGCTGAGCTTGAGGTCAGACAAACCTGCGCTTAATTCCTGGCTCTCATACTAACCAGCTGTGCACTCTCAGGTAAATTGCTTGACTTCTCTGGGTCTCAGAGTGCTTGTTTGAAAAATGGAAGTAACAAGTTTAGTTGGGCATGGTGACGCATGCCTGTGATGCCAGTACTTTGGGAGGCTGAGGTGGGTAGATTAGTTGAGGCCAGGAGTTCAAGACCAGCCTGGCCAACATGGTGATACCCTGTCTCTACTGAAAATACAAAAAATTAGCTGGACGTGATGGTGCGCATCTGTAATCCCAGCTACTTGGGAGGCTGAGGCACGAGAATCGCCAGAACCCGGAAGGTACGGGTTGCAGTGAGCCATGATTGCAACAAAACAAAGAAACAAGGCTTATCTTCAATCAAAAGTGAAAACATCTAGTTTGTTGACAGAACATCAAAAGTGATCATATGGTAAAGCAAGCATTCCATAAGTGCTGTAAAGTGTTGTAATGCTTGTTAATCTTCACAAATGTGAGGCAAGGTAAGTCTGTTTTGCTCCATTTTTGGTGTGTATATATATATATATATATATATATTTTTTTTTTTTTTTTTTTGAGACTGAGTCTCATTCTGTTGGTCAGGCTGGAGTGCAGTGGAGTGATCACGGCTCACTGCAACCTCCATCTCCCGGGTTCAAGCAATTCTCTTGTCTCAGACTCCCAAGTAGCTGGGATTACAGGCACCCACCACTATGTCCAGCAAATTTTTTATATTTTTAGTTGAGACACGGTTTTACCACGTTGGCCAGGTTGGTTTTGAACTCCTGACCTCAAGTGATCTGCCTGCCTTGGCCTCCCAAAGTGCTGGGATTACAGGCATGAGCCACCGTGCCTGGCCTGGTTATATATTCTTTGAAGAACAATTTAGTTGCTTCGAGTAAGAGATGAAGTTCGCAGATTCAGAAGTTCTAATTTCTGGAGCAGGTGTTTCTATCACACCACACGCAGATCACTTGCTAATGTTTTTTCCTTATAATTGCAAAGAAATTCACAAGCTGTGATTTATCTTCCTTGGTAGAACTTCAGCAGACATGCGACATGAAATGTCTATCTTAGCCTCAGTTCCTTAAAAACCAGAGCAGGTGGCTCACACCTGTAATCCCAGCACTTTGGGAGTCTGAGGTGGGAGGATTGCCTGAGGTCAGGAGTTCGAGATCAGGATGGCAAACGTGGTGAAATCCCCCCCGTCTCTACTAAAAATACAAAAATTAGCTGCGTGTAGTGGCACGTGCCTATAATCCCAGCAACTCAGGAGGCTGAGGTAGGAGAATCGCTTGAACCTAGGAGGCAGAGGTTGCAGTGAGCCGAGATTGCGCCACTGCACCCCAGCCTGGGTGACAGAGTGAGACTCTGTCTAAAAAAAGAAAAAAAAAAAAAGGGGGGGGGAAATTTTGATCCATGCTAAAACATGATGATCCTTGAGGACATTATGCTAAGTGAAATAGGTCAGATGCAAAAGGATAATTACGGTCTGATTCCACTTATATGGATCAGACATCCCTCAAGTAGTCAAATTCATAGAGACAGAAGGTAGGAAGGTGGTTCTCAGGGGCAGGAGGGAGGAAGAATGGAGAGTTGTTGTTTAATGGGGAAAGAGGTTCAGATCTGCAGGATGGAAAGTGTTCTGGAGTCCAGAGATGGATGGTGGTGATGATTGCACGAAAGCGTGAATGTGCTTGATGCCACTGAACTATACTCCTAAAAGTGGCTAGGATGCCAAATTTTATGTTATGTGTATTTAACCACAATTTTTTTTTTTTTTTTTAAAGAACATAAAATTGTTAAAAGGATGACGGGAACTCCAAGCCCAAGGAGAAAAGGTCTCTGGTTTTCCTGAGCTGTTAGTCCCGAAATTCATAGAAGGGGATAGTTCCTGTTTGTTTTGTTTTGTGCCTTGTGTGAGTACCTCATAAAGTCTTCTTAGATTAGTTTCTGGTGAAATGAAGATGAGCCAAGACAGAGCCTCTCCTCTCTGCCAGGCTTCTCCTCAGTCAGCAGTCTTCCTTCCCCAACTCTTCATTTATTTTCTTTATCTTTCTTTCTTTCTTTTTTTTTTTTTTTTGAGACGGAGTTTCATTGTTGTTGCCCAGGCTGGAGTGCAGTGGTGTGATCTCGGCTCACTGCAAGTTCCGCCTCCCGGTTTCATGCCATTCTCCTGCCTCAGCCTCCAAGCAGCTGGGACTACAGGCATGTGCCACCACGCCTGGCTAATTTTTTATATTTTTAGCAGAGACAGGGTTTCACCGTGTTAGCCAGGACAGTCTCAATCTCTTGAACTCGTGATCCGCCCACCTCAGCCTCCCAAAGTGCTGGAATTACAAGCGTGAGCCACCCTGCCCGGCCACACTTTTCGTTTCTTGCTCCTTCCTGGACACAGTTCAGCAATGATCCTGGGGGGTTTTGTGACTTGACCCTGGGGTATGGTCACTGGTGCTGCAGCTAACCCCCCAGGAAACACAGCTTTCTCTCCACACATGATTTGCAGAATCTTCTCCTAGTCTGAAACCTGCATTTCCTGGTCTGCAGTCTTTTCCTAGACCAATGACAGAGCCAATTAAAAAAAAAAGGATCAAACCCCAAACTCAGTCCCCAGCTCTCCTTGGAGAGTCCCTTGAGTGCTCCCCACAGCCAGGCCTCAGGTGAAACCCCAGCTGCATTATGTACTTCCTACACAAGTCACTGAACATCTCCAGATCTTAACTTCTTCATTTATAAAATAGGGCTTCATGGAGTGCTTTTGCGGAGTAAATAGGAGTATTGGATATTTTTCTCTTTTGTTCTTATCATTTGTCGAGAAGCCCATACAGACTTCACTTGGTAAAAAAAAGATCTTAAAATTGTGCCTAGAGCTGGGCACAGTGGCTCACACCTGGAATCACAGCACTTTGGGAGGCTGAAGCAGGAGGATCGCTTGAGCCCAGGAGGTTGAGGCTGCAGTGAGCCATGATTGCACCACAGCACTCCAGCCTGGATGACAAAGTGAGACCCTGTCTCTAACAAACAAACAAACAAAAAACCCCTGAGTTTCATATATAATAGGTGCTGATCTGCTTATGATTAGGACACTCTGCCTCATTCCATTCTGGTTACTAAAAAGCGGTGTGGAAAACATGGGCAGGTTGAGTAGGAATGAAAAGAATTAAAGGGTTAGAAGCTAGGACTTAAAAAATGGCAAATATGGTTTTAGGAAAAGAGCTTAAGTGGACCAAAATTTCTAGTGATCAGAAAAGTTTACATGTGTTCCTTCTGCACTTCTGATCCAGTCCTCAGAATTTCACTCCCAACAGTCTTACAGACGCCCCCAGTCACTGGAACAAACCCCCCTTTCATACCTCCTCCACAGGAGACTTGCCTCACACAAGCCCACATTCACCCACTGGGTAGCACTTGTACCATCACACAGACACCCTTTCATGCATTCCCTCAACAGAGAGACCCAGACACCGGCCAATACATGTGCGCACACACTTACACCACACACCTCTCACCAGCACTCCAGCCCTTGTTCCCTCAGAATTGCCTGGCCACCCTTCCCACTTCTCCCAGCTTTCAACCAAGCTCTCCACATCAATACCCTTTAGTAAATATTTACTGAGTGACCATAATGTTCCGGGCACTATCACGACCCCTGGGAGAAACAGAACTGAATAAGACATAGTCTTTGCTCCCAAGAAGCTCAGAGTCTACTGGAGAAGCGGGCAGCGGAGGGAGAGCAATCTCCTACAAATCTATGTGCATGGAGTAGGGCTGGACCTAGAAGTGGGGTTATGTACAAGGAAAAGTGAGGGCAAAAGGGAGAGAATGGGGTGGGACACACAAGGAAGAGAAGGTCACTTCTACCAGGAGAGGCATTGAGGAGAAGAGGGTGCTCAGTCATAATCTGGAAGAATTGGAAAGGCTTTGTCCAATAGGCAAGGGGGTAGAGGGCTGCTCACCAGAGAGAGAATGTCAAGAAAGGGTAAATCCACACAGCATGGCAAGAGTGTGTTAGTCCAGAGCACAGAGGGTGAGATGGTTGGAGAGACAACTAGAGAGGTCAACAGGGATGGATGATGAATGTCCTTTTACACCACACAAAGTAATTTGGAGTTTATTTAATGTTCAATGGTAGGTCAGGCGCAGTGGCTCACACCTGTAATCCCAGCACTTTGGGAGGTCAAGGCAGGTGGATCACCTGAGGTCAGGAGTTCGACGACAGCCTGGCCAACATGGTGAAACCCCGTCTCTACTAAAATAAAAAAAAATTAGCCAGGCGTGGTGGCACACACCTGTAATCCCAGCTACTGGGGAGGCCAACGCAGGAGAATCGTTTGAACCTGGAAGGTGGAGGTTGCACTGTGCTGAGATCACGCCCCTGCACTCCAGCCTGGGCAACAGAGTGAGACTCCTTTTCAAAAAAAGACAAAAATATTCAATGGTAAATAACTCAGGATGCTTTTGGTGGTGAGTAACAGAAAAAGTCGACTCTGCAGGCTTAACCAATAAAGAAAATGCATTACCTCATATAACTGGAAGCCCAGAGTAGGGCACATTCCGTCCTCATCAGATCAATCATTCTTCTCATGATCACAAAATGACTGTAAGTGGCTCCAGGCATTGCGTCTCCACACACCATCCAGAGGCAAAATAGAATTCTATCCCTTCTTTGGGTCTCCTTTTAAGGACTGGGGATCCTTTTCTTGTGCTCTTTTTAAAAGTTAAGAGTCCTTTTCCAGAATCTCCTCCACTACCATAGTCTTCCTCCCTGCCTCAAGCTTGTACACCCCTTCCTAAGTCAGTGATTAGCAAGGGATTTCCTTGACTGACTTGGCCAATCAATACCAACTAGGAGATGGGTCCGGGTGTCTCTGAAGCACATGGATGACAGAGAACTGGACAGAATCTCAGCTCTGTTGTTAAAGAAGAGGGTATAAGGTGTTGTGCATCACTGGGGGACTGTAGGTGGTATTGTCATATGATCAAATTTGCATTGTGGAAAGATGGTTTTGGCCTGGCGTGGTGCCTCATGCCTGTAATCCCAGCACTTTGGGAGGCCGAGGCAGGCAGATCATGAGGTCAGGAGTTTGAGAACAGCTTGACCAACATGGTGAAACCCCGTCTCTACTAAAAATGCAAAAAAAATTAGCCAAGCGTAGTGACGCACGCTAATCCCAGCTACTCAGGAGGCTAAGGCAGGAGAATCGCTTGAACATGGGAGGCAGAGGTTGCAGCGAGCCGAGATCACACCATTGCACTCCAGCCTGGGGAACAGACCGAAACTGCATCTCGGAAAAAAAAAAAGAAAGAAAGAAAGAAAGTTTTTTTTTTTTTTTTTCCTGAGATGGAGTTTAAC
Source organism: Chlorocebus sabaeus (assembly GCF_047675955.1). Taxonomy (NCBI): domain Eukaryota; kingdom Metazoa; phylum Chordata; class Mammalia; order Primates; family Cercopithecidae; genus Chlorocebus; species Chlorocebus sabaeus. Next base: position 13,421,988 of record NC_132912.1, on the reverse strand, counting down.
TCTTGTTGCGCAGGCTGGAGTGCAATGGCGTGATCTCGGCTCACAGCAACCTCTGCCTCCCAGGTTCAAGCAATTCTCTGCCTCAGTCTCCCAAGTAGCTGGGATTACGGGCATGCACCACTACGCCCGGCTAATTTTGTATTTTTAGTAGAGACAGGGTTTCACCATGTTGGTCAGGTTGGTGTCAAACTCCTGACCTCAGGTGATCTACCTGCCTCAGCCTCCCAAAGTGCTGGGATTTTAGGTATGAGCCACAGCACCTCGCTACATTGTGGAAAGATGTACCTGATAATAGCTTGTAGAATGACGACAGAGAAGAATGAGAAGCAACACAGGAAAACTGCTGTAGAAGGGCTCAAGATGAATGATAGCCTCAACCAGACACATGCATTCAGGGAAGCAGGGACAAAAGTGACCTTTTAAAAAAAAATTTTGAGATAAGGTCTTGCTCTGACACCCAGGCTAGAGTGCAGTGACTCAATCACAGCTCACCACAGCCTCAATCTCCTGGGCTCAAGTGATCCTCCCACATCAGCCTCCTGAGTAGCTAGGACCACAGGCATGCATCACCATGCCTGGTTAATTGTTTTTTATTTTTTGTAGAGATGAGTTTTTGCCATGTTGCCCAGGCTGGTCTCAAACTCCTGAGCTCAAGGGATCCTCCCGTCTCAGCCTCCCAAAGCGCTGGGATTCACAGACATGAGCCACTGTGCCTGGTCAAGAAAGGAAATTCTGACACGTGCTACAGCATGATAATCCTTTAGAACATTATGCTAAGCAAAGTAAACCAGACACAAAAGGACAATCACTGTGTGATTCCAATTATATGAGGTCCCTATATTAGTCAAATTAATGGGGACAGAGAATAGAATGGTGATGGAGAAATGGGGAGTTAGTAGGCCGGGCACACGCCTGTAATCCCAGCACTTTGGGAGGCTGAGGCAGGCGGACCACGAGGTCAGGAGATCGAGAGCATCCTAGCTAACACGGTGAAACCTCGTCTCTACTAAAAATACAGAAAAATTAGCCGGGCTTGGTGGTGGGTGCCTGTAGTCCCAGCTACTCAGGAGGCTGAGGCAGGAGAATGGCGTGAACCTGGGAGGTGGAGCTTGCTGTGAGCCAAGATCACACCACTGCACTACAGCCTGGGCAACAGAGCAAGACTCCGTCTCAAAAAAAAAAAAAAAAAAAAGAGAAAGAAATGGGGAGTTAGTGTTTCATGCGTGCAGAGTTTCAGTTTTGCAAGATGAAAGAGTTCTGGAGATGCATGGTGGTGGCGGTGGTGGCAGTGGTGGTGGTTGCCCAACACAATGTGAATATACTGAAAGCCACCCAATTGTCCGCTTGAAAATCATTCAGGCCAGGCGCCATGGCTCACACCTGTAATCCCAGTACTGTGGGAGGCTGGAATGGGCAGATCGCCTGAGGTCAGGTGTTCAAGACCAGCCTGGCCAACATGGTGAAACCCCACCTCTAGTTTAAAAAAAATTAAAAAATTACATGGGTGTGGGGGCACGCACCTGTAGTCCCAGCTATTCGGGAGGCTGAGGCAGGAGAATTGCTTGAGCCGGGGAAGCAGAGGTTGATGTGAGCCATGATCGCGCCACTGCACTCCCGCCTGGGCGACAAAGTAAAACTCTGTGTCAAGAAAAAAAAAAAATGATCACGATGGTAAATTTTAGGTTATGTGTATTTGACCACAATAAAAATAATTGTAAAAAGAGACAAGCGGCTGGGCGTGGTGGCTCAAGCCTGTAATCCCAGCACTTTGGGAGGCCGAGACAGGTGGATCATGAGGTCAGGAGATCGAGACCATCCTGGCTGACACGGTGAAACCCCGTCTCTACTAAAAAATACAAAAAACTAGCCGGGTGAGGTGGTGGGCGCCTGTAGTCCCAGCTACTCAGGAGGCTGAGGTGGGAGAATGGCGTAAACCCGGGAGGTGGAGCTTGCAGTGAGCTGAGATCCGGCCACTGCACTCCAGCCTGGGCGCCACAGCGAGACTCCGTCTCAAAAAAAAAAAAAAAAAAAAAAAAAAAAAAGAGACAAGCATTGCCCCCTAAATTTCTGAACCTTATTGAGGTCCATTCCTCAAAGGAGTAAAAACCTTCAGGGGTATCTGCTTCAGAATAAAGTCTCGTGACAGCAAAGCAAAGAGAGCATCAGGGGAAAGTTGCAGGCAAGAGATCTGATTTCGTTTCAAAGACAAACTCACTGCAGGGCTCTGTGCCTTACCCATTTGTCTCAGAAGTGAGAAGTGAAATGGATGTCACAGGAGATGTATTCACAGACTTATTTAGTCTAAAAAATAAAGGCAGCCTTCTGAGGACAGAAAGTCAATGTGGGCTGATTTGACTCTATGATGAGAAGATAAAAAGGCTTTGCAACGTGATTATAGGTGACAAGATTTCCTCTAATCAGCAAAACATGCAACTTCAGTGTTTGATAAAATATATTTAAAGCATAATTGCAATAAAATTTTAGTTAAGAGCCAGGCGCAGTGGCTCACACCTGTAATCCCAGCACTTCGGAAGGCCAAGGCGGGCGGATCACCCGAGGTCAGGAGTTTGAGGCCAGCCTGGCCAAAATGGCGAAACCCCATCTCTACTAAAAATGCAAAAATTAGCAGGGCGTGGTGGTGGGTGCCTGTAATCCTAGCTATTTGGGAGGCTGAGGCACGAAAATTGCTTGAACCCAGGAGGAAGAGGCTGCAGTGAGCCGAGATTGTGCCACTGCACTCCAGCCTAAGTGACGGAGCCAGACTCCGTCTCAAAAAAAAAAAAAAAAAAAATTGTTAAGAATATTTTATTAGCAAATGTTTGATAATAATTTTAGAAGTCTTGAAGATATCCTCCTTGTTTAATTTTCCAGAATCTGGGAAAACAAATGACTTTAATGACAGTTAACAGGGGCTGGCATGGTAGCTCATACCTGTAATCCCAGCACTTTGGGAGGCCGGGGTGGGAGGATCAGTTCAGGCCAGGAGTTTTTTACAAAATTGCCCGGGTGTGGTCGTGCATGCCTGTAGTCCTAGCTACTCAGAAGGCTGAGGTGAAAGGATTACTTGAGGCTGGGAAGTCAAAGCTTTAGTGAGCAGTGATTGCGCCACTGCACTCCAGCCTAGGTGACTGAGTGAGACCCTGTCTCAAAAAACAAAAACAAACAATTAACAAATCCTTTTCCAACTTTGTTGTTTCCAATTCTTTGCTTTCAGCAAAATTGAAAGAAGCTCTAATAGACCTATCAAATAATATAAATTATATTAAAATTAATATATTTATTAATTATATTATTTATTTAATAATATAAAATTATATAACATATGGTATTATAAAATAATAATACAAATAATGAATATTATTATATTATTTGACAGGTCTATTAGATCTTCTTTCAATTTTACTGAAAGTAAATAATATTTGAGGATAGATCACTGTATGGTTTTTGAAATACAACTAAAAAGCTTTCAAAGAATTGAGTGACATTGCTATAATAAATTTTTTGGCCTCACCATCTACTTATTTCTGAGAAAAATCTTCCTCAGTTCTTCTATTCAAATAAGACAAAAAAATTGGAAGCATATTGTTGCTGAGTCTTTTTTCAATCTTCTTTCAATCTAGTAAGAGGGAATAGCTGTCCACTGATGTATAATTTAATTCACAAACAACTACCTTCCTTTTATGAAGATCGTCTAATTGTTACTTCATGTGGATAAATAATCATTTGTTGTTTGTTACTTAATACATAACAATTAGGTTGTTTGATTAGTTATGCACTAATATTAATTGTAATGACAACTCACTCCAAAAGAAAACATCTAACATTAGGAATTATGGCCTCAGAAAAAAAAAACATGTATTGGCAGAGAAGTATGATAAGGCGATAAATCAGACTTACAAGCTTACACATTGAGTACATTAGGAAAATATTTTGGGAAGAAGTGGAACAGAAAGGCTCTTGATATTTCATCCAGTGGACTGGAAATAAGAGATCAGGGAGAAAGAGAAAAAAATATGTCAAATTTTGAACTGTTAAAGAAGAGGCTGTTCATGTATTTATAAAAAATGGATGATGGTGGCTATAAACCTACTGTTGTATTTGGATTCCATTTGATGCATTTAAAAGAGCAATGTAGCAATTTTACTTAAAAATATTGATGTATACAATATGCGTCAAATTATTTATAATTGTTTAAACTTACAACAAAACTGTAGATATCAACTTAAAATGTTTGAGAAGAAGCAGAATTGTTTGCTTGCTTTTAGAGGCTAATCTAATTCAATTAACCCAGAACATTATGCTCGACAATTGCAGAATACATACACTTAAAACAAAAAAAAAGCAGCAACAAGTGAAGCTAACCCTTTATCAAGAGACACCACGCTCCTTCTTCTGCCGCTCCTGGTGCTGCTTGTGTGCTCGTTTCGTGCGGACCTGGTCCCTCTTTTGTGAAGTGGCAGCTGAGGGGACTCCGGCGCTCGCCATGGCCGACGAAAAGCCCAAGGAAGGAGTCAAGACTGAGAAAACGATCATATTAATTTGAAGGTGGCGGGGCAGGATGGTTCTGTGGTGCAGTTTAAGATTAAGAGGCATACACCACTTAGTAAACTAACGAAAGCCTATTGTGAACGACAGGGGTTGTCAATGAGGCGATCAGATTCCGATTCGACGGGCAACCAATCAATGGAACAGACACACCTGCACAGTTGGAAATGGAGGATGAAGATGCAACTGATGTGTTCCAACAGCAGGCGGGAGGTGTCTACTGAAAAGGGAACCTGCTTCTTTACTCCAGAACTCTGTTCTTTAAAGACCAAGATTACATTCTACATTAGAAAACTGCAATTTGGTTCCACCACATCCTGACTACTACCGTATAGATTTCTCTATTCTTTCATTTCCCCCTTCCCCATTCTTTTATTGTACGTAAAGTAACTGGTGTATGTGCACAAGCATATTGCATTTTTTAAAAACTAAACAGCCAATGGTATGTTTTGATTGACATCAAGTGGAGACGGGATGGGGAAAAATACTGATTCTGTGAAAAATACCCCCTTTCTCCATTAGTGGCATGCTCGTTCAGCTCTTATCTTTATATTCCAGTAAGTTATTTTGCTCTCACTGTTTTAACAGAAACACAACATAAAAATTCTTGCATACCTTGTTCAATTGGAGAATTTTAATGTTTTTCATTTATCATTGTAAAACCAAGGACAATTGTATAACTTTTTTGTACGTAGCTTTTACATGTAGGGCAATCTGTCTTTAAATAGGGATAAATTACTCTAAAACAAAAAGGAATCCTAGATAGTTTTCCCTTCAAGTCAAGCGTCTTGTTGTTTAAATAAACTTCTTGTTTGAAATGAAAAAAAAAAAAAAAAAAAGAGACACCACATGCTGATCATAAAACGAGTCTCAATAAATTTCAAAGGACTAAAATCATACTGCTATGTGAGATAAATTAAGGTAAATTAAGATACATAAACTAAGATAAATGTGATTTGTGCCCCCAAAACTTCATGTGTTGGAAACTAAATCCCCAGTGCAATGTTGTTGAGAGGTGGGGCCTTTCTGAGGTCATTATATCACAAGGGCTCTGCTTCATGAATGGATTAATGCTGTTATTGAGGAAATGGGTTCATTATTGCAGCAGGAGAAAACCCCTTATAAAAGAATAAGTTTGGCCCCCTTCCCTTTCTCACACGTGCTCTACTGCTGTCCCACCAGGGGATCCAGCAGCAGAAGGCCCTCACCAGATGACAGCACCTTGATCTTGGACTTGCCAGCCTCCAGAACTGTGAGAAATTAATTTCTGTTTATTGTAAATTTCCCAGGCAGTAGTATTCTGTTATAGCAGCACAAAACAGACTAAGACACATGCTTTGTTCTCTGACCATAAAATTTGTCAGGAGAAGATGTCTGAAAAGTCCCCAAATTTGGAAAGTAAGCAACATACTTAATTTGGAAATTATATACATAATTAATATACTTAACACACTTAATGTTGCTTAATAACATACTTAATTTGCTTAATAACATACAAAATTAAACAACATACTTTTAAATAAAGCATGGGTGAAAGAAATCACAGTGAAAACAAGCTAGAGAATAATAAGATAAATTAAGCCAAAAATAAGTAAAAGAAAAGAAATAATACAGAAAAGTGTATAAATCAACTGAATAGAAAATGGACAAGCAACGGGGGTGAAAACAATAAAAACAACATTTTTTTCTTTTTCTTTTGAAACAGAGTCTTGCTCTGTTGCCCAGGCTGCAGTACAGTGGCGCAATCTTGGCTCACTGCAACCTCCACCTCGCAGGTTCAAGCAATTTTCCCACCTCAGCCTCCCGAGTAACTGGGATTACAAGCATGCACTACCATGCCTGACTAATTTTTGTATTTTTAGTTGAAATGGGGTTTCACCATGTTCCCCAGGCTGGTGTCCAACTCCTGGCCTCAAGCAATCCACCCACCTCAGCCTCCCAAAGTGCTGGGATTACAGGTGTGAGTCACTGCACCTGGACAAAAGTTTGTTCTTTATTTAAATAGAAAACAAGGCTGACAGAAAAAGTTGGTTCTTTGAAAAGATTAATAAAGCTGATAAACACCTAGCAAGACTGATGAAGATAAAAAAGGAGTACAAATGTTCAGTCTTAGGAAGGAAAGAGGGGCCATTTATACACATCATGCAAACACAAAAAGGTTAATCACAGAGGACTATGTGCAGCTTTATACCAATACATTTGATAACTTAGATGAAATGAAATTATTTGAAAGATACAAGTTACTGAAACTTTCACAAGCTGTAGTAGAAAATCCAAATAGTCCTATATCTGTTAAAGAAATTATAGCTGTAACTTAAAACTTCCCACAAAGAAAACTCCAGGTTCAGATGGCTTTATGGGCAAATATTATCAAATATTGAAAGAAGAAATAAGGCTGGGTGTGGTGGCTGATGCCTATAATCCCAGCACTTTGGGAGGCCAGGGCAGGAGAAGCACTTAAGTCCAGGAGTTCAAGACCGGCTTGGGCAATGTAGATGCTGCTCTAAAAAAATATGTTTTTAAAAATTAGCCAGACATGATGGCACATGCCTGTAGTCCCACCTACTCAGGAGGATGAAAGGGGAGTACTGCTTGAGCCTGAGAGTTTGAGGCTAGTAAATCTTACACAAACTCTTTGAAGAAACAGAGTAGAGGAATACTCCTCAACTCATTTTGAGACTAGAATTACCCTAATGCCAAAACCCATAGAAGATATTACAAGAAAACCACAAGCCGATATTCTTGAACACAGATACAAAAATTCTAAACAAAATATAAGCCACAGAATTCAGAGATAAATAATAAGAGTAATTGAGCATAACTAAGTAGGGTTTACCCCAGGAATACAAGGTTGGTTTAACATCTGAAAGTCAATCCATGTACTTCTTTACATTAACAGAAGAAAAGAGAAGAATTGTATGATTATGTCAATAGATTCAGTAAAAACATTTGACAAAATTCAACATAAACAAGTCTCTCAGCACATTAGGAAGAGGAGACTATCTTGTCTGATAAAGGATATCTACAAAACATCAACATCAAAACGTCGACAGCTAACATCATACTTTGTGATGGGAGAATGAACACTTTCCCCCAAGACAGTACCTTCTCACTCCTATTCAGCATTGCATTAGATTCTTTAGCTGTTGCAAAAGGGAAGATAAATCCAAAGCACATGGGTTAGAAAGAAAGGAGGAAAACTGTTCTATTCACAAATGACATGATTGTGTACATATGTAGAAAATCCCAAAGCACCTACAAAGAAAACTACTACAAATAATAAAAGAATTTAGCAAGACTGCAGGATAAAAGGTCAATATGCAAAAATAAATGCATTTCTACATAGTAGCCACAAATGGTTGGAAAATAAAATTTTTAAATATTTCACTTAGGAAAAAATGAAATACTTAAAGAATAAATTCAACAAAAGATATGCAGGACTAACACTAAACAGGATAAAACATTCCAGAGAGAAATTAAAGAAGATCAAAATAAATGGGTAGGTATTTCACGCTCATTGATTGGAAAACTTACCACTGTTGTAAGTGGAGAGATGATAATTCTCCCCAAACTGTTTATAAAGTATATGTCTTTTTAGATGTGCAGAAGAGGCCGGGCATGGTGGCTCATGCCTGTAATCCCAGTACTTTGGGAGGCCAAGGCAGGTGGATCACCTGAGGTCAGGAGTTCGAGACCAGCCTGACCAACATGGCAAAACTCCGTCTTGACTGAAAATACAAAAAAATTAGCCGGGCATGGTGGCAGGCGCCTGTAATCCCAGCTACTCAGGAGGTTGAGGCAGGAGAATTGCTTGAACCTGGCAGGCAGAGGTTGCAGGGAGCTGAGATCGTGCCACTGCACTACAGCCTGGGTGATAGAGCGAGACTCTACACCCCCCCCCAAAAAAAAAGGTGCAGAAGAACCTAGAATAGCAGAAGGAAGAACAAAATTAGAGGTCTTACACCGCCTGATTTTAAGACTTACTATAAAACTAAAGAAGTCAAGACAGTGTGATATTGACATAAGGAGCAAAAACAGGTCAATGGAACTGAGGCCAAAGGAGTAGTTCCAGGGACCAAGAGGCGGCCTTGTTGGCCATCTCAGAGCACACACCACTTGGGGAAGAAACAGTTACCTTCCCAGTCCTACTCTCCTGGAGACGTGTTGTGTGGGCCTTCTCTGGGCTTGTCTGATTTCCAGGTTGATCTTGACTGAGCATAAAGCCCTTAGAAAGTGGAACCTCAAAGCCCACAAATGTATGGTCAACTGATTTTTGACAAAAGCATCAAAGCAATCTTTTGGAAAAAGGAAATTTTTTTGTCAGATGGTGCTGGAGTAATTAAATATCCACAAGAAAAAAAAAGCTTCGATCCCTAGTTCATACTATACATAAAAGTCAATTCAAAATGGCTCATAGATCTAAATATAAAACTTAAATGAGAAAATAGACTATAGACCAGGTGTGGCAGCTCACGCCTGTAATCCCAGCATTTTGGGAGGCCAAGGGGGCAGATTGCTTGAGTCCAGGAGTTCAAGACCAGCTTGGAAAACATGGCAAAGCCCCATCTCTACAAAAAATTAGTAGGGCATGGTGGCATGCACCTACAGTCCCAGCTATTTGGGAAGCTAAGGTGGGAGGATCACTTGAGTCTAGGAGATGGAGGTTGCACTGAGCCAAGATCATGCCACTGCACTCCAGCCTGGGTGACAGAGTGAGACCCTGTCTCCAATAATAATACTAATTTTTAAAAAACCCACTAATGTAATACATACAGAACTGCTGATTGTTAAAAAACAGTTAAGAAAATGAGCAGGCAAGCTACAGACCTAGAGAAAATTCTTTGCAATTCCTACATCTGACAAAGGGTTTTATGAGGAACATGGAAAATCTGTAATAAGAAGACAACCCAATAAATAATGGGCAAAAGATGAACAGAAACTATGCAAAGAAATATAAATAAATGGACCATAAGAATCCTAAAAAAGGAATAAAACATTCCAGAGAGAAATTAAAGAAGATAAAAATTGGCCGGGCTTGGTGGCTCAAGCCTGTAATCCCAGCACTTTGGGAGGCCGAGACGGGTGGATCACGAGGTCAGGAGATCGAGACCATCCTGGCTAACACGGTGAAACCCCGTCTCTACTAAAAAATACAAAAAAACTAGCCGGGCGAGGTGGCGGGCGCCTGTAGTCCCAGCTACTTGGGAGGCTGAGGCAGAAGAATGGCATAAACCCGGGAGGCGGAGCTTGCAGTGAGCTGAGATCCGGCCACTGCACTCCAGCCTGGGCGACAGAGCCAGACTCTGTCTCAAAAAAAAAAAAAAAAAAAAAGAAGATAAAAATAAATGGGGAGGTATTTCACACATAAGGGGTCCATTTCTTTGTATTATTCATCATCAGAGAAATGCAAAAACCATAATGTACTACCATTAACCCCAATTCGACTGGCTAAATTAGAAACAGCAACATCATCAGTTGTTGGTGAAGATGTGGAGGAACTGGAACTCTAACACATTGCTGGCTCCTCAAACTCCAGCATTTTATTGATTTCTTTGTTTGTTTGAGACAGAGTCTTGCTCTGTTGCCCAGGCTGGAGTGCAGTGGCATGATCTCAGATCATTGCAACCTCCACCTCCTGATCTCAAGCAATTCTAGTGCCTCAGCCACCTAAGTAGCTGGGATTATAGGCATGTGCCACGACACCCAGCTAATTTTTGTATTTTTAGTAGAGACAGGGTTTCACCATGTTGCGCAGTCTGGTCTCGAACTCCTGGCCTCAAGTGATCTGCCTGCCTTGGCCTCCCAAAGTGCCTGGCCTGTTTTTATTTGTTTGTTTGTTTTGACAGGGTCTCACTCTGTGGCCCAAGCTGGAGCACAATGTTGTGATCACGAAGCACTGTAGCCTTGACCTCCCACCTTAGCCTCCCAAGTAGCTGCTTCAGGCATGAAGTTGGACATCACCATGTCCAGTTATTTATTTATTTATTTATTTATTTGTTTGTTTATAGAGACAGGGTTTTGCCATGTTGCCCAGGCTGGTCTTGAACTCCTGGGCTCGAGTCATCCTCCTGCCTTGGCCTCCCAAAGTGTTAGGATTACAGGTGTGAGCACCACACCTGGCCCACATGTCAGCTTTTGCGTATAAAGGTGACATCTTAACCTTCATCCTTCTTTCTGCTTTATTCTTTAATTTGTTCAGGATTCCAGTGAAAAGAAGAGGTCCCCCAATAATTCTTTCATCTCTGAAATGGTTATAATTGTTCTTTGGGATTATACTGGAAATCAAATGTGGTAATGGCATCCTGAGACCTTGTAGGCAACCAGTCCCTACCCAAGCTCCCTTCTCATCACTTTTCTCAGACAGCTCACCCTGGGCTTAGAAAGTTCTCTCCCCACCCCCTTCATGCCCTACGACAGCCAGTCTCTGCCTTTCCCTCTCCCCAGCCATTGCCAGAAGGTCCAGAGTCTCACAGACCGGTGACACCCCTGCCCAGCCTGTCTATGGTTGCTTCTCTGCCCTGTCCATCGGTCACTGCCCTGCCCGTATCTAGCCCTGACAAAAAGTGCAGGCAAGGATTTCAGGGCCTTTATCTTTTCTCTTTAAAAATTACAATAAGGCTGAGTGCAGTGGCTCGTGCCTGTAATTGTAGTATTTTGGAAGACTGAGGGAAAAGGATTGCTTGAGACTAGGAGTTCAAGACCAGCCTGGGCAACATAGGGAGACCCTGACTCTAAAAAAAAAAAAAAAAAAAAAAAAATTTTTTTCCTTTTGAGGCAGAGTCTTCTCTTTTTTTGGAGACATTGCACTCCCAGGGTGGAGTGCAACGGCGCGATCTTGGCTCACTGCAATCTCCTGGGTTCCAGCGATTCTCATGCCTCCGCCTCCCAAGTAACTGGGACTACAGGTGCACACCACCACACTCAGCTAATTTGTATTTTTAGTAGAGATGGGGTTTCACCATGTTAGCCAGGTTGGTCTTGAGCTCCTGACCTCAAGTGATCTGCCTACCTTGGCCTTTCAAAGTGTTAGGATAATGGGTGTGAGCCACTGCACACGGCTAAAAAAAATTTGTTAAATTTGCACTAATTTTATCAGAATCTCATGCTGTTAAGACACATTAAGATTCTGGAGTTGCCAATTCCTTTTTCCCTTTGGCAAAACCAAAAAACAAATAAAACAAAACAATGGCTGAGCTCCTCAGCTAGAAAGCAACCAGCCTTTGTGGTGCCATAAGTTGGGCTGTTTTTCACAAAGGTGCCAATCAAAGTCTAACTAGGTCATGGGACAAGAAGTCATTTTTTCCTGAAGTTACCTCTGCTCAGAATAAATGGACTTGAATTTACAATCTTTCCAATTTGACTCCAAGTCGGATGCATGAGGGAGATGACCTTCCTTCTTTTATATATCTATATCCACATCTTGCCATCTTTTCCTGGATTTTTTGCATTATTTAAAGATCAGACCAGCTGGGTGTGGGTGGCTCACCCCTGTAATCCCAGCACTTTGGGAGGCTGAGGCAGGCAGATCACTTGAGGTCAGGAGTTCGAGATCAGCCTGGCCAACGTGGTGAAACCTCTTCTGTACTAAAAATACAAAAATTAGCTTTCGTGGTGGCACACGCCCATGATCCCAGCTACTCGGGAGGCTGAGGCAGGAGAATCGCTTGAACCCAGAAGGCAGAGGTTGCAGTGAGCTGAGATTGCACCACTGTACTCCAGCCTTGGCACAGAGCCAGACTCCGTCTCCAAAAAAAAAAAAAAGAGCAGATCAATAGCCCTAATTTAAGAGGCATCCCTGGTCTCACTCCAGAGGCACGTTGTATTCATCCTTCTTTGAACTGTGAGTTCATCCCTGAGTCTGCATTTACACCAGAACTCACTCAGGTTTCCTGCCTTTCTCTTCCTTAGACAGTTTTTTGTATTAATGATTTTGGTGCCCACAGGATACTATATTGTCATTATAAAAACACTGCTCCCAGGCTGAACACTGTAGCTCACACCTGTAATCCCAGCACTTTGGGAGGCCAAGGCGGGTGGATCACCTGAGGTCAGGAGTTCAAGGTCAGCCTGGCCAACATGGTTAAACTCCGTCTCTACTAAAAATACAAAAATTAGCCAGGCTTGGTGGCAAGCGCTTATAATCCCAGCTACTTGGGAGGCTGAGTCAGGAGCATCGCTTGAACCCAGGAGGCGGAGGTTGCATTGAGCTGAGAGTGCACCATTGGACTCCAGCTTGGGTGACAGGAGTGAAACTCCGTCTCAAACAAACATACAAAAACAAAAACAAAAAACACTGTTCCCAGTGAGTATTCGCTCTCTGATTGGACTGTATATTAGTTGAGGGCAAAGACCCAATTTTATAATACCTATTAAATCATGCTTTGATATGGTTTGGCTGTGTCCCCACCCAAATCTCACCTTGAAATGTCAAGAGCAGGGCCAGGTGGAGATAACTGAATCATGAGGGCAGTTTCCCCCATATTGTTCTTGTGGTATGAATAAGTCTCACGAGATCTGATGGTTTTATAAAGCGCAGTTCCAGTTCCCCTGCATATACTCTTTTGCCTGCCGCCATGTAAGACGTCCCTTTGCTCTTCCTTCGTCTTCTGCCATGATTGTGAGGCCTCCCCAGCCATGTGAAACTATGAGTCCATTAAACCTCTTTGCTTTATAAATTACCCAGTCTCAGGTATGTCTGTATTAACATTGTGAGAACAGACTAACACATGCTTTTTCCTGAAAACTGAATTAAATTAAAGGCCATTCTGAATGTAGAATTTCTTGTCATCAAATGACCAACTCAGATCTCCCTCAGGTAGGCCAAGAGATGTTAATGGGGGCTCTGTATAAAGGATGGCATTGTCAATGAAGTTTGGGAAGTTCAAAACAAAACTAAACAGATTTTCTAATGGCATGACTTGTCAGATTGTCTAACTACAGGACTCATCAGAGCCTTTAATACAGTACTGTGCAGTGTGATTCTGGTAGGGAAAAGGGGAATAGATTCTGTAGTATTTCCCAATTTTTTTTGACCGTGGAACCCTTTCACCTTGGAGCATCTTGTACTACTCACTCCAAACCTTGGGGAAGCGACATTCTAATGTATCCGCCAGGGCTGAGGAGCAACTGGGAATTCACATAGGACGATACTCTGTCCCAGGAAGATACATTTTGGTATTTAGTAGAAGGGTAGTGGAGGAAGGGGTCAAACCTGCCATTCTACAGCTCTTTTGGTTCTCCAAGCCCATCTTTTAGGACTTAGCATAGCAGAGCCTCTTCACAAGGCTCTCCTTCAAAGCCATCCCCACGAGGAGGACGAGACTGGGGCCTGTGTGCCTGGCCTCCTTTGGCACGGCTCAGCCTCAGCTCAGGCTTCCTGAGGTGGCTCAGTTCCTGTGCTCCATGGGCCTACCTCAAGCCGTACCTAGACACAGCCCTGGCTGAGCGCTGGCAGAGCTGCCAGGGCTGTGAGGTGCTCAGAACACAGCCATACATTCACTGGATTCCTGGTCGGCCAGGGACCCCAGCCAGCTGGGCCGACACTTCCTCCACAGGCCTTGCCAGTGCGTTTTTTTTTTCCTTTTCATTTCCCTACAAAGTTAATCATGAAACCAGAAAGCAGCTCTGTGTTTCATCTCCAGAGAGAGAGAAAAAGACAGAGCCGTTGACCTACCAAATGGGGGATTCTCAGGGACATCATTAGTCCTCTGAGAATGAAGTGAAATGAAATAACACAATATATTATTTATTTATTTGTTTATTTATTTATTTATTGGAGACAGGGTCTTGCTTTGTTGCCCAGGCTGGAGTGCAGTGTTGCAATCATAGCTCACTGTAGCTTTCACCTCCCCAGCCTCGAGTGATCTTTTCCTGCTCAGCCTTGGGAGTAGCTGGGACTACAGGTGCAACCACACCTGGCTAATTTTTTTTTTTTTTTTTTTTTTTCCTGAGACGGAGTTTCACTCTTATTGCCCAGGCTGGAGTGCAATGGCGCGATCTCGGCTCACTGCAACCTTCATCTCCTAGGTTAAAGCAATTCTCCTGCCTTAGCCTGCTGAGTAGCTGGGATTACAGGCATGCACCACCATGCCCAGCTAATTTTGTATTTTTAATAGAGATGGGGTTTCTCCATGTTGGTCAGGCTGGTCTCGAACTCCCGACCTCAGGTGATCCAGCCACCTTAGCCTCCCAAAGTGCTGGGATTCCAGGCGTGAGCCACTGTGCCTGGCCTACACCTGGTTAATTTTTAAATTTTTTGTAGAGACAGGGTCTCCCTATGTTGCCTAGGCTCATCTCAAACTCCTGGGCTCAAGCATTCCTCCTACCTCAACCTCTCACAGTGCTGAAATTACAGGCATGAGCTACGATGCCCAGCCAACTATATATTCATACTATGAGGTATATTAATGGGCTTTTGAATGTTTGTTTCAGGTTAACATTTATAAGTGGGCTATGGCATCCTCTGCGACCTTATTTAAATGAACACCTCTCCCCAAGAGTCATTTCAACTTTACATGAGTTATGCCCTCGGTTCCTGGTAGACCAAGTGGTGTATTGAGTCAATGCCATCGTCAACACTCAACAAAGTTAAACAGGCAAAAAAGGCTTCATTCAAGACTTGTGCAATCAGCCAGGCATGGTGGCTCACGCTTATAATCCCAGCACTTAGGGAGGCCGAGGCAGGAGGATTGCTTGAGCCCAGGAGTTCGAGACCAGCCTGGGCAACATAGTGAGACTCTGTCTCTATTTTGAAAATATTAGTAATAAAAGAGTTGTGCAATAGAGGAGAGAACCTGGGCTCGATTCTGCTGAACCAAGGCGCTGGAGTGGTTTAAAGAGCTGCAGGGGTAGGTAATCGTAGGCCACTATGCTTGCTAATTGGTCTTCACAGCTCAGAGTAAGGTGTTCGCTGAATTTATGCCCCTACCTTTCCACAGAGATCAGGAGATGGGGTGCTACCTCCTTCAATGTTTGCTTTTCAAAAAATGACCCCAGCCACCTGTGGTGGTGCATGCCTGTAATCCTAGCACTTTGGGAGGCCAAGGCAGCAGGATTGCTTGAGCCCAGGAGTTCAAGGCCAGCCTGGGCAACACAGGGAGAGCTTGTCTCTACAAAATATCAAAAAATTAGCAGGGTATGGTGAGACATGCCTGTAGTCCCAGCTCCTCAGGAGGCTGAAGTGGGAGGATCACTTGAACCTCCTCAAGGAGGTTGAGGCTGCAGTGAGCTGTGATCACACCACTGCACTCCAACCTGGGTGACAGAGTGAGACCCTGTCTCAAAAAAAAATAATTATCCTTAGGTAGGTCCTTAAGAAAGACATTTACTGGGTTGTAAAGCTGAAAGATGCTGCGTTTATTTCAAAACGTCAGAGAAAGAATTTGCAATTGCAAGTTTCTTTCTTTTTAATTTTTATTTTTCTTTATTTTTATTTTATTTTATTTTATTTTATTTTAGACAGAGTTTCACTCTGTCCCCCAGGCTGGAGTGTGGTGGCACAATCAGGTCTCATTGCAGCCTCGAACTTCTGGGCTCAGGTGATCCTCCCACCTCAGCCTCCCGGGTAGCTGGGACAACAGGCGCATGCTACCACGCCCGGCTAATTTATTTATTTATTTATTTATTTATTTATTTATTTATTTATTTATTTATTTTTTGAGACGGAGTTTCGCTCTGCCGCCCAGGCTGGTGTACAGTGGCTGGCTCTCAGCTCACTGCAAGCTCCGCCTCCCGGGTTCACGCCATTCTTCTGCCTCAGCCTCCTGAGTAGCTGGGACTACAGGCGCCTGCCACCTCACCCGGCTAGTTTTTTGTATTTTTTAGTAGAGACGGGGTTTCACCGTGTCAGCCAGGATGGTCTCAATCTCTTGACCTCATGATCCGCCTGTCTCGGCCTCCCAAAGTGCTGGGATTACAGGCTTGAGCCACCGTGCCCGGCCTAATTTTTTAAAAATTACTATTTTTAATAAGAGAAGAGGTCTTGCTCTGTTGCCCAGGCTGGTCTCAAACTTCTGAGCTCATGCAATCCTCCTTGCCTCGACCTCCCGAAGTGCTGAGACTACCCACATGAGCCACCATGCCTGGCTATAATTCCAAGTTTTCTAAAGTGATTGTGACGAGAAAAGGGAGGTCAGGGGCCTACAGCTGGGAAGAAGCCCTCTAATGTTTAGCCAGACCAGGGAGAATGGTAACGTCATCTTGGTTATCTAAGTCAGTTCTTCACAATGCACCCCAAATTTCACTCTTCTGCTTGAGAAAGAACTTAAGCCCGGTGATACATAAACTTGCAAATTTCAGGCTCCTGGATGCGTGCTTTCTTATGACTAGCCCATTGAAATGAGCTCATCAATGTTGTCTTTCAATGCTTTCATACCAGAGTACTTTGGTTGATGAATTCAGCAAACATTTATGAAGCATCTGGTCTGTACTAGCACCATATTAGGTATGAACAAGATGGCAACATCCCCTCAAAGAGATACCACAGCACTGAAGGAGATGGGTGAATTAATGAACATTTTAAATACGATGTGAGGCCAGGTGCAGTGTCTTATGCCTGTAATTCCAGCACTTTGGGAGGCCATGGTGGGCACATCATCTGAGGTCAGGAGTTCGAGACTAGCCTGGCCAACATGGCAAAACCCCTTCTCTACTAATAATACAAAAATTAGCCGGGTGTGGTGGCACATGCCTGTAATCCCAGTTACTCGGGAAGCTGGGGCCAGAGAATCGCTTGAACCCGGGAGGTGGAGGTTGCAGCGAGCCGAGATGCTGCCACTGCACTCCAGCCTGGGCGACAGTGGGAGATTCCATCTA
The DNA here is from genome assembly GCF_047675955.1 of Chlorocebus sabaeus. NCBI lineage: Eukaryota > Metazoa > Chordata > Mammalia > Primates > Cercopithecidae > Chlorocebus > Chlorocebus sabaeus. The sequence goes on along the minus strand of NC_132912.1, from coordinate 13,404,630 downwards.
AAATAAATAAATAAATAAATAATAAATAAATAAATATAATGTGAGAGTTCCTCAAAATAGTAAATAGAGTTACACATGACCCAGGAATTCCACTTGTAGATATCTACTCTAGAAATGAAAATATCTACTGTAGATGTGAAAACATACATCCACACAAATACTTGTACACAAATGTGCACATCAGCATTATCCATGATCGACAAAGGACAGAAACAACCCAAAGTCCATCACCTGATGAATGGAGAAGCATGCGGTATATCTGTACGATGGAGTATTGTTCAGCCATAAAGAGGGATGAGGACGCTGGGCGCGGTGGTTCACACCTATAATCCCAGCACTTGAGAGGCTGAGATGGGTGGATCACCTGAGGTCAGGAGTTCAAGACCAGCCTGGTCAACATGGTGAAACCCTGTCTCTACCAAAAATACAAAAATTAGCTGGGCGTGGTGGCAGTCGCCTGTAGTCCCAGCTGAGGCAGGAGAATTGCTTAAATCCAGGAGGTGGACGTTTCAGTGAGCAAGATTGTGCCATTGAACTCCAGCCTGGGTGATAAGAGCAAAGCTTCATCTCAAAAAAAAAAAAAAAAAAAAAAATGAGAATGAGGTATGGATGCATGCTATAACTGGATGTGCCTCGAAAACATTATGCTGAGTGAAAGAAACCAGTCACAAAAGGCCGCAGATTTTAGGATTCTATTTACATGAAATGTCTAGAATAGGCCAATCCCCAGAGACAGACCAAAGATTAAGTGATTGTCCAAGGCTTTGAGGTTAGGAAATGTGGGGAGTGAGTGTTAATTTGTATGGGGTTTCTTTTTGGGGTGATAAAAAATGTTCTAAAATCGATCGTGGTGATGGTTGCACAATTTTGTGAATATACTAAAAACCATTGAATGGTACACTTTATTTATTTTTTGAGAAAAAATAATAACCCTGGGAATACAGGCGCGTGCCACCGTGCCCGGCTAATTTTTGTATTTTTGTAGGGATGGGGTTTCACCATGTTGGCCAGGCTGGTTTTGAACTCCTGACCTCGGGCAATCCACCTGCCTCGGCCTCCCACGGTGCTGGGATTACAGGGGTGAGCCACCACGACTGGCCGAACGGTACATGCTTTAAATGGGTGAATTGCATGGTATGTTGATTGTATCTCAAAAAAAAAGTTACAAAATATACATTTATATATATACATACATTACGAAATGTAAAAACCGCTTCAGGGTACTCACCTATACGGGTCAAGGGAGTGGCATTCAGGCAGACTTCACAGAGGAGGTGATGGCTGAGATTAACTTGAAGGACAAGGGTTTCCAAAACTCTCCTGGAATGGAAAACATTGTCAAAAGGCCCAGAGAAGTGAGGCCCTCTTGAAGAACTGCAGGCAGCTCTGTATTCCAGCGCACAGGAGCCCATGGAGGGGAGGAGGTAGGAAGGAGCTGGCCCTCATTTCTGTGAGATGGTGCAATATGACAGTTATGACACAGACCCGGGACCAGGTTACCCAGGGTTCAGTCTCAGCCCTGGACTTGCCCAGCTGCATGGCCTTGGGCAAGTCACTCTACCAGTCTGTACCTTAATCCCCTCCTCTGTCACAAGGATGGAGGTGAGGATTAAAGTCAATGCACCCAAAGCCCTTGAATCGCACCTGGCATGTCCTGATCATTGCATACATGTTTGTTAACATGACTCAATAATGAAACATGGAGTGATTTTAAGCAGGGAAGTGACCTGAAGGTTGTTCAGGAAGACCATCCTCCCAGCGACCTGGAGGGTGAGGTTTAGACAAGGCTGTCACCATTGTCCAGGAGAGAAATGATGTCTGGGAAAGGCAGGAGCCGGGGGACGGGCGAGAGCAGAGGGCATTTCAAAAGATGTAAGCAATAGAATCACCAGGGCCTGATGACTAAGGAGCTGGGCTGTGAGGGGCAGGGGTGTGCATTTCCAATGGTTCTAGAGCTTCCAGTTTGAGTAGCTGGGGTTGAACGGTGAGCTCATTCACAGAGACAGAGGAAACAGAAAAAAGAGAAATCTCAAAGGAGATGTCTTTGGACAGATTCAGTATACAGTACTTGTGTGTTTTTTGTTTGTTCGTTTTTGAGACGGAGTCTCACTCTATTGCCCAGGCAGGAGTGTAATGGCGTGATTTCAGCTCACTGCAACCTCCACCTCTCAGGTTCAAGCAATTCTCCTGCCTCAACCTCTTGAGTCGCTGGGACTACAGGCATGCGCCACCAAGCTAGCCTTTTTTTTTTTTTTTTTTTTTTTTAAGTAGAGACAGGGTTTCACCACGTTGGTCAGGATGGTCTTGATCTCCTGACCTCATGATCCGCCCGCCTTGGCCTCCCAAAGTGCTGGGATTACAGGCGTGAGCCACCACACCCGGCCACTTGTGGGGTTTAAATCAGGTCTTCTGACATCAAATCCAGCACTCTTCTCTTCTTCCCACAGCCACTAGAATTACGCCTCTGCCTTGAGGTGAGGTGGCGTGTTGTCCTTTGGTGTCTAATGCCTCGAGGAGGCCACTTCTGCAGCACATCTGGCCCTGGTGAGCAGCCTGAGGGCAGGGGCAGCTGAAGGTGGAAACACATGGAAAATGAATGCCCATGGTCTAGGTGGAGAAAAAGTTCTAAGGCACTGACAGTTCATGGAAACCAGCTATGGTCAGAACGCTCCTTGGAGCAGATCAGTGTAGCCTCTAGGAATCTCAGGTGGGCTGGGCACGGTGGCTCCCGCCTGTAATCCCAGCACTTTGGGAGGCCAAGGAGAGGGACTGCTTGAGGTCAGGCCTCAGACTAGCCTGGACAACATGGTAAAACCCTGTCTCTGAGAATTTTTTTTTTTTTTTTTTTTTTTTTTTTTTTTTTTTTGAGATGGAGTCTCACTCTGGAGCCCAAGCTGCAGTGCAGTGGCACTATCTTGGCTCACTGCAACTTCTGCCTCTGGGGCTCAAGCAATTCTCGTGCCTCAGCCTCCCAAGTAACTGGGACTACAGGCACACACCAGCACACCCAGCTAATTTTTTGTATTTTAGTAGAGATGGGGTTTCGCCGTGTTGCCCAGGGTGGTCTCAAACTCCTGAGCTCAGGTGATCTGCCTGCCTCGGCCGCCCAAAGTGCTGAGATTATAGGCATAAACCACCACGCCCAGCTGAAAAAATTTTAAAAGTGATTGACCCACGGCTGACTGGCCAGTGACGAGCACAGGCACCTGGTGCATAGCAGCAGGTGTTCGATACAAGTTTGTGGCTGAAACAAATGGAACTAAAAAGGCACAAGTGGACTTAGGGCATCGAGGATGTCACGGGCGTTTCACATGCCTGCTTTCTCACTCGGACGTCCCATCAAAATCACTCAGCCCTGTGTCCCTTCCCTCTCCCAGTGACATCTAGTTCATTTGATAGACGACCCCTGTGGCTCTGTCCTCAGGCAGTTGCTCAGCTGTGCAGAGCCCTTGCTCTCCTGTTCAGTGCAGGCCAGCCAGTATCCCAGGGAGCTCATATAGGGCCAGCCAGCATAGCCATCAACCCCATCTTCCTCCACTGGAAACCAACCCTTTACTTTGTTTACTCTGCCTAAGTTGTTTTTCTGCCTTAACATTCTTTTCCTGGCCAATGGTAAAGTCCATGCGGGATGTTAACATGAAAGTTTTTCTTTCTTTCTCTCTCTCTTTTTCGCTCGCTCTCTTTCTTTCTTCTTTTTTTTTTTTTTTTTTTAACAGAGTCTCGCTGTCACCCAGGCTGGAGTGCAGTAGTGACACTATCTTTGCTCACTGCATCGTCTGCCTCCCAGGTTCAAGCAATTCTCCCGTCTCAGCCTCCCAAATAGCTGGGATTACAGGTGCCTGCCACCACGCCCAGCTAATTTTTGTATTTTTAGTAAACACAAGGTTTCACCATGTTGGTCAGGCTGGTCTTAAACTCTTGACCTCAGGTGATCCACCTGCCTCAGCCTCCCAAACTGCTGGGATTATAGGCATGAGCCACGGTGCCCAGCCATTTTTTTTTTTTTTTTTTTTTTTGAGACAAAGTCTCACTTTGTCAGCCAGGCTGGAGTGCAGTGGCGCAGTTTCGGCTCACTGCAACCTCTGCCTCCTGGGTCCAAGTGATTCTCCTGCCTCAGCCTCCTGAGTAACTGGGATTACAGGTTCATGCCACCACGCCCGGCTGATTTTTGTATTTTTAGTAGAAATGCGGTTTCGCCATATTGGGCAGCCTGGTCTAGAACTCCTGGCCTCACCTGAGCCACCTGCCTCAGCCTCCCAAAGTGCTGAGATTACAGGCATGAGCCACCGTGCCCGGCTGACAGCCTTTCTTTTTTTAAATAGACATGGGGGTCTTGCTATGTTGCCCGGGCTTGTCTCCAACTCCTGGCCTCAAGTGATCCTCCTGCCTCAGCCTCCCAAAGGGCTGGGATTCTAGGGGTGAGCCACTTTGCCCAGCCAATATGAAAGTCTTGTAAGAGGGGAGCTTCAGGCAGGTATGGGCTGGGTTCCAGGTCTAGTGATGGTTCCCATTAGAAAAACGTTAAACAATGCGTGAAGACTGACAGCAAAGAGTTGATGATGGTTCCTAATAAAGGAGAACATCAGGGACACATCTCTGAAGGGACTGTGCTCCGATGGCCATGGTGGTGTTGATTTCATTAGCGGTCCCATTTCCGGGTACCCATTTCCTCCCCTGCATGGAGTATGATGTGTGTCGTCCTAGAGACGCAGGATTAGCTGTGGAACTTTCCAGATACCTGCCCTCCTCCCCCTCCACTGTGGAAGGTGATTGACTCTCGGCCTTGCTGTTTTTATTTTTTAAATTTTTATTTTATTTTATTTTATTTATGTATTTATTTTTTTGAGACAGAGTCTTGCTCTGTCACCCCGGCTGGAGTGTAGTGGTTTGATCTCGGCTCACTGCAACCTCTGCCTCTCGGGTTCAAGTGATTCTCCTGCCTCAGCCTCCTGAGTAGCTAGGATTACAGATGCCCATCACCATGCCCAGCTAAATTGTTTTTTGTATTTTTAATAGAGACAGGGTTTCACCATGTTGCCCAGGCTGGTCTCGAACTCCTGACCTCGGGTGATCTGCCTGCCTCAGCCTCCCAAAGTGCTGGGATTCCAGGCGTGAGGCACCGCGGGAAGGCGATTGACTCTTGGTCTTGCTGTCTTTAAAGGGGTCTGGGACCCGTGGACCCAGGGGTTTGTGTTTGGCTTGGCAGTGAGCATCAGCTGGGAGTAGTGCATCAGGTTAGCTGTTCTGTGGTCGCTGTCAGCATGACCCACACGTCTGTGTGTCGCCCTGATGGGTGTTCCAGTCATTATGGGCCCTCCTTGCCTGACATTTGGATCAAAACTCCCCCATTGATCCCCTCTTCCTCCTCGCCCTACCCATGCTTCAACCCTGAGGACCAGGGCCCTAACGTCCCTGGAGCAGGTGCCAGGACCTCCTTGACACAGCCCTTGGTCTCTGGAACCCTGACTATTAGGATGAGCCTTCCCAGCAGCAGATCCCCAGACACAGACATTGGAAAGGCCACTCCAAGACCGTCTTAGCCAGGGCCCTAACTACAAGCTCTGCTTCTGGAGACATTTGCCAGGTGCCAAAAACATCTCCGGTGCTCCGTCCAGGAGCAGCCAATAGAGAGGGCAGCCCGGCCCCCTCCTCCTCTCCCCCAGTGGCGTCCCAGCCTCCTGCCTCTCCCTCTCTCTTCCCTCCCCCCTCCTCCCTCTCGCCTGGGCTGCCTGCCTCAGAAGTGAGGACCTGGGAGGGTGCAGGACGCCTGGTCTGCCCTGTGGGTCCTGGACGGAGCCACCACCTCTGCAAAGATGACTTGGAGACAGGCCCTCCTACTGTCTTGCTTCTCCGCCGTGGTGCTCCTGTCTAGTGAGTACGGGAGGGTCAAGGCGGAGGGTGTTAGTTACACGGTAAGGGAGACTTGCCAGGCACAGGTAAGGCTGCTCAGGAGATGCAGGTAAAAAGGGGTAGGCTTATTGTTAAGCGGTGTGTGTGTGTGGGTGTATGTGTGTGTGTGTGTGTGTGTAGAACACAATGTAATACAGAAAAAAAAAAAAGTAAAGAAAGAAACAAAATAGAAAGAAAACTCAAGCTAACTTGCTTGGTGGGTTCCTGGGGAGACTGGCTCTGCAGCTGGTATGTGAGACACCACGGGGCCCCTGCCAGGGCCTGACAGGATGCTTAGCCTGGAAAGCAGGATGGGGGCTCAGCTCAGGGTCTGGGCTCTCCTCTGACGCTGCAGCCTCACTCTGTGCCCTTGTCCTGCAGTGCTGAGAGAGGGAACCGGTGCATCTGTGGGCACCACACAGGCGGCGGAAGAAGAGGCGAGTGAAGGTGAGTGCAGGGGCCACCCATGGGGCAGGGTAGGTGCAGCCAGTGAAGCAGCAGCACGGGCACCCCCATGCTGCTGGTAACAGGCCTCTCCTGGGTTTCAGATGCAAAACAGAAGATTTTCATGCAGGAATCAGAGGCCTCGAATTTCCTCAAGAGGCGCGGCAAGCGGTCCCCCAAGTCCCGAGATGAGGTCAATGGTAAGGATGCTGGAGGGATCCCCCCATCACCACCTCTGTTTGCACGTCCTGGCTCCTCCTCTCTCAGTCAGCCAGGCGGTAGGGTGCAACCAGACACCAAGGGCTCACCCCAGGTCCTTGGGTTTCAAAGGGACTGCAGCTCTGAATGAGAAATTACACTATTTCCTGACTGTAGGTCGTACATTGGATTGAATACTTTGTCAGGGTAAGGAGGCCCCACCTCTGCAAAGATACTTGGAGACAGGTCCTCTTGTCCCGCTTCTTGGCTATGTTAGATTACTACATTAAATGCACCTAACAGGGATAAAATGCATTCGATTTCAGAAAGGTGTAGGGAGGGAAATCTATGTTCCGGTCTGGAGGAGCTCCCCACATTAGTGTGGGCTTTGCGAATACTGGCACAGCACACCTTCCGTGTAAAAGCAACAGCTTCGCACAAGGGGAAGGCACAGGACACTGGGTGCTGAGAAATGTGGGTTTGGGGACAGCTGTGCTGCTAAGTGGCCTTGGCTACTTCCTCCCTCTGGTCCTAATTTCCTTATTTACAAGCCTCTGAAAGAGCTGTGTTCAACCGGCAGAGTTTTATTTTAAGTTTTCATCTTCAATGCACCGGGGTGAGCCTGTCTGCACAGTCTGCTGTAGGGCCTGTGGAGTCCCGGCTTCAGGGTCCTCATGGCTTTGACCTGTCAACCCCTGAGGGCATTTGAGTTTCTCCTCCTGAATCTGCTTCTTCCAAGACGCTGAGCTCAGACCCTACCGCCCAAGTCTCTGGCTTGCGTCTTTCCTCCTCGTGCCTGTGCGTGAATGAACTCTTTGTATTCTTCAGGGCACTCAGCAAGGTGATTTGCTTGGTAAAAATAACAGGACTGTTTTCAAATGATGGGAAGAACAGAGATAGAAATGCTTGGAGATGAAATTTCTTTAAAAAAAAAATTTTGATAAGCATAATAATACTAAGAAAACCTCCAGGCCTCATACAACTTGATATTTAAAAGTTGGTCGATGTCAAGAAGCACTGAAAGGTTGGGAGGGAGGCTGGACTGTTCTTGATCAAAATTGGAGAAGCAATCTTCTGACAGACTTCCAGGAGAAACAGGCATGATTTTAGGCCAGGCAAATAGCTTCTGTCCTCTTTTTTTTTATTTTTATTTTTTTATTTTTTATTTTTGAGATGGAGCCTCACTGTCACCCAGGCTGGAGTGCAATGGCAGGATCTTGGCTCACTGCAACCTCCACCTCTCAGGTTAGGGTAATACTCCTGCCTCAGCCTCCCATGTAGCTGGGATTACAGGCACTTGCCACCATGCCTGGCTAATTTTTGTATTTTTGTAGAGAGAGAATTTTGCCATGATGGCCAGGCTGGTCTCGAACTCCTGACTTCAGGTGACCCACCTGCTTCGGCCTCCTAAAGTGCTGAGATTACAGGCATAAGCCACCGCGCACATCCTCTTCTGTCCCCTTAAGCCAACTCCAAACAATGAGTACACCATTTAACCTGAAGTTCTTCACCTGGGACAGAAGCTCGGTGTGTCTATTAGTCGTGGGAGGTGCAGGACAGCCTGGTGAACACCCAGATGTGTGAACACATCTGTTGTCACCCGGTCAACTCCTGTGGATGGCAGGAGGGCAGTGCCCAGCGATCCCTCAGGTTGGATAAAGGGCAGGTGACAGACACTTCAATCAACTTGAATTTGGAACCAGGATACAGGCGTCTGACATCTCTACGCCTCTGGGATAAAGGCGAAGGTTACTTCAGGGTGAAAAGAGAGTGTGAGGAATCCAAGTTCTTAAGAAGGAACGTACACAATGCACAGAATGACGCATAGTATAAAATTACTATCTTGTCCTGAGGATTAAATTGTTACTATTCATAACCTCAAAGCTCCAGTTTGTGGCACCTCTGAAAAGGCCACTTGGGAAGATTGTTTCCTGTCCTGAGTACACAGGGGACAGAGAATGCTTCTTTAGGTATTGGCAGTGACTTACTAAGTACCCGCTTCCTAAACCCTAAGGCCCCCGCACCTCCCACAACGGCTTTCTGGCACTTGGAGCAACATCAGGACCCACAGTGGGTGGGAAGAGGGAAGCTGAGCCGGCAGTGGTGTGTGGGAGCCCGGTGTCCCAGCTCTCCCCCAACCTGCTGTGTGACCTCTGTTAGGTCACGCATGTCTCTGAGCCGGAATCTCCTCTGAGAAATGTGTGGAGGCCGAGTGAGAGGTGGGGCACGGGTATGGATGGGATAACCAACTCCTCCTGACAGACTCAAGTTTCTTGCAACTAAGTAGGTAACGGCAGACGTTTGGGAAGAAACATTCCAGACGTCTGGAATCTGCACTAAGCCCAGTTCACAGTTAACTTGATTTTTAATCTGAGTTAACTTAAATAATAAAAAAGTAACAGAAATAACTAGTATTTATATAATTCATTAATTAACGTAAGCGTCTTATTTCCAAGAAGGATTTGAGATGGTTTCTGTTTGCTTGTTTATTTATTTATTTTGAGACAGAGTCTTGCTCTGTCGCCCAGGCTAGAGTGCAGTGGTGCGATCTCAACCTCCACTTCCCCGGTTTAAGCAATTCTCCTGCCTCAGCCTCCCAAGTAGCTGGGATTATAGGCGCCTGCCACCACGCCCAGTTAATTTTTGTATTTTTAGTAGAGATGGGGTTTCGCCATGTTGGCCAGGCTGGCCTTGAACTCCTGACCTCAAGCGATCTGCCCGCCTTGGCCTGTCAAAGTGCTGTGATTACAGGCATGAGCCACCGTGCCTGACCTGAGATGGCTTCCAATATTATCATTTTGCAAAGACTTTTCGTTGTTTCTCCCAGCACCTCTGTACCGTGGGTTGGGGGATAGGGAACCATGACTTTCCCCAGTTTCTCTGCTTCCTTCATCACCCCCCAGCCTCCTCTTGCACATCAGATTTGATGGGGCAAAAAACCAGTACCTCCGTCTGCCCCATTTGGTGTGAGGGGAATCCCACTGTGAGACTGTGAGGCGTGCTGAGGGACCAGTTCTTCTTGCCCTAGACGTGGCCTCCCCGGCTTCTTGGGTTTCTCCAGCTGAAGCTCGTGTTGGGGGAAATACCTTGAAAGAAGAGACCTTTACATTGTTTCCTCCAGACAACTGGGAATTTTTATCCCAACAGCTGTAAAGCTTGGTAAAACTTGTCTTATATCTTTCTCCTTAGTGAACTATAGGTCTCTTAAACAGAGGGAAGGGTTTTATTTATTTATTTATTTATTTATTTTTGAGGCAGGGTCTCGCTCTGTTGCCTAGGGTGGAGTGCAGCAGCGTGATCATAGCTCACCGCGGCCTTGAACTCCTGGCCTCCAGCAACCCTCCTGCTTTAGCCTCCCTAGTAGCTAAGCTCATAGGCGTGAGCCACCATACTTGGCTGGAGGGATGGAATCTTTCTTACTTGGCTTTTTAATTCCAGTGCTTAGCCTACATCCTGGCCATGATAAGTGTTTGAAAATGTTGCATGGCTGTGAGATGAAGTTGGATTATTCCTTTACGGAATTCATTTCTCAGCGTGGGATTTCTGGTTTCCTAGTGGCGTGGTATACTTGGATACACCACCAACTTTATCAGCAGAGCTAAATCATTTTACTCTTTGGGGCTTCTGTCTTCTCACCTGCAAATGAGGCAGCTGGATCTGACAATCACCTTCAAATTTTAAAGTCTATGTCAGGAGTAAATAATTTCAGGGAAGTCTCCAACCACAATCCCCCACAAACCACTCACCCCTCAACCACATGTGACTTCTCAGATGAACTGTGTTCCCCTAAGTGTGTGCCCCTAAATGTCCTCATTCCTGGGGGGCAACTCTTGCTTCTTTTCCTTTCACAGCGGAAAACAGGCAGAAGCTTCGGGCTGATGAGCTGCGGAGAGAATATTACGAGGAACAAAGGAATGAATTTGAGAACTTTGTGGAGGAACAAAACGATGGTAAGAGCTCTTCAGCCAGTGTCTTCGGGGAGGTGGCGCTTTGGGGAGAAATCACCTGGTTTGTTTTCTCTTCTTCTACCCAACTTTTTGTGTGTGTGTTTTTGAGACAGAGTCTTGCTCTGTTGCCCAGGTTGGAATGCAGTGGCGCGATCTTGGCTCACTGCACCCTCCACCTCCCAAGTTCAAGCAATTCTCCTGCCTCAGCCTCCAGAGTAGCTGGGATTACAGACGCTCCTAGCTAATTTTTGTATATTTAGTAAAGACAGGGTTTCTCCATGTTGGCCAGGCTGGTATTGAACTTTTAATTGGAGGAGGGAGGAACGGGAAGGTCTACTTTCAATTCACATCCACGAGAGCCTTGTTAAAAAGGGAGGGCCAGGCGCAGTGGCTTGCGCCTGTTATCCCAGCACTTTGGGAGGCCGAGGCGGGTGGATCACCTGAGGTCAGGAGTTCGAGACCAGCCTGGCCAACATGGCGAAACCCCATCTCTACTAAAAATACAAAAATTAGCTGGGCGTGGTGGCATGCGCCTGTAATCCCAGCTACTCCACAGACTGAGGCAGGAGAATCACTTGAATTCGGGGGCAGAGGTTGCAGTAAGCCAAGATTGTGCCACTTCACCCCAGCCTGGACAACAAGAGCGAAACTCCATCTCAAAAAAAAAAAAAAAAAAAAAAAGAAGGGAGAAAAATGGCTACACAGAACTTGAGAAGGTGTGGAAGGGGACAGAATACCCTTATTCCCATTGGCTTGGGGACTGTGGGGATGGGGCAACTGTTTGCTGACTGCGTGGATAGAAAACTCCTTTCCCTTCCTCCTCCTACTTGGGCATCACCGTGCCAGTCTGTGTTCTCCATCTAAGCACGAGAACTTAGGCTTAAGTTCCTTGGTAGGATCATATTGGGCAGATTCCAAACTCACAGGTGCCTTATATCCACGTCAATGTCCTGGCTCCAGGTCTTTCTCCATCCTGGAAAATCAAGACCTTCACTGACCTATTCAATGTACTCAGCATCTTTACTTACTGGCAGAAGCAAACCAGGAAAACTGAACTCAGAAAACACCTTGCCTTCTACCCTCTCACCCCAGCCCCGGCATCAACATCTACAGCCCATCTTCAGGCTCCAACTCATCCAAAAACATCAGATCCCTGAAAATTTCTGTATGGTTTTCTTGTGGCTTCATGCTTCTCCTATTTGTATCCTCTTCGCTGAGCCTTGGTCTTTTGCTTACTAGCAAAAAATAAAGAGTAGGAAAGGCCCAGGGAGGCCAAGAGTTTTCGGGGGCTGAGGCAGGCAGATCACTTGAGGTCAGGAGTTTGAGACTACCCTGGCCAACATGGTGAAACCCCGTCTCTACTAAAAATACAAAAAAATTAGCCGGGTGTGGTGGTGCACACCTGTAGTCTGAGCTACTTGGGAGGCTGAGGCAGGCGAATTGCTTGAAACTTGGAGGCCGAAGTTGCAGTAAGCCGAGATCACACCACTGCACTCCAGCCTGGGCAACAGAACCAGACTCTGTCTCAAAGGAAAAAAGGCCCAGAGAGACCAGTGTCTTTGGCCAGGCAATCTGCACACTTCATTCCTGCCCTCAACCCCTCAGTAGACAGGGTTCCTGTCTGCTCTCAGAAAGTGCTGGCTGCACCAGGGCTTCGTGGAGGATGGTGCGGCTGGGGACACGGGTAGAGGACGCCCTGCCTTTGAGCCATAGCCTCCCACGGGGTGGAATTTAATTTTGCTGTCTATGAAGTACCCTCAAGGGTCACCCCACCAAACATCCTTAAGACCATTTAATGGGGATCAGACCAGTATACTAGAGAATATGTGTGTGAGTGTGTATTTCTTTTCCTTTTTTTTTTGGGGGGGGGGACGGAGTCTTGTTCTGTCACCCAGGCTGGAGTACAGTGGCATGATCTCAGCTCACCACAAACTCCACTTCCGAGTTCAAGAGGTTCTCCTGTCTCAGCCTCCCGAGTAGCTGGGATTACAGGTGTGCACCACTACGCCCAGCTAATTTTTTGTATTTTGAGTAGAGACAGGGATTTACCATGTTGGCCAGGCTGGTCACGAACTCCTGACCTCAAGTAATCTGCCCATGTCAGTCTCCCAAAGTTCTGGGATTATAGGCGTGGGCTGCTGCACCTAGCCCTGTTTATTTATTTATTTATTTATTTATTTATTTGGTCTTTCTCCAAATTTCAAGATTGTAATACTCCTGAGGAAAATCACCTGGTACTTCCTGGGTGCACATGAACTTGGACATGAGGCCCCAGTTTAAGTCGCCTTTGTTGGAGATAGTCAGCTCTTTCAGTTCTCCCGGCTGTTTGCTCTGATGGACTGGGGAGGCAGCACCCTCGGAAGGCATCTCCTAGTGAAAAGGAAATCACCCCGGGTCAAGTGCTACAGGCTGTGCCCATTGCCCTGCAGGTGGCACCTGGCTGAGCCTTGCAAACAGGTGTTGGGCTTGGATCCTGGCAAATCAAACTTCCTTAGGAACGTACTGGGAAAACTTCAGGCTGTGACAGCTTGGAAGCACACACTTCTGCTAGAGATGTGTTTATCTTGGTGGGCAGCTGGGGGAGAAGCATTTAAAAGTTGAGAATGTGGCCTTCAAAATTCCTTCAGTGTGATTTGGACTCATACTATTAAAATAGTATTCTATTTTGAGCAGTTTTAAATGTTTTAGGTCCAAAACTCTAGCATGGAGATGGAAAAACATTCACTGTTTTCCCTTTTGTGATGAATTCGGGATGCAGGGTTGGGCGCCTGCAGGTCCCCTTACAGGAGGGGGAGACAGGAGGCCCTAGGTCTTGCCCACACAGATGGAGAAAACACAGGTCTTTGGGGAATGCAGTTCCAGAAGCTGTTGTCCTTGAGCCCTTGCTCTGCCGGGCACTGTAAGGGGCCACCTAATCCTCACAACCTGCGTCTGAGACAGGTCTTACAATTTCCAGCTCATGGTTTCGAAAACTGAGGCTCAGGCTGGGCACTGTGGCTCACACCTGTAATCCCAGCACTTTGGGAGGCTAAAGTGGGAGCATCACTTGAAGCCAGGAGTTCAAGACCAGCTTGGGCAACTAAGCGAGGCCCTGTCTCTACAAAAGAAAAAAGAAATTCAATTAAAAAACATAAGCTGGGCATGGTGGCATGTGCCTGTAGGCCCAGCTACTCTGGAGGCTGAGGCAGGAGGATGGCTTTAACCCAGGAGCTCGAGACCAGCCTGAGCAACATAGAGAGACACCATCTTACCAAAAATGAGAAAATTCGCTGGGCTGCTGGCATCTGCCAGTAGTCCCAGCTACTTGGGTGGTTGAGAGAGGATCGCTTGATCCTGGGGAGTTCAAGGCTAGAGTGACTATGATCATGCCACTGCACTCCAGCCCGGGCAACACAGCAAGACCCTGTCTCAAAAACAAACAAACAAACAAACAAACCCACATCAAAAATAAAAAAACTGAGGCTTAGAAAGGATACATGAATACCCAAGGAGACGTAGGTAGTAGATAGCCCTAGCATTAGAACCCCAAGGCTTATTTGCCAGCAAAGCTCCTGCTCTTGTAAATCAACGATGAGCAAATGCACAGAGCTCTTGGAGGGCTTCTTTGATCCAGGAATTGGCCCCTGGATGGAGTGAGTGAGAAAGATAAAGCAGAGTAGCCCTCAGGAGGTCTCCCCACAGCTCCATCAAGGCAGGGGTCACAAGGTGGAGCAGGCCTGGCCTCCTGAGGATGAGTTTTGGGAAAGGTGGAAATCATGTCAATCTTCTTTCCTCTCCCTTGCCTTTGGCTCACAATGTTGCACAGGGTCTTGCTTGGCTGAAACCATCCCTGGGGCTCAAGGTGTCTGACTTCTAAGCCCTCCCCTGAGGCCCCTGACACACCTGTCAGTCAGGACCCTGGTTTCAGCTAGCTGTCTTATCTAACCGAGTCACCTACTCTTTTTTTTTTCTTTTTCTTTTTCTTTTTGACGGAATCTCGCTCTGTCGCCCAGGGTGGAGTGCAGTGGTGCAGTCTCAGCTCACCGCAACCTCCACCTCCCAGGTTCAAGTGATTCTCCTGACTCAGCCTCCCGAGTAGCTGGGATTACAGGCCACCACGCCTTGCTAATTTTTGTATTAGTAGAGACGGGGTTTCACCATGTTGGCCAGGCTGATCTTGAACTCCCGACTTGAGGTGATCCGGCCGCCTTGGCCTCCCACAGTGCTGAGATTATAGGCATGAGCCCCGAGCCCGCTCTCAAGTCACCTATCCTAAGGGTTACTGATAGCAGTTGGATATTTGACACCTCCCCAAAGTACTTACTTACATAAAAGGATGCCCACCAGGCACCACGTCTCAAGCCTGTAGTCCCAGGACTTTGGGAGGCCAAGGTATTTAGCCCTGGCAACATAACGAGACCCTGTCTCTGTTAAAAATTAGCCGGGCATGGTGGTGCATGCGTGTAGTCCCAGCAACTTGGGAGGCTGAGGCTGAAGAATCACTGGAACCCAGGAGGCTGCAGTGAGCTATGATTGCGCCACTGCACTTCTGCTTGGGCAATAGAATGAGAACTTGTCTCAGAAACAAAAACAACAAAAAAAGGGATGCTGAATCAACTTCTACGTCAAAACCACACTCTCAGGGTTGGCAAAGAGTAGCTGGTCTACTGGGCTTGAGAAATGTCCGAAAGAGCTGAAGATGAACACACAAAGCTCTGGCTCTGTGAGCTCCAGGCTGCCCCTGGGCTATCAAGTACCTAATGGGATTTTCAGCACCAAGGGGAGCACCAGCTCTGTGCCCACATAGGAAGGAAACACTCCTGGCAGCTGTGGTGCCTCAACATGCCCTGGTCACTGGGCCCTGCACCCAACTGGGCCAAGGTGAGACTAGGCCTGAGCACGCGGCTCTCACGGGTGCTAAGGACCAAAGCAACATTCTCATTCCTTATACCCTGAAGCCACCAGGCGGTCCTGTTGGCCATTGCCACAGACGATGCCAGTTTCACTTTCTGTATACCAAAATCAGGTTCATGGGCTTCTTGGTGAGGTCCACATTTGAGGAAACAGAGGTAAGAAAGACATCTTGGTTCTTTAATTCTTGACATCATCTTCTGTTAGGACTTCCCATCCTTCCAACATCTTTGACAAATGCATTTTAAAAATGTGGTAAAACACACATAACATAAAAACTTGCCATTTAAACTAACTTTCTTTCTTTCTTTCTTTCTTTCTTTCTTTCTTTCTTTCTTTCTTTCTTTCTTTCTTTCTTTCTTTCTCTTTCTTTCTTTCTCTTTCTTTTTCTTTCTTTCTTCTTTCTTCTTTCTTTCCTTCCTTTCTTTCTTCTTTCCCTCTCTCTCTCTTTTCTTTCCTCTCTCTTTCTTTCCCTTCCTTCCTTCCTCCCTCTTTCTCTCCCTCCCTTCCTTCCTTTCTTTTTTAGATGGGTTTTGCTCTTCTGCCCAGGTTGGAGTGCAGTGGCGTGATCATAGCTCACTGCAGCCTCAACCTCCTGGGCTCAAGCGATCCTCTCACATCAGCCTCCCAAGTAGCTGGGACTATAGGCATGCGCCATCACACCTGGCTAATTTTTTTTTTATTTTTTGTAGAGACAATGTCTTGCTACACTTCTCAGGCTCGTCTCAAACGCCTGGCTTCAAGCGGTCCTACCAGCTTGGCCTCCCAAAGTGCTGGGATTACAGGTGTGAGCCACCACGCTGAGCATAAACTATTTTTAAGCATACGATTCAGCAGCATTTAGTACATTCACCATGCAACAATCATTGCTATTTCCAAACCTTTGCATGGCCTCAAACAGAAACTCTGCATCCATTAAGCAATAACTTGCCATTCCTCCCTCCCGGCAGCCTCTGGTAACCTCTCTCTCTCTCTCTCTCTCTCTCTCTCTCTCTCTCTTTTTTTTTTTTCCTGTTTCTGTAAATTTGCCCAATCTAGGCCAGGTGCAGTGGCTTATGCCTGTAATCCCAGCACTTTAGGAGGCCAACGCAGGTAGATCACTTGAGGTCAGGAGTTCGAGACCAGCCTGCCCATCAGGGTGAAACCCTGGCTCTACTAAAAATACAAAAATTAGCTGGGCATGGTGGCATGTGTCTGTAATCCCAGCTACTCAAGGTGGAGGCAGGAGAATCGCTTGGAACCTAGGAGGCAGAGGTTGCAGTGAGCCGAGATCCTGCCACTGCACTCCAGCCTGGGTGACAGAGCTAGAGTCAAAACAAAAACAAAAACAAAAACTTGCCCATTCTAGACATGTCATCTAAGTGGAATCACAATATTCATCTGTTTGCATCTGGGCTTATTTCACTTAACTGAATTTTTTTTTTTTTTTTTTTTTGAGACAGAGTCTCACTCTGTTGCCCAGGCTAGAGTGCAGTGGCCGGATCTCGGCTCACTGCAAGCTCCGCCTCCCGGGTTCACGCCCTTCTCCTGCCTCAGCCTCCCGAGTAGCTGGGACTACAGGCACCCACTACCACGCCTGGCTAGTTTTTTGTATTTTTTTAGTAGAGATGGGGTTTCACTGTGTTAGCCAGGATGGTCTCGATCTCCTGACCTCGTGATCCGCCCGTCTCGGCCTGCCAAAGTGCTGGGATTATAGGCTTGAGCCACCGCGCCCGGCCAACAGAATATTTTTAAGGTTTGTCCATGTTGTAGCATGTGCCAGAACTTCATTCCTT
Source organism: Chlorocebus sabaeus (assembly GCF_047675955.1). Classification (NCBI taxonomy): domain Eukaryota; kingdom Metazoa; phylum Chordata; class Mammalia; order Primates; family Cercopithecidae; genus Chlorocebus; species Chlorocebus sabaeus. The sequence continues at coordinate 13,387,487 of NC_132912.1, read as the reverse complement.
TTTATGGTGAAATTTTACACACATTTTGTTTATTCATTTCTTTGTTGATGGACACTGGGGTTTTTTCCATCTCTTGACTATTGCGAGTAGTGCTGCTGCGAACATTCACGTGCAAGCATCCGTTTGTGCCCGTTTTCAATTCTTTTGGGCATATTCTTTTTTCTTTCTTTTCTTTTCTTTTCTTTATTTTCCTTCCTTCCTTCCTTCCTTCCTTCCTTCCTTCCTTCCTTCCTTCCTTCCTTCCTTCCTTCCTTCCTTCCTCCCTCCCTCCCTCCCTCCTTCCTTACTCCTTCACTTCCTTCCTTCCTTCTTTCCTTCCTTCCTTCTTTCCTTCCTTCCTTCCTTCCTTCCTTCCTTCCTTCCTTCCTTCCTTCCTTCCTTCCTTCCTTCCTTCCTTCCCTCTTCCCTTCCCTTCCCTTCCTTCTTTTTCTTTCTTTTTCTTTTTTTGAAACAGGATCTCACTCTGTCACCCAGGTTGGAGTGCAGTGGCATTATCTCAGCTCACTGCATCCTCCACCTCCCAGGTTCAAGTGATTCTCATACTTCAGCCTCCTGAGTAGCTGGGATTACAGGTGTGTGTCACCACGCCTGGCTAATTTTTGTGTTTTTTAGTAGAGACGGGGTTTCACCATGTTGGCCAGGTTAGTCTCGAATTCCCAACCTCAGGTTATCTGCCGGCCTCGGCCTTGCAAAGTGCTGGGATTACAGGCATGAGCCACCCCACCCAGCCACTCCCAGCACTTTGGGAGGCTGAGGCAGGAGGGTTGCTTGAGACTAGGAGTTGGAGACCAGCCTGGACAACACAGTCAAATTCCATCTCTACAAAAAAATTAAAAAATTACCCAGGCGTGGTGGCACAGGAGGCTGAAGTGGGAGGATCGCCTGAGCCCTGGGAGGTTGAGGCCGCGGTGAGTCATGATCATGCCACTGCACTCCAGCCTGGGTGACAGACTGAGACGCTGTCTCAAAACAAAACAAAACAAGAAAGAAAGAAAGATAAAGAAAATTAATTCAGAACAGTGTGGAGGAAAAAAACTCAAGTCGACAATGATTTCCTTCATATTTTCAAGGCATGTTTTGTAGTCCCTTATTTTTCTTCCCTTCCAATAGTCCTTTCCTGCTACTGTGCTGTTACTTTTTCATCCTGTGTCTTGGTTGTTACGTCTTTGAAACAGGGTTGCATAAGCCTCTGCCCTCCTACACTGGCTGTGCAGGCAGAAGACCCTGAGATGCCCAGCCCTGGTCTCCACCTGCCTGTGACCTTCGCCCATCTGGGCCTGACCTATATACGGGGCCTTCCAGCTCACATGCTCTGGATGCCCGCCAGCCCTGGCCTTCTCTCACCAGGCTCACCAGCACTCTCATTGCAGGTCACCACAGGGCAGGGGTTTGGCTGACGGCTGCTGGGCTCAGTGGCAGGTCAGAGTCCCCCTGTCCTAACAGGTGGCTTTGTCTTTCCGCCCCAGAGCAGGAAGAGAGGAGCCGGGAGGCTGTGGAGCAGTGGCGCCAGTGGCACTATGACGGCCTGTACCCATCCTATCTCTACAATCGCCACCACATCTGATCCCGTCGTGAAGCCAGCCAAGAAGATGAAGCTTGTAGCACACATTGGCATCCCCGTGTTCCAGCAATCTTTCCCATGCAAACTGGCCCTTCAGAGGGTCTCAGCCTGGGGTCTGCAGTGGCCGGCAGCCCTGGAAAAGACACATGCCTTTCCTTCCAGTGTGTGAAAGTGCCCTGACTTTCACCTCTTTGCGGACCATCATCCGAGGTGAGCAACTGCCTGCAGGGCCTCCTAGCACCAAACCTACAGTGGCTTCCCCTGGCTTCGTTCCCAAGCAAAAGAATCACAGTCAAGAGTTACATATTTGCTTATGGCTTACAAATAAAAACGCTGAATCAACCTTGTGTACATCTTCTGAAATCTCTAGCCGAGGGGTGTCATGCTCTCTCCCCTGAGCAATGATGTGATTGTCGCTGAATTGGGTGTTTGAAAGCTTGAACTTGAGGAGCATTGCTCACTCTACTCAATATGTCTCATATGCCACTGAATATGCTAGAGTTGACTCACCCAGTCCTCCATCAGTGTGATCAATTTCTGGACATGAAATGCTGGGTTATAATATATATATCTCTCTATCTATATCTATATCTATATCTATATCTATATCTATATCTATATATTTTTTTGAGACAGGGTCTCACTCTGTCACCCAGGCTGCAGTGTAGTGGCAAGATCATGGCTCACTGCAGCCCCGACCTTCCAGGCTTAGGTGATCCTCCCACTTCATTCTCCCAAGTATCTGGGACTACAGGCACGTACCACCATGCCCAGCTAGTTTTTGTATTTTCAGGAGAGATGGGGTCTTGCCATGTTGTCCAGGCTGATCTTGAACACTTGAGCTCAAGCAATTCACTCACCTTGGCCTTCCAAAGTGCTGGATTACAGGCGAGCCACTGCACCCAGCCGACTTCTACATACTTTAAACGGGCTAAATCGAATTTCTCTTTGAAGAGGTTCTGTGCTTCCTATTGCTGGGCATCTTTGCTGATCCTTTCTGAAAGCAAGTAAATTAAGACCAGAAAAGTCCTGGGTAGGGGACAGGGGTATTTGAAATATATACTATTCATGGTGTCTTTTTAGACAGCAAATCTCGCCTCCAGCTCCATTAAATTTAACCAAGTTAGACTTAACCAGGTGCCTAGTGCAGACCCTAGCTATGTGATCATGTACTTCTACCATCCATCCCAATGCCTTCAGGCTTGGCTAAACAGAAAGGCTGTTTAGGAACCCACAGCTCTCCACAAACCTCCTTGAAAGTGTCACGCAGCTTTCAGTAAAGCAATGTTCTAGCAGTGGAAGAGACAGGTATAAGAGAAAAACTTTAAGGCCAGGTGTGGTGGGTCATACCTGTAATCCCGGTGCTTTGGGAAGCTGAGGCAGGAGGATTGCTTGAGGCCAGGAGTTTGAGGGTCCAGTGAGCTATGACCAGGCCACTGCATTCCAGCTTGTCAGACAGTGAGACCTTATCTAAAAAAAAAAAGAAAGAAAGAAAAAGAAAAAATGAAATTTGATTACAACACGTGTCTATCTCTAGATTAGTTACCAAGTGGATGGTGAGCCTGCCAGCTGGGGTTGGCAGTTTGGCAGCAGTGCAAGCTTAACCACTGCTAGCTCAGATCCTGAGTCAGGTGTGCAGGCTGTTCAGCCAGCAATACCAGGGAGGTTGCACTGTATTTGTACATAACTGACCTTCTGGTTGGATGCCAAGTCAGGCCCTGTAGTGGGTAGCCTCTGCTTACAAGGTTTTTTTGTTTTTTGTTTTTTGTTTTTTTAAATTAATGACTTAAAAAAAATACTTGGTGCACAATAGAAAAAAAGGCAAAGTGTTGCTCTGTCACTTCCATGGAGAAACAAGAGGAGCCCCAGTCTGGTTCATATTGGTCAGGATAACACACCCCAGTGCTTTCTGGCAAGAGGGCAGTTCCCCTTTGCTGCATGTTAGTGATCAGATGGATGTCAACTGATAAACTGACTCACAGCCACACCATGCACCACCTGCCTGTCGTGTGTCCACAGGAAGGAATGCAGGGGTTTTCAGATGTCAAAAACCAAGAATGGCTTGCTTCAAAAAAGCAAAACAGCCTGTCCTTGCCTCTTCCCTGGGCATGCTTAGCATGGTGGCTCTAGATACTGAACTCTGGCAGAAAGGAGCTGAATAAGAATTCTATTACCTTGTTCTACCCCCATCCTTAACAAGGGCTCCATTATACTTCAGAGTTTTCAAATTCGGTCCAGAATTCCTTCACCAAGTGCCAGCTGCGGTCACTTCCTTGGGCGGGAGAAGCGTAACAGTGGTAACACGACCTGGGATCTGGACAGCCACAGTTCACAGGAAATGAGGAACAGGGTGGTTTGCATTTCTGGAGACTGGCCTTGTCAAAAGTGTGGCCTTTGGGGCTTCTTTTGCTTGGGCTTCTCTGTTCTTTCATTACTTTCCCGTAGTTCTTAGTGGGTTCCAGGTAAGTGGTTGAAAACAAATTTGTCAAAGGATAAATCTGTCATTCATTTTTATTCACCAGTTTTGCATATGTTGGAATGTCATTTTCCTGGTGCATGCTAAAGGTACAAGGAAAAAACAATGTTTTTGTGTGTTCTAGGAGAGATTTTACAATTTATTATAACGTGTCTTTGTTTATTTAGATTTTTTAGAAGGAGCTGGTAAGTTTTGTGAGCCGCAGAATGATTAAAACTTTTTTTAACTTATGTGGTTTTTATCAGTTACATTGAGTTGGGTTATTTTATTTCTAATTCATTTTCTGCCAATTATGTTTTAATTCTTGGGAAGTTTTTCATAATTTAAAAGTTCAGGCTGGGCGTGGTGAGTCACACCTGTAATCCCAGTATTTTGGGAGGCCGAGGTGGGAGTGTTGCTTGAGCCCAGGAGTTTGAGACTGGCCTGGGCAACGTAGTGAGATCTCATCTCTACAAAAAAAATTAAAAATTCGTTGGGCACGGTGGCACATGCCTGTAGTTCCAGCTACTCGGGAGACTGAGGTGGGAGGATTGCTTGAGCCCAGTAGGTTGAGGGTATAGTGAGCTATATGACACCACTGCACTTCAGACTGGGCAAGAGAGTAAGACCCTGTCTCTAAAAAAATGTCTCTAGCCTTTAAGGGATTTCTCTAAAAACAAATTGTTAAATATAAATGTTCTAGTCTACCATTGAGAATTCTGATATACTCTGTGATCTTATGTTTAAAATTATAAATGTTTAAAAATGTTTTCTTCAGTTTTCACAGTATCTTGGCTTTTTAAAATTAAAAATAGCCCAAAAGGTAATGCACACCCATGGTTTAACATTTTTAAAGAACAGAAAGGAATACAGTAGAAAGGTAGTCCCTACTGGGTCTCCAGAAAGAAATCATTATCACCGTTGTCTTGAGTTTCCTTTGCGTGATCCGTACACATCTAAGTACATAAATTTTTTCCATTTTTATTATTTATTTATTTATTTTTCTGCCAGGAACATTGTGCTGACCATTTTTATTTTTATTTATTATTATTATTTGTTATTATACTTTAAGTTCTAGGGTCCTTATTTTTGACTAGTGATACGTTTTTGAGCAGGAGTGCAAGCTCAGCCTGCTGCTAGCTCAGATCCTGAGTCAGCCCTGAAGGCTGTTCAGCCAGTGACACCAGGGAGGTTGCACTGTATTCACACAAAACCAAAACTGGTTGGATGCAATGCCTGGTTTAATGCCAGTTGGTTTACCTATTTTTTTTTTTTGAGATGGAGTCTTGCTCTGTTGCCCAGGCTGGAGTACAGTGGTGCAATCTCGGCTCACTGCAAGCTCCACCTCCCGGGTTCACACCATTCTCCTGCCTCAGCCTCCAGAGTAGCTGGGACTACATGCGTCCACCACCATGCCCGGCTAATTTTTTTGTATTTTTAGTAGAGACGAGTTTTCACCGTGTTAGCCAGGATGGTCTCGATCACTTGACCTTGTGACCCGCCCGCCTTGCCCTCCCAAAGTGCTGGGATTACAGGCATGAGCCACTGCGCCCGGCCTGGTTTACCTATTAAACCAACTTTCTACCACAAATAAAAACCTGTATAATTTATAGTTAAGCAGTTTTTGTAAAGCTTTCCAAAAAAAAAAAGAAAAGAAAAGAAAAAACCTTCCCACAGGAATGGAAATGGAAATGTATGAAGGGGACGTGTCTGAAAAGAACCCTGATTTCACAAGCAAACAAAGGTGAACATTTTTCTAGATAATGTCTCATTAGTTTGGACACTAATAATACTTTCGAGTCTCAAATAACACACTAGTGAGTCTGGATCATTTAGTGTGTAAACCCCCAAGTTAAAGACTTGCAGAAATAAAAATGATAATCCCATTCCTCCAAGGCACTGAGGTCTGGAGTACTAGCTTATGATTTTATTAGCTCATGTTCGAAATTGTAACTTTTCATGCACTCAGTACAGAATGGAAGGCCACTGAGGGACAAGATATTCTATATTTATATTTTGTATTGTATTCCTCTGTCCTTTAAACATTTTAAACCATGTGTATTCAAACTATTTTTTAATTACAAAAGTCAAGATAATATGGAAAGTGGCAAAACTTTTTAAAAAAGTGTTAGTACATTGTAAGATCACAGAGTATATCAAAGTCATCAGTTGTAGACTAGAACATTCATATTTAATAAATTTCCTTATGGACAAATCGCTTAACTGCTAGAGAGAGAACTTTTAAACTAAAGTGATTTACACAATTAGAATGGTATCCTGAAATCATTATTGAAAAAAATAGTACAGCATGTCCTTTAGAAAGTCACTGCAGATGTGGCCGGGGTGTGGTGGCTCACACCTGTAATCCCAACACTCTGGGAGGCCAAGGCAGGTGGATCACTTGAGGTCAGGAGTTCCAGACCAGTCTGGCTAACATGGTGAAACACAGTCTCCACTAAAAACACAAAAATCAGCCGGGAGTGTCGGTGGGTGTCTATAATCCCAGCTACTCAGGAGGCTGAGGCAGGAGAATCACTTGAACCTGGGAGGCAGAGGTTGCAGTGAGCCAAAATCACGCCACTGCACTCCAGCCTGGGTGACAGAGCAAGACTCCATCAAAAAGAAAAAGAAAAGAATAAGCAATAAAAATAAGACTTGAAAGTTGAAATGACTTCTCGACCCATGGGTTGCAGAATGGAGGCTGTGTTAGCAGGCATGAAAACATTAATCTCTTCGTACGTCTCTGTCAGAGCTCTTGGATGACCAGGTGTATTGTCAACAAGCTGTGATATTTTGAAAGGAATCTTTCTGAGCAAGAGGTCTCTACAGTGGGCTTAATGTATTCCATAAACCAGATGTGCTCCAATCCGGGCTTTACTTTTCCATTTATAGAGCACAGATTAGATTTAGCATAAATCTTCTTACGGGTTCTAGGATTTGGGGAATAGTAAATGAGTATTGACTTCAACTTATAGTCACCAGTGGTCTTAGTCTCTAACAGGAGAGTCAGCCTGTCCTTTGAAAACAGGCATTGGCTTCTTTTTAGCTATCAAAGTCCTAGATGGCATCTTCTTCGAACAGAAGGCTGTTTTGTACACATTAAAAATCTGTTTAGTGGGCTGGGCGCGGTGGCTCACGCCTGTAATCCGAGCACTTCGGGAGGCCAAGGTGGGCGGAACACCTGAGGTCAGGAGTTTGAGACCAGCCTGGCCAACATGGTGAAACTCTATCTCTACTAAATACACAAAAGATTAGCTGGGCATGGTGGTGTACACCTGTAGTCCCAGCCATTTGGGAGGCTGAGGCAGGAGAATCGCTTGAGCCTGGGAGGCAGGGGTTGTAGTGAGCTGAGATTGCACCACTCAGCATTCTAGCCTGGGTGACAGAACAAGACTCAGTCTCAAAAAAAAAAAGTTTACTTAGCCACCATGATCAATAATCTTAGATCTTCCGAATAATTTGCTGCAGCTTCTATATTACACTTGCTGTTCACCTTGCACCATTTTTTTTTCCTCTTTTTTTTTGAGACAGAGTCTCGCTCTGTTGCCCAGGCTGGAGTGCAGTGGCCGGATCTCAGCTCACTGCAAGCTCCGCCTCCCGGGTTCACGCCATTCTCCTGCCTCAGCCTCCTGAGTAGCTGGGACTACAGGCGCCCGCCACCTCGCCCGGCTAGTTTTTTGTATTTTTTAGTAGAGATGGGGTTTCACCATGTTAGCCAGGATGGTCTCGATCTCCTGACCTCGTGATCCGCCCGTCTCAGCCTCCCAAAGTGCTGGGATTACAGGCTTGAGCCACCGCGCCCAGCCCACCTTGCACTTTTATATCATGGAGACAGCATCTTCATCAAATCTCATGAGCCAACCTCTGCTAGCTTCCCATTTTTCTTCTTCTCTTAGCCTTCACAGAATTGAAGCAAGTTAGGGCCTTATCTTCCACTCAGATCACTAAAACTTTCTCCATATCAGCAATAAGACTTTCACTTTCTGATCATTTGTGTGTTCACTAGAGTAGCACTTTTAATTTCCTTTAAGAACTCTTCCTTTGCACACACACCTTGGCTAACTGGTGCAAGAGGCGTGGCTTTAAGGCTATCTCAGCTTTCAACGTGCCTTCCTGCCCAAGCCTAATCACTTTCAGATTTTGATTTACAGTGAGAGTTGCAAGACTCTTTCACTTGAACACCTGGAGGCCATTGTAGGGTTATTAATTGGACTGATTTCAATATTGTTGTGTCTCAGGCAATAGGGAGACTTGAGGAGGGGAGAGAAATGGGGGAATGGTTGGTCGATGGAACAGTCAGCACACACATTTGTCGATTCAGTTTGCCACTTACATGGGCACAGTTCCTGGCACCCCAAAACAATTACAATAGTAACATCAAAGACCACTGATCACAGATCACCATAACAGATATAATAATGATAAAAAAGTTTGAAACATTGTGAAAATTACCAATATGTGACAGCTACACAATGAGAGCACATGTTGCTGGGAAAATGGTGCCAATAGGCTTGCTTGATGCAGGTTAAAAATCGCAGTATCTGCACAGTCCAAGAAAAGGAGATATTCCTATTCTCAGAATACAGAAAAACCTGTTAGTTTACCAAGAAAGATATCAAATGGTCAATAGCACATGAAAAGATGCTCGATACTATTGGTCATTAGGGAAATGCAAATTAAAATCATGAGATTCTACTACACTATCTGTAGGAGATCAGTCAGAGTTGTGGCAGAAACTACAGGAAAAGAAACAGGCTTTCCGAAAGGTCAGAAGGCTCTGCAAAGCTTCAGGGGAGAATAGCTGAAGGCAACTGTTCTCTAACCCTGAGGCAGAGGGCAAGGAGTAGGTACAAGGGAGTGTAGGGGAATTTATCTTAAACAGGCTTGTTTACTTATGTTGACCACCTTTGATCAGGCACACAATGTTCCTTGAAAGGGGAACAGTAAATGTTAATTACCCGCAGACTGTGTTTGCTCCAGGCTTTCTGCATTATGTCTGCACTGAATAAAAGCAAACAGCTCCAGCTTCTCGCTGCTGCACTTTGGCCCCCAGAGCCTGGCAGCCCCCTAGCTGCTTTTACACTGCGTACCTGTGTCTGAGTACTCCTTTCATCCGTCGCTCAGCCAGGGTCTGTGGGACAGACCCAGCATCTATCAGAATGGCTAAAATGAAAAAGGTATTGGTGGGGAAGTTAGGTAAATGGAACTCTCGTATATTACTAGTTAGTGTGGAAAATGGTACAACCGTGTTGGAAAATAGTTTGGCAGTTTCTTACAAAGCTAAGATATACTTAACACATAACCTAGAAATTCCATTCCTAGATATTTACCCAAGAGAAACAAAAACATATAGACAGAAAGACTTATACCTGAATATTTATAGCAGCTTTATTCAGGACACCCCCAAACTGGAAATCCAACCCAAATACTAAGAGGTGAATAAATTCTGGGGCATATTCATACAATACAATAAACCATGGATCCATGCAACATGAATTGCAAATACTATGCCCAGTGAAAGAAGACAAAGTGTGTCCTGTATGACTCCGTGTATATGAAACTCTAGGAAAGACAAATCTACATGATAGTGATAGAAAATAGATGAGCGATTGGCTGGGGCTTGGGCTGGGAAGAGACAGAGACCTTTTGGAATGATGACAATGTCTTGTATCTTGTGGTGTGGCCACGCAGATGTACACATTTGTCTAAATGTAGCCAACTGCACGCCTAAGATATGTGCCTTTTACTGTATGAAATTTATACTTTGATACAGTCGATTTTAAAAATACCACTATACACGTCTGTAATCCCAGCTACTGGGGGGATGAGGCAGGAGGACTGCTTGAACCTGGGAGGCAGAGGTTGCAGTGAACCGAGATTGTGCCACTGCACTCCAGCCTGGGTAACACAGCAAGACTCCGAAAAAAACAAAAAACAAAAAACAAAAACAAAACAAAACAAAACCCCACTATAGAAGTCTTGGTCAAGCAACGTTCCCACAGACTTGGTTCCAATTCTGTTTCAGATCTTATTTCCAAATCACTTAACCAACTTACAGGTGTGCACCACCATGCCCAGCTAATTTTTGTATGTTCAGTAGAGACGGGGTTTCACCACATTGGTCAGGCTGGTCTCCAATTCCTGACCTCAGGTGATCCACCTGCCTCGACCTCCTAAAATGCTGGGATTACAGGCATAAGCCACCGCGCCCGGCCAGATTTCACCCATCGTTCTTGAGAGCTGTGTTAGTTCCAGATCTCTAGCCATGGGATCAGAGAAATCTCTTTTACACCTAATGGGTTGCTACTAGAGATATACTTAGGCAAACAGATTTGTGCTCCAGATTTTCTAAAATGTCATTAGGTATAATTTCACCTGCTACAAACATCAAGCTTTACTTCTGTCTTCATCAGCTTTTACACAGAAACTCAATCCATGCAATCTCTTCCTGTCAACTTTGTTACCCACCAGTCCCCTGAAGCTTTGAATGTTGAAGTTCCCTTTGGGGAAAATTCCACACCCATTATTCAGAAGTTCCTCATTTGCTATTCAGGATGGTTGGTATCTAAAATACTTCCGATTTCCTTTTGATGTTTGGAAAGGGAAAATTTATTTTTTGTTTGCCAGTTCAGATCATTGTGTACTTACCTGTTCCAGTGGCTTGTGATTACACATTTAATCCCTATGTTACCAAGGACAGGTTAAGAAAAATAAAACACATGTAGGATTTGCATGAAAGCATTTCATAAAGGTTGATAAGGAAGGTAGGATTAGACTGGGCACAGTGGCTCATGCCTATAATCCCAGCACTTCGGGAGACCGAGGCAGGTGGATGACTTGAGGCCAGGAGTTTAAGACCAGCCTGGGCAACATGGTGAAAACCCTTCTCTATTAAAAATACAAAAATTGGTCAGGCGCAGTGGCTCATACCTGTAATCCCAGCACTTTCAGAGACTGAGGCGGGCGGATCACTGTGGTCAGGAGTTCAAGACCAGCCTGACCAACGTGGAGAAACCCCGTCTCTATTAAAAATACAAAATTAGCTGGGGTGGTGGCGCATGCCTGTAATCCCAGCTACTAGGGAGGCTGAGGCACGAGAATTGCTTGAACCCGGGAGGTGGAGGCGGAGGCTGCGGTGAGCCAAGATTGCACCATTGCACTCCAGCTCAGGCAAAAAGAGCAAAACTCCATCTCAAAAAAAAAAAAAAAAAAAAAAAAAAAAAAAAAATTAGCCAGGCATGGTGGTGCACGCCTGTGGTTCCATCTACTTGGGAGGCTGAAGTGGGAGGATTGCTTGAGCCCACGAGGTGGAGGTTGCAGTGAGCCAAGATTGCGCCACTGCACTCCAGCCTGGGTGATAGAGTAAGACTCTGTCTCAAAAAAATAAGTAAAATAAAATAACAAGTTTCCCTACTCTATCCTACCAACTGCTTCTCATCCCCGAATATGTTAAGAAAGCACATGCACAGAGTACCTCAAAGCAAAGTCCCCCAAGACTGAGCGAAACTAAGAAGTGACAATTATGTTTTAAATTTATTTTAAAAGTTAAAATCAAATTGTAAAAAGGCATCCAGATACCGCTCACCCTCAGCCTTTACAAGCACATTATACAACTTATAAAACAATATACAAGTGAATACTGACTGCAGTGATACCCTCTGTTCAAGCAAGACCATAGTTTTTCCCATAAGAACGGGATTGCTCAGACACCAACCTGGTGTTCAAGTTCTGTGCAGTTGTGACCTATTTCATACACACAGCTGTTTTAAGTTAACGAGATAAATAAATCTACCCTAAATGAGTCATTAAAAACATCAGTTTCAAGTGCTTTCTGGTTCTTATTAATAAATACTTTATTCTTTTCTTTGTTAGAAAAAATTAAAAAGAAAAGCAACCTTCTATAAAGCAGAAGTATACTCCTAAAAGAACAGTTATTAGGACATACCCTTAGGAGGAATACGAGTTAGATACAGCACCTTCCACCCAATTAGAGCAAAGTTTTATGAAATCTAAGGCATGTAAATTTTATTTCTGGCTTTTGAAAACCTAAATCAACCATCTCCCACAACAACCTCCCAAAAGCATTATGTACCTAACATAATAACATCTTAGGGGAAACCTAAATTACTTTTAGCTAGAACTCAAGCTTCAATAAAATAATTCAACCAATTTACCCAATCTCTAGCTGGTATCAACGTTCACTTAGGTCAAATGATATTTGGAAAAACAGGTTGCCCAGACCGAAGAATCTCCTGAATGAAACCTTTGCTGTGGTAATATGCATAAGGTTTGACCTTTCATTCTTTTTTTTTTTTGAAACAGAGGTAGGCGGATTGCTAGTGCTCAGGAGTTTGAGACCAGCCTGAGCAACATGGCAAAACTCCATCTCTACAAAAAATACAAAAATTAGCTGGGCTTCGTCACGCACGCCTGTAGTCCTAGCTATTTGGGAGACTCAGGTGGGAGGATCACTTGAGCCCAGGGAAGCCGAGGCTGCAGTGAGCCGTGATCGCACTACTGCACTCCAGCCTGGGTGACAGAGCGAGACCCTGTCTTAAATAAAAAAATTTAAAAAAATAAAATGAGATTTTACATATTGCTATCACAGGGCTCCACAATAATGCAAGAGCAGAGAGCCTTCTTTCTCTCTCTGTCTATAAATTGAAATGCAAAGTGGTTCAGTGACTTGATCAATTTCAAGGAGTAAAACAGAGATAACAGAATGGAATGAAGAAATCTGGCTTTTAATATCTGTACATCAAGACTATATTAAAGGCAGTGATCATAATTATCTAGATGGGGAAAAGTTTTATTATTTGTAGAAATCCAGTGCTAAAAAATACATTTCAGGACCACTTAGTCCAATCTTCCTGATTTTACAGATGAGAAAACTGAAGCCCAGAGTGAGAGTTACCTGGAGTGAGAGTGAAGCTAAATTAATTATTTTGCCTCTGGGTGTTCATATAAACACTAGAATTTTATTAAGACAAAGAAGTGAACACTCTATAATCAAAAGATACAAAACATAGCTCTCTGTTCACCTTCCAGTTTTGGGGCATGAAGTAATGCAATCATCCACACTGAGCTTAGAAAAGACAATGATATCTTGGTTTTCCACTTAAATGTCAACGTTAAACGTGGTGTCACACCAACACAATGGCAGAAAGTAAGTAGGCAAAGCTTACGGGCTTAACAAGCATTTGTTTTTGACGGCGTCAATCAGGAACCAATGGACGATACAGAGCCAATCCTTTGCTTTCCAGAGCCACAGGAGGCCAGGAAGGCTGTGGGAAAATGTCTCAAGTTTGGGTTATTTAAGGCTATTCAGAAATTTGGCATGTTCTTCTCCTCTTGGTAACAGAGTTTCTCCTCCTATCTTTGGACCAGTCTTTTCCTAGAAAAATGAAAATATTTTAACAGGAGATGGTTCAACATTATTAGCATGGGTCACTAAAAGGAGTCAAAAATTAGTAGGCAAATGGCATACCTTTAGCATTCCGTCCCGTTCCCATTTGTAGAGGCCACAGTTACTGAAACAGACAAGATGGATTGACTCAGCAGGGTGGTGTAGGCTCACACATGTAAAGACGACGATGCTCACTGCACCTGGGGAGGGGCTCCCCATTCAAGGAGAAGCTGTTCGAGGTGACATCTGTATTGTATGCCAAATCTGAGGTTATGCTCAAATGTGACTAAAACTAAACTTGCAATGACTTGGGAAGTGGTCTGTAGGTCCTTACAAAGCTAGAGCCTTCAGAGATGGAGTTTCAAATGATGGTACCACAGGGATCCATGCGCTGCAGGTAATGAACGCACCCTTGATTTTTACAACCGGTGGTGGTTGGGATGAGACTCAGATTTATGGAGCTGGCCCTCTGGTGCAGGATAATCTGTGTTCGGCCCCTTCCTCCTCTTTTTTTGAAGCAGAAAGGTTGAGCTAAGAAAGGAAAAGTCTTCTTTCTAGTCTGGATCATCCTTCTCCCTTTCTCTTTATAACCCAAAAGCCTTTACTCACTTTCTTTTTTTGTCTTTTTTTGGAGATGGGGTTTTGCCACGTTGCCCATGCTGGCCTCAAACTCCTGGGCACAAGTGATCTGCCTGTCTCAGCCTCCCAAAGTGCTGGGTTTACAGACGTGAGTCACTGTGCCCAGCCTCTTTACTTTCTTTTTATTCAAAGGGCCCAGGGACTGTTGTTTTGTTTTTATTTTTTTTAGAGACAGGGTTCACTCTGTGGCCCAGGCTGGAGTGCAGTAGTACGATCACAGCACACTGCAGCAGCCTTGATCTTCAGGGATCAAGTGATCCTCCTGCCTCAGCCTATTGAGTAGCTGGGACCAAAGGTACGCACCATCATGCCCAGCTAATTTTTAAATTTCTGTAGAGATGGACAGTCTCACTATGTTGCGGCTGGTCTTGAACTCCTGGGCTCAAGTGTTCCATCTGCCTCAGCCTCCCTAAGTGCTGGGATTACAGGCATGAGCCACCAAGTCCAGCCCTTCTTGCTCTTGTTTTTAACATGGTGGGTGACTTCCACCCTGAGAAGGGATGTGAACACTATGGTGAAAACTTATTTCCTACGAAGTTTACTCTGGGGAAAAGAGAGGGAAAGAGAGAAGACATATAATAAAGCCAAGGAAGTATGTCTGCCAGCTCCCTTGGATTTTAGAGGGTTGGGGTGGGGTGGGGATGCTCTGCCTGTCTTCCCTTCCCCTTACCTAGCTTAGAGTCTACTCGTATCAGTCTGTTCTCATGCTGCTAATAAAGACATACCCAAGACTGGGCAATTTATAAAGAAAAGAAGTTTAATGGACTCAGTTCCACGTGGCTGGGGAGGCCTCACAATCATGGTGGAAGATGAAGGAAGAGCAAAGGCATGTCTTACATGGCAGCAGGCAAGACAGCGTGTGCAGGGGAACTCTCCTTTATAAAACCATCATATCTTATGAGACTTATTTGTTATCATGAGAACAGCCCAGGAAAGACCTGCCTCATGATTCAATTACCTCCCACTGAGTCCCTCTCACACCTTGTGGGAATTATGGGAGCTACAATTCAAGATGAGATTTGGGGTGGGGACACAACCAAACCATATCACAATTCCTGCCCTGAAAGGTGGCATGCCAGTGGCCATAGCCCTTACAGCCTCCCAACCATCACCTTCCACCTCCAGAGACTGGTTCAGTATCAATGGAGAGAACTCTGGTAGCCTATCAGTAGATCAATGATAAAATTGTGAGGAAAAAAAAAAAAATCACTATTCTAGTCAGGAGTCAGCAAACTACAACCCCAATCCAGCACATCGCTAGTTTTTATAAATAAAGTTTTATTTGAACACAGCCGTGCCCAGTTGCCTGTGTATTATCTATGGATGCTTTCAGGCTGCACCAGCAGAGCTGTGTGGCCCACAAAGCCTAATATGTTCACCACTGACATTTTATAGGCAATGTGTGCTGACTTCTGTTCTAGATCAAGAACTAGCCAAGCATGGTGGCTCACGCCTGTAATCCTAGCACTTTGGGCAGCTGAGCCCACCAGAGCCCAGGAGTTTGAAACCAGCCTGGACAACAGAGTGAGACACTGTCTCTACAAAAAAAAGTAAATTAAAAAAATTAGCTAGGTGTGGTGGTGCACACCTGTAGTCCCAGCTACTCAGGAGGCAGAAGCAGGAGGATCGCTTGAGCCCATGAGTTCAAGCCTGCAATGGGCTATGATTATGGCACTGCACTCCAGCCCGCATGACAGAGTGAGACCCTGTCTCAAAAAAAGAAGAAAAAAATTAAAAAAAAAAAAAAAAAAGCAACTGACAAAAAGTCCAGAAAAAGCGTGGTTCTTACAATCACAGTGCCATCTGGAGGCTGAAAGGCATCGTGCCCTTCCATTTGTGCCCTGTACTTAATGAACAGAATTTTTTTGATTTTTCTAACGTTTTCCGTAAGCTCTTACTATAATGACATTTTTAGTCATCTATTTTCGAAAGAAGTCAAGTATCAATATATAAATAACTACTTAAAAAATTATAATCTAGATTGTGAAAAATTGGCAAGCCACCTCCTGGTAAAGTGATGAACTGGCCCAGGTTCCTGTCTCCCTCCCTAGGATCCCTGGATCAACCCGGGAGAACCTGAAGTGAGAGTGAAGTATGAACTCCAGGAAGTAAACAACAAATGAAAATAAGCAAGCACACAAAAAGGCAGTGATACTATCCCAGTGAGAGCTCTTGACAGGAATAAGAACTCACTGAGGTGAAAGCACTGAGGTGCTGAGGCCAGGGGACACGTGTGGGGAGGGCATAGGGTGCCCGCGGGTGAAATGTGAGGGGTGTTGCCATGGGCACGGTCATGAGTTAGGAACAGCAGATGCGATGAACACAGACGCATCCTACAAACATAGAGCCGAGTGAGAAACGAAATCAAATGAGACACATAACTCTGTACCACGTATGCGAAATAAACATGGCTGCATAGCAAGCAGTACACATTCACAAGAAAACTAACAAGAGGATCACAGCAACCATCTGAGAATGGCTGAGGATGGTGTGAAGGGATAGGATGGAGGGAGAAGGGGTAAGAAGAGAACATGAATGAGCCGGGAAGGGCACTGGATGGACCCGCGACGGCGGCGTGCTGCACCAGGGAGGGTTCCTTAACCCAGCTCCGGAGGTGCCACCGTCATATTCTACGCGAATGATGTCCCTTGACTGTTAAACATGGCAGCTCTGCCTCCGTATCTGACGTTGTCCCAAAAAGTAAAAAGAGAAACAAAAGACCCTTACAACACACACAGTCAGTCCTCCACACCTGTGGGTTCAACCACCGCATCTGTGGGTCAAAAGTATTCGGAAAAACACTCATCCTCAGAGATACCATCTTACACCAGTCAGAATGGCTATTATTAAAAAGGCAAAAAATAACCAAATGCTGGCATGGATGTGGTGAAAAGGGAGCGCTCACACTGGTGGGAATGCAAATGAGCACAACCTCATCCAGAAAACATATGAAGATTCCTCAAAGAACTAAAAATAAGACTACCATTCAATCCAGCAATCCCACTACTGGGTATCTAACCAAAGAAAAAGAAATAGGTATACTGATTTCTGCTCACGTATGTTTATCGCAGCACTAGTCACAATAGCAAAGACATGGAATCAACCGAAATGCCCATCAAGAGATGACTGGATAAAGAAAATGTGGTACATATACACCATGGAATACTGCTCAGCCATAACAAAGAATGAAGTCATGTTTTTTACAGCAACACGGATGCTGGAGCATGTTGGCAACATTTTTCACTTAGGATAATGGCAACATTATCCTAAGTGAAAAAACTCAGAAACAGAAAGTCAAATACTGCATGTACCCACTTACAAATGGGAGCTAATGTGTATGCAAAGACACAGAAGGTGGAATAATAGACACTGAAGGGTGGGAGGGGGTGAGGGAGGAGAAATTACCTAACGGGTACAATGTACATTATTTCAGGTGATGGCTACACTAAAAGCCCCGACTTTACCACTACACAAACTATCCAGGTAACAAAATTGCACCTGTGCCCCTTATATTTATGCAAATTAAAAAACAAAACAAATATACATATATATGAAGCACAATAAAAAATAATAAAATAAAAAAACAATATAACAACTATTTGCAGCATTTACATTGTATTAGGTAATTTTTTTTTTTTTTTTGAAACAGAGTCTCACTCTATTGCTCAGGCTGGAGTGCAGTGGAGGGATCTGTGCTCACTGCAGGCTCTGCCCCCCGGGTTCATGCCATTCTCTTGCCTCAGCCTCCGGAGTAGCTGCGACTACAGGTGCCCGCCACCAGGCCTGGCTAATTTTTTTTTGTATTTTTAGTAGAGATGGGGTTTCACCATGTTAGCCAGGATAGTCTCGATCTCCTGACCTCGTGAGCTGCCCACCTCAACCTCCCAAAGTGCTGGGATTAAAGGCGTGAGCCACCGCACCTGGCTGTATTAGGTATTATAAGTAATCTAGAGATGATTTAAAGTATATGGAAGGATATGTGCACATTATATGCACATATGACACTATTTTATATCAGAGACTTGAGCATCCACAGATTTTGGTATCCTGCGGGGAGAGTGCTGTCCTGGGACCAATGCCCCTTGGATACTGAAGAACAGCAGCCCTCACAAGCTAAAGACATATAAAATGATCAAATAACTCTTTGGAGAGAGGAAAAAAATGTTATATGCATCCTAGCCCCCAACAAACACACACATGTTCACCACCCCACCCTATGATTCTTTACTTATTTATTCAACAAACACTTCTGAGGACCCCCTATGGGCCAGGCACTACATTAGGTGCTGGGGACAGCAGTAAAAGGGCAGGGTCCCTTCCTTCCAGGGATTTCAGTTAACAACTTGAGTCCCAAGGGTAGCCTGGAGCTATAGGAAGGCATGGAATGATTATCCAATGTTCCAAGGGAACAGAATCACAGACTCTGGAAAAAGAGATGAAAATCCCCACGTGGGACAAAGAGCTCCAGGTGATTCTCATACCTGCAGTGCTTGTTTGGGAGTCTGTCCAAGGAGATGCTTCTGTTTCCACAGGGACACTTGAAAAACCTCTTCACGCCGTCATGCCAGTGGTATTCGTGCTGCTCACTGACGCAGGTCTCCAGCAGCTTGAAGTGGGTGTAGGCGCACTGCACAGAGCAACAAAAAACCCACACCGCCGGTGAAGAGCTTTTGAGGACAAATGCTCAGCTGTAGTCAGGGCAATCTGCTCCATGACCATCTGGTCTGTCATCACCACCTGGGCCCTTGCTAGGGGTCTGGGCCACCTTCGCCTCTTGCTACAGGGACCCGTGTGATTACCTGACTCCGTCACACTGATACCACTGTTTCTCATGTTTGGCCCAATTTCTGGTCAGGCACAAAGTACACAATAACTTTCTGGTATTGTGTAACATGTTCCATGATGACAATAGCAAGGGCAGGAGAGGAAAAGTACTGTAAACCCCTAAATAGCTTCCGTCAGTCTGTGCTAGAGTCATTATGGCCCTTTGCTTATATAGGATGCAGAGGCTTGGGATCTATTTAGAAAGACGAATCAGCAGCTCTTCCATTTTCTTCTATGATCTATAGAAAGGATACAGGCTTATTCTTACCCCCTATTTCATTAACAGCAAAGCCAAGACAGAGAGATTAAGGAATCCCCTTTTAATTTCGATCCTCAGAAGGACCGAAGAGAATGAGAAATGGTGGGTGAGCAGCAAAACATGTGCGGGAGAGAGTGATGTAACTTCTGGGAATTACACTGAGTTTGATCAATAACTCGAGACTTGGGCAAGCTCAGAAAGTGCAGAGCAGAGTGGTGAGCCCAAGGCTGGCATGACAATGGCCCCCTAAAGATATGCACAGCCTACTCCCCAAAACTGCGAGTGTGTGCTGGTCCAGGGTCAAGGGGAAATCAAGGCTGCAGGTGAAATTCAGGTTACTAATGGATAGGGAGATTGTCCTGGATGATCTGGGTGGGCCCAATGGAATTACAAGGACCCTTAAACGTGGAAGAGGTGCTCAGGGCTGGAATGTGAGAGCTCAATCCACAGACGCTGGCTGCGTTGAGGAAGTGAGGACAGGCAAGGATGCAGCGACTCAGAAGCTGGGCAAGATGATTCTCCCTTACGGCAGCCCCGTCTGCAGGAAACCCGGCCCTGGCTACACCCTGATTTTAGACCAGCAAGACCCACAGACTTCTGACCCACACAAGAGATAATAAATGTGCACTGTGAGGCCGGGCACGGTGGCTCATGCTTGTAATCCCAGCACTTTGGGAGGCCGAGGCAGGCAGATCATCTGAGGTCAGGAGTTCCAGACCAGCCTGTCCAACACGGTGGACTACTAAAAATACAAAAATTAGCCGGGCAGTGTGGTGTGTGCCCGTAATCCCAGCAACTCGGAAGGCTGAGACACGAGAATCGCTTGAACGAGAGGCAGAGGTTGCAGTGAGCCGAGATTGTGCCACTGCACTGCAAGCTGGGTGACAGAGTAAGACTGTCTCAAAATAAATAAATAAATAATAAAATAACAAAAAAATGTGCATTGTGTTAGGCCACCTCATCTGTGATCATCTGTTACGGCGGCAACGGGAGACAACCCACCAGCTCCGCTGCGGGTCCACCGCTGCGTCCGAGTAAGAGCTGCCATCTGAGGTGAAATGCAATGGTGGGTGTGTGTTTCCTGTCTTCTCAAAACTATGTTTCAAAGAATCATCTTTACTTATGCTCCAAGATAGAAACTTTCTCAAGGAAGTCCTCCTTTCGGTGGTAGCTGATTCGGAGCTGACCCTCAAATACACAGGAAAGCTAAACTGTTAAAAAGAGTAAGACAGAGAAAAGTGCACTTGGTAAGCTACGCCCCTCCCACATCTTCTCCAGGTTTATTAAGTAGGCCGATGTGCCACGAAGGGATCGCGGGAACAAATGGTAATGGAAGGAACAGTGTTCACCAAGAGCTTTCTTCTTTCTTCTCTTTTTTCTTTTTGAGATAGGATCTCGCTCTGTTGCCCAGGCTAGGGTGCAGTGGTGTGATCACAGCTCACTGCAGCTTTGGATTCCTAGGCTCAAGTGATCTTCCTGCCTTAGCCTCCCAAATAGCTGGAGCCACAGGTGTGCACCACCACACCTGGCTAATTTTTTATTTTTTGTTGAGATGGGGTCTCACAATGTTGCCCAGGTTGGTCTCAAACTCCTGGCCTCAAGTGATCCTCCTGCCTTGGCCTCCCAAAGTGCTGCGATTCCAGGCGTGAGCCATCGCACCTAACCCTTTCTTCCCATTTTTAATCAATGTTGAGGAATAGAGGACTTAGAATTTTCTAAGAGATTTATGATAAAAATTCTGCAAACACTGATGATGATATAATCCACACTCTGGCTTGAGACTCAACAGAGCAGGTTCAGCCAGGAGTAGGAAAGCAGTGGTGGATCATAACATGAGAGGCCAAGGGGTTCAACCATGGTCCCAAGGCCTGAGAATGCTGAGCGAGGAATATGCCAGAACCTGAGAAAGAGCAGCCAGAGCCACGTGGACCCAGTGGTCCAGGGAAAGAGATGGGGGCTCTGGTCAAATGAGAGAAGAATCCCCTTTGCAGAGCACAGCAGCCAGGTCAGGCAGGAAGCCCGGTCCTGGGCCACCTGCGCCCTTTGCTTTCCAGCCTAATTAACTGACACATCACGAGATAGGGCCCCAGATCCCACAGGTTCTCCATGTGCTGCTGAGTCACAAAAGCACCACACAGGGCCCATGGGTTGCTGTAGCCCCCGCCTTCACCCACCGTCTTGCATGTCACGACACGGCATTTCACTTCTCTGATGTTTCTCATCTTTTCTTCCATTTGTTCTTTTTTCACCAGTGGCTCAAAGTAGCGCTCCTGCAGCTCAGCCTCGGCCTGGAATGACGGGGCATACGGAAGACCCGGCATTAAATCCAGTATGTGCTCAGGCAGCACAGTAAGAGTAACTTCATGATTATTCAAATGACTCAGCTGATAATAATCAAAACAGAACAGAACCGAAGAGGCAGGCTAAGTGTGAGAGGGCTCTGGACAGTACCTCGATGAGCTGCAAAGCAAAAGATGACGATGCATAGAAATGACCTCATAATATGCAAAGGGACATGAGAGCATTTGGTGATTTTTATTTTTATTTTATTTTATTTTTGAGATGGAGTCTCGCTGTCACCTAGGCTAGAGTGCAGTGGTGCAACCTCTACCATACTGTAACATCCACCTCCTGGGTTCAAGTGATTCTCTTGCACCAGCCTCCTGAGTAGCGGGGACTACAGATGACCGCCACGATGCCCAGCTAAATTTTTGGATTTTCAGTAGAGATGGGGTTTTGCCCTGTTGGCCAGGCTGGTTTCAAACTCTTGACCTCAGGTGATCCACCTGCCTTGGCCTGCCAAAGAGCTAGGATTACAGGCGTGAGCACCTGGCCCATTTGGTGCTTTTTAAAGCACCAAATACAAATAAACACTCCTAACGTGACAGTATTATCATGTCAAGTGTGTGCCCAAAGGCAGTTATTTCTACAGTTCTAATACAGACTCCACATATACAATGTACTCCAGGCCCCAACTGGTGAGTTTCCTGGGTGCACAGAACATCAGGGAACAGCCCTGAGGGCAGAGATCCTTGTGGCAGAATGTGGGTGCAGTGACGGGGTTAGCGTTGCTCCACAGGCAGGAGGGCCCGGGGCCTCGGGTGCCCCAGAGGCGAGGAGCTCAACTCTGTAGGCTGCAGAGTCAGCTCTGGCATCTCTCCTGAGTTTCAAGTCCAGTGAAAAGATATGATGCAGAATTGTCTCGTTAGTTATGTGTTAACCGAAGGAAGAGCAGATCATTCGGAGTAGTGATACTGAATGGGGATATTTTGAAAATTGGTGGGAGTACTTTCTTTGTCATCGCAATGATTGCTACCTCTGCGGCTAGCAGGGACCAGGGGTGCTGCACTGTCTGCAATGCATGCAACAGTCACCGACACAACCAAGGATTGCTTCTCCTCCTGCCTGGCTTCTGTGTGCTCTATGAGACATCTGTGTGGATGGGGAACCTGATTAAAACCCTAGAATTTAACAGCTTTCTACACAACCCTACAATATTTGTGCGTGGTTTTAACCTCTGTTGACTACTCCAAGAGTAAAACTAGACTCCTGTGTATACTGAGGGACAATGGTACTTTGTTTTCTCAGGATTATTTACTTACACACACACACACACACACACACACACACACACACACACACACACTATCCAGCCTGGGCAACATAGATAAACTCTGTCTGTAAAAAAAAAATTAATTAAAAAAAAATCAGCCAGTCGGCCAGGCGTGGTGGCTCATGCCTGTAATCCCAGCACTTTGGGAGGCCGAGGCGGGCAGATCACGAGGTCAAGAGATCAAGGCCATCCTGGCCAACATTGTGAAACCCCGTCTCTATTAAAAATACAAAAATTAGCCAGGCGCGGTGGCTCAAGCCTGTAATCCCACCACTTTGGGAGGCTGAGATGGGCGGACTACGAGGTCAGGAGATCGAGACCATCCTGGCTAACACGGTGACACCCCGTCTCTACAAAAAAATACAAAAAACTAGCCGGGCGAGGTGGCGGGCGTCTGTAGTCCCAGCTACTCGGGAGGCTGAGGCGGGAGAATGGCATAAACCTGGGAGGCGGAGCTTGCAGTGAGCTGAGATCTGGCCACTGCACTCCAGCCTGGGCAACAGCTCGAGACTCTGTCTCAAAAAAAAAAAAAAAAAAAAAAAAAATTAGCCAGGCATGGTGGTGGGCGCCTGTAGTCCCAGGTACGGGAGGCTGAGGCAGGAGAATCGTTTGAGCCCAGGAGACAGATGTTGCAGTGAGCCGAGATCACGCCATTGTACTCCAGCCTGGCGACAGAGTGAGACATTGTCTCCAGAAAAAAAAAAAAAGCCAGGCATGGTGATGCGCTTGTAGTCCCAGCTACTTGCGAGGCTAAGGCAGGAGCATCACTTGAGTCCAGGAGTTTGAGGCTGCAGTGAGCCCTGACCGCGCCACTGCACTCCAGCCTGGGGGACAGAACAAGACCTTGTCTCAAAAAAAACAAAACCTTCCCAACTCCCCGCCAAAAGTACGTTATCTAGTCCTAGCTATTCAGGAGACCAAGGTATGAGAATTGCTTGAGCCTGGGAGTTCAAGACCAGACTGGGGAACATACAGAGACCCTGTCTGAACACCCTTCCAACTCCTGAAGCAAAAACCCTACATTATCAAAGAAATAGGTCCATGTTATTTACCAAGACACAAACCTATGTGAGTCTCCATTTCTGGCTCATTTACACTGATAAGCCCAAGCCTCTGACGACTTTATTATTTCCCCTAAGCTAGTTCTGCCCCTGCATTTACGAATCCATAATGAAATCTGTATCTTTATCATAAATATTTTCATTTTTTCTTCTTTGCATTAGGATATTTATGGATTTTTTGAAATGACTAGCATAGGTAATTCATATTATCTAGGAATTTTATTTCAAGATAAGGAAGCAATACAAAATACTTGTTATTAAAAAGGATCTTTTGGCATGATGGGGTTAACTATTGATTTAGAGTATTTGAAATGCCGATATAAAAATACTGGAATGGGAAAACTCTCTTTGCATATTGCAAGGCAGAAAATAGCAGCAGTGTAGAGCCATTTAAACATAATTTCACAGCCATAACCAAATGCAAACATTTTTATAATATTGATATCTATTTAAGTCATGTTAAATCAAATTATATTCTTCAGTAAAGAGACAAGGACAAAGCTAAAATTGATTAGAAACTCTCCTGTTCTTCAAACAAACTGATATATACCTACCTCTAGATTTATGTAAAAAACAGATTCTTGGCTGGGCACAGGCATGGTGGCTCACGCCTGTAATTCCAGCACTTTGGGAGGCCAAGGTGGGAGGATCGCTTGAGGTCAGGAGTTAAGAGATCAGCCTGGCCAGCATGGTGAAACTCTGCCTCTACTAAAAATACAAAAATCTGCTTGGTGTGCTGGCGGATGCCTGTAATCCCAGCTACTCGGGAGGCTGAGGCAGGAGAATCGCTTGAACCTGGGAGGCAGAGGTTGCAGTGAGCTGAGATTGCACCACTGCACTCCAGCCTGGGCCACAGACTGAGACTCCATCTCAGAAAAACAAAACAAAACAAACAACAGATTCTTGGTCCTACAGCTAAGCACCTTGGCTTTGAAGGACAGCGGATATCAACACCATCCTTGAGCTTTTGGGCTCTTACCTCTTTCAGGATGCCTGTGTGTTTTGATTTTGCTTTTAGGATTTTCTGAAATTCCTCAGATTCCAGGTAGGCAAGTTGTTCTCTCCTTTTTTTCCTGGCAGGCTCCAGTTCATCCTCAGCTAGGGCACAAGGAACAAACATCAGCAGTGACCAAGACATTTCACAAAGCCAGCGTGCCTCATCGACTCCACCCCCTTCCACTCCCTCTTCCTCTGCCTACCAGCCCTTCAAACTTGATCTACCCCAGCTGGTCCCAGCAGGGAAAAGCTCTCAGAGGTGTGCCAAGAAGCTAAGTAAGCCCAGAATGTGGGGTGGTGGCAGATTTGACCACTAAATTAGAATCTCTTTTTCACCTTCAAATAGGCAGCTGACTATGATAACAGATAACAACAACGTTAAATAATGTTGACAATTACCTTAAAATGATATTGCCAACTTCAGAGTTTTAAAAATAAAGATACGGCAATTTAAACAAAGGAATTCTAGTTCTGTCAAAGCAAATCTTTATGCTAATATATATGTACAAAGATTCAATGAACAATCCTATTCCCAAGTATTCAAATTGTGCCCAATTTTATTCCAATTTAATGTGATTATAAAAAAATCAGTTCCAGCTCACGTATGTAATCCCAGCACTTTGGGAGGCCAAGGCGGGTGGATCACGAGGTCAAGAGATTGAGACCATCTTGGCCAACATGGTGAAACCCCATCAGTACTAAAAATACAAAACATTAGCTGGGCGTGGTGGCATGCGCTTATAGTCCCAGCTACTCGTGAGGCTGAGGCAGGAGGATCGCTTGAACCCAGGAGGCTGCACCACTGCACTTCAGCCTGGCAACAGAGCAAGGTTCTGTCCCCCCATAAAAAAAAAAATCAGTTCCACCTGTATAAATTCTATTTAGGTATTCTATACAGGAGGAAATGGAAGTAATTACTTGACACCTGGGCGCTGGTTTGGGTTTAGAACATATTTCCCTTAGAAACAGTTTCTCTTTCCCACTGTTAACTGTGAAACTGCAGTACCTTGAGAAGAAAACAGGGTGTTTTTTTCTACACGTTCCTTCACCTCCAGGATGTCCTGAGGGTCCTTTTGCTTCTTTTTAATGCTGTTTGGGTTTGTTTTTGTAAGAATCTGGCCTTTTGCCCTTAATTTGGTGATAGCAGCTAACTAGAAAAAAAGAGATGAGAGAGAGGTAAAGATCTGAAAGATGACAGAGGCACTTATAGACCTGGACCCCTTTTTTGTTATTAACCAGTGAATTCTGGCTGTTCTCTGACAGAAATTGGCAGAACATATCTTAATTTTACTTAGTATTATTAACAGAATTACTAGAATATAATAGCATGGGAGACAGGTCTGTATGTTGATGAATAAAGTCTTAGTTTATTTAAATATAACAAGTTTGACATCAGCGAGACTGCAGGCTTCCAGATCCATAAAGGAACCACATCACCATTTTGGAAGTTTTCGAATCAGAATTAAGATAGAATTCCATCCAGCTCTGCCATGGACTACCTTGTAACCCAATGAAAATTACTTAATTTCTCATGTATAAAGTGGAAATGGGGCTTGGCATGGTGGCTTATTGTAAACCCAGCACTTTGGGAGGCTGAGGCAGGTGGATTTCTTGAGACAAGCCTGTGCAACACAGTGAGACTTCACCTCTACAAGAAATACAAAAATTAGCTGGGCATGGTAGTGCATGCCTGTAGTTCCAGATACTCAGGGGACTGAGGTGGGAGGATCACCTGAGCCTGGGGAGGTGGAGGTTTCAGTGAGCTGTGACTACACCACTGTACACCGGCCTGGGAAACACAGTGAGACGCTGTCTCAAAACAAACACACACAAAAAAGAGAAGGAAATGATGATATAGCATTGACCTACCTTTGAAGGTTATAGTTGTATGGATGAAATAAGATAATATCTGCAAAGTATGAATCTTTACATAGTAAATACATTCCTGGCCAGGTGCAGTGGCTCATGCCTGTAATCCCAGCACTTTGGGAGACTGAGGCAGGTGGATCATTTGAGGTCAGGAGTTAACCAGCCTGGCCAACATGGTGAAACCTGTCTCTGCTAAAAATACAAAAATTAGTTGGGTGTGGTGTGGTGGTGGGCGCCTGTAATTCCAGCTATTCAGGAGGCTGAGGCAGGAGAATTGATTGAACCCAGGAGGTGAAGGCTGCAAGTGAGGCGAGACCGCACCACTGCACCCCAGCCTGGGTGACAGAGCAAGACTCCATCTCAAATAAATAAATAAATAAATAAACAAATAAATAAACAAACAGTAAATAAACAGCACATACATATCACAGGTACGGAGTAATATAGACATGTGCCACGGTTATTATAGGTATTGCTGTTATTATAGGTAAGGTTTTGGCATACAGCTAGCCTTTGCCCTTCATTTGGCTGCAGCTGCTAACTAGAGGGAAGAGAGAAGCTTGATCAGGGGACTCAGGAAACAGACACTTGGGGCTCTGGGTGTCTTACCCCTACTTCAGCCACAGCAGCTCAGCTTTCACCTGTCACGGGACTGGACTTTTACGTAAGATTTCTTTTAAAGAAGGATTCTTGATGCCTGTAGTCCCAGCACTATGGGAAGCTGAGGTGGGATTGCTTGAGTCCAGGAGTGTAAGACCAGCCTGGGTAACAAAGGGAGGCCCCCATCTCTACAAAAAATAAAAAAATTAGCCAAGGCTTGGTGGCATGTGCCTGCAGTCCCGGCTACTACTTGGGAGGCTGAGGCACGTGGAGCAATCGATCCTGGGAGGTTGAGGCTGCAGTGAACCATGATTGTTCCACTGCACTCCAGCCTGGGTGACAGGGGGAGACCATGTCTCAAAAAAATAAATAAAATGGCCAGGCATGGTGGCTCACACCTATAATCCTAGCAGTTTGGGAGGTCAAGGCAAGCAGATCCTTTGAGGTCAAGAGTTCGAGACCAGTTCGAGACATGGTGAAACCATGTCTCTACTAAAAACACAAAAATTAGCCAGGCGTGGTCATAGGCGCCTGTAATACCAGCTACTCAGAAGGCTGAGGCAGGAGAATCACTTGAATCCAGGAGGCCGAGGTCAGTAAGCCGAAATCGTGCCACTGCACTCCAGCCTACACGATAGAATGAGACTCCATCCAATAAATAAATAGATAAATAAAACAAAAAATGGATTCCTTAAACCACCATTTTACAGTCTCGCCTCAACAATTCCAAGAATTTTTTTCCTACTGTCAGTGCCTCTGGTTATAAAACACTATCTTCCTCTAGGTTACCTCTTGTAGCCTGACGAGAAAAAGTGTTGAGATAACAGATCTAACTTTCTTCTAATATTATGTTGACACTACCATGTTTTCAAATTACACTGACTCCGATCACGATTAATAAACAGTTATTAGGTGTCTGTCTTCCTCTAGCTCTGCCCTACAGAATGCAAACTCAAGCGTTAAAGAGAAGAGATGCCAGTTACCTTTTTGGCTTCTGCTAAAGCACTCAGTTTTGGTCTTGGTGGTGGTGACTCATCATAAAAGAGAACATCATCTCCTTCCACGATGCCTCGCCCCAGCTTGGGCGTCATTGTGGCCGGGGCTCCCTCCAGCCTGGGGAACTCGGATCCTGTCCGTGGAGGCTGAGCGGGGGGTTGTCTTGAGGAGGAGGGCACAGCTGGGCTCTTGACTTCACTTGAGCTCTGCAGAAATCTTTAAAGAACATACAGTCAAAATATGCAAACAGGGTTTATGAAAATAAAAACTCTAGAACTTAAGGTGGACTGGGAGGCGGCAGGCAGGCCACCAGCTGGGAGCTAGTTGTTAGCAAAATAATGTCCCCTTCTTGGCTGGTAATTCAAACTTGCACACAATAAGAACAATATTAGCTTTACTAACTCCACCGTTATTTGAGTTTTCTTTGAATAAGCTGTAATTGTCCTAACACTTTAGAACTGATTAGTGTTTTTATCAACCGGTTGTCCAGTGGATGTCATCCGCAGTGCGCATAGCTGAAGATGTGGTGTGAACTATATTCCCACCCCTACCGTCAGCTCTAGGGCCTGTAAGAACTCAGCGCATCTCCCTGCATCTTCGTTTATGCTACTGGGAAGGGCCAATACAAGTGAGACATTGGAAGTCATTAACGAAAAGTACTGTAACTTAGAGATTATTTTACAGTCCTTTTTTTTTGAGACAGAGTCTCGCTCTGTTGCCCAGGCTGGAGTGCAGTGGCATGATCTCGGCTCACTGCAACCTCTGCCTCCCCAGTTCAAGTGATTCTCGTGCCTCAGCCTACCAAGTGTTGGGATTATAGGCGTGAGCCATCACACCTGGCAACAAATAGTTTTAAGAGCTATTTTACTTTTATTTTTGGAGACAGGGTCTTGCTCTGTCATCCAGACTGGAGTGAACTGGCATGATTGCAGCTCGCTGCCCCTCTGCTTCCCAGGCTCAGATGATCCTCCCACCTCAGCCTCCTGAGTATCTGGGACCACAGTGTGCACCGCCCTACCCAGGTAATTTTTGTATTTTTTGTAGAGACAGGATTTCACCATGTTGCTCAGATTGGTCTTGAACTCCTGGGCTCAGGCAATCTGCCTGCCTCAGCCTCCCAAAGTGCTAGGATTATAGATACGAGCCACTGAGTCAGCCTTGTAAGAGATATTTAAAAACAAACAACAAACCTCAGAAATCATCTAGTCCAAACTTACCATCTGATCAATGAAGAAACTGAGGCCTAGAATCACATTACTCACAAGGGCCAGACTCAAGACGAGAGCCAGCCCATCCCAGAGCAGTACTCTTCCCAACCCCACACACCCACTCTTGCAAGCTCCAGGCTGTGTTTGCAAACTGCCTATCAAATCCTGCGCAAAGATTAGGTTTCCTTGGCCAACAAAACTCCGAAAATGTTCATTATGCAATGCTTCAAACTGATGGGCACTCTCTATTTCCCACGAGGCCCCCAACTCTGTACAGATTTCTATGCCCACGTATATAATTTATGTCACCTGTAGGCTCACGATGAATAGCTCTATAGATATCCCACCAGCACCTCAAACTAATCTGCCTGAGAACAAACCCATTCTCTTACCTTCCCAAAGAATTTCCTCTTGTCTTATCATTGACTCCCTTTCATGGATGTTGCCTTTCAGCAGCCCAGATTCGGGATGGCAAAAGGTTCAGCATCAGAGCACATGTGTGAGCCCAAAACTCGGCCCTAGCGTAAACTAGCTGTCTAACCTCCAGGCACACTATTAGTCAAACAAGGCTGAGAAGCCCCCGGAGGCTCAGACGCTGTGTTTATGGAGTACGTATGAAGTGCCTGTGAACCGCAGCTCTCACCAGTATTCAGATGACCTGAGTTCAGGAATCATTCATTTGTCCATCTACCATATGCATTTCCGCTTGATTTTTTTTTATTATTGGCTGAAGCCAAGTAACACATTTCCACTTGCTTTTGCCTCTAAAATGACTCTCCATTTTTAGTGCTTCATTTTTATCATGTATTCACTGGCTCTGCCTGTCATAAAAAACTGAATTGTGGCAAACCCCAGAAATGGCAGCCAGGCAAATCACTTGCATCCAGGAGTTTGAGACCAGCCTGGGCAAAATGGCAAAACCCAGTCTCTAGAAAAAAAATACAAAAATTAGCCAGGCATAGTGGCACATGCCTATAGTCCCAACTACTTGTGAGGCCAAGGCAGGAGGATCATTTGAGCCTGGGACATGGAGGTCGCAGTAAGCCGAGACTGTGGCATTGCACTTCAGCTTTGGTGACAGAGTGAAAACCTGTCTCAAAAAAAGAGAGACAGAAAATGACTGCCAGCAGGTGAACCTACACTCTCCACCTTCACAAAAACCCTCTTTACATACACTCCACCCCTTTCCCTTTTCCATGGTGATAATGACTCTAACCTGTACCATCTGGTATTGGGAGTCACCAGTGTAAGAAATAACACAGCCTTAAATGCTATTCAGGTTATGGGAAAACTATTTTACACTTTTAGAGTTAAAACGCAGCCAACCGAAACCTGAAGTCACATTCTAGAAATCGATGAAGACGTTCTGAGGACGCCTGAGATGTATAACCCAAACAGGGAATGTTAAATCTGCTCCTCTTACCGCTTCTGTATTTCTTCTGATTTCCTTCTCCTCATCTCCAACATACGCTGCTTCTGTTGCTTCAAGAGTGCTGAGGCTGAGATGGACTGGATGGCAGGTTTTGGGATCCCCATGATCCCTGAAACAGAAGCCCACAGACTGAGGGGGTGCCCTGGGTGGCTGAGGGAACACAGGGATACACGTGCGGCCGCACAGCTGATGGTACCTGAAGTTGTGGTTTTGGCTAAATGCTGTTTTAAGTTCCTGGCTCCACACGTCGGCAGGTCCATCAGTTCCTTGAACTCCTCAGAGCAAGACAGGCTCCTCTGGGGTATTCCTGTGCCAGGTCAACACCAGTTTTAGAGGATTCACATTCAGATAGTTTGAGGTCACATGACATACCACTTTCTAAACTCTGCACTCGTAATTTTAGTCATATGTAAACGAAGAAGACAGAATACCAAGAGGAAAGAAAAGAATCCTTAACTCCATCATTGGACTCATAGGATGGCGGGTATCCTCAGTATATTTTATTTCCAGTAATGATTAGAATACTAAGCCCTTAAATCCGGGGGTGATTCCACACCCTGTTTCTGGAATACGCACTAAGGATAAGGGTCCCTGACCACGGTTTATGACCATAAGCCCAGGGTGGGGGCTGCATTCTCTGATCAAGACTTGTTTTTATTTTTATTATATTAAAAATTATTTTGTTTTTATGACCAAGACCCATTTTAACAAAAGATAACCAATAAGTTTGGCCAGGAAGGTAATGCTGCTGATTCTAACGCTGGATGTAAAGAGGTGGACCCAGACACACCAAGAAATTGTAAAAAGCATACTAAGGTAAGACACAGCTAAAACCAACGTGCTGTTTTTTTCCTTAAGGTCCTGCAAACCAGGCTTGATTGCTTTAGTTTAGACCACACAACTCACTAAGTACAGGTGATGAGTGGATTCTTCTTACTTAAGAGTATGAGCTGTATCCATTTTCAACCCGAAAGACTGCTTGCTCGCTTATTTATTTATTTATGTGCATGAATAAGTGCTTAGTGGTGATTTCTGAGATTTTGGTGCACCCATCACCGGAGTAGTATACGTTGTACCCAACGTGTAGTCTTTTATCCCTAAGACTGCATAATTAAACTGGAGAAAGAAATTTCTTATGGAAAAACAAAATTACCGAGTTTTTGCTGTGTTTCCTGGATGATCAGGTTTGTGCCCTTAACGACCAGATTACTCAGAGTGGTTTGAATCTTCTTCTTAGGGGCCACAGCTGCTGCACTGAAATGACAAGTCACCCCAAAAGGAGAATCACTAAAGCCCTAACGCTCTGATGAGGTAAAGAAGGCATAGATATCATTGTTTATGACACACACTGTCAAAATTTCTCAAAACACCATCTAAGAAGGCTTTCTTTTTTTTTTTTTTCTTTTGAGATGGAGTCTCGCTCTGTCACCCAGGCTGGAGTGCAGTGGCCGGATCTCAGCTCACTGCAAGCTCCCCCTCCCGGGTTTACGCCATTCTCCCGCCTCAGCCTCCCAAGTAGCTGGGACTACAGGCGCCCGCCACCACACCCGGCTAATTTTTTTGTATTTTTTAGTAGAGACGGGGTTTCGCTGTGTTAGCCAGGATGATCTCGATCTCCTGACCTCGTGATCCGCCCGTCTCGGCCTCCCAAAGTGCTGGGATTACAGGCTTGAGCCACCGCGCCCGGCCTAAGGCTTTCTGAATGTCCCGGCCCAATAGCATAACTGGTTTATGCACTGTGTCACAGACAAAAAGCTAGAGGCCCTCTGCTTGAGGTCATTCTGGAACGAAATTTGGCAAATTAAAAACAAAAACAAAAACAAAAACAAAAACAAACCCAATGCGTTAATCTAGCAGTCTGGATATTTATCTTTAAATAATTAAGGATTATGCAAAAATGTAGAATATGAACGACAGCTTTGTTTATAATGTGAAACACCAGAAACACCATTAGTGTTCCCCCATAGGGAACTGCTTAAATGAATTAAGGCAGAGTATGTAAAAGAATGCTATGTGGCCCCTAAAAATACATAAGACAAGAAAAACATTAATTATTTTACACTGGAAAAAAAGTGGATACTAAGAATAGGGACAATATGATCTCATTTTATATTACTAAAAATTTATACATATGAAAAAACAAAACATAACACCTAGGAGTATATATACCAAGGAACTAACAATTTGGGGTCTTTTTTGAGACAAGATCTCACTCTGTTGTCCAGCCTGGAGTGCAGTGGAGCAATCATGACTCACTGCAGCCTCAACTTCCCCAGGCCCAAGCAATGCTCCCATCTCGGCCTCCCAAACAGCTGGGACTACAGGCGTGTGCCACCATGCCCAGTTAATTTTTTTGCATTTTGTGGAGATGGGGTTTTGTCATGTTGCTCAGGCTGGTCTCAAATTCCTGGGCTTAAGCAATCCTCCTGCCTTGGCCTCCCAGAGTGCTGGGATTACAGATGTAAGCAACTGTGCCTGGCCTAGAACTAACAGTTTTTCAGGTGGTAGGATTATAGTTGGTTTTTATTTTCTCCATTGGTTGAATTGTATGTTCTTTTAAAAGACTAATATACATGTATGCTTTTAGCAGATTGGAAAAATTCAGAAATCATTTTAAATCTCAAAAACATGCTTACTGTTAAAAAAGAAACAGGAAGTGAGT
Source organism: Chlorocebus sabaeus (assembly GCF_047675955.1). NCBI lineage: Eukaryota > Metazoa > Chordata > Mammalia > Primates > Cercopithecidae > Chlorocebus > Chlorocebus sabaeus. The sequence continues at coordinate 13,353,906 of NC_132912.1, read as the reverse complement.
CCTCTGGCCCCATTCCTGTTGGATTGGGACCAAAAGTCTATGTTTTATTCTTGGATCAACTGTAGCTGCCTTGTGCCAAATCCTCAGATATGCTTTATATAATGTGGTGACGAGGTCACTGATTACAAGCTTGTCCAAACCATAGCCTGCGGGCCACACACAGCCCAGGATGGCTTTGAATATGGCCGAACACAAATTCATAAACTTTCTTAAAACATTAAGAGACTTTTTTTTTTTTTTTTAGCTTATCAGCTATCATTACTATATTTTATGTGTAGTCCAAGATAAATCTTCTTCTAAAGGGGCCCAGGGAAGCCACAAGATTGGACACCCTTGGATTACAGCATCAGGGACTCTAGTGACTCTGACTTCCCAGGCAAGGGGCCATGGATGCCTGCCCAGCATTGCCCCACTCCCCGTGTGGGGCTTCATAGTATATTCACTCACTGAATGAAATTTGGGTTCCACGAGGTCTGTAGCCTCACTTAAATAGTCGTAGGAGAAATAATTAGAAGGGTGTTAACACTGTAATTAACACGTTTTTAATGGCCCTGACAAAGGTGCACTATTCACATCAGAAGTCAAAGAGGGGCTGGGAGCAGTGGCTCACGCCTGTAATCCCACCACTTTGGGAGGCCAAGGCAGGCAGATCACCTGAGGTCAGGATTTCGAGACCAGCCTGGCCAACATGGTGAAACCCTGTCTGTACTAAAAATGCAAAAATTAGCTGGGCGTGGTGGCACGTGCCTGTAGTCCCAGTTACTCAGGAGGCTGAGGCAGAAGAATCACCTGAACCTGGGAGATGGAGGTTGCAGTGAGCTGAGACTGCGCCACTGCACTCCAGCCTGGGTGATAGAGTAAGATTCCGCACCAAAAAAAAAAAAAAAAAAAAAAGTTGAAGAGAAGAGTGGGCTGTCTTAAAGTTCAACACAACATAAGTCAATCTGTTTCTCTCCTGAAAGTTTTTATCTCTACCTGGGAATAAAAGTGGTCTTTAACCAACTTGTTTCAGGCAATGAGTTATGAAAGATAAAACCCGTACAAGTATCCTATGACAGTTACAGAAAGGTACAACTAGTAGGTTTAGTCTTTGATAAGCAAAATCCTCTGCCCAAAAGAAGCCCCGAGAACATCTTACATTGAAGCTGCATATGAGGCAGAAGAAACTCCTCCGTAGTAAAAGCCATCTTGGCACAGTCGTTCTTTGAGGCTGGTGCCTCTGCGGGCAAACTTCTTTGGAATTCGTCCTCCAGAGAAGGTGGACTGCAAGTCAGCGCGCTTTGCGCTGAGCTTCTTGTACTGAGCCTGGACGTGGTACTGACAGTACTCGCAGTCGCGCTGCAAAAGGCAGAGCAGTGGCATCAGGATGAGGGCGACAGGCCAGAAAACAGCAGTGAGCAGACACAGTTCCTTCTCCCCACTTCCCGGAACATGACGCAGGAAGAGTCCTCCCTGCCGACCTCCACGAACGTTCCCAACGTGAAAGGGGTACTCGGTCCCCGAGGGGAAGAAGTTCTTCCCTTCGAGTCCCCTGAAAGCACTGTTCTGATGAAATTCCCCTTGCCCTCTTTCTACAAAGGAAATCAGCTTCTAGGATGAACCTCGAAAACAAGTTAGGTGAAAGAAGTCAGATACACAAGGTCCCATGTTGTAGAAGTCCTTTTACAGAAGAGGCAAATCCATAGGGACAGAAAGCAGATTAGACGTCACCAGGAGATGGAGGGAGTGGGGATGGCAGTGATGACTTTAGGGTGCCAGTGTTTTCACAGGGTGATGGAATTCTGAAACCAGGGAGCTGGTGGTTACACAACTAAATACCATTGAATTATATACATTTTTAAAATGGTTAACTGTATATTGTTAATTTTGCCCCAGTAAAAAATAATTTAAAAACAAAATCAGCTCCTAGAGAGGTTTTTCTAGCTGTTTCTCTGGTTGATCCTTGGACAAGTGCTATCCTTTCAGTGAGAGAAACAAAGAGAGATGGTGCAGCGTTGTTCTACCGAGTGAACAGTAGTTATGGTGTCAATGGATTTTTTTTTTTTTTTTTTTTTTTTTTTTGAGACAGAGTCTTGCTCTGTCACCCAGACTGGAGTGCAGTGGCGTGATCTTGGCTCACTGCAACCTCTGCCTCCCGGGTTCAAGTGATTCTTGTGCCTCAGCCTCCCAAGTAGCTGGGATTACAGGCATGCACCACCACACCCAGCTAATTTTTGTATTTTTACTAGAGACGGGGTTTTACCATGTTGGCCAGGCTGGTCTTGAACTCCTAGCCTCAAGTGATCTGCCCACTTCGGCCACCCAAAGTGCCAGGATTACAGGCATGAGCCACCGCCCCTGTCCAGACAATGGAGTTTTAAGAATCTAGTTCTCACGGGGAGATTCGTTAGGTACTTCACTCTGAAACCGCATTTTCCAATCGTCTCCCACCTTATTCTTTCCTGCCCACTAATTCATTTAATAGGAAGGAATAAGGGAATAAAAAAAGCTGAAACCAAAACCTGTCATTTAATCCTTTCAAAGAACTCTAAGAAGTACCTCTTCACATCTACTACAATGGCTATAACGAAAAAGAAACACAGTAACAGTTGCTGATGGGGACAGGGGGGAACTGGAAAGTTCATCCATTGCTGGTGGGAATGTAAAACCGTGGGGCCACTTGGGAAACCAGTCTGGCAGTTTCTCCAAAATCTAGACTGTTACCATACTGACCCAGCAATCCCACTCCCAGGTATATGCCCAAGGGAGTGGAAAACATACATCCACATAAAAACTTGTATGTGAGTGTGTTAGCAGCATTATTCATAATAGCTAAATGTGGCAACAACCCAAGTGTCTATCAACCAATGAAAGAATAGAACAATATGTGGTATATCCATATAATGGAATATTATTTACCCACAAAAAGGAATAAAGTGTTGATAAATGCTACGGCATAGATCAATTGTGAGAAAAATTATGCTAAGCAAAAGAAGCTAGACAGAAAAGGCCACATATTGTGATTCCATTATATGAAATGTCTAGAAGAGGCAAATCCATAGAGACAGCAAGTAGGTTAGTGCTTACGAGGGGCTGGGGGAGAGGAGACTGGGAGTGATTGCTAGTGGGTACTGGGTCTCCTTCTGGGGCAATGAAAGGGTTCTGAATTTACACAGTGGTGATGGTTGTACAACTGTGTGAAGGTATTAGAAATTACTGAATTGTTTACTTTATTTATATTCTTTTTTTGAGACAGAATCTCACTCTGTCACCCAGGGCTGAAGTATAATGGTGCGATCTCGGCTCACTGAAACCTCTGCCTCCTGGGTTCAAGTGATTCTCTTGCCTCAGCCTCCCAAGTAGCTGGGACTACAGGCACCCATCACCAAGCCTGGCTAATTTTTGTATTTTTAGTAGAGGTAGGGTTTCACTATGTTGGCCAGGCTGGTCTCGAACTCCTGACCTCAGATGATCTGTCCACCTCTGCCTCCCAAACTGCTGAGATTACAAGCCTGAGCCATCGCACCTGGCCTGAACTGCTTACTTTAAAAGGGTGAATTGTATGGTATGTGAATTATACCTAAATGAAGCTATTATTTTTTTTAAAAGCCCTAAGAAAAGGTATAATGGAGTTAAAATATAGGCTAAAATATAATTTTCATTGTATTTCATCATGTTTGTTCCATGTAACTATAAGAATTGAAGGCAAACAAAAATTCTGTCTTGAACCTCTTGGTCAGATAAAAGATCACTTTCCTAACAGGTTAAATCTCCCCACCCTTCCCCTGTCCTCACTTTTTTAAACTGGCAATTATTAACCACATATTAAATTTTCTCATTTTGACTCTTCCTTTAAGTGGGACACTCAGTTCCAAACTGGTCATCACAGCTAAAGTACCTACAGTTTATTCCTAACTGTTCTTTTATTTAGCAGAAACCATCCTAACAAGGCTGAAACCAACCAAATTCACAGTCTGCGTGCACGGCTCTCCGTTCTTCTTCTTGGCTTTACAGGTTCCCAGGTCGAGAGCTTCACCCATAATTAAGACCTTCTGAGGATGATCGATAGATAAACACACCTGTAAGAAAAAGGTGGGGCAGGAGTTAAAGGCAGACAAAATTATGGCCTTTTATTAGCAGGAACAGAAAAAAGAATGGGTGGTGCTGATTTAAGAAAGTTACTGCTGGGCGCAGTGGCTCATGCCTACAATCCTAGCACTCTGGGAGGCCAAGGTGGGTGGATCGCTTGAGGCCAAGAGTTTGAGACTAGCCTAGGCAATGTGGCAAAACCCTGTCTCCACCAAAAAAACACAAAAATTAGCCAGGCGTGGTGGTGCGTGCGTGTAGTCCCAGTTACTTGGGAGGCTGAAGTGGGAGGATCACTACAGCCTGGGAAGTTGAGGCTGCAGTGAGCTGTGATCGCACCACTGCACTCCAGCCTGGGTAACAGAGTGAGGCCCTGTCTCAAAAAGGAGAGAGGTTTTACTGGTCTAAAGGAATCCAAAGCCAGTGCTCTATCAGTTTTAGAAACAAGGAGAGAGGTTTCACTGGTCGAAAGGAATCTGAAGCCAGTGCTCTATCACTGTTTTAGGAACGGGGTGCAGAAGGAACCTTCAGTTCTCTTCCCATTTTCCATCCTTTCCTTCAGCTTTGCGAATGGAATCCTGATTTTGTCTGGGCTGGCTGAGTTCTCAGCCTCAGGTAATAGATCCTGTTTCCTGTTTTCCCAGCACTCGTTAGAGCTAGCATTAGTTATGTGATAAGTTCTAGATGCTCAGATATAAACAGGAGTTGGTACGGAAGCTTTTGCTTTCCTGATAAAATGAGTTAGGAGGCTGGCTCCCCCTTCCTCCTCACTTCTTGCCTTGAATGGAGATGACTGGAGGGAGACAAGTTCCTGAAGGGCCTTGCTGAACTCAGTTCTCTCACTTGTTTGCAATTCTCTTCTTGGAGAGATTGTACCAAGCGGGACTGTCCCAAATAGCTCGGGCTTTGTCCTCACCCCTCCTAGGACAAGATCTCCTACAACACTTGAGCTCAATAAGCCAAGTGGCCTCCAGGTTATAAAACCCGGATCAGGGTGCTTTCACAATCCCTCCGCTGCAGGGTGAAGAGCGCCATGAGCAGACAGGACTCTGCCTGCCTGGAGTGTCTTTCCTAAGCTTTGGTGGACTGGCTCAACCTAGATCCTAGGCTTCTGTGGACTCTCGCTGCCTAAGATGCTTCACTCAACTTGTATAAGTGTTTTGTCTCCCGGGTGCATACTCCCGCAGGCGGGCTTGTGCAAAGCTGCGGGTAGCTTGGTTTGTGCTGAACCACGGGCAGCTGGGTTTGTACAAAGCTTCCAGCCAGACCTGGGAAACTACCAGATCTATAAAGAGTAGAAATTGGCAAGGTGTTTAGAGCTCTCCCACGGGATTGGTAAACAGTGTACAGTGCTCCTCTCCAAGAAAATGGTACCCTTCCATGGTATGCCACTTCACAGTGATGGCTAGAGTTTCAAAGGCATCTTGTGACCAGGAGAGAAAGGCTGAGATTCACAGAGATGTCATTCTTAAATCACTATAGTGTCTAAATCTGGACTTTTAAAAAATATATGTAAGAAAAATAAGTCCCACTGTTTATTATTGAAAAGAAACTGTACTTAAGTTTGTTTGTTATTTGCAGCCAAACACATTCCTAACCAATAGAGGAAGATTTGTTGCCATTCTCTGGTGAAAGCAAGGAATGAGATAACATTTTTCTCACTTCTCTTGAAAAGAATAATCTGACTATAACAGAGGAAAGTTCCGTGCTGGGTCAGAGTAGAGAACTGTCAGTTGCTATTCACACTGTGTCTAGATTTGCGATTTCCTAGAGAAGCAGTGGATAGTGCCAAAACTCTAGTATTTCAGAAGATGAAAATTCACTTTGATTTTAAACTGCAGCTATGGTTGTCATAGTCAATGAAGCAAAATTCCCTCAATTATAAAACACTGCTTTCTTGATGCCACCATAAAAATTTATATAAGGAATCATGCCAGGCATGGCGGCTCACACTTGTAATCCTAGCACTTTGGGAGGCCAAGGCAGGTGGATCACTTGAGTCCAGGGGTTTGAGACAAGCCTCGGCAACAGAGTGACACCCTGTCCCTAAAAAAAACACAAAAATAGGCTGGGCGTGGTGGCTCATGGCTGTAATCCCAGCACTTTGGGAGGCCAAGGTGGGTGGCTCATCTGAGGTCAGCAGTTCGAAACCAGCCTGGCCAACATGGTAAAACCTCGTCTCTACTAAAAATACAAAAAAATTAGCTGGACATGGTGGTGCATGCCTGTAATCCCAGCTACTTGGGAGGCTGAGGGAGAAGAATCACTTGAACCTGGGAGGCGGAGGTTGAAGTGAGCCAAGATCGTTCCATTGCACTCCAGCCTGGGCAACAAGAGTGAAACTCCATCACACACACACACACAAACCCCACAAAAATTAGCAGAGCGTGGTGGTGCACACCTGTAGTTCCAGCTACTCAGGAGGCAGAGGTGGAAGTATCACTCGCGCCCAGGAGATGGAGGTTGCAGTGAGTCAAGAATATATCACTGTACTCCAGCCTGGGCAACAGAGCAAGACTCACTCTCAAAAAAAAAAAAAAAAAAAAGTATGAATCTGAGGAAACCTGAGTATAATAGTTAAAAAAAAACTCCAGGAACTTTGTAACTAGTTTGAAAAGACAGAATAAAGGTAGTTGTTACAAACACTTTAGAATAGGTGGAAATTCAGAATGCTGGTGGGTAATGAATGAACAAAAAATGAAAAGCCAGATTCACAGAGACACAATCACATAAAAGCATGACTTATTTTCTGGAGGTAGACTAATACAAACTTTTTTCTTTTCTTTTTTTTTTGACATGGGGTCTTACTTTGTTACCTAGATTGGCATGCAGTGGCACAATCAGGGCTCACTAGAGCGTCAACATCCCACTGCAGCCTCCTGAATAGCTGGAACTACAGTTGTGCGCCCCCACTCACAGTGAATTTTTACATGTTTTGTGGAGATGGGGGTCTCACTGTGTTGCCTAGGCTGGTCTTGAACTCCTGGGCTCAAGTGATCCTCCCGCTTTGGCCTCCCTAAGTGTTAGGATTACAGGTGTGAGCCACTGTGTGCAGCCTCAAACGTCTTTGATAAAACTCAGTTAACTTGTGAGGACAATCATCGCTCAAATCCCAGAAACAGGCTCTTACCTCCTCTGAACCATCCTTGGGCTTCATGGGGTTGGCATTGAGGATCCCTACGACAGTCCCCTGCTCCGTCTTCCAGAGCGCTTTGTGAACTTCTCCAAATAAGAACAAGGACACGCATTGTGTCAGGTCACGAAGATCATTCAGTTTCCAGATGCTGAAGGTTTTTCCCTGGAACAAAAAGTCATTTTTATTTTTATTTTTTAATAATTTTTGACCTGTAGGTTATACTCATTTATGGTTCAAGAGTTTTACAATGGAAAACTATATGCATATAATCCATTAAATCCAAGTTTTGTTGTTACTCAAATATGTATCGTCAGCATGTGTGATAACTGTAAATTAACCCATTCTCTAGGCTTTTGCATTCTATTACCCTTCTCATGTTAGAGATGCAGGTGAAATAAAGCAAGCCGGTGGCAAACTTGTTAGCAGAGTCTCTAATTATCTTGGGTCTAAGCAGAGGGAGTGGGATAGCACTGCCTTTCTAATGATGTAGAGACACATGCGCACATCATTAAAAGGACAGTGGAAGGTATGACACTACCATTTAAAAACTTACTGATATGAATCAATGTTAGGTAAATTGAGTAAATCTATTCTATATCATTGATTAATTATATGATGATTATTATTTTTAGAGACAAGGTCTTGCTCTGTCACCCAGGCTGGAGGGCAGTGGTGCAATCACGTCCCGTTGCTCACTCCAACTCCTGGGCTCAGAGGGATCCTCCACCCTCAGCCTCCTCAGCAGCTGGGACTACAGGCATGTGCTGCTAGCCCCAGCTAATTTTTTTTGTTTGTTTCTTTTCATAGAGATGAGGTCTCACCATGTTGCCTAGGCTTGTCGTGAATTCCTGGGCTCAAGTAATCCTCCCACCCCGTCCTCTCAAAGCGTTGGGGTTACAGACGTGAGCCACCAAGCCTGGCCTAAGTCTGTTATTAATATAATAAAGAAGTTTCCTCTCTAGGCTATTAAATCTTTGCTTAGCTTACCAGAAAAACAAAAGCATCGTTTCACGAAAACTGGTTGAGTTTAACCTTAACGTTTCAGAAGTATTACTAAGTATCTGAAGAAATACAGCTCAAAATGCTGACCGATTATAACACGAAAAACCTCCACTTTTTCAGATGTTTTTAAAACCAGAATACTTTGAATGATCTTGACTTGCACTATGTCACAGAGGCATCTGGGCTGGGTATGGTTATGGGCTACAGTATGGAATCTCCTGCCCAGACTCTGAGCACTAGAATCCATCTTCCATGGATTTGTGCAATGCCTGTCTTGGAATAGTTCAGATAAATTCTCGTGTCTCAATAGCAAAGACTTGGAATCAACCCATATGTCCATCAGTGACAGACTGGATTAAGAAAATGTGGCATATATACACTATGGAATACTATGCAGCCATAAAAAAGGATGAGTTTGTGTCCTTTGTAGGGATATGGATGCAGCTGGAAACCATCCTTCTCAGCAAACTATCGCAAGAACAGAAAATCAAACACCGCATGTTCTCACTCATAGGTGGGAACTGAACAATGAGATCACTTGGACTCGGGAAGGGGAACATCACACACCGGGGCCTATAGTGGAGAGAGGTGCGGGGGGAGGGATTGCACTGGGAGTTATACCTGATGTAAATGATGAGTTGATGGGTGCTGACGAGTTGATGGGGCAGCACACCAACATGGCACAAGTATACATATGTAACAAACCTGCACGTTATGCACATGTACCCTAGAACTTAAAGTATAATGATAAATAAATAAATAAATAAATAAATAAATTCTCGTGTCTATTATTATCAGGTAATTACAGCCACTTATGAAGTAACTAAGAATTTAATCAAAGGGAAACCAGACCTGTCCACATTTACCTTAATAGTAATAGGGCTAGTGTAGGACTGGGTAATCTTTAATTTTTAAAAATTTTTTTAAGTTCCAGGGTACACGTGCAGGATGTGCAGGTTTGTTCCATAGGTAAACGTGTGTCATGGTGGTTTGCTGCACCCGTCAACCCACCACCTAGGTGTGAAGCCCGGCATGCATTAACTCTTTTCCCTAATGCTCTCCCCTTCCCTGCCCTCCCCCAACAGGCCCCAGTGTGTGTTGTTCCCCTCCTTGTGTCCATGTGATCTCAATGTTCAGCTCCCACTTATAAGTGAGAACATGTAGTGTTCGGTTTTGTTCCTCCGTTAGTTTGCTGAGGATAATGGCTTAGGACCAGGTACTCTTAAAATTCAACTCCATGTCAGCTCTCACAAAAAAACCAAAGATTGGCCAAGATCTAAATTAGAGAATAACATTATGATTGAGCACGAGCAATCATAGTATTTTAGAGACAGGAGAGATTTTCAATCTAATCAAAGCCAATTTCTTCATTTTTATAGATAAGGAGATGGAAGCCGCTAAAGAAAGATTAATGGCCAACCTAAGGTAACGTCGCTAGTTAAGGGCACAGGCTTAGAAGCCAGGCTATCTGACTTGCCAGGTCACAGAATAACTTTCCCATTTATGACTCAGTCAAAAGTGATTTTGAAACTTGTTAGATCTTTGGTGATAACGATCAAATTAAATATATCATACAACACTGACACAGGCCAGCAATTTCAGCACTTCTGTGGTTGACGTCTTACATCTAAAGAGACCTCCAAAGAATCTGTGAACTCAGCCTCTCTGGTTACTTGTCCCTCTCCTCCATGGGAGAGATTACAGTGTCACAGGGACAACCACATGTGTCACCAAAAACAATGACACGTGAAATGCAGTAAGAATGATTTGGACAATGGAAAGCCCAAGAAACCTGTGCCACCAGGTCTTATTTAAATAGAGCATCCTTTGCATATACCCGCTGGATGCCAACTCAATGATGTGTGGCGGTTCTGGAACTTACTATACTTATTTGTAAATGAAACACCAACAGGTTCCAGTTAACAAATTCAGGACATCAAGTTCCCACTGTTAGTTTGCAGTAAAACAGCTAAGAAATCAATACAATGGCTCACATTGTTCCCACTCTGTGGCGTAACCTTCTTTAATATAACCCCAAATGTCACCCAGTCTATTTCTTCCAGCTTCTCTCTGGCCATCTTTTCCTTGATCTGAGACAGTCTGATCAGTTTTCGGCCGGTCATTTTCTTGTTCATTTCTGTGGAGGATACTCGAGGTCGCCTGGGTTAAGAAACTAATGATTAGTAATTATGATTCTAATAAAAAATTAACTGGCATCTTAGCAGGTGGTAAGGGAGTGTGATGGTCAGAAACCTCTACAGTACCTGTTCTTGGGAAGCTTAGTAATATAGTATGACCAAGGCATCCATTTTTTCAGCAAATAAATAAATATATATATATATATTTTGGCACAATTTCTGCTGTGAAATTGTAGTGGCGCAATTTCGGCTCACTGCAGCCTCCACCTCCCAGGTTCAAGTGATTCTCCTGCCTCAGCCTCCTGAGTAGCTGGGACTACAGGCACCCACCATCACACCCAGCTAATGTTTGTATTTTTAGTAGAGATGGGGTTTTGTCATGTTGGCCAGGGTGGTCTCAAACTCCTGGCCTCAAGTGATCTGCTCGCCTTGGTCTCCCAAAGTGTGGGGATTACAGGTGTAAGCCACCACGCCTAGCCTCTAAGATAATTTTTAAAGCTAGGTTTGCCTTTCTTTGGATATAGATCTAGGGTTTATATAGAATACAAGAATCCTTTAAGCTCTTAAATTATGTAAATTTTAATATTCTTCTGAAAACAATCCTTTTTTACTTTATTACAAAACCATGAATTGATATTCATAAATAAGACATTTAAATTTCATCAATTATGCAAGAATTTCACAGGTTCTACTATTCTAATAGAATTTTTTTAAAAGACAACATTTTGACATATAGTAAAGGCTTTTGAATGTAGCTTCTATTAATATATTCTTGTTCCTAATGACTGGTCAAAAAACTTAGGGTTATTCCCATTTGTTTCATCTTTGATTGCATTACATATTTGCAGATGAGAAAAGACACTCAGAGGAAAACATGCTTCTTCACTATTTCATGAGTCTTCTGGAACAGAAAGTCCCAGAGCTAAGTTTGAACAATGAAGAATATTCAGGAAGCAAAACATTGACTTCAGTGGAAAAATTCTTTCCTTTGTCTGATTTCTGTGATTGTGGTGTGGTAAGTGCCCCGCTCGCCCCAAGTTACTTAAGGGTGTATGTCAGCTACCTGAACCCTGAAGGCCAGGTAGTGGGCCACAGCCATGGTGCCCAGCCGAAGAGCAGATGTCCCTGAGAACCCAACCATTCTGGAGCATATTTGGGAACACACCAAGAAAAAAGTCTCATCACACATACACAGTAGGCAAACAGCTTAGAGGAGTCTTAACTAGAGCAATTAGATGAGAAAGAAATAAAGGGCATCCGAATTAGAAAAGAAGTCAAAGTATCCCTGTTTGCAGATGATAGGATCTTATATTTGGAAAAACCTAAAGACTCCACCAAAAAACTATTAGCACTGATAAACAAATTCAATAAAGTTGCAGGATACAAAATCGATATTCAAAAATCAGTAGCATTTCTATATGCCAACAACCAGCAATTTGAAAAAGAAATCCAGAAAGTAATCCCATTTACAACTGCTCCAAATGAAACACCTAGGAACACACTTAACCAAAGAAGTGAAAGATCTCTACAATGAAAACTAAAAAACATTGATTCAAGAAATTAAAGAGGATCCAAATATGGATCCAAATATGGAATATGGAATCCTTAAAGAGGATCCAAATACAGAAAAATAGCCCATGTTCACGGATTGAAAGAATCAAGGTTGTTCAAATGTCCATACTATCCAAAGCAATCTAGAGCGTCAGTGCAATCCCCATCAAAGTTCCAATGACAGTCTTCACAGAAATAGAAAAAACAGTCCTAAAGGTACATGGAACCACAAAAGACCCCAAATAGCCAGAGCAATCCTGAGCAAAAAGAACAAAACTGGAGGAATCACAGTGCCTGACTTCAAATTATACTAAAGCTATAGTAACCAAAACAGCATGGTACTGGCACAGAGAACCCAGAAATGAATCCATAAATCTGCAATGAACTCATTTTCAACAAAGGTGCAAAGAACATACACTGGGGAAAGGACAGTCTCTTCAACAAATGGTGTGGTGAAAACTGGATATCCATATGCAGGAGAATGAAACTAGACTTCTATCTCTTGCCATATACAAAAATCAAATCAAAATGTATTCAAGAGGCTGGGCATGGTGGCTCATGCCTGTAATCCCAGCACTTTGGGAGGCCGAGGCAGGTGGATCACCTGAGGTCAGGAGTTTGAGACCAGGCTGGCTAGCATGGCACTTTCTACTAAAAATACAAAAATTAACCAGGCATTGTGGTGTGTGCTTGTAGTCCAAGCTACTCGGGAGGCAGAGGTTGCAGTGAGCTGAGATCACGACACTGTACTCCAGCCAGGGCAACAGAGCGAGACTGTCTCAAAAAAAAAGATTAAAGACTTAAATCTAAGTCTTGAAACTATGAGATTACTAAAATAAAACATTGGGGAAACTCTCTAGGACATTGGTCTTGGCTAAGATTTGTTGAGTAGTAACTCATAAGCACAGGTAACCAAAGCAAAAATAGACAAACGAGCAGATCTCCCAAACAATCTTGCTGCCATCCAGGAGTGCCTTACATGTAAGTCTGAGTCATTCTTTCACTTTTGGATCCTTCCCAGTTTTGAGGAAACCTTTTTTTTTTTTTTTTTTTTTTTTGAGATAGGGTCTTGCTCTGTTGTCCAGGATGGAGCGCAGTGGCACAATCTTGGCCCACTGCAGCCTGGACCTCCCCACTCAGCCTCCCAAGCAGCTGGAACTAGAGGCGCATGTCACCACACCAGGCTAAATTTTGTTTCTGTAGAGATGGGGTTTTGCCCTGTTGCCCAGGCTGGTCTCAAGCTCCTGAGCTCAAGCAATCTACCCTCCTCAGCCTCCCAAAGTGCTGGGAATACAGGTGTGAGTCACCATGCCCAGCTAGGGAAAGGTTCTTCTATACAGCCCAGGGTTTTCTCTGTAACAGTGAGTTAATAGATTACAAAAAAAAAAAAAAAAAAAAAGCTCCAAAATCTAAAACTTTCTAAGCACAAACATGACACTCAAAGGAAATACTGTAGCATTTCGGATTTTGGATTTTAGATTTGGGATTCTTACCCAGCAATTCTATATAATGTAAATATTCCAGAATCCAAAATCCAAAACAGTTCTGGTCCCAAGCATTTTGGATAAGGGATCCTCAACCTGTGTCGGGGAATTTCTATGAATATGTCCTTTAGAGTATTTTTAGGGTCTGAGGTTCATGTATAACAATGACAAAGAGACTCAAACAATTCTGTAATCCCTTAAATTTAAAAGCCACTCAGAAGCTTTTGCTGAGTAGTTTAAGTCTCTTTTATCTCAATTTTGATTCACATGTGCAATAAACGCCCACCAGCAGCAACATGGTTCAATACCCGTATGGAGCTTCAAGTGGGCCATGGCTGGGGCAGGCAGTAGCATCTCAGGGAGGGGCAATTCTCTACCTTGAGAATGAACCCTGCTGCCCCCTCAATGAAAACCACAGCTTCTACTGCTGTATTCTATTTCTCAGACTGTGTCTCAGATGTAATTAAGACATAAATACATTCTTCAGTTTTGGAGAATACCAAGTCTTTACAAGACACTTCTTTTTTGTTTGTAGAAACAGGGTCTTGCTGTGTTGCCCAGGCTGGAGTGCAGTGTTATGATCATAGCTCACTGCAGTCTTGAACTCCTGGGCTCACGTGATCTTCCTGCCTCAGCACTCCCCCTACCCCACAAGTAGCTAGGACTACAGGTGCATGCCACTGCGTCCAGCTAATTTACTTTTTGTAGAGATGAAGTCTCACTCTGTTGCACCAGCTAGTCTCGAGCTTCTGACTTCAAGCAATCCTCCTGCCTTGGCCTCCCAAAGTGCTAGGATTGCAGGTGTCAGCTACCACACCCAGCCTTATAACACACTTTTATTGTATGTTGGCAACACTCGTTCTTCTCTGCCTAATAATATATACTTTAAGAGCTTAGCAGTTTCAGTTGTTGGCTGATGTTTAGACTGACAAGGTTTAAGAGTTTTAGAGGGTTTCACTTGGTTCCTCAAATGGACTGTGTGAAAAGCAATCCAGTCTCACAGTAAGGATTACTGTTCTGCTCTGGGGTTATCCAGATGTAATGATGCAGTGGAGTAGTGATACAGAGTATAGATAATTAAAAAAATAAAAATAAAGTAAAAAGCCATAAAAGTCCAGGATTTGAATATAGCTTTTAATTGAACTGAGCTTGGAATATATTCCTATTTTAACAGGCTATCTTAAATTTCTCCCCATAACAGATGCAAAGAATATAAATTTGCCTTAAAAAGGCTATTAGAAAGAAAAACGGCAGCTGGGCATCACGCCTGTAATCCCAGCACTTTGGGAGGCCGAGGCAGGTGGATCACCTGAGGTCAGGAGTTCTAGACCAGCCTGGTCAACATAGTGAAACCCCATCTCAACTAAAAATACAAAAAAAAATTAGCCAGGCATGGTGGCAGGCACCTGTAATCCCAGTTACTTGGGGGGCCAAGGCAGGAGAATTGCTTGAACCCGGGAGGCAGAGGTTGCAGTGAGCTGAGATTGCGCCACTGCACTCCAGCCTGGGGGACAAGAGCAAGACTTTGTCTCAAAAAAAAAAGTTAAAAAAGAAAAATGGCATAGCTATTTTTCTTAACATCAATTACAAGAATCAATAGAAACAGAAAAAATGATCCTAAAATTTATATGGAACCACAAAAGACCCAGAAGAGCCAAAGCAATCCAGTAATTGCTCAATTGCATAAATATTATCCTGGTTAAACTCTCTGTGTATTTAAAAATAGTCTAAATTATACCTCAAAAGAGATGGGGAAAAATTTTAAAAGTCTGTTTCCGTCTGTCAATTTCTGATTAAATATACTACCATTTGTCCATTTCTTTTTATAGATACATATTCTTTGTTGATTATGTACACAAGAAAAAGTCTTTCTTAAACATTTTATATGCAACTGTACTTAGTCAAACCCAGGGCTACTGCTAGTCTTACGGTGGTGTTTTGTAGAGTTCAAAAGCTGCTGGTGTTTTGTGGATCCCGACGTACAAACACAGTACTTCTAAAAGACACGGAGAGGCACAAAAAGCTATGCAGTGGCACATATGAATAGATGATATAGCTACTGACCTGAGCCGCAGGCCGGAGAAGGCTTCCACACAGATGGGTTGAGCCGCTTCCCCAGAGCTTCCTGGGGTCCCCACCATTTGACCTCTAGTTATCCCACTAGGTTTGTTCTGAGAAATAGTCTGGAGTGGTTGGGAGGGTGCACTTGTCATCCTTGAAGATGAGCTTTTGGGCTCTAGAAAATTAACACAATTAATGAAAAGGCAACCACACAGATAATCACAAAATTTATTTTTACAGATTTGTTCATTTGAGACAGGCACTCACTGTGTCACCCAGGCAGGAGTGCAGTGGCGTGATCTGGGATCACTGCAACCTCCATCTCCTGGGTTTAAGCGATTTTTGAGTAGATGGGACCATAGGTATGTACCACCATGTCCGGCTAGTTTTTGTATTTTTTGTGGAGACGGGTTTTACCATGTTGCCCAGGCTGGTCTTGAACTCCTGAGCCCAAGCAATCTACCTAGGCCTCCCAAAGTGCCGGGATTATAAGCGTGAGCCACTGCACATGAGCACAGGCTGAACTGTTCTTTTTTTTTGAGATGGAGTTTCACTCTTGTTGCTCAGGCTGGAATGCAGTGGCACGATCTCGGCTCACCACAACCTCCGCCTCCCAGGTTTAAGCGATTCTCCTGCCTCAGCCTCCCAAGTAGCTGGGATTACAGACATGCGCCACCATGCCCAGCTAATTCTGCATTTTTAGTAGCAACGGGGTTTCTCCTTGTTGGTCATGCTGGTCTCGAATTCTCAACCTCAGGTGATCCGCCTGCCTCGGCCTCACAAAGTGCTGGGATTATAGGCGTGAGCCACCGCACCTGGCCAGGATTGTTCCTTTTTTAAAGCAACACATGCGATAATCAAATCCTGAGAGCAAAGCATGCCCACGATATCATTTCTTGGCCTTACAGTCAACAGCACTTTCTCTGATAACAACGTTCTACATTGGTGCTGTCCAATACAGTAGTAGCTACCAGACACAGGCGGCCATCAGTCACTTAAATGTGACCCCGTGCTTTTAAGGAAATATATTTCTAATTACATTTAATCTAATTTAAACTTAAATATCCACATGTGGCTAGTGGCTGCTGTCCTAGACAGTGCCACTCTAAAATACTGTTTCTCTATGCAATGATGTTTACTGAATATTCATCAAAATACAGAGCACTGGGGCAGATTCTCAAAGGGAGGAAAAGACCTCCTTCCAAATGAGTTATTAGTGGAGATCTGTGTACAGTTCAAATTCTGCTTTAAGAAAATCCAGGCCAGACGTGGTGGCTCACACCTGTAATCCCGGCACTTTGGGAAGGTAAGGAGGGCACATCACTTCAGGTCAAGAGTTCAAGACCAGCCTGGCCATCATGAAGAAACCCTGTCTCTACTAAAAATACAAAATTAGCTGGCTGTGGTGGCATGTGCTACTCGGGAGGCTGAGGCAGGAGAATTGCTTGAATCCAGGAGGCGGAGGTTGTAGTGAGCCCAGATCATGCCACTGCACTCCAACCTGGGTGACACAGTGAGACTCTGTCTCAAAAATTAAAAAAAAAATAAATAAATAATAAAAATTCCAAAGCTAGCTCCCCTTTTCTTCTTTCTTGTTTCATTTCATTCCATTCCATTTTATTTCTGGGGCCAAGGAGAGTTAGGGGTCTGGTATTCTATTCACTATTGCTTCATTAAATATCCCTGGTGGAGTTACTTTTCATATTTTAGAAGTGTTTGATAATTCTCCGGAAGGTCAGACACTGGGGTATTTTTCTTAATAAAATATCACTCTTTCGTAAGATTGTTGTTTGCTCTCAAAGGGACTTTGGATCCCTGCTCTCCCACTAGGGGCCAGGGTGACCCTAGAACTTTAGAACCTAGAGGCCAGGCCCATTCCCCACCCCTCAAAACCAAACTTTGGACATTATGTAATGCAACACCTTAGTAATGCCAAAGGTCCTGAGGGGATGGATGCTACTCCTGAATGGATATGTGAATATATAACTTGCTGTCAGATTAATATGAACACTCAGGCGAAAGTAGTTCTCTACTACTGTGGCACAGACCCATGCTACTCAAAGGGGCCCTTCCAAACACATGCAGCCAATGAAACGCTGTGTCCTCCAACCCGTGTTCTATCAGGACCACCTTGTCTTATGTCTCCTGGCAATACAAGAAAACCAATACATAGTGCAGAAATCCTTTTCATTGTTGCTTTGCGCATATACATGTGTGTGCTGAAATAGGACTGTATTTGAACAGCATCCTATACTCCTGGCAAATAAGTCGTTTCTAAAAAACAGCCCTTTTGGTTTAATACAACCTGGCTTCAAATAAAATGACCATTTTCTAAGGAAATAACCTCACAAGCTTAAAGAATGAGAACCTGACCAGTGGCTTTCCTTGTGACAATCCTGGTAAAACTATGAGACTACAGAGTTAACAAAAAAATTCAACCGTTAAGTCCTTAGTAAATAGCTACTCTGTACCTACGGATTTTCTTTTTTTCACACAGGGTCTTACTCTGTGGAAGAGGATGGAGTGCAGTGGCATGATGACAGCTCACTCTAGCCTCAACCTTCTGAGCTCCAATGATCCTCCCACCTCAGCCTCTCAGGTAGATGAGACTATAGGCAAGCACCACACCTGGCTAATTTGTTTATTTACTGTAGAGATAGGGTCTTGCTATACAACCCAGGCTGGTCTCAGACTCCTAGGATCAAGCAATCCTCCCACCCCGTGCCTTGGCCCTAAGGATTTTCTAGGCACTCTGAGATCTAGAGGAAGAACACAAAACAGATCACGTGGCTCCCATTCCCAAGAAACTGACTTTCTTTCTCAATGGGGAGATAAGACAGACCAAAAGACACAGACACCCACACACACACGAACACATACAACAGTGCCAAGATATTGAGGCCTCAAGTACCACACCTGGAGGTGAAGCCTTTGGTGTCTGAGCCACCCGCTTGGTTCTTGGTAGCGCAGGGACATCAAGCTCCGCAGAAAAGCATGTTGACTCCTGAATTCTCTGAACTCTCTTCTCCTTAAGAGGCGGCCGTGGAGACTTCTCTACTTCATTAAAAGTAAAATAAGTGAGTAAAAACCCATTCAGAAAGAGGTTCAAAGGGCTGTTTGAACAGGAGTTGGATGCAGAAATAATGTGATAATTTCTTAATGACAGAAATGCACACGATTGCCAGAATGACAGTCTTCTTACCAGGGGATTTTTGCAGACGGGCTGGGCTTGCTGTCTGTTTAATTGTTGTTAGTTTTAGCTGTTCTTGTAAGGACTTCATTTGCTCTTGCAAATTCCTTAATTCCTCTAGGAAATGAAAATATGTTAATTTAAGAACCAGGCAGGAGGAAACATTCTACATGACAAAAATGCTGGCAATATTTTTGTTATCCACTCCCTGTCCCAACACCTTGAGACCCACGATAAAATCACATACCCAAAGCTCATGATTAACTTTTGTACTTCAAAGAGGTCCCTTAGAGAAACACAAATTTTATTTAAAGTAATGAAGCACCAATAGTCAAGCTAGTTATAAATCTGTACTATTAAGAGATATCAGATACAAATCCACAGTTAACAAGTGTTTAGGACTTGAGAAAAAATTATAGGCCAGGCATGGTGGCTCGTGCCTGTAAGCACAGCATTTTGGGAGGCTGAGGCAGGAGGATCGCGTGAGCCCAGGAGTTCGAGACCAGCATGGGCAACATAGGGAGATCCTGTATCTACAAAAACTGAAAAAACTAACAAACAAACAAACAAAAATTAGCTGGGCATGGTGGTGCACGCCTATGGTCCCAGTTACTAGGGAGGCTGTGGCAGGAAGATCACTGGAGCCTGGGAGGTGGAGGCTACAGTGAGCCAAGATCGTACCACTGCACTCCAGCCTGGGTGACAGAGCAAGATTCTGTCTAAAAAAAAAAAAAAAAAAAAAAGTTATATTTATTTCATAAATTGGATATCATAATTAATATGATAAATGCTGGCTTCTGTATTAGAAGAAACAGCCAACCACTGAATTTTATTATAGCTTAAAGATGTATGAGATGCCAGGAATAAGAAAAGAATATGTGTCAAAGCTTCTGTTCAGGAATGCTCTGCTCAAATAGATACGTGGCAGCTTTGCAGCCCTGTCTCTGGCTCCACATTCCACATAAATATCAAAGTACTACTATTCCGTAAGAAACATGAAAAGTTTCAGAGGCATTCCGTACAGGATCCATTGCAGCTGGCTGACACTGAGTCTGTAGTTTGTGCTGAAATGCTGGCCTTAAACATTTCATCTATCAACTGGTATAATTTTCTTTCTTTTTTTCTTTTTTGACAAAGTCATTTATCTCTACCCTGGAATCAGCAGCTATTTTGATGACAACTATCAGATTGGTGGTCTTCATCCAACTTATCCGAAAGAAATAAGGAAGGCAAGTAGTTAGGGCACCTTGCAACTCTTCATTTGTTTTCTCTCGACTGGGGGCAGGAGCAGGGAGGACCCTCTGTTCAGCTGACTGTGATGCAGGAACTTCTTCATCTGTGAAGTCCTCCATATCTCCAAAGAGAGTGGCCAAATTTTCTTTTTCATCTTTGGTCTTTCCTGTTTCTCCATCATCAGCTTCTTCTGTATAAGATTCACCGTCGCCGTCGGCATCAAAGAGCTCATCAAATGCGTCGGGCTCACCATTTTCCTGGGTCAAGAAGTTACTTTCTTCTGAATTACAATCCAAGGCTGACTCATTTTCTTCCAGCAATGCGGTCAGCAGAGACAGATTGTCTTCCTCCTCTAGGGAAAAAGAAGAGAAAGGACAGAGAATAAGCACAGCTGATTCCAAACATTCAACTTTAACAAGGCAATTTAAATAACCCCACAGGAGGTAAGAGAAACTACCTAATGGGTACAATGTTCATTACCTGGGTGATGGGTTCAATCATACTCCAAACCTCAGCATCACACTATACACCTCTGTAACAAACCTGAATCAAAAATGAAAGCTGAAACTGGAAAAAACAAACAAACAAAACAACAACAACAAACCCTACAGATGCACCATTTTGCCTGGTCTTTGTTCTTGTCTCTATCTTTCCTGTCCCCAGGTGCTTCTTAGGGGACACTGGTCTAAGAAGGAGCCGATACTGCTGAGTAGAGTGGGCCAGCCACAGGGCTAAATGTCCTTACACATTCCACTCCAATCAATGAGAGAACTTCCCGCACACCAACTTCCATGAAATTCAACCAACAAGGGAATAATTTCAAAACACCAAACATCGATTTAGGCTTTAGATGTATATAATTTCTGACCTTTAAGTTATCTGAGATTTAAAAAAAATAGATACAAACTATATAAAAAATACTAAGATCCCATCACTCAGAATTAGCCATCATTAACATTTTGTTGTTTGCTTCTTGCCTTTAACATTAAATAACACCTTCTAGATGAAGTCATGCCAAATCTTAACTCCTGACCACTGCCCCCAATTCCCATTGTAATCACTTTCATAATTTCGAGGCATCATTCCAGTCCATTTTTATGCTTTTACATAAATATATAGGCAGTCACAGTTAATATATATTACATGGTTTAAAAAATATTTACATAAATATTCCACACTGCACTACTCTGCATTCTGGGTTCATTCAACATTGCTTGTAAGATTAACCCAAATCAAAACATATAGTTCTAGCCAAGCACGGTGGCTCATGCCTGTAATCCCAGCACTTTGGGAGGCCAAGGCGGGAGGATCACCTGAGATCAGGAGCTCAAGACCAGCCTGGCCAAGAAAGTGAAACCCCGTCTCTACTAATAATACAAAAATTAGCCGGGTTTGGTGGCCCATGCCTGTAATCCGAGCTATTCAGGAGGCTGAGGCAGGAGAACTGATGGAACCTGGGAGGTGGAGGTTGCAGTGAGCCGAGATTGTGCCACTGTACTCCAGCCTGGGTATAGGGCGAGCCCATCTGAAAAACAAACAAAAACCCCCATGTAGTTCTAGTTTATTTCTTTTCATTGCTATATTGTATCCTATAGTAAGACTGTGTTACACCTTACTCCATTTTCCAAAAAAGGACAATATGGGCTATTTCTAATTTTCCCCCACTACTAAATATGCTGTAATCATGTATCCGTCTTCTTGCACATGTGTTTCTTGGGAATATCTATCAGAAATGGAATTGCTGCATTGCTGGGTATCCACGTTTTCCAATTTTGCTAGATGCTGCCAAATTGTTTTCAAAGTGGATGCACTCTTGAAATGTCATCATTCATCTGGGGTAATACCCGAGGTTCGTTGCCTCACGCAAAGGAAATCATGGACGCTGACACCCAAGAAGTGAGGTTAAGTGCAGAGGTTTAATAGGCAAAAGAAAGAGAAGAGCTCTCAGCAGCAGAGAGGAGTCCCAGAAAAATTGGTTGCCGCTTCCATGGCGAAATGCATGGGGTTTCATAGATGAGCTTGAGGACGCAGTGTCTGATTTACATTGGACATGAAAGATTGGCTGGACTAGGTATGCATAGGGTGGAAAACCTGGCTACCCCACCCTAATCTTTTATTATGCAGGTGGTTCTCTACTTGGCCAGCTGCCATGCTGCCTGTTTCTTTACTGTCCACGTGGTTGACAAAGGGGCCGCCATGTTGAACATGCCTGGCCCCCAGGGAGCCTTTTCCTATTGGCACAGCTGCAGGTATTCACCCGTGCAAATTACTAGCTTGCTTTTCTATGTCTGCAGTTTGATTTTTCAGGCTGGCCTTTGTTAGAAATTACTTGGGGGCTGCTTTTTGTTAAAAGGGAAATTCTGCTGAGGACACTGTTGCCCTTACTATCTCCCTAAATAATTGCTATCTCCCATATCACTCTCACTAGTGCTGTACACAAGGGCCACTTCTCCCCACCACCTCATCAATATCTGATGTGTCACTTAAATTTTTCTGCCAGTCTGATGGACGATGTAAAAAGATTTGCATTTCTTGGATTACTGGTGAGGTTAAGAATTGCTTACGTTTATTTGCCAGTCAGATTCCTTCTTTCTTGATTTGTCTATTTTCTTTGCTCTTTCCCCGCCATTTGGGCACTATCTGTTTATAAAATCAGAGGTATTTAATGGAAAAATATTAAGGGTATCTGACCTACTCTCCTTGTCTGAAATTCAGGGGCTAGAGTCTGAGACGGTGAGGGATTGTTCAGGATCACATGGAGAAACAGATCAGTGCAGGAGCTGGGTCAATAAGGAATCTCTAGATCAACAAACCAATGTCCTTTCCACCACTCTACAATCCCTTACCGGAACGAAAGAGCCAGCAGCCAAACTTCAGGCCTAGAATCTGATGGCGGGGCCTAATGCTCAGAGTAAGAAGTTGTATAAGGATTAGCTTGAGTTGCTTAGTCCACAAAGACTCCAAGACTGCACAGTGCAAGAGAGAAGAGACCAGGCAGTGCCCTGTGCTCTAGGTGAGAGTGCCACATGCCTCCAAGGAAGCCCAGAGGCCTCCATCATTTCTTGTTCCCATCTGCCAAAGAGGGCACACCCCCAGAAGAGGCTCTGGCTCACCCCACTGGGGGGCGCAGGTGGAAAATGCTGCCTGGGGACCCCATACCATTCACTTCGAACCCATCTTCTTTCACAAGAGAACCAGGGCTAATCCCATGGTGACTCACAACCCCGTTTACCTGTCACGGTCAAAAATCATGTCTTCTCTGTATTACACTGACTCAATCTCCCAGCCTCTTTGTTCTCAAACCCCTGGGACGTGAAATCTACTACCAGCATGTTTCCCGGATCCCCAGTGGCTCTTACAGCAGAAATCTGGCTACCCCTGGAACCCTCTCGAATGGAAAGCGTGTAATAGTTCGCACCTCACATGGCAATGTCTGGAATAGTGTTCGGCATGTATTAGGCATGCAGTCATTATTTGTTGATCAACTTCAGGGTCTTGATGTCTTCTTCATCACTGTCACTTTGGAACGATTCACTCTTCTTTCAGATCACAGCTCTCTGAAGTTCATGACACCAGATTCTGGCCTCAAGAACCCCTCATGGCACTGTCATGCGCTGATCATCGTGTGTGTATCATGCAATGCCCCCCGGTCCTCCCTCCATCTCTACTGCTCTCCCCCTCCTGGGGCACTTCAACCTCCACAAGGATGATCCAGCCCACATCTTGGTCGCTGGGTTTCTCATCCACCGCCCATCTTAGCTACCCACTCCCATAGTGACTCCAACTCATCACAGCACAGCACAACTGACCTCTGAGCGTCCCTCTGCGATCCCACTTCCTATCCTTTCAGCCTGCTCACTCTAGTATTCACACCCAGCAGCTCTTCAGCTTCATCCACATGTCTAATCCATCAGCCTACCTACAATGTGTTTCCTGTCCATCACCCCCTGCCCCTAATGCCCTCCCTGTGGATCCATGTTCAACACCATCATCACTGCCTTCTAAAGACTCAGTTCCCTGGCTGGTGAATGGTCCTGGAGAAAGACTCGCTACCAGGTTGACTGGTCTTTTTTGTTTATTTATTATTTTTTCAAGACAAGGTCACCCAGGCTGGAGTGCAGTGTCACGATCTTAGCTCACTGTAGCCTCAAACTCCTGGGCTCAAGCGATCCTCTTGCCTTACTTAGCCTCCCAAGCAGCAGGAACTAGAGGTGCACACCACCATGCCCAGCTTATTAAATTTTTTTTTTGTAGAGATGGGGTCTTGCCATGTTGCCCAGGCTGGTCTTGAACTCCTGGCCTCAAGTGATGCTCCTGCCTCGGCCTCCTAAAGTGCTGGGACTACAGGCATGATCAATAAGACCCTTAGCTAACTGTAAACTTTTGCACACCCATAACAAACAGGCATTCAGCACTGCTTAAAGATTCCCACACGTCCCCAATCCATTCGCTTTCCCAGGCTCTGACCACTTCACACTGTCTCTCCTCAAACCTCCTATGCCCACTCCCCACTCTTTACTCTTAGCTGCTGATCTTGTTCAGAGTAGATCATCAAATAACCTTTTTATTTTTAATTTTTTTTGAGACAGAGTTTTGCTCTTGTTGCCCCGGCTGGAGTGCAATGGCGTGATCTCGGCTCACTGCAATCTCCACTTCCCGGGTTCAAGTGATTCTCCTGCCTCAGCCTCCCGAGTAGCTGGGACTACAGGCATGCGCCAACATGCCTGGCTAATTTTGTATTTTTAGTAAAGACAGAGGTTTCTCCATGTTAATCAGGCCGGTCTCGAACTCCCGACCTCAAGCGATCCACCTGCCTTGGCCTCTCAAAGTGCTGGGATTACAGGCGTGAGCCACAGCACCCAGCCCTTGGCTTCTATTTTACGGAAAAAATAGATGCAATCAGACTTCCTCATCCTTCACTCCCAACTCTGAACGTATCTTCTCTGCTTTCCCTCCTAGGACTAAGTATCTCGTGCTATTCAGCCAATTCTTCCACTTCCACTCTTACACGGGGTCCCACTCCTCAGCTCCTCAAGGACTTCATTCTACAATTACCACCTCTCTGGCTCCTGCATCCCCAATTTCTCCCTCTCCTCGGAAGCACTCCTGTCAGCATACAAAGACATTGCAGTGTCTCCAATCTACTAACTACCCGTTTATTGTTTTGTTATCTTGCTCCCTCCACTAAAATATAAGCAGGAACACTGTTCAACAGTATATCCCAAGTACCATACACTTTCCAATTTCCTCTACACCAGCCAAATTGTGAAGCCATGCCAATCAAATGAGATTTTCTTACTAAACATTATGATTCCTTTTTCCTCTTTTTTTTTTTTTTGGAGACGGGGTCCTGCTCTGTCATCCAGGCTGGAGGTGCAGTGGTAGGATCTCGACTCAATGCAACCTCCGCCTCCCAGATTCAAGTGATCCTCCAGCCTCAGCCTCCTGAGCAGCAGGGATTACAGGCACATGCCACCACACCAGGTTAATTTTTGTAGTTTCAGTAGAAATAGGATTTCACTATGCTAGCCAGGCTGGTCTTGAACTCCTGACCTCAGGTGATCCACTCACCTTGGCCTCCCAAAGTGCTGGGATTACAGGCATGAGCCACCACTCCCAGCCTAAACATTATGATTTTTTTTTTCTTGACCTATACTGTTTCCAGATAGATACTATGATTTCTTTTTTTTTTTTTGAGATGGAGTCTCGCTCTGTGCCCGGGCTGGAGTGCAGTGGCTGGATCTCAGCTCACTGCAAGCTCCACCTCCCGGGTTCACGCCATTCTCCTGCCTCAGCCTCCGAGTAGCTGGGACTACAGGCGCCCGCCACCTCGCCCGGCTAGTTTTTTCTACTTTTTAGTAGAGACGGGGTTTGACCGTGTTAGCCAGGATGGTCTCGATCTCCTGACCTCGTGATCCGCCCATCTCGGCCTCCCAAAGTGCTGGGATTACAGGCTTGAGCCACCGCGCCCGGCAGATACTATGATTTCTTAGAGAACATGTGTCCATTCACCTTTTATTTTCATGTCAATCTCATAGCAAAAAGTGATGCTTTGTATGATATAACCTGCCCTGTAGGCAATTTGCCAATTTTAAGAAACAGGAAACTACCATGATACCATCGGGCAATGAGTTTCACATAAGGAATAACCCCTTATCTGAGGGTTTATTTTCTGTGGTTTTGATTTTCCATGGTCACTGTGGTTGAGGACAGTACAATGGATATTTTGAGAGTGCAATAGATACTTTGGAGATAGACCACATTCACATAACTTTTATTACAGTATATTGTCATAATTGTTCCATTTTATTATTGTCCATTTTATTATTGTTATTGTTATGGCCTAATTCATAAATTATACTTTATCACAGGTATGTATGTACAGGAAAAAACGCAGCAAGCCTAGGGTTTCGTACCATCCTCGGTTTCAGGCATCGGCCGGGAGTGTTGAAACACATCTCTCAGGGGCAACAGGGGGCCACTGTACATCACAGTGTGAGGAATTTCAAGTTTTTTTTTAAACGGCAAAGTGTAATACGTTTGAATTTTTAAAAAAAATCCAGTTTCAGATTATGAGTTCAATTATGCAACTAGATCTCTTCACAACCAGCACAATCATTTTAATTTTTTAAAAATGGAAATGAGGTCTCACTCTATTGCCCAGGCTGGTCTTGAACTCCTGGGCTCAAGCAATCCTCCTGCCCCGGCCTCCCAAAGTGCTGAGATTATAGGTGTGAGCCACTGCACCCGGCCCAGTACAATCATTTTAGATGATTGCTAATTAGTGTAACACCTCTTTTCTAGGTAAACATTTTGTGTACACCCCTTGCAAAATGAACAAAATTAGAAAGGATTATATTAATAAAAACTTAAGTCAGAGCTACACTAAAATTGCTTCAACAGATTTCATTATCAAATGTAAATTCTGAAGTCAGACCGCCTGGTTTAAAGCCCTGCTCTGCCAGCTTGAACTGTGAGAAGTTACTAAACATCCCTGTTTTCCTGCCTATAAAATATGTTTGCCCCAGGACTGAATCAGTTAATTTCCATAAGAATCTTGGAGCAGTGCCTGGCCCACTGTACACCTACCAGCTGTTGTAATTATGAAAGACAATCACTGTTGCCAGAAGAAATCTCATCTGATAAAAGCAAGTAACATTCAGTGACCTCTGTGAGATGTGCGATTGCTTCAGAACCTCTAAGACAATACCTGAGGGCTGGGGAGCATTTTCACCATTTCACAAGTAGAATA
Source organism: Chlorocebus sabaeus (assembly GCF_047675955.1). Taxonomy (NCBI): domain Eukaryota; kingdom Metazoa; phylum Chordata; class Mammalia; order Primates; family Cercopithecidae; genus Chlorocebus; species Chlorocebus sabaeus. The sequence continues at coordinate 13,326,794 of NC_132912.1, read as the reverse complement.
AACAACAAGTCCATGGACAAAAGGGTAGTTTTCCTTGAAACAGAGAAACAGAAAATTGCCAGGCCTTACCATCCATGCCGTCAAGAGGACAGTTGTGACAGGAAACTTCAAAGGAGGCTCAGGTGCCCAGGAGATGAGCAATGTAGAATCTTGGCTGTGTGAAATCAATATTAGAAACGTCACTTTCAATTCTTCTCTTTTGCTCACAACACACACCTCCAACAAACCCAGAATCCTACCACTCCTCTGGGCTCTAACCTCAGAATTCATCCAGAATCTGACCACGTCTCGTCTCCTCTCTCCACACTGCCAATGCCATCTCCCTCCCTGGATGTAACCAGCTCACTTTTACTTGTCTTTAAACTGAGGTTACAGAAATTCATTGAGATGCAGAGCAGTTTGTATCACACTAGATTACATGGATGAGATAAATTATGAGGAAGAGCTATTGGGGTTGGCTGGGCACGGTGGCTCAACGCCTGTAATACCAGCACTTTGGGAAGCTAAGATGGGCGAAAGTTTTGAGGCCAGAAGTTTGAGACCTGCCTGATCACATAGCAAGACCTGGTCTCTTTTTAAAAAATGACACACACACACGAATTATTGCGGTCGATCTAAATTAGACTATTCTCTCATTTTATTCACTGTAACACACCTGACATCTGCATTATCCACGGCAGCTTACTGTGTGATTCTGCTTAGTCGCAGCCTTAGTGACAATCATGATTTTGATTCAATACTGTCAGCAAAGCACAGAGAAACAGCGTAGCTAATTAAGACAAAGTTGTATCACTGTGCACTTCTCCTTTCATTTAAGATGATTTTTTAAACTGCAAGAAAAAAAGTACAAATTTTTCTAGGCTCTTATTTAACTTACATGTGCTCTTTGGCAAGTTCAAAGTCAAAGAACTAATTACAGTGATTACGGTGCTTTCTTTTCTTTTTTTAGACAGGATCTTGCTCTGTTGCTGGGGCTGGAGTGCAGTGGTGCCATCGGCTCACTACAACCTCCGCCTCCCAGGCTCCAGCGATTCTCCTGCCTCAGCCTTCCAAGTTGCTGGGATTACAAGTGTGCGCTACCACACCCGGCTAATTTTTGAGTTTTTTGTAGAGACAGAGTTTTGCCATGTTGCCCAGGCTGGTCTTGAACTCCTGACATCAAGTGATTCGACTGCCTTGACCTCCCAAAGGCGCTTTTTTTTTTTTTTTTTGGAGACAGAGTCTCTGTCACCCAGGCTGGAGGGCAATGGCGCAATCTCGGCTCACTGCAAACTCCGCCACCCGGGTTCACGCCATTCTCCTGCCTCAGCCTCCCGAGTAGCCGGGACTACAGGCACCTGCCACCAGGCCGGGCTCATTTTTTCTGTTTTTAGTAGAGACGGGGTTTCACCTTTTAAGCCAGGATGATCTCGATCTCCTGACCTTGTGATCCGCCCGCCTCGACCTCCCAAAGTGTTAGGATAACAGGCGTGAGCCACCGCGGGCGGACTTTTTTTTTTTTTTTTTTTTTTTTGAGATGTAGTCTCACGCTGTCGCCCAGGCTGGAGTGCAGTGGCGCGATCTCGGCTCACTGCAAGCTCTGCCTCCCGAGTTCAAGTGATTCTCCTGCCTCAGCCTCCAGGGTAGCTGGGATTACAGGCGCCAGCCAGTACACGCAGCTAATTTTTTGTATTTTTAGCAGAGACAGGGTTTCACCGTCTTGGCCAGGCTGGTCTCTGTGATTCGCCCGCCTGGACCTCCCAAAGGGCTGGGATTACAGGCGTGAGCCACCACGGCTGGTCGCTTTTAAAAAATTCATTCAACAAACATTTCCACGGCCCCCTCATGTGCCACACACTGGGCTATCTACTGGGGAACCTATTGGACAGTAAGCTTCCCGAGGGTTAGGAGCAAACTGTCTTGTTCAAGTCTATAACCTGCCTCGCTTTCCCCCAAAATGAAACTGTGCACCCTCCCTCGCCCTCAAATCCAGGGCCACTGACAAGTACTGTGGTTCCATCTCCAAAACACTGCTCAAATCTACCACTTCTCTCCAACTTCACTGCCAGAACCCTAGGCCAAGCCACCATCAACCTTTCACCCGATGACATTGTTAGCTTTCTATGCTGGTCTCTTTGTCCCCCTGCAATCTATTCTCCATACAACAGCCACAGTAACCTTCCCTTTCCTTAGTAACCTTTTAGGAACATAAATCAGATCATGGGGGTCCCTTCGTTGAAATTCTTTAATGATTTTCCATCGCCCTTATAACAAAAGCTGCAAAGCCTGCGAGGCGATGATACATATTCTCTCTCCCTTTCCAAGCTTTCTACTCCCTTACTTTTTCCACAATCCACCACGTCCAATTCTACCCACCCAGACACCCAAAACAATGCTCCAGCCGGGCCAGCCCGCTTCCACTTTCTGGAACACACTAAGTCGCTTTGAGGTCTCAGGCTCTGTCGGAAGAAAGCTCCCCCCAGGTCCTTCTTGCCCTTCGGTCTCCACTTACTTATCTTTCTGAGACTTTCTGCACGACCCTGAGTCGTCCACTGTCGTGCATTTGTTTATTGCCTGCTCGTCCCTTTAAACTGTAAGCGCCGTGAAGGCAGCGGAAATGTGATCCCAGCCCCGCACACCACCCGCGTTCAATAATCATTAGCAAATCATGAATACGAGAAATCAATGAATGAATGAATGAATAAAAGAAAGCCCAGGCGGCAGGCACTTGGCAAGCACTTAAAAGGCTGCTTTTAAAAAGAAGAACCCGGCTCCTTAGTAGACGGCCGGCAACTCCCAGCCCCCGGCCCGGCCATGCCAGCCCCGCGCGGTCCCGAGCTGCCGCCAAATCCAGATCGCGCCCACCCGAGCTCCCAAGACCCCGCGCCTCTCGCCCTCAGATCCCTTGCAACCCGCGCACAGACGTGCGAGGCGGCCCCGGCCCCGCCGCCCGAGGATCACCCGCATGCCTGGGGCCGGCGCTCCTCACCCGGTGGCCGGACGCCCTCTTGATCCACAGACTAACCCGCCAAAATTCCAACCGGATTCCGCCCCTGCCTTGACATCACACGCACGCGGCTGTGGGGCCACACTGATTGGCTACGTCAGCAAGCCCCAGGCCCTCGCGCAGAGCAATCGGATTGGTTTACGTCATTGGGCGCCCTCTTTGTTGGGGGCAAGGGCACTTCCTGTCGGTAGAAACCAGTCTCCTTTAGGTAAAATAGAGTGTCTGGCGCCCCCTGGTGCCTGGAAGTTTAAGTCGTCCCACCCAGTATTTTTCCTGTGGTCCACAGGTCCCACTCCTGACGCTCTGGGACCGACCGTTCCTTTGTCAGCCTTGTGTCCATTCGAAATGTTTGGGCTCAGGACCAAACAGATCCAGTCCACTTTTACCCTGTCTGACCTTGGGGAAGTGACTTACCTCTCTCAGTTTCCCCTTCACCGTCTGTGCAGTGAGGGAAAGGGTAGATGACATCTTTTACACTGAAACCACCGTTTCCCAAGTAATTCCTGGTCCACAGATTTTTGGGACTTCTAAGGGGCGTCAGGGCTGAAGAGAACTTATCAGCAGACCATATCTTTCACAGAATTTTTTTCAGTAAAATTCAGACCTCTTTAAGTATTTACATTCTAAAAAATAGTGTTTGTACATACTAATAAGAACATAGTTTCTAAATGCAGAATAACATTTAGCTTTTGCATAATTTCAAGGGATTGATAGCAGAAGAGACTTTGACGGACCAAATGACCACTATGAGTCTTCCCACCCCCGCTTTTCCTCCTTGCAGACACTATTCAGGCACTGCAGTTCCCCCACTAATAATCCTTTTGGTGTAAGATCGTATCTCTATCCACTATCTACTTTCATTGTCAGAACGATTAAAATCGACTTTAGGAAGACCGAAGATAAACAGTCCTGATGCCATCTACGTTGACTTTTTTCCTGTGTCCTAATGGAGTATTACTGCTCCATTAATGAGCTCAGCCCTATTATTTACGCCTATATTTAAACCTATATTGGCTCAGGAATAGGAATAAAACCGTTTCTGAGAGCTGCTAGTGTTAAAAATTCATAGTAATAGAGGAACTCTAGCAATCAAGTTGAAAAAGCGTGTTTAAATGCATCACTACATCTAGTTATTTTTTAAAAGCTTCATCATAGATTTATTCTTAGCCATTATGCAGAAATTCCTTGACCAGTTCTGATCAGTACTCCGAAGTTCTCTTCTTCACCTTGACTGTCCACGTCCTCCTTGCATCCAGTTCCATGCAAGGAGTCAGAAACAGAACCAATCTAAACCCGCAAATCTTCCTTAAATGAGGAATCAAGCACTTCTTATTGGAATAAGTGTAGTGGTGATGTTGAGAAAAGAAGTGGAGGTGATTTTGAGAAACAATTAGGCAAAGAGATTTTTAAAAATCCATTGAATGTGGCTTTTCCGCGCCAATAGCGCTCACACCAACATGATGAACGTTCCTAAAACCCACCGGCCTTTCTATACGAAGTGTGGCAAGCACCAACCCCACAAAGTGACACAGTTCACAAAGGACAAGGATTCTCTGTATGCCCAGGGAAAGCGGTGTTATGACAGGAAGCAGAGTGGCCATGGTGGGCTAACTAAGCCGATTTTCCAGGAAAAGGCTGAAACTACAGAAGACTGTGCTAAGGCTTGAGTGCGTTGAGTCCAGCTGCAGCTCTAAGAGAATGCTGGCTATTAAAAGATGCAAAGCATTTTGAACTGGGAGGAGATAAGAAGAGAAATGGCCAAGTGATCCAGTCCTAAGTGTCATGTTTTCTTTTATTATGAAGACAATCAAATCTTGAGTTTATATTTTTAAAACATCTATTGAATGTGGAGATATTAGCGAGAAGGGAGCAGAGAGGCAATGGGGAGATAGGTTTAGGATGACTGTTTCTGATTTATACAATAGGGTAGTTTTTGAGGTTGCGCACTGAAGTAGGAGACACAGGAAGAACGGAACAGGTTTAGGGGAGAAGATAGATTTAGTTTTCTATTTCAGAATGAGAAAGGCACAGTAGCCAACCCCCAGCTTGATCTCCAGATCTGGGGTTCTAAGGAGTGGTCTGTACTCTCCTTAGAATACAAACGAAGGCCAAAAAAGAACAGCTCTGACAGTCATTAACATCTATCTAAAATGAAATCTAAAGCAAAGAGCCCATATTGCAGTGGTCCTTAACCTTTTTTTTGGGCGGTAGAGGGTGTGTATCACAGAGCCCTTTAATATAATAAAAGTGGGCCGGGCACGGTGGGTGGTTCATGTCTGTAATCCCAGAACTTTGGGAGGCCGAAGCGGGCAGATCACCTGAGGTCAGGAGTTCGAGATCAGCCTGGCCAACATGGTGAAAACCCACCTCTACTAAAAAATACAAAAATGAGCCAGACGTAGTGGCGCATGCCTGTTATCCCAGCTGCTCGGGAGGCGGAGGCAGAAGAATCGCTTGAACCCGGGGGTCGGAGGTTGCAGTGAGCCGAGATTGGCCATTGCACTCCAGCCTGGGCAACAAGAGCAAAACTCTGTCTCAAAAAAACAAAAAACAAAACAAAAGAGGCCAAGCCGAGTCCCTCCAGCTCCCTCTGGGAATCAAAATAGCGGCGAGGAAAACCTGGAGCAGTCCCGGGGCCTGAGCTACTGACAGGAGAGGAGAGGGCGGCGGCGGCGGTAGGAGGAGGATGGCGCGGGGTGCTGGCGCCGGTGCCGACGGCGGTGCTGGTGGCGGAGGCGGCGGAGGCGATGGCAGAGGTCCCTGCGGCAGCAGCAGCAGCGGCGGGAGGAGCCTCCGGGTTGGTTGAACTATGGTTGCGGAACCCATGGAACACGAAGGGCAGACTGTGTAATAAACCCTTTAGGATCTTTGCTGTGTAGTTCTTACAGAATGTACAGTCCGTGTCTCTGGCTGCCCCGTCTTTCACACTTCCAGTGGGATGCACTGAAGTAAAGTCTAATGGCCCTGTTCTCATAGAAATGAATGAAAAGAGGCACCTGGATCCAGGTTTGAAGTTTCCTAACGGCCTCTGGGATTATACTCTGGAGAACCCGCAGATGGAATGCCTGAGTGACTGAGGAAAATGGGTGCTAATGCATCTCATTATCTTCATTCATGTTCCCCGAGGGTAGGGGGAAATTCACAGGCCCAGTAGACTTTGATAGGGACGTCATCCTATTCTCAGCAAGGCTGTGGTTGCAAACCAAAATTGTATAGCCTTGACCATGGCAATGAGAAACCACAAGACCAAAAAAAAGAAAAAAAAAAAAAGAGGACTTCTGGCCCTGCCACCTTAATTAAGTGTCAACAATCTGATAGGTCTGCCGATCATGCCAAGCAGATGCGAGAACTCCTCTCTGGGTGGGATGTTAGAGATGTCAATGCTTTAGTCGAGGAATATGAGGGAACGCCAGCATTAAAGGAGCTTTCTCTACAAGCCAGTTTGGCTAGGCCGGAAACCTGGACATTGCAGAAAGGTACGAATGATCTTTATGAGTACAAATATCGTACTGATGTAGATTTCATATTTCAAGAAACTTGTTATCCTGTTCATTGTGCCATTTTGGCAGCAAGGTGTCCATTTTTTAAAACGCTGCTTTCTTCCTCACCTGAGTATGGGGCAGAGATAATAATGGACATCAATACAGCTGGTATTGATATGCCCATGTCTTCTGCTTTGTTCTACTACCTTTATACAGGAGAGTTTGGAATGGAGGATTCAGGGTTTCAAAATGTCGATATCCTTGTTCAGCTTAGTGAAGAATTCCCTTAATGTAGATATGCGTGGACTCTTTGATTACATGTGTTATTATGATGTCGTCCTTAGTTTTTCTTCAGACTCTGAACTGGTTGAAGCTTTTGGTGGAAATCAGAACTGTTTAGATGAAGAGGTCAAAGCCCACAAGGCTGTTATTTCTGCACGGTCCCCATTTTTTCGAAATTTATTACAAAGGAGGATACGAACTGGTGAAGAAATCACAGACCGAACTTTGAGGACTCCCACAAGAATTATATTAGATGAGTCCATTATACCAAAAAAATATGCAAAAGTGGTATTACACTGTATGTATACCGACATGGTGGACCTCTCTGTTTTACACTGTAGCCCCTCTGTGGGGAGTCTCAGTGAAGTTCAGGCTCTTGTTGCAGAGAAGTCAAACATGACCAGGGCAGAAGAAGCCATGGAGCTTTACCACATAGCCCCGTTCTTGGAATTTAACATGCTTGCACAAGGTATGAAGTTCTGGTTTTTAATTTTGATTTCTAGAATTACATATTTATCTTCCAAACTGAAAACACAACTAGAATAGTCTATGATTTCAGTGTTTGGGATGTTACAGGGTCAGTTTTTTTGAACCTTCAGTTATGACATCTGAGACAGATTGAGCATCAGTATCAATGCGGTTCTTTACTATTAAAATCAAGCATTCAATACTACAAAAAAAAAAAAAAATACATACATATAAAATGAAAGTGATGGGGGTTTTTTTCCTCCCAGAAAAATGCACACTCATACACTCAAGTTTGTATTCGCCCTTTCAAGGGATACGGGTGTTCTCCTGAAGCCCATCTACAGACACCTCTCCAAATTAAGAACTTCTGGTGCAAAACGCCAGAACCCTGGGGAGCACAAACATTTGAGGGTTAAGCAGCTGAGGCAAAGAAGAGAAGCCAAAGACAGGAACCAAGTGGGAGCAGTCAGGGTATATCAGAAAGCAGAACCGGCCCTAGCCTAAGGCAAGAGGGCACCCTGGCCTGGGCCTGCCCTTTACAGGGCCCAGTTCTCCTCCTCTTCCAGCTGCACCCCTCCCCTCGGGATGACCAGTCCCAGGGCCAAGGGGATGTATCCATCTGGATCCTGGGCAGCTCCATGCAGTCAAAGCTCTAGGTCCTGGGACCTTGGGATGTTTTACCCAGACAGCCCCGAGCCTGCTTCAGAGACCTGTGTGGGCCTTTCTCTCTGGTTGTCATTCCAAGGAGTGGCCATTCTGTGTGGTTGGAGGGTTGAGTGAGGGAAGGGAGCTTGGACAGCAGTCTGGGGTATCCCTACAACTGGGAGAGAGGCCAGCAAAGGCCGCACAGAACTCAGTCCTGGTGTTACAGGAAAGGGGTCCTGATCCAGACCCCAAGAGATGGTTCTTGGATCTCACACAAGAAATAATTCAGGGTGAATCCTCAGAGTAAAGTGAAAGCAAATTTATTAAGAAAACAAAGGAATAGGCAGGGCGCCATGGCTCACGCCTGTAATCCCAGCACTTTGGAAGTCCAAGGCGGGTGTATCACGAGGTTAGAAGTTCAAGACCAGCCTTGCCAAGGTGGTGAAACCCCATCTCTACTAAAAATAGAAAAATTAGCCAGGCGCGGTGGCGGGTGCCTATAATCCCAGCTACTCAGGCGGCTGAGGCAGGGGAATCGCCTGAACCCGGTAGGCAGAGGTTCCAGTGAGCCAAGATCGTGCCACTGCACTCTACCCAGGACGACAGAGCAAGACTCCCTCTCAAAAATGAAAAGAATGGATATTCCACAGACAAAGCAGCCCTGAAGGCTGCTGATTGCCAACTTTTATGATTATTTACTGATGATATGCTAAACAAGGACTGGATAATTCATGTCTCCTCTTTTTAAACCATATAGGGTAACTTCCTGATGTTGCCATGGCATTTGTAAACTGTCCTGGTGCTGGTGGTACTGTAGCAGTGAGGACGACCAAAGGTCACTCTCGTTGCCATGTTGGTTTTGGCCGGCTTCTTTACTGCAACCTGTTTTATCAGTAAGGTCTTTATGACCTGTATCTTGTGCCAACCTCCCATCTCACCCTGTGACTTACAATGCCTTAACCATCTGGGAATGCAGCCCACTAGGTTTTAGCCTTATTGTACCCAGCTCCCATTCAAGATGGAGTTGCTCTGGTTCACACGCCTTTGACACTGGTAGGGAGAGAAGAAGGGTTTGCAGGGCTTAAGCTGTTATGTTACAGTGTGAAACTCCAAGGAGATTGTTAGTTTTACCTATAAACTTACAAATTTTACACATAGAGGATGTGGGCCTATGTCTGTATTCTTGCCCTGGGGCTTTTCCGATGTAAAGGGGTGGGCCTGTGGGAAAATGATGGTACAGGACACCGGGGAAGGAGAGTTTTAGGAAGGACATGGCAAACGTCACTGCAGCAGGACAGTAGTGCATCCTGGAGCCTGGTCTCTGGGCCAGGAGTAGCAGTGTCACCCGGGAACCTGTTAGAACTCGCATGCTGGGCCTCATTCCAGAGCCTCGGAAGCACTGACTCTGGGGTGGGACCCAGCATTGCATGTTCTGCCTTTGGAAGGTTTTGTCGCTGTATATATAGTGGTGGTTCATACAACTTCAGAGGACATCAGAATCACCAGGAGGGCCTTGGAAACATGGTGCAGAGTAAGACAGTGAAACAGGCAGGAGTGGGGAGAAGGTGAGTTGGCTTCAGGCCTCCTTTCCCCAAATGCCTCTGGCTTATATTGCTAAGCCCCTCTCCTTGTCACCTCTGCCAATATGGGGAAATTCCTCATCCCTGCATCCAATTATCCCACCTCACAGACTGTGTCTCTTTCCTCTGGAACCCATCTACTCATCTACATCTTTGCTATGGCAAAACCCCGTTTCTACCAAAAATACAAAAATTAGCCAGGCATGGTGGTGGGTGCCTGTAGTCCCAGCTACTCGGGAGGCTATTTTGTTTTGTTTTGTTTTGGAAAAAAAAAAAAAAAAAAAAAAAGCCAGGTGTGGTGGTGCATGCCTGTAATCCCAGCTACTCAGGAGGCTGAGGCAAGAGAATCACTTGAACCCGGAAGGCGGTGGTTGCAGTGAACCGAGATCACACCACTGCACTCCAGCCTGGGAGACAGAGAGAGACTCCGTCTCAAAATAATAATAATAATAATAATAAAAAAAGAAAAATTAGCTGGGTGTGGTGGCAGATGCCTGTAATCCCAGCTACTCGGGAGGCTGAGGCAGGAGAGTTGCTTGAACTTGGGAGGCGGAGGTTGCAGTGAGCCAAGATCATGCCATTGCACTCCAGCCTGGGCAACAGAGAAAGACTCTGTCTCAAAAAAAAAAATAAAAATAAAAATAAAAATAAATAAATAAAAGCTGCAACTAGGTGTCATATCCATTTTCCCCCACTGAATTAATGATGGCATAATACATTTAATATTTCCTTAAAAATAACCCAAGTTAGCCCTTTCCTTACGGGTCACACGGAAGTGTTAACCAATCTTTACAACAACCTTGATTTTCTGATGCAAACATAAATTTGAGGTGTGTTCATATTAAATAATCTTATAGTTCAAAGTCTTTTTCATTGAAAAAAATAGTAGACTTAATTTTTTTTAGAGCAGCTTCAGGATTACAGAGAAATCAGCAGGAAGGAACAGAGTCCCCAAATAGCCCCTTCCACACACACACAGTTCCCCTTCTTACTAATATCTGGCATTAGTGTGAGACATTTGTTACAACTGATGAATCAATATCGATACATTATTATTAATGACAGTCCACAGTTCATTAGGGTTCACTCTTTATGCTGTACAGTTCTATGGGTTTTGACAATGGCATCCACCAGTACAGTCTCCTACAGTGTAGTTTCACTGCCCTAACAGTCTCCCGTACTCTAACTCTTCATGCCTCCCTCCCCACAATTCTTGGCAACCACTACCATCTCCATAGGTTTGTTTTTTGCATTGTCAGATGGTTGGAATCATACAGAAATCATACTTTTTCAGAATGGCTTCTTTCACTTAGCAATCTGCATTTTAAAAAGTGCAAGGAATTCCACCCCAAAACATGACTCCTTGGCATAATGAGCATTTTGAATGAAAAGCCCTTACCGATTGACAGGACTTGGAAGAGACTTTTCTCCTAGCCACACGAAGACCTGACAGATCCACCAAGAAGAACAAGGGTTTTTTTCTCCCATGTTATTTCATTGTCTATTGCAGGAATGATAATCAAGAATGTAACCAGACTTGGCCCAACCTTTTTACAAAATGTTTCTCAGGCTCATTCATTTTCCAGAGAGAAACATTTACAAGTCAGTCTCTGTCCCCTACTAAGTATCCATTCATCCTCCCTAGTAATCAATTACTATCCCTCAACAGAATTACCCATATTCCCCATCCCCACCTCCCTTTTGGCATGAGGTTATGTAAGTATTTGGGCCCCACTGGGATACTGGGTAATCACTCTGTGATTCTCTCCACATGCACGGCTAAATAAATTCGTATGCTTTTCCTATTTATTTATTTATTTATTTTATTCTATTTTTGTGAGACGGAGTTTCGCTCTTACTGCCCAGGTTGGAGTACAATGGCACAATTTCGGCTCACCGCAACCTCCACTTACCAGATTCAAGCAATTCTGCTGCCTCAGCCTCCCAAGTAGCTGGGATTACAGGCATGCGCCACCATGCCCGGCTAATTTTGAATTTTTAGTAGAGACGGGGTTTCTCCATGTTGGTCAGGCTGGTCTCGAACTCCCGACCTCAGGTGATCTGCCCACCTCGGCCTCCCAAAGTGCTGGGATTACAGGTGTCAACCACTGCACCTGGCTTACCTTTTATTAATCTGCCTTTCATTTCATCAGTTTTGTAGTTTTCCTCATACAGATCTTAAATGAATACCCTGGAATACCAAAGTATTCCATTTTTGGGTACTAATGCAAGTAGTACTATGTTTTATATCTCAAGGGGCAATGATTCATTGTTGGTATACTGGTATTGGTAATTTGTATCTTGTCTGTTTTTCTTAGTTAACCTGGCTAGAAGTTCATCAATTTTACTGATTATTTCAAACCACCAGCCTCTGTTTTCTCTGTTGATTTCCGGGTTTGTTTCATTAATTTATGCTCTAATTTTTATTATTATTTTTCTTCTGTTTATTTTGTACTTTGCTCTTCTTTCCTAGTTTCCTAGGCGGCAGCTTCTATTACTGATTTTAGTCTTTCTTCTTTTCTACATATATATTCAATGCTACAAATTTCCCTTAAAACACTGTTTTCTCTGAATCCCACAAATTTTAATAGGTTATATTTCATTTAGCTTAAAATATTGCTTGAGATTTCTTCCTTAAACCATGTACTGTTTGTAGGTGTATTTTTTTTTTTTTTTTTTTTTTTTGAGACAGAGTCTCACTCTGTTGCCCAGGCTGGAGTGCAGTGGTGCGATCTTGGCTCATTGCAACTTCTGCCTCCCAGGTTCAAGCAATTCTCCTGCCTCAGTCTCCCAAGTAGCTGGGACTATAGAAGCACACCGCCACACCCAGCTAATTTTTTTTGTATTTTAGTAGAGACGGGGTTTTACTGTGTTGTCCAGGCTGGTCTCAAACTCCTGAATTCAGGCAATCTGCCTGCTTGGCCTCCCAAAGTGCTAAGGATTACAGGCATGAGCCACCATGCCCGGCCTGTAGGCGTATTGTTTAGTCTCCATGTATTTTTGGAGTTTCCAGCTCTCTTTCTGTTATTGATTTCTCGTTTAATTACATTTTGATGTGACAGCATACTTGATTTCCATTATTTTAAATTTGTTAAGCTGCATTTTATGGCCCAGAATGTGGCCTTTCTTGGTGAATATTCTGTATGAGCATGAGAAGAATGTAAACTCTGCTATATGCAGAGTATGAAGTATTCTGTAGGTGTCAATTAGATCTAGCAGACTGATGGTGTTTAATATAGTTTGGATACCTGTCCCCTCTAAATTTCATGTTGAAGTTTGATCCCTAGTTTGGAGGTGGGGCCTAGTGGGAGTGTCTGAGTTATGGGGGTGGATCCCTCATTAATGGCTTGGTGCCATCCTCATGGTAATGAGTTCTAACTCTAATAGTTTCTGGGAAAACCGATTGTTAAAAAGAGCCTGGCACCTACCTCCCTTCTCTCTCTTCCTTCCTCTCGCTATGCAATGCCTGCTTCCCTTTGCCTTCTGCCATGAGTGGAAGCAGCCTGAGGTCCTCATAGAAGCAGATGCTAGCCGGGTGCAGTGGCTCACGTCTGTAATCCCAGCACTTTAGGAGGCTGAGGTAGGTGGATCACCTGAGATCAGGAGTTTGGGACTACCCATGGCGAAACCCCATCTCTACTAAAAACATAAAAATTAGCTAGGTGTGGTGGCATGCGCCTGTAATCCCAGCTACTCGGGAGGCTGAGGCAGGAGAATGGCGTGAACCGGGGCAGCAGAGCTTGCAGTGAGCTGAGATCTGGCCACTGCACTCCAGCCTGGGTGACAGAGCGAGACTCTGTCTCAAAAAAAAAAAAAAAAAAAAAAAAGCAGCAGATGTTAATGCCATGCTTCTACAGTCTGCAGAAATGTGAGCCAAATAAACCTCTTTTCTTTATAAATTACCCAACCCCACACATTCCTTTATAGAAACACAAACTATGACAGTGTTGTTCAGTTCAACTCTGTCCTTACTAGTTTTCCATCTCCTGTATCTGTGAATTACAGAGGGGTTTTAAAGCTTCTGACTGTCAGTCTTCTCAAACTGCCATAACAAAATACCATAGTCTGGGTGGTTCAAACAACAGGAATTTATTTTTCACATCTCTGGAGACTAGATGTCAGGGGTCAGGGTGTGGGCAGGGTCGGAGTCTGGTGAGGGCTCTTTCCTCGGGTTGCAGATAGTTGCTTCTTGCTGTGTCCTCACATGGCTTTTCCTTGGTTCATGCACACAGAGAGGGAGGAAGGGAGGGCTCTCTGGTGTGTCTTCCTGTAAAGGCACTAATTCCATCATCAAGGCCCCACCCTCATGACCTTATCTAAACAGAATTAACTCTTAAATGTCTCATCTCCAAATATCATCACACTGGGGGTTAGGGCTTCAACATATTAATTCTGGGGGACACATTTCAGTCCACAATACCAACTATACTAGTGAATTCATCTATTTTTCCTTACAGTTCTATCAGTTTTTGCCTCATGTGTCTTGACATTCCATTGTTAGGTGCAAACACATTCAGGATTGTTGTGTATTCTTGGAGAATTGACCTCTTTATCATTATGTAATGTCCCTCTTTATGCTTGGTAATTTTCTTTGCTCTGAGGCTTCTTTGTCTGAAATTAATGTATCTACTCCAGGTTTGTTTTGATTAGTGTTAGTATAATGTATCTTTCTCCATCTTTTTAATCTACTTATGTCTTTATATTAAAAGTGAGTTTCTTGTCAATGACTTACAATTGGGTCTTGTTGGTTTTTTTTTTTTTTTTTTTTTTTTGAGATGGAGTCCCACTCTGTTGCCCAGGCTGGAGTATAGTGGCATGATCTTAGCTCACCACAACCTCTGCCTCCCAAGTTCAAGTGATTCTCCTGCCTCAGCCTCCCCAGTAGCTGAGACTGCAGGTGTGCACCACCATGCCTGGCTAATTTTTGTATTTTTAGTAGAGACAGGGTTTCACTATGTTGGCCAGGCTGGTCTTGAACTCCAGACCTCGTGATCCACCTGTCTCGGCCTCCCAAAGTGTTGGGATTACAGGCATGAGCCCCCGTGCCCGGCCTAGTTTTTTTTTTTTTTTTTAAATCCACTCTAACAGTCTCTTTTAAAATTGATATCTTTAGCCTACTGATGTTTAAAGTTACTATTGATATAACTGGAATAATGTCTACCATATTTATTATTTTCTATTTGTTGCCTTTAATCTTTTTTTATTGTTTTCCACTGTATTTCTGCCTTTTATGGTTTCAACTGAGCATTTTATGTAATTTTCTCTCCTCTCTTAGCATATAAATTATACTAATATGTATCAGTTTCCTTCACCCTGAAGAACTTCTTTTAACATTTCTTGGAAGGGAAGAACTAATGGCACCAAATCCTCTTAATTACTGTTTGAAAAAGTCTATTTCTCCATCACTTTTGAAGGATAATGTCCATATGTAGAGAATTCTAAATTGGTGGTTGTTCTCGCTCAACATTTATTTCACTTTATTCTCTTCTTGCTTGCATGGTTTCTGGACAGAGGTCTGATGGTTCTTATTCTCGCTCCTCTCTACAGGTAAGGCTTTTCCCCTTTCTGGCTTCTTTCAAGATTTTCTCTGTCTTTGCTTTTCTATAGTTTGAATATGATATGCCTAGATATAGATTTGGTTTTGTATTTATCATGCTTGGTATTCTCTGAGCTTCCTGGATCTGTGGATTGGTGTCTGTCATTAATTTTCGAAAATTCTCAGCCATTATTACTTCAAATACTTCGTTTTCTTCTCCTTCTGGTATTTCCATTATATGCATAACTTTTATAATTAACCCATGGTTCCTGAATATTCTGCTCTTTTCATTCATTCTTCTCTGTGCATTTCAGTTTTAGAAGTTTCTATTGACATTTCTGCAAGCTCACTGATTCTTTCCTTGGCCACATCCAGTCTATTGATGAGTGCATCAGAAGCACTCTTCATTTCCATCAATGTTTTGATTTCTAGTATTTCTTTTTTATCCTTTCTTAAAATTTCCATCTCTGCCTTACATTACCCATCTTTCCTTGCATTTTAAACACTTTTCCCATTAGAACCCTTAGAGTATAAATCATAGTTATTTTAAATACCCAGTCTCATAGCTGTCATAACTGAGTCTGGTTCTGATGTTTGGTCTGTCTTTTCAAGTGGTGTGGGGTGTTTTCGTCTTTATGATGCCTTACAATATTTGTTGAAAGCCTGGCAAGATACACTGGTTAAAAGGAATGTAAGCAAATAGGCCTTTAGTGTGAGGTTTTACATTTATTTAGCCAGGAGTAGGATGTGTTTACTATTTGCTTTTTCCACAAGGATCAGAGGCTAAAATTTCCTCTGAAGTTACTGTTTTTGTCTTCCTTGTTGCTTTGGGTTTCCATACAGATATCTTCTTAAATAAGATCTGAGACACACAGTTTTTTCATTTGTAACCCTCTGTTATTATACAGGAGCCCTACTGATGTGGTGGTAATGCAGAGGGGAGGAGAAACATTCTACAATCCTACGATAAGAAGGTCTCAGTCTTTGAGTGAGCCTGTGCCTCTAGGCTGTGTGACCTTCAACAGTACATCTTAGGTTTCTCCCCACTCCCTCTTAGGTGAGAGGAGGAAGCCTATGCAGGGCTGGGCTGGATATTTCCCTTCCACCAGGTCAACAGGGTTTGATAAAACAATTTCTCACAACAGTAGGCCTTTTTAAGAGGAACAGAATGCTCTGCCATATTTCCAAATGGCTACTCCCACCCAGATGCATGAGGGAATTTTTCTCCAGTCTTCACTTGAGAATCTGGCAAGACTCCTGGAGGTGAAAATCACAAAAGTGTAGGAGTTCTGAGACTTGGCCCTCCAGGAGTTTCTAACTCTCAAGCTTGTCCACACGGAACTTCCAGCCATTCACCAATTAAGCTAGCTTAAGTTTTTCTACCATGGCACTGGCTCCAGTAGGGGTTTCTGCTTCTGAGCTTCGGATCTGGTAATCCGGCAACTCTCTGTATTATCCTGTCTTTCCAGTTTTGGGGATAGTGGTTTGCCCTGCAAACTCAATTCACTGACAGACTTAAAAAGAGTTGTTGATATGCAATTTGTTCAGCCTTTTTCTTGCTGTGAGAACAGGAATGATGACTTCTTAGCTCCTCACTCAGACTGAGTCAAAGTTCTTTTCTTTAAGACAGGGCTTTGTCTTTTTTTTTTTTTTTTTTTGAGACGGAGTCTTGCTCTGTCTCCCAGGCTGGAGTGCAGTGGCCAGATCTTGGCTCACTGCAAGCTCCGCCTCCCAGGTTTATGCCATTCTCCTGCCTCAGCCTCCCGAGTAGCTGGGACTACAGGCGCCTGCCACCACGCCCGGCTAGTTTTTTTGTATTTTTTAGTAGAGACGGGGTTTCACCGTGTTAGCCAGGATGGTCTCAATCTCCTGACCTTGTGATCCGCCCATCTCGGCCTCCCAAAGTGCTGGGATTACAGGCTTGAGCCACCGCGCCCGACCAAAGTTATTTTCAAATATAAAAGTTTAAGATAATATTTTAAAATAATTGCGTTAAATTTTTTTTTGCTTTTTTTTTTTTGAGACAGTCTCACTCTGTCACCCAGGCTGGAATGCAGTGATGCAATCTTGGCTCTCAGCTCACTGAAACCTCCACCTCCTAGGTTCAAGTGATCCTCCCACCTTAGCCTCTCACGTAGCTGGGATTATAAGTGTGCACCAGCATACCTGCCTAATTTTTGTATTTTTAGTAGAGACAGGGTTTCACCATGTTGGCCAGGCTCAACTCAAACACCTGACTTCAAGTGATCCACCTGCCTCCACCTCCCAAAGTGCTGGGATTACAGGCATAAGCCACTGTGCCTGGCTGTAACTCAGTTAAATTTTCATTGGCTCATTCATATTTCCTAGTTCCCAATCTTTCTATTGCTCCCATTTAATAAGACTTCAAGAGTACAGCATGGACAGGGGTAGGGAAGGAAGATGGTGGCACCCAACAGCCAGTGAGGACAGAGGGACACGGGGATCTAAGGAGTGGCCAGTCTCTTGTGTTATGGCTATATCCCTTCACATGCTCTCCTCACGCCTCCTGGCAGGTTAGGTAGGAGGATGTGTCTGGTATCTTGAAAGAAGAGCCATGCAGGAATCTCCTCACAAGTTCAGGCATGTTTTTAGGAATGCCAATAAGAAGCAGATTACATTTCAGCACTTTAGCTTCCTCAAATGCAGATATGTCACACAGCTGAACAGAAGCCTCAACCAGCAAGTAGAACCAAAGCCAGAACCAGTGCCATCTCCGTGCCTTGCAAAACCATCTTCCGGTTAAGCAAAACCAGAAATATATTAGATAAAGACTTCTTCCAGCTCCTAACCTGTCTTCTTCCAGCTCCTATCTTTGTCCAGAAAGCCAAATGAAAAGGAATTGACAGAACTAGAGTCTGCCTCAGTAATTACAGTTTCTTTTTCTTTTTTTTTTTTTGAGACAGAGTTTTGCTCTGTCACCCAAGCTGGAGCGCAGTGGCACGATCTCGGCTCATTGCACCTCCATCTCCTAAGTTCAAGCAATTCTCCTGCCTCAGCCAGTCTCCCAAATAGCTGGGATTACAAGTGTATGCCACCACGCGCGGCTAATTTTTGCATTTTTAGTCGAGACAGGGTTTCACCATGTTGGCCAGGCTGGTCTCGAACTCCTGACCTCAGGTGATCCGCCCACCTCAGCCTCCCAAAGTGCTGGGATTACAGGCGTGAACCACCGCACCTGGCCTACAGTTTCAGTAGATGCAGGAAGAGAGACAAAAGAGGAGAAGTAGTGGAAAGAGATGAAGGTGCATGTGGATGATTTGCAAGGAATCTTGGCTTGACTACCCAAAATCAAACACAGGTACTCTGTTTTTCTGATATAGTTAGATAGTTGAAATCTTACTTTTAGTTAAACAAAAAGCTAATTTTATTGACTGCCCTGAAAGGAAAAATTTGGAACTGCAGTTCCTTTCTGTAATTTTCCTCTCTTTAACTGGGATTTGAAATCGAAGTTTCTGAAATCTATTTATACAGAATTGCAAATAATATTGCATTATAAGTATCAGACTAAAAGTCATCTCCTTTTCATTTCCAGTTAAAGTTGAACATTTATCCTGCTAAAAAAAAAAAAAAAAAGAAAGAGAGAGAGAGAGAGAAAGAAAGAAAAGAAAGAAAAAGAAAGAAAGAAAGAAAGAAAGAAAGAAAGAAAGAAAGAAAGAAAGAAAGAAAGAAAGAAAGAAAGAGAAAGAGAAAGAATATATAATCGGCAGCATTTACAAAAGGGAGATGGCAGAACAGGAAGCCCCAGGTCCTCCTTCCCTGCCAGGAAGACACTGGTTCAACAATACATGGATGTATTCCCTTTGGGAGAAATCAAGAAAATAGTTAACAGGCTCCTCCACTCCAGATGAGCATGAAACCAGTCATGTAGGAGAACTTGTGACACCCCCTTGCCATAGAACCTCCTGTGGCTCAGTGTGGCACAATCAGGAGACAGCTCCCAGCTCCTGAGCTCTTCCTGGGGAGGCAAAGAGAAGACTAACGCCTATGCCCAATGTGCAGACTTTTCAGGGGGCTGTCTGAGGGATTCGTTTCTATCTTGCCTGAATTCAGGAACTGACTGAAAAAGGCACTAGTCTAGGGACCACTCAGAACAAAAGAGGAGACTGGGACTGGCATGTACTCTGTCACCATCCCCATTGCCCCAACTCAGTGTGAAACAAGTGGGAGAAAACACTTGTCTCTTGGCTTTCCCTGGGGAGGGAGAGTTGGAGCCTGAATCCAATTTCCAGTTTTTCAGGGGGTTTCCCAGGGGACTGTTTCTCTTGTCCTGAGCACTGAAAGGCTTGATAAATGATAGACGCCTGGGGACTACTGAGAATAAGAGCATGGCAGCTTGCTGCTGCTGTAGGGGATCTGCAGTCCAACAGAGGCCGATACATCTTGGCGGCTTCTCCTATATTGCGGAAAAGAGAAGAGCAAAGTGTGTCCAACATTCTGCCCTTTTGGGAGGCTGTCTGAGGGACTCGTTTCTATTTTGTCTTGGAGTGCTGATAGAACACAGCATACTGTAGATGCCTGCGGGGGGAGGTGGGGGCACTGGGAAAGAGAGAGAGCTGGGTGACCTGACTTGCTACTGCTCCAGGACTCATGGTGCAGCATACAGAGGTGGATACAGCTCAGCCAGCCTCTCCCTTGTGGAGGGAACGAGATTAGTGGAGCGTGTGTCAGATGTTCTGGCTTTTAAGGGGCTTATCAGGGAACTGGTTCTATCTCGCCCAACTTAGAGTTTTGACAGAACCTGGAATGCTCTAGAGAGAGACCTGGAGGCTGCTGAGAATAAGATAAGGAGTGCTGGATGGCTTGTGGCAGCTCCAGGGAATACGCAGTGCTGCAGGCAGACACCAGAAGGAACAAGAGGCTACAGATTCTGAAAAAAAGAGACTAGCAAATCTAATCGAACATTTGCATGTACAGGTCTGGAGGGATGGATCTACGGAGGAGGTCTGGGAGATCCCGGAATCTCTAGCCAAGATGATTAGTAAAGATCTTTCCCTGTATGAAGTCAGTCCCTAAAGACTGGAAGACAGAGTTGTTTTTCAAATACATGGATCCCAACACAAAATCACAAGATACATGAAGAAACATGTGAAAATATGGCCCAGAGAGGCAAATGAAATCTCTAGAGACTGACCCCAAGAACTAGTGGTCTATGAATAACCTGAAAAAAATTCAAAAGATGTTCAGTGAGCTTAGGAAAATGATGTATGAACAAAATGAGAGTATCCATAAAGAGAATATAAAAAAGAACCAAACAGAAATGTTGGCAGCGAAGAATAAAATAAGTTGAGAAATTTATTAGAGGGGTTCAACAGCAGACTTGACAAAGCAGAAGAAAGAGTAAACTCAGAGACAGGTTATTTGAAATGATCCAGTCAGTGGATCAAAAAGGAAAAATAATTTAAAAATGATAAAAGTCTAAGGAACTTCTGGGACACCATTAAGTGGACCAATAAAAACACTATGGGAATTTAAGAAGAAATAGAAAAAGAGACAGAAAACTTCTTTAAAAAAATAATGGCTCAAAATTTCCCAAATCTGGGGAAGAACGTAGACATCCAGATTCGAGAATTCCGAAGGACTCCAACTAGAATGAACCCAAAGACATCCACACTGAGTCATTTCAAAATCACGAACAAGGGATCCTTCATAAAACAGTGGATTTCATAGCAGAAACCTTGCCAGATGGCCAGAAGGGAGTGAGATAATATATTCACAGTGCAGAAGGAGACAAACTGCCAAGTAAGACATACTATGTCCAGTCGAACTGTCCTTCAAAAATGAAAGAGAAATAAAGACTTTCCTAGGCAAATAAAGCTCAGGGACTTCATCACTGCTTGATTTATCTTCAAGGGGAGAAAGGGATTCCTCTCACACCAATAATCCTAGCACTTTGGGAGGCTGAGGCGGGAGGACTCCTTGAGCCTAGAAATTTGAGACCAGCCTGAGAAGCATTGTGAGACCCCATTTCTACAAAAAAAATTTAAAAAAAAATTTGTCTGTGGTGCCCGCTACTCAGGAGGCTGACGTTACAAGAAATCTATTATTGTAGTAGCAAACAGCCCGGCCATTGGGCTAGGGGCACCCACGTTGCCTCTCTGTGATGTGGATTGGGTTAATGAAGAGGCTTGGTTTCAAATACCTTATACCACCCTCGAGCAGAGTCCCCATGGCTCTTCTACCTTATGTTTCCCAGGATAACACAACAGTGTCGGCAAATGGAATGGTGCTCAGCAGGTGGAGGCACGGGACCAGGGGCCTGGGGGGGTAGTAAAGGGAAAACGAGTGGCAAAGGCCTGATTTCCCAGGTGCTTTTGCCTGAAACCTTCATCCAGGAAGTTATGCTTTGAATGAGGGAGCTATATTAAATGAAATGTTACAGAAGGAAAAATACTATGTAATTCCACTTATAGGAGGTACGTTAAGTAGTGAAACTC
This sequence comes from Chlorocebus sabaeus, assembly GCF_047675955.1. Lineage (NCBI taxonomy): Eukaryota > Metazoa > Chordata > Mammalia > Primates > Cercopithecidae > Chlorocebus > Chlorocebus sabaeus. Next base: position 13,305,360 of record NC_132912.1, on the reverse strand, counting down.
ATAGAAGCAGAAAGGAGACTGGTGGTTGCCAGGGACTGGGGAGGGGAGAATGGGGGCTGCAGTTCAATGGGTGGAGAGTTTCATTCATGCAGGATGAAAAAGTTCTAGAGATCTGCTGACCAACAATGTGCACACAGATAACAATACTATCCAGGATAGACATAAACTTGTTAAGAGTGTAATCTTCAACTATGTATTTTTACTACACACAGACACAAAATTCCGAGGAGGTATAGTTAACTGGTCACACGGAACAGAGACTTTGAAGGGATAGCAGACTAAATAAATGAGGTAAGATGTGCACGGAGTTTATAAGCTATTTACCAAGCTGGAAACAACAGCCTTAATTTAAACTGGCTACATGAAATTGCCTTCATTTGTAATTCTTCCAACTATTAAACAAACGATTTGGTCACAAGCTTAGTAAGTCCATTCATGTTATTATTTCAGAGCTGGATTGGCTGGATATTTCGACTTGAACAAAGTAAAAGGATTATGTCCAACAACTTTAAATGTGAAACCATTTGGTTTCCTTCTCTATTTAGGAGACTATAGAAATGTATTTCCTCCAGTATAAGATGATAAGGGAAAAAAATTTACATTAGAAACCATAACAAAGAAAAGTAAAAATGTCAGAGTTACTTTAGAAATGTCTTTAACAAATATTCTCCCTGAGGTGTGATAGGGGACTAATTTAATCGAAATTGCTGTTGAATTTGTATCATGTGTTCTCTAGGCATGAAGATATAATGAACTATTTTGATTCTTGTTGAAGTGTGTGTGTATAGTCAAGTTTGTCTAGGAGAGATTCTTAGGACAAATTTAAACAAAAGAGATCTTTTAATTTTCTCTTAAATGCTTTAGTATCTCAATGCATAAATACACTTTACTTTTACAACTGGTCCAGTGTTATTCACTCTTGGCAAATTGTAGACTTACAAAACAAGGCAAATCCCTACCTATTCACCTTCTCAGCAAGGATGACTTCTAATTCAAACAGCACATAATGGGCTCTAGTAAAGGGATTTGCTCATATTCATATAACTAATGAAAGATATATGACTAAGTATTCAGCTTAAAGGAAGCCAAATGAGTTTAATACAGAAAATATACACATGATGATATTAATCATATATAAACAATGTAGAAGATTCATAAGCAAAATTTTATTTTGCAATCACTAATTCTTGTGAGTATGAAGATATAACCTAACCTAGGAAGAAAATAGGCAGCTGTTCTTTTTAGAAATTAATTATTTACTGTACGAGCCCATAGGCCTGCAGGTACAGTGAAAGAATGAAGGTAACTTCTTTATACTGTGAATGGGTAAAGAGATCCAGTGAGGTCAATGTTATCTATTTCATCGATGCCAATATTTTTTCACTTGTTGTGATATTAAGTAAAGGCTCACATGCCTCTGTGAAAACTTCGGTACAATTATTGTGGCTGCAAATAAAACTACAACATACACACATAACCTCCAATAGATCCATTTTAAATGAAGAAACATAACAATATAGTTCATTTTTAAAAATGCTTCAAAAACATTTTTCTTGATTAAATCTGTGGCCACTTCATTGTTCCTGCATCCCTAAAAGGTTCTTAAAATTAATCAGTGAGGTTTCTTCCATCTAACCACATGAACTTTGTCGCATGATGTCACATGCTAGCTAACTGCATGAGCAGTGCAGCTGCTGGCATCAACCAAACATAAAAAATACTAAAGTTATCATCAGAAGAGTGGTAGGTAAGGATTTTACTTTGCGAGTTGATAGAACTCCACCAAAGGTGTTCTACGTAGAACAGGTACGTTTTCTTTTCTTTTCTTTTTTTTTTTTTTTGAGGCGGAGTTGCGCTCTGTCACCCAGGCTGGCATGCAGTGGTGTCGTCTGGGCTCACTGCAACCTCTACTTCCTGGGTTCAAGCGATTCTCCTGCCTCAACTTCCCAAGTAGCTGGGACTACAGGCGTCCATCACCATGCTCGGCTAATTTTTGTAATTTTGGTAGAGACAGAGTTTCACCATGTTGGCCAGGCTGGTCTCAAACTCCTGACTCCAAGTGATCCACCCACCTCGGTCTCCCAAAGTGCTGGGATTACAGGCATGAGCCAGCGCACCCAGACTGTTTTCTTTCTTTTAAAACAATAATAATGAGGTAAAATATTTGAGTGAAAAACAAATAACACAGAAGGACAACTCTTGGAGGAAAAAATCTGACATTTACCAACAGTTTTGGGGAGGTGACACATCAACACCTAAATGATGCAGTCCATCACGTGAATCTGTAGCGTGTCTATGTCAGGCAGAACCTCTCCACACTTGGGGCAGGAATGAATCGGAATATTCCGCTGTTGCTGCCAGTCCCTGTCCTCAGCTCCTGTGAGTAAGTAGGAAATGAAATATCATTCCATTAGTTCCATTTTGCAGGCAGTGTTGTTTGTTTCACTTGAAGAACAGACGGTGAGTTTTAACATCAGTTCAACTTTGTATTCAATATGTAGTGGGACATGAGCCCAGGTGTTTGGTCTTTAACTGAAGTCATCATGATGCATATAGAGAAAAATCTCTCCAAATGATACCTGCTTCCCTATTATTTTAGGATTTTTTTTTTTTTTCCTTCGAGACAGAGTCTCGCTGTCATCCAGGCTGGAGTGCAGTGGCACAATCTTGGCTCACTGCAACCTCCGCCTCCCAGCTTCAAGTGATCCTCCTGCCTTGGCCTCCTGAGTAGCCGGGATTACAGGTGTGCACCACCACGCCCAGCTAATTTTTGTATTTTTAGTAGAGATGGAGTTTTGCCATGTTGGCCAGACTGGTCTTGAACTCCTGACCTCATGATCTGCCCATCTCGGCCTCCCAAAGTGCTGGGATTACTGGCGTGAGCCACCGTGCCTGGCCTGCTTTAGGATTTTTTTTCTTTTCTTTTCTTTTTTTTTTCTTGACAGATGGAGTCTCACTCTGTCTCCCAGGCTAGAGTGCAGTGGCACAATTGTAGCTCACTGCAACCTCTAACTCCTGGGATCCAGTGACCCTCCTGCCTCAGCTTCCTGAATAGCTGGGACTATAGGCACATGCCACCACAGCAGGCTAGTTTTTAAAATTTTTGTAGGGATGGGATCTCACTATGTTGCCCAGGCTGGTTCTGAACTCCTGGCCTCAACTGATCCTCCCATCTCAGTCTCCCACGTACCAGGATTACAGGTGTATTGGTGCATTCTTTTAGGATTTAAACTGTATTCCAGTTTCAAGGTATGTGAAAATACATGGTTTCAGTTCTAGGTACAGGACAACGCATGTTCTAGTAAATACTAGGATATCTGAGAGAAGAAAAGGGATAAATGAGGATATAAGCCAAAGAGGGAGGGAATGTGGAGAAAGAAATCCACAGAGCCCAGGAGAGGTCTCCTAGAACAGAGTGTACCTTCCCAGAAGCAGAGGCAATCATCTCATTTGTTCAGCAGACACTTCTGAGTCCTCTGGGATGTATAGAGACACTGCCGTGTGCTGGGAGACAGACGTGGTGGAGAAGCCAGGCAGGAGATGTGGCAGCAGTGGCGCGGCAAGGTGTTAGGCACGAGTGTTAGCCAGGTGAGTGTGAGGTGCAAGGGCATCCATGGGAGAAAGGGAAGGGCCCCTAGTTTAGATCTTGGTGCAGGAAGTCCTCCTAGATGAGACCGATTAACTTGAGAGGGGCCTTGAGAACGAACAGGAGTTATCTACGTAAAGTTAACAAGGAGGAATGACGGAACAACGCACCCTGTCATTTCCCCAAGTTTTGGAGTAGTACTGAGGTTCAAGCCTCAATCACAGCATGTCTGAAATAAGCCCTGACTCTAGCTAGGTCCTGGTTCCATACAAACTGCAGGAAATGATTTCTGGTTCCCAGGCATCTCTCTGTTCTGATCTTTCTGGACCAACGCAAACCATCTTGGTTTTTTGGTGTCAGCCTAGACTTTGGTTTGGCCCTCAAAATGTTTGCTTTTGGAGGCAACCTTTATTTGCTTCTAAGTACATTACTTGGATGTAGTAACATGTATGAATATTTGAGATTGTGTTCAGCAGCCTTAAGAAGCATCTCTGAAGTTATATGTATTAATCATAAAGCATGATTTCTAAAGCAGGGAGCTTTCTAATCACCCCGCTGCCAGAGAAGAGGGGTCAGGATCCAGGGCTGCCTCTGCTGTCTGACTCCCAGCATAAGCAGAGCCTCTTGCACATCCTGAAGGACTCAAAAGTATCTGCTGAATAAATGAAACCATTGCCTCTGCTTCTGAGAAGGTACATTCTGTTCTGGAAGACCTCTCTGGGGTGGGTGGATCACCTAAGGTCAGGAGTTCGAGACCAGCCTGGCCAACATGGCGAAACTCTGTCTCAACTGAAAATACCAAAATTAGTCAGGCATGGTGGCGTGCACCTGTAATCCCAGCTACTTGGGAGGCTGAGGCAGGAGAATCGCTAGAACCCGGGAGGTGGAGGTTGCAGTGATCCACGACCATGCCACTGCACTCCAGCCTGGGCAAGAGAGTAGGACCCTGTCTCAAAATAAAAACAGAACTAAAAATAAAGTACTTAAATATCTACCTAGAACACAAAAACACCTGTAAAACAGCAGATCGATACCAACATAGAGGAATAAAGTACTTTGGAAGTTCAAAATGGAAACAGTTCATGGAGATGGAGTTTGAAATAGATTTTAAAGATGGGGTAAGTGGTCACCAGAAAGAGACTGGAGGAAGACAGGAATATGCATAAGAAAAGGGCGTCTATGTGAAGGGCACAAATACAAGCAAATACAGGCTCTTAGGACAAGTTCAAGGGGATGATTCAGTCTGGCTAATATCTGTAAGAGAACAGAGGGAGACACGGTTTAAAAGTGTGAGTGTAGGCCGGGCACAGTGGCTCACGCCTGTAATCCTGGTACTTTGGGAGGCCGAGGCAGGCAGATCAGTTGAGGTCAGGAGTTCGAGACTAGCCTGGCCAACATGGTGAAACCCCATCTCTATTAAAAATACAAAAATTAGCAGGGTGTGGCAGCGCACACCTGTGATTCCAGCTACTCAGGAGGCTGAGGAAGGAGAATCGCTTGAACCCAGGAAGCAGAGGTTGCAGTGAGCTGAGATCTCGCCACTGCACTCCAGCCTGGACAACAGAGCGAGATTCTGTCCCCCCCCAAAAAAAAAAAGAAAAAGAAAAAGTGTGGCTGTGCCAGGCACCCTCTGGCAGGGTGAAGGGTCTGGTCAGGATTTGGTGGGTAATGGAGGGAGATAGGAGAGCTGTGGAAATGAGACTGACAGGTGCTGTATTTTTGGTGCCTTGATTTGGAATCCATTGTAGAGAATGAAGTGGAAGTTTTCTTCAAGCATCTTTTTCCTAGGATAGCTATTTCCTGGAAAGCCAGGATCACACAGGACTTACCTCTTTGAACAAGGTAAGCCTGCTGGTCGGGGTCACTTGTTCTCGCCCCATGACGACTCTGCATCTCCATCAAGGACTGCCTGCCAGGATGAAAAGCAACACGACGTGTGATGTTCTACAACCCCGAAACATGACAACGCTGAGCAGACAGTCAACAGAAGTAGGGGAAAGAAGACTCAGACTACACTGCCAAGGTTCATAAAAACCAGACTAATTCTAGTGTTAAATACTATTGGCACTGGGAGACTACGTTGTGAAAGTAAATAATTACGGTTAAAAAAATCAGGAAATAACCCAACTGTCATCAATAGGAAACAGATTAGAAAGAAGTGGCATACTTATGAATCAAAACGCTCACAGCAAAGAAGTATAATAAATTACATCCGCACATATCAACAGAGAGCTCAAATCACAATATTATGGAAACTAGGTTGGAGAACAATACCTATAGTGATCATTTTGTAACTTAAACACAGAGAAAGCAATATTAGCTGGTTTTGAGGTGTGATTTAGGGGTGTGTGTGTGAGATATGTAAAAGTATAAAACAGATGAGGAAGCTATCCACCAAATTCCTAACAGCACAAGGTAAAGGAAGAAAGGAATATAATGATGGATGGGGAACAAAGGAGACTTCAACTCTATCTACAATTCCCTTTTTCCTTTAATAAAAAAAATACTTGAAGTAAATACAAGCAGCTGTCAATGCAGGATGGGGTACATAGTAGAGTCTGTTATTTTATTCTCTGTATTTTGCTGTGTTTTATAACTTTCTCAAAATAAATTTCTAAAAGTCAGAAGTAATTTTTGGCAGTATTTTTTAAAGTATATTCAGGAATTTAAAGTGCTATGAATATTTCATCCGTGACAAGGGCAAGATAAGCTCACTGGGACACGCGACATTATTGTTACAAGTGCATGATGGCACGCACTTGCAGTTCCAGCTACTCAGGAGGCTGAGGCACGAGGATCACCTGAGCCCAGGAAGCTGAGGCTGCAGTGAACCATGATCATGCCACTGCACTCCAGCCTGGGTGACAGGAGTGAGACCCTGCCTCAAAAAACAAAACAAAACAACACAACATTTTAAAAATCAAAATCCTTGCTTATCAGAAAGCAAGGAGCTTGATCAAGCTCCCACAAGTCTCTGTCAAGCTTTCCTGTAAGACAAACTAAGTGTTGGGAACATGGTCACATGAAGTGTAAGTGAAGCAATTATTATTTATTTTTCAGACAGGGGACTCGCTCTGTCACCCAGGTTGGAGTGCAGTGGCGCAAACACAGCTCATTGCAGCCTCAACTTACGCAGAGCTATTCTTATAGTTCAAATCAGGAGCGTCTTTGGACAGGCACCCCTTCTCCAGCCATGTTGATGTGAGCTCTGGGTCCTCCTCTCTTTTCCTTACCTGCCTCCATCTTCGAAAGCATCATTCTCTTTCAGCAAAACTGCCAGCTGCAATGCCAGCTGCTCCTTTTCCTCATGAATTTTCTCTCTTGCTGCTCTTTCAGCATGAAAATCAGAACAGTAAACTTCCATCTGTTAGAGGAAAAGAAGATACAGAAGTTATACCCAGATGAATGCAGATTCTCTACAGTGTTTATGCCATGAGGCGGTAGTGCTGTATCCTTATTGAACAATAGCGCTTGTGAATCACAGATGCATCATCCTGTGAGAAAACAGTATAATGACCATGACTTTCCAGGTACATTCCAATAGCAGATACAAGCTGTGTTTGTGTGTGTGCTTTAAACAACACAAATCCCACAACTGCACTGATATAGGTAGTTTAAATACTGTAGGTACCATTAATTCAGCAAAATTATCTGAACTTTTAGATAATAAACAATTGAGGATCAACTTAATACAGTAAATGGTTTATTCATTCTGCCAAGTGTATTTATGAAGGCTGGTCTTAAGCTAAATTTAAAAGAATCATCATCACAAATAGATGCTATTTATTAAATTCCAAACATGTGTGAGGTCCTATGTTGGGTGTTTTACATTTACTATCTTACTTTACCTTATGAAAAATCCTGAGAATATAGAATTGCTATCCTCATCTTACAAACTTAATGGCTCTTCATCTTGGGAAAATTTGTTAAGCGGCCAAATCAGCATTTGAACCTGACAGAAGACCATTTCCCATGGACTTTTCCATATTCAATCCACGTCCCCTGTGTGGTCACCAGCCTCCTAAGATGGCTCCAGTGATCCTTGCCTCTTGGTAATCATCACCTTGTATGTTTCCCTCTCACAGTGAATAAGGCCAACCTGTGTAACCTCTAGGACACTGCAGAAGTGATGGTGTACGGCTTCTGAGACTAGGTCACAAAAGACACTGTCACTCCTTGCTCTCTGGTGGATCACTTGCTTTGGGGGAAGCTAGCTGCCACGACATGAGGGCACCCAAGCATCCCTCTGGAGGGGACCACATGGTGAGGAACTGAGGCCTCCTGCTGACAGCCTGGGCAACATAGCAAAACTTCAACTTTACTAAAAATACAAAAAATTAGCTGGGCATGATGGCATGCACTTGTAGTTCCAGCTACTCGGGAGGTTGAGGCATGAGGATCCCCTGAGCCCAGGAAATTCAGGCTGTAGTGAAGCACGATCATGCGTCTGTACTCCAGCCTGGGTGACAAGAGTGCGACCCTGCCTCAAAACAAAACATTTTAAAAATCAAATAATTGTTTTAAAATTATAAATAACAAAACACTTAATAGTGTTTTAATATTTAATGATGTCAGCTAACTGAGTGAACTGTTCCATTGGTATTGGAATTTAATACTAATTTTTAAGTTTCTATGTTTAAAATTTGCTTTTCAAATTTGCTGGTTCTGAGATATAAATTATTATCCATCATTTTAAAAGTAAAATTAATAAAAATCTAAATATTCTATCAAAACTATCGTTACTTAAAAGTGTGTAATAAAGAGGTCATTTTAAGGGATTTCCTGTCAATTGTGAGTGGTTCAGCATCTCACAGTGTCGGTGATGGATCACAGGTGTTTCGGAGTATGACTTAAATTCGATTTAGTCTCACTTCTATCACTTACTAGCTTTGAGCCAGTAAGAATAGAATCTGTGTTTTGTCCATTCCTATATCCCCGGCAGTAAAAATAGTGTTTGACATATTATAAGTGCTCAAAAAAGGAGTTATTGGGCCGGGCGCAGTGGCTCAGGCCTGTAATCCCAGCACTTTGGGAGGCCAAGGCGGGTGGATCACGAGGTCAGGAGATTGAGACCATCCTGGCTAACACAGTGAAACCCCGTCTCTACTAAAAAAAATACAAAAAATTAGCCGGGCGTGGTGGCGGGCACCTGTAGTCCCAGCTACTTGGGAGGCTGAGGCAGGAGAATGGCGTGAACCCAGGAGGCGGAGCTTGCAGTGAGCCGAGATCGCACCACTGCACTCCAGCCTCGGTGACTGAGTAAGACTCCGTCTCAAGGAAAAAAAAAAAAAAAAAGGAGTTATTGAATGAATGAGCAAGAGTATCCATCAAGAGAAAACAAATGTCTATGTCTAAAATGGGCGAAAATACATGATGGCAGCAGAGTGGAAGAACCCCATAACATGAGTTACCCAAGCAAGGAAACGCTCTGAAGAGCTGAGAATGCAGGCTGAGGCTCTATTAAAGCTCTAAGTACCAGTCAACTGCCTGCATTTCACAGGGGTCAGCTACTCTGGGTAGTTGGTGATAATGAGTCTATACGTAGGGAATAACAAACTGCTGACATTAGTATATCAAAAAATAACATGTTTACCTTCATCAGATTGGCCAAGGTTTTTAAACTAATACAAGAATATGAGGACATAGGAGTGCTTATCTTTTGGTGAGAGTATAATTTTGGTTAGGCATTTTTGGAAGACAGCTTGGTAATACTTATTTAACTGGAAAATGGACCTAACTTATGATCCAGCCATTCAATTTGATGCTGGCAAGGCACAGTGGTTCACGCTTGTAATCCCAGCACTTTGGGAGGCTGAGGTGGGCAGATCATGAGGTCAAGTGTTCGAGACCATCCTGGCCAACGTGGTGAAACCCCATCTCTACTAAAAATACAAAAATTAGCCGGGCGTGGTGGTGCACGCCTGTAGTCCCAGCTACTCGGGAGGCTGAGGCAGGAGAATGGCTTGAACCTGGGAGGTGGAGGTTAGAGTGAGCCGCGATCGCACCACTGCACTCCAGCCTGGTGACAGAGCTAGACTCTGTCTCAAAAAAAAAAAAAAAAAAGTTTGATGCTTTATAATAAGACAGCATGGTACCAGAGCAGAGATAAATGAGTAGATCAATAAAATAGAACACAATCCAGAAACAGACTCATGCACATGTTGACATAAGTTATGATGAAGAGGGCAGCAGAGCACTTAAGAAAAGATGGCTTAAATGGTACCAAGTTAACTGGATATTCATATAGGAAAAATATAAATATTTACCCTTACCTCACTTTCTATACACAAGAGCCAATTTCAAATGGTTTGTACATCTTAATGTAAAAGGTAAAACAACAAATTTTTTAGAAGACAACAGAGGGAGTATCTTCCTGGCCTTGGAGTAATAAAAGTTTCTTAAACAGGACACAAAAAGACTAATCATAAATGAGAAGGCTGATACACTGGACTACCTTAAAACTAAGAACTTTTGTTCCTCAAATAACACCTTTAGGAGAGCAAAAAGGCAAAAATAACTGACAAGGGCTTATATGTGCAGTATATACAGAAGTCACTACATTTTTTTAAAAAGCCAGGCCAGGCGCAGTGGCTCATGCGTGTAATCCCAGCACTCTGGGAGGTGGAAGTGGGCGGATCACCTGAGGTCGGGAGTTTGAGACCAGCCTAGCCAACGTGGTGAAACCCCATCTCTATTAAAAATACAAAAATTAGCCGGGAATGTTAGCACATGCCTGTAGTCCCAGCTACATGGGAGGCTGAGGCAGGAGAATCGCCTGAACCCAGGAGGCAGAGGTTGCAGCGAGCCGAGATCACACCATTGCACTCTAGCCTGGGCGACAGAGCAAGACTCTGTCTCAAAAACTGAACCAAAAAAAAAAAAAAAAAATAGGCAGGCTTGATCAGGCACTTCACAAAGAGGATACCTCAAAGGCCAAAAACACTTGAAAAAGGACTCATTCCCATTAGTCATCAGGGAAATGCAAATTAAATGAGATACCACGACATACACTCCAGAGTGGTTAAAGGAAAACGACTGATAATAGAAGTGCTGGTAAGATGCAGAGCCATGAAAACTCTGTTGATGGGAGTGAAAACTGGCCCAGTCACTTTGGGAAATGGTTTGGCATCACCTGTTGAAAGTGAATAACATGCAGAGTCTATGATCCAGCGACTCCACTCCTAGGCATGTAGCCAACAGAAATATAAAACATCCACATGTGAACAGAGCAACATGTACAGGAATGTCTTAGCAACATTAATCGTAATGCCACAGACTGGAAAGAATCCAACTACCCACCTATTAAATGCAGAATGGATAAGATCCACTGAACACTTTCCAAATGTTTCCATTTTAAAGTTTTCATACATTCATGGGTGAAAAAAATAAACAACAGAAAATTATAAACATTCTAAACACCATCGCTTTCCCATGCGAGAATACAGTCAGGGCTGGCCTCGCTCAGCTGGGGTTTCAGAAAGAAGGTGCCTCACCTGAGCCCTGAGGACGGTCATGGTTTCCAGGTCCTCCTCCTGCTTGGCAATAGTTTGCTTCATCTCATCCATTTGCAGCTGTTTGGAAGCCAGAGCCTTCTCTGCCAGTTCCAGTTTTTCACTCAGTTCCTTTAGCACTGCCCTATCCACTTTTTCTGACTGAAAAAGAAACATTGATTCTAGGAATGGTTTTGAAATAATTCTGCCTATTTCAGTAAAATATTAGAAAAAGGTTAATTTTTTAAATTATCAGCTCTGGCCAGGTGTGGTGGCTTATGCCTGGAATTGAGAGGCTGGAGTGGGAGGATCTTTGAGCCCAGGAGTGTGAGACAAGCCTGGGCAACATAGTAAGATCTGTCTCTATGGGGAAAAAAAAATGTATCAGCTCTAACCAGTCTGTTAATCAGCAATGCTAACTTATTCAGAAAGTTGTATTTAAGTTGTGGCTTACAAATAATGAGTTCCTGAAACAAGAAGGTAACACTAAAATCAGGGATACAATAACAAACTCCAATCTTGATAAGGCTGTGACTTGTTGATACTGTTATTTTTCCACTTGTTACTCTTTCTGCCTGAAGTCAGTGGAAAAGAAGAAACATGTTTTAAATTTAAAATTATTAGGTCAAAGAGAGGAACACTACTCTATTAAATAAATAAGTGACAAACTGCTGGGCACGATGGCTCACACCTGTAATTCCAGCACTTTAGGAGGCTGAGGCACGTGGATTGCCTCAGCTCAGGAGTTCAAAACCATTCTGGGCAACATGGCAAAACTCCCTCTCTAAAATAAAACAAATGAAAAATAAAGAGTATATTTACAAGGCTAAAAATTCAGAGATTCCTTCTAATTCACAAGCTTCTGTGATCTCTAAACTATCACACCATGCTGGCATTATTATTAATTAATTTATTTAATTTTTTTCTTTTTTACAGACAGGTTCTCACTCTGTCCCAAAGGCTGGAGTGCAGTTGGGTGATCACAGCTCACTGCAGCCTTGACCTCCTAGGCTCAAGTGATCCTCCTGCCTCAGCCTCCCAAGGAGCTGGGACCACAGGCATGAACATCACACTTGGTTAACTCTTTATTTTTTGTAGAGATAGGGCCTCCCTGTTGCCCAGGCTGGTCTCAGACTCCTGGATTCAAATGATCCCCCAGCCTTGGCCTCCCAAAGTGCCGGGATTACAGGCGTGAGCTACCACACCTGGCCCACTATTATGAATTTAAACTGCAGGCTGATGATTCCAGGGTCCCAAATTTACTGACAGCAGGCACGCTGGCCTTGCATAGTTCCACAAAACAGATGGCCCTTCCTACCCAGAGGAGCCCATGCTCTTAGCTCTCCTGCAAACCTACCCTTAGAAACACTAAGTGCTTAATCCCTGACCATAGGACGTTAACACTGTCTTCGTACGCAATAAAGCACATTACACATAAGTGGAACATCAGAAGGTATAAATCCTAGATGCAAGAAATAATGGTACACTGGAAAACAAACTTTAAAACCAGACTTAGTGAAGGATTCATGCAACTATTTTTTTTTGTTTGTTTGTTTTTTGAGACAGAGTCTCGCTCTGTCGCCCAGGTTGGAGTGCAGTGGCGCAATCTCGGCTCACTGCAAGCTCTGCCTCCCGGGTTCACGCCATTCTCCTGCCTCAGCCTCCAGAGTAGCTGGGACTACAGGCACCCGCCACTGCGCCCGGCTAATTTTTTCTATTTTTAGTAGAGACGGGGTTTCACCATGGTCTCGATCTCCTGACCTTGTGATCCGCCCGCCTTGGCCTCCCAAAGTGCTGGGATTACAGGCGTGAGCCACCGCACCCGGCCTGCAACTATTTTATATACAAAATCTTCAACAGTTTCTGTTCATTACTAGGCTATGGAAGTAATTTTTTTCGATGAATACCTCTTTTCTTGTTAGCTCCTCAATCGTTTTCAATGCATGATTATGTTCTTGAAGAAGCTTGTTGTGTGTCAACTGTAGCATGGCTAATTTGGACCTATTAAAAAAGATATGAAAAAACGGAATCCTGGGGAAAATGTCATAGAAACTTATAGTTTTGCCTCCCAACCTTCTGAACACTCAAGTAGAACAATCTCGCCTACCTTTATCATCCCACCACCTACTAGCATTTCTTACTCTCAAAAAAAATATTTTCTGAAAGATCAAGACAGAGTGCAAACCATCAGCATCATTGTATTATGACAAAACTTTTAAGCTTTATCCCCTCTGAGAAGTCTCCTAGGACTCCTTCAGATAAGTGAAAAAGACATTTTTAAAAATTGATTCTCAAATCCAAATTCCAATCCGTATAAAAGGCGATTCTCCCTCCTCTGCCCCATCGCCACCCTTCTGACTTGGCATACTCACTTTTCATCCTCCGTTTTAGCCTGTTCCATTTTGATTTCCGAGAGCATGCTTTCCACTTGTAGCTCTAACTTTTTGTTGGTATAAACAAGCTCTTGCTTTTCATTCAACTCTGATGGAGTTGCAGAATTTTTCCTTTCAAGGGCCTGACACCTAAGAAAGGTCAAGGTTTCATGAGGATAAACAATGCTCCTTTCTGACTCAGTGGCTTTTAAACAAATCCCAAGGTTATGTACAATACAAGAATTTTAGAGCTGTAGGGTTTATGAATGCAAAATAAAATACATAATCCTCCTTGCTTCTTTACTAGAACCTGACCATATTTCTGAACCCTTACGCCTAAACATCAAAAAGTACAGATCTAAGCTCACACGCAGTACTGTCCTCTTTGAATAATTGTTTTAACTAGTCATACAGATACATCTTTAGTATTTAAACACAGACCACAGTAGTAATTAGCTAAAGGTGCTTCTCATGTAGTGATGCATAGATATTTTATATTAAAAAAAAGTTACAGGTTCTGTCCATTGCAAAGACTTTAGTTTCTGACAAAGATTTAATAACGGAAAAAGGAAGTTCCCCTAGGTCTTCTTAAAGATCAGAAAGAGAATTTCAATATAATACAAATAAATGACAGTTACGCACAAAGCATTAAGGCCCAGCGCATTAGACATACCATTTAACACAATGTATATAGAAGAAATTAGAACACACAATTTCCAAATGACAAGACAGGCGCAGAGAAGTGAAATAAATACCTTGCCCAACACAAATAAGTTGTAGACCCATATGTCAAATCTGGGTCTGTTTGTCCAAAGTCTTTAGTTGTAGCTGCCACGTTACCATAATACTACAGAGTGTTGGGAATTATAACCTCAAGAAACCACACACGCCTCTGTATTGGGCTAGAAACATGTTTGCCAATGAATCCAATCGAACAACATCAACTTAGGTTTGCTAAGTTTTGGGTAACTTCTTACATCAAGAGAAACAAGCAAATGCCAAACTCTTAATCTACATGTTAGCCTGAAATAATTAACTGATTGAAATAATGAATTGAAATTGACTTTTTTCCAAATAAATGTCACTCAAGATCTTTATGCTCTTTTCATCTTTCTTTACGCTTATTCACATCACTGTCCTCGGCTTAAGTCAAAAACAGGAAAATTAGCTCACAGCTTTGTAGAGATCTCACACAGGCTCCTACATTTAACAACTACCCCTAAGAGGTAGAATTAAAGTTCTCCAGTGCCCATCCCCTCATATTACAAGTATTTCATGTTCACACATTAACTGGAACATTAGTATTTTCTGAATTCATATTTTAATTAGGTGTCTGTTTTTCTTTTAGTTATAACATAGTAAAAAAACCTATGTTTTTATATAGTAGTATACTTTGTAAAAATGTGTATTTCAAAGGAGGATAAAATCGCTCTCGCTTTCTTACTTTTCTTGAAGTCTCTTCTTCATTAGCTCGGCTTCACTGAGTTTTGTATGAGCCTCTTGAAGCTCCTTAAACAGAGATGTCACCTGAAGGTTCAGTGCTTCCACTTCACTTCCAACCTATCATACGGGAAATCCCAAACATATGTAGACAATTATCATCAGAGATTAAACAAACCTCTTTGGGAGAAAACAGTCTGAGCCATTAGCAGCCAATTAAGCCTGGCTGGTGAACTGATTCAACTTTGACAATACCCCAAACATCGTGTAGGAAAAGAATGTTTTGGATACTTGGTACTTAGTTTGCTAAGCTTTGGGTAACTTCTGTTTCCTAACAAAGCATGAACTAATCAATTTGGATGCACTGTGATAATGACTTTACCGCTATTAAAATGAACCCTGGCCAGGCGCGGTGGCTCACGCCTGTAATCCCAGCACTTTGGGAGGCCAAGGCGGGTGGATCACAAGGTCAGGAGATTGAGACCATCCCGGCTAACACGGTGAAACCCCGTCTCTCCTAAAACTATAAAAAATTAGCCGGGCATGGTGGTGGGCACCTGTAGTCCCAGCTACTCGGGAGGCTGAGGCAGGAGAATGGTGTGAACCTGGAAGGCGGAGCTTGCAGTGAGCTGAGATCGCGCCACGGCACTCCAGCCTGGGCGACAGAGCGAGACTCCGTTTCCAAAAAAAACCCTATTCCAGGTTCAGAGATCACAGACCACAGAGGTGTCAAAGCACAGTCCTATCTATCCAGCTAACAACTTGCCCCCATACTCCCTTCCCAGTGTATGTTTCTAGTTTACTCAACTATTTTTGTTGTGCAGTCTTTTTCCTGGAAGCTCTATAATTTTTGTAGATGAGTTTCTGATGCCTTGAAAGACCACACTTCCCTGCTACTGGCTGCTGAATTAGTTTTAGTCAAACAGAGAATTATTATTCACTGGTGGTCTCTTCATCTGTTTTCTAACTGTTCTCTCTCCTTTCAACAGTAAGGTCTCAGTCTCCTGGCATATGGTAGGCATTCAACGTACATATTTGTTGAATAAATTAATTACCTAAAGTGAGTATTTTATGTAAATGCCTTTCACGTGCGCCACTATGGCCATCAACCTTCATGGCTTCATTAACTTCCCTAAGCTGAAGACTCTGCAGACTCAAAGGCACCTCTCAATTACCAGACAATACTGAACAAGACAACACTGAACCTTTCTCTTTCGAACTACTTTATTCAAACCAGTAAAGGGATAGAACCCAAATCTTTCAATTCTCCCTCACATTTCTGAGTCATATCCTCAAATTATCTCGTTATAAAGTGGACAAAATTCCTTTTTCATACAGTAGGCTTCTTCATTGAAGGACTGAGGAGAAGAAATCAGTCAAGAAGAGACATAGGAAATGGTTTTGTAGAATACTGATAGAAATACATCTCACAGTCAGGCGCGGTGGCTCACGTCTGTAATCCCAGCACTCTGGGAGGCTGAGGTGGGAGGATCATGAGGTCAAGAGATTGAGACCGTCCTGGCCAACATGGTGAAACCCTGTCTCTATTAAAAATACAAAAATTAGCCAGGTATGGTGGCAGGTGCCTGTAATCCCAGCTAGTTGAGAGGCTGAGGCAGGAGAACTGCTTGGACCCGAGAGGTGGAGGTTGCAGTGAGCTGAGATTGTGCCACTGCATTCCAGCCTGGTGACAGAGTGAGACTCTGTCTCAAAAAAAAAAAAAAAGAAATACATCTTGCTACAATTGACACAGACCAGGACAAGGAAATATAAAAGGAATAGATAGATAATATTCAACATCAACATGATTTCTGCATTTCTAAAGCAAATAACACATTACGAGATTCGAATTCAGTGGCTGGACTATTCTTGTGTGTGTGGGTGTGACAGTGGCCGTGGAATCTTAGGACTCACAGTCTCTGGGCCTTTCTCTTCCTCGTTCTCTTTCTCTGTGCTCCCCTCTGTCTGGGTTTCAATCTCAGAGCGATTACTTGCTTTCTTTTCAAAATCTGAAACTCTGGAAAATCACAGAAGGTAGAAAAGTTACTTTCTCCTTGGCTTTACGAGAAATAGCAATTACAGAAGCACTAAAAAGAACATTGTTTACAACTGGGATAAAGGATCGGGGTTTTCAAAATCTCTACACAATCACTATATTAGCATTAGTTTTATTTTTCATCCTAAAATTGGCTAGAATTGATTCACAGATGAATACACACAGAGGTAAAAGGCAATTGTGACTCATCTTGAACACCATCTGTTTTCATGGAACTGTACTATGCAGCAATGTTTTTGAAATTGTTTTTGTGTGTGTCTACACACGTGGATGCATGTGTTTTCCATGAACATGGTATCTCATTTATAAGAATTCAGTAGAGAAGGAAAGACTTTTCCTTTTAGGACACAGCTAAGTTTAAAAGTCACCGAATAAACAACAACAAAAAAAGTAACACCATTCTTAACACCAAATCATAACCACAGGAAGCCATCCCAATCCAAATGAAACGAGAGACTGTGGTTAAAGATAATGGGTTGAATGTATGCATATAATTTTTTTCCCAGCCCAAACTCTACTAAAAGGACTTTCAAAAAGCCATGTGCCTACAGGACCAAAGAAAAAGGGAGAGGAAATAATAGTAGGAAAATATGGAATGGAAAGTAGGAATAGGTCTGAGTGGGGCCTTACCAGCCCAAGAAGGCCAACCTTTGAGCCAACAGTAGGGAGAGCCAAGAAGCAACCAGATTCACAATGTGGGAACTCCAGGACACTCAAGCATGAGTGACACCAGGAACCTCTGAAAGTGATGACAAAGGTGGGGCCTTAGCTTTCCCCCTAAGATTAGTAACAAGACAAGGATGCCTGCTCTCTACATTTCTATTTAACACTTTTTTTTTGTTTTGACAGGATAATCGGGTAAGAAAAAGAAGTAAAAGGCATTCATACTGGAAAAGAAGAAGCAAGTCTATCTCTGCAGATGACACAATCCTGAAGACGGCAATTCTCCCCAAATGCTTTGGGGATACAATGCAATCCCTAGTAAGACCCCAGCTGGCATTTTTCACAAATTAACAAGCTGATCCTAAAATTCTTATGGAACAGCAAAGAACCCAGAAGAGCCAACAGTCTTTAAAAAGAAAAACAAAGTTGGAAGGCACACACTTCCTCATATGGTTAGGCTGTGTGTCCCCACCCAGATCTCATCTTGAATTGTAATCCCCATAATCCCCACGTGTCAAGGGAGAGACCAGGAGGAGGTAACTGAATCATAGGGGCAGGGTCCCCCATGCTGTTCTCGTGATAGTGAGTGAGTTCTCACAAGATCTGATGGTTTTATAAATGTGTGGTAGGGCCTCCTGTGTTCCTTCTCCTTCCTGCCGCCTTGTGAAGCAGGTGCCTTGCTTCCCCTTCGCCTTCTGCCAGGATTGTAAGTTTCCCAAGGCCTCCCCAGCCATGCTGAACTGTGAGTCAGTTAAACCTCTTTCTTTTATAAATAACCCAGTCTCAGGTGGTTCTTTATAGCAGTATGAAAACGGGCTAATACACTTCCTGATTTCAAAACTTACTACAAAGCTATAGTACTCAAGACATTGTGGTGCTGGCATAAGGACAGACATATAGATCAATGAAATGGAACTGAGAGTCTAATGAAGTTGGACTCCTATATCACAACATACATGGAAACAAACTCAAAATGGACCACAGGCTTAAATGTCAGAGATAAAACTACAAAATTCTTTTTTTTTTTTGAGACGGAGTCTAGCTCTGTCTCCCAGGCTGAAGTGCAGTGGCGCGATCTCCGCCCACTACAAGTTCCGCCTCCCGGGTTCACGCCATTCTCCTGCCTCAGCCTCCCGAGTAGCTGGGACTACAGGCGCCCGCCACCTCGCCCGGCTAGTTTTTTGTATTTTTTTTTATTAGAGACGGGGTTTCACCATGTTAGACAGGATGGCCTTGATTTCCTGACCTTGTGATCCGCCCACTCGGCCTCCCAGAGTGCTGGGATTACAGGTGTGAGCCACCGCGCCTGGCCAAAACTACAAAATTCTTAAGAGAAAATATAGGAGTAAATCTTTGTGACCTTGGGTTAGGCAACAGTTTCTCAGATGGGACATCAAAAGCACAGGTGACAAAAGAAAAAGGAGATAAATTGTATTACATCAAAATAAAAACAAATGTGCTGCAAATGATAACATCAAGTGAAAAGATGATCCAGGGAATGGGAGAAAATAGTTGCAGATCGTATATTTAATAAGGGACTTGTATCCAGCATGTAAAATGAACTCTTATAATTCCACATAAAAAGACAAATAACCGAATTTTTTACAATGGGCAAAGGCTCTGAAGAGACTTTTCTCCAAAGCAAACAAACGGTCAACATGAAAAGATGCTCAACATCACTGTCACTAGGGAAATACAAATCAGAACCATGAGATGCCAATTCACATCCACTAGAATGGCTGAAGTCAACGTGAAAGACAGTGAGAAACAAGCGTTGGTACGGACGTGGAGAAAGTGAATGCTCATACACTGCTGGTGGGAATGCGAAATGGCACAGCTGCTTTGGAAAATGATTTGCTGGTTCCTTAGAATATGAAATAGAGGTATCATATGACCCAGCAATTCCACCCCTAACAATATACCCCAGAGAATTAAAAACACATGTCCAAGCAAAAACCTGTACACAATGTTCATAGCAGCATTATTCATAATAGGTAAAAAGTAGCAACAACCCTAATGCTTATCAACTGATGAATGAATTAACAAAATGTTGTATATATGGACAATGGAAGGTTATTCAGCAAGGAAAAGGAAGTACTGATACATGCTACATTGTAGATGAACCTCAAAAACATTATGCTAAGTGAAAGAAGCCAGTCACAACAGAACACAGACTGTATAATTCCATTTATATGAAATGTCCAGAATGGCCAAGTCTATAGAGACAGAAAGCACACTGCTTGGAGGAGCAAACAGTGAGTGCCGTTTGGGGGAAAAAATGTTCTAAAATTACATTGTAGTAACAGTGGTTGCACAATCCTGGGAATATTCTAAAAAACACTGAAATGTATACTTTAAATGGGTGAACTGTATGGTATCTTAATTATACTTCAGTAAAGCTGTTTTAAAAAAACACGTATTTCAAGTTAACCGATTTCATACCTTTCTTTGGCCTCCCTGAGTGCAATTTCAAGTCTCTCCACCTTCTGATTCCCTTCCCTTAGGCACAGCAGGAGCTGGCTCACAGTTAACTCCTCATGTTCCAAGTAATTCTTGGCCCCCTCTGCAGATCTGCTCCTATATTTAGACAATGCCATGGTCAGTATAAAGGTTAAAAGGTTTTCATCAGAAAAATACCAAAGCCTAAGAAGAGAGTAACCCAATATAACTGGGACCAGCTTAAAGGAACTGCTTTCCAGAACATTCTCCAACTAATTCTCAACTAGTGAACAAGCACAGCTGGTCCTGGGACCCCCAGTGCCAAGCTCCTCTATGCTTCCTAGGGAAGGTGTGGAGACTCAGTGAGGCTCCGGAGAGGCCAGCCTTACACTGCACACACCCACTTCCTCCAAACAGTCACTGTGTACCTGACACCAGACCACAAAACCCACGGAACAGTTCAGCAGAAGCAGCCGTGGCTGAAGGTGGCAAGCCTTCCAGAGATCTAGTCTCAAAGGGGACTGCAGTCAGACAAAAGATAAAGGCACATTGTACAGACCACTGGCCTTTCTCCAAGTTAACAGAGACCATCACAGCTTAAGTCAAGGGGAGAAAACATTTTCACTTGTGGTTTCAAATAATGAGAGCAGGGAGGCGCTATGATATGTCAAGGATTTTTCTCAATTTCAAAATCTGACTAAATCAAGAGACATATCAGTGACAAACAAAATCATGATCACTGTTACAAAACACGAGGGATGACTATGATGATGCTAACGGCAGCTACTCTGAGTCACCAACTCGGGTTCACATAGCTAATAAACAGCCAGAATTAAATCCCCGTTTCCAGGACTCTGAAGCTCCAACTCCAAACCTAGAAATCAATCTCAGAGTAATTACGATACTCACAAATGGTACAGAGCTGTTATTTTAAAAATAGCCGTGTGGCTTAAAGAGGAAGTGGTCTTTGCATCTGGATATGAATGATGAGGAAGTGGCTTTGAAATTTCAACCAGGACTTTTTTATTTGCCACTACTTCCAGGAACGTCTTTGAATATTAAAAAAAGCAATTTGGGAGAAACGTGAAGAATTTTTAACCAAAAAAGGGAATTACTTTCGTTTATGCCAATTACTCTGACGAAAGAATATTATCTAATACTTTCTTCCTCATACAAGGGCTTAGAAACATAATAGAAGACAATTTTTTTCACATTTTGGAAGTCATTCTATATGCACATTCATCAAGTTACACAAAGAAGGTTTTAAAAATCTATCAGATGGCCAGGCGCAGTGGCTCACGCCTATAAATCCAGTACTTTGGGAGGTTGAGACAGGCGGATCACTTGAGGTCAGGAGTTCAAGACCAGCCTGGTCAACACGGTGAAACCCTGTCTCTATTAAAAACACAAAAAGTTAGCTGGGCGTGGTAGCAGGCACCTGGAGTCCCAGCTACTCGGAAGGCTGAGGCAGAAGAATCGCTTGTACCTGGGAGGCGGACGTTGCAGTGAGTTAAGATTGCACCACTGCACTCCAGCCTAGGTGGCAGAGTGAAACTCCATCTCGAAAAAAAACAAAACAAACAAACAAAAAAACTATGAGATAAGAGATCCTCAGAGATCTTTTCAGACAATCGTCTCTTGAATAGATGATCACAGGGGTAAGCAGCTTGCAGAAGGCAAGCTTGCAGTCTCCTTGGTGAGCACTGCTTGTAAGAATCAAGAGGTTCAGGCACTCAGTTCTAGGTCTGCCTCCCTCCCCAAGGCCCTGCTACTATTTAAGACATCTGTTTCCTCACATCTACATGGGACAGGTACACTTGAGACTCCACAGATAAGAAATCTGGGTCCTTTCAGGCGACATCCACGTTGACTGAGAGTGCTATCGGTCATTGTTACAAAAGATGTTCCAGTATTGGTCATGCCAGCTTATAACTGGGGAGTAGCAGGGAAAAGAAAATGAAAATATTTCACTTATGGAAGCTGGGCAGGCTGGTCTGGGTCAAACGGCACTGGGGAACCAATGAGCAAACATGTCTCATTGGTTTGACTGAGAACCAGTTTGCTTTCACTTTTCGTCTGCTGGTGAGACACCACTAGAACAGAACAGTGTGAGCCAAACGGGAATCAAACAGTTTTTAATCTCTACCAGTTTGAGCTGCAACATTAAATAGCATTCAAACCAAATATTCTTGAAAGGTCCTGGTATAAATCATAAAGAAGTTACTTCCTCAGGTCACTACATTTGACCTCCAGTGACAAGCACCCAGTGATAAGCTCCCAGTGACAAGCCTGCCCAGCCGGTCTGCCTGGCAGCCCGAGTCTTCCTTCACATACGTGCCAATGGAGACTATTCTCGTGGGCCCAGGACTATGCTTGATTTCTTTTACTGACCCTTCTGCTTCTCCTTCCTGTAAAAACAGAAACGCAAGGGATTTAACACAATATGTCTGTGAGACAAATTGTCAAAAGAAAAAAAAAGACCAAAGATGAATTTTTGTGACATGCAACCCAAGGACCCTTCCAGACATTCAGATATGTAGTGTTTAAACCGGGTGGCTCCAATGGAATGGAAACATACCCTCCCCTCACCCGGCGCACCCTGTTGGGATTATAAATACCCCGGCTAAGGTGTGAAGGTCAGTTTCCTCTCGCCATACACATTCTACCCGACTCCGTAAACATGAAAGCTTATCTGCTCCTCCCTTTCCTTGGCAGTTCCCTCTTTCTCAAGGTTAAGGTCATGCAGAGCTGGTGACAACTCCACATATCCTTCTCAGACAGTCCTTTAAAACACAAAATGCTAGAACTCACTGAGGTAAAGTTAAAAAAGAGGCAGTTTCTGTGAATGAGATTCACAAAGCGCCATCTCGGTCAAGTTGGTTCCCGTTAGAAATTTGTATGCACCGCAGGTCACTTAGGGAACAAGAAGTCCAAGACCCACAGGATTTGAAAGACATTTATATTCCATTAAGTTCCCAGGGAAAATCTTCAAAAATGCACAAAGATGGTTCCCTATATATATGCATATAAATATATATATTTAGATACATATTTAGATATAGAAATATAGATTATATATTATATAAATATATGTTAACTATGTAATTATATAATTATGTATTAATTATATAATTAATATATATTATATTACACATAATATATTCATTATATAATATAAATATAGATACATCTATTATAAAAAATACAGACACATATATTTTTTTCTCTGCTTGGGCCCATGGGGGTTCTAGATATTTTTGGTATTTCTTCCTAAATCTTGGGCAGTGCTTTACAGTTCACAGAAGAAAAGCAAGCAAAACATGTTTACACTAAAAATAACTGTCACTCATCTGATAGGGAGAATGAGATGCTAACCACGCACCCTGAAGGAAGAAGCTTCATTTGGAAACTTCTCATATGCTGTTGGGTTTCCTGCAGTTTATCGGTTATTGACAGAAGCGTAAGGTTCTTTGGTTAAACTTCTGTCTCGGTAATCTTCGATCACTTGCAGAAAGGGTACTCTGACAAAATATGCTTTTCAATTGACATTTTAATTCTCTTGATTTTGGCCACTAAAATGTATGAGGGGGCATGGATGGCAAGGTTATTCAGAGCCGTTTCCTAACTCTAGTGCAGCAAATAAATCAGAAAGCAAAGACAGTCACGCACTCATATGTCAGATATAACCAGTAGGTGAGTTTTTTTGCAAGTTGCTCCCCACTCCTCCTGACGTATCTAAAATGTACATTTTTCTCTCCCAGGGACACAATTTTTTCCTTTTTTTTTTTTAAATTTAAAGACAGAGTCTTGCTCTGTCACGCAGGCTGGAGTGCAGTGGCACAATCATGGCACACTGCAGCCTCTCAAACTCCCGGGTTCAAGTGATCCTCCTGCCTCAGCCTCCTGAGTAGCTGGGAGTACAGGCACATGCCAATGTGCCTAGCTAACATTTTGTAGTTTTTTGTGTACACAAAGGGTTTCACCAGGTAGCCTAGGCTGGTCTTGCACTCCTGGGCTCAAGCGATCCTGCCTCCTCAGCCTCCCAAAGTGCTGGGATTACAGGCGTGAGCCACTACACCCGGCCAGCCCCTTTTCCTGTATCAGATATGTACTCTGACTCAGTGAAAGTGAGTACTACACTGTATTGCAGATGATTTGATCCTTGTTTATCTTTCTCCCTATCTAATCTTTGTTAGCACAATGAAGGAGAGGCCCCCACCTGGTGCATGGACCTGCTCTGCTCTTCAGTAGGGCTGTCCCTGCAGCCAGGCACAGTTGTTAACAAATGCTTCTCAAGAGCTTAGGGCCTCCTCGCTTAGCCCACTTCATTTTGGGTTGTGGAGACATTTGATTTTGATAGCAATGGCTTCAAACTCAGTTCTCACAGGTTCCTGAGTAGCTGTTGTGCAAAGGGAAGGAAAATCCAGGACACTCCCTCAACCTACAACCAGAGTAGTTCTGCTCTTTCTTTTCTCCTCTTCTTCTTTTTAATACACCAGCATTCCTTGTACCACTTCGTTTGAAAAGAAGGTTCCGTTGGCCAGGCGCAGTGGCTCACGCCTGTCATCCCAGCACTTTGGGAGGCCGAGGCGGGTGGATCACTTGAGGCCGGGAGTTTGAGACCAGTCTGGCCAACATGGCAAAACCCTGTCTTTTTTATTAAAAATACAAAAAATTAGCCAGGTGTGATGGCATGTGCCTGTAGTCTCAGCTACTTGGGAGGGTGAAACACCAGAATCTTTTGAACCCCGGAGGCAGAGACTGCAGTGAGCCGAGATCGCATCACTGCACTCCAGCCTGGGGGACGGAGTGAAACTCCATCTCAAAACAAAAAAGAGGGTTCTGTTGTTAAAAACATGTTTGCAGCTCCCTTAAGTGAACTGCGGAATACAGCTTTGAAATCTAGTTTGAAAAATGACAGAAAGTTCATGCTTGTGTGGGTTTTTTCCTTTTCAGGTCAGTCACAAAAATGTTCAATTTGCCAGGACATGATGAAAAGAAAAGACTACATCTTTCATTATAAAAAGTAATTAATATTTTTCCATTTTAGCTATCACAACCCTTATATGCATTATGCTATACTTAATTAGAGCCAATTTATCTTGGCTACACTGGAATTTCCTCAATCCTTGGCTTGTGTTGACAAGAAAAAGTGGTATTTGTTTCATCTTTCCAGGTGAAGCTTTACAGTTTGCTCAAAACAAAAATAAAACCAAAAACTTACAGCCATCCTAATTTCAACAAAGGAGTCTTCCGAGGAGCCGCTGGAGTTCAGCTTGAGCTGCAGTTCAGACACAATGCCCAACAGGTCTGCCTTCTCTGCTTGTAGCCTCGCCACCTGGGTCCTGAGCTGGTCCTTTTCCTGCTCTGCTTCTGCCCTGGGAAGCCTGGAGTCATCAGTGGGGTCCTGGAGATGACAAAGAGTAAAGTGAATGAACAGATCAAACTAAGACCCAGCACCATGGGCTCATACCTGTAATTCCAGAGTTTTGGGAGGCTGAAGTGGGAGGATCCCTTGAGGCCAGGATTTTGAGACCAGCCTGGGCAACATAGCAAGACCTCCATCTTTACAAAAAATTTAATAATTAGCCAGGTGTGGTGGCGCACACCTGTAGTCCCCATTACTTGGGAGGCTGAGGCAGGGAGACTGCCTGAGCCCCGGAGTTCAAGACTGCCAAGACCCTGTCTCAAAAAAAAAAAGAAAAAAAAAAAAAAGCCAGGCCGGGCGCGGTGGCTCATGCCTGTAATCCCAGCACTTTGGGAGGCCGAGGTGGGTGGATCATGAAGGTCAGGAGATCGAGACCATCCTGACTAACACGGTGAAACCCCATCTCTACTAAAAACATAAAAAAATTAGCTGAGTGTGGTGGCGGGGGCCTGTAGCCCCAGCTACTCAGGTGGCTGAGGCAGGAGAATGGCATGAACCTGGGAGGAAGAGCTTGCAGTGAGCTGAGATTACGCCACTGTATTCCAGCCTGGGCGACAGAGCAAGATTCCACCTCAAAAAAAAAAGCCAAAAAACAAATACAAATCAAACTAAGGACCTGGCCATGCGACTCAACTGCCCCCACACCTACTGACAAGGAAGTTTCTCAACACCTTTATGCCCTGTGCTTTAATGTAGAAAATTCCAGCTTTTACCTGACAATTTTTTTTTTTTCCCCCAGACAGAGTCTCGCTCTGTTGCCCAGGTTGGAATGCAATGGCGCAATCTCAGCTCGCTGCATCCTCCGCCTCTCAGGTTCAAGCAATTCTCCTACCTCTGCCTCCTAAGTAGCTGGGACTACAGGCATGCACCACCACGCCCGGCTAATTTTTGTATTTTTAGTAGAGATGGGGTTTCACCATGTTGGCCAGGCTGGTCTCGAACTCCTGACCTCAGGTGATCCACCCACCTTAGCCTCCCACAGTGCTGGGATTACAAGTGTGAGCCACTGCACCTAGCTGACAATTTATTTTGAGACAACATTTAAAATGGAAATTTTTACATTATTTTATTGTATTCAAATAATCAAAATTTAAAGTAACTTTACGACAAGAAAGCAAGCCTTCCTTACCATGCTGGAATAATCTGATACTATAGAAATAACCACAGTTTGGCAACAGTGGACTCATAAACGGTTGTCTAAAATTCCAGAAAGGAAGGAAAAAGAGCTCTCACCACCCAACCGCCTGCCCTTTTCCTCCCATCAATACCCACACACGCCCCTTCTCCCCACACCTGGCATGGACAGCAGAGGCCTCCTTAACAAACCACGCCCCGTGGGGACTTCAAACGTGTTCTGGGTTGTGTCATTACTAACGTCTCTGACATCCACTCCCAGGTGTGAGCACGTTTTTCCAGGTCCTTTGGGTCCAGAAAAATGTGTCTCTTTCTCTTTTCATCTGTGGCAACGCGATAGCCTCTTACCACAACAGGACATTTTCCAAAACAGTTTTAAAAAGGAAAATGTAAAGAGGATAATCTCCATTTTAGACTGACAGACAAGGTCAACAAGTAAAAAATCTGAGTAATGAGTTTTTTAAACACATTTTTAATATCAAAGACAGAAACTAAAAACAATTGATGGTTCTAGGTAGAGGCCCATCTGAACCATCTATAATGAATACAATACGATGATTTATAACCTTACTGTTCTTTTGCCTACAGTCAGTATGGTCAAGGCTTTACAAATTTCTTTCCCCTAAAAGAGATTATCCATGACCCTTAACAGGGCGACCAATCTTTTGAGCAAAAGCACTTCTTCCAAGATCAGGCAAAACACCAATCCAGACTGAACCATGACAGGTTTTGATCTAGGGGTTTAGACACATAAGATTCTACTGCAAATGTTATAAAAAAAAAATCACAATGGATCAGTCTGCTCACCTCAGATGACCTTTCTGATTTCCCTCTCAGTTTTCCAAGCTCTTCCTTCAATTTCTCATTCTCGTGACTCAAGGCCATGAGACGCTCTTTGGCTTCTTTGCTCTGTGTCTCAAAAAACTGGCGTTCTTCCTTCTGTTTCTCTGTCCAGGCCGAAAGCTCCTCAAATCGCCCTTTCATGGCTTGATTATTTAGCTTCATGGCTTCTGCAGGAGGTTCAGAGTGATGGGGTCACACATTAGGAAAGTGGACTTGATTTGATGAACCAAATCTCCCTCTAGTCCGCTTGACCACATGGCACTGAATCGGAAGATGCCATGCTTAGCCTCGGCCCAAGGGTCAGCAGCAAAAAGATGAAGTGGTTTTTGCTTACAGAAAAGACTAGTGGGATGAACATCATTTCTAGCCCTTAAAAGTCCCAAGAGAATAAAGTTGATTTGGGTACTGCCACTACAGCACAAGTATCTAAATATCTATGGTTACCAGGCACTAAGGAAGTTCTTACTACTCCTAGATTCAAACATTGGTCCTGCCCAAAGCCATGGCTTGAGATACCAGGCGGCTTTCTCTTAATAAGGTAATATTTAGGACTAACTCTGGAACCATAGCAGCCTTTCTTCCTTTTTCCCTTTTTTTTTTTTTGAGTCAGGGTCTGTCTCTGTCATTCAGGCTGAAGTGCAGTGGCACGATCACGGCTCACTGCAGCTCCAACTTCCCGGGCTCAAGCAGTC
Organism: Chlorocebus sabaeus; assembly: GCF_047675955.1. Taxonomy (NCBI): domain Eukaryota; kingdom Metazoa; phylum Chordata; class Mammalia; order Primates; family Cercopithecidae; genus Chlorocebus; species Chlorocebus sabaeus. The sequence continues at coordinate 13,277,217 of NC_132912.1, read as the reverse complement.
CTCCAACCTCAGCCTCCCCAGTAACTAGGACCAGAGGCATGCCCCACCACGCCCTGCTTTTTTTTTTTTTTTTAATTTTTTTGTAGGGATGAGGTCTTGCCATCTTGCCCAGGTTGGTCTTGAACTCCTGGACTCAAGCAATCCTTCCGCCTCAGCCTCCCAAAGTGCTGGAATTACAGGCATGAGCCACCCCACCCAGCCTCTTTTTCCTTTTGAACAGGTTAAATTTCATTATGCTAGTTCCTTGAGCTACATACAATTTTTATTTTTACCTGTATCCAAAAGTAAATATCAGAACAGATTTAGCCTTGCCAAAAGCTAAATCCTATGCTTCCCCACCCGCTACCACCTACATAAACGGTGAGAAGGGAGCTCACCACCAAGCCTTAGTGCAAAGGGATGGCATTTCTTGAAGGCCCGGGATGAATGGGGCATGCATGGGCCAGCCCTGCTTACCTTTCAGCTGGTGGTTCTCGGTCAGAAGCTCTTTCATCTGCTGCAGCAGCTCCTCCGGGGTGAACGTGTCCAGGTTTGGGTGGGCCAGATGGGGGGGTCCATTTCCTGTGCTTTCACTGGGGCTGTCCCCCTTTTCAGTGAGGCAGCTGAGAGGTTGATGGGACATTGCAGAAGTTCCTGAGGAAAAGTCACCCGTTGAAAATAGAGCTGTCCCCCGCCCCACCAGGGATCCCCGGGAGTCCCACAAACCCATTGGCGATTGCTAATATTTACTCCCAAAGTTGTCCACTTTCTCTCCAGTTACATTTTGAACATTTTTAATTTTTCCTTTGAAACAAAAAAAAGTATATCTAGCTTCAGAAAAGTGTATGTGTGCGTGTGTGTGTGTGTGTGTGTGTATGGGTGTATAAAAGGGTACAATGAGGATTTGGGAAATGGGGGAGGGAGATGAGGGTATGACATCATGATGACCAGGATATATGTAGACATGGGCAAAGTATCCTGAAAAAAATTTCCCATGCAAATCTTCAAATTCAAATCTCCTTATTTTGAGTGAATTGCATGGTAAGCGAATTATATCTCAAAAAACTGTTTTTAAAACTACATTTTGTTTCTTGTATTTTTGGTTAAGAAGAAAGTGAGAATTAACATTCTTCGAATGCTTACTATGTGTGGACTCGGCACACCAGGCCTGTCACTGACTAATCTTCATTAACGCTGAACCAGGCAGCTGTTTTACAGGTGAGGAAGCTGGGTTTACAGAGGCGTACAGCTCATCCAAGACCAGGAAGTGGCACCACCAGGTGTCAAAGCCACACCTTGTAAAACAACAAAGTTATTATACTACTGAGTACTTAGGCCTTCATATTCTATTTTTCAATGCATACTGAAAAGACTAAGATATCTTTACTTATGCATGGTCTTAAATTTTTTTACACGTATCACTTTGTTTTGTAGAGGGGTCCACGTGGACAGAGAAATGCAAGACAAATGAGTGAATCTCCACCGTGCTTCTGTGTTACCTACCACCCGGGCAAACATCTTCAGCACAAATTTCCACCTTCACACTTGGTGAAAATGATGTATTTTCTTCAAGAGCTGATGGGGATAGATCATAAAGCAATACATAGCAAAGGCAACTCCTCCCCACTAACGCTATATACACGTGGCCTACACACCCATTCCACAAAGATCAAGAGTGGCCAAAGTCCAGAGAGATGCCTGAAAAAGCATATGATTACTTCCAGGATGTTTACTGTTAGAAGATTGTTTCTGTTTTTTTTTGAGAGTCTCTCTCTGCTGCTCAGGCTGGAGTGCAGTGGAGCGATCTCAGCTCACTGCAACTTCTACCTCCCAGGTTCAAGTGATTCTCCTGTCTCAGCCTCCCAAGTAGCTGGGACTACAGGGGCGAGCCACCATGCCTGGCCCATTTTTGTATTTTTAGTAGAGACGGGATTGCACCATGTTAGCCAGGGTGGTCTCGAACTCCTGACTTCAGGTGATCTGCTGGCCTCAGCCTCCAAAAGTGCTGGGATTACAGGCATAAGCCACTGTGTCTGGCCGTTAGAAAATAATTTTAAACCCATCTATCCAACAAATAGGTATCAAGCAACAATGTACACTGTACAACTGTGATCAGGCAGAAAGCCACGGATGCACAAAAGGGCTGAAGAGAGAACCTGGAAGCGAGCATCCCACTTCTAACTGGGGAAAGGCATTGGTCTCTGTGAGATCCATCAGCCACTCATGACGATGGAGCCTGTGTGACCCCCGAGTTGTGGAGAATCCATTACACATGATATCAGTCCTTGGAAGATAGAGATAAGAGAATCGCCCGTTTCTGACATGGAACTGCGTCATAATATCTACGTGTGCATTTAATAGCCATCAATTAAAATAAAACCAAATGTACCAATGTGGTGTTGCATCCTTGGCCACAGGAGGCAATACCTTGGGCTTTCTGTAGATCTTCTGGAAGCAATACCTGATAACCTCCTTTTGGTGCGAGGAACTTGTAGGTAATCAGAGACAGAGCTACCTACCACACCCTGTGACAGGGCAGCCTGTGCCACTTCTTCCTACAAGAGCTAGCACCAAGAGGGTCATTCTCATGTAGTCATGTAATGAGGGTGATGGCAATTTCATGAAGCAAAAAACACGGATAAACCATAGGATTCATTTTTGAACCTTTTGTATCTATGTTTCACACACCCAAATTCATTTAGAAAACAGGTATAATGCAGAAGTGTTCCTTAGCTTAGCATTAGGTGACTAGAACAGACTGCTTTTCTTCTCCCCAAAATAATCTGAATAGACTATCAGTTTCTAATTTTCTGTAAAATTCATTTTTTTTGTACCAAGAATCATCTCATTAAAATGGGGTTTTACTGAGTAACAGTGTTCCTACCTATTTTGCAGAGGAATACTAAAATTCTAGGTAATAGACCTAAAAGAGAAAATCCTTGTCATATGTATCATTTACTTGCCAACATTTAATTTTTCTTAGGTATTCAGTGATTATACTATATTTTGCACAGGCCATGAAAATAACAGATTTTTTTTTTTAAAAAAGAAGCTAAGCAGATTTTTAGAAATGTGTTTGGTTTCATCTTATTATATGCACAAATTTCTCCTTTATGTTTTTTCTGAAAAGGAAAGGAAAGGAAGGGGAGGGGAGGAGAACAGAGGGGAGAAAAGAGACATTTCTCTGAAAATTGTTAAGATGCTTTCCCTCCATGAACTTTTTTTTTGTTTTTCAGACAGAGTCTCACTTCGTTGCGCAGACTGGAGTGCAGTAGCGTAATCTCAGCTCACTGCAACCTCTGCCTTTCAGATTCAAGTGATTCTCCTGCCTAACCTCCCAAGTAGTTGGGATCACAGGCATGTGCCACCACACCTGGCTAATTTTGTATTTTTAGTAGAGACAGGGTTTTGCCACGTTGGCCAGACCAGACTGGTCTTGAACTCATGACCTCAGGTGATCCACCCATCTCGGCCTCCCAAAGTGCTGGAATTACAGGCTTGAGCCACTGTGCCGGCCCCTCCATGACCTTTTATACCTCCACCAAGCCTATAGACACCACCATAATAAAGTTAAAACTGGTTCTAGTTGTTACATCAGTGTTTCTGATTTCTCACGTTGCCCGGATTTTATAAGGATATGGGGAAAAAAGCAGGGTTGTGCTAAGGGAGGCCACAGAAAAAAGCACTTGTACCATTAGCCAGATGTGAGGCCTTAGGAAGTCATACGACCTCTAGTGATATTTATTGATTCATCCAGTAAACGGTAATCTTTATGTTGTTGCTTTCAGCTCAACAACACTATGAAAAATATTCTTTAGTTTCTAGAAAGACCGCAGTCTAAACCCCACCCTTCAATACATGTACACCAAGTATCACCGGCAGGCCAGTCACTCTCACGAATAGCTATACCTGTCCTAACGACAGCAAATTCTGGGGTATCCAGTATTGTTAGAAAAAATAGTTTGTAATTCAAATGTCATCAAACATAAGAAGTTAGCATATATGGTAAATATAAGCATGTAAACACTTAATACCAAAATTTTACTAAAAGTAATTTAATTGATGCCGGGTGCAGTGGCTTATCCCCAGCACTTTGGGAAGCCACGGTGGGCAGATCACTTGAGGCCAGGAGTTTGAGATTAGCCCGGCCAATATGGTGAAACCCCATCTCTACTAAAAATACAAAAATTAGCGGCAAAGCTCGCGCATTGGCATGGTTAATGCCAGCAGCCACTGCACCTCCTTCTGGCCGACTCGCCTCCCGGCCCTGCGGTCGGGCCCCTGGTCAGCCCCCACTCTCCCTCCTTCGTTTCTTGAAGATCTCGAATGTCACCTTTTGTTGAACATCTTGAATAGCAACATGTTCTAGACAGATGGCTAGAGAGGACTTATGGACAAGAAGTTATCATTGAAATTAAATGGTAGCAGACATGTCCAAGGAATATTGTGGGGATTTGATCCCTTTATGAATCTTGCGATAGATGAATGTATGGAGACGGTGACTAGTGGGCAACAGAACAATATTGGAATGGTGGTAATATGAGGAAATAGTATCATCATGTCAGAAGCCGTGGAATGGGTATAAAAAAATGGCTGTTCAGCAGAGAAACCCATGTCCTCTCTCCACAGGACCTGTTTTACTATGATGTAAAAGTTAGGTCATGTACATTTTCATATTAGACTTTTTGTTAAATAAACTTTTGTAAGAGTCAAAAAAAAAAAAAAAAAAAAAAAAGAGCTGAGTGTAGTGGTACACGCCTGTAGTCCCAGCTACTTGGGAGCTGAGACATGAGAATTGCTTGAACCTGGGAGGCAGAGGTTGCAGTGAGCTGAGATCATACTATGGCACTCCAGCCTGGGTGACAGAGTGAGACTCTGTCTCAAAAAAAAAAAAAAAAAAAAAAAAAAAAAAGTAATTTGATTTTGGATGACTCAACGGGCACTTCATAATTCTTAGGTTATCTTAGGGCATCACTATGAGCTATCACTGTGCAGTGCACATATGAAATATCTATTGGTGGAATGCCAGTTACAGAAAGCTTCATTCTCTGTTTTTAACATCACCTTGAGCAATGTTCAACTGATGAAAGACAATATCCTTGCACATGTCTTCGAAGGTTACAGAAACTGGAACTAAGCCATTTATTCTAAGATTCTATCTCATAACAGAGTTTCCCAGAATCAACTGACCTAGATGTGAAGTATGTTCTTTCTAAGCAAAAGTGATATTTAATGATGGAAGGATGAATTAATTGAGCACAGGATTTGTCAAGATTCCACCAATGAGGAAGACTGAGGACTGCCTAGTAAATGGATGGTCAAAAGCAAGTCCCCTAGATTTTATTTCCATATCTGCTATCTCAATTCCTGACTGTGTGTGTGTGTGTGCATGTGTGTGTATATACATTTAAATTCCAGAGATCACGTAATTATAGTCATGACTTGACCTTGTAAACACCAGCATAAATCTGATTCCTGAGTTGGCCTTAGAGATGATCCAGACCAACATATTCAATGCAAGAATGTCTTGTCTGGTTTTGAGGGCACATGATCGTATAGAGCAGGCTTGAGTGTTTCAATGACACAGCACAAGTGCAGTGACCTTAGCAGGCACTGTCTATTCCACTGTGGGATGGCTCTAGTGGTCAGAAAGTCATTATGTGTCAAATGGTACCTGCTTTACACTAACTTCCCCACAGTGGACACTGGACGAGGTATAAGGTTAGGCCCTTGCCCTGGTATGGCCAAGTCTTCAAATTTGTTAACGAAGTATTCGTAGGTTCAATCCCTACATGGGATAAATGAGTTTTAAACAGTGAAAACTTGATTTTTGACCAGAGACAAGAGTTGGCTACTGGCAAATTCTATGAAGACTCTGGGTTCACAAGGGGGGGCGAGATTCTAACATTGCATCAACTAAATCCTTCACCACCCTGGAAAAAGAACTAAAGAGTATGCATCCTACTAATTGGGTAAAAGCAGCTTCATCATTACACACTAGAAGGGATATTGTGACTTTGTATTTTAGTAATATACAGAAAATGGCAGCAGCTTTAACCTAGCTGCCCAAGGGAATGAGGCTTGATTCTTCCCAGTCCCCTTTTCCCCAAGTCTAATGGGTCACCAAATGCCATCACCTCTACCTCCTAAATAATTCTTTTTTTTTTTAAATTAAGACTCAGTCTCACTCTGTCGCCTAGGCTAGACTACCATGGCACAATCTCAGCTCACTGCAACCTCCGCCTCCCTAGTTCAAGCAATTCTCCCACCTCAGCCTCCCAAGTAGCTGGGATTACAGGTACATGCCACCATGCCCGGCTAATTTTTGTATCTTTAGTAGAACGGGGTTTCACCACTTTGGCCAGGCTAGTCTTGAACTCCTGATCTCAAGTGATTCACCCGTCTCGGCCTCCCAAAGTGCTGGGATTACAGGCATGAGCCACCACGCCTGGCCCTCCTAAGTGTTTCTAAAATCCACTGCCTCCTCTCCATCCCCACAGGCTTAGTTCAGGCCCTTATCTTGTCTGTACCACAGCCACGTTGACCTCCACAAAGGACAGGGGTTCTGCCTATTTTGTCCACTGCTGTATCCCCAGGACTGAGAACATCACTTGCCACATAGAAGGGAGGGCTCAGTAAATATCTGTTGAATACATTTTAACAGCCTCCTAAATGACTGACTTTCAGCCCTCTCAATTTCAGTCCTCTTGCCCTCATGGTTTCTTTTGCAATATGAGGTCATTCCCCTGAGTCTATCCTTCCCGTACAAGACAGACTTTCAGCTTCTTAGCAAGACAAATGTGGCTTTTCAGGCCCCAGGCCCAACTGACCCACCAGAGTCACCTCCTGCCACCAAAACACTCATACCCAAGGCACGTTAAGAGCTCGCGGTTCCCTGCATTCTTCTGTTTCTGCGTCCTTGCCTCTCTTCTGCCCTCTGCCTGAAATGTCTGGCTCCCCTTGTGTCCTGGCAAACTTCCACTGGACAGATCAATGTTCAGCTTAAATATGATGTCCTGTGTCATATGAACTGTTCCCTACCCGAGCACCCAAGAACACTCTGCATTTCCACCTCCTCCGCCCACTCTGAAATTACTGCTATCATTTGCCCGTGTACTTTCTCTCCATGTTATTCTTACTAGAGACTGGCACATAGCAGGTTTGCAGTAAATGTTGAAATCAATTGAAAATATAGCATAATGAGGTATTTTTAAGTGTAACACCTGTAAAATGCTTTCTGCTGTGTAGGTGACAAACTCAGCATGCTAGTGTTGTTAGGAGTTTCTCCACAGTTCGACGGCATTCACTTCCAGATTCTCGAAATCCACTTTTCTAACTTATTTGAAAAATTAGAAGTGCTTTTTTTCTGTCACTGCGAAGTCATCTGGGTATCATTTTGTAACACAGATGCTAATAATCCTCATACACATGTCAAAGTGGTAACAACCAAAGCTTTTAAAATAATTTTTTCTTTCTAAATAAAATAAGTTTTTTTTAAATAATTTAATATTTTTCCTTTTCCTTTGGGTTTTCTATTTCATAAATTCCAAAGAACATATATCAAATATGCCAAATCTCTAAAAAACAGAAGGTGTATTTCATGGCCAGAATACTTACACGCCTCTACCTAAGGGTGGGAGTTCAGCAGGACATAATACAGTGTCCAGTTGCCTTCCAGAATAAAGTTTGGTTTTCCGGGGACGGAAGCGGGGGGAGGTTAGGTTAGTTATATTCCTAGCATAATATGCAATCTAAAGGTTAATTTATAAAAAAGAAGCTGCTACTTTTACAGTGTTGTACATAACATATAAAGAACACCCAAAATTGGCCCAGTGGAAAAACAGATAAGTTATGCCAGGACTTAAATCAATGATCGTCCTCTCTCTAAAGGTCACATTTAAACTTGCCTTGTCCACTCCACGGCAATCCCTGGCCTTGGCGTCTGCCCTGGGACCTCTCCAGCCCCTGCCCCAAAACTGCACCTGTCCTGGGAGGCAGCCTGGCCCCGCTAACTCTTCTCTCCCTGGGTCAAAAGAGCAAGGTGGGTTCTTCTGTTCACACTGCCTGCACCTTGCTAACCAGCTCCAAAGGCTTCTGAGGTTCTCACATTGCCTTACTTTTCTATGCTTTCATTTTCCATTTCATCCTTACAAACAGTTCCATGGTGTACATTTCCATACAACAGTTTTCCTGGTGGTGGAGGCCCGGCCGGAACCTGGGTTTCATTTTCTTTGATTGATGTTTACTGCCTGTAGCTTATACATTTCGATGGCAAAAACAATTCCTTTGGGGTTCTCGGCCTCATCAAATATTCTCTCTATATAGAGTGTACAGACTTTCCTAGACACAGTAGTCTATGTGGATTCCCACCCCCTTAGAAAGGGGTCACTCTGTGGTACGGACCCTGGGCACCTCATTCAGCTCAAGTAGTGGTCCCACGTCTCCCACAGGTGTGTCTGTAACCACCTCCTCCTTATGGCCAGGAACTGGCTGCGGAATCCTTCCCAGCCTGCCGGAGGACGTCACCGCCAAGCCTCTGGGTGACCTGCACAGGGGTTACCTGTGGCCCCCAGGCCGGCCCTGGACGCTTCTTGGACCCACCCTCTGTTCACTACCCACCCTTTCCCACCAGGTCAGGACCCGCCGGGGCCTGGGGATCCTCCCAGGGCAGCAGTCTCGCGGGAGGACCGCCCCACCTCTCGCCACCCTCACCCTGACAGGCTCCGGGCCGCGGGGCAGGGCGGCGGGAACCGTTTTCAGGCCGGAGAAGAGCCCGTCGGGAAGGAGCCGCCGCCCCCTCGCCCACCCCTGCAGCCTCCTGCCCTGGCTCACCTGCCGCCCGGCTTGGCTTCGCTCAGGGTCACTGCTTCCTTGGCATCGTGCCGCCTGGAGAGAGCTGCCGACCGGGATGGGACGTTGACCAGGGAACCTGCCGGGGGGCGGCGGCGCCGGCGGCGGCGGCTGGGGCACCAGGGCTTGGGGAGCCTCGGGCTGATGCGCGGTCTCGCGACCCCGCCCAGCGCCGCTCAGCTGACCGCCAGCCGCTCCCTGCCCGCGCCGGGGAATTTCCCGGGCCCCGCCCCCAGGCCCCGCCCACCCCCAGACCCCGCCCGACCAAGGCCTCGCCCCGCCCCTTTGCTGCGTCCTGCCCCAGCTACCCACCCTCGCGGTCCGTGCGGGGTCGAGGCTGGGACCCGGGTGAACAGGGACTACGCCAAGGCGTCACTGTGACGGCGTTAATCAAAATAAATCATTAATCAAATCCAGTGTGCGGAGTTGGTCTTCCCTGTGTCTTCCCCGCAGATGCCTTAGTGGAGGCTAGAGCCGCAGGGGGGTCGCTGCCGCCCACAGAAAGAGGAGAATCCCAGGCATCCTCGGAGGGAGGCGTCCATCTGTGTTTGTTTAAAAAACGCTTACATCTAGACATAGTTAACTGAGCATACATAGCTTTCCACCCGTTTTCGCTTTAAAATACACTCAAAAAGCAGAAAGCCTGCAGGATGCTTCTTGGGCTCTTGTTACCGAAAACAGGCTCCGCTAACCTCCGGGCGCTCCAGGTGTCCGGCGCCGGGATTCACGGGTGCGCGGGGATTGCATCTGGGAAGCAGCCTCGCTGGTGTGGAGGAGGGAAGCTGCCCCCGGATTAGACAGTAGGATGACAAGGTAGGAGGGAGAGCCGCCCTGTGTGCATCCCGAGCACCCGGGCAGCGCCTCAGGGACGCGGTCACCCACACGCGCAGCGTCCGATCGCGAGGTCGAGGCCTGGGCCAGGCGGTGCTGCCGGCCCCGGGACCCTCGTGCAGGAGGAATAAACAGAAATGAGGACGGGGACCCAGGTGGCCTGGGAGAAGCCTGGGGGCAAGTTCGTGCCTAAGCCCAAGAAGGGCGTGAAATCTGGGAAGAACTAGATTTACAAATGGTGGCGCTGGCACCGCCCAAATCAGTGAGAATAAGAGCACGTGGTTGCGCATCCACGCTGTCACTGGTAGGAAGGAAACGCAAAGGAGAGAGAGAGAGAAAAACAAAAAGCAAAAAAAAAATCTCTAATCTGAAATAGAAAAAGGCAGATGCGCCCTCTACTGGTATCTCCGAAGGATTCCGCTTCACTGTCTGGACCTTCTGCTGCCTGGCCAAGCCTGACCCTCAACCCTGCTCCTGAGGCTAACCGCAAGAGCAAGGCAGGGAAGCAAGCAAGTCAGGGACTGCCCCAGACCCAATTCCGGGCCCTCCAGTTGGTGTGGTGTAGGAGGGGCAGATGAGGCTAGAGGCTGCTTTATAAGGAGTGAGCCTGGGGGTGGGAGTGGGGAGAAATAGAGAATTTAAAAAAAAAATTGTTTTTTTAAAATCAGTGGAGGAGGGCCAGGCGCGGTGGCTCACGCCTGTAATCCCAGCACTTTGGGAGACCGAGGCAGGCAGATCACGAGGTCAGGAGTTTGAGACCAGCCTGGCCAATATGGTGAAAGCCTGTCTCTACTAAAAATACAAAAATTAGCCAGGCATGATGGTGCTCTCCTGTAGTCCCAGCTAGTCGGGAGGCTGAGGCAGAAGAATCGCTTGCCCGGGAGGAAGAGCTTGCAGTAAGCCGAGATAGTGCCACTGCACTCTAGCCTGGGTGACACAGTGAGACTCTGTCTCAAAAAAAAAAAAAAAAAAAAAAAAAAAAATTCAATGCAGGAAATAACTGATCATTCGTGAAAAGGGCTTGGAAAAATATATACAGAGAGAAATGGAATGACGTTCTCTAATTTTTGTTTAACTACTGGGATAATCCAGGCAGAAAAGATGGCGCCACAGCTGTACCCTGGGATCGGCGGAAGAGAGTCCCTCCGGGGCCTGTAAGGGGTTCCTGGGGGTAAGTCGTACTTCACTAGGCTCCTTTTACTATTTAAAACCCTATAGGTGGGGCACAGTGGCTCACACCCGTAATCCCAGCACTTTGGGGGGTCAAGGCAGGAGGATTGCTTGGGCCCAGGAGGGAGAGGCTGCAATGAGCTGTGATTGTACCACCGCACTCCAGCTTGGACGAGAGGGAGACTTTGTCTCAAACAAAAACAAAACGAGAACAAAACAACCCTATGAAAGTGAATTAAAATGAGCATCAGTGAAACTATGAGCCAAGGGAAGGAGGTCACCCGCAAGCTGCCCATGGCTTTGGTGTGGGAGGCTCGAGGTGAGTTTCTGGTAGAGAAAGCAGTCAAAGTTGTTTTCTCCTGAACCCTTGCTCTCAGTGGTGGGGTGCGGGGGTGGGGGGTGCCCTGAGGCACTGCACACACCCATGCACACACACTTCCCCCCAGCCACTTCTTAGTTGTAGGACCTTGACCAAGTTACTTCATCTTACCCTTCCTCATTCCCTTTATCTGTAAAATGGGGAGTATAGTACGCTCCCAAATCCAGAAAGTTCTAAGAACCAAACCTTTTTTCCTGACCTGACCCAACTGATGGAAAACTATTTACAGTCTTTATTTAGATCCCTTGATGTGATTTTTAAATTTGTTTTGTGAAGGAAAATCAATTAGTCGATAGGAGAACTGGGTCAGACCTTGTCAGGGTGTTATGTGATATAAATCCCATGCACTGAATAGCCTTTTGAAAATCCCCAAAATTCTGGACTCTAAAGCAGGGCTTGCCCCAAAGGTTTTATTTTATTTTTTGAGGTAGAGTCTTGCTCTGTTGCCCAGGCTGGAGTGAAGTGGCGTAATTTCAGCTCACTGCAACCTCCACCTCCTGGGTTCAAGCGATTCTCCTGCCTCAGCCTCCAGAGTGGCTGGGATTACAGGCATGTGCCACCACATCCAGCTAATTTTTGCATTTTTAGTATTGATGAGGTTTCGCCATATTGACCAGCCTGGTCTTGAACTCCTGACCTCAGGTGATCCACCCCCCCTTGGCTTCCCAAAGTGCTGGGATTACAGGTGTGAGCCACAGTGCGCAGCCACCCAAAATTTTTAGATAAGGCATTTGGACCCACAGCCCTCACCTAAGGATGCTGAGAGGATTAAAGAGGAAATATGTCTTCAACACCTAGAAAAATGCATGGCACATGGTGTTTGTTGCTGTTGCTTGTGTTAGAGCTGGTGCTGTTTCTTAGCCTGGATCGTCCCGTTTGGTGACTCCATCCTCCTGCACACTTCCATGGGTAGATGGAATCTAAATGCAGTGAAAACACTGAAATAATAGCATGCTCTTAGCTGATTTGCTGATGTGGTTTTGTGGTGGGTAAATGTAGAGCAGTGTGGGAGGGTGTTTAGTGAGATCCTAATCCGTGTTTGATGTTCCTTGTGTTCCTTTCCACCCCAATCTCCTCTGTTTGGAGTTAGCAACAAGTCCCTTCGGGCTTCCTACCTTCAGGAGTGTTGGCTGGACTCCTGGCAACAGCTCTTAGAAGTACAGCCTTTCTTCTTGTCTTTTGAGAAAGCCTGATCTCAATATATCCATGATCTACCCCAGATGTCCTGGAGGAAGAGGAGCCAGAGCTGGGTGGGGTGGAGGCTTTCACAGCAGTTGGAGGGAGGAATGACTCCCCCGCCACCAGATTGGGAGGAGGAGTGGGATGGTGGTCTTATGAGCGTCAAGGACTCAAGCCTTAGTCCCTGCAGCACCCAAACAGACAGCAAGCTCTTGGGTTGCACCTACTGGACCTCGGGAACCTTCAGCAGATTCTGCTGCCCAGGCTTGTCATTGGCAACAGCAGAACCTGTTCCCTAGAAGAACCATTTGATAATGAGGGTATCAGTGGCAAGGTTGCTGGGATGAAAAATAAATGGCCCTTAGTTCAATGGGTACCAAAAGCCTTCCTGGAGTTTTGCATGGCCTTAGAGAAGGAGACCTCCCCTCTCCAGACCCCAGTGGTGCCTGAAAATAGGTTTCCCTACACCCCTGTAGAACTGGGTTTAAAGAAAGTAAAGAGGCCTGGGGCGGTGGCTCACACCTGTAATCCCAGCACTTTGGGAGCATCATCTGAGGTCAGGAGTTCAAGACCAGCCTGGGTAACATGGTGAAGCCCCATCTCTACTAAAAATATAAAAATTAGCCAGGCAGTAGTGGTGCGTGCCTCTAATCTCAGCTACTCAGGAGGCTGAGGCAGGAGAATTGCTTGAGCCTGGGAGGCAGAGGTTGCGATGAGCCAAGATGGTGCCACTGCACTCCAGCCTGGGCCACGGAGTAAGACTGTGTCCAAAAAGAAAGAAAGAAAAAGAGAGAGTGAAGGAAGGAAGCAAGGAAGGAAGGAAGGAGGGAGGGAGGGAGGGAGGGAGAAAGGGAAGGAGGGAGGGAAGGAAGGAAGGAGAGAGAGAGAAAGAAAGAAAGAAAGGAGAAAGAAAAAAGAAAGGAGAAAGAAAAAAGAAAAGATATGTAATATTTTTATATGCATCTGAGCTGGTAGATTAATATTCATACTTGCTATCCCAGATGCCAAAGACTACATATGCTGTGACTCCACATGCATTAAATGTCCAGAAAAGGAAAATGGAAAAAGACAGAAATCAGACCAGTAATTGCCTGAAATTGGGGATGGCTTTGACTGCAAAGGAACCCGAGGGGATTTTTGGGGGATGATGGAAATATACTAAATCTGAATTGTAATGATGGGTTTACAACTTTTTAAGTGTGATTGACAGCCATGAATCATACACTTACAAATGGGGTGAATTTTATGGCATGTGGATTATACCTCAATAGAGCTGTACAAACACCACCAAAAAGAACACGACCTAATAATTATGTCCCCCTGGGTGGTGAACCAGTACTGGTCTGTGGCCTGTTAGGAACTGGACTGAACAGCAGGAGGTGAGCGATGGGTGGATGAGCATTATGGCCTGAGCTCCGCCTCTTGTCAGATCAGCAGCTGCATTAGATTTTCACAGGAGCAGGAACCCTATTGTGAACTACACATGTGAGGAATCTAGGTTGTGTGCTCCTTATGAGAATCTAATGCCTGATGATCTGAGGTGGAACCATTTCATCCCAAAACCACCCCCACACCCACCACCATCCATGGAAAAATTGTCTTCCATGAAACCAGTTCCTGGTGTCAAAAAAGTTGGGGACTGCTGCAATAAAGGGTGTGCCCCTGCTCCTGTGAGGCCACTGGTGTGGTTGCTGCATGAATCATCTGCCCTGTGGTCGACCTGGGTCTGGGCTTTGTCTTCAGCTTTAGTTTGATTCAGTTCATCAACAGTTCCAAATATTCCGAGAATGAGTTCCTTGGAAAGTTAAACAGAGAGTTACGATATGACCCAGCAATTTCACTTCTGGGTGTACACTCCAAAGAACTGAAAAATGGAGATGCAAACAGGTGCATCTCTACGCCTCTAATAGATTGCTTTCCTTTCCCTGAAATCCAGCATGAAAGCAACTCCCTGTATGTTGTACGGCTGAAGGTGTGTGGCTGAAGCCTCCATCAGAATGAGGCTCTGGGATTAGGGTCCAACCTGCAGCCTCAGCCAAGTACCCAGAGCCCCAGGGACAATGGCTCTGCTTTGAGACAAGCCAGTTCATGGTGTGTGTGCTGTGCTCCGCTCCTCCTTCCTCTCCTTCATTCCGCGTTTTTTGTTTGTTTGCTTTTTGAGATAGCATCTTGCTCTGTCACCCAGACTGGAGTGCAGTGGCATAGTTGTGGCTCACTGCAGCCTCGAACTCCTGGGCTCAAGCAATTCTCCCACCTGAGCCTGCCAAGTAGCTGGGACTATAGGCATGTACCACCATACTGGACTAATTTTTATATTTTTTGTAGAGATAGGGTTTCACCATGTTGCCCAGGCTGGTCTTGAACTCCTGACCTCAATTGATTCTTCCACCTCAGCCTCCTAAAGTGCTGGAATTACAGACATAAGTCTCTGTGCCCGGCCTGCCCCATGTTTAAAAATCTTGAAATAGGCTGGGCGCAGTGGCTCACACCTGTAATCCAGCACTTTGGGTGGCTGAGGTGGACAGATCACGAGGTCAGGAGATCGAGACCCTCCTGGTAAACATGTTGAAACCACATCTCTACTAAAAATACAAAAATTAGCTGGGCATGGTGGCACATGCCTATAGTCCTAGCTACTAGAAGCTGAGGTAGGAGAACTGCTTGAACCTGGGAGGTGGAGGTTGCAGTGAGCCGAGATCACGCCATTGCACTCCAGCCTGGGTGAGTATAATAATAATAGTAATAATAATCTTGAAAAGTAAACTCATTGGTAAAGAGCCAGGTATTTACCCCTTAGGTTATGGTTGGCCCTCTGTAAATAATAGATAACAATGCTGCTTATTAATTACTTCCTATGCCTTTCCCATTAGAACCTGTCTAATCCCTGCCGCCTTTTGTACCAAATCAAAGTAGAGCACAGATGAAATGTTAAGTCTTTGCTTCCTCGTTTTGCTATAAAACTGTTATAAGTTCCTGCAGCAAGATTTTCTGTTTAAGTATTAATTAGCCAGAGCTGGTGATTTGGGAAAATAATCACTGTAATGCACCACAATTCCTTGTCATGATCTGAAAAATACTATCATTATCTTCTTTGCATGCCTGAGGAGTGAAAAATGGCCTGGCTGTCTAAGTTTAGACATAGTTTTAACTTCTTCTTTGGAATAAATAATTGATCAGTAGTAGGAAAGTACAAGTGATTTGTCTTTTTTCCATCTCACTTATTTATTTATTTATTTTCCAAACAAAGGTGTCTCACTTCTCTGAAAAAGTGCATGGTGGCGTAAGGGAGGACACAGAGACCTGGGTTTCAGTCTACCTGGGCCCTACCTGAGAACTCAGTTAGGGGCAGCATCCCCTAGGCCATGGCCTCTTCATCAGTGAGGGAAGTCAGGGGCTAAGACAGGTGACCTCTTAGCTTCTTTCCAGCTTGAAAAAAATTAGAATTTGTTTTTCATTTCTTATATTTGGTATCCGATTTTAGTAGATGCCAAATTAATTTGAATTTAAGCCTCTTCCCTCTGTAGAGGCTGACTTAGTGCTTGGCTGGTGATATGGTTTGGCTGTGTGCCCACCCAAATCTCATCTTGAATTGTAGCTTCCATAATTCCCGTGTGTTATGGGAGGGACCCGGTGGGAGATAATTGAATCATGGGGGTGTTTTCCTCCATACTGTTCTCATGGTAGTGAATAAGTCTCATGAGATGTGATGGTTTTATAAGGGGAAACCCCTTTCACTTGGTTCTCATTCTCTCTCTTGCCTGCCTCCATGTAAGATGTGCCTTTTGCCTTCCACTATGATTGTGAGGCCTCCCCAGCCACATGGAACTGTGAGTCCATTAAACCTCTTTTTCTTTATAAATCACCCAGTATCAGGTATATCTTTATCAGCAGCATGAAAACAGACTAATACAGCTAGTTAGATTGTCATAAATGATTGTGCAGTTTGAAAAGTCACTAACTCCCTTGTTTTTGGGAAAAAAAAAAAAAGGTAGATCACAATACACCTGCCTTAGCTAGATTGTCTGTGCCTTTTATACCCACAAAAAGTCAACATTTCTCTCACCAGGTTGCCTTGACCCTTTTCAGCTTTGTGGGCAGAGTTCCTGCTCCCTTACATAGGCCAGGAGACAGTCATTAAATTTGTAGGCACATTGCATTGTCTTCTGGAGCAGTAATACAGATTTCTGGGTGGCTGGTCTCATCAGATCTGCACAGCTGGATGCCAGCAACATTTTCCTTCTTTCTTTCCTAAGGCCCATGTTCACTTCTCTAGCTGCTATATCTTTAAATTTTGCAACTGGTCACCCCTTTGTTATTCCTGACCTCAACCATTCCTTTTTCTGAATCTATTGGGAGCCAGGGGAGAAGATGACTTAGGTCACACAGGGGTTACTCCAATGTGGGTTAGCTTTACAGAAAGCAATTCTCACCAAGTTAATTTGATCTGACCCCAGGGAGGCAGAAAGAAATCCCAGCCATAACAGACTTCTTGCAGAGACAATTGGATATTCATGGACTATTATGGCAAAGGTGGCCAAGTTTTGAAGGGCTGGCTGTGAAAACTCCTAGAGGAAGATCTATTAGTGAACTTGGAAGCACTTAGGCAGTATTTCCCACTGCAACAATTTCAGAGACTTCAAAAGCTGATCTTACATAAATTTAGAACTTTCCCATTCTCTGTACCTTATTATAATTCTGGGAAGTGGCTCCATTCTGTTTATTATAGAAACAAGAGAAGAGCCTCTGTGAATCTTTTTATAAAATGTTTTCCTGTCTACCTTGGTTCCCATACTCACGAACTGTTTAATTCACCTTCAGCACAAAAGTATATTTTAGCTGATTCTGGCTTGGTCGGCTCAAGCGAACTTTGTGTGTTCACGATGTGCCCCCCTCCACTACCTTCGCTGCTGCTATCTGCACCCTGCACTCTTTCTTCTTTGCTCTTATCTGCCACCCTCCAATTTTCCACCCTCCCCCCTCCTCCCACCATCAGCCCTTTTCACTGCAAGGCTGTATGACACAACATTGACACTTCGGTGTTCTTTCAATTTAGGGTGGCGTCTTTCCAGAGCCTCTGGCATTTAGGATTATTTCTAATTCTGCAATAAAAGCCTTGTCTGCAAAGGAATTTCAGGGATCTGCCAGCAAGGAGGAATTTTTTTTTTTTTTTTTTTTTTTTTTTTTTTTTTTTTTTTTTTTTTTAGTGTTGGGCTTTTCTCAGTAAGCTTGAAATCAGACACTTAGGGAATTTCCATCTTGGCTACAAAAAAGGTTATGTATTTGACTGTGTTATTTAAAAGGGGTTACACTTGGAAGCTTTTATGCAGATGGAGTGGAGAGAACTTTAGCATGATGAGATGTAGCTAAGGAGATGAAGGGAGTTGTTGAAGACAAACATTTCTGCCTTGGGCGACTGAATGGATGGTAGCAATATTAGCTGAGATGGTGTTTTGGTCCATCCTGGCTGCTGTAACAAAATACCATAAACAGAGTGGCTTATAAATGGAAATTGATTTCTCACAGTTCTGGAGGCTGGGAAGTCCAAGATAAAGGCACTGGCAGTGTCTGGTGAGGGCCTGCCTCCTGGTTCATAGACATCATCTTCTTGCTGTGTCCTCACGTGGTAGAAGGGGTGATGTAGCTCTCTGGGGTCTCTTTCATGAAGGCACTAATCTCATTTATGAGTGCTCTCCTCTTGTGACCTAATCACCCTCCAAAAGGCTTCACCTCCTGTGATGGCTACTATTGAGTGTCAACTTGATCAGATTGAAGGATGCAAAGTATTGTTTCTGGGTATGTCTGTGAGTGGGTTTTAAGATTTGTGTCAGTGGACTGGGAGAGGCAGGCCCACCCTCAGTCTGGGTGGGTACCGTCCAATTGGCTGCCAGTGAGGCTAGAAAAAGCAGGCAGAAGAAGGTGGAAGAGCAGACTTACTGAGTCTTATGGCCTTCATCTTTTCTCCTGTGCTGGATGCTTTCTGCCCTTGAACGTCAGACTCCAAGTTCTATGGCCCTTGGACTCTAGGACTTACTCCAGTGGTTTGCTGGGGGCTCTCAGGCTTTTGGCCACAGACTGAAAGCTGCACTGTTGACTTCCCTACTTTTGAGGCTTTGGGACTTGGACTGAGCCACCACTGGCTTTCTTGCTCCTCAGCTTGCAGACAGCCTGTTGTGGGACTTCAGCCTGTGATCATGTGAGTCAATTCTCCTTAATAAACTCTCTTCAATATATGCATCTGTCCTTTTAGTTCTGTCCCTCTAGAGAACCCTGACTAACAACACCTCCTCATGGGTGAGGATTTCAATCTATGGATTTTGGGAGGACACAAACATTTAGACCCTAGCAGATGAGAAACTTAGGACAGGCAACTGCCCCGGAGGAAGGAGATTAGTTCTGAGTAACTTGCATTACTTGTGGGATAGGTGAATGAAGAGGTCCACACCTATTTGGAAAAATGGGCTTGAACCTCAGGATAGAGATTAAGCTTGGAAATATGGACCTAAGAGTCATTCTCAGAGACCTCCTCTAAAAGGGCTGAATTCTAGCACAATTCGCAATTGCAAAAACATGGAACCAACCCAAATGCTCATCAATCAATGAGTGGATAAAGAAACAGTATGGCCGGGTGTGGTGGCTCACACCTGTAATCCCAACACTTTGGGAGGCCAAAGGCGGGCAAATAATGTGGTCAGGAGATGAAGACCATCTGACCAATATGGTGAAACCCCGTCTCTACTACAATACAAAAAAAAAAAAAAAAAAAATTAGCTGGGCATGGTGGCACACACCTGTAGTCCCAGCTACTTGGGAGGCTGAGGTAGGGGACTTGCTTGAACCCAGGAGGTAAACATTGCAGTGAGCTGAGACCGCACCAGTGTGCTGCAGCCTGGCAACAGAGTGAGACTCTGTGAAAGACAGAAAGAAAGAAAAGAAAGAAAGAAAGAAGGAAAGAAAGAAGGAAGGAAGGAATGAAGGAAGGAGAAAAAAAGAAAGAAAGAAAAAGAAAGAAAGAAAAAGAAAGAAAGAAAGAGTGATATATATATATATATATGAATCTACTCAGCCATAAAAAGGAATGAATTAAAAGTATTGGCAGCAACCTGGATGACATTAGTGACTATTATTCTAAGTGAAGTAACTCAGGCATGGAAAACCAAACATCATATGTTCTTACTCACAGCAATGAGGATGCAACGGTGTAAGAATGACACAATGGACTTTGGGGACTCATGGGGAAAGGGAGGGGGGTGAGGGATAAAAGGCTACAAATTGGGTTCAGTGTCCACTACTTGGGTGATGGGTGCACCAAAATCTCACATACCACCACTAACGAACTTATCCCTGTAACCAAACACCACCTGTTCCCCAATAACCTTTGGAAATAAAATAAAAATAAAAATAAAAAGCAATGACTGAATTCTAGAGAATTCCTCCAATTTAAGGGGAGCTCAAAGAAAATAAAAATTTGGAGAGGACAGAAGAGGGAGCATCCAGATAAGAGAAAGCGAAACTAGCAGAGAGCAATGTCCCCGAAGTCAAGGGAGAAAAAGTATCAGGAAGGAGAGGGCATTGAAGGTGTCCGGGGCCAGAGTGCCCAGAGGAATGGGGACAGAAAAGCAAGTTTGAGAATTGAAGGCTTTAATCAATCGATGGGACAACAGTCCCAGCCACTTCAAAGAATAAAACAAGAGCACTAAGTTGTTTACTTTCATTCTTCCTATGATTCATATAAAGAATTCATAATAAGTGTTAAACTTATAAATAAGTGTTCACTTACAAATATTCATGTGTTCACTTACGAATATTCATAAATAAGTGTTCATTTATAAATATTCACAAATAAGTGTTAAATAAAGTCATGACTTTAAGACAACTCTTTCTAAAGAGTTGGCCACTATCTATCTGTAAGCTCCAAGATGTATTTTATATGGTCAGCTATGTAGTTTTTGGTAGTCCTGACACTTTTCCTCCCTTGACTTTGGGGACATTGCTCTCTCCTAATTTCGCTTTCTCTTATCTGGATACTCCCCCTTCTCTCCTCTCCAAATTTTTACTTTCTTTGAGCTCCCCTTAAATTGGAGGAATTCTCTAGAATTCAGTCATTGTTTTTATTTTTATTTTTATTTTATTTCCAAAGATTATTGGGGAACGGTTGGTGTTTGGTTACACGGATAAACTACATAGCTGACCATATAAAATACTACATAGGTATTTTATACATAGTTCTGAATCAGAACCTGGAGAATTTGAGGAGGGAATTTGTTGTAGACCTATTCTACATATATCTCAATATTCAGCTAATATTTCTTTCTTCTTTTCTTTTTTTTTTTTTTTTTTTTGAGACAGTCTCACTCTGTCACCCAGGCTGGAGTGCAGTGGCATGATATTAGCTCACTACAACCTTTGCCTCTCAGGTTCAAGTGATTCTCCTGCCTCAGCCTCCTGAGTAGCTACAGGTGCCTGCTACCATGCCTGACTAATTTTGGTATTTTTAGTAGAGACGGGGTTTCACTATGGTAGCCAGGCTGGTCTTGAACTCCAAACCTCAGGTCATCCTCCTGCCTCGGCCTCCCAAAGTGCTGGGATTACAGGCGTGAGCCACTGCGCCCAGCCAATATTCAGTTAATTTTTAAAAAATGCTTTCCTCCTTTCCATCTTGTCTCCTGAATGCTGCTTAACACCTCATTTGCTTCTTTTGCCCGTGCTTTTGGAGACAGGGCAGGCAGGTGAGTGACAACCTGTCTCATTCTATTCCCTCGGTAGCCTCGATTTTTTGCAGTGTGTCATCTACAGCTTAGTTTTCATCTCTAGCTCTCATGTTACTTTTCAAGATCAAAAACGTATTTCTCAATATGATTCATGCTCCTTGGAGACTTGTGCTAATTATAGTTTGATAATATTGACTCTGCTGGATTTGGGGCGATGTCATTTTATGACGTCCCTTTCTTGTGTTTATCAACACTGGTTTGCTCAATTCACGTTTCCTTTTCATTTATTCTAAGAGTTACATCTCTCCAATAGAATTAGAATCTTTCTATCTTTGGAGCAGCATGTAAATTTTTTCTATCCTTCTCAACATTATTTCTAAATTGTTGAGTCTTTTTAATGATAACTAAAACCAACACTACTTTTACAATGACTCGATGGTGAGTCAAACTTCTTGTATCAAGTTTGCTAACATAAATTTACTGTAGATTAGTCTTTTACTAGGATTTGACTGGGGCGGCCGTGTACAGTTGTGCAGACTGTTCACTGCATCCCCAAGGGGATGAATGCAGGCTGAAGCATGCCAAGTCATGCACTTTGGTGTTAGGCTGCGTCTTCCCAGGGAAGTAACTCCTTTCTCAAACGCACACAAAGACCTTTCACCAACTAGTGGAATTCTGGATCTGATCATTTTATACAGATCCTCAGCTTGCAATGCTATCCGTGCAGTCCTTGCCAAAAGGTTCCTAATGTGAGCACATCCAAAGTCTGGAGGACCACGATTGCTAGTATAATAGCAATTATTATACTATATATTATACAATTATTATACAATATAATATATAATATTATATTATAGCTACTATAATAACCTTGTAGATCTCTTACCTTCAGGCTATAGATATGCATTCTAGCCCATTGCAGAGTACACAGGAAAGCGGCGGCTATGGCTTCTCTATACTCCTAGCTCTCTGCTCCAGTTTCTCCACTGATCTTAGACCATACTTCTTTTTTTTTGTTTTTGTTTGAGACGGAGTCTTGCTCTGTCACCCGGGCTGGAGTGCAGTGGCCGGATCTCAGCTCACTGCAAGCTCCACCTCCCGGGTTCATGCCATTCTCCTGCCTCAGCTTCCTGAGTAGCTGGGACCACAGGCGCCCGCCACCTCGCCCAGCTAGTTTTTTTTTTTTTTTGTATTTTTTAGTAGAGACGGGGTTTCACTGTGTTAGCCAGGATGGTCTCGATCTCCTGACCTCGTGATCCGCCCGTCTCGGCCTCCCAAAGTGCTGGGATTACAGGCTTGAGCCACCGCGCCCGGCCCAGACCATACTTCTTGCCCCAACATAGCTTATCCTTTTACAGTAGGGAGGAAAACTTCTAACCCTTAGGACCTCCTATTTTTCTCCAGACTTCCATAGCCCTTCTGTGCTTCGATCTCACCTACCCATTTCAGGGTCCTGACTTCTCTTGTGCTGGTTTTTAGCCTTCTGTCTGGTCTTCTGTTACCAGGTGCCCTGCTAAGAGGAGAGGACATGGAGAAGGGAGGGGGGCAAAGAGGGTGGGCCAGATATCATCAGCACTGTTCCTAGCACCTTTGTTTTCTTTTTTTTTTTTCTGAGATGGAGTTTCCCTCTTGTTGCCCAGGCTGGAGTGCAATAGCGCGATCTCGGCTCACCGCAACCTCTACCTCCTGGGTTCAAGCGATTCTCCTGCCTCAGCCCCTCGAGTAGGTGGGATAACAGGCATGCACCACCACGCCTGGCTAATTTTGTATTTTTAGTAGAGACGGGGTTTCTCCATATTGGTCAGGTTGGTCTCAAACTCCTGACCTCAGGTGATCCACCCGCCTTGGCCTCCCAAAGTGCTGGGATTACAGGCATAAGCCACTGTGCCCGGCCTTGTTCCTAGCACCTTTTATGCTCTTCTCTGTATCTTAGGCCTTAGAAGCCTGGGTACTATATTTCTGAGATGCATTTGCCAACAGGCTTTAGGATACAGCTTAGAAGATGCGTCTGTGCCAGGTTTGAAAAGCTGAGGCTGCAACACGTGTGTGGGCTTCCCACAGATGAATCTGCAGCCCCTTTCATGTTTCCTTAACTGTTATTAGCCCAGGGCTGTAGGCATCTGGGACCACTGGCAGTGGTTTTCTGCATTTTACTCACCTCTGGGTGGCAGGTGCAACTTCCTGACCCCCTGGACCAACCACAGCTTTGGTGGTAAATTTGAAAACTAGGATTGAATTTCCTGAAACTCATTGTAGAAACCTTTTACAGAGGCTGGACGTGGGGGCTCACGCCTGTAATCCTAGCACTTTAGGAGGTGAGGCAGGCAGATCATGAGGTCGGGAGATCGAGACCATCCTGGCTAACACAGTGAAACCCTGTCTCTACTAAAAATACAAAAAATTAGCCGGGTATGGTGGCGGGTGCCTGTAGTCCCAGCTACTGGGGAGGCTGAGGCAGGAGAATCGCTTGAACCCGGGAGTTGGAGGTTGCAGTGAGCCGATATTGTGCCACAGCCTGGGTGACAGAGCGCAACTCCGTCTCAAAAAAGAAAGAAAGAAGGAAAGAAAGAGCGAAAGAGAGAAAGAAAGAAAGAAACCTTTCACAGAGAGGATTCAGAGTTTTATTAATAACTCCCAAAATATTCCAAACAATTGCCTTAAATCTTAAATATTGATGAGAATATTTACTCAATATCTTGGAATTGTCATGCTAACTTTGGAAATATCTTAAAAGAATGATTATTCATCTACTTTGCATTTGAAACTTACAAATTTTGGGTTTCACTTCCTTTCATTTATTATTCATATAAGAAGTATTTACCAAGTAAAAGCTACTTGATTATAAATCCCCTAAGGGACGTGCTCCATGAATTATTCTGTTTCTCATATGAGCCATCTTCCCTGCTTCCCTTGGCCTAAAAACATGTGAAAGTTTCTACCAATCTAAAAATAATAATGAAATAACAAGGCCTCTCTTGGTTCATCTTTTCCCTTTATGAACACTTTTCTAATTAATTGTCTTTTCATCCAAACTTCTTCAATATATACTTGGTCTCTTGAATTTCTTTCTTTCTTTTATTTATTTTTTTAAGAGGGAGTCTCTCTCTGTCACCCAGGCTGGAGTGCAGTTACGCAATCTTGGCTCACTGCAACCCCCAGCTTCCGGATTCAAGCGATTCTCCTCCCTCAGCCTCCCTCCCGAGTAACTGGGATTACAGGCATCTGCCACCACACTGGCTAATGTTTGTGTTTTTAGTAGAGATGGGGTTTCGCCATGTTGGCCAGGCTGGTCTCAAACTCCTGACCTCAGGTGATCTGCCCACCTTGGCCTCCCAAAGTGCTGGGATTACAGGCGTGAGCCACTGCGCCCAGCCTCGTGGTCCCTTGAATTTCTGATGTTTTATGGAATATTTGAGAGTTTTCTGCCTGGAAAGGAGGGAGGACTGTGGATCAAAAAGTTTGAGTTAAACAAAATTTTGGAGATTCCTTTACAGGGCCTTCAGTATGCTGATATGCATTACAAAGCCCCAGAACGGGGGTAGGGATGTGGAGCACAGATTTCAGTGTTTTCTGAATGCTTTGGACTGAAAATCTATCTGCTGTGTCCAAAATCGCTAAGGACCTCCCGTTGTTAAATTCAATGGGCATGTAGCAGGTTGTGGAATTGTTAGCAGAAGAAACTGACACGTGAAAGTTGCCAGCCATTTCTATTTCTGGCATGGGGACACTGAGTCATCTTGAAGCCGACTTCTTTGGGAAGAACCACGGGAGTGGCTCCTTTTAGTGACAGAGCCATAAAGTTTTTGGGGTGCACACACAACAGCACGCTCACTTAATATTCCCTTGCCTGGGGCTGGGACCTGGACTTGCTAGGCAGACCCCAGTGCCTTGATCTCAGGTTGCTGGGGTGGTGGTGGCAGTTTGCCTGCAAGCCAGAATGCTTTCTGGAAGGAAGAATATTGACCTTTCAACTCTTCTTTTTGTTATTTTGTCAGGATCTTCAGGGGGCCTCAGAAAATAGTTCTCTTCTTCCCTGCCTGGGGAACAAGTGTGAAACCAGAGAAAGGCAGATGAGAGATTTAAAACTTCTTTGTATGTGACTGACAAAGGGTTGGTTGGAGGGCGTGACTTTTCTGTTGGGGAACCTCACCTGCTAATGGGGTGCTCTAGCATTTTCCAGATGTGTCCACAGAAGCCTGGCTCCTGCACCCATACTGTGTTCTCCTTCCTCTCCCTAGACAACTTCACTCCTTCTCATGGCTTTGCTCACCTCCTCCCCACGTCTTCAGACCTCTGTAATCCACTGATGGCTGGCAACTTTTTGGGCACCTCAAAATCAAGATCTCACAATGTTACCGGAAAGAAGTCCTGATCCAGACCCCAAGAGAGGGTTATTGGATCTCATGCAAGAAAGAATTCAGGGTGAGTCCGCAGTGCAAAGCAAAAGCAAGGTGATTAGAAAGTAAAGTGGTGAAAGATGGCTACTCCATAGATAGGGTAGGGCATTCCCGAAAGTAGGAGAAGAAACGTGTCCACCCTAGGTGTAATACTCACTTATGCAGGCTAAAGAAGATCATGGGGAGATTGTGCTCTGCTACAAGGGTTTGTGATAAAGGATTGATTTTCTTAATTACTATATCTTGCAAGAATTGATATTACTATCTTTAAAGCAAAATTAGGGATGTTTCTGTTCTCAAGATATGGGGATATCAGGATGTTATATGTAAAATGCTTATTCAGAAACAGAATGCTTATTCCTTGGTACCATAAGGGAAAAAAAATCAGCATTTAGACAAAAAGTTTTCTCAGCAAGGTAATTTTACTTTCTGCAGAAAGGGTGCTCCTCAGAGATGGAAAAATGGCAAGAGCACACCTGAATAAAGGAGGGAAGCAATTTTTATCCCTTAGGCAGCGTGTGCTGCTACTGTGTCATGTCTCCATTTGCTGGAGCCAGATCTCACAATCTAAACTGAACCCAACTGGCTAATAATTTAAAACTTTTCTAAATAGGTAAAAGCAATGGAGAACAAAGGAAAATAGGAAGTTGCTTACAAAAAGACTTAGAAAAGTAGTAACATTCCCAAATAAGGAAGCAGCATAGGCTGCGAGCTGGGACATGCCTGTGAGTATGTCCAGCACAGATATCTTGGTTAAAGTACAAGGACATGGAATGTACTATGTGCCTGTGGGCATGTTTAACAGCTACATAGCATAGGGCTTAACAAAGAGTTATTAGCACAAAGCAAGGAGGCTTGAAGGAAGTTAGTCTTTAAAAGAAACTATTATTTCTAACACGATTTATTCTCTAACAAGAAGGGAAAGTTGGAAGGTGAAACTTTTTACTTTCTACAGTTCCCTCCTCTTAATTTTATAGTTTTTTCCTCTTCAAACTTTCTTAAGATGTCTTGGTCTAGGTGTTTTGCTTGAGTTTTTTAAAAGAAAAAGTTTTGCTGGTTGATGAAATGCCAGGGTAAAAGGGATAGCCAATTGAACTAGGGCACAAGTACTGCTCTAATTATTTGGCAGAATGTCCAGTAAAGGTCCTCTACAATACTACCATACATCCACTTGGGATGAATAAGGGTGAACTGATGGGTCAGCTCTTGAAGTGCCTGATCTCACTGCATCCTGTTAAGTCTCCAAGGAATGCCAAATTTTCCCCTTGTCGTTGGAGACACGAGGTAAAATTGGTCTTGAAAGATGGAGGCTGGATGGCCCTCAGGGGCTGACCTGCAGGGTACTGCATTTTAGGAAACAGCAGAGAGAGGCTGGCACAGTTCACTATCCCAGGCTGTAGGATTTTGAAAAAGAGCTACCATGCAGTCCATGTCTTGTCGATTAGAGGATTATCCGAGTGGAAAGGGGACAACCTGGACCTCTGGCCTACCGTGCACACAAGCGTAACAATTGCTTTTATTTAGAGTGCGGACCGAATAGTTAATCCATTTTAGCCAGGCATTTACACCCTGATACCTTGTCTCAATTGTTCTTGTTTGCCTTAGGTTTTTTACTTTTACTATGGAGACTTTGGTCTTATCACTGTGTCTGCAAGGAGTGATAACTAAACAGGCATTAAAAGTAATAACTTGAGGTGAGTTAGATTTAGTTACATTAATAAGATGGGGAGTAGTTAAAGGGAAGAAAAGAAAAAGAAAAGATTAAGTTTTCTTAGCTTTAACTTGGTAAGGCTTGACTCTGGAACAGTGGCCCATGACTCTGATGGTGATGTTGCTTTCTTGACTCAGGTATGATGTGTCCATCCTTTTCTGCTGCGTGAACGGCAGCCTCAGTGGTTAGCAGCACAAGGTAAGGTCCTTCCCAGGCTGCCTCAAGTTTTTCTTCTTTATATTCTTTGATGAGGATATGGTTTCCAGGCTGGTGCTGGTGTACTGGAAATTCAAGGGGTGTTACCTGTGCTAAACGACTTTTAGTTCTGAGGGAAGAGGAAGTGGAAGATAAACCTAGTATATAATTTCTGAGAAACTGATCTTTTGTTTTAAATGAGGGGACATCAGCAGTGGAATGTAAGTAAGACAACCTACAAGTATTTTTTTGACTTTATAGTCCCTAGTGCCTTCTTGCTGAGAAACGTCCTTTTTTAAAAAATTTTTACTTACGTTGTTTCTGAGCAACCCTTTGGGGCTCCTTATTTTGTTAGAACTTTGCATACCTTGGGGCTTGAGGCCCCACGGTGTGGTGTGGCCCTGCCCCGCTCTAAAGGTCTCGGCCTCTCTGTGGCCCTCATCACCCCTGTGCGTTGCGGCCTTGGGGATGAGAGGCCTTGTGACTTACCTGGCCACCCCCGGACTTCGCTCCCGCCGGAACCCCCATTGTCTGGCCTCTGGCTGTGCGGTCTACCGGCCGCCTTGCCCCCTCCCCGACATAGGAAGTGTCTGTCTGTTGCTAGGTCCCCCTGCTGGCTTGTACCCCTGCCTCTCTAGGAGCCGCTGGAGGTGGAAACTTGTTGGTATTAACTCTGCGCTAGAGGGCCCCTGATGGGTTCTTTGATGCAGTTGGAATAAGATTTTCTTTATCAGGGGTTGGATAATATTTCTATTTGGTTTAGCAATATTTATTTTTCTTCTGAATTTTCTTTAGCACCTATTTTTTAACCTTTTAATGTAGGTAAAAATCCATATTCTTAGGCCTCCTTATGATCCTTTTACTAAAAGTATATTTTATTTCCTTACATACCTTGCACATAAACTGTTTCTTTAATAGTTTTACATTCAGGAGGCCTAATTACTTTTAAATTATATAATATTTCTTGCATAAATTCTCTTTTATAACTTTTTTTACGGCTTTCACACTCTTTGACATGCCTTAACTTTCTGACTTCCTTTTACACTATTTCTCTTCCTAGTCTTACCTTCTGTGTCTTTCTCTGATCTTTGTCTCTTTCAGTCTCTCACTTATTCTCTCCCTCTATCTTTCTTTCATTTGCGCGCGCTCTCTCTGCCATGCCCTGTTTTTCTCTCCCTTACACTCAGTCTCTTGAAAAGGGCTGTGGTCCGGGACCCGAGCCACCACCAGCCCAGAGGCTGGGCAGATTCCGGGTGCAAGTTGTAGGAGTCATTAACCCTGGGCCAGGGGGCCCCCTTGTCTTTCCTCCTTATCTTTACATCCACAGCCCTTATAGCACTTTCTTTGACCTTCTTTAAAGTGCTGACCTTGCCTTTTTTCTCTTTGCATTCTTGAGTTCCTTTCTTTTTCTTTTTTTTTCTTTTTTTAACCTCGTCTAGAAAACTTTGGAACTTTGACAAAAGATTTTTGCTTTCTGTCTCTGCCTTTCTTTTTCTCTCTCTGCTGGTCTTCCCCGCCTCTGCCAGCCGCCCACACTGCTGTTCTCCCTTCTCCTTCCCCTTCCCCTAGAGGGCGGGCAGTGGGAGTGGAGCTTAGCCTCTTTCTTCCCCTGAGAAGAGGGGAAAGGAAAGTTTTGAGTATCCTTTTTACTACTGGAGGTTTGTGTGATGTTTAATCTTCCCCTAATGGGGATTTTCCACCTCTTTTTAACCTCTAAGACATCCCGACTAAGGAATACTTCACCACCACCCCTCTCCCCTCGACCTCCACCCCCACCCCGCAGCTTTTCTTTCCTTGGTCCTGACCTAAGGAATGTCTTACCACTCCTGCTGTTTCTCTTACCTTGGTATGTGTCCCAACCAAGGAATGCTTTACGGCCCGCGGCGTTTTTTCCTTTATCCTGGCTAAGGAATGCTTTACTGGCTCCTCCAGTGTTTCCTTCCTTGACTCCTGCATGAGGTCGCCTGGTCCATGTAGTATGTGAGGATCCGTTACTCCAGGTTGCCGGCCAGTTTCTTTCTGCGTTGCTGAGAGTGTGGGTTTATTCATCACACCAGGTGGGTCTCGATTCCTTAGGCCTGAGGCCACCGCAACGAGCACCACCTCTCCCTCATGAGAGAGGACTAGAGGCCGCCCCCGAAGGACAATGTGTCCCCATATGTGCCACCATTTTGTTATACGTAAAATGTTTGTTCAGAAACAGAATGCTTGTTTCTTGGTACCGTAAGGAAAAATCAGCATTTAGACAAAACCTTTTCTCAGCAAGGTGGTTTTACTTTCTGCAGAAAGGGTGCTCTGCAAGGAGCACACCTGAATAAAGGAGGGAAGCAATTTTTTTTTCAATTATTATTATACTTTAAGTTCTAGGGTACATGTGCACAACATGCAGGTTTGTTACATATATATACATGTGCCATTTTGGTGTGCTGTACCCATTAACTCATCATTTACATTAGGTATTTCTCCTAATGCTATCCCTCCCCCTTCCCCCTACCCCTCAACAGGCCCCGGTGTATGATGTTCCCCACCCTGTGTCCAAGTGTTCTCATTGTTCAGTTCCCACCTATGAGTGAGAACATGTGGTGTTTGGTTTTCTGTTCTTGAGATAGTTTGCTCAGAATGATGGTTTCCAGCTTTATCCATGTCCCTGCAAAGGACATGAACTCATCCTTTTTTATGGCTGCATAGTATTCCATGGTGTATATGTGCCACATTTTCTTAATACAGTCTATCATTGGTGGACATTTGGGTTGGTTCCAAGACTTCGCTATTGTGAATAGTGCCGCAATAAACATATGTGTGCATGTGTCTTTATAGCAGTATGATTTATAATCCTTTGGGTATATACCCAGTAATGGGATCGCTGGGTTAAATGGTATTTCTAGTTCTACATCCTTGAGGAATCGCCACACTGTCTTCCACAATGGTTGAACTAGTTTACACTCCCAACAACAGTGTAAAAGTGTTCCTATTTCTCCATATCCTCTCCAGCACCTGTTGTTTCCTGACTTTTTAATGATTGCCATTCTAACTGGTGTGAGATGGTATCTCATTGTGGTTTTGATTTGCATTCTCTGATGGCCAATGATGATGAGCATTTTTTCACATGTCCGTTGGCTGCATAAATGTCTTCTTTTGAGAAGTGTCTGTTCATATCCTTTGCCCACTTTTTGATGGGGTTGTTTGATTTTTTCTTGTAAATTTGTTCAAGTTCTTTGTAGATTCTGGATATTAGCCCTTTGTCAGATGGGTAGATTGCAAAACTTTTCTCCCATTCTGTAGGTTGCCTGTTTACTCTGATGGTAGTTTCTTTTGCTGTGCAGAAACTCTTTAGTTTAATTAGATCCCATTTGTCTATTTCAGCTTTTGTTGCCATTGTTTTTGGTGTTTTAGTCATGAAGTTCTTACCCATGCCTATGTCCTGAATGGTATTGCCTAGGTTTTCTTCTAGGGTTTTTATGGTTTCAGGTTTAACATTTAAGTCTTTAACCCATCTTGAATTAATTTTTGTACAAGGTGTAAGGAAGGGATCCAGTTTCAGCTTTCTACATATGGCTAGCCAGTTTTCCCAGCACAATTTATTAAATAGGGAATCCTTTCTCCATTTCTTGTTTTTGTCAGGTTTGTCAAAGATCAGATGGCTGTAGATGTGTGGTATTGTTTCTGGGGACTCTGTTCTGTTCTATTGGTCTATATCTCTGTTTTGGTACCAGTACCATGCTGTTTTGGTTACTGTAGCCTTGTAGTATAGCTTGAAGTTAGGTAATGTGATGCCTCCAGGTTTGTTCTTTTTGCTTAGGATTGTCTTGGCAATGCGGGCTCTTTTTTGGTTCCATATGAATTTTAAAGTAGTTTTTTCCAGTTCTCTGAAGAAAGTCATTGGTAGCTTGAAGGGGATGGCATTGAATCTATAAATTCCCTTGGGCAGTATGGCCATTTTCACAATATTGATTCTTCCTATCCATAAGCATGGAATGTTCTTCCATTTGTGTCCTCTTTTATTTCATTGAGCAGTGGTTTGTAGTTCTCCTTGAAGAGGTCCTTCACATCCCTTGTAAGTTGGATTCCTAGGTATTTTATTCCGTTTGAAGCAATTGTGAATGTGAGTTCATTCATGATTTGGCTCTGTTTGTCTGTTGTATAGGAATGCTCATGATTTTTGCACATTGATTTTGTATCCTGAGACTTTGCTGAAGTTGCTTGTCAGCTTGAGGAGATTCTGGGCTGAGACGATGGGGTTTTCTAAATATACAATTATGTCATCTGCAAACAGGGACAATTTGACTTCCTCTTTTCCTAATTGAATACCCTTTATTTCTTTCTCCTGCCTGATTTCCCTGGCCAGAACTTCCAACACCATGTTGAATAGGAGTGGTGAGAGAGGGCATCCCTATCTTGCGCCAGTTTTCAAAGGGAATGGGAAGCATTTTTTATCCCTTACGCAGCTTGTCCTTGCTACTGTGTCCTGTCTGCATTGACTGGAGCCAGACCTTACAATCTGAACTGAACCCAATTGACTAACAATTTAAAACTTTTCTAAATAGGTGAAAGCAATGGAGAACCAGGGAGAGGAGGAAGTTGCTTACGAAAGGACTTAGAAAAGTAAGAACATTCCCAAATAAGGAAGGGGCATAGGCTGCGAGCTGGGACATGCCTGTGAGTACGTCCAGCACAGATATCTTGGTTAAAGTACAAGGACATGGAATGTACTATGTGCCTGTGAGCATGTTTAACAGCTACATAGCACAGGGCTTAACGAAGAGTTATTAGCACAAAGCAAGGAGGCCTGAAGGAAGTTAGTCTTTAAAAGGAACTATTATTTCTAACACTTGTGATTTATTCTTTAACAAGAGGGAAACTTTGAAGAGGAAGTTTTTACTTTCTACAGAGGACAGTCCTAAGTCTGGGTCTGTTTAGTAAACATTATCAATCTGTTCCCTTAGCTGCAAACATCCAGAGGCTGGGAATACCTAACTTTCGTGGAGGGCAGTGCAGCAAGTCCCAGCCTCATTTTTCCTAGTCCTCACCCAAGATGGAGTCGCTCTGGTTCAAATGCCTCTGACAACAATCCTAAATGTATTACTGTTGGCTGAATTGCTTGATCCTCTCTATTATCCGTTTTAATTCCAGCCATCAACATTCACCCATTTGCTAAGTTAGACATTTGGAGGCAGCTTTGACTCTTCTGCCCATACTGAGTTAACCATCGAGACCTGCTCCTTTGCTTCTTCTGATTTCCTGGGATCTGTTAGCACCTCCTGTTCCACCAGTGGTGTGCTGGTAAACGGTTAACAAAGCTCTGGGGGGCAGCCCAGATTTGTAGCGTTGGCCAATTTCTATGATGTAACTACTCCCAGCCATGGTGAATTTCAAGTGATCAAAGATCTAACAGCCTCCAAAATTCCTAAAAGCATCACAGATGGCTTTTGCGAGATGATAGAAGCCAGCTCCAGAACCTGCTGGCCACAGCTGTGGCTGGAGCTTTCTCTGCCTGACCCTCTTGCTCAACCTTCTGTCTTCTTAGGGTCGTTCTCCAGCTGCCGGTAAGGTCTGTCCAAACTCAAATTTGACCATGCTGTTCCTAGATGATTCAGTCCACAACTCGTAGTGGATTACTGGGCTCTGGGTGACACAACCAAGTTACCTCCCCAGTGTCATGCTCAGTCACCTCACGGGGTTGTCCCTGTCCACACTGTGGGTGTGTCTTCCTTCTGCTGTCTGCTCCACCCCCACACTCCCCACCCCATCCTATGTTTCTGGTCCCTGCCTTTGGCTTCTTTGAGATTCAGCTCAGCTGAAACCTCTTCCCACCATTCTTTCAGTTGGGTTAGGCGGCCCATCTGTGTGTTTATAACATCATGTATTTATTGAAGCGGTGTTGTTTGTCTGAGGTGAAACCTGAGGTCTGTTGTCTCATGCCGAGGAAATCAAGGACCCGAGCACACAATGAGTGAGGTTAAGAGCGGAGGTTTAATAGGTGAGAGAAAGAAAAAAGCTCTCTCTGCAGAGAGAGGTCTCAAGTGGGTCTTCTTGTCCACAGCGAAATGCATGGTATTTTGTAGCTGAGCTTGAGGAGGTGGTGTCTGATTAACATAGGGCACGAAAGATTGGCTGGACCAGGTATGTCATTTGCATAAGGTGCAAAAACTGGTTAGTACTAGGTGTGCCATTTGCATAGGGCTTAAATATCTGGTAGCCCCCACCCTAATATTTTTAAAACTCTGCCTTCTGGGTTTAAGCAATTCTTTAGCCTCCCGAATAGGATTCCCTATTTAATAAATGGTGCTGGGAAAACTGGCTGGCCATACGTAGCAAGCTGAAACTACATCTGTGCATGTACAC
This sequence comes from Chlorocebus sabaeus, assembly GCF_047675955.1. Taxonomy (NCBI): domain Eukaryota; kingdom Metazoa; phylum Chordata; class Mammalia; order Primates; family Cercopithecidae; genus Chlorocebus; species Chlorocebus sabaeus. The sequence goes on along the minus strand of NC_132912.1, from coordinate 13,243,476 downwards.
ACACACACACACAAACACACACACATACAAACACACACACACACACAACTTTGGTAGTCATTCTTGTGTAATTAAGAAGCATTTATTGATTTATTTCAATGAGAAAGCCATTGTTCCCAGTTCTGTGGATATAAACCCAGGCGAAAAACAGTAACCATGATTTCTCCCCCCAAGAAACTTACAGACTAATAAGAAAAGTAATTTATTTTATTTATTTATTTATTTATTTTGAGATGGAGTTTTGTTCTTGTTGCCCAGGCTGGAGTGCAATGGCATGATCTTGGCTCACCACAATCTCCGCCTCCCGGGTTCAAGTGATTTTTCTCCCTCAGTCTCCCAAGTAGCTGGAATTTCAGGTGCCCACCACCAGGTCCATCTAATTTTTGAATTTTTAATAGAGATGGGGTTTCACCATGTTGGCCAGGATGGTCTCGAACTCTTGACCTCAGGTGATCCAGCCGCCTCAGCCTCCCAAAGTGCTGGGATTACAGGTGTGAGCCACCGTGCCTAGCCAGAAAAGTATTTTTTAAACCCCATATATACTAGGTCATAATGACACAGGAGGTAGAAAGAAATTATTCAGGCAGATAGTGAGGGTAAAACAGTCCTTGGTGGAATTTGCTTTTAACAAAAGCGGCCCCGAAATAATTTATTTTCTAACAAAGAACTGCCTGAAAAATCAAGCTGCAGATATTGATAAGCAAGCTGGAAGCTTGCACAGGTGAATGCCGTCAGCTGTACCAATAGGAAAGGACTACCTGGGGCCAGGTATGTTCTACATGGAGGCTCCATCTTCTTTTTTCTTTTTCATTCACATGTACAGTAAGCAAACAGGCAATATAGCGTTGGCCAGGTAGAGAACCCATCTGCATAATAAAATATTAGGGTGGACGCTGGGTGAGGTGGCTCACGCTTATAATCCCAGCACTTTGGGAGGCTGAGGTGGATCACTTGAGGTCAGGAGTTCAAGACCAGCCTGGCAAACATGGTGAAACCCTGTCTCTACTGAAAATACAAAAATTAGCCAGGTGAGGTGGTGGGCACCTGTATCCTGGTTTATTTATTTATTTATTAGTGTTTCCTCCCTTATTATTAGCAGATTCAATAGTTTAGAGGTGGCGAGAGGTTCTTCTTAGGAGCTTCTAAACCATTACCCATCTACCCAGGCTAGGAAGTCTAGGAAAAACAAAAAACAAAAAAACCCTATCTGATGAAAATAGGAATATCTGTGTGTCATCTTCCCCAACTCAGATATCAATCACTTATTATTTCGTTTAAAAGCCAAAGAAACAAACAAAAAAAATCCACCAATTTTGGAGCTCCTACATGTGCCAGTCACTATGCAGGGTGCTGGGGATACAATGATACACAAAACAAAAAATTGTTTATTGCTTGTTAAACAAAGCAAAGGCACTTTATGAACCAGCAGAGGAAATAGGAAAACCATAGTGGAAAAGACTCCCTAGCTTCTGAGATATTGATAAGAAGTTGGAGAGATTTGTTATAAAGGTATATAAAGCATGGTTTCAGTGGGAAATCATTGGTTCATCGGGGTGCCAGGTTTGCAGTGGGCGCCTATGCGTCAGTTCTAACGTTCCCCGCCTGCGAGTGTTTGTCCGTGTCCAGCAGATGGCGCCAAGTGACTGGCCGCGGCTGGGCTGTACCGGATCCTCCTTGGAGAACATTACATGTATTTCTATAGGGCCAGCATCTTAAAGAAGGCACTCATACTGTCTGTTTGAGACCCTTTCTTTTGCTCCATTTTAATGTGGTATGTGGATCAAAATAAGAAATAGACAATAAAATGGTTTCTCCTCCTGGAATATGGTAATATCGAGACACAAGTCCAACGTAGATAGCTCAGTAAAACAGCACCCAGACTTGGAGCCGGCACGGGGAACTCGTGTGAGTGTGTGTATGTGTGTGCACACGTATTTGTGCTTATGAGACAGATTAAACAGTAAAGGATGGACGTGATAACAAATGCTTTAACAGGGATAAGGAGAAAGTATTGTAGAAAAATAAAGCTGAAGAAGATGAGAGAGACAGAGGGAGGAGGAGTGGGGGGAGAGAGAGACAGAGAGAGAGAGAAAGAGAGAGAGAGAGAGAGAGAGAGAGAGAGAGAGAGAGAGAGAGAGTTCAAATGAACATGAGAGCTGGGGCCTTGGTTTAAAGGCTTTAGTTAAAAGAACTCCAGAAGAAAAGACTTGATTCCGCTGGGCACGGTGGCTCACGCCTGTAGTCCCAGCAGTTTGGGAGGTTGAGGTGGGTGGATCACCTGAGGTCAGGAGTTTGAGACCAGCCTGACCAACATGGAGAAACCCCGTCTCTACTACTAAAAAAAGAAAAGAAAAGAAAAGAAAAAATTAGCCACGGTATGGTGGTGCATGCCTGTAATCCCAGCTATTTGGGAGGCTGAGGCAGGAGAATTGCCTGAACCCCGGAGGCAGAGGTTGCAGTAAGCTGAGATCACGCCATTGCACTCCAGCCTGGGCAACAACAGTGAAACTCTGTCTTAAAAAAAAAAGAAAAATTGCTTCCTCTGTTTCTTGCAATCCTGGTGACAGGTGACTTGAATTTCAAGTGATTATCATAAATGGAGGATTAGAAAACAGACACCAACTCTGGAACCAGTTCAATGGAATTCTTTGAGAGACTGTAACTCAGTGCCCATAAAGACTTGGAATGATCTACACCGCATAGTGTAGCTGTTAGAGGAGGTGACATCAAAGCTTTAGGTACTGAGAGGGATACTTCCTACTGTAGAAGGGAAGAAAAGAAAAAAGCAAAGGTGAGTTGGAATGGTAGACCTGTCGGGTTTAGTCTCTCATTGTTAAGCTTTTAAAATCTCTCATTAAAAAAAAAGTATTGGGCAGGCCACAGTGGCTCATGCCTGTAATCCCAGCACTTAGGGAAGCTGGCATGGGAGGACTGCTTGAGCTCAGGAGTTCAAGACCAGCCTAGGCAACATTGAGAAACCCCATCTCTACAAAAAAATTAGCCAAGCGTAGTGGCAGGTGCTTGTAGTTGTAGCTGTAGCCTCCTAGCTACTCAGGAGGCTGAGGTGGGAGGATTGCTTGAGGGGGAGGTTGCAGTGAGCCATGATCATACCACTGCACTCCAATCTGGGTGACAGAGTGAGATCCTGTCTCAAGAAAAAAGTCTTCATCTAATAAGGTGAAAGATGGAAGGGCATGCAGTTACTCCTGCTGCAGTTGGATTTGTTTGTTCCATTTAGAAGCTGCTTTCAGAGCAGGAATGACACCTGAGTTTAGAAAACAGTTCCCTGTGTCTGTGCTTGTGTGTTCTTCCAGCTCAGTGTCCTATGTCACCTGTCCTGAGACATTGCAAGAAGGAAGACCAAAAGAGAGCATTCTTGAGCTACTCCAAAGAGATCACAGAGGCCACCACCAAAGACAAAACTAAGAATCTACCATAGTTTGCCTCAGTAAAATGCTGTTTTTCTTAGGAACTATTGCAAGTTATAAAACTCCTAAGTGAAATGATCGTGTGGCCGGGGATAGTGGCTCACGCCTGTAATCCCAGCAGTTTGGGAGGTCAAGGCGGGTGGATCATAAGAGGTCAGGAGATCAAGACCAGTCTGACCAACATGGTAAAACCCATCTCTGCTAAAAATATAAAAATTAGCCAGGCATAGTGGCACATGCCTGTAGTCCCAGCTACTTGGGAGGCTGAGGCAGGAGAATCACTTGAACCCAGGAGGTGGAGGTTGCAGTGAGCTGAGATCGTGCCACTGCACTCCAGCCTGGGCCACAGAGTAAGACTGTCTCAGAAAAGAAAAAAAAAAAAAAAAAAAAGAAAGAAAGAAAAGAAAAGAAATGATTGTGCAGGCAGAAGTGTCTTTAAGGCATCATTGTTGCAGAATTTTGCTCCTTAGTTCAGCTAAAACTGGGTTCATGTCACATGACCAGGAGAATTTAGACACGCCGTCACATTGAAGTGTGGGCAGAGCAGCATTTTGTTGGGCGTAAGGGGGAAAAAAAAGAAAAAAACAGCAAAGTGAGATGGTGTCCTGCTAACAAGCCCCTCACCTCACAGACTGGATCCCAGGCCACCACACAGGAACTGAGGAACTAGGCTCCTCCCCCTGCCTGTGGCTCCACCCTGTTCCCCCAGTACACATGTGGGCAGGCTCAGAGGAGGCCCTGGGCAGGTTCCCTCATCTACACAAAAGCATCTGATGTAAACACTTGTGGGGTGGGTTGGCGATTCTCTGGGGACACCTTTATATCTGCCTAGGCATTTGACTGTCTCATTCCCCCCTCTAAAGAAGTACATCCAGTGGCAGTTAGAATAAGGTTAGGATAAGGATGATGACCAAAGTTAACTGCTTTCTGCTAACAGGGGTGCTGTTTTGGGGAAAACAGCAGTCAGAGCTCCCTCAGAGGCTTATCTAAGGATCCCCAGCAGAAGAGGCCATCATCCCGAGGCTCTGGTTGCATGACGGTTTGGAGTTTGATGGTCTGAAGGTGAGAAGAGACAATCAGGTTATCAGGAAACGTATATCAAAACAAAACAAGGAGGTTACGGTAAGGACAGCTCAAAAAATCCCAAGGCCTTTTACTGGTTTGCAAAGGGAGAGAGGAGGCCAAAAGCCCAACTGGTTAAAAAAACAAAGAATGAAACTACCCTTTTGCTGGCATTTGGATTTCTGGGTTCCCTTCCCCTGAGCCCAGTCCTAAACACCAACCAGTCTAAGTTTGGGAAATTAACTCTTCCCAGTTTGGAGGATGCATCTGAGGGGAGTGTCTCATAGTACAGAGACACTGTTATCTATCACTGAAGAGAAGACAGAGGAAAAAAGATGTTTTTTAGAGGAGTCCCAGGGGTTCAGGAGGCATTCAAAAGAGATACAGACTGAAGATAAATGGCTACCCATCTAGGAAGAAGGGAGCAGGCATCCCTGGTTCCCTTCTCTTCCTAGCAAATACCCAGAGTACGTAAGGGAAGGAAAGTGAGGCATTCCTCTTTCTTTCCTCTGTCCTTGTATCCCCAAGTCCTGGCAGCCACAACAGGGTGCCACCTATGGGTGTCAAAGTGGCTTTCTCCCATGTTAAAAGGGGGGCCTAAGGGCTGGGAATATCTACTCTTACCCACATACACCCTATCCCTCCTGCTGTCAGGAGCCTTTGAATTCCCTAGACCTCATTTATGCCATGGACACTAGCACGACCTTTATCCATGGAACCAGAAGCTTGGCTTAATCAGCAGGAATTAGACATGCTTACCTGTGCTGTGTCTTTTAACTTCCATTATCATCTGTCTCTGGATTCCTCAGATCCAGTTTTCTTTCCTAGGGCTTTGAGCTGAAGTTTGGAATTGAGTTTGGGACAAAAATACGTCTTAAGGGGGGTTGCATGGACTCCTTATTATAAGCTGAATGCTAAGGTGGAGCAGTGGAATTGAGTCCTCCTCCAACAAGGGAGCAAAAAGGATGTCTTGTGACACCCCCAGATAACTGGTAAGTGTAGTTATGCTTGCTAAGATTTGAGTGATGGGGCTTGGCTTTGGTTAGCTCCCTTTGTCTTACTTTCCCAAAAAGGAAACCTCTGGGTGGTGGGCATCCTATTTATTTTCATCACCTGGCAGGATTTGCAGGCTAATTGCTCAGGAGTAGAATACTGATCCAGATTTTTACATCACCCATCCCTTTTATTTTTTCTGAGCTGCAGCCAGAGATTGCTGTTTGGCTCACAGGAACAAGTAGGGTTTGTCTAAAATGTAGGCAAAAAGTTAAAAACAATTAATGAGTCTAGAACCTAATGATAAGTTTTGAAACATTATTTTTCTTTCTCTAGTCCTCATTTTTGTTAAAAACAAATAATGATAGGACTGAGTCATTTGCAAAATAGACTTTAGTCTTATACTTGGCCTAATTATTTGTATGAAGTGTAGCAAGAATAATTATTCCTAAATAGGCCTTTTAGATTGGCTTTGATGGAAATTTGTTCCACAGGGAATCTCAAATAAGACCTTCTAGAGCTGAGCCTAGCCATGGGTTTGTATCCTCAAATACCGATGAGTTGGGCAAACCCCTCTCTTCTTGAGGTTTCAAGAGATGTGGTTCCTGCATCTGTTGGAAAGTGACATTCTTTCCCTACTGCAGGAACCCTGTATGGGGACTGTGTACACAAGGTATGAGGCCAGTTTCTCCCTTGGGACTTTATTGGCTCTGAAAGTCAAGCTTGACTCCTTAAACAGAAGCATACCCTTCCAGTCAAGGCCTTATTAAAGCAACTAGTTTCTCTAATTGTGTCCTGTTGCAACCAGTTTCTCCAACTGTGTCCTGCTGCAAAAGAAAATGGATTCTTACTGCACTGACGCAAACAACTATCTGGCCATAAATTAAGAATACTCACAACTAGTTTTCAAATTCTGGAGAAACCAGGCAGAGAGACAGAGACAAATATGCTCCAAATTTTGTTCACAGGAGTATACCTTACTCAATTATTAAAGGCTGTAAATAGCTCAAAATAAGTTTGCTTGACTCTGAAAAACAAAACAAGGATCAGCAATATTTCAAGCAAAAGTCAAAAAATTACTTCAGTTTTGTATTAGGTAGGCCATTCAGTTAACTCTTGTTTTGCTTGATATTCATAAACATTTCAGCTTTTCATGAGTTCTGTATGTTCTTCCTTTATTCCAATGTCACAATCTCCAAAGTTATCAGAAACCTGCATTTCAGAGCACCTGTCAAAGTTCTATAACTGATTATAAACCATCTTTTGAAGAGGAGCAAAAGAAGACAATTGTCTGTAAATAACAAAATGTCCAGGGTAGTTATAGTCAGAAACATGATTGACAAATAAATTTGGTTATCTCCATGGTTTACAATAACTTAACATAATAACCTTAATTATGATTGATAGCATATACTCAGACATTAGAATTTTAGACATCTCATACAGTTTTGGAACATATATTAATATAATTCTCTAAAATCTAACCTTAAGATTAAACATCATTTTGGCAATCCTGTGTACTGAAACATGTCAAATAATCCTGTTCACCTCTCTTTTGGATACTCCAGAGGCCCTCTGTATCATCCCAAAGGCCAGGCATCAGGAAAGATAATTTTGAAACTGAAGTTTGATTTTGGGAAGTCTGTTATGTGTTAGAGATTTAAAACACCTGATGTTATCAAATACAATTCCAGATTGCCATAAATTATTTATTTTGCCAAAATGATGACTGAAATTTTAAAAAAGCAAAAAACCTTGTATAACCTTTTACAAATTTTGCTAAAGAGCACATTAATGCCTTAAGAGTACCTTGTTGGCCAGGCGCAGTGGCTCATGCCTGTAATCCCAGCACTTTGGGAGGCTGAGGCAGGCAGATCATGAGGTCAGGAGATCAAGACCATCCTGGCTAACACAGTGAAACCCCATCTCTACTAAAAAATACAAAAAAATTAGCCGGGCATGGTGGCAGGCACCTATAATCCCAGCTACTCAGGAGGCTGAGGCAGGAGAATGGTGTGAACCCAGGAGGTGGAGCTTGCAGTGAGCAGAGACAGTGCCACTGCATTCCGGCCTGGGCAACAGAGCAAGACTCTGTCTCAGAAAAAAAAAAAAAAAAAAAACAAAAACAAAAAGTACCTTGTTGTGCTTTTATTTCAATGCTCAATTTACAGAAGACTATATAATAATCATTTGAATTTGGTTAATATGTTCACACATGGAATTTCTTTTGCAAAATTAATTTTTTTTTGAGACGGAGTTTCGCTCTTTGTTGCCCAGGCTGGAGTGCAATGGTGCGATCTCGGGTCACCGCAACCTCTGCCTCCCAGGTTCAAGTGATTCTCCTGCCTCAGCCTCCCGAGTAGCTGGGATTACAGGCATGCACCACCACGCCCTGCTAATTTTGTATTTTTAGTAGAGACAGGGTTTCTCCATGTTGGTCCAGGCTGGTCTTGAACTCCTGACCTCAGGTGATCTGCCTGCTCAGCTTCCCAAAGTGCTGGGATTACAGGCATGACCCACTGCACCTGGCCAAGATTAATTTTTATACTCCTTTCGTCATTTGATTAAACCTTCAGCTTTACCTTATCCAATTCAAAACAATCCTTCAAGCCTAGGAAATAATTTACATTTCTATGCCTTCTTATAATCTTTTGCTAAAAACACATCTTACTGTTCTTACACACCTCACATGTAAATCAATTTGCAGTAGTTTCAATTACATGTTATAATGGTAACTCCCAGCAATTTTAAACTTTTATGTAGAACCTAGTAACTTGTTATAATTATGTACAAGTTGCAGCGAAGGTTTGAGTCCTTCCAGCATAATTAAGGGTGTGGTTAATTCCATATGTCTCTAGGCCTTACCACTTGTGAAGCAGGCAAGTCAAACAGTTCTCAGAAACCAAAAAGGTAGTTTATAACCTTAAAACATTAAGGAAACCTAGTATCTGACTTGCGTTAATTTAGATCACCTATTTACATTTTGATGACAACTGCATTTTACCAATAATCTTTAAGGCTGCTTTTATTTGTCAAGGATTAAAGTCATGGGAACTGAAACGTACCACAGCTTTTATCTTCCCTTTTAAAAAACATTTGATTCAAGCTCTTATCCTTTTTTAAGTCAATTAATTAGAGCTTTTTTATAGACATCACACATGACACATATATAACTACACAGGCAGAAGAAAATACAATAGTCGTGAGATTTTTCATCTGCCAATCTCCTAATTGGATTATTGGCCTCTGCGTGGTGCCCTTTAAGAGACAGGGCTAGAAAAACATGCAGCTTTTAAGGCCTAATAAAACGGGCATGACTGGGAGGCAAGAACAGATTTTGAGAGGGATCTATCTGCATTTAATTCCTGGGGTTCCATGAGAAAAACAGGTTTCTTCCCAAAACGGGGTTAGTGGCACCTTGTCTGTTTTTCCCAAGGAGTCCTATGACCCCAGGAGTTATCTTAGGGCCTCTCATGCATACGTTAAGAGTGACAAGGCAAAATGGAGAAAAATAATCCAGTCTACTGAGAAAATGCCCTTTCCAGCCAAGAGATCCAAGAAAAAAACAAAACAAAACATAAAGACCTTTTAAAAATACTTGTAACTTGGATATCCACTTTTAATTAAGCTGAGTGCTCTTTGAGAAAAACCTTTTAACTCCCTTATTACCCAACTAGCCGCACCAAGCGGCCAATATTTCTGGCTTTCAAACTGTACTAAAGGTGACCTCCCCGGTGCTCAGAGAAAAGAAGATAAAAGGTGGTTTGTGGAGGGGAAGAGAATCAGCAACAGGTCGTGCAGATATCAAACCAGAAAGGACTTATTCCCTGAGACAGGATTGAACCCGGCCGCCATTGTAAAATGGTGGAGGCTAAGACAAAGCATTGCCACGTGGTTACAGGTCATGTCCCCCAAAACAAGATGGAGGCCTGCAGCAAGGTTTGCTACTCACCATACAGAAAGTCATGCAAAGCCCACCAGACTGGCTACAGCTAAAGACCAACCTCACAAATCCTTTTTCATAATTAAAACTTTACAGTGAATATACACAGTGATCCTTATTCCTGGACTAGTAAAATGTCTTCAAAAAGAAAAGAAAAACCCCTCTTGCTTAAAAGTTAAATGCTGACAGGCTAGATAGAGAAAGGAAAAAAATGTTTAAAATGCAGGGTTGGAAAGATGCCTGGGGAAAGTACCTCTTATTCTTATACAAATGGGTTCCTCCAACAGGGAGAGAAGCTTAATTGCTGTCCGCCATTGGGCACCCTTGGGCCATGGGCCATGGGCCATGCGCCCCAGCTCTGGCTGGGAGGGAAGTGGGAACCCACCATTCGCCAGTCTATCTCGCAGGTGCCTAAAGCCATTGAGGTGAGGTGGTGCGCAGTTTTCTCTATCCTCAGAAGAAGTTCAAGGACAAAAAGGCTTAGAAGCGAAAGGGAAAAAAGATTTTTTGGTTCACATCTTACCCACCCTTCCTCAAGCTCGTCTAGGAGCCAAAATGTTGCAGAATTTTGCTCCTTAGTTCAGCTAAAACTGGGCTCTAGCTTGTGAGAAGACCAGGAGAATTATATGCAAACACATTGAAGGGTGGGCTGAGCAGGGTTTTATTGGGCGAAAAGGGGGGAAAAAAATACTCAGCAAAGTGAGATGGCATCCTGCTAACAAGCCCCTCATCTCACAGATTGAATCCCAGGCCACCACACGGGAACTGAAGAGCCAGGTTCCTCCCCCTGCCTGTGGCTCCACCCCGTTCCCCCATTGCACATGTGGGCAGACTCAGACAAGGCCCTGGGCAGGTTCCCTCTTCTGCACAAAAGCGTCTGATGTAAACACTTGTGGGGTGGGTCAGAGGTTCTCTGAGGACACTTTTTTTATCTGCCTAGGCATTTGGCTAGGTATACAAATACTATGGACTTTGCGATTTACCTTAATTCCAGTGATCTCACAACACTGGTGCCCAAAAACTAAACACAAAAGAATATTACAAACTGTTACAAGTTTGAGCTTAATTATAAAATCTGTGGAGAGGTGTGGTGTGTAATTCAGATTATTCCAATGAATCAGTCAAAAAATATCTACTAAAACATACCCTGGTAAACTAGTGGCTCTCACGTTCGTGGGCTATAAATAATCACCTAATTAGCTGAGTGTGGTGGTACACACCTGTGGTCCCAGCTACTCAGAGCCTGAGGTAGGAAAATCACCTGAGCCTGGAAGGGCGAGGCTGCAGTGGGCCAAGATCGTACCATTGCACTCCAGTCTGGGCGACAGGAATGAGACTCTTTCTCAAAAACAAACAAACAAAAATCACGTAGGGTGCTTGTTAAGCTGCAAATTCCTAGGCTCAACTCCAGACATTCTAATGAAAGGAACTGGGGATGGAGCCCGGGATTTTGCATCTTAATCATTTCAGAAGATTCAGATGCAGAAGATTCAAAGACCTCTTTTAAAGAAACATTACCCTAAGCAAGAGCAGAGATGGTCAATCGCAGAGGTCTTCCAACTCACTTCCCATTCATTCATTCATTCTTTCCTGAACTTATTAATTCAACAAGCATTTATAGTGCCCTATCATTGTACACAGTGATGTGGACTCGGTAATGTAAAGAGACTTGGTTCCTGCCTGGAGGGAACTTATATCTAATGGCTGATATACACACACACACACACACACACACACACACATATATATATGCCATTGATGTATGATTGACAGCACCAAGTGGTAAGTATTGAATATGTCCATACATGCCAAAGAGAATGTTGCAGGGATTTAGAAGGAAGTTGTGTCAACGTGGGTTCAAGTGGACAGGAATGGAGGAGCTATTCTGTGGAGGGGGTGGGACATTGCCTGGGCCCTGACTGATGAGGAACGAGCAGGATATCGAAGAGACGGAAACAGCATTAGCTTCATATCATAATTATTAAGCAAGAATGTTTTTAATATCCGTAAGCCTATACTAAAGATAGCAGAGTGGCCAAGCATGCCCAGGATTAAAACTATAATCTCATTAACTACCTTCAGAGGAGAAATAAAGCAGTGAGACGTTCCTGAATCAGCAACATCATCTCCTTGTTTTTTCAATATTCTGATGCCAATTGGACCATTTTTATGCTAATAAGTTGATAAATAGTAGGATGTTTTGACGTGACATGTTTATATAGTATTCTGTTTTTCTCCTAGGTCCATATGTATTTCATCCAGCTACTTCCAAAAAGTTAAAACGCTGACCATAAGATCCATGTAGGGTATAAACAATTAGCACTCTAGCAAGATTCAGACTGTTTGAAACCAAGAGAGGCAGATTAATCTAATTAAAAATTACTTCTTATTTAAGAAAGAGATCTGTATTCATTAAGACTTCTCCTTAGACATACTATTTTTAGCTATATTTTACCAATCATATTACATGTGTGAAAAATAAATCTGGGAAATCTTGGGGCTCCAAAATCACTAAGCTAAAGGGTAAAGTCAAACTGGGAACTGCTTAGGGAAAACCGGCTTCCCACTCTATTCAAAGTCATCCCTCTGCTCACTGAGATAAATGCATGTGTGATTGCCTCCCTTGGAAGAGCTGATCAGAAATTCAAAAGGATGTAACCATTTGTCTCTCATCTACCTGTGGCCTAGAAGCCCCCTCCCTGCTTGAGTTGTCCACCTTTCAGGACAGAACCAGTGTACATCTTACATATATTGATTGCTATCTCATGGCTCCCTAAAATGTATAAAACCAAGTTGTGCCCCAACCACCTTGGGTACATGTCGTCAGGACCTCTGGAGGCTGTGTCACAGACGCATGTCCTCAAGCCTGGCCAAACAAACTTTCTAAATTAACTGAAACCTGGCTCATATTTTCAGGGTTCACACATGAAAGAAATTTTATGTAATTTATTTCATGAAGACCAATTTCTAGCTGCCCAGCCACTGTTACATTTCATGTGTTAATCTGTCAAACAGGTGTAATAACCCCTGCCTCAGAGAGGCGTTTGAGGATGAAATGAGAGGACAGTTGTGATTGAGTTTTAAAACCCATGCTGGCCAGGTGCGGTGACTCACGCCTGTAATCCCAGCAGTTTGGGAGGCTGAGGCAGGTGGATTATGAGGTCAGGAGATCGAGACCAACCTGACCAACATGGTAAAACCCGGCCTCTACTAAAAATACAAAAATTATCTGGGTGTGGTGGTGCACACCTGTAGTCCCAGCTACTTGGGAGGCTGAGGCAGGAGGATTGCTTGAATCAGGGAGGCAGAGGTTGCGGTGAGCCGAGATAGCACCACTGCACTCCAGCCTGGTGACAGAGCGAGACAACGTCTTAAGAAAACAAACAACCCCAAAACCAAAACCCACACTAAGAATGAGTGTAAGTTATGAGTTTTCCAGCCATTCTAAAGTCTTCCTCAGGATAAAAAGCAGGATCACAGAGAGCTAGAACAAATAATTCTACCTCCTCACAGAACTTGTAAGATATTATATTAACAAGGAAGCCTTCCCAGCCCTCCTTGCTAATGTCTTACAAAGCAAGCAAGCCAAAATACTGAAGCAGTTGTATCCCAGAGTTTTCATGAGTTTGTAGAGAGGTGGTACATCTGGTGGCACAGACTCTGGTGCTGGGCGATTGGGTTTTTAATCTTAGATCCATTCCTTACTATTTACGTGGCTTTGAAGGTACTGAACCTCGATGTGCCTCAGTTTTCTTATCTGTGAAGTAAATACAAAAAGATGGTTGTGACTCAATGAATCCATAAACATCTCCACACATAAAGCATTTCTATCTGTCCCTAGAGAAGGTTGTGTTAGCTGTTGTCATGAGCTCTCATGTTTAGGAAGGTACACAAGGGCATGACAGTTTCAGTTTCACGGAGTGTCTAGAAAGACTGGAGATGTATTGATACACACATAAAAATCAAATAGAGGATGAAAAGTTAACAAGACACTGTGCCTAGAACAATTATTTATATAGTAACCACCCAAGGGGTTCACCTTGCCCGCTGCCTAGACAGAGCTGATTCATCAAGACAGGGGAATTGCAATAGAGAAAGAGTAATTCAAACAGAGCCAGCTGTGTGGGAGACCAGAGTTTTGTTATTACTCAAATCAATCTCCCCGAGCATTCGGGGAGCAGAGTTTTGAAAGATAACTTGGTGGGTAGGGGGGTAAGCCAGTGAGCCAGGAGTGCAGACTGGTCAGAGATGAAATCGCGGTGAGTCAGCTGTCTTCTTGCATTGAGTCAGTTCCTGGGTGGGGGCCATAAGAGCAGATGAGCCAGTTTATTGATCTGGGTGGTGCCAGCTGATCCATCAAGTGCAGGGTCTGCAAAATGTCTCAAGCACTGATCTTAGGAGCAGTTGAGGGAGGGTCAGAATCTTGTAGCCTCCAGCTGCATGACTCCTAAACCGTCATTTCTAATCTTGTGGCTAATGTTGGTCCTACAAAGGCAATCTAGTCCCCACGCAAGAAGGAAAGGGCTTGGGAAAGGGCTGTTACCCTCTTTACTTAAACTATAAACTAAGTTTCTCCCAAAGTTAGTTCAGCCTACCCCCAGGAATGAATAAGGACAGCTGGGAGGTTAGAAGCAGGATGGAGTCAGTTAAGTTAGATCTCTTTCACTGTCTCAGTCATAATTTTCCAAAGGCGGTTTCAATATCATCCCTTGTAACAGAAAACATTTAAGACTGTTTGTAAGAATGCATATATAAAATAGTGTGGTACAGATTTAATATATGAGAATAGTAGAAGTAGGAACATTAAGGAGGACTGGAGAAGAATCCAGTACAAAAAAAGCACCCCATGGCGTCTTTTGTACATACAATGGGCGGGCCACATGGTTGACTGTCAATTTTCTAGCAACCATTGCAAAAGGGAAACTTGGTCAGTCAGTCACAAGATAAAAGCAGGCCAATTGTTCAGGAGAAGCACAATTATTCCTTGTATTAAGACTGAGGACTAAGCTCTGATTTTTTCTTATCTTGTCCCAGTTCTTATCTAAGGGGTCTGGGGAGTCATGCCTTACAAGCCATAAATTCTCATCAGATGGGTTTTTATTTAACCCTACATATTGCAACTTACTTTCTGAATCTGGCATAACATTACGTGGCAAAGAAGAAAATCAAAATAGTTTACCCCAAAACATGTTTCTTTGCCATATTTTGAAATGGCCCTGCAAAGCTGTCCTTTCTGGGGGGGAAAATTTACATCTCTAAAGAATCTCTATTAACATAGCTATATCTTTTTCTTCCAGGCCCTCCCAATCCTGAGATCAACTGAGAGTCTAGTACCTTCTAAAGGTCTGAATAGGAAACAGGTGTCATCTATTGTCTCTAAGGGCAGGCAGCCACTATGAGACTTCGAAAGAACCTCAGTCTCCACAGTCTTTTATCTGAACCTGAATATTTCCTTTCTATTGATCCTAGGTCTTTAGACAAACTCAACCAATCGGCAGCCAGAAAATATTTACATTTATCTATAGCCTGGAAGCCCTCATCCCCATTCCTTTCGAATTGTCCCGCCTTTTTCCACCAAACTGATGTATTTCTCAAATGTATTTAATTGATGTCTCATGCCTCCCTAGAATGTACAAAACCAAGCTGTGCGCTGACCACCTTGGGCACATATTCCCAGGACCTCCTGAGGGCTGTGTCATGGGCCATGGTCATTCATATTTGGCTCAGAATAAACATCTTCAAATATTCTACAGAGTTGGACTGTTTTCGTCCACAAGACCAGAGGGGATGCTCCCAGCCATTGTCTTTGAGATGAGGCTGAGTCATGTCATAAACAACATCTCTGATATCTTTCCAGCAGATGAACCAGTGTTTTACAGAACCGCTTCCCATACCATTAGGGGGATCATCACCGAAGCCCATTCCAGTAACAGCAGTTCTGTGAGGAGGTGGAATTATGTGTTCCAGCTCTCTGCGATTCTGCTTTGTATCCTCAGGAAGATTTTAGAATGGCTGGAAAATCCATAGTTTATACTCATTCCTAGTTGTTTGGGTTTTACAACACAATCACAACTGTCCTCTCTTTTCATCCTCAAAAACCTCTCTGAGACAGGGATTATTAAAACTGTTTTATAGATTTATAAACTGAATCCAAGCATGGTTCGACAGCTGGAAAATTATGGAACAAGGATTTGAACCTGCTAATTCCCAATCTAATCTTGGGCCATGCCTTTATTACCAAACCTCTTACAGCCCTCTCTTCCTTGAATTTTTTCACTCCATTAAAATCTGATTTTTATATCTACACCTCTGTTGAGATTGCTATCCTAAAACTCACAAATGATATTTTTATTGTCAAACCCAGTAACCCCTTTTTTCAGCCTTTGAAAACAAAATTTGAATGCTAGGTGTGTTGGCTCACACCTGTAATCCCAGCACTTTGGGAGGCCGAGGAGGGTGGACTGCTTGAGACCAAGATTTAGAACCAGCCTGGGCACATAGCAAGACCCCTGTCTCTACAAAAAATTTAAAAATTAGCCAGGTTTGGTGATGTGCACCTGTAGACCCAGCTACTTGGGAGGCTGAGGCAGGAGGATTGCTTGAGCCCAGGAGTTCAGGGCTGCAGTGAAGCATAATTGCATCAGTGCACTCCAGCTTGGGCAACAGAGTGAGACCCTGTCTGTTATTTACAAAGACACTCTTTGGCATTCTGTTTTCCTTTGGCCTTGGGGACTCTTGTTACTCCTGATATCCCTCCCACCTTTCTGATGACTTCTGCTCCTCGGCCTTTATGAGCAACTCCTCTCCAGCCCACATCCCAAATGCTGGCGCTCCCTGAGGGTCCATCTTTGGTCCTCTCGTCTTCTTACTCTATGCATTTTTCCCAAGACAGCCAATCCCCTTTCATGAATTCAGACGCCATCTTGACAGCACAAATTCCCAGACACGCACAGCAAGGTCACATCTTCCATGAGGTTGAGTTCCAAGGTCTGAGGCCGAGGTAAAAATAGCATTTTCTCACTCTGAGATTTGTTCACTGTTTTTTGTTTTGTTTCAGCTGATGCAACAGCTGCCTCAGATTTGGAGCCATTATGTAGAAAAACAATGTTTTTTGTTTTTGTTTTTGAGACGGAGTCTCACTCTGTTGCCAGGCTGGAGTGCAGTGGCACAGTCTCGGCTCACTGCAGCCTGACTCCCTGGTTCAAGTGATTCTCCTTCCTCAGCCTCCCGAGTAGCTGGGATTACAGGCATGCACCACCATGTCTGGCTAATTTTTGTATTTTTAGTAGAGATGGGGTTTCACCATGTTGGCCAGGATGGTGTCAATCTCCTGACCTCATGATCTGCCTGCCTCGGCCTCCCAAAGTGCTGGCATTACAAGCATGAGCCACCGTGCCCAGCCAAAACAATGTTTGTTTTAAAGGTTGGAATTTTACTCAGAGAGTTCACAATGCAAGAATGTACAAGAGAAATGAGGCCATTGGAGGAACAGCAGATTCACACCTCCCATTTCGTGGTCAGTTTAGACCACATAGCCATGAAGTGAAATGGCAGAAAAAAAAAAAATTCAGTAATTTTTCCTTTCTCTCTATGATTTATTTAGGAGCAAGCCCACACAGTGAATTTGTGTGTTAACGATGACTCTCTTCATCTCCACCCCATCTCTCACTGTCTACCTACTAGGCCTTTCCCGTTTGGTTGTCCTGCAAGATTTCAAATTCAACATGTCTAGTATTTAATTTATTGTCTTTACCTCCCATCCCAGTTTTAATTAGATGTAGCAAGATGTTCACTCAGTATTGTTGCTGTAACAAAGATACTCCCACATTTTAATGGCTTAACCAATAAAAACTTATTTCTCATCTCATATCCAAAGTAGGTGTTCTAGGGCAGAAGGTAGGGGGTGAAATTGGGGCATGAGAGGTCTGCTCTGCAAAGTCGTTCAAAGGTCCAGACTGAGGACTGCTGTCTTCAATAGGCGGCTTCCAGGATTGCCTTGGCATCATCCAGACAGGAGAAGGGAACAGAAAAGAGGGTGCAGAAGGGCATATCTAAATTTTAGCATCACCCTTATGAAATGTACATATGCCAGCAATAAGTCTACAGTATGGGAGGGAGCATAACACCAAACTTTGGTGGACAGTTTGTCTGCCACACTGCCTTCCTCCCTGTTTCTCATCTGTTCTTCCATCAGTATTTCCTGTGTGTGTGTTTTTTTCTGTAAAATGGGCCAATAGTAGTACTCTCCACAGGAGTTGTGATGAAAATTGAGACAGGCTATGTGAAGCAGTTAGAATACACCTGAGTCATATGAATGCACCAGAGTGTATGAATGCTAACGGTTATTCATTAGCTGTGGGACTTCCTCAGCCACCCAGCTGTGCCAAGCTAGAAACGCTCTTCTCTCATCATCCACCTCCAATCAACAAGTCCTGCTTGTTCATTTAAAAATGCCTACATCTTTACTTTTCTTTAAGTGCAAGTCATAGGCCTGCAGGTCTCTGTCGAGCCACAGACACAGGTCTCTGATCCACAGGAGGGGGTGTGCTCAAGTTGTGAAGAACAAGGCCGACTTTAAGAGATACCAAGTGAAATTTAGAAGACGACGGAGGGTAAAACGGATTACTACGCCTGGAAACGCTTGGTGATACAGGATAAAAATAAATACAGCACACCCAAATACAGGATGATAGTTCGTGTAACAAACAGAGATATCATTTGTCAGATCGCTTTTGCCTGTATCGAGGGGGATATGATAGTCTGCACAGCATATGCACACGAACTGCCAAACTGCAGTGTGAAGGTTGGCCTGACAAATGACACTGCAGCGTCTTGTCCTGGCCTGCTGCTGGCCCGCCGGCTTCTCATGGACAAGATCTATGAAGGCCAAGTGGAGGTGACTGGCGATGGATACAATGTGGAAAGCATTGATGGTCGGCCAGGTGCCTTTACCTGCTATTTGGATGCAGGCCTTGGCAGAACTACCACTGGCAATAAAGCTTTTGGCGCCCTGAAGGGAGCTGTGGATGGAGGCTTGTCTGTCCCTCACAATACCAAACGATTCCCTGGTTATGATTCTGAAAACAAGGAAGTTAATGCTGAAGTACACCAGAAGTACATCAGGGGCTAGAATGTCGCAGATTACATGTGCTACTTAATGGAGAAGGATGAAGATACTTATAAGAAACAGTTCTTTCAATACATAAAGAACAATGTAACTCCAGACATGATGGAGGAGACATACACGAAAGCTTATGCCGCTGTATGAGAGAATCCAGTCTATGAAAAGAAGCCCCAAAAAGAAGGTGTTTAAATTTTTTTTGAGACGGAGTTTCGCACTGTCACCCAGGCTGGAGTGCAATGGCGCGATCTCGGCTCACTGCAACCTCCGCCTCCCTGTGTTCAAGTGATTTTCCTACCTCAGCCTCCTGAGTAGCTGGGATTTACAGGCGCCCGTTACCACGCCCAGCTAATTTTTTGTATTTTTAGTAGAGAAGGGGTTTCCCTGTATTGGCCAGGCTGGTCTCAAAATCCTGACCCTGTGATCTGCCTGCCTCGACCTTCCAAAGTTCTGGAATTACAGACGTGAGCCACCACGCTCGGTCAAACCAAACAATTTTCTATGAGGATTTTTCAGATACAGACAATAAACTTATTGACAGAAAAAAAAAAAAAAGCGAGTAATAGATATTTCTGATGTGGAACTTACATGGATTTAGATTTTTTTTTTTTAAGAAAACAAAACAAGAAACACTCCTTGAGGGATCCGATGTGTTTATATGGCTTCAATTGCCATCTTGAAAATGGTCACATATGGCTATGGAACTGGATTGGAGCTCCCAGCTGGAAGGAATCATGAAAAGTCCTGTCCCCTCATTATTTTTAAAATTTTATTATTATTTTTAAGACAAGGTCTCTCTCTGTTACCCAAGCTGGAATACAGTGGCACCACCATAGCTCATGGCAACCTCAACTCCTGGGCTCAAGCAATCCTCCTGCCTCAGCCTCCTGAGTAGCTGGGATTACAGGTACGTGCCACCACACCTGGCTATTTAAAAAAAATTTTTTTATAGAGATGGGGTCCTGCTATTGTTGCCCAGGCTGGTCTCAAACTCCTGGACTCAAGCAATCCTCCCGCCTTGGCTCTCCAAAGTGCTGGGATTACAGGCAAGAGCTACTGTGCTGGGCCTGTCCCCTCATTTTAGAACTAAGGAAACTGCAGCCCAGATAATGGCAAAGTGGGGCCTAGGACCCAGTCTTGCCTTCCATGATACTCAGCTGCCTTAATTAATTAACTCCACAGAAGGCCAAAACCAACCATACAACTCCTCTCCCTTCCTCCTCACAATTTTTGTTTGGTGTCTGTTAAATAGAAGTGGCTGCTGCACGAATTTCATCTAATCTGTGGTTACCAAACCAATGAAAATTCTAGAGTACTAAGTTCTGATTCTTCTAACCTGGTTACTCTGACCCCAAGCCCAACCATAGTCCAGTCCAACTCTCTGCTTTTCGTTGAGCAGCAGATGGCACTGTGTCCAAGTCTGGAAAGATGCTCTTTGTTTCCAGGGAAAGTTGGGGCAAATGCACTCAAGCTTCCTGCTAAACACTCCTATAATTTTCTTGAGGCACTCGCCCTCCTTCTCCCAGGCTTGAGTGTGATCTGTGTGCTAAAAGGCACAAGTAACACTGTCAGTATGTGTGTAATGTATGTGGTTCCAGATGTGTGGGCTTAGACTGCTAGTCCGTCATGGAACTTGCTTCCTCTCCTTCCTGGGCACACAGCTGGACTACATTTCTTGGTTTCCAACAGAGTTAGATTTGGCCATATGTCCAAGTTGTGGCCAATAAAATGCAAAAGGAGTGATGTGTGGCATTTCTAGGCCCCATCTGTAAACTCACATGCTGTTTGCCCTCCACTAGCTGATGATGTCAGTGCCCAAAATGACCTTGGAGGTCATGGGCTGAAGATGGTAGCATTGTGACCACCCTGGGCCCCTGAATGACTGCATGGAGCTGAGTCCCTGAATTGACTTGGATCTACGTTGGGCTGTTACACAAGCTTAGAATTAAACTGTAATTGGTGAAGCCACTGAAATTTTTTGCAGTAATTTCCCTACCACAACAGATACACAGATTAACTGATGAAACCCTAATGTCCTATGTGATATTCCTGTAGAAAATATGGGAAGTATCCATGTTTCTGCACAATAGGGATTTCTTTCTCCATATTAGACTCCAAACAGGTTTCCTGTCAAAAGGGGCTGTAAAGACCTCCCCACCCCAATTGTTTTAGCAAACAAAGGACTTGATCTGCAGACTCAAAGGCAGGCAGCTAGCAAGAAGAAAGAACAGTAGCTTAGGAAAAAGAGAGACTGTAGCATGTGGTCAAACTTGTTTATGAGTAAAGCAGGTAACCAGGAATTTGCCAAGCATTTTGGAGTGAATTAAATCCTTCATGAAGATAAAGGTACTGTAATAAGAACTATTCAGATTGGAAGAGTGTCTTTAAAGCTAGCCACCAACAATTTCTCACCTCCCTGTGCACACGTTTCTCTTACATCAAGAGGTGGATTCTGCCTGTAATCTCAGCACTTTGGGAGGCTGAGCCAGGAGGATTGCTTCAGCCCAGGAGTTTGAGACCAGCCTAGGCAACATAGCCCTGTCTCTACAATTTTTTTAAAAAATTAACCAGGTGTGGTGGTGCACGCCTGTAGTCCCAGCTACTCAGGAGGCTGAGATGAGATCACTTTGAGCCCAGGAGTCTGAAGCTGCAGTGAGCTATGATCATACCTCTGCACTCCAGCCTGGGTGAGAGAGTGAGACCCTGTTTCAAAAAAAAAAAAAAAAGAAGTAGATTCTGTTCCCCCGAGCCTTGAATGTGGGCTTGAATGTGACTTGCTTTTGCTAACACAATGCAGCTGAAATGGTGCTGTGTCAGTTCTGGGCACAGGCAGCTTCCACTCTCTTGAAATCCAGTTGCCTTGCAGAGAGGAAGTCCCTATACCCTGTGGAGGAAGAGAGGCCTTGATGGAGAGAACCCAGAGGCCTCAGCCAAAGGCCAGCACCAACTGCTTGCACCTTCTAGGCTCCTCCTGAAGTCCCATAAAAGGGACCCTCCTATCTTCACACTTAGATGAGCAGCTACATACACAACTTCTGCAGAAGGAACCCAGGAGAGGAGTCCCCTGTCATCCCTAGTGCCATAGCATGATCGTGGGTTCCAGGCCATTTCTGCGTTGTCCTGTCCAGGTAGAAGTGCTTCGTCTGGAAGTTAGCTCCCTTTCTGGTTCAGAACTGTCCCCCCAATCTGTTGCCTTTATCACAATGCTCCCACCACCCTCTATGCCCCTTCCCTTCACTCCTGGGTCTGGGACACTGATTCTCATCTGTCCCAGGCACACCACACCCAGCCCTCCTGCCCCATCTCCAGCAGTCTGTCCCCTCTTCTACCCCAGCCTTGTCCCAGCGGAACTCCACGTGGTTGCAGCTGCATGCATAGCCACAATCCACACCACGAGGCAGAGCTGTTGATCTGAGGTCAGTGCACCCACAGAGTCATAACAAATAATAACTCCTTGGCTGGGCGCAGTGGCTCACGCCTGTAATCCCAGCACTTTAGGAAGCTGAGGCGGGCGAATCACCCACCTGAGGTCAGGATGTTGAGACCAGCCTGGCGAAACCCCGTCTCTACTAAAATACAAAAATTAGCCAGGTGTGGTGAGGGTTGCCTGTAATCCCAGCTACTCGGGAGGCTGAGGCAAGAGAATCACTTGAACCGGGAGGCGGAGGTTGCAGTGAGCGGAGATCACACCACTGCCCTCCAGCCTGGGCAACAAGAGTGAAACTCTGGCTCAAAAAAGAGAGGAGGGGAGAGGAGAGGAGGGGAGAGGAGAGGAGAGCCATGTTACCTGACTCGGGTTCCAGGGCTGAACTTTTCCCCTCGGCATAATGAATTTGAAAGGTCCTGAACTTTCCTTTTCTTTTGACACCTGTGACTGAGTCTGTTAGGCCGGGGGACCCAGAGATCATTGAGATGCAATTCCCGCCATCATGGGGCTCGTAGTCAAGCAGAGGGAGACAGAAATGCAAACAAACAGCGAGGTTTTGGAATTGCTAGTGAGTGGGGGACAAAAAAATTGGAAGCAATCCACTTTGAAAAGCTGACGCTGAGTTGGGAAGATGATGAATAGCTGAGGGCATTGCAGAGGAGGAGCAAAACTATTCCAGGCAGAGGCAGCTCACACACAAAGGCAGCCCAGAGTGGCCCGATGTAGTGATTGGAGGGAACACAGATAGTTTGCAATAGCTGGGCTTGAGAGGAGGCAGACCAGGTGACCCTTGCCGAGTTTCCTCATTTTTTTTTTTTTTTTTTTGAGACAGAGTCTCTCTCTCTGTCACCCAGGCTGAAGTGCAGCAACCTAATCACAGCTCACTGCAACCTGTGCCTCCCGGGTTTAAGTGATTCCCCTGCCTCAGCCTCCCGAGTAGCTGGGATTACAGGCGTGCACCACCACGCCTGGCTAATTTTTGTATTTTTAGAAGAGACAGGCTTTCGCCATGTTGGCCAGGCTGGTCTTGAACTCGTGACCTCGAGAGATGTACTCACCTTAGCCTCACTAAGTGCTGGGATTGTTTCCTCATTCTTTTTTTTTTTTTTTTTTTTTTTTTTTTTGAGACGGAGTCTTGCTCTGTAGCCCGGGCTGGACTGCAGTGGCCGGATCTCAGCTCACTGCAAGCTCCGCCTCCCGGGTTTACGCCATTCTCCTGCCTCAGCCTCCCGAGTAGCTGGGACTACAGGCGCCCGCCACCTCGCCCGGCTAGTTTTTTTTTTGTTTTTTTTTTTTTTTTTGTATTTTTAGTAGAGACGGGGTTTCACCGTGTTAGCCAGGATGGTCTCGATCTCCTGACCTCGTGATCCGCCCGTCTCGGCCTCCCAAAGTGCTGGGATTACAGGCTTGAGCCACCGCGCCCGGCCTGTTTCCTCATTCTTAACGTGCATGTCTCACTACTGCCTGGTGATGCCCTGTGCCACATGGTGCCAGATGACACCGTGAGTTGTGTACCTTCACCCCTGCCCACATGGCTTAACAGGATCAAATGAGGCAGCTCCCATTTTGGGGTGAGCAGTGTACAAATGGAGCATCAGGCTCAGGTTTTAAGTGACAAATGAAGCAAACGTGCCCTCCAAGGCTGATCAACATTTGTCACTTGGAGAACTGGTTGTCTTTTGTATCACCTCTGGTTTTCATAAGAAGCTTGAATTTGAGTTATTGGTACTTTTTATTTTATTATTTTAGAGATGGAGTCTTGTTGCCCAGGTTGGAGTGCAGTGGTGTGATCCTAGCTCCCTGCAACCTCAAACTCCTGGGCTCGAGCAATCCTCCTGAGTGGCTGGGACTATAGGTGCATGCCACCACACTTGGCTAAATTTTAAACATTTTTGTAGAATTGGGGGTCTCACTATATTGCCTAGGCTGGTCTTGAACTCCTGGCCTCAAATGATCTTCCCACCTCAGCCTTCCAAAGTGTTGGGATTACGGGCATGAGCCACTGAGCCCAACTTTTTTGTACTTTTATTATATAAGTCAATGGTTGTTACATGTTTTCATCTTTCTAATTTTAACCTTCCTGCCTACAAGAACAAAAACAAAAAAGATTATTCTACCTTCAGTCTTTTTAGTTGTTTGCATTAGAAGAAGGAAATATGACTTTTCTTATTCCTCTGTGGTTGGAGAGGAAAAATCCTCTTTCCTACCCCACCTCCTGCTTTTTGGGAACAGAAGTATCCAAAACTGGATGTGTAAGAAGATCCACTGGAAGGCAGGAAAAAAACATTGGAACTTCTAGTTGTGTGTGTGTATGTGTGTGTGTGCGTGTGTGTGTGTGTTTGAGACAGAGTCTCACTCTATTGCCCAGGCTGGAGTGCAGTGGTGCAATCACAGCTCACTGCAACCTCTGCTTCCTGGGTTCAAGCGATTCTTCTGCCTCAGCCTCAGGTCGTGAGCTGGGATTACAGGCATGCACCACCACACCTGGCTAATTTTGTATTTTTAGTAGAGACAGGGTTTCACCATGTTGGCCAGGGTAGTCTCGAACTCCTGGCTTCAA
Organism: Chlorocebus sabaeus; assembly: GCF_047675955.1. Taxonomy (NCBI): domain Eukaryota; kingdom Metazoa; phylum Chordata; class Mammalia; order Primates; family Cercopithecidae; genus Chlorocebus; species Chlorocebus sabaeus. The sequence goes on along the minus strand of NC_132912.1, from coordinate 13,218,942 downwards.
GTGATCCGCCTGCCTCGGCCTCCCAAAGTGCTGGGATTATAGGCGTGAGCCACCATGCCCAGGATGCACCCTCCATGCCCCTTCCCTTCACTCCTGGGTCTGGGACACTGATTCTCACCTGTCCCAGGCACACCACCCCCCGGCCCTCCTGCCCCACTCTCTAGCAGTCTGCCCCCTCTTCTACCCCAGCCTTGCCCCAGACTTTAGATATTACCCAGCCTTGGTAACATCTGAAGTCTGTCCTTAATACACCAGTGTCCCACCCGGGGACAGTGTTACTCTGTTTTTGAAAGAAAAGTAATTATACTCTTCTATTACAATAGTAATAGTAGTGACAGCTGCCATCATACCTGCCAGGTACCCTGCACTTGATGTGGTAATCTTCAATGTGCACGGTAACTTTAAGGTGAGTGACACTTTAGAAATGAAACAATTGAAGCTGACAGTTGAAGCCCAAAATCTGAGCTGGGATTTGCACATTAATGACCCACCTGCCACCAAAGCCTCAATCTTCCTGCCATACCTCATTGCTTTTCTGGCCACCCCTGCGGGGCCCAGGGTGGTGGGTGTTAGCTTATGCTAAACCAGCGCTGGAGTGGCCTTGCTGGGTGAGAAGTAATCCCTCTTCCTCCCCACTAATTTGCAGGCTGTGACCAAAATAAATAAGATAAAATAGAGTAAGTCGGTTGGAAATACTCGAGGCTCCTTTGGGGGAAGAATCTGAATAATAACTCAAATGAATCCCAAAGGATTAGAGCTTTGTCTAATCTGCTGATGATGTCTGGATACAGAGCTCACACCTGTGATCCCAACACTTTGACAGGCTAAGGTGGAAGGATGACTGGAGACCAGGAGTTTGAGACCAGCCTGGGCAACATAGTGAAACCTGGTCCCTACAAAAAAATATTTTAAAAATTAGCTGGGTGTGGTGGAGTGCACCTGTAGTCTCAGCTACTCAGGAGGCTAGGGTGGGAGGATCACTTGAGCCCGTGAGGTTGAGGCTGCAGTGAGCTGTGATCTCACCACTGCACTCCAGCCTGGGTTACAGTGAGACCTCATCTGTATTAAAATAAAAAAAATAAACTAAAACATAATGATAAAGAATAATACAGGCCGGGCGCGGTGGCTCATGCCTGTAATCTCAGCACTTTGGGAGGCCAAGGCGGGTGGATCCCAAAGTCAGGAGTTCAAGACCAGCCTGGCCAACATGGTGAAACCCCGTCTGTACTAAAAATACAAAAATCAGCTGGGCATGGTGGTGCGTTCCTGTAATCCCAACTACTCAGGAGGCTGAGGTAGGAGGATCGCTTGAACCCAGGAGGCGGAGGTTGCAGTGGGCTGAGATCACGCCATTGCACTCCGGCCTGGGCTACAGACTGAGACTCCTTCTCAAAAAAAAAAAAAAAAAAAAAAAGAATAAATAATCCCATGATGACTATTACCAGTTTTCTCTAAGCCTAGGCCCAGCCTTGGCCCACGGCCTCAGCCCTTTGATTGATATGGCTTATTTAGGCATTTAAACGTTGACACCTGCCTCCTGCTGTTTAATTCCCTGCAGTCTGACAGATTCACCAACTACCAAGGAGAATGCCCACCTTCCTTGTGCTATGTGTAAATGAGGCTTCAATCAGCACAGACACACACAGGCTGCAAATGGACCAGCCCTGCCCCCAATTCCACACCCATGGCCACAGCAGGGAATGCTGTGTTCCCCTTCCCCAGCCCTCAAACCCAGGTTAATATCTGGGCTCTCACCCTCAGCCTCACATCCAGGTTACCACCTGGGCTAATTTCATTTTTTTCACTTTTTGGGTTTGCAGATGCCCCCCCCCCCCCAGCGGGATCGAAATGACAGATTTATGTCACACTGTGGGCTTGGATCAGAAAGCACCCTTGAGCAACACTTTGATTCTGTGTTTCTTTCCGTCCTCAGCTACTTCTTGGAAGAGCAGTGGAGAGAAAAATAGTGTTTCTTTTTCTTGGGAAATTGGCAGAGGCATGCTGCAGAAATCCGCCACAGCTGTTCTCCACACCTGGATAAGGTTTTAATAAGAGCTTAACGCAACTGCCCTCCAGAAAGGGTGGTCTGTGGTGTTGTCTCTTCCGGGGCACTTCTGGTCAGCTTTCTCTGTGACCCGGAGAACGAAGAGTCTATTTCCATCACATTTCAGCTGCCAAACTCCCCTTCAAATGTAAGTAAGCCGTTTGATTTCTGCTGCCTTTGTTTTCCCATAAAAGGGCATTTTAAAAAATGTAATTCTCCAAGAAATCTCTAGTTGTTTTGAAATAAAAAGCTAGTTTTCACTCTTGATCTCATTTCTTCCAGCTCTTCTCTGGTTTGCCCTGCTTGGTTTGTGGAGCCTTATACAAATTCATTAGTGCTTTTCCAGCTTCACAGGTTGGAACTGAGGTTTCCAAAGAGCAAAATGCATTTTGGCTGAAGCAGAGCCAGGAATCCGTGTTGTTTGCATTGGCGCCATCCAATTCACTTGTTCTGAATAAGGAAATAAAGTTAATATTTATTCCCTTCATGATTCTTGTATTTCAAGAAAAAAAAAAAAGTGCTCCATAGGCTGTCTTTTTTTTCCCCAGCAGGTATTGATTGATTTATTTGAATTTTGAGCTGCAATCAAGGATGGAGAATCTAAGTGATCTCCTTGCTCTCCAAATATTTATGAGTTGTGCATAGAATATTGACTAATCTCTAACGTGCGGTCTTGATGAAAAGGGAAGGGATGGCTGGGGCCCGTTATTGCGTCTCTTCAGTGGATTAGAGAGATTAGATGCCTAAGATGTCCCAAAGCCTGCATCGAGTCAGGTGACCTGATCCTCATTCCCATGCAATGCACAACTTAGGAGGCCTCTCTCTCCAGCTGTGACACTTGAAATTTGTATGCTCATCTTCGTCATGACTATGTAGCCAACTCTTGGTGTTGTGCAATGAAAAATGGAAAATTTAAGCCAGATGATTAAAAAAAAAAAAAAAAAGACCGCGTGACTTGGGGTATAATGAAAGACAGGCAAATGTTTTCACACACAATCTCCTTCTCTCTTAGACACACTTCTCACCCTTAAATATTTGGATTTTTTACTTTACTCTGCATCTAATTTTAATCCCTTCTCAGCTGGCACCATACTATCGATGACCAGGGGCCCCACAGGGACAGCTAGCAACGTGCCAAGTCGACTCTTCTGGTTGTGGATGTAACACTTAGGAAACACCTTCAGGTTCCTGTCTGCAGTGGTGCTGCCCAAAGTCCGTATCACAGAAACCTCCCAATTATATGAGAGCCTCCATCTAAAAGTGAATGGCATCAATAGGAAAGTAGCATTTTCTGAATAGGTAACAGAATCCATAAAGTGCAAGAGTAAAAGGAAAATAAAAACTTGGGACCCTGTCCGGGTGCAGTGGCTCACACCTGTAATCCCAGCACTTTGGGAGGCCGAGGCGGGCAGATCATGAGGTCAGGAGTTCAAGACCATCCTGGCCAACATGGTGAAACCCCATCTCTACTGAAAATACAAAAATATTAGCCAGGTGTGGTGGTGCATGCCTGTAGTCCCTGCTACCCGGGAGGCTGAGGCAGGAGAATTGCTTGAACCGGGGAGGCAGAGGCTGCAGAGAGCTGAGATGGCGCTACTGCACTCCATCCTGGCAACAGAGTGAGACTCTGTCAAAAAAAAACAAAAACAAAAACAAAAAAAAAAAAACAAAAAGAAAAAATATTGGGACCTCAATTCACTCTGCCAAAAGAAAAAAAATTAAGCTGAAAGCGCAGTCATGCAAGAAGCTACTTTTTCTTTTGTTCCGAAGATAGCTATGGATAAAATATTAAACATCCCCGCAGATAGTTACTCTTAGTTCACCTTACAGTGCATGCGAGGTGAGTACATAATTGACTATTCCCCTGCTTGCTCCTTTTCTCTTGCAACGTGTGGATTCGGTCATGTGACCATAACCTTCCTCTTTCCCCTCCAGCCTGCTTTTCCCCTTTAAGCCCTCAAAATCATCTTTGGAGGAAGGCACAGACCACAGACTGTTTCTGGGACTCCATGTTTATTTCTTCCGGGCGCGTCCCTAACCTTGGCAAAATAAACTTCTAAGTTGATTGAGACCTGTCTCAGATGCTTTTTGGTTCACACAAGAAAACAAACCGATCTCAGGTCTTAGTCCCTCTGGAGAGCTTTTAGAGAGGCCCATGGCTAACAGGAACCACCCAGGTCTCACAGGAGGACACGGATGGAGAGCCAGCTGCAGTTCTCAGGATCACACCGGGCTCCGGAGCAGATTACTGAAGTCTCTTTATATGTACCCAGGCATTCTGTGTGAAAGAAGGAGGACGGAGGGGAGAGCCAGGTTAGTTTGGGAAATTTTGCATTACACAAAATTAAGCAGGTTTCTTTGGTCTTCGGTATGTAGATTTTATTGTGAATCTGTAAGAAGCAGAAAGAATAGAAAGCTTTCCCCAAACTTTTTTTGTCCTGAGAATCCCTTTTTCCTAACATTCCAAAGGGCACTGTGATCCACAAAGCCCAGGCTGGAGACAGCCACCCGGAGATGTCAAGGAAGCTCCAGCTGCCAGTCCCCAGCTCCGTGGAGACTCACCTACCAGTTTAATGGGGACATTCCAAACCCATGGGCTTCAAATTTGGTTACTCCCATCTTCAGGGTCACAAGAGGACTTTCTAAGGTGACACAGGTACCTGGTTTTTGGTTTTTTTAAATTCTAGGTCCACAATTTCCATGCACTCTTTCCTGTTATTGTTCTGGTGAGAACTGAATGGCGATGAGCCATTGCTGCTGAATGGGGCCTCTCTGTTCTGTCTCCTCTTTCGTAACAGCTGCTTCATAAATGCAAGACATCCCTCACTCTCTCTCATCTTACTAGGGTGCATTGCCCCAGGGTGAACAGATATCTGGGTTGCCAAATTGCTGGATTGGCTTCTTTTTTTTTTAGAAAGTGAATAATTCTATTGACTAAGTAGTAAATCTTTTTGCAGATGAGATGATTTCTAATTCTTGGCTTTCATGAAATTTGAGAGAAGACCTAATTGAGTTGTCAGAATTAGATCATTACATATTTTTGATGATAGATCACTGTATCTGAAGGAGCTTGAGTAATAATTGATATTGCTGTGATAAAATTGCTTCCATTCTTGTCTACTTGTTCTTCTTCTTCTTCTTTTTTTTTTGAGACGGAGTTTCACTCTTGTTGCTCAGGTTGGAGTGTGATGGTCCGGTCTTGGCTCACTGCAACCTCCGCCTCCCGGGTTCAAGCAATTCTTCTGCCTCACCCTCCTGAGTAGCTGCGATTACAGGCATGCCCAACCACACCTGGCTAATTTTTTTGTATTTTTAGTAGAGATGGGGTTTCACCATGTTGGCCAGGCTGGTCTCGAACTCCTGACGTCAGGTGATCCACCCACCTCGGCCTCCTGAAGTGCTGGCATTACAGGTGTGAGCCACCACACCTGGTCTTTTTTTTTTTTTTTTTTTCTTTTTTTGAGACAGGTTCTTGCTCTGGTTGCCCAGGTTGGAATGCAGTGACGTGATCACGGCTCACTGAAGCCTCAAACTCCTGGGCTCAAGGGATCCTCCCAACTCAGCCTCCCTAGCAACTGGTACTACAGGTGTGAGTCATCATGCCCAGCTAATGTTTTTATTTGTTGTAGAGATGAGGTCTCACTATGTTGCCCAAGCTGGTCTCTAACTCCTGGGCTCAAGCAATCCTCCTGCCTTGGCCTCCCAAGGTGCTGGGATTACAGGAATGAGCAACCATGCCCAGCTTATGCACTTCTTTTTTTTATTTTGTTTTGTTTTGTTTTAGAGATGGAGTCTCACTCCATCACCCAGGCTGGAGTCCAGTGGCACGATCTCAGCTTACTGCAACCTCTGCCTCCTGGGGTTCAAGTGATTCTCCTGCTTCAGCCTCCTGAGTAGGTGGGATTGCGGGTGCATGGCACCGCACCCGGCTAATTTTTGTATTTTTAGTAGAGATGGGGTTTCACCATCTTGGCCTGGCTGGTCTTGAACTCTTGACCTCATGATCCCCCTGCCTTGGCCTTCCAAACTGTTGGGATTACAGGCATGAGCCACTGCTCCTGGCTGCTTATGTGCTTCTTTATATGAGAAAAATTTTATAGTGCTTACAATAGCAGTAGCAATAATAATTGTAAAATGAGAAAAATGTTGATGAGGAGGACCCTGCCTATTTTAGTAAGAAGTGGAATGAAGAATAGTTTTCCCAATAAAATTCTAATTTTTATGTTATATATATATTTTGTTTGTTTGTTTGTTGTTGAGGCAGAGTCTTGCTCTGTCACCCAGGCTGGAGTGCAGTGGCGTGATCTTGGCTCACTGCAACCTCTGCCTCCTAGATTGAAGCAATTCTCCTGCCTCAGCCTCCCGAGTAGCTGGGATTACAGGTGCATGCCACCACACCCAGCTAATTTTTTGTATTTTTAGTAGAGATGGGGTTTCACTTTGTTAGCCAGGATGGTGCCCTTGTGATCCACCTGCTTCTATCTTGCAAAGTGCTGCGATTACAGGCATGAGCCACTGCGCCCAGCCAATAATTTCTTAAAAATATATTTGTTATTTTGATAAGTTGCATATTAACAGTACCTATACTGGTAATTCAGTCCAGAGAGATTTCTTTGATACCTGGAGCCATATGGTCACAGAAAATTTTAAAAATTAATTTCAATTTATATGCATGCTTTTGTCACAGATAATTATGAGTGGTCAATAAAAGAATTTCTGGCATTGAATATATCACATTAACATAATATAATGTAGGGAAAGTAGAATGGAAATACAAGTTTAAGCAGTAAATGGAGTACTTTTTTGCCTGTTAAAGGTGAGCTTGTTCATGTATGTTTAAATGGAATTATGTTTGATATGAAATTGCTATGGCATTTAGATTCCACAGGGAACATTTTTAAAAGTCATGTAAGAGCTTTCCTTTTAAATCATTGATGACACAAACAAATGGAAAAACTTCCCATGCTCATGAATTGGAAGAATCAATATGTTAAATGGCCATACTGCCCGAAGCAATCTACAGATTCAACCCTATTTCTATTAAACTGCCAATGTCATTTTTTTTCACAGAATTAGAGAAAAAAACTATTCTAAAATTTATATGGAACCAAAAAAGAGACATCACATTATTAGACTTCAAGCTATACTATAAAGCTGCACGGTACGGGTACAAAAACAAACACATAGACCAATGGAACAGAATAGATAACCCAGAAATAAGTCCATGCACCTGCAGCCGGCTGATCTTCAACAAAGTCAACACAAATAAGCAATGGGGAAAGGACTCCCTATTCAATAAATGGTGCCGGGATAGCTGGCTGTCCACATGCAGAAGAGTGAAACTGGATCCTTACCTTTCATGTAGAAAAATGAACTCAAGATGGATTAAAGATTTAAATGTAAGACCTTAAATGAAAAATCCTAGAAGAAAACCTAGGAAACACCATTCTGGACGTTGGTCTTAGGAAAGAATTTATGACAAAGTCCTCAAAAGCAATTGCAACAAAACCAAAAATTGACAAGTGGGATCCAATTAAAGGACTTCTGCAAAGCCAAAGAAACTATTAACATATTAAACAGACAACCTACTTAATGGGAGGATATTCACAAACTATGCATCTGACAAAGTCCTAATATCCAGAATCTATAAGGAACTTAATTCAACAAGCAAGAGACAATAACCTTAATAAAATCGGGGAAAAGACATGGGCAGACACTTCTCAAAAGAAGCTGTGCAAATGACCAACAAACATATGAAAAAATGGTCAACATCACTAATCATCAGAGAAATGCAAATCAAAACTACAATGAGATACCATCTCACACCAGTCAGAATGGCTATTATTAAAAAGTCAAAAAACAACAGATGCTAGTGAGGCTTCAGAGAGAAGGGAATGCTTATTTACTGTTGATGAGGATGTAAATTAGTTCAGCTGTGGTGGAAAGCAGTTTGGAGAGTTCTCAAATGACTTAAAATAGAACTACCTTTCAACCCAACAATCCCATTACTGAGTATATACCCAAAAGAAAATAAATCATTCCACCAAAAGGATACCTGCAATCATATGTTAATCACAGCAATATTCATAATAGCAAAGACATGGAATCAACCTAAGTACCCATCAGTGCTGTACTGGATAAAGAAAATGTGGTGCATATGCACCAGGGAATACTACGCAGCCAGGAAAAAGAATGAAAGCATGTCCTTTGCAGCAACATGGGTGGAGATCTTTATGTCTTTATCCTTATGTCTTTTTTATTTTTATTTTTATTTTTTTATTATACTTTAAGTTCTAGGGTACATGTGCACAACATGCAGGTTTGTTATATATGTATACATGTGCCATGTTGGTGTGCTGCACCCATTAACTCATCATTTACATTAGGTGTATCTCCTAATGCTATCCCTCCCCCCACCCCTCCCCACAATGGGACCCAGTGTGTGATGATCCCCTTCCTGTGTCCAAGTGATTTCATTGTTCAATTCCCACCTATGAGTGAGAACATGTGGTGTTTGATTTTCTGTTCTTGAGATAGTTTGCTGAGAATGATGGTTTCCAGCTGCATCCATGTCCCTACAAAGGATATGAACTCATCCTTTTTTATGGCTGCATAGTATTCCATGGTGTATATGTGCCACATTTTCTTAATCCAGTCTGTCACTGATGGACATTTGGATTGAATCCAAGTCTTTGCTATTGTGAATAGTGCCGCAATAAACATACGTGTGCATGTGTCTTTATAGCAGCATGACTTATGATCCTTTGGGTATATCCCTAGTAATGGGATGACTGGGTCACATGGTATTTCTAGTTCTAGATCCTTGAGGAATCGCCACAGTGTTTTCCACAATGGTTGAACTAGTTTACAGTCCCACCAACAGTGTAAAAGTGTTCCTATTTCTCCACATCCTCTCCAGCACCTGTTGTTTCCTGATTTTTCAATGATTGCCATTCTAACTGGTGTGAGATGGTATTTCATTGTGGTTTTGATTTGCATTTCTCTGATGGCCAGTGATGATGAGCATTTTTTCATGTGTCTGTTGGCTGTATGAATGTCTTCTTTTGAGAAGTGTCTGTTCATATCTTTTGCCCACTTTTTGATGGGGTTGTTTGTTTTTTTCTTGTAAATTTGATTGAGTTCTTAATAGGTTCTGGATATTACCCTTTGTCAGATAAGTAGATTGTAAAAATTTTCTCCCATTCTGTAGGCTGCCTGTTCACTCTGACAGTAGTTTCTTTTGCTGTGCAGAAGCTCTTTAGTTTAATTAGAACCCATTTGTCAATTTTGGTTTTTGTTGCCGTTGCTTTTGGTGTTTTAGACATGAAGTCCTTGGCCATGCCTATGTCCTGAATAGTATTACCTAGGTTTTCTTCTAGGGTTTTTATGGTTTTAGGTCTAACATTTAAGTCTCTAATCCATCTTGAATTAATTTTCGTATAAGGAGTAAGGAAAGGATCCAGTTTCAGCTTTCTACTTATGGCTAGCCAATTTTCCCAGCACCATTTATTAAATAGGGAATCCTTTCCCCATTTCTTGTTTCTCTCAGGTTTGTCAAAGATCAGATGGCTGTAGATGTGTGGCATTATTTCTGAGGACTCTGTTCTGTTCCATTGGTCTATATCTCTGTTTTGGTACCAGTACCATGCTGTTTTGGTTACTGTAGCCTTGTAGTATAGTTTGAAGTCAGGTAGTGTGATGCCTCCAGGTTTGTTCTTTTTGCTTAGGATCGTCTTGGCAATGCAGGCTCTTTTTTTGTTCCATATGAACTTTAAAGTAGTTTTTTCCAATTCTGTGAAGAAAGTCATTGGTAACTTGAAGGGGATGGCATTGAATCTATAAATTCCCTTGGGCAGTATGGCCATTTTCACAATATTGATTCTTCCTATCCATGAGCATGGAATGTTCTTCCATTTGTGTCCTCTTTTATTTCATTGAGCAGTGGTTTGTAGTTCTCCTTGAAGAGGTCCTTCACATCCCTTGTAAGTTGGATTCCCAGGTATTTTATTCTCTTTGAAGCAATTGTGAATGTGAGTTCACTCATGATTTGGCTCTGTTTGTCTGTTACTGGTGTACAAGAATGCTTGTGATTTTTGCACATTGATTTTTATCCTGAGACTTTGCTGAAGTTGCTTATCAGCTTAAGGAGATTTTGGGCTGAGACAATGGGGTTTCCTAAATATACAATCATGTCATCTGCAAAGAGGGACAATTTGACTTCCTCTTTTCCTAACTGAATACCCTTTATTTCTTTCTTTTGCCTGATTTCCCTGGCCAGAACTTCCAACACTATGTTGAATAGGAGTGGTGAGAGAGGGCATCCGTGTCTCGTGCCAGTTTTCAAAGGGAATGCTTCCAGTTTTTGCCCATTCAGTATGATATTGGCTATGGGTTGGTCATAAATGCTCTTATTATTTTGAGATACGTTCCATCAATACCGAATTTATTGAGAGTTTTTAGTACGAAGGGCTGTTGAATTTTGTCAAAGGCCTTTTCTGCATCTATTGAGATTATCATGTGGTTTTCATCTTTGGTTCTGTTTTTATGCTGGATTACGTTTATTGATTTGCATATGTTGAACCAGCCTTGCATCCCAGGGATGAAGCCCACTTGATCATGGTGGATAAGCTTTTTGATGTGCTGCTGAATTTGGTTTGCCAGTATTTTATTGAGGATTTTTGCATCGATGTTCATCAGGGATATTGGTCTAAAATTCTCTTTTTTTGTTGTTGTATCTCTGTCAGGCTTTGGTATCAGCCTGATATTTTACAACATTTTACGATGTTGGCTTTGTAAAATTAGTTAGGGAGGATTCCCTTTTTTTTCTATTGATTGGAATAGTTTCAGAAGGAATGGTACCAGCTCCTCCTTGTACCTCTGGTGGAATTCGGCTGTGAATCCGTCTGGTCCTGGACTTTTTTTGGTTGGTAGGCTATTAATTATTGCCTCAATTTCAGAGCCTGCTATTGGTCTATTCAGGGATTCAACTTCTTCCTAGTTTAGTCTTGGGGGAGTGTAAGTGTCCAGGAAATTATCCATTTCTTCTAAGTTTTCTAGTTTATTTGTGTAGAGGTGTTTATAGTATTCTCTGATGGTAGTTTGTATTTCTGTGGGGTCGGTGGTGATATCCCCTTTATCATTTTTTATTGCATCTATTTGATTCTTCTCTCTTTTCTTCTTTATTAGTCTTGCTAGTGGTCTATCAATTTTGTTGATCTTTTCAAAAAACCAGCTCCTGGATTAATTCATTTTTTGGAGGGTTTTTTGTGTCTCTATCTCCTTCAGTTCTGCTCTGATCTTAGTTATTTCTTGCCTTCTGCTAGCTTTTGAATGTGTTTGCTCTTGCTTCTCTAGTTCTTTTAATTGTGATGCTAGGGTGTCAATTTTAGATCTTTCCTGCATTCTCTTGTGGGCATTTAGTGCTGTAAATTTCCCTCTACACACTGCTTTAAATGTGTCCCAGAGATTCTGGTATGTTGTATCTGTGTTCTTATTGGTTTCAAAGAACATCTTTATTTCTGCCTTCATTTCGTTATGTACCCAGTAGTCATTCAGGAGCAGGTTGTTCAGTTTCCATGTAGTTGAGCGGTTTTGATTGAGTTTCTTAGTCCTGAGTTCTAGTTTGATTGCACTGTGGTCTGAGAGACAGTTTGTTATAATTTCTTTTCTCTTACATTTGCTGAGAAGTGCTTTACTTCCAACTATGTGGTCAATTTTGGAATAAGTGCGATGTGGTGCTGAGAAGAATGTATATTCTGTTGGTTTGGGGTGGAGAGTTCTGTAGATGTCTATTAGGTCCACTTGGTGCAGAGTTGAGTTCACTTCCTTGATATACTTGTTAACTTTCTGTCTCGTTGATCTGTCTAATGTTGACAGTGGGATGTTAAAGTCTCCCATTATTATTGTATGGGAGTCTAAGTCTCTTTGTAAGTGTCTAAGTACTTGTTTTAGGAATCTGGGTGCTCCTGTATTGGGTGCATATATATTTAGGATAGTTAGCTCTTCCTGATGAATTGATCCCTTACCATTATGTAATGGCCTTCTTTGTATCTTTTGATCTTTGATGGTTTAAAGTCTGTTTTATCAGAGACTAGGATTACAACCCTTGCTTTTTTCTGTTTTCCATTTGCTTGGTAGATCTTCCTCCATCCCTTTATTTTGAGCCTATGTGTGTCTCTGCATGTGAGATGGGTCTCCTGAATACAGCACATTGGTGGGTCTTGACTCTTTATCCAATTTGCCAGTCTGTGTCTTTTAATGGGACCATTTAGTCCATTTACATTTAAGGTTAATATTGTTATGTGTGAACTTGATCCTGTCATTATGATATTAGCTGGTTATTTTGCTCACTAGTTGATGCAGTTTCTTCCTAGCATCAATGGACTTTACATTTTGACATGTTTTTGCAATGGCTGGTACCTGTTGTTCCTTTCCATATTTAATGCTTCCTTCAGGATCTCTTGTAGGGCAGGCCTGGTGGTGACAAAATCTCTAAGCATTTGCTTGTCTGTGAAGGATTTTATTTCTCCTTCACTTATGAAACTTAGTTTGGCTGGATATGAAATTCTGGGTTGAAAATTCTTTTCTTAAGAATGTTGAATATTGGCCCCCACTCTCTTCTGGCTTGGAGAGTTTCTGCCAAGAGATCTGCTGTTAGTCTGATGGGCTTCCCTTTGTGGGTAACCTGACCTTTCTCTCTGGCTGCCCTTAACAGTTTTTCCTTCATTTCAACTTTGGTGAATCTGACAATTATGTGTCTTGGAGTTGCTCTTCTCGAGGAGTATCTTTGTGGCATTCTCTGTATTTCCTGAATTTGAATGTTGGCCAGCCTTGCTAGGTTGGCAAAGTTTTCCTGGATGATATCCAGCAGAGTGTTTTCCAACTTGGTTCCATTTTCCCCGTCACTTTCAGGCACCCCAATCAGACGTAGATTTGGTCTTTTCATATAATCACATATTTCTTGGAGGCTTTGTTCATTTGTTTTTACTCTTTTTTCTCTACACTTCTCTTCTCGCTTCATTTCATTCATTTGATCTTCAATCACTGATACTCTTTCTTCCAGTTGATCGAGTCAGTTACTGAAGCTTGTGCATTTGTCATACAGTTTTTGTGTTATGGTTTTCATGTCTATCAGTTCTTTTAAGGTCTTCTCTGCATTGATTATTCTAGTTACCTATTCATCCATTCTTTTTTCAAGGTTTTTAGTTTCTTTGCACTGGTTACGTAGTTCCTCCTTTAGCTCTGAGAAATTTGATGGACTGAAGCCTTCTTCTCTCAACTCGTCAAAGTCATTCTCTGTCCAGGTTTGTTCCATTGCTGGCAATGAGTTGCGTTCCTTTGGAGGGAGAGATGCACTCTGATTTTTTGAATTTCCAGTTTTTCTCCACTGCTTTTTCCCCACCTTTGTGGTTTTATCTGCCTTTGGTCTTTGATGATGGTGACGTACTGATGGGGTTTTGGTGTAGGTATCCTTTCTCTTTGTTAGTTTTCCTTCTAACAGTCAGGACCCTCAGCTGTAGGTCTGTTGGAGTTTGCTTGAGGTCCACTCCAGACCCTGTTTGCCTGGGTATCAGCAGCAGAGGCTGCAGAAGATAGAATATTGCTGAGTAGCGAGTGTTGCTGTCTGATTGTTGCTCTGAAAGCTTCGTCTCAGGGGTGTACCCCACCGTGTGAGGTGTGAGGTGTTGGTCTGCACCTAGTGGGGGATGTCTCCCAGTTAGGCTACTCAGGGGTCAGGGACCCACTTGAGCAGGCAGTCTGTCTGTTCTTAGATCTCATCCTCAGTGCTGAAAGATCCACTCCTCTCCTCAAAGCTGTCAGACAGGGGCATTTACCTCTGCCGAGGTTTCTGCTGCTCTTTGTTTAGTTATGCCCTGTCCCCAGAGGAGGAGTCTACAGAGGCAGGCCGGCCTCCTTGAGCTGTGGTGGGCTTCACCCAATTCGAGCTTCCTGGTGGCTTTGTTTACCTACTTAAGCCTCAGCAATGGCGGGCACCCTTCTGCCAGCCTCGCTGCCGCCTTGCAGTTAGATCTCAGACTGCTGTGCTAGCAATGCGGGAGGCTCTGTGGGCATGGGACCCTCTGGGCCAGGTGTGGGATATAATCTCCTGGTGTGCCATTTGCTAAGACCCTTGGTAAAGCGCAGTATTAGGATGGGAGTTACCCAATTTTCCAGGTGTTGTGTGTCTCACTTTCCTTTGGCTAGGAAAAGGAATTCCCTTCCCCCTTGCGCTTCCCAGGTGAGGCGATGCCTCACCCTGCTTCAGCTCTCGCTGGTCGGGCTGCACCTGCGGACCAGGGCCAACTGTCCGACATGCCCCAGTGAGATGAACCCAGTACCTCAGTTGAAAATGCAGAAATCACCCGTCTTCTGTATCACTCATGCTGGGAGCTGGAAGCTGGAGCTGTTCCTATTCGGCCATCTTGGGCACGCCCTCCCTATTTTTATTTTTGAGACAAAGTCTCACTCTATCCCCCTGGCTGGAATGCAGTGGCGTGATCTCAGCTCACTGCAACCTCCACCTCCTGGGTTCAAGTGATTCTCCTGCCTCAGCCTCCCGAGTAGCTGGGACTACAGGCACACACCACCACGCCCAGCTAAGTTCTGTATTTTTAGTAGAAGCAGGGTTTCACCATGTTGGCCAGGATGGTCTCAAACTCCTGACCTCAGATGATCCGCCCACCTCAGCCTCCCAAAGTAGCTGGGATTACAGGTGTGAGCCACCATGCCCAGCTTATCTTTGTGTCTTTGTCTTTGTTTTCATCTTTATGTCTCATGGACATAAGGATGGTAGTAATAGACACTAGGGGCTCCTGGGTAGGGGAGAGGGAGAGGGATTAGGGTTGAAAAACTATTGGGTGCTATGCTTACTACCTGGATGACAGGATCACTTGTGTCCCAAACCTCAGCATCACACAAATATACCCATGTAACAAATCTGACATGTACCCCCTAAGCCTAAAATAAAAGTTGAACTTTTTTTTTTTTAACAAGTTTTCCTTTTACGTGTTCAATATTTGCAATTCACCAGAAGTTGTATCCTTTCTATGCAAACTTATGAAGGAACATTTGAGATGTTGACTTAAATGACTTAAATAGGTATGAGAAGCCATGGAGTTTTTCTTTTTCTTTTTCTTTTTTTGAGACGGAGTCTCACTCTGTCACCCAGGTTGGAGCGCAGTGGCGCGATCTCAGCTCACCACAAGCTCCACCTCCCAGGTTCATGCCATTCTCCTGCCTCAGCCTCCCAGGTAGCTGGGACTACAGGCGCCCATCACCACGCCCGGCTAATTTTTTGTGTTTTTAGTAGAGACAGGGTTTCACCGTGTTAGCCAGGATGGTCTCGATCTCCTGACCTCGTGATCCGTCCCCCGTCGGCCTCCCAAATTCCTGGGATTACAGGCGTGAGCCACCGCGCCCGGCCAAGAAGCCATGGAGTTTTCAGCCATAATTGTAGAAGGTAACCAAGCAAGAAGTCGGAGGTCTCTGCATCCAACAGCACGTAAGAAGAATGTAAAAATAGGTATTCGGAGATGACAACATTTGACTTCAACCAGCATTTGAGCTATTCCCACATTTCTTTCCTACCTGATAACCAACCTCATCGACTGGGCCATGGGACCGCCTTCTGGAAACTGTCCTGTGGGGGTCTCCTGTCCCTCATTCCCTGACTCATTCATGCCTCAAATCCCAGAAAGCCTCAGAAAGTAGAAGGTGAAATGTTGGTCCTAGTTCCCAAGCCCTAATCCATCCACCAACCATCTCAACAGTTAACCATGGTTTGCAGATTTGCAGTTTTCAAAGTGTTTTCTTCTCCTTCCACTCCTCACTGCTACCTGCTGTGACCCATGAAGAAATTGGAGCTCAGAGGATTTCAGTGATTTCCCGGGGATCACACAGTAGGAAACGACATCGTTAATATTTGGATCCAAGCTATCGGTTTTCAAGCTCTGTGTTTCATCCATGACATCTCATTGTTTCTGGGGAGTCTTCTTTTAGAGGCCAAAGCAACTGGGATCTCCTGAGTCCGGGAGCCCATTCAGCACTCTTAGGGAGATGGTGGTGGGTGGGTATCCCTGGTCTCTTCTGGGAGCTTCCATCAAGATTATCTGCCAGGGCAGGGCACAGTGGCTCACACCTGTAATCCCAGCACTTTGGGAGGTTGAGGCAGTTGGATCACTTGAGGTCAGGAGTTCGAGACCAGCCTGGCCAACATGGTGAAACCCTGTCTTTAAAAAAAATAAGAAAATTAGCTGGGCATGGTGGCATGCCTCTGTAGTCCTAGCTACTTGGGAGACTGAGGCAGGAGAATTGCTTGAACCGGGAGGTGGGGGTTGCTTTGAGCCTAGACTGCGCTATTGCACTTCAGCCTGGGCGACAGAGTGAGATTCTGGCTCAAAAAAAAAAAAAAAAAAAAAAAAAAAAAAAATTATCTGCCAGACACTTGGAGTGAACTTGTACACAGCGAGGGGGAAAGCAACACATACAGACACTTAGTGTGGAACAAGATACCACAGTGTGGAGCCAAGACAAGTAGAAATAAACATTCACATAAAAATGTGCAGGATTGCCGTGAGTGGTGTTTTGGTCTGTATAGTTATACCAGAAATAAAAATTGGTCAGATGTCAAAATACTACTCATCTAGCTTTAGTTTTTATTTTTAATTGAAGACAAAAGGCTTTTAGAAACCAAGAGAAATACTAAATCTGTTTCAGCGTACCTCAAAGGGCCCAGATGAATAGGTACTTCTGGCTGGCTAAGTTGAATTTATGCTTTGGGTGTTATTTTTGAGAACTTTCAAGGAGAATTTTTTTTTCTTAGTGCACTTACTAAAAAGGCTGCTAGACATACATATTGGAAAAATAATTACCCAGTCTTTGGTGCTTAGTTTTTTTGGTTCCTCAGCGTGAGGTGTAATCATTTGAGGCCGAGCCCTTGAGAACATTAAAAGTCAAATGAAATTTCTAAAAAACAAGAAAGATTCTCAAGGTCTTAAAGGAGTAAATCTATAGGTGAGATACACAATAAATAATTTGCATCCACTTAGTGCATACAGGAAATAATTTACTAGACAGGACTCCAGCATTGTACATAATACAAGGTCATCCTCAAAGGCTACCTCAAAGTTTGGGTATGCAGGTGGCCAGGAGTTTAGTAACCTGGAATTTATCTTACCTGTCCTCATTGGTTGGCTCCATCTGTTTACTTTGTGTGTGTGTGTGTGTGTGTGTGTGTGTGTGTGTGTGTGTGACAGATTTTTGCTCTTGTTGCCCAGGCTGGAGTGCAGTAGCAGCTCACTGAAGTTTCAGCTCACTGAAACTTCCGCCTCCAGGGTTCAAGCAATTCTCCTGCCTCAGACGGCTGGGTAGCTGGGATTACAAGCACACGCCACCACGCCCAGCTAATTTTGTGTTTTTGGTAGAGATGGGGTTTTACCATGTTGGTCAGGCTGCTCTCGAACTCCTGACCTCAGGTGATCCACCTGCCTTGGCCTCCCAAAGTGCTGGGATTACAGGCGTGAGCCACCGCATCCCCAGCTGTTTACTTTTGCGGATGACTCACGTTGCTGGTGGTTCAACCTCCACTGACAGATAGGGCTCACTTCCTGTTGTCACAGCCTATCTTGGGCTGGCAAACATGTTAACGTAAGGGGACAGTGTCACAAATATTAAATTCTGCATGGAATTTTCCCAAGCACAATCTGGGTATCGTGAGAAACTTGCAAATGGTACCCTGCATCCCAGTTCACTCTGTTCACCCCAGGTTCTGAGATGTCCCCCTCGTGCCCATCTTGCTTGGGACAGACAACCTGGACTTTCAAGTTGATGCCTTTGTGACTGGACTTTTAGTGCCAGAGAATCACTTGCCTGAAGTCATAATTCAAATTATAGTGAAATCAGACAGATATTCATAGACTATCAAGCTGGGAGGATGCCAGAGACCATTTACCAATGTCAGCGGTCACCTAGGTGCTATCAGCAGCTCAGGCAGGAAGATCTTTTTCTGTGAAACTTTTCCGTGCTGGACAAACAACATTCTAGATCCTGCCCACTACATGTCATCAGTACATCTGTCACAATTATTGTAACAACTAAAACCCACCTCTCCCGCATTTCCAAGTACTGGGGGTCCTACCATTTTTAGCTGACAATGCTGTGCACAGGGAGGAAATCCGATCCAGGAACAGAGAATTACTTGCCTGAGGTCACAATGCAAATTACAGTGAAATCAGAATGTTACTCTGCACGCTCCCACGTTTCATCTCTGTCCTGATACTATCTATCTGTACAGCAGCGGAAAAACATCCTAATTAACTTACTATTTGTGAGCAGTATCTGTGAAATGCTTTAAACTCCTAGGTAAAAGATACTAAGTAACCACTCCTAGTTCTTTATTGTTTATTTGTAACTCAAAGCACTATCAATTCCAGTGTAAATAACCAAATAATAATTTAAATTGTAATCCATTCTGGAAGTACTTTTTTTTTTTTTTGAGACAAAGTGTCATTCTGTCACCCAGCCTGGAGTGTAGTGGCACGATCTCAGCTCACTGAAACCTCCACCTCCCAGGTTCAAGTGATTCTCCTGCCTCGGCCTCCTGAGTAGCTGGGATTACAGGCGTGCTCCACCACACCCAGCTAATTTTTGAGAGATGGGGGTTTAGTAGAGATGGGGTTTCACTATGTTGCCTAGGCTGGTCTCGAACCCCTGACTTCAGGAGATCTGTCCGCCTTGGCCTCCCAAAGTTCTGGGATTACAGGCGTGAGCTCAAAGTACTTTTTCTAAAGAAAGCTAGTTCAGGGATGGATAGATGACCACAACCCTGCCAGTGCTTGTTTATCTGAACTGAAGCATGCACCTGGTAGCGTTTGAGCTCTCCTAGATATTTTGTGAAAAAGTTTCTCTTGGAGTTACATTATCTATTCCAGGGACCCCTGTTTAGGTTCTTCTGGATTGCGGGGAGGGAACTGGACTTTCAGAAGTAGCACAAATGGGAGCTAAAGGAGCCACCTTGGGCAGGTGTGCAAGATGTAGCCACAAGGAGGCATAAGTGCTGCACGACCGTGTGGGAGAAAATAGCCCCCTCCCCAGCCCACAGATCTCTCCCTTCCCACAGCTACATCAGCGGGAGCAAGATGCTCCCTGCCAAGCACTTGAAGCTGCCCGGAACAAGGTGCTACACAAACACCGTCCTTATTATTGCTTCTAATATGCAGACCCTGAGCTCTCTGTCTGTAAATACCAAGACAGCAGTGGGGCTGGGTAGACAGAAGCCAGGGCTTAGAGCACCCCAGGCTACTTGTTGCTAGGGCTTTTCCAACCAGTGATGCCAAGCCTCTAAGCTAAGCCTCAGGAAGTCCTATATATTTGTCTGTGATGGAAGCTTCCTCTTTTGGAACATAACTACTGGTTTGTTATCTTAAACAATCAACTTTTGTTCTTTCCCGGCAGAGCTCCTACACAGACCTGGGCTGCTCTTTCTCTTTGCTGAGTCCTGGGAGCAGATCTCAGGTCTTCCAGCTTTCTTTTTTCTTTTTCTTCTTTTTTTGCTTTCCAACTTTTAAGTTCAGGGGTACATGTGCAGGATGTGCAGGTTTGTTGCATAGGTAGACGTGTGTCACGGTAGTTTGCTGCACAGATCATCCCATCACCTAGGTATTAAGCCCAGCATCCATTAGCTACTCTTCCTGATGCTCTCCCTCTTCCATACCTCCACCCTCTGACAGGCCCCAGTGTGTGTTTTTCCCCACCACGTGTCCATGTGGTCTCATCATTCA
The DNA here is from genome assembly GCF_047675955.1 of Chlorocebus sabaeus. Taxonomy (NCBI): domain Eukaryota; kingdom Metazoa; phylum Chordata; class Mammalia; order Primates; family Cercopithecidae; genus Chlorocebus; species Chlorocebus sabaeus. The sequence goes on along the minus strand of NC_132912.1, from coordinate 13,199,121 downwards.
GCTCCACTTATAAGTGAGAATATGTGGTATTTGGTTTTCCGTTCCTCATTAGTTTGCTGAGGATAACAGCTTCTAGCTCCATCCATTCCCTGCAAAGGATGTAATCTCATTCCTTTTCGTGGCTGCATAGTATTCCATGGTACCACATTTTCTCTTTTGAAATCTGTTGGAGACCTGGCTGGGGAAAAGGCTGTTAGGGTCTAAGTTGTTAGTTTCCCTCCTCCACTGCGGAACCAGCAGAGGAGTAGGGAAGTGTAGACACTCAGGGTATATGCAGCCAGTTCCACCAACTAAGGCAGTACAGAGTGCCTACAAGATCAAAGGATGCTCCTCTGGAAATCTTTGTCTGAGAGATGGGGTCTCACTATGTTGCCCAGGCTGGTCTCAAATTCGTTGGAGGGAGAGCTCAAGTGGTCCTCCCACTTTGGCCTCCCAAAGTGCTGGGATTATAGACATGAGCCACTATGCCTGGCCTCCTCTGGATATGTTGGCTGGCAACGGGGTTCAATGCTTAAGAGATGACTTTGCAGCCAAATTCAGAGGCTGGTGAGCTCTTCAAGACAATGCACTGAGTTTCCTCAACTACCCAATGGCATGGAAAAGAGGAGAGAGATGATTATTTTAGTGATTCTAGTGAGAAAAATATGAAAGAGACTTAGAGACATGATCACCTTCTACAATGTTTCCAATAAACCTATGGTAAAAAGATTATTTTAGATATTGGGAATTTTTATATAGGATCAAGTGGCAGATGATTAATTTTGTTGGATGTGTTAATGGCATTATGGTTATGTAATACAATATTATCTTCTTTTTAGTTACCCAATGAAGTATTTCGTTTAAAAAAGTCTTGAAAACTTCGATTTGTTTTAAAATATTTTGACTTTTAAAAAGTGAGTGTAGATGAAATGTATGATAAAATGTTGATAATTATTAAAGCTGAGGGCTTGTACACTATTTTAGACATTTTTATTTTAAAAAATATAGCAAGGATGACAAATATTTTATATAAAAATATGGGAATTAGTTATGTGATACAGGTACTTAAGGTACATGAGGCAGCCAGGCACAGTGACTCATGCCTATAATCCTGGCACTTTGGGAGGCTGAGGTGGGAGAATGGCTTGAGACCAGGAATTCAAGACCAGCCTAGGCAACATAGTGAGACCCTATCTCTACAAAATAATAAAAAAAGAAAATCAACTGGGCATGGTGGTACATGCCTGTAGTCCTAGCTACACTGGATACTGAGGTGAGAGGATTTCTTGAGCCTGGGAAGTTGAGGTTTCAGTGAGCCATGATTGCACCACTTGACTCCTGCCTGGGTGACCCCATCTCAAAAAAAAAAAAAAAAAAAAAAAACTGTACATAAGGGCCGGGCACAGTGGCTCATGCCTCTAATCCCAGCACTTTGGGAGGCCAAGGTGGGCAGATCACCTGAGGTCAGGAGTTCAATACCAGACTGGCCAACATGGTGAAACCCATCTCTACTAAACATACAAAAATTAGCTGGGTGTGGTGTGGTGGCGTGCACCTGTAATCCCAGCTACTTGGGAGGCTGAGGCAGGAGAATTGCTTGAACCCATTAGGCAGAGGTTGCAGTGAGTGGAGATTGTGCCACTGTACTCTAGCCTAGACCACAGAGCGAGACTCCATCTCAAAAAAAAAAAAAAAAAAAAAAAAAGTACAGAAGGCCTTCACTCTTCTGTCTAGCTTAGAGAGAACATGGTTCTCTATAAGTTTGTCTGATTTAAGCTCTTTGGGAAACAGTTTTCTATTTGCAAAGTTTGGTATGGTTTACTTGACATTTTAAAAAATATATAGTATAGATTTTTAAAAAGGCTTTGAAAAACCTGTTAAATACAGTGAGGTCAACAGTATAAAAGAGATAGGCCAGGACTCATGACAACATCTCTTATCCCCCAGTACAATATTTCTTCCATGTTCTCCTTTTCTGCATTACTTCATCCTAGTGGGCAGCCACTTTTTTTGAGACAGAGTCTTGCTCTGTCACCAGGCTGGAGTGCAGTGGCACGATCTTGGCTCACTGCAATCTCTACCTCCTGGGTTCAAGCAATTCCCCTGCCTCAGCCTCCTGAGTAGCCGGGACTACAGTTGCACACCACTACCCCCGGCTAATTTTTTGTATTTTTAGTAGAGCTGGGGTTTCACCATGTGGCCAGGATGCTCTTGATCTCCTGACCTCGTGATCCACCTGCCTCAGCCTCCCAAAGTGCTGGGATTACAGGCATGAGCCACCACGCCTGGCCTGGCAGACACTTGTTTATGGTATTAGACACTTCAGCTCCTTTTTGCTTCTCTCTCTAGAGGGAAAGGTTTTGTTTTTTGGTCTATTCAAGCCCATTTTCTGAAATGTGTTCCCAAGTAGTGCCAGTTCCAGGACAGCTTAAGTCAAGGAGCAATGGGTTGCGTGTGAATAGTGATCATGAAACCTGGATGTTCTTGATACTTTAAAACCTGCCTTGGGATGATATAGTCCTTCCCTTAACATGAATTAAACAAGCATAACATGGTTGGTTCAATGGAACATATACAGAAATGATACAGAGCTTTCCCTTAACTAACTCACAGGTTTAACCACAGAAACAAAAATTACAACTGTTTTAAAAGGTTCACACAGACCAGAAGCCTGTTCTGGCAAAGCGTTTTTGAAAAATGTTGTCATTCATTCCAGAACCAAGTTGCGACTTATCTTCTTTACTAGCTAGTGTTTATTTTTTATTTTATTTTTATTTTTGGTCTCTAATGTCTAACGTATAACTGCCGAGCTACAAGAACCGTCACTGCAGTCATGCCCAAAAGTGAGAATTTCTTTTTTCTAGCTTTCAGGAAGTTAGCAGAAAAAATAACGTAAGACATGCTAGAGCAAAAACAGGAGAAAAATGTACTAAAGCCAAGAAGAGGCAGCTTCCACCTAGGAAAGCCTCTGGCTGTGAGATTGCCACCCAGAAATTCAGAGAGATCAGTGTTCTCTACCCGGGTATCCTGAAATGACGCCAGGACTGGGCTTTATAGAGATTCCCTCCAGTCCTGTTTTACTTTTCTTTTTTTTTTTTTTTTTTTAAGTTTTGAGACAGAGTCTCACTTTGTCATCCAGGCGGGAGTGTAATGGCATGATCTCGGCTCACTGCAACATCTGCCTCAGCCTCCCAAGGAGCTGGGATTACAGGGATCCGCCACCATGCCTGGCTAATTTTTGTATTTTTAGTAGAGATGGGTTTTTGCCATGCTAGCCAGGCTGGTCTCAAACTCCTGACCTCAAGCAATCCACCCCACTTTGGCCGCCCAAAGTGCTGGGATTACAGGCGTAAGTCACCGTGCCCAACCCCAGACCTGTTTTTAACCCAACAGGACAACACAAAACAGCTTCCTGAGGCAGTATCCCCAAAACAGCTTTCCTTATGACTGGGGATGTGGGATTTGGAGGTGAAAACCGTGGAGTGGGCAGTGGAATCAGAAAGGACACAGCAGGAGCGCATTGTCGAGGTTGACATCCTGTCACTCTCTCCTGCACCCCAGTCACACACCTGCACACCCTGTTTAGTGGCCGAACAGGCTATTCAAAGTCAGAGGGCAGTTTCACACACTGTCAGGTCATTCACTGATCCAATAAGCATCTGCTGGCAGCTGGAGTCATTTTGCAGGTACTGTGGTATGGCAGGAAGGGAAGTACTGTGCTTCCTGTCCTCAGGTCAGTTCTAGTCTAGCAATGTCCAGAATAATTCCTTACTTCTCAAGAGGCAGAAGCTTGGTTTTGGTGGATTTGACTATGAGAGAGAGAGATGGTGCCCTTTGGATGTGCCACTGTAATCCTGCTATTTCCTAAATATGCATATTTGTATCTCATCAATTCATCCTCCTGGGATTCCACCCCAAACCAGTTGTTTAGTGTGTGGGGCAAAGGGACTAGAAAGAGTCCACAAATTCACTCCAATACCATTTTTCTGATGAAATGGGACAATCCATTTAAATCCCTAAATGTTTGGTGCAACCCTGTCATCTGTGGGTGCTCTATGAGATGAGAATTGAGTAGTTCTCACATTAGGAAAAAAATTAACTAGAAATCCCAATGAGTTGTTGAGCTGTCTGGGTGGTCTGATTCACTCCTCTTCTAAATTCTGTTCTGGATTGTGCGTATTAGTCTGTTCTCATGCTGCTAATAAAGACATACCCAAGACTGGGTAATTTATAAAGAAAAAGAGGTTTAATGAACTCACAGTTCCATGTGGCTGGGGAGGCCTCACAATCATGGCGGAAGGTGAAGGAGGAGCAAAGGCACATCTTACATGGCAGCAGGCAAGAGCGTGTGTGCAGGGGAACTGCCCTTTATAAAACGATCATATCTCATGAGACTTATTCACTATCATGAGAACAGCATGGGAAAAACCCACCCTCATGATTTAATTACCTCCCACTGGGTCCCTCTCTTGACACGTGGGGATTATGGGAGCTATAATTCAAGATGAGATTTGGGTGGGAACACAGCCAAACCATATCATTCTGGCTTCTTCACATTAATAAACTATATATTGTAGTAGCCTGGTCATTGTAAACCAGAGGGTCCTGGTCAAACTGTGGTAACCGCACTACTGCAAATTATCATATCACCTAAGACGAGCATCAATCTTTGTTTCTATCATTGATTGAGAAGACAGAATGTGGGATTTATATTCTGGTTTAGACATTTCCTATATGTAACTATGAGAACTTGGGAAAGTTAATATAACCTCTCTCAACTATTGTTTTAGTTCATTATCCATAAAATGGGGCTAATAGTAGTCACCTTGTAAGGTTGTAGTGGTTAAATGAGCTCAAGTGCAGAAAGTACTGAGTAGTTTTTTTTTTTTTTTTATTTTTTTTTGAGACAGAGTCTCACTGTGTCACCCCGGCTGCAGTGCAGTGGTATGATCACATCTCACTGCAGCCTCAAACTCCCAGGCTCAAGCAATCCTCCTGCCTCAGCCTCCCAAAGTGCTGTGATTAGAGGCATGAGTCACTGTGCCCCGGGCATGGGTGGTTGATATATAATATGACATATGGCAGCTGCTCAGTGAATGATAGCTATTAATAAGTTAATGCTTAGCCTCTTAATCAGTGTCTTAGTGCAATGAGAAGTCAGAGAGAAAGAGACAGGGGAAGACTTCATATTATTATGGGATGTGTAGAAATTCCTGATAAATATGACAAATGGGAACTATTTCTGAAGGGAGCTGTTGAATCACTTTCTCATTAGATTCTTTAAAATAAGATAGCATCTGTTTGTTGAAAGAGTTGGATGTGGAGGGGATGCCCCCTGAGGTGTGCTTTGGGTTCTGAGAAACATCTGTTAGTGGAGGAATTGCTCTTAAGATTCCCCCACGAACCTACACACTGACCCTCACATATGCTCACCCGTGTTGACAGCTCCACCCTCCAGCTTGCCCATAGACCAACTCCCTGTTCTTCAGTGGTTTTGTTTTCAAGTTTGACAGACACAGAGCTGATACTAAAGCAAGGTTGACAAGTCTTTTACAAATTACCAAGATTGCCATGTGCCATGTGCCATGGAAACTAAGGCACAATGACAAAACCCCAAGGGTTGAGTGTCCTTTGCTTAATTGCTTATGAAGATATGTGAAAGGAAAGGAAATTTCAGATCCAGTAGAATGACGGATCTGTTCAGGAGGAGGAAATGGAAGAAGAGGTAACAACACCCTTGGGAGCGGCCTAGGCAGCTCTGTTAAGATCACTGGCTCCGTGGAAGCATTTTGATGACAGAGTTTTACTTACAGTACTTCTTATACTCATGCTGGAGTGGGAAAGAAAAGCTTATGACGTTGACTATTATGAGATTAAACAGAATCTCTCGGGGGGAAAACAAAATGGTCAGCATGTATGCTTTTTGGCTGGATTTTAAATCTCTTTAAAAAACAATTACCTGTAGTTTCATCAAGGATTAGATGAGAATGTGGAGTGTGTCCTAAATTTTAGTGAATTCGGTTATTTCAAGCCTTTTCTATTGCTATGTGAAAAAGGCATATCCCGGATATTGAATGCTAAGTGCAGACCGTGCAGTGCTATAAAACATGAAGTACTCGTATTCTTCAAACTTTCATTTAAAGCTTAAACATGAAGCCGAGAAAAAAAATTAAACCCCCATTTAAAAACTACACCTTTGTTCAAAATGTTCCATGTAAGGACTATAGGCCTTTTAGAATTAATTTCTGTAGAATCCTCCCACTAAAGCAGTTTGTAAAAGCTGTAGGTTATTAAGGTATGATGAGAAAAGTACTATTGTATATAATTTCAGGCCACACCTAATTATCAGTGCCTAGTCATAAAGCTGAGGGGAGGGTGACCTTCTAATTCTTCTTAAAGAGTAAAGTTTTTTATTTTTAATTTTTTAAAAATTTATTTTTGAGACAGAGTCTCACTCTGTCATGCAGGCTGGAGTACAGTGGTGTGATCTTGGCTCACTGCAGCCTCCACCTCTCGGGTTGAAGTGATTCTCATGCCTCAGCCTCCCGAGTAGCACATGCCACCACACCCAGCTAATTTTCACGTTTTTAGTAGAGATGGAGTTTTGCTATGTGGGCCAGGCTGGTCTTGAACTCCTGGCTTCAAGTGATCTTCCCACCTCAGGGTCCCAAAGTGCTGGGATTACAGGCGTGAGCCACCATGCCCAGCCAAGTTTTTTAAAAAAGATATTTGTCAGGAAGAGGGATGATGTTTGGTGCTCTTATGATGGTGTTATTTCCAGGGACCAGCAATGTCCAAAGACTGTTTTGTGTCTTACACCTTTTCTGCAAAGTGTTCTTGGTCTGAGAGTGAGACTCAAAGTACAAAAACTAAGTGAAAAACAAAATGCAAGAAGATCTCTTTATATCTGAGGATAATTGATAGCAGGAAAAGGCCATTCAACTGGAATCCACTTAAAATGAGGACCAAAATGTCACCATGGACAACATAAAACAGGTTCGATGATAGTTTTTTAAAATAAAATGAAAATTTATAAAAGTGATTTTTTGATGTTATAATTAACAAGATTCTTTTATAATGACAATGGTGCCCTAAGTCATTTGTTCAACCAAACAAAGGCTATGATAGAATTTGGTGGCTCTCAATAAACTGCTCCTTAGTACTTGCTCCCTTGTGAGCCCCTTTACATGTTGATTCTGTGTTTGGCTACAGGATGAACTTTGGCCCATACAACTTTAGGAAGAGTGATGCAAGGGAAGGCTTGATAGGTCCCTGCACTTTGAGGCTTGTCTTCTTAGAATGCTTCTTCTTGGAACCAATCTGTCATGTTATGAGAAACCCTAAGCAACCACATGGAGAAGAACTGAAGCCCCTTCGCCAATTCCAGTTGAGCTTCCAACCAGCAGCCAGTACCAATTTACAACCATATAAATGAGACCATGGCAGACCTTCTAGACAGTCCAACTCTGAGTCAACAATATATGGAGTGTAATAACTCCCTGGTCAACCCACAGAATTGGAAGAAGTAATAACAAATTATTATAAACCATCAAATTTTGGGATGGTTTGTTATGCAGCAATAGATAACTAAAATAGAAATTGTTACCTGAACATGGGGTCCTGTAATAACATAGACTTTGAGTCTGGCAGAAGGAATGAAGAAATGTGGAAGAATGGGAAGGAGACTGTTAGCAGGGGCTGGAAGGGCAATGAGGAGATGCCTATGGGAAGCTGGGGGAAAGAGAACCCAAGTTATGTATTGGCAGAACAAGTAACAGAATGGTTGCCTTGGAATATGGGAAATAGAAAATATACCTAATAAACTTGTGGACCTGGCTAAGGAGGTTTTCAGGCAGAAAATATTGAATATGCCATCTGGCTTCTTTTTAGTTGCCTATGATAGAGAACAGAAGATACAAGTTAAGCTAAAGAAGGACCTGTTCAGATTTCAAGTATAATTTAGAAGAACTAAAAAGGAGCTACAACTTGCTGTGTTTGATAACACAATTGTTTTTCATTCCTAGTCTTTCTAAGAAAGAATTTTCAAAGTAAGAAATGGCCTTGGTTTGAAGACGCAATGCAGGGTGCTGGGAGTGAAATATGGCTTTAGGGTCAAGATCTTTGTTAATACATTAGAAATATTTAAGGAATATCTCAGAGATTCTCTCAGCTAGGCAAAATACACTAAGAATTTTAAGAGTATTTTCCCATAGCATCCTGACATGCAGCCAGAGAGAGGCTGCAAATGCCAGTTCTGCAGAGAGAGGACTGCTTTGAAGAGATCTGTTAGTGCGGTTTTCTCTAATGGAGATTATAGTTTGAAGCATATAAAACTATACAATTTTTAATAAAATTATATCAGCCTGGACTAAAAAAAAAAAAAACTAAAGAAAGAGATAGTTCAAAACAAAAAGATGCCTCAAGACCTCCAAACTTCTATGGGGAGGAAGTAAGCCAGAAAAGAAACTCAGTTACACACCTGGGTCATTTCTCTTGGAAAAAGAAGGATATCCCAGAGAACGGAGCCTAAAGCACAGAGGGCAGAGGTAAGAGGCACAGAGAATCAGTTCCAGGGACTAGAACTGAGCCATCATCAGTAAACTAGCTGCATGTACCTTACTGGATTTCAAAATTGCTATGGACCAGTAACTTCTGTGTACCACCCATTTTCAACCTTTTTGAGTAGGAATGTCTATTGCAGGTTTCCTATGCTTGCCTCATCATTGTATATTGGGTGTGTGTAGGTCAGAAAACACGCCTCTTTAGTTCACACATCTTCAGATCAAGAGGCGCTGCACCCAAGAAACCCCTTCTGCACCTGAGTTGATTTGGATGCTGAGATTCTGTACATGATATCAAAATGAGACAAGACCTCGGATGCCTTGGAGGGGATAATTATATTTTTCATGTAGTAAGGACATGGTCCATGAGAGAATGGAGAGTGCTCTGGTGGCCGTCAATGAATCTTATTTCCTGGGATTCAGAGCTTTGTGTAGTTCCCTCCCTCATTGACTCTTAGCTTGGCCATGTGACTACCTTTAGACAATGGGATATTAGCAAGAGTGGTGTGATGGGAGGCCTGATAAATACTTGCACATTGGGGCTTCTTTTCTTAGAATAGTTCTTCTTGAAATCGAGCCACTAAGCTAGGAGGAAGCCTGAGCAACTTTGGGTAGGAGAACTGAAACCCCAGAAAACCCTTCCAGCTAAGCCCCCAGTCAATGGGCCAGTACCAACTTTCAGCCATGTGAATAAAGTCATTTTGGACCTTCTTGTCATTCCAGCATCCAGACTACAAGTGAAGGAGAAAAAACTAATTAACCAACAGAATTGTGAGCAATGTTACATTGCTATTGTTTTAAATCATGAAATGTATAGGTCGTTTTTATGCAGCAGTAAAGTCAAACAGGAGGTTAATAATTTTTAGGTAAAATTGTACAACAGCAGCATTAAATATCTTTTATTTTACACTTTACTTTTGCTGTACAATCATGAAAAGGGCTGTTTTGTGCAAAAAAAAAAGCAAACAAAAAACCCACAACTCAAGGATTTTATTTAATTTTTCCCAAGTACTTTGTTAATCTTTTGCTATTTGAATCTCTTTCTTTTAAAGTACTTTTTATATCATCTTCCTTGTTGACTTTCTCTTTGATTTTTAACTGGTCAACTTGTGCTGTATCTTCAATTATTAATGACTTGGCCTATATTTCAAGCAGTTCTGCAATATCACTTTCATCAACTTTGTAAAATCCTGCATCTCTTGCAATATTTATAATTTCTTTCACAGTAGACTTCCACTCTACTTGAATTTATTATCTGTTATAATATTGATGAGATAGATGATAGATACTAATATCTCGAAAGGAGGAAAATTTGGGAATTAATTTGATAAATGGTCAGTTTTTAAATAAACAGTTTCGAGTCATGATGATTTTGCTTCTGTTAATAACTCTGATAATGGATGCTCAGACTGAAGGACCCCTTGTATTAGGTTGGTGCAAAAGAAATTGCATTTTTTGCCGTTACTTTTAATTAAAAATGGCCATTACTTTTGGCCATTAAAAGTAATGGCAAAAACCACAATTATTTTTGCACCCATCTAATACCATTGCATTTATAGCTGAGCAGGTCCTAGGATCAGCTGATGCTGGGCTTTCTGGTAAATGCTGAGTTGAAGCACGTGATTTAGGCTCCTGATCTAAGACAGACTTCCTGCTTGTCACCCTGAATCAAAATTTTGGTACCAACACACTCTAGTATAACTTTAAGGAAGGAGCAAGTCAGAGAAAAGTCTGGATTCTTAGATCGGGTCCTGACCTGCTTGGGCATGCCCTTATAGGTGTGGAAGGGGTGAAAAAAAGAAAGAGAGGATTGCTCTGAGAAGATAGCTTCTGCATAGTCTGCAGGAGGAGGTTGAAGAGAGGAGGACATCTGTTCACTGGCAGATGTGACTTAGTGAATTTCCTGGACTCTCATCAATAAACTTAGTCATTCCTCATCTCTTGTGGTGGGTTGGGAGAGGAAGGAATGGGTTAGAAAAATAGGGGAGTAAGGCTGGGCGTGGTGACTCACGCCTGTAATCTCAGCACTTTGGGAGGCCAAGGTGGGCAGATCACCTGAGGTCAGGAGTTCGAGACCATCCTGGCCAACATGGTGAAACCCCGTCTCTCCTAAAAATATAAAAATTAGCTGGGCATGGTGGCATGCACCTGTAATCCCAGCTACTTGGGAGGCTGAGGCATGAAAATCGCTTGAACCCGGGAGGCAGAGGTTGCAGTGAACGGAGATGGTGCCACTGCACTCCAGCCTGGGTGATAGAGCTAAACTCAGTCTCAATAAATAAATAAATAAATAAATAAATAAATAAATAAATAAAGGAGTAGGAAAACAGGCCTGAGAATTCCCATCCCTCTACAATATCCATCTTATTGGAGATAAACTATCCATTGGATAATGGGAGGTTAGAAGCCACAAAATAGAGATAAGATTACATTAAGAGGGCAGATCATTCTGAATTTCTCTATTCGTTCTGCCCTGTGGAAAGGAGAAAAGAGACCTGAACAAAGGAAGCCATACCTCTGGGCAGAATCAGTTTAGCAGTAGACTAAGAGAAGCTGTCACAGGAAAGAGCTCTTGTCACAGTCAAGTTATCAGAATTTATTGCTGGAAAAAGCTGCAAGGTTTTTTTGAAGTCAGCTTTGCCTAAAGTCTGATACTAGAATTAGGAGGGAGTTCACTTTAAGAGAGAATTGAAGTGGAGAGAAGCTTTTGAGTGAAGACCTGGAGATTCCAGTAAGATGAAGTTGTGATTGATAGGAGTAAAACGATGGAGAGAAAATGGTGGTACTTTGAACTGGCATATTCTTAAAAGTTGCCTCAGAAGTAAGTCTTCTTTTATTGTTAAATGTTAAGCTTAGTGATCTCCTCAAAGAACTGTATTTTTGCAGATGCTGAATTATTTACAGCTATAATATAACATTGCTATAGTCTATCCCTCAAAGCCTACACTTTTGAGTTTGAACACAAAAAATAAATACATGACAAGAGAATATTTAAATTGAATAAGCATTTTTAGTGCTAAATAAACCTCCCAAAAGCTGAAGTTTTATGTTGATAGGTACAGGAAATACTGATTCATGAGTTCATTCATTCATTCAGCAAATATTTGAGTGCTTGCTCAGTGCCAACCATTGCTGATACCTACTGCTCATATTTATTTATTCATTATTGTTTTTTATTTTTTGTTTTATTTTCTTTAATAAGATATTTTTTTCTGAAAACTTTTTGCTCATAGTCATTGTAAGATGAACCTGTTGGCTCTTCTTTGTAAAGTTGTTATTCCATGCCTCCTCCCTACTTTATCAGTGTGTATTTTATTTAGCAGCTAAAAGTATCTTCGTCAATTGAGTGGAGTATTTTTCAGATCAAGGCTGATCTGGTTATCCAGTAATCAAAAGGATGGTTGACTTTTCCTCCTGTACATTACTTAAAAATCAGTGCATATTTTGAGATGAGAGTGATCCATTTATGCATGGAAACTCTCTGTGATTATTCTACAAACTTTTGAAGAATAGATGTTTCAAATCAAGAAAGAAATGTGTTGTAGGCTAATAATTTCATTAGAGCATAAAAGAAAAAAAAATCTTATTCCCTTATAACGATGTTTGACATTATATAGAAATAAGCTTTGTCCTTTGTTTGCTGAGAATAATAGCACAACCCTTTGTGAGAAGATGATTTATCTCTTGCTAAACCGCCCCGACTGTTCATGACAGCAAAAAGACAGGTATCATTAACTTTAGGTGTTGACAATTTAGAATTCATGGGAATGAATTAGAAAAATGATAGCTGGGTCCCACCCCTGAGTTTATGTGGAGCAAATGAACCTGTGAACCATTGCCACTCATGCTTCACGTTACCAGAAAAGAGTTCCCCTTGAATTTTCAGAATGGGGATTTGGTTTTATGTCCCTTCTATCTGAAGTCGAAGTGAAAATTATTTTGAGGAAAAATGGATCTATATTCCAATCAAAGTATTTTCCAAGGTCCTAGAATCATGTTTATTTGTAAATTCAGAATTTACTAATAGTGTTCATATTTATTTATTTATTTATTTTTATTTATTTTAGAAGGAGTTTCACTCTTATTGCCCCGGCTGGAGTGCAGTGGTGCAATCTCGGCTCACTGCAACCTCCACCTTTAGGGTTCAAGCGATTTCCCTGCCTCAGCCGCCCGAGTAGCTGGGACTACAGGCATGCACCACCACACCCGGCTGATTTCTGTATTTTTAGTAGAGACAGGGTTTCACCATATTGGTCAGGCTGGTCTCGAACTCCTGACTTCAGGTGATCCACCCACCCTGACCTTCCAAAGTGCTGGGATTACAGGCGTGCACCATCCTGCCCAGCCCAGTGTTCACATTTATTAATGCAGTCTTGAAAAATATATTTTTAAAAGTTATCATAAGTCATGTGGGGTCACCAGCATTAAGTTATAATGTATTTTTAAATGGAACAAAGTTAGTAATGGAAAATTTAAGGAAAAAAACAGATATTCTTCTACCAAGTACTTTACTTAGCGGTAGAAGTTAATGCAATGCTGATCACGTGATACCTCTGCAATGAGAACATAGACGGAAAGGTCAGTAAATGCTGTGTGTATGTGAAAACCACGTAGTGGGAGAAGTGCTCTCATTGTGCTACCTCTGGGCTTTTGCTGTGAATGAACCAGTTGGACTTTTTCCTGATGCCAAAAAAGGGCTGAAATTTTATTTATGGCTCAGAGCAATCTTAACCCTTTTAATGTGGTGCTTTCATAGTAAACGTAAGAATGCCCAATGTCTTCTGCACTTTCTATTCATCTTTCTTTCTTTCTTTCTCTTTTCTTTCTTTCTTTCTTTCTTTCTTTCTTTCTTTCTTTCTTTCTTTCTTTCTTTCTTTCTCTCTCTCTCTCTCTCTCTCTCTCTCTCTCTCTCTTTCTTTTTTTTTTTGAGACAGAGTTTTGCTCTTGTCACTTAGGCTGGAGTGCAATGGCATGATCTCAGCTTGCTACAAACCTCCGCCTCCTGGGTTCAAGTCATTCTCCTGCCTCAGCCTCCTGAGTAGCTGAGATTACAAGCATTCACCACCTCGCCCAGCTAATTTTTTTTTGTATTTTAGAGACGGGGTATCGCCATATTGGCCAGGCTGGTCTCGAACTCCTGAACCCAGGTGATCCTCCCATCTCGGTCTCCCAAAGTGCTGGGATTACAGGCATGAGCCACTGCACCCGGCCTTTATTCGATTTTCAATAGTCCATCATCATGTCCCACCAAGCCGAAAATCCTGTGAGATTGTTCCTCCAGGATAAGAAACTGTTTCTCCAGGAAGTTTTCAACAGGAATTTAATTCCCCCGGGCAGCTAGCAAAAACATGGAATCAGCACACTGAAAACACACAGTGGCCTGTAGGCCAGAAGTCTTTGTAAATTTTCCCATGTATCTCATTCTACCAGCTTTTCACATTCCCTGGGCAGATGCTGATGAGGTATCAGACAAGTATGTCAGGGATGAAGCTGGTCTAGTGTGCACAGTTTGTGAATTTACAGTCTCTTGAGAGGGCCCAGCTGTGGGTCTTCCCTTCGCCAGGAAGACTCCCCCCCAACCAGGAACTTTGTTCCACTCTTCCACTGTCCATATTTCCACCACATCCCCAGAGACTTCACTTCCTATGGGAAAGAGGCACTTGTTGACAACATTTCAGGGAAACCCAGCTTTATGTTTATGATAGCCACACATATTGCCTCTCCCAGCCCTCTGGAGCTTATTGTTATTATTATTTTATTAGTTCATTTCATTCCAAGGACATAGATAGGACAGGAAAGTCAATAAAACCCACCTTGTTCTCAGTTTAGGGTTTGCTCTGCTCTAACCTATAAAGGGAAATTTGGCATTTTAGGGACTCACCTGAGACCCTGGCATGTCTAATCTTAGCCTGGTTAGTTACAAGGACATTTAAATGAAGGTGTTTCAGAGGATGTGGAATAAGATTTTGAAGCCATTCTTTCCCAAGGAAAGGTGATGTCTCCAAAGGCTAGTTTTTTCTTCCTTCTTTATCAGTCACACCAATTTGCGTCCCGATGGATGTCAACGCCAGTGGGATAGTCTGTTTTATTCATTGCTGCGGCCCCAGTGCCTGGAATAGTATCCAACACATGGTAGTTGAAAGAAATATATTGAAAGTTATTTGTTGAAATGTAAATGTTGAATGACAAATATTGTCAAATGCTCATGCCGTGCCTAGTATTTCCGTTAGTAGCTAAAAATCTACACAAGATGTTGGGAAATTGGTTGGATGGACTTGAAATTAAAAAAAAACAGGCATTCCTTTTTTTCTTTTCTTTTTTCTTTTTTTGAGAAGGAGTCTTGCTCTGTCACCCAGGCATGAGTGCAGTGGCACAGTCTCAGCCCACTGCATCCTCCACCTCCCAGGTTCAAGCAATTCTCCTGCCTCAGCCTCCCAAGTAGCCAGGACTACAGGCACCTGCCACTGCGCCTGGCTAATTTTTGTATTTTTAGTAGAGACGAGGTTTCACCATGTTGGCCAGGCTGGTCTCAAACTCCTGACCTCAGGAGATCCGCCCACCTCGGCCTCCCAAAGTGCTGGGATTACAGATGTGCGCCACAGCACCTGGCCATAAAACAGGCGTTCTTAGAACTTCATCTCATTTACATGAAAAATCAGCTTGTCTCCCTGTTTCCATTTTGCCCACTGTTAAAAAGCCTTTGGCTGTGTCTTCTTCATGACTGTAGAGCGAGGACACCAGCACATTGCTTAACAAAGTGCTATGACACCCCCCAAAGAGTAACACATTTGTACGAGGTGCTCCGCAACCTCAGACCTAGCTCATTCCTTTTAGAACCACAGATGCTTAAACTGGCAGAGACCATGATGTCTAGAGTTCAGTCCCTTGTTTTTGTCCTCTCCCAATAGAACAGAATTGTCATGGACTTGGCACTGGGTCATTCAGGCTAAATATTAGTCCCCACACTGGATAAATGTGGAAGTATTGCAGACAGTGCTTACATGTGCTAAATCGCCTCTTGAAGATGTACCCTGTATTAATGTGCAGGGGAAGAAAAATGCATATTTTGTCTCAGCAGTTCCATAGCATTCCTTTTATAGAACCAGATTCCAACAGAGTTTCAACATACAAAGTTATCTCTTACGAAGGAGGCCCCACTTGAGAGCCAGGGGACCACAGGCAGGGAGTCCTAACCCCAAGTTCCATTCCCAGCCCCTCACACTGCCTGTAGCTATGTGACCCCGTGGAAGGCATTCAACCTCTGGGACTGCAGCTTCTTTATCTATGAAATAACATTGGCTTCCTGCCTCCCAAGGATACCAGAAGGAAGAGTGAGTTAACATTTACATTGTACATTAGGAGCCTCCACGGAAGGCCCTGAATAAGTGGGAAATATGATATCATAGGAAGAATGTCTTTTATTTTTGAGTTGCTCGTCTCTGTTTAGGTTTTCTGGGCCCATTCCTCGTATACAGTATTCAAATATTTTGAAAGTTGTTTTGCTTTTTTTTTTTTTTTTGCTTCACCAAAAAAGTCAGCAAAGGGGAAAAAGAAAATTTTGAGTTCAACTCAGGTGGGATAACTGCATCACAGCTGCTGGGGTTTTTATTTGTTTATTCATTTGTTAACTCTGATGGGAGGGGAATTTTGAGAGGAAGTAACTTGGTTGCCACTGGGAGAAGTATCTGACTTTGGACGTAAACGGTAGCAGATAAGCTCTACTATTGTTTCATTAAAGTTTTTTAAAGTTTAACTTTTTGTGGGTACATAGTAGGTGTATATATTTATGGATTACGTGAGATATTTTGATATAGGCATGCAGTGTGTAATACTCACATCAGGAAAAATAGGGTATCCATTCTCTCAAGCATTTATCCTTTGTGTTTTGAATAATCCAATTATACTCTTTTAGTTATTCTTAAATGAACAATTCAATTATTTTTGACTACAGTCACCCTGTTTTGCTAGAAAATACTATGTCTTTTTTTATTCTTTCTAACTATTTTTTGTACCTATTAACCATCCCCTCTTTCGCCGAACCTAGGCTCTCCTATTGAAGAGCAATGATAGG
The DNA here is from genome assembly GCF_047675955.1 of Chlorocebus sabaeus. Lineage (NCBI taxonomy): Eukaryota > Metazoa > Chordata > Mammalia > Primates > Cercopithecidae > Chlorocebus > Chlorocebus sabaeus. The sequence goes on along the minus strand of NC_132912.1, from coordinate 13,182,510 downwards.
CACAGATGGAGTGGCCCAAGTTTGGGGGTCATCGGCATGGGCAGTTCCTGGAGGGTAGAAATTGTGTCACATCTGTTTCTATCTCCAGAATCTTTCCAGTGTCTGACATACAGCTGCGAACGAGTTTGGGTTGATTTAATGAATGAGTTGGAGTCTGAATTGCAGCTTTACTCTTTGCCAGCTATGCACCCCCTTTCCTTCCCTATAAATCGGGGGTAGTAACACCACCTTTGCAAGGGTGTTGTAAGGGCTGCATGAGCGGAGCATGTGGCATCCTCAGCACACTGACACACAATCACAGTGACCGCTGTGATGACTGTTAGCTCTCCCGTCGTCAATGCCAGAAGACCCAGGGGAGTGCTATGGCAAGAGCAGGGATGAATTCCCATCCTGGCGTCATTAGATATCAGCTCCCGGAGAGCAATGATCTAGCCCTTTTGGAATTTGATTCCTAATCTGTATCAGAGGCTGATGGAATTTAATCTACTTACCAGCTCAATCTCAAGAATATAGTCCAGTAGGATAGAGGGTCTTATAGGTCCTTCTAAAATCTTTTATTGTAACTACATCAGGCAAATACATAAATCAGATTTATGAAACAAAATGAATGACCATATAGCTACCGCTGAAGTCAACCCAGCACCCCAAGAGCCCATCATGGGCCTACAGCTCATTTATACTCTTCTTTCGCTTAACATTATATCACATGCACGCCGTTTAGAATGTTTAAAAATATGTGTGTGGTAAAATATTCAAATATATGAATGTGCTACAATTTATAAATCACTCCGTTTGTTGGCAATTTCGGTTGTTCCTACATAACTATATTAAGTTCTTAGGAACAAAGATTTGTTTTGTTCTCCTTATATGACTGTTGATTCTTGCAGAGTTACCACACTGTTTTAAGCATTGTAGCTGCATAATATACTTTTTAAATATCTGTAAGAAGAAATTACTTATGTCAATCCTCTTTCAAAAAATTCTTAGCTATTTCACTTATTTAGTAAATTTTCTTCTCACGTTTATTTTCTCACTCAGACTTACAAAAGAGTTGCAAGCCCAGTACCAGCAAACTGCTATAGGATATGCATCATCTGCAAATACTTTAGTATGTATTTCCTAAAATCAAAGGCATAGAAATGGCAAATTAGAATTGATATAGTATCACCATTGATATTTCAGTTCCCATTCAAATCTTGCCACTTCTACCAATAATGCCATTTATAGCAAAAGGATCTAGTTCAGAATTATGTGTTGCATTAGTCTTTTGCATGTCTCTTTCTCTCCCTCTTTCTTTTCTCTTTTTTTTTTTTTTTTTGAGATGGAGTCTTGCTCTGTCGCCCAGGCTGGAGTGCAGTGGCGCGATCTCAGCTCACTGGAAGCTCCACCTCCTGAGTTCATGCCATTCTCCTGCCTCAGCCTCTCAAGTAGCTAGGATTACAGGCGCCCACTACCACGCCCGGCTAATTTTTTGTATTTTTAGTAGAGATGGGGTTTCACCATAGCCAGGATGGTCTCGATCTCTTGACCTCATGATCTGCCCGCCTCGGCCTCCCAAAGTGCTGGGACTACAGGCATGAGCCACCATGCCTGGCTTTTCTTTTCTTTTCTCTTTTGTTTTGTTTTGTTTTTTGAGATGGAGTCCTGCTCTGTCACCCAGGTTGGAGTGCAATGGCGTGATCTCAGCTCACTGCAATCTCTACCTCCTGAGTTCAAGTGAGTCTCCTGCCTCAGCCTCCTGAGCAGCTGGGATTACAGGTGTGCGCTAGCACGCCTGGCTAATTTTTGTATTTTTTAGTAGAAATGAGGTTTCGCCATGTTGGTCAGGTTGGTCTCGAGCTCCTGACCTCAAGTGATCCACCCACCTCGGCCTCCCAAAGTGCTGGGATTACAGGTGTGAGCCACACACCCGGACATGAATGTCTTTTTCATCTCCTTCAATCTGGAACAGCAGGGTCTTTTATTGATTTTTGTGAACTTGACACTTTCAAAGATTATAGGCTATTTTGTAGAATGTTCCTCAGTTTGTGTTTATCTGATATTTCCTCAAGTTTACATTCACATTTTGCATCATTGGCAGGAGTATCACGAGGTGATGCTGTGTTCTCAGTATGTTTTATCAGCTGGTGCAAGATTCCAGTTTGCTCCATTACCGTGATATTTACTTGGATTACCGTGGTGTCTGCCAGGATTCTCCATCTATAATGTTGTTCTTTTTCTCTTTGTAATAAATAAATATTTATTGGGAGCTATTTGTAACTATGTATATATCTCTAAACTTTTCTAATGATTCATTTCTGTATTTACTACTGTGGATTCATGGTTTTCTATTTTATTCTATCGGTTATAATTCATTATTAATTTAAATGCATCACTGGGATCCCCTTTAAGGGTGTGTGTGTGTGTGTATGTGTGTGTCTGTGTGTGACACTTCCCAGTTATTCTTTCAGCACTCCCTTACTTTTTGGCACAAAATATTTGTGGCTAATCAGAATTTTCATGTCCACTCATCATCTACTCTCTGAAATCATCGATCTCTCTAAGGAGTCCTGGCTCTTTTTAATGGAGAATGATATTTAGAAACCAAAATCTGGCTGCTAGGTGCTTGCATTGCTTTTGGAGTATTATTGCTCCTGGACCTTCTTGGTGGACAGAGCTAGGAAATATGTGTGTGTGTCCCAAAAGTCTTAGTGCAGTTTTAATACTTCTGAAAGTTTTAATAACTTCTGAGGAATAAATGTGATAAATTTACCAAAAAAATTTTGGAAATTATTTATACTCCTATACACTTAGTTTTGTGAATTTTGAATATAAAAAGTTTAAGTTTTTCTTTAATTTTTTCAGTAGCAATAGACAAATATTTTTCTTTGTGACAGTTTATTACAATATTTTAATTTTTAGGTTCATGGTACATATGAAGGTTTGTTATATAGGTAAACTTGTAACTTGGGGATCTGGGGTACAGATTATTTTGTCACCAGGGTACTAAGCATAGTACTCAACAGTTTGTTTGTTTGTTTGTTTGCTTGCTTGTTTTAGACAGAGTCTCACTCTGTCGCCCAGGCTGGAGTGCAGTGGTGCAATCTCAGCTCACTGCAATGTCCGCCTCCTGGGTTGAAGTGATTCTCCTGCCTCAGTCTCCCAAGTAGCTGGGACTACAACAGTTTTTTTTTTTTTTTTTAATGAACTTCTCCCTCCTCCCACCAGCAGTATATAAGCATTCATTCTTTTTTCTCTATAACCTTGCCAGCATCTGTTATATTTTGACTATTTAATAATAGCCATTCAGACTCGTGTGAGATGGTATGTTGTGGTTTTGATTTGCATTTCTCTAATGATTAGTGATATTGAGCATTTTTCATATTCTTATTGGCAAGTATGTCTTCTTTTGAAAAATATATGTTCATTTCCTTTGCCCACTTTTTACTGGGATTCTTTTTTGCTTGTAGATTTAAAGTTCCTTGTAGATTCTGGATATTAGACCTTTCTTAGACGTATAGTTTGCGAATATTTTCTCCCAATCTGTAGGTTTTCTGTTTACTCTGTTGATAGTTTCCTTTGCTGTGCAGAAGCTCTTTCATTAGGTCCCATTTGTCAATTTTTACTTTTGTTGCAATTACTTTTGGCATGTTCATCATGAAATCTTTGCCAGTTTCTATATCCAAAATGGCATTTCCCAGGTTATCTTCCAGGGTTTTTATAGTTTTAGGTTTTATATTTAGGTCTTTAATCCATCTTGAGTTGATTTTTGTATATGGTGTAAGAAAGGGATCCAGTTTCAATCTTCTGCATATTGCTAGCCTGTTATCCCAGCACCAGTTATTGAACAGGGAGTCCTTTTCCCATTGCTTGTTTTTGTCAGCTTTGTCAAAGATCAGATGGTTGCAGGTGTGTGCCTTTATTTCTAGGCTCTCTATTCTGTTTCCTTGGTGTATATGTCTGTTTTTGTGTCACTACCATGCTGTTTTGATTACTGTAGCCTTATAGTACTGTTTGAAGTTGGGCAATGTGATTCCTCCAGCTGTGTTCTTTTTGCTTAGGATTGCCTTGGCTATTTGGGCCATTTTTTGGTTCCATATACATTTTAGAATAGTTTTTTCCTAGTTATGTGAACAATGTCATTGGTAGTTTGATAGGAATGGCACTAAATCTATAAGTTGCTTTGGGCATTATAGCATGTTATATAGGCATTTTAATGATATTGATTCTTTCTATGAGCATGGAATGTTTTTCCATTTGTTTGTATCATCTCTGATTTTTTTGAGCAGCCATTTTGTAATTCTTATTGTAGAGATCTTTCACCACCCTAGTTTGCTGTATTCCTACGTATTGTATTCTTTTTGTGGCAATTCTGAATGGGATTGTGTTCCTGATTTGGTTCTCAGCTTGAGTGCTATTAGTCTATAGGAATGCTACTGATTTTTGTACATTGATTTTGTATCTTGAAACTTTGCTGAAGTTGCTTATCAGCTCAAGAAGTTTTTGGTGAGAGACTATGAGATTTTCTAGATATAGAATCATGTCTTCTGAAAACAGGGATAGCTTGATTTCTTCTCTTCCTATTTAGATGACTTCTTTGTGACAGGTTTTTTTTTTTTTTCTAAGACAGAGTCTCACTCTGTCATTCAGGCTGGAGTGCAGTGGTGCCATCTCAGCTCACTGCAACCTCTGCCTCCCAAGTTCAAGCAATTCTCCTGCCTCAGCCTCCTAAGTAGCTAGGATTACAGGCATGCACCACCGCACCCGGCTAATTTTTGTATTTTTAGTAGAGATGACCATGTTGGCCAGGCTGATCTCAAGCTCCTGACCTCATGATCCACCAGCCTCGGCCTCCCAAAGTGCTGGGATTACAGGCGTGAGCCACTGTGCCCGGCCCTTTGTGACAGTTTTATAGATGAGAATTTCTGAGACCAAATGAATTGGTAGAGGAAATCCACTTGCTTGACTACTCTGTCACCTGATTCATCCATGCTTTGCTGTGTAGTAATAGTTCATTGCTTTCTATCGATGAGTAGTATTTAATTGTAGGCCACAGTTTGTTTATTTATTCATCTACCTGTGGATGGACACTTGGGTTGTTTCCAGGTTGGGACTACTACAAATAAAGCTGCCATGGACATTCATATATGAGTCTTGATATGGGATATGCTTTAATTTTCTCTAGTATATCCCTAGGAGTGGAATGGCTTAATCATATGTTTAACTTTTTAAGCAGCTGTCAAATTGTTTTCCAAAGTGCTTTTACCATTGACATTTCCACCAGCTCCATGAGAGTTCCAGTTCCTCCATGTTCTTGACAACACTTGGTATGGTCATTATCTTTAATTTTTGCTATTCTAGTAGGTGTGGAGGAGTATCTCATAATGGTTTTGAGCTTCCCTAGTGACTAATGACTTTGAGCATTTTTTCATGCCCTAATTTACCATTCTTATCTTCTTTGGTGAAGTGTTTTTTAAAATCTTCTGCCTATTTTTTATATTGGGTTGTTTATTTTCTCATCATTGAGTGTTTTTTGTTTGTTTGTTTGTTTTTTGTTTTGAAATGGAGTCTTGCTCCGTCACCCAGGCTGGAGAGCAGTGGCATGATCTTGGCTCACTCCAACCTCCACCTCCCAGGTTCAAGTGATTCTCTTGCTTCGGCCTCCTGAGTAGCTGGGACTACAGGCACCTGCCATCACACCCTACTAATTTTTGTATTTTTAGTAGAGATGGGGTTTTACCATGTTGGCCAGGCTGGTCTCGAACTCCTGACCTCAGGTGATCCAACCACCTCAGCCTCCCAAAGTGCTGGGATTACAGGCGTGAGCCAATGCACCCAGCCTCCTCATTGAGTTTTGAGAGTTCTTTGTGTATTTTGAATATGTATCCTTTATCAGATATATGATTTGCAAATATTCTCCTCTGGTCTATGGCTTGATATTTCATTCTTTCATTAGGCATTTTGATGATGTCTAAGTTTTGTCTAACTCAAGTTAGCAGAGGTTCCCTCCTAGATGTTTTATAGTTTTAGGTTTTATATTTTGGGTTAATTTTTGTGTACAGTGCTAGGTATAGGCTGAAATATTTTTCCCTCAATTGTTCTAGGACCCTTTGTTTAAAAGGTCATTCTTTTTCCAATCAATTTCCAATGAATTATCTCTGCAGTTTTTTAAATAATCAGTTCTCCATATATTTATGGGTTTATTTCTGGACTGCATTCTGTTCCTTTGACATAGGTATTTGTGTTTGCACCAAATCACACTTTATTGCTTACTATAGCTTTATAGTAGGTCTTGAAATCAGGTGATGCTAGCCTTCTGATTTTGGTCTTTATTTTCTAAGTTGTTTTTGGCTATTCTGAGTTCTCTACATTCCGTATGGAATTTTGACTATGCTTATCAATTTTTATCAAAAAGTCCACTGGGATTTCTATTGAGCTTGCATTTAATTTGTAGATCAGTTTGGCTAGAATGAACATCTTAACAATATTGAGTCTCCCAACATATGAAAAAAGTATATAACCCCATTTTCAAAATATTCTTCAATTTCTCTCAGTAATGTTTTATAGTTCTCAATGTATAAGCCTTTTACATATTTTATGAGATTTATTTCTAAGTATTTCAAATATTTTGATGTCATTGTGAATGGTATTATTTTTTTAAATGTCAATTTCCAATTGTTGTTAGTACAGAGAATATGATTGGCTTTTGTATATTGATCTTGTATTCCACTTGTTAAACTTACTTATGAGTTCTAGTAGCTTTTTTGTAGATTCATTTGCATTTTCTAGACAGATGATCATGTCATGGGTAAATAGAGTTTTACATCTTTTTTTTTTTTCAATTTGGATGCTTTTTATTTTATTTTATGGAATTATTGCACTGGCTAGAACTTCCAGTACTATGTTGAGTAGACATGATGAAACTGAACATCCTTGTCTTGTTCCTGATCTTAAGAGAAAGCTCTCAGTCTTTCACATTAAGTGTAAGGTTAGTAGTAGACTGCATAGATGCTTTTTATCAGGTTCAGAAAGTTCCCTTCTATTTCTAACTTACTGAGTTTTATCAAGAATTCTCTTTTTGTAAGTATATAACATATATTGCTAAGACTTGTAGGACAGACAAAAGTGTGTATCCACACACAAATTCACATGCAACTATATTGATTTCTATATCTATTATTAAAATCTATGAATTCATGTTTCAGCACCACAGGATCCATTCTAGTTTTCTTCATTCCCATATATGTAACTCCCTTTTTTGATAGTGAGAAACTGGTTTCCATCCTCCTTAATAGATTTGCTTATTTGATCAACCTCTTGTGTGTAACTATTCTCCTATCACTACTCCCATCCCATAGCTCACACCATGCCTTCCACATCACACTTGGAGTCTGGCATTCACTGCACTGCTGCTGCCTTCCCCAACGTGGACATCCTCATTACCCTGCTTGGCCTCTGACTCCCTGGCTTGGGCTGCCCTTCTGCATGGACACTCATCTCACCCTAACCATGCTCTGATTCTCTGAACTGGGTCATGCCCTTTCACATGGGAGTCCCCTGTACTTGCTTATGCACTGACATCCTTGTGGATGTTACCCCTGTCGGCTTCTGAAACCCATGTTGGGCTGCATGTCTAGGAGGCCTCTCTTTGCCTAGACACTGAGTCTCTGCAAAGGCTGCCCTCTCATGTGGTCAACCCCATGACAGGGTACCCTGACAGTACCCCCACGACAGGCTCTCCTTAACCCTTCTTGGGCTCTGGCATCCTGTAGTGGGCCACTCCCCTGCATTGATGCCCTCCTCACCCCTTGTGGCTCATACCTGCAGTGGGAAGCCCCAGACAGAAGCTCCTCCTATCTTGCATGTCTCTTCCATCTCTTATCCCGCCCGGCTTGGAGACCTAACTTGCTTGGCCCCGGCTAAAGACTTTTAGAGCTGAGTTCTTCAGGAAGAGATAGGAAGAAAAGAAGAAAGAGGAAGAACTCACTTATTTTTCATGACTAACTTAGAACATTTTTTACATAACTAAAATTTTTTCCACTATTTTGTATTGGGATTTTAAAAAATTATTTTAGGAAGATAGGACGTATTTGACAGTACTTAGTCTATCTTCAAGAGGGTGTAGCTCCATGATTGCTTCAAAAGTGTCTTTTATAAGGCAATTGTAGTCATAATTAAGTTCAACTAGTGGTATAACGAAGGTAAAAGCTCAGCATGTCCCGGGAGACAGGTACACACTATGATGCAGGAGGAAAGACCCCAGACACTAAAGAAAATTTCAAGACTACCTAAATATATATATCAGCAGACTCCAGGCAGAACCAAAGTGGGCAGAATACAATACTAGTTTTGGCAAAATGTATTGTTTTGATGCATTTGAGAGTACAAATTTAATATACTTCTAGAGGTGACTCTAATAGCTGACTTGATTGGTTGACTAAAATTTGAAGGAATTCAGTGGTGGCCTCTATTCAGTGAGGTTGAGATGCCAGAGCTTTCCTGAAACAATGTAGAGGAGGGAATCCAAAGGCTTAGGGAGTTAGGAAGGTTGAACTGAATGCTCGATGTGTGACCTGCACAGCCACCTGCCAACCACATTCCGCAAGATGACCCAGAGGTATCTCCTTCATGATGGCAATGAGAAATATTATCATTACTTATTTAATTAATTATTAATTAAATATATTAATAATAATTCATTATTATTAATGAAGGGAGTACTGCATCCTTGAACATCTCTGTGGTTTCTCCTCTTTCTAGAAAAGTTATGACTCTAGTACAGAATGATGCCATTGAAAAGGGTTCCCAGATTTCAAAGGAATGATGGAATTCTGAAGTAGCAGGGGTCAGGCGGCAGCACTTAACTGCCAAAGGGAAGGTAAGTACCTCTACCATAAAGGTTAGGGGGGGCATACAAGTAATCAGAATGTTTTGATTGGCAGAGATCTTTGACAGTGGATAGTTGATCATGATGTCTCTTGAAAGTAAATATGTGGGCAGCCTGCTAATGCAGTGCTTGATCTATGTAACAGCAAAAACTCTGGTAGCTGAAAACCTGACTTGAATTCCCACAGAGAGGAACTGAAGCCCCTTACCCAGCTTTTAGACATAAGTCAATGTATAGACACAGAGGCTTTTGACTGAAAGGTACGTCAGGTGCCCTTGAGGAAGGACCCTGCACCACTGCCACGTGCACACACCATAAATCCTCCTCTAAGACTTCTCCAAAGGGACCAAAGTTGACAACTGACAAACCCCACATTTTCTCTCTGACCCATGAGTGATGGCTTTTATTGTTGGAAGGGCTAAACAGAAGCTCCTAGAACTTTCATTTCTACTCAGAGAATAAATCAGAAGCAATATTGCATCTCTGAGGGGATTGCAAAAATCCATGCTATCATCAAAGACTTGAAAGAAGTGGCGATAGTTAGCACATCTCCACCGAATTCATCAGTTGGTCTGTGCAAAACTCACACGGGTCTTAAAGAGTGAGTGAGGACTACTATGAACTTAAGGAGGTGGTAACTGTTAATTCCAGCTGCTGTCCTAGATGTAGTATCTTTCCTGGGGCAAGTTGATATGTCTTCCGGCATTTGCTTTGTAGCTGCTGACCTGCCTTTTTCTCCTCACTGATTTGCAAGCATTGCCAGCAACAGTTTACATTTACCTATTAGGGCTAACAGTATACTTTCAGTTTTGCCTCAGGCTGTGTCAGTTCTGCTCTCTATCACATTTATTCTGTGGAGATTTTGATTGTCTTGACATTCCACAAAACATCACATTGGATTACCTCCTGGATGACATTATGATGAATGGATCTGATGTTCACAAAACACCATATACTTTAGAGGCCTCGGTAAGATATAAGGTGGGAGATAGGCCCCACAAAAATTCAGGGGCCTGCCACCTCAGTGTAGTTTCTGGGGGCTCAATTGTCACTCCTCCAAGGCAAAAGGAAAGTTGCTGGTCCTTGGATGACCTACAATGGGAAAAGAGGAAGAATGTGTGTTCAGCCTTTTTGTATTTAGGAGGGAACATATGCCACATTTAAATGTGCTTTTTAGATTCATCTGTAGAGTTATCTGTAAGGCTGCCAGTCTCAAGTGGTATTGAGCAAGTTCTGAGAAGTCTCTGCAGCAAGTTCAGGCTGTGTACAAGCCATTGTATCACTTGAGCCTTATTATCTAGAAGGTCCAGTGATAAAGTACTTATGACAAATTGGAATGTTGTATGGAGTCTTTAGCAAGCACCAAAAGGAAAATTACAATACCAAACTCCAGGGTTTTAGTGCACATCTATGCCTTATTCTGGATATGGCTGTTTGCCTTTTGGAAAATAGCATCTCCCTTGCTATTAGGCCTTGGAAGAGATTGAATGCCTAACCATGGTATGCTGGGTGATTATGTAATATGAACTTCTCATCATGAACTAGGTGTTGTATGACCTTCCTAGACATAAGGCCATGTGTGCACAGCAGCAATCTACCATCAAATGGAAATGGTATCCAAGAGAGTGGGGTTGGGCAGGTACAGATGGTATAAGCAAGTTGCATGGGCAAGTGGCTTAGATTCCTTTGACTCTGAAGGTATGTTGCCTCTTCCATTCATATGGTTTATAGCCTCTTGAAGATACTCCAGTTGAATGAGGAAGAAATAACAAGACTGGTTTACAGATTTTTCTGTATTACTCAGTTTCACTCGGGGTGATTCTGAAGGACACTGGTGAAGAAAAAATTCTCCCAGTGGATATAACTTTGAGCAGCAGATTTCATTGTATGCTATGTCTGGACTGAGAGATGGCTGGTAGTACACATGGACACTGATTCGTGGGCAATTGCTAGTGGTTTGGTTGGATGGTTAGGGACTTGAAAGAAATAGGATCAGAAGATTGATGACAAGGACATCTTGGGAAGAGGTGAATGAATGGACATCTCATAATGGTTACCAACTGTGAAGATATTTGTGACCCATGTGAATGACAACCAAAGTGCATTCACTGGAGGGGAAGTTCTTAGTGATTAGGTGGGAAATTGATGTACTCAGTGGATGTCTGTCAGTCTCTTTTCTTGCCCACTCTAGTGCTTACTCAATGAGCCCATAAATAGAGTGGCCATAGTGGTAGAAACAGAGGGTATTCATTGCCTCAACAATGTGGACTTCCTCTTACCACGGCTGGCCTGGCTGACACTACTGCTGAGAGCCTAATATGTCAACAATAGAGGCCAGCATGGATCCCCTAATATGGCACCATTCACCTGGGGAACTAGTCAGCCACCTGGTGGCAGGTTGATTCCATCGGACCTTTTCCATCTTGGGGTAGGGGGTGGGGTCACAGATTTGTCCTCACTGAAATAGACATATTCTGGACATGGATATGCCTTCCTTGCAATAATGCTTCTGCCAGTAGCACCATCTATGGACTCACTGGGCACCTTGTCCACTATCATAGAATTTCCCATAATGATGTTTCTGATCAATGATTCCCATAGCATTGCTTCTTCCACAGCAGTGAAGTGCAGCAGTGGTCTCAAGGCCATAGAATTAACTGGTTTTACCACATGTCCCATCACCTGGAAGAAACTGGACAAATTCTGAAAGGTGTAACAGCTTAGTGAAGACTTAATTATAGCGTCAGTTGGGAGTCACCACACTGAAATGATGGAGTCCATCTCAAAGTATACTTACTGTGTGTGCTTTGAAACAGAACATATGTGGTACTATCCACCCCACCGCCAGGACACACGGGTCTTGGAATCAAGAGATGGAAGTGGCTCATGTCACTATTAAACCCAATAATTCACTCCCAGAGGGTTTGTTTCCCCTCCTGGCTACCTTGAGCTCAGCTTGTTTGGAAGTCTTGGTCCCCAGAGGGGAACTGCTCACTAGGGTACGCTGCAGTGGCTCGATCAGGAAGAGAAACCCAATCAGCGAGGCACTCTGCCAGATCTTACAGAGGAGAAAAGCATGACCCATGTGTCTGCTGAATCCACAAGGACGATTTCTTGCAGGTACCCACTTCTGCAAAATACATTCTGGGAAGTACTGGAAGAGTTTTGATTCTGTCAAGTTTATACAAGAAGAGAAAAAACAGCCATGTTTGCTGATTTTTATTTATTTGCTCACCTATGTGGAAAGAAAAGACAGGGCCTTACAGTCTTTTAGGGGTAGACAAATCTTTTCCAGGTCTTCAAGGCACTTGAAGATGCAATTAATAAAAACTTTCTTACTATCTTATCTACATAAGTTACAGTATAGGACTAAAATAGAGCAGGGATTCTGGGTGATACAAAATTAATGTTAGGTCAGTTGCACACTCTTTGAGCCATGGTTGGTGATTCTGCTAAGGTTTTTATCTTGATTTGCTCTGTGTATATTCTGGTTAAAGGGCCAACCTGTGTCTTTAGAGCATTTCCTATATTTGGCCCTATTCTAGTGTTGTGTTAAGTACATGGACTCTGGAGTCCAAATGCTGGGGGCTTAATCCTGGCTTGGTCATCTTGTAGCTTTGTGATCTTTGGTGTCAATTAACCTCTCTGTGCCTGTTTCCTTATCTGTAAAATGAGGATAATAGTTACATCTACTTCAGAATGTTGTTTGGAGAATTAATTAAAATGACATATGTACAGTCCTTACAACAGTACTTGGCCCATGGTCAAAGAATGACTAAAGTTTAGCAATTCTTATTATAACTTGGCAACGTGTGCTGTGAGTCTGCCTGCCCGGAATATAAACCATTTGGGATCCCTGCTCTCTTTCTCTAGCAAACCTGCAGAACACCTGCTAAACAGCTCATATAGACTGAATAGTGTCTCCCCTCCCACCTCCAAATTCATGTTGAAGTGCTAACTCCCTAATGTGACTGTATTTGGAAATAGGGTCTTCAGGCAGGTAATTAAATGAGGACATAAGGGTGGGGTGATAACCCGATAGGACTGGTGACCTTGTTAGAAGAGGAGGAGACCAGGGCTCACTCTTTCTCCATCACACACAGAGAGAAGGCCACGTGAGGACACAGTGAGAAGGTGGCCGTCTGTAAGCCAGGAAGAGAGGCCTCACCAGTAACCAACCCTGGCACTTTAATCTTGGACTTCCTGCCTCCAGAACTCTGAGAAATTAAGGTCTGTTATTTAAGCCACCAGTCTAGAGTATTTTATTATGGCAGCCCTGGGAGACTAATAGCATTATGAAATTGCATAATTTAAATATTCAGGCTGGATGTGGTGGCTCACGCCTGAAATCTCAGCACTTTGGGAGGCTGAGGTGGGAGGATCGATTGAGCCCAGAAGTTTGAGACCAGCCTGAGCAACATAGCCTGTCTCTACTGAAAACAAAAAAATTATCTGAGGTGGTGGTGTGCCTGTATTCCCTGCTACTTGGGAGACTGACCTGGGAGGATCCCCTGAGCCCAGGGGAGGTCGAGGCTGCAGTGAGCCCTGATCAAATCACTACTCCAGCCTGGGTGACAGACGGAGACCTTGTCTCAAGAAAAAACAACATAACAAAACAAGAAACCTGTTGCATTTAGAGATAAAGATGGAACCTTGGAGTTTGAATATCCTCAAAATCACTCACTGATGTGAAAAGGTGTTTGGAATTTACTTCTGAATGTATTTCTCAGGTGTACAGTGTTGAGAAAATGGAAGCAGGGATTATGGAAACCATCTAGTTTTAAGAAAATCAGGGCCAAATGATTGCTTTTTGGAATCTTTTATCAAAGCTTTTCTAAGATCTTCATTAAATAATAAGCAAATCTGAGAAAGCACGAGATCTAAAAAACCTTTTCAGCCCACACTGAATTTCTTAGTTAATCTCCGGGAAGATAAAGTCAGATTTGGTTTCTATGTATTTTCACTTTGAAATGCAGAGAAAATGTAAAAACTTAGTAATCGTGCAAATTAAGAGTCATTCTTTTATGAATGCCTTGCGTTTACAAACAGGCTTTACGCCTGGCAAACTCGGACCCCTTCCATAGTGGGGCGCCAGGAGAGGGCTGGGCCGCTGTCCCCAAGTCAGGGCTAGCTGGATCCCGGCGTCCCCACCCCAGCCAGCACCGGGACCCGCTCGAGTCCCCGCCCCTCCCCCGCCCCCGCCCCAGCCGCAGGGGGCAGGGCGGGAGGCGGGCGCCCGGCGCGTCCTGTTCCCCGGACCCTTTTAAAGCGTGGCGCGCCAGGGCCGGGCATGCCGAGCCCCGCGGCGGAGACAGCGGTGCGCCCAGCTCCCGGGAGCGGCCCGAGCAGCCGAGCGCCTAGGGCTGCCCTTCCCGGGCCGGCGGGCTCCCCGGGCTCCCCGCCGCCGCCCCGTGCGCCCCGGGAGGGCCCGGCATGCTGCGCCAGCTGCTGCTCGCCGCGCTCTGCCTGGCGGGTCCCCCAGCGCCCGCGCGCGCCTGCCAGCTGCCCTCCGAGTGGAGGCCCCTGAGCGAGGGCTGCCGCGCCGAGCTGGCCGAGACCATTGTGTACGCCAGGGTGCTGGCGCTGCACCCCGAGGCGCCCGGCCTCTACAACCACCTGCCCTGGCAGTACCACGCCGGCCAGGGGGGCCTCTTCTACTCGGCCGAGGTCGAGATGCTGTGCGACCAGGCGTGGGGCAGCATGCTGGAGGTGCCCGCCGGCTCCAGGCTCAACCTCACCGGCCTGGGCTACTTCTCGTGCCACTCCCACACCGTGGTCCAGGACTACTCCTATTTCTTCTTCCTCAGGTGAGCCCGGCGGCGCCGCCACCTCTCTCTCTCTTTGCACCACCTCCCGAGGTCGCCGTTACCTGGAGCCAGGCCGGTAACTCCCAGGGCAGCCTGCCGGTGCCAAATGAGAATGCCGCTGGGGCGCCTACCCCTTGCCTCCTTGGATCTCTCTTGCTCCGTCTGACGTCTCTACAGACACCCTGGCTACCCCTGGTAAAGGCGGTTTAAAAGACAGGGAGGCTTTCTGTGCCTTGTACACAGAAGAGCATTGCGGGCAAAAGCTCAAAGCGCTCTCCAACAGTCCCTTTGACTCGCATCTTTAAACTGGCCTCAATGGGAGTAGATTGGGACGGTGAGAAGAACAATCTTTGAGATCAGTCTGTGGCTGGCATTTTGGCTCTGCCTTTCCTAATGGTGATTCTGAGCCTATTTCTTGACACCTTCTCAAGAACTTCCATAGCCTCACCTGTGTGAAGTGAGAGGCAGGGCTGGTTGAGCGAAAAACGTAACTCCTGCAAAGCACCTGGTGCAGGTTAGCGGTTGACCAGCTGTCCACTCTCCCCTCTTCCCCACTTGCTCAAATGCCAAGATGCGATGGTGTGGAGTGTAGCCCAGGATCGCGTCATTATCTCATATCAGCTGCCAGGTTATTTGAAATAGCAAAGGTTTATTGGGGGTGGGGGGTTCTGCTGCAGGTAAAATCCTGGGTAGCAATGCTTTGAGGGGTGGAGAGGTCAACCAGGCAGGAGATCTCTCTGATTCTAGACCACTGGAATCCTCTGAAGTTCCATGAACATTGGCCTGTGGTCAAGATGGAATGCATCTGCCTAAGAACTCAGTCAATTCTCATTGACTACTGAATTCTTCTGAAATTTGAATAGAGAGCACCAGGTAGAACCCTAAATTCTTTGATTGGCTTCAGTTGAATTTGGAGAGTGATATAAAACAACTGAGAAAAACATCAAAATGGAATCTAACCTATCTATCAAGATAGAGAATTAATCCACTGTTGTGGTGATCAGTAGTAGTTCCAGTTTTGCCAGTCTGGGAAGTAGCACTAAGGATATTTGGAGTGAGGCTGATGTGGGTCTGCAGATTAATTTTTAGCTCACATTTCTCTGAGAAAGAAAACAGTTCTACAAAGTGGTGTTTGTAAGCTCATGGCAACACATGTTTTCCATATTGAAGCCAGAATATCTAAGTTTAAAAAACATGTCTTGCTTTGTGTTGGCTTGAGTTGTTCAGCTAGATGAAGTTTTTTTCTCTATATATATATTTCCAGAGAAGTGTAGTTTCTAAATAAAGCTAGCGGGGCTGAGAGAGTGCCCTTCTCAATACAGAGAAACTTAGGGTTTCATGTTTTTAATTAGGAAAAATACTGAGATACCATCTATAAAACTATTCAAAACCAGAACTCTGTTCTCCAAAGAAAAAAGAGCCCAAGTATTTGAACAGGCTTTTTAAAGAAATTTTTATCATGAAATACAGTTCGTCCAGTGGTTCCGTGGTGCTCAGCCAATTCTCATCTTTTTAACTCTACCATGTTTACAAAAGTTAGGAAAGAAATACAAAGTCAGACAGTAGTCTGACATTCTCATTTCACAGGGCTGTCTTGCCTTGGAGTGTGTTAACAACTACAGACAAATCATTCCTCCTCTGTTATTCTGGGACCTACTGAGAGGAGACTGGACCTCTGGTCACTGTCAGGGGTGAGGGTGGCAGTGGAGACTTGCTGGTGAGCCACACATGTTGTTTTTTTTAGACTGGAGTGTAACTTTCATCTCTTTCTTTTTGTGACTTTTTAAAGAATCATTCTAATTGATTTATGCTAGGCCTTTAAATATGTTCACTAATATGTATACTGCATTTACTTTGTACCAAGTGCTTCATTTACTTAGTTTTTGATGCAATGCTTATGACATCACCAAAAAAGTAGGTACTATATATATATATTCCTATTTTTTTTTGAGATGGCATCTCACTCTTGTCGCCCAGGCTGGAGTGCAACGGTGCAATCTCTGCTCACTGCAACCTCCGCCTCCCAGGTTCAAGTGATTCTCCTGCCTCAGCCTCCTGAGTAACTGGGATTACAACAGTGTGCCACCATGCCCAGCTAATTTTTGTATTTTTAGTAGAGACAGGGTTTCACTATGTTGGCCAGGCTTGTCTCAAACTCCTTACCTCAGGTGATCCACCCGCCTTGGCCTCCCAAAGTGCTAGGGTTACAGGCATGAGCCACCGCACCCAGCCAGTACTATATTCTTTTTGCAGATTAGAATCCTGAGGCTTGGCCGGGTGCGGTGGCTCAAGCCTGTAATCCCAGCACTCTGGGAGGCCGAGATGGGTGGATCCACGAGGTCAGGAGATCGAGACCATCCTGGCTAACACGCTGAAACCCTGTCTCTACTAAAAAATACAAAAAACTAGCCGGGCAAGGTGGCGGGCGCCTGTAGTCCCAGCTACTCGGGAGGCTGAGGCAGGAGAATGGCGTGAACCTCGGAGGCGGAGCTTGCAGTGAGCTGAGATCCGACCACTGGGCTCCAGCCTGTGCGACAGAGCCAGACTCCGTGTCAAGAAAAAAAAAAAAAAAAAGGAATCCTGAGGCTTAGAGGAGTTAAGACATTTGTTTCATGTCATATAGAAGATAAATAGCAAAGACAGAACATAGGTCATCACAGCTGGCCTTTTTTTCACCAGGAAATAAGGAACCCTCTTTGAGAAGGAAGACTCCTTGGGGGACTTGAAAGACAACACAAATAGACAAACAGGCACCATACGCATATTTTTCTCCATACTTTGCTCAAACTCGTCTTTTTGAAAACCTTAAGGATAGACTGATGTAGTGTGAGACAAAGAAATAATTAGAAGTAGTAACTCCTCTAATGAGAGCCACGCCAGACACTGATGTGAAACTGGCAAGCCCATCGCAGTTGTCTGTGACTCTTGATTGAAGTTGGTACACCCTTGGCCGTCGAGTCTACATGTCTGCCTTTTTTCCCTCTTCTCCATTAGGATGGATGAAAATTATAACCTCTTGCCTCACGGAGTCAATTTCCAAGATGCCATCTTCCCGGACACTCAAGAGAACAGAAGGATGTTTTCTAGCCTTTTCCAGTTTTCAAACTGTTCCCAAGGGCAGCAGCTGGTGACTTTCTCCAGTGACTGGGAAATCCAGGAAGACAATAGGGTAAGAATCGGCTAAATCCTGTGCCACAGCAAAACAATAGTGTAGCTACACCTTGTGTGAGTTTTGTGACCGAAGGAGTCAAGAATACTCTTCCAAAAGCCCAGAGCAGAGAGCATTATTGTATACCCTCTCTCTCTCCTACTATCCCTTCTTGCCTCCCAGCTGTTAAAAAAGACCGTTCATAAACTTTGGATCCCTGAAACTTTACTGTTGGATAAGCAGTTCTTCCCAAAGTATGAGAACAGGATGAGATGAAGATTGGCATGCTGAGCCTTAGTTTCCTCTTCTGCAGACCGGGGACAATAGTAGCATCTATATCAGGCTTGTCCAACCTGCAGCCCAGGACAGTTTGAATGTGACCCAACACAAATTTGTAAACTTTCTTAGAACATTACGAGATTTTTTTGCAATTTTTTTTTTTGCTTATCAGCTATCGTTAGTGTTAGTGTATTTTGTGTGTGACCCAAGAGAGTTCTTCCAGTGGGGCCTGGGGAAGCCAAAAGATTGGACACCCCGATCTGTGTCAGAGGGCTAGTGCAATATGATTTAAATGTATAAAAACTATAATTATGTAAATCCATTAACGTAATGCTCGAAAGAGTAAGTGCTCAGTACCTGTGAGCTGTTACGACTGTTCCTGACTGTGCGATTGTTATCGACAGCATAGGGTTCTAAGGAATTGTCTCAGAGGAAAGGAAAAGTGCTGAGGGAAATGAAAGGAAATGGCTATCATAGCTACCACTCCTGTGATTCCTAACCGTAGTTGGTAAGACATAGAGGTGCAGGATGGCCAAGGTGGTTGCAAAATGTAGGGGTCGGGATCTTAAGGGTTGGGATCATTTTGGGAATGAAAATATAAGAGAGTCTTCTGCTCTGGGCCAAATGCCAGAGTTGGAGGAAAATTTTGATGATCATCACTCTTCCGAAGCAATGGCATTGCCACAACCAAGTTGGGGTGATAGTGGGGGCAGGCCAGTCTAGGCCTCTGGGGCAGTGACCCATCTCTTCCAGTCCCCCCGATGGAAAACATTTTTAGGACAGTGTGACACACTGCTGGAGAGAGTTCTGATATGCGTATCACATGGAATAAGGACTTTTTTTGTGTTTTCTTTTTTGCATTAATGAACCCATTTGCACATGTTAAGAAACTCCCTTCTTTCTACCCATCAAGAAAAGTTTGAGGGAAGTGTCTTTCTCTTGTCTGATGGGATGGCTTAGGGTAGCTGCCTTGCTCTTCCCAATTCCTAGTGTCCTTTTTATTTTGTTTTCCTTCCAACTTTTATTTTAGGTTCAGGGGCTAGGTGTGTAGGTGTGTGATGTGGGTAAATCACGTGCCGCTGGGATTTGGGATACCAATCGTTTCATCACTCAGGTAGTGAGCACAGTACCTGAGAGGTAGTTTTCCATCCTCACCCTCCTGCCACCTCCACCCTCAAGTAGGCCCTGGTGTCTATTGTTGCCTTCTTTGTGTCCATGTGTACTCAATGTTTAGCTCTCATTATAAGTGAGAACATGCAGTATTTGGGTTTCTGTTCCTGCATTAATTTGCTTAGGATAACGGCCTCCAGCTGCATCTATGTCTACAAAGGACAAGATTCAAACCCCCCTTCAAAGGGAGATTCAAAGGGAGCTTTGCCCAGGGCTCCCTGGACCCTGGAGGCCTTCTTCATGCTCTTGCACAGAAGCTGTTCCTGTGAAGGGAAGGTATGTCCAACGACGGGAAATGATTTATTCTTCTTTGACATATGCCTGTAATCCCAGCACTTTGGGAGGCCGAGGTGGGGGGATCACCTGAGATTAGGAGTTCGAGACCAGCCTGGCCAACATGGCAAAACCCCATCTCTACTAAAAATACAAAAATTAGCCGGGTAAGGTGGTGCGGCTACTCTAATCCCAGCTACTCGGGAGGCTGAGGCAGAAAAATCGCTTGAACCCGGGATGCGGAGGTTGCAATGAGCTAAGATCATACCATTGCACTCCAGCCTGGGGGACAGAGCGAGACTCCGTCTCAAACAAACAAACATTCCTCAGCTCTACACTACTGACAGTAGTCTAGACTTTTCTAACCCCTCCCTGATAGTTTGCCAGAACTTTCTGAATGTTTGTCAAGTATTTTGCCCCCAGTGTGGCTCCAAGCACCTGTTTTTATTCTTCCTTTTCCCCTTCTTAATCTTTACTGTTGTCTACTCCATATTGAGTTGGACACAGCAAGTCTAAGCCTGAGTATCCCAAGCCTGAGTCATACTTAATTTTTTCCAAGTGAAACCTTTTTAGGCTTGGCCCTTTTGTTCTCCATCTTGTGGGAGCTTTGCTTATATGACTATATAATAGATTTATATCAAGAGATTAGATATTATTCTGAAAATACTTGAATAGGTTAGCCCTTAAAATTTTAAGCTACATAACTTTTTAGTACTATGGTCACATCATCTAGCTACTAACATTTTTCTGGAATTGGATTTTTCCATCATTTGGGAAAAACGAAGAACAATAGGACCGTGGAGAGTTGTTTCAGTGTGAAGGCAGATCCATTTCTGTTGATCAGATGTAGATCTTGGGGGAGAATTCCTTTCCCCTTTCCCTTGAATCACCCTGGCCTCTTAGATAACAAAGTGTGGGAGCGTTCCAGGCTTGGAGGAAAAGTGGAAACTTGAGGCGAGGAAGAGAATTATTTCACTTTGCTGAGCTGCTGTGGAGCAGAATTTAGTTCAACCTGGGGGACCCTGCACGTTTCCAGACCTTTGCTTGTGCCATTTTTATTCCCTATCCACTTTGAAAGAGATCACATCAAAGCTACATAAAATTAGCCCATTATGGGCTGATTGCAGTGGCTCACGCCTGTGATCCCAGCACGTTGGGAGGCTGAGGCGGGCCCATCACCTGAGGTCAGGAGTTCGAGACCAGCTTGGCCAACACGGTGAAACTCCGTCTCTACTAAAAATACAAAAATTAACTGAGGATGGTGGTACGTGCCTGTAATCCCGGCTACTTGGGATGTTGAGGCAGGAGAATCGTTTGATCTTGGGAGGCAGAAGTTGCAGTGAGCCAAGATCGTGCCAGTGCACTCCAGTCTGGGCAGCAGACCAAGACTCTGTCTCAAAACAAAGCAAAACAAGAAAAATTAGCCCATTAGTTTAAAATTTGAAATTAAAATTAAATTGACTTTTTAAAGTTTTGTGATGCTCCTAAAATATTTTTACATACCCTAGAGTAATTAAAATAGTTGTGAGTTACTGACAACTACTTGCGCCTTCTTCTTTTTATTTTTCTTTTGAGATGGAGTCTCACTCTGTAGCCCAGGTTGGAGTGCAATGGCGTGATCTTGGCTCACAGCAACCCCCACCTCCCGGGTTCAAGCAATTCTCCTGCCTCAGCCTCCCAAGTAGCTGGGATTACAGGCACCCACCACCATGCCCAGCTAATTTTTATATTTTTTGTAGAGATGGGGTTTCACCATGTTGGCCAGGCTGGTCTCGATCTCCCAGCCTCAAGTGATCCTCCTGCCTTGGCCTCCTAAAGTTCTGGGATTACAGGCGTGAGCCACCGCACCCCGCCTCTAGATGCTGTTGATGCTGCTGTTCTTTAAGCTTCCATTCAGCTTGGACAGTGGATCCAGACTGTAGTTATGAAGGGCACGTTTCATTCTCTTCGCTGATAGTTCTCGCTTTCTCTCTGTTGGAGGATCTGGGACTCTAGAGTCGATTTGGAGGGTACGAGATGAAAGAGGAGGAAAAGCTAATGGAGGGAAACTTTTGCAAAGCATATGCAGAGCGACATTCAACTCAGTCTTTGGGAGCAGAGTCCTCCCACACTCTGCTTCCTTTCCAGCACCTCTCCATCTTCAAATATCCCACCCACGCATTAGTAAATAGCAACAGGATCTTTCAAAAGCTGCCAAGATGTCAGCAGTGTTAGTACGTGTTCACCGCCTCTGGTTCAGTGTCATGGTGTTAATAGGACTTGGGGGGATATCTTTGGCACGTTGGAACATCCGCCAGATTTACTGGCAGAGCTCTCTCCACACCAGCCAAGGACATTTTTCCTTCCTCATTTCTCTCTTGCTGGACAAGTGCAACAGTCAAAACAGAATTTGGATACTTTTCCCTCTCTGCTGGTACTGTCCCCTAGGACCAAGACCCAGACTGACCCATACTTATATCAGTCTGTCACAAAATGTCATGGGATTGAAAGAAAATCTGCGGAGGTCTTGCTATCATCTTCTTCTTTCTTCTTTTGGAGTTGGGAAGGATGATAGGGGTGTTACCCTTCTCTAAGCGGCCTTGGAAGGACTGGCAACTTGTAATCAGAAGATCTCAATTGGCTCTGCCATTTCTGGAGGAATGACCATGGGCAGATCCCCTAACTTCCCACAACTTCAGTTTTCCCTTCTATAAAATAGAGCTTGGAACAGATAAACTGTCTCAGGGTCTAAGGACCTAATTAGAACATACTTTTGAAAACACTTTTCTAGAGTGATGCAAGCGCTCATTACTGGAAGCTGATTATTCTCAAGTATTGTTTTAAAAACCACATTAAAAAAAAATTTGAAGAGCTGCCTGCTGCTGTCCAGGGGGTCCCGAAACATCCCGTGGAGGAGTGCCAACATCAGTAGGGACAGGTTTGTGCTGGAGATGGGAACAGATGGAAGGGAAGCTATCTTACGTACTTTTTTCATTCAACAGAATTGATTGGGTTCTGTGCAAGGATGACATTTAAAAATATAATGTATTGAATTGTTAACAGATAACACACTCATGTGGGTTCTCTACTACCTCTGACACCCATCCACACAGTCCCCACACACCCTCCAAATAAGTAGCCACTGTTATTAGTTTCTTGTATAAACAGTCAGTGGTGTTTTAAAAATTATTATTTCAATCAGTTCTAGGGAACAGGTGGTGTTTGGTTGCATGAAGACATTCTTTAGTGGTAATTTCTGAGATTTTGGTGCACCCGTCACCTGAGCAGTGTACACTGTACCCAGTGTGTAGTCTTTTATCCCTCACCCTCTCCTACCCTTTCCACTGAGTCCCCAGGGTCCTTTCTTATTCTCATGCCTTTGCATCCCCATAGCTTAGATCCCATTTATGAGTGAGGATATAAAATGTTTGATTCTCCATTCCTGAGTTACTTCATTTAGAATAATGGTCTCCAGTTCCATCCAGATCTCCACAAATGCCATTATTTCATTCCTTTTTATGGCTGAGTAGTATTCCATGACGTATATAAACTACATTTTCTTTATCTCAGTGGAGTTGTTTGTTTGTTTTGTTTTGTTTTGTTTTTTTCTTTTGAGACAGAGTCTTGGTCTGCTGCCCAGGCTGCAGTGCAGTGGCACAGTCTCAGCTCACTGCAACCTCCGCCTCCCTAGTGCAAGCGATTCTCGTGCCTCAGCCCCCTGAATAGCTGGGACTACAGGCACCCGCCACCATGGCCAGCTGATTTTTGTATTTTTAGTAGAGATGGTGTTTCACGTGTTGGCCAGGCTGGTCTCAAACTCCTGACCTCAAGTCGTCTACCCACCCCAGCCTCCCAAATTGCTGGGATTATAGGTGTGAGCCACGGCACCCGGTCCTCAATGGAGGTTTTTTTTTTTTTTTTTTTTTTTTTAATCCAAATATGTGTTATTACCATCGTCTTTGACACAAATGGCAGCACACTGTGTACGCTTCACTACACCTGGCTTAATTCATGAGTAGATCTGGGACATCTTTCCATATGCATGGCCTGAGGGCTAGACTGGGTGTGAAAAAAAGATAAGAAAGAGACAGAAACGAAGGCTTTTGTCCGTAATAAGGGATTTCTCCTGGAGTTTTTGCTACACAGCTCCATGATTCAGCCCCCTGTGGGTCAGATCCCCCCATTGCTTCTAATTGTTTAGTGTTCAGAGTTCAGGCAGGTAGGGTTTTGGGCTTTTTTTTTTTTTAACTATATGCAAAGATTTCAGTTAAAATCAGTGAGAATCATAGGGTATGGTCGGCTTGCTTCATCTTGACTGGCGCTGGAGTTGACGTTTCTATCTGACTGGCTCCATTAAGAATGTGTGTTCAAAGCCAGGACTGGTGGTTCAAGCCTGTAATCCCAGCAATTTTGGAGGCTGAGGCGGGCAGATCACTCGAGGTCAGGAGTTTGAGACCAGGCTGACCAACATGGTGATACAACATGGTGAAACCCCGTCTCTACTAAATATACAAAAATTAGCCAGGCATGGTGGCATGTGCTTGTAATCCCAGCTACTCGGGAGGCTGAGGCAGGAGGATCACTTGAACCTGGGAGGCAGAGGTTGCAGTGATTTGAGATCGTGTCACTGCACTCCAGTCTGGGCAACACAGCAAGACTCCCTCTCAAAGAAAAAAAAAAAAAAAACCAAAAGAAAACAAAACAAAAAAACATACGTTCAAGCTTTGATGGAATATATAACACGGAGGGAAAAAAATGAACAGTATTTATTTTTTGATGATCAAAAGCAAACAGGAATGGGACAGGATCTGTAGTTTCTAAAGTGAGATTTGAACCCCAAATAGACTAAAAAAAGAATCAGAACTCATTTCATTCACATTTTTCAGAAAGGGCTCTAAAACAATTTAAAGGTATCCCCACAAGTGTGCTGAGATCCTCAAGTTTAACAGATCATTTGGTCAAAAACAAAGATACTCATTCCTTAGAGATGGAGGGAGGTAGCTTTGGTCAACAAGTATTTGAGCACCTGTTAAGTAGATCTCTGTTTCTTGATTCTTCTTTGATGCTGCACCCAAACTCAAAAGTGGTGGTATCTTAAAAATTTGTTATAATGTAGAATCTGAAACCTTATCAATGAACTTGCTGTATTCCTACCTGAAAATACATTGGCCTATCTTGTACTTTGAATGGATTTCTTACTCATGCATGATTTCATAACATGATGCACTGACTGTTTGGAAAATAGTAGTTTTACCGCATTATGCAGACCTTCCAAATGCGGTGAGATTTAATTATACGATATAAAAATCGTATTTGTTAATATCACTATTGATCTGATGGGGGAAAGACTAAGTATTGGGAAACTGTCAAACTCATAGTGGCAATTCTTAAAATTCTAATTTTTGCTTGAGAGCTCACACTCAGTCACTGGCAACCAATACTGTCCGTTGTTTTCTTTCAAGTGACAAGCTTACTTTATTCACCTTCCAGAAATTGTCTATCAAATACCCAAATCTGAATAAATATGGTTGGCCCTTTATTTCGTTTTTTCAAGTAAAAATAGTGTTTCATGAAGAAAGCCACTAGTTCAGCTCAGAACTCGAAACAACCATCGTACTTTGCTATGCGGAGGGCCTTTATGTGTATACTTCATTTCTTCACACTTGCGTGTATTAACAATGTGTATGCAAGGGTCAGGATTTAATAATTTTTACTGCTTCAGTGAAGACATTGTTAAACTGGCATTTTTTTTTTTTTTTCTGCTTGCACCTGGCACTGAAGAATACGATGACTACTAGAATCATCTGGTCCCACTGTCTTGATTTGCACTATGAGGCTGGCAGTTTAACTTACCTTGCTGTTGCACCAGCAGTGCAAATGACAGTGAAAAAGACAAATAACATCTTGGCAGTATTCTGAAAATAGTTTTAATCTGATGGACTGCCTAAAAGAGTGCTGGGGCCAGGTGTAGTGGCTCATGCCTGTAATCCCAACAGTTAGGGAGACCGAGATGGGCCGATCGCTTGAGATCAGGAGTTTGAGACCAGCCTGGCCAACATGGTGAAACCCTGTCTCTACCTAAAATACAAAAATTAGCCAGGTGTGATGGCATGTTCCTGTAATCGCAGCTACTCAGGAGACTGAGGCATGAGAGTCGCTTGAACTTGGGAGGCAGAGGTTGCAGTGATCTGAGATCGTGCCATTGCACTCCAGCCTGGGTAACAGAGGGAGACTTTGTCTAAATAAGTAAGTAAAATGAATGAATGAATGAATGGGTCCTGGGGCCCCCTAGGATTCTGCAGACTTTGAGAACTGCTGCTCTGGACTGAGTCAGTGATGGACAACGGTAGAAGAGAGGTATTGACTGAGCTGAGGGCTTAAGGAATGGGGGATTTAATGGTCTGAGTGCAGGGAGGTATGTGACCTCAGTAGTATGCAGCCCAGAATTTCGGGAGACCTTGAGTGAACACTGAGCTTGGAATGATTTTGGGAGCTCGGCTTCTAGCCCTGCTGAATAATGGACAGCTGCATGGGCAGGGTTCGGCCAGATTGTAGGTGACTGTGAAAACCTTTGTAAAGATTCCAGGGCTGAGACTCAGGAGACCTTGGATTGAGTGGGCTTGATCTGGACTTCAGAGGGTGACTAAGCATATACTGTTTTCAGAAAGCTTTTGAGCTATTTAGAATGGTGCTATTCCCTGCTTTCTAGAAGGCTGTTAACGTACTCTGATGGTCATTACTCGGCCACTTGATTGGCCAAATAGAGCCAAAGCTGTGAAGTAGGTAGGATAGTGGTCTTTTTAATTCATTCATTTGTATCTTCATTCTACATATATTTACTAAACACCTATGGTGTGTCACTGGGAATACAAAAGGGAACAGGGGAAAAGAGCTCCAGGCCCTCCTTGAACCTACATGGTAGTGGGATGAGGGAGAGACAGTCAGTACATCAGTGAATGTATCAGTCCATAGGAAAAATATCAGATAATGATAGGTGTTTGGCCAAGAATTAAAAGAGGGTAGGCCGGGCGCAGTGGCTCACGCCTGTAATCCTGGCACTTTGGGAAGTGAGGTGGGCAGCTCACTTGAGGTCAGGAGTTCAAGACCAGCCTGGCGAACATGGTGAAACTCTGTCTCTACCAGCCAGGCAAAGTGGCACATACCTATAATCCCAGCTACTCAGGAGATGGAGGCAGGAGATTTGCTTAAACCTGGGAGGCAGGCAGAGATTGCAGTGAGCTGAGATTGTACCACTGCACTCCAGCCTGGGTGACAAGAGTGAGACTGTCTCAAAAAAAAAAAAAAAAAAAAAAAAAAAAAAAAAAAAAAAAAAAAGATAATATGATAGGAACTGGAAGCCACTTTAGGTTGAAGAGATGACTTTTAAACTGAAATCTGAAGGACACAGAACCAGCCATACAAAGATGAGGCAGAAAAGCATGCCAGGCAGACCAAGAAGCCATTGCAACTGGACCCAAGGTGGAAACAGTTTGGCCTTCTTGAGGGGTGGAAAAATAGGA
Source organism: Chlorocebus sabaeus (assembly GCF_047675955.1). Lineage (NCBI taxonomy): Eukaryota > Metazoa > Chordata > Mammalia > Primates > Cercopithecidae > Chlorocebus > Chlorocebus sabaeus. The sequence continues at coordinate 13,155,468 of NC_132912.1, read as the reverse complement.
ATGAGCATTGGTGGTGGGGAGAGAATGGGACAAGCTGGGTTTGGAGAGGTGAGTGTGGGCTGGATCATGTGGACATTTCTAAGCAAGTTGGGGAAGATTAGATCTTTGTGCTTTGGGGAGCCATTGAACGGAGTAGTGAGATCTGATGAGCCTTTCAGAAAAGGAACACTCTGACAGCTGAGTGAACCACAGATTGCTGAGGGGCAAAAGCGGAAGCAGGCAGACCAATTGGGAAATGACTGGAATTGTCTAGGCAAGACCAGAGGCTTGGACTAGTGGGTAGCTGTGGCTCTGGGAAGAAATGGCTGGATCTGGGATACGTCTGGAAGGGGCACTGTCCTGTGTTCTTCCAATTTGTCCTTGATCACAGACCACTGCTGTCCTTACTTTTTAAGACATTTGCTCTGTGTCATCTTCCTCCAGCACCTCGACCACCCCCAGGGTATTGGCCAATGTCATGCTTTGTGCTGCAAAATATTACACTTCCTTTGGGAATATTTGTACCTGAATTAATTAATAACGTACCTAGTTGAAAATAGTTTTAAGGCAGAAATTTGCATCTCGATAGATGCAAGAATAGACAGGTCCTTGATAGGTTTTAAAATAGAGTTCTGAGTTCTAAATGGGTATCACTTGACTATTCTGAACTTAGTTTATCTGTAAAATTGGTCATAATATACCTACTATGGTTTATCCATAGCACTGTAATAATAAAAAAACAAGGTAACATACTAATAAGGAGAGAGTACTGGTTATGTGTGAGGCGTTATGTTATAGCTCTCATATCCTCGTATATCCCATAAGATCTCGAGGCAGACAGGTGTTTATTCCATCCACAAGGAAAATCCTTCCTATATGCTTAGCACTGTGTCATGGGTTATGGAGAATGTTGTGGAAGAATTAGACCTGGTCTCTGAAGTCAAGTGACAAGATACAATTAACCCACATGAAAGATGGGTACTCCTGCTGGGCCACAGGAAATGCGAGGAGTTGGTGGAGGGGAGAGACGATGAATTTAGACAGGGGAGGGATGTGTGCAGACGCTGGGGTGAGCCAGCACACAGCAGAGAACAGAGCTGCATACCAGGGAATGGAGGGCAGATGAGGGTGCACAGGTCAGTGGACCCACACTGGGAGTTCCTGCCATGTTTTTGAGTGTAGGCAGCTCACACTCGAAGGAGACTTCCCTCCAGCAAGGAGGGGTCAGGATTTGTGACTATACTGTGTACAGTATTTCTCTTTTTTTTTTTTTTTTGCCATCAAATGAAAGTTTTGTTGAAACACAGTTATTACTCTTAAACAGGGACAGATGCTATATTATTGTTACATTTTTAGTTTCCTGTGGTACAGGGATTACTTTTTTAAAAAATTCTTTTTATTTTGTAATAATCTTAAATTCACAGGCAGTTGCAAAGAAATGTACAGACAGGTCCCAGGCACCCCTCACCCCTTGTCCCCTACTGTTAATATGTTGTTTAACTGTAGTGCAGTATCAAAACCAGACAATGACATTGATGAAATCTGCAGAGTTTATTCAGATGTTAGTGTTAAATCGCTACACAGACACTCATTTGTGTACATGTGTAAAACTCTGTGCAAGTTTATTACGTGTCTTACTGTAAAATGTACAAAAGTAATTACTTTTAATGGCAAAAACCACAGTTACTTTTTGCACCAACCTAATAGTTACACAGGCAGTCATTTATGTATACGTGTAAAACTCAATGCAATTTTATCACGTGCATCTTCCTGTAATCCCCACCACAATTAAAATACAGAACTGTCCCATCACCAAGTGGCTTCTTGCTGCTACCCCTTTTAAGCCACCCTTCCCCTCACCCATCCCTAAACTCTGGCAACCCTTTATCTTTTCTCCATATCTATAATTTTATTTCGGGTGTTATGTACACACAGTCATACTATATGTGCCTTCGGAGATTGTCTTTTTTCATTCAACATAATTTCCTTGAGGTTAATCCAAGTTACTGGATTCCCTCTCATTGCTGAGTCATATTCCATGGTGTAGATGCACCACTGATTGCTTTATGAGTCACTCACTGAAAGACATTACGGTAACTTCCAGTTTTTAGCTATTGTGAATAAAGTTGCGGTGAACATTCACGTACAGATTGTTGTGTGGGCATGAGTTTTCACTTCTTTGTGATAAATGCCCAAGAGTCCCATTGCTGGGTTGCATGGTAAGTCCATTTTTAGTTTTCAAAGAAACTCCAAAATTTATTTTCCAAAGGTCCTGTACCATTTACATTTCTACCAGCAGTGGATAAAGGATCCAGTTCCCTGCCTCATTGCCAGCATTCGGTGTAATTACTATTTCTTATTCTAGCTGTTTTGATAGATGCATCGTGCTGTCTCATTCTGGTTTTAAGGTTTTGCTTTTTAAAAAATTAAGATATGATTTATATGCCACAAACTCACCTTGGATGAGAGTAGATGTCATATTATTTGTTCTTTACCATAATTTAAAAAAAAAAATCTATAGCTCTGAAAATTTTGGGGTAGAGTAAAAAAATCTATAGCTATAAATAGCTTAAACAGTTGAGTCTCTAACTGTACAATTAAGTGGTTTTCAGTATATCTGCATATATGTGTAACCGTCACCACTTTTAATTTCAGAACATTTTATAACCCCCAAAAGAAACCCCAGATCCATTTTACTGATCAATCTCAATTTTTGGCTTCTTCCAAGCCCCAGCAATTGCTAATCTCTTTCTGTCTCTCTGGCTTTGCCTACTCTGGACATCTCATATACATAAAATCTTACACTATTGTGTAAGAGTTGTCTGTCTCAGGCTAGTCTCACTTAGCATAATGTTTTCAAGCGTCATTCAGACTGTAGTATGAATCAGTACTTTGTTCTTTTTATGGCTGAATAATATTGCATGGTATGGCACTAGCACATTTTGTTTATTCATTCAGCAGTTGGGCATTTGGTTTGTTTCCACTCTTGCCTGTTATACATAATGCTGCTATGAACAGGTTTTTGTATGGATGTAAGCTTTCATTTTTCATGGGTGTATAACTAGGAGTGGAATTGCTGGGTCAGATGGTAACTATGTTTAGCCTTTGCAGGAGCAGCCAGACTGTTTTCCAAAGCAGCTGCACCATTTTACATGCCCACCAGCGGTGTATGAGGGTTGCAATTTCTTCACTAGTAGTTGTTACTGTCTGCATTAATGATTTTAGTCATCCCAGTGGGAGTCAAGTGGTATCACATTGTGGTTTTGATTGGCATTTCCCTAACGACTAATGATGATGAGTGTCTTTACGGTGCTTATTGGGCATTTGTATAGTGTCCTCTGGAGAGAAATGTCTATTTAAGTCCTTTGCCCATTTTTTAACAAGGTTATCTTTTTATTGTTGAGTTGTAACAGTTCCCTATTATGGATACTAGACCCTTATTACATGTATGATTTGTACACATTTTCTCCCATTCTTTGTGCTGTATTTTCACTGTGGGTTTGTGAGTTTTTGTTTGTTTTTGTTTTTTTGTGACAGAGTCTCACTCTGTCACCCAGGCTAGAGTGCAGTGGTGCAATCTTGGCTCACTGCAGCCTCCGCCTCCCGGGGTCAAGTGATTCTCCCACCTCAGTCTCCCAGGTAGCTGAGATTGCAAGCATGCACCACCATGCCCAGCCAATTTTTGTGTTTTTAGTAAAGACAAGGTTTCACCGTGTTGACCAGGCTGGTCTCCAACTCCTGACCTCAAGTGATCTGCCCACCTCAGCCTCCCAAAGTGCTGGGATTACAGCCATGAGCCACTGCACCCAGCCTCAGTGTGGTTTTAATTTGCATTTCCCACATGGCTAAAATGATGTCAATCATCTTTTCATCTGCACATTTACCATCTCTCTGGTCTCTTTGGTAAAATGTTCATATCTTTTGCCCAATTTGGTTTTTTTTTTTTGCCATTTCTTTTTATTAGAGCTATGACTATAAACATCCCCTTTATAGTATGTTAAATGTTTTCAAAGTCTTCTTTTTTTTTTTTTGAGACAGAGTTTCACACCCAAAAGCCAAGTGGGAGTGCAGTGGTGCACTCTTGGCTCACTGCAACCTCTACCTCTCAGGCTCAAGTGATCCTCCTGCCTCAGCCTCCTAAGTAACTAGGGCTACAGATGCACGTCACCACCCTGCTAACTTTTGTATGTTTAGTAGAGGTGAGGTTTCACTATGTTGCCCAGGCTGTTCTCGAACTTCTAACCTCAAGTAATCTGCTTGCCTCAGCTTCCCAAAAGTTCTAGGATTACAGGCGTGAGCCACCACTCCCTGCCGTTTTCAAGCTCTTCTTTGCATCAGTGTTAAGATGGATTAGAGACACAACTGTTAAGCAACTCATAGCTATACATTCTTTTTAATTCTACCCCAAAACTTTTAGAGCGATATATATATATATATATACACACACACACACTAATTTATTTATTTATTTTTTGAGACAGCAGTCACCCAGGGTGGAGTGCAGTGGCACAATCTTGGCTCACTGAAACCTCCGTCTTCTAGGTTCAAGCAATTCTTGTGCCTCAGCCTGCTGAGTAGCTTGGATTACAGGCACCCGCCACCATGCCCAGCTAACTTTTGTATTTTTAGTGGAGACAGGTTTCTCGATGTTGGCCAGGCTGGTCTCAAACTCCTGACCTCAAGTGATCCGCCCACCTTGGCCACCCAAAGTGCGGTGATTACAGGTGTGAGCCATTGTGCGCCACCTAGAGGTATAGTTTTTTTTTTTTTTGAGATGGAAATCGCGCTCTGTCACCCACGCTGGAGTGCAATGGCGTGATCTTGGCTTACTGCAACCTCTGCCTCCTGGGTTCAAGCGATTCTCCTGCCTCAGCCTCCTGAGTAGCTGGGATTACAGGCTCATGCTGCCACGCCCAGCTAATTTTTGTATTTTTAGTAGAGATGGGATTTCACCATGTTGATCAGGCTGGTCTCGAACTCCTGATCTCGTGATCCGCTCGCCTTGGCCTCCCAAAGTGTTGAGATAACTGGCATGAGTCACTGCACCCGACCGATTTTTTTTGTTTTTTAATTATAGTTAAAACGCGTAATATGAAATCTACTCTTAACAAAATCTACAGTATTGTTAACTGTGTATACACTGGTATTGAGATTTCTAGAACTTTTTCATCTTGCATGACTGAAACTCTATTCTGTTTCCCTTTCCCCAACTGAGTCCTCACCCCTCCAGCCCCTGGCAAGTACCATTCTGTCTGTTTCTGTGAGTTTCACTGCTTGAGATCCCTTATGTAAGTGGAATCATGCAGTATGTGTCTATGACTGGCTCATTTCACTTGTAGCATGTGACCATGGCTGTCGATTTTGATTGGTGGTAGCTCACTTCATTTTTTTTGTTTTTTTTTGTTTTTTGTTTTTTTGTTTAGATGGAGTCTTGCTCTGTTGCCAGGCTGGAGTGCAGTGGCACAATCTTGGGTCACTGTAACCTCTACCTCCTGAGTTCTCCTGCCTCAGCCTCCTGCGTAACTGGGACTACAGGCGCGTGCTACACCACGCCCGGCTAATTTTTGTATTTTTAGTAGAGACAGGGTTTCACCATGTTGGCCAAGATGGTCTTGATCTCTTGACCTTGTGATCTGCCTGCCTCGGCCTCCCAAAGTGCTGGGATTATAGGCGTGAGCCACCGTGCCTGGCTGCTCACTTCTCATTTTTAACTCATGGATAATCATGTGGTATCGCCACAACTCATTTTCTCCATCATAAGTCATAGGGGATGGAATTTGGCAGTAACTAAAGTCAGAGCTCTGTAAGTAACTGGGACTCTTCCCATGGACTGCTTCATAGATGCCCTCAGTAATAGCACCTGTGCCAACAAGTCAGAAGTCAGCAGGAGAAAGTTCTCACCCTGCCTGGTTGAAGAGGCTTCACTGGCCTCATTTCTTCCTGAATTTTATCACTTTTCTTGTATAACTAAGTTTATTCTTCAATCCCCCAAGCCTTTCCAGAGAGCTTCAGTACATGATACCCTCAGGTGGATCTGAAAGGATCCTGGGCTGAGCACCGTGTCTCATGCCTATAATCTCAGCACTTTCGGAGGCCAAGGCAGGCAGATCACCTGAGGTCAGGAGTTCTGAGACCAGCCTGGCCAACGTGGTGAAACCCCGTCTCTACTAAAAATACAAAAATTATCTGGGTGTGGTGGCACGTGCCTGTAATTCCACCTACTCGGGAGGCTGAGGCAGGAGAATCACCTGAGCCTGGGAGGCAGCAGTTGCCATGAACCAAGATCCCGCCACTGCACTCCAGTCTGGCCAACTGTGAGAATACGTTTCAAAAACAACAACAAAAAAATCCTGGGCCAGATGCAGTGGCTCACACTTGTAATCCTGGCACTTTGGGAGGCTGAAGCAGGAGGATGGCTTGAGGCCAGGAGTTCAAGGCCAGCCTGGGCAACATAGCAAGGCCCTATCTTTTTTTTTTTTTTTTTTTAAAGTCTGATCTTCCATAAAGTGTCTCCTCTCCCGCAAAGAGAAGCTCCTCAAGTCAGCCTTCGTCTGGCCTCATGAGGTAGCCGATGCTAGGGTCGTTATTATGGAAATGTGCCGCGGTACTAGAAGCAAAGCTTGAGAGAAAGCGTTCCGAGAGTCTTGCAGTCTAGGAGATGGAAGATTCTGAGTTCTGTTCCCAAAGCCCCCTGCAGCTGTTTGCTTCATTGAACCTCTCTCAGTGTCTTGTCCCCACGCAGACGTGGGGTCTGAATATGTAGACTGTCATTACAGGGTCTGTGCACAGAAGAATGACAGGCTCATAGGATCTCTGGCCATAAAGCTGTGGTTTTAAGTATGAAATGATCATTTATCTCCCCTCTGTCTTGGAAGCAGAAAGATTGCTACTATCTGAGCTCCCCGGGTGGACATCTTAGCTCATGCAAACTTCTCCGGGGAAGAGGAGAGTATCTTTGCTTACCTCCTTTCTTCCCCCACCCCTCCTCCCTGTCTGCCCTGTGTTTCTGCCTCGTCCCATCCATCACTGACACCCGCAGATTCAGCTTTCCCCTTTCTCAGCTTGCATGGAGGTTTTATAGATCCGTGGGGACATTTCTGGGGACTGATGGCTGCGGTTAGAATAAGCGCAGCCTGTGAATCTTGAGCTGGAGAAGATTTCCTCCTGTCTTCCCCATGCTGTTTTGGCTCTCACTGGACAGACCCTCAGGGACGCTGTCAAGCTTCAGTTCCCCTGGCTGGTTCTCATCTTTCTTTTAGTTAAATCAGCTGTGACACCTGGCAGAGCCATGCTTCCCCCAGGGGTCTAAGCAAACCCAGATGCTTTTGGCAGTTTCCAGGGACTCGGGGCCCCAGAGATCACCCGATGCACTTGAGGCCAGTCTGTTTGCTTTGCAGAGACACAGGATGAAGAATGTCAGGACTGAAAGGGACCCGGGAGGTTGTCTAGTCCAACCCCATCATGTAACATCACAAAAGAATCAAGGAAAATTAGGACATACCCATAGCTACAACTATTGGCACATAGCCTAGTGATGCTGTTTTGACCTTAAATTCAGTAATCATCATTTCAATGATTAAACTATTAAGGCTATCAGTAGAAGCTAGCACAGGGCTTCAAAAATGCACAGGCCTGTGCACTTTGCCACAGATTTGTAGTAAAGCAAAACTGTCCTACCAAAGGTCAGCTGAAGCGAAGAAATCAATCCATATCGTTAACCAAAAAGCAACTGAGGCAGGTGTCTCAGTCAATAGCGGTTCACTTAGCCAAAGTTTGAGGATGCACCAGGGAAAGCACAAGTCACCAGAGCATGTGTGTTTGACCTGTGCTTTTCCAAAGAGGGTTTTGGGGGCCAGCTGTGGTGACTCATGCTTGTAATTTTAGCACTTTGGGAGGCCAAGGTAGGAGGATCACTTGAGCCCAGGAGTTCAAGACCAGCATGGGAAACACAGCAAGACCCTGTCTCTACTAAAAACATAAAAATTAGCCAGGCATGGTAGTGCGTGCCTGTGGTCCCAGACACTTTGGAGGCTGAGGCTGCAGCGAGCTGTGATCATGCCACTGCACTCTATTCTGGGCAACAGAGTGATACTTTGTCTCAAAAACAAAAACAAAAACAAAAACAGAGGGTTTGGGGAACTTCTGTATTTGAAAGGGAAAGAACAAGCAGGAGGGGAAAAAAAGAAAGGGTAGGCAGCGAGCACTTACTGATTAACACTCAGTAAATCTACATCTTTCATGTGAAAAGTCAGTGATGCATTTGTCTGAGTGTAGACGGAAGGATGATTTGCGGTCTTGTCCTTGTCCTATTCCTGTGAAGATAAGTTAGTAACTGACATTGTCACGGTGAGATTCAACAGAACTCAGTTTTAGGGCTAGTTTATAGAGAAGGATATGTATCCGGAAAGAGCTAGGGACTCACGAGGAATCTCCTTGTGAGCAATTTGTGAGGAGGCCATCTGGGGAGATATGTGACCTTCTGTCATTGTGGGAGCCTGGCTTATGGATGAGGCGATGACACGGGGTTGTGAAATGACAACTCTCATTTGGGAACAAAAGGAAGGCGGTGTTGCGTGACTCAGTTCCCAAGATGACCTTTCCCTTTGGCATAAGGAGTATGGGGTCCGGAGATTCTATTTACTTTCACAAAACAGCATGCGCATTAAAAAATGAAGGAAGAACATTTTTACGTGGTATCAGATAGTAACTTGTTAGGTCCTTTTAAATTACTTACCTGCTCTAAGGAAAGGGTCCTCTTTCCATTTCCTTATTCTGAGGCTGGAGAGAAGGGTGGACTCCCCAGTTTTCAGGGAGATGGTTGTCATCGTGTCTGGAGACTAGGCTGGCTCCCTGGGTGTGGTCCAACTTTCTTTCTGACTGCCGTCCTCTCTGGGTCTCCCTGCAGACCCCTGTTTGGCCTCCTGCCTTTCTGCTTTCTCTGGCTTTCTCTGTCTGTCTTTCTCTCTGGGTCCATTCTCCAGGCCCCACAGATTTCTTCTGCTTCCTGAATACTCCCCTGACCATGTCACGTAACCCCAAGGTTCTGCTAGACAGTCAAAGCCGATTCCATCGGATAATTCGAGTTAAAGTGTGAAAGGAGAGTAGTAGCATAATTCATTCTCTCTCCATGAACATTTACATTTGAAAGCTTTCATCTCTTAACCTGAAAATGTGATTGGAACAGGCACTTCAAGAGTGTGGAAAATATGGCCAGGCATGGTGGCCCATGCCTGTAGTCCCAGCACTTTGGGAGGCCAAGGGGTGTGGATCACCTGAGGTCAGGAGTTTAAGACCAGCCTGACCAACATGGTGAAACCCCTTCTCTACTAAATGCAAAAAATTAGCCAGATGTGGTGGCATGTGCCTGTAGCCCCAGCTACTTGGGAGGCTGAGGCAGGAGAATCGCTTGAACCCAGGAGGTGGAGGTTGTGGTGAGCCAAGATTGTGCCACTGCACTCCAGCCTGGATGACAGAGCGAGATTCCATCTCAAAAAAAAAAAAAAAAGATTGTGGAAAATAGCTTTTCTTTCCCAAGCGATAAATTCCTGATTCTGAGGCTGGAGAGAAAGGTGGACTCCCCAGTTTTCAGGGAGATGGTGGTCATCGTGTGGTCCAACTTTCTTTCTGACTGCCGTCCTCTCTCAGAACGTGGTCCCTTAAAACACATCGTTGACACCATCTCTGCGCCATCCATGCGCAAGCCTGGGCCTGAGTTCCGGTCCTTTCTCCTGTTGTTCTGGAGGAAGATTTGACCTATGCGGATCCCAGGGATGTCTTTTATGAGTATCTATCTGAAACCGCTAATGAACATGGATCTTACCTTTTAAATGCAATTCTTTTCACAAACAAGTGGAACTTGATACGCCTCTGTTAATGATGAAACATTAACATGGTTGATGAAATTGGCAATAAATCTTTCCTATGGTTTGAAAACTGCTTATAACGTCTATTGGAAAGGTCCTGTGAGGCTTGGATTTTGTGTCATAAGAAGCAGTAATTGAAACACTCTGTGAGGGTTATTTCTTCAGCCCCTCCCGACTCCATGTTGCAAATATGTTTCTCTCTTGCCTGGGGTTTATGCTTCTGGAGAGATCTGTCCAAGGAAATTGACTTTAGATGCCACAGTTGTTAACTTTGCAATCAGCTACTGTTAATAGCTTTATGGGGTCAGGGGTTTGCTCTCTTCCTTTGAGAAGTTTATGGACAGTGGTGTCCACAGGCACTTAGGGACACCAAGAGAAAATGTAGAGGGCACTGCTTACTATCTTAAAGACACGACACTTTCTTTTCTTTTCTTTTCATTCGTTTCTTTTCGTTTGTTTCCTTCCTTTTCTTTTCTTTCTTTTATTTAGTTTCTTTCTTTCTAACAAGGTCTCGCTCTGTTGCCCAGGCTGGAATGCAGTGGCGTGATTTCAGCTCACTGCAACCTCCGCCTACCAGGTTCAAGTGATTCTCCTGCCTCAGCCTCCCAAGTAGCTGGGGTTACAGGTGCTCGCCACCACGCCCAGCTCATTTTTCTGTTTTTTTGGTAGAGATGGGGTTTCACCATGTTGGTGAGGTTGGTCTCAAACTCCTGACTTCAAGTGATCTGCCCACCTTGGCCTCCCAAAGTGCTGGGATTACAGGCGTGAGCCCCTGCACTTGGCCTGACAGACACTTGCGAGCCGGGGACACCATTCTGAGCTTTGGATTGGGGAGCCCACTGCTCCTGTCAATACCATAATCTAGTGCTATTGTTTGGTTTATAAAAGATAGATTTAAATTTACACTGACACACAAAACACCCAGAGTTCATAGTTTAGGGTTCACTCTTGGTGTTGTACATTCGATGGGTTTACACAAATGTGTAATGACAGGTACCCACACTGTAGTATCAGACAGAGTCACATCACTGCCCCAAGAATCCCCTGTGCTTTGCTGATTTATTCCTCTCCCCAAGTCTTACTGGATTTTCAACGAGAATTAAATGATTCTGCATATTGGACAGGACCTATTTAGAGGCCTGCACATCTGTTTTTATCCATTTGTGTCACGATTCTGTGTGTGAAAGTAAGTTCATGGATCAGATAAGTCAGTTCTCTAAGCTACCTTCCGTTGTGGCTGTGGATTCTTACCTTGATGATTCAGCTTTGTGTGATGGAGGTCTCTGCTGGAGAGCTCCTGGCCATCCAGCTCCTCAGCTCTCTGCCCACACCCCCAACACACACACCTTTCTCCATTGTACCAGATGCTCTTAGAAATTAGGGACCGTTTCATCTTCATCTTTGTAGCCTGGGTCCTAAAGCACAGTAGTAATTGCTCAGTAGATGCTCTGAGTGTGAGTGAATGAATGAATGAACGCTCAACCACCAGGCCCTAAAGTGCTTTTGTGTACTCAGCTACATGCTCATTTCCTGACCGCAGGTTGCCCTTCCTTGCTGCCCAAGCCCAGCTCTCTGTCCACCCATCTTAGGGGAAATAGGGCCAAGGCTGGGTCTCCAGAGACACACAGAGGTTGTGTCTCAGCCCCGCCTGGGCTAGTCATTCTGGGAAGAGCAAGCAAGGGTGTGAGCTGGTAGAGATGGCATCACTTCAATGTGTGGGACCCATCTGGAAAGACATGGGGCTTAGAGGCAAACAGCAGAAACCCCACCTCTGCAGGGATTTGCATCTCCTGCCTTTAAGAGAGTACAATGCAGTATAGAACAGTGTGTCTTGGAGCTAGGGTCTTGGCTGGGTTGTGTCCTGAATTTGCAGCCTGGCTCATTTCAACTCAGTGAAACCAGGGGAGATGAAATTTTACACCTGCAATTTGGGATTGGGATCACTCTGTCACCCTTGCTGACATGGTTCAAGGACAGTAGGAGTGAGATGCTTTGAGACCTTTCTGTGAAAGTTGCCGATTATTTGAACACTCTGTGCCTCTGTCTGTCAAACGCCAGGGCTACCTCTTCGTGTGACACAGGGTGCTTGGCAACAGAAAAATGACTGTTAGCCGGACTGGCCCACCTAATTCTCAGCAGGTGGGCCACTTTCTGTCCAGAGTCCCTGCTGCAGCCTTGGCCACCTGCACAAAGGAAGGCTTGCAAGTCCTGGAACCAGAGCAGGGGTGGTTCCACATTGATTTGCCCATCCTTCCTCTCACTGACAAACAGCCAGGGGTGAGGTGAGTTGGTGGATTTGTTTCCTCTAAAGAGGCTGCTGAAACTCGTCATGTTCTTACTCCTTTCTAAAGTGGAATGAATGGCCAGCAGGTGGAGTTAGGGCTGAGCAGAACTCTGGAAGGTTCCTGCCTGTTCAAAACTCCAAATGAATCTTGGTTTGTTTCCATGGGAGGGCAGTGGGGATGCCTGGGTGGAGGGAGGATCGAGCACCTTCCTTGCTAAGTGTTGTGAAATGGGCAGAGGCGTCGGAGCCCTACGCAGAGGACATTTGTTAGAGCAAGGAGCCGGGTGAGGGGCTTGCGAAGAGGTTGTAAAGGAGGATCTGAGCCCACAACACTGATTTAAACCTAGGATGGAATGAGCCAGAAAACCCCACCTAGTGACCAGAGCAGCGTGAGTTAGGCATGGACAGACTCCTGGCTTTGCCAGCTGTTTCGGCTCTGGAAGTTTCCTAACCTCAGTGTTTCCAGGTCTTCATGTATCACGTGACATATGAGGTGGGCATCACCATACCTACCTCAAAGGAATTAGGAATGTGTATGTGTAGAAAACACCAGACACTGTTAAGTCTCTAATGCATAGCGGGTTCTCAAAAAATATTAGTACCTTTCAATGATGAAACTGGAGGAATATATCACTGGGGAGACTGTGCTGCCATGAAATCCAAAGGCGATCCAAATCTGGTGATGAAACCTTTGTCTGAGGCTGGGATTGAAGAATTTGGCAGTGCATGTGCTCTAAGAAGACCCAAGGAAGAATGAATGATCTGGGGGTGTCATGTTGGCCAGGGAGGATACAGCCCAGCCTGGGTCTTCCTGGCTCTGGGCTCAGCCCCTGGCCCCATGGTGATTCAGAACTTGAACTCAATCAGTCCTGTGTCCCACACCTCCGCTTCCCAGCACCTCATATTCCACCCTACCCCACACATCCCCAGCCTTCAGAAGGCTGTCAGGAGGCTGCATTTAGGTGGATAGAATAGCCACATGTACGATTTCAAAACCCCATATAATTGAGATCGCTTAAATAACACTATCAACCCAAAGTCAGCCCCGTCTTCTGCTCATGGAGATAACAACTGTGAAAACAGCGTGAGAGCAAAACAGGACGGGGATAAGGTCGGCCCCTGCCGGCAGGATAGCGGAAACCTCCGGCCTGCACCGGGCTGCCCCGTGCCTGTGCTCTGTTGGTGATGACTTGGCCAGGTTCAGAAAGCGGCCCCTCCCAGATGGACACTCCAGACAGGAAGTTCGCACATCTGGCTCTGTCTTCTGCATGTGATGAGTTTTTCTCGCTGTACCCAGCAGGCCTTTCCTATCCAGAAAATTTCCTTACGTTGCCTAGGTTATTGCAGATTTTGGAATGCTGGGTCCATCACCCCATATTTCCCACCATGAAAGGGGCTATAGACTGTGACCTTTGACCTTTCTGGAACCTCTGGGCCTTTCTGGAACGCTACCTGGTTCTTGGGGTGCTTGTACTTCTCTTGCTGTTGGATCTTCACAACCATAGGTGCCATTCTCCCCATTTGATGGATGAGAATAGGGAAGTCAGTGACCCAGTCAAGGTCAGAGACTGTGATGAGAAAAAAATTCCAGGTCTCCTAATGCCTGCTCAAATGATTTTTTTTTTAAAAACCCACATCACACTACTTGTGTGGCAAGAAAATCCAGGGTCATGCAGGAGACTGTACGGATATAAAACCTGGGTCAGGTTTACCTGGAAGACCAAGTAAGGTTGTAGGGATATAAAACCTGGATCAGGTTTACCTGGAAGACCAAGTAAGGCTGTAGGGATATAAAACCTGGGTCAGGTTTACCTGGAAGACCAAGTAAGGCTGTGGGGATATAAAACCTGGGTCAGGTTTACCTGAAGCCCAAGTCCAGTAGAAGATGGGTAACAAGTGCAGTGAGTGAAAGGAAACTTACACCTTATCATGGACAGGGTTGTGCTGGGAACCTACCCAGTAATCACTGCGTGTGATGTTTTGGGGGAGACTTCCACATTGGAAGAACATGGTTGACTTCCCTTACATTTTCCTGAACAGACAGGCAAGGACCAGTGGCATTCGCCAAAGGAGCCCCTTCAGGAATTCAGGGATGAGGTCAGTCTGTTGCCTGACTCGACCCGTTTCCGTTGCTCAGACCTTCCCCCATTGCTTAGCCTCCTCCCCTTCCATTCAGCTGTGACTGAACTGAGGCTCGGCTGCTGTCCTTGGGCCCAGGACCTGGGACACGTGGCTGGGTGCAGTGCCTTGCACTGTGCTATAGTATTTCGTTCTTGCATCCTTTAGAGAAGGTCTCATTGCGACTCCTTTCCCCTGTAATCCATGCCAGGTTGGAAACTGAGGCAGGAGCCCAAGGACGTGCCTGGGGCTATGGCAGGGATGAGGGACAGGCAGTTGTCTCCAGGTGGCTTTGGAAGTTGAGGGTAAGGGGAAGAGGAAGCTGAAGACTGCTTGGTTGTAAATGTTGTAGTGAAAACAAATGAAGAAACTCACAAGAACCAGTGAGGTTGGAGAGCGGGGTTGAGTTTGAGGTCATGGGTGGCTGTGTGTTTGGTTGGATTATGTGTGGCATGAGGTGGTGGTTTGATAGTGAGTTACTGTCCTGCAGGCAGCAGCATGCAAGGTGGAGAGAAGTCCAGGCTCCCAGCACAGGAGGTGATGGTTGAAGCATTGGGGGAGGCAGGAGATAGCATTGGGGAGCACTGGGGGAGGCAGGAGATAGCAGAGGGTAAAGACAAAAACTTCAGGCTGGGCGCGGTGGCTCACGCCTGTAATCACAGCACTTCGGGAGGCTGAGGCGGGCAGATCACGAGGTCAGGAGTTCGAGACCAGCCTGGCCAACATAGTGAAACCCTGTCTCTACTAAAAATACAGAAAAATTAGCTGGGCCTGGTGGCGGGCACCTGTAATTCCAGCTACTTGGGAGGCTGAGGCAAGGAGAATCACTTGAACCTGGGAGGCGGAGGTTGCAGTGAGCTGAGATTGCATCACTGCACTCCAGCCTGGGCAACAGCACGAGACTCTGCCTCAAAAACAAACAAACAAAAAACTTTGGGGCTTGGGCACTGGTGGGAGCAGAAGAGGGAACACAGCCCAGCAGACAGCGAAGGCGCTGTCACAGCACGGGAGAGCAGAGGTTGTGGCATGGCGGGACCCAGGCACAGAGACTGCTGGGGACAACAGGGCAGCAGTGCTTGGAGCTGACATTCAGGATGCCAGGAGGACACTGGATCTGGCAAGGAGGCCATTTAGGACCTAGAGCATGGGTTTCTCCTTTTCCACGTCTCCAACTGCAGTAGGCTACAATGAGAAGCTATGCTCTGAGTAAGAGATCTAAGGTTCTCAAAGACCAACTTATGGCCAATCTGCAGGACCTGTTAAGGCAAGCAAGTGTCCTCATTCCTTTCAGAAAGGATAGAAGCCCCATGCATATTCTGCCCAGGCATTGGTTCAGCTGCCCATGATGGCCCCTTTCCTGCTCGCTCCAGCTACTCAGGGTTACACTCATGGTGTAAATGCAGCACGTGAGTCCCTGGGGACAGGGAGGGAGGCAGCACTCTGTGGACACTGGGCAGCTTGGGGTCTGATTCACATGAACAGTAAAAGGCTTTTCTTCCCTTCAAAATTCTGTAACTCTGTAGACCTTTATATTTAAGCCTGACATTTCATCTGTAAGTAGATAGATTCCAGATTTAAAAAATGAACGCTGAGAAGTAGAAGGGTTTAATGATAGGCTGGACTTTGTAAAGTGCTTTATAGTTGCTTAGTTATTCGTTTGCAGACTGACAATTTATTTATTTTATTTTATTTTTTTGAGACAGAGTCTTGCTCTGTTGCCCAGGCTGGAGTGCAGTGATGCGATCTCAGCTCACTGCAACCTCCACCTCCCAGGTTCAAGTGATTCTCCTGCCTCACTCAACCTCCTGAGTAGCTGGGATGACAGGCGTGTGCCACCATGCCCAGCTAATTTTTGTATTTTTGGTAAAGATGGGGTTTCACCATGTTGGCCAGGTTAGTCTTGAACTCCTGGCCTCAGGTGATTCCCCTCGCCTCGGCCTCCCAAAGTGGTGAGATTATAGGCGTGAGCCACCACACCCGACCCAGACTGACTTTTAATTTATTTAAGTAGAAATTGTATATGTTTATATTTACAGTATGTATATATTTACAGTATGATTTTTAATATATGTATATATTATAGAATGACTACATCAAGCTAATTAACATATATACTACCTCACAAAGTTATTTTTTTATGGTGAGAACCTTAAGATCTACTCTTTCAGCAATTTTCAAATATATACTACAGATGTACCTCAACTTACGATGGGGTCATATACCAATAAACCCACCAGAAGTTGAAAACACATTTACTACCCCAGGGAACCCATTGTAAAGTTGAACTATTGTATACTGAACCACCATAATAGTGTTATTAACTATAGTTGCCATGATATGCAGTAGATTTTGTAAACTCATTCCTTCGGTGTAACTGAAACTTTGCGTCTGTGACCAACATCTCCCCTAGCCCCTCATCCTTCAGCCTTTGTCAGGAAAAACTGTGATTCACCCCTTCCTGTAACTTTTAACATCTTGGAGACCACCATTGATGAAAAAACCCTAAAAACCTATATTTTAGAAAAAATACTGCCAAAATACATCAAGAAACTAATTTAACTTGAGATAAAGCATTGCAGGCTATCCTGTTTTAAATTAAAATGACTTCATTAAATAGGCATACATTGAGTCCCTTTCAAGTATTATATTTTATTTTTGTCTTATTCTCTGTTTCTATGAGTTCAACTTTTTTATATTCCACATATAACTGAGATCATGTGGTAGTTTGCTTTTCTGTGACTAATTTAGTTCACTTAACATAATTTCCTTCAGGTTCATCCATGTGGCCACAAATGACAGGATTTCCTCTTTTTTTTTTTAAAGACTGAATAGTATCCTACCATATATATTATATATAAAACCACTTTCTTTATCTATTCATTTGTCAATGAACACTTAGGTTGGCTTCTTTGACATACCATTATCATATCCTTTGGATATGTACCCAGTAGTGGGTTTACTACGGGGTACATAAGCTTCTAAATCTTATGTACTAAGTTACCTTGGGTAATTCTATTTTTAATTTGTGTGTGTGTGTTGTTTTATGTTTACCATAATTGAACATACTTTCCAATCTATTTTTAATTTTCTGAGGAAACTCTATACTGTTTTCTATAGTGGCTGTACTAATTTACATTCCTACCAACTATACAAAGGTTCTGTTTTCTCCACATCCTCATCCTCATTTATTGCTTGTCTTTTTTATAATAGCCATTCTGACAGGTATGAGGTGATGGTTCATTGTGGTTTTAATCTGCTTTTCCCTGATGATTCATAATGTTGAGCATTTTCTCATTTCCCTTTGGGCGATTTGTATGTCATCTTTAGATAAATGTCTATTCGGGTCCTTTGCCCATTTTTTAATTGACTTGTTTTCATGCATTGAGTAGTTTGAGTTCCCTACATGTTTTGGATATTAACTTCTTATCAGATGTATAGTTAGTCTTTTATAGGAGATTTTAATCTGTTTACACTCAAGGTAATTATTGATAGGTAAGGATATATTATTGCCATTTTGTTAATTGTTTTTTGGTTGTTCCTTTGTTCCTTTCTTCCTCTCTTGCTGTCTTTATAATTAGATGATTTTTCCTCATGGTTTGCTTTGATTCCTTACTTTCTATCTTTTGTGTATCTACCATAGATTTTTGCTTTGTGATTACCTTGAGGCTTACATAAAATATATTGTAATGGGCTATTTTAAGCTGTAAATAACTTAACCTTGATTGCATGATAATACTCTATATACCTTTAATCCCATTTTGTGTTTTTGATGTCACAGTTTACATCTTGTATATCCCTTAAAAAATTGTAGCTATTATTTTAAATAGTTTTGTCTTTTAACCTTCATACTAAAGATAAATGTTACTTACATACCACCATTATAATATTAGACTGTTCTGAATTTGACTACTTACTTTTACAAATGAGTTTTATACTCTTATATATTTTCCTGTTACCCATTAGCATCTTCTTTCAGCTTGAAGAACTCTCTTTAACCTTTCTTGTAAGACAGGTCTGTTGGTGATGAACTTACTAAACTTTTGTTTGTTTGGAAAAGCCTTTCTCTCCATTTCTAAAGTACAGCCTTGCTAGGTACAGTGTTCTTGGTTGACATGTTTTTTCCTGCAATACTTTGAATATATCATGCCACTCTTTCATGGCTTAGAAGGTTTCTACTGAGAAATCTGCCACTAGCCTTGTTGGAAGTCCTTTATATGTTGTTTTCCTGTTTTCTCTTGTTGCTTTTAGGATCCTCTGTGTGTATGTGTGTGCATATATGTGTATATATATGTATGTGTGTGTTTGTATATATATACACATATATATGGGATTTATATAGGTATATATATACACACACACATACATACATGTATATATACATATATGTACTTTCACCTAGGCTGGATACAGTGATACGATCTTGGCTCACTGCAACCTCTGCCTCCCAGGTTCAAGTGATTCTCCTACCTCAGTCTCTTAAGTAGCTGGGATTACAGGCATGCACCACCACACCCAGCTAATTTTTGTAATTTTAGTAGAGACAGGGTTTCACCATGTTGGTCAGGCTGGTCTCGAACTCCTGACCTTGTGATCCGCCTGCCTCAGCCTCCCAAAGTGCTGGGATTATAGGCATGAGCCACCACGCCCAGCCTGTCTTTATATTTGACAGTGTGATTATAATATGTCTTGGGATAGTCTTGTTTGGATTGAATATAATTGGAGAACTTTGACTTTCTTTTACATAGATATTGGTGTTTTTCCCTAGAATTGGCATGTTTTCTGCTATTGTTTAAGCTTGCCTACCCCTTTGCCCCTCTCTTCTTTTTCCTTAATTCCTGTAACTCAAATATTTTTGTTCTTTTGATGTTGTCCCATAAATCCTGAAGCTTTCTTCATCCCTTTTCACTTTTTTCCTTTCTTTGCTGGCCGCATATTTTCAAATAACCTGTCTTTCAGTTCACAGATTTTTTCTCCTTGATCAACTTTGCTGTTGACATTTTCTATTGAATTTTGTATTAATTGTATTTTTCAGCTCCAGAATTTGATTTTTAAAAAATGATCTTAATATCTATTACATTTCTAATTTTGATGATTTATTATTTTCCTGACTCATTGGGATATTTCTCTGTATTTTTTGAAGTTCATTGAATGTAAAATAATTATTTTGAATTCTTTGTCAGGCAGTTCACATATCTTGATTTCTTTTTTTTTTTTTTTTTTTTTGAGACGGAGTCTTGCTCTGTCGCCCAGGCTGGAGTGCAGTGGCCGGATCTCAGCTCACTGCAAGCTCCGCCTCCCGGGTTTACGCCATTCTCCTGCCTCAGCCTCCCGAGTAGCTGGGACTACAGGCGCCCACCATCTCACCCGGCTAGTTTTTTTTTTTTGTATTTTTTAGTAGAGACGGGGTTTCACCGTGTTAGCCAGGATGGTCTCGATCTCCTGACCTCGTGATCCGCCCGTCTCGGCCTCCCAAAGTGCTGGGATTACAGGCTTGAGCCACCGCGCCCGGCCCATATCTTGATTTCTTTGTGGTTAGTTACTGGGAGATTATACCACCACCCAAAGAATATGATATATTCTTTATTTCTTCGTTACTTTATGCTGATGTCTGTTCGTTTAGTGCAGAAGTCACCTTTTGGAGCTGCTATAGGCTCATTTCACAATAGGAAGACCTCTGCTATTTAGTGAATGGCATAAAAGTCAACACATAGCGTATGGAAGCAGCCTTTAAAAAGGCAAAACTTCTTTGTGGGAGAAGGTGGAGAAGGGGCATGGTTTCACAGCTGCCTTACCCTGGGTAAATCACTTAGCTTGTTCCACTCCTTAGAAAGCTGGAGGAAGCCCAGAAGATGAAGGGACTCCAGCAAAAGAGATCCGGAAGATGATACAGGCTGTTACCCTGGATAGTTCCTTTAAAATAGCTGGGTTTCCGTTTCCACACCCTGCCTTCCTCCCAGGTTTGTTGAGGAGACCCAAAGAGATAAGATACGGGAAAGTGCTTTGAACGTTGTCAGGTGTTAAACAAAGTAGGGTATGGTTAAACCTCTTTATTTTAGAACACGTTGGAATTTGAAGGAGCCCAATAAATACTGGTTTCCTCACTCACTTTCTGACTTAACTGAGTCAAAGGTTTCCTTTCTTAACTGATGAAGATAATACAATGTGGCTTGCATCTGTGGGCAAGAGGGATGATTCCCAACCTCAGGGTTAGATGGACTTAGGAGGCACAGGGCGCTTTGGAAAACCATAGCCCATGTCTGGAGGGTCTGATGCTCTAAAATTTTCTGCTTCAATAAGAAGCAGATGTGACCGGGAACTCCCTGTGGCCAGCTGGCTCCCAAGAGGCAAAGGGGAAAGCTAGGCATGCTTTGTTCCTGTTTGCAAATGCAGCAATCAGAATTCCTGCCTGTTCCCAGAGGGGTGTGAGGGTCTGGGGAGAAGCCAGGAGCACGCTTGTAATGCAAGACTCATTGTACAAAAACTAGCAGGCTGCGGAAAGGAGATTCCTTCTATAGATAGTAGTGTAAATGGACTCTGCTGAATTCAAAGCCCACAGTCCCTCAGTTTCTAGTTTCTCGACCTTACTCATATGGTAATATGAGTAAGGCTGGTAATTGAGTAAGGTCTAGAAACTAGAAACTGAGGCTGTGGGCTTTGACTTCAGCACAGCCTATTTACACTACTGCCAGGGGTTTATTGTCCACAGACGGTGACAGAGTGAGGCCCAGTCTTGGAAACATCTCGGGAAAGGCTTGCAAAGGGGAGCTAAGAAAATGCATAGGATGGAGGATTCACTCTGTGCTGGAGATACTTAATGATTTGTGGTCATCAAAAATGAACTCCTTATTCACTTTCCTAAGACTCAATGATTTATCATCCATTGTGAACTGTGTTCTGTTCTGAATCCTATTCTCTGCATACTTTGGTGCAGATGCTTTCTCCACATGTCATTTACAATGTGTGTATGTCATGAAGCCTTCTCTTTAGGGCTGAGCCAACTTGGCATTCTGTCTTGCATGATGTCTCCTTATAGATAGAAAATTCCAAACTGCTGGCATCCAGAAGTTAATGGCTCATGATTACATGAGAAAAGAAGTGTTAAAAATTAATAACAAGTTGTTTATACTTTGAAAGTCATGGCTCATCATTTGGTTTTTAAAGATGCACTATTATAGTCAAAAATTAGTGTGTAAGAAAAAAAGATATATTTGCCTTTCTATGTGTCTCGTGACACTGTGAGTGACATCTCTCTTACATTACACTTAAAATTTAACAGTCATCGGGAGTAGGACTCAGAAATTTATATTGAACTCTAGTTGGTGAACTGAACCATAACTTTAGTCATGGTGTGTATATGTGACTATGACAGTATATGTACATATAATTTATAAAATGTGTTTGGAAGTCCTTTGGGAGGGAGGAGGGAGGAGACTTTCCCTCTGACTTCCAAGGTTTAGTAACTGCGTCTATGAAATAAACTGACAACAGGCAGATTAACAGGAGAAAAGGTACACAAATTTATTAAGTGCACAGGCACATCATAGGAAAAAAAGGAATACCGCTTAAAACAGTGAGATTTAGAAGGTTTATGTACCCTCTTTTTGGGGAAAGCAGGGAGGGGGGGATGTAGGCAATTTAGGGGAAAGAAAATGATGTTGGGGAAAGATGAATAGACCCTTAGAACAAGTGATAGCTTGTGACAAACCTTGGGTGTGATGTCACCTCCAGTCTCCTCTCCTGTGATAAGAGTTAATTTTCCTTGGTTGATGAAACTCCCAGGGGTGGGGGTACTGATGACAACTGAGCTCCTTTTGGAGGTTCTGTCTTCAGGCAGATAAAGGGAATCCAAAGAAAGCCACTCTCTGCATGTGCTGTTTTTCAAGTTCCTCTAGCTCAAAGTAGTCTATATACCAAAGCAGCGTATTTTGGGGTGGTATGTCCTAAACTCCTATACACTCCTTTTAATTGTGTATAAACTTTAGTCCCTAATATCTGCATGTTCTTAATACATTTACCAGTGGTGTGACTGTAGGTGTCATTTGCCCTCTTCGTCTCTTTCTTCATCTGCAAAGTAGTCTCAATTATATTATTAAGGATGCCTTCTGCTACAAGTAAGAGAAAACTGGACTCAATGAATTTCAAACAGTGAGGAAATGTATTATCACATGACGCAAGAAAGCGGAGGTGATCGTAGCTCCAGGCATGGGATAATCAGGGATCTGGGACCCCCCTTGGTGATTCTCTTGGCTTGGCATTCCATCTTTGTGATACCATTGTTCTAAGGCTAGATTCCTTCATGGTTGCAAAAAGGCTGCAGCAGTTCCAGGCATCAACTCCAGACCCAACAAGATCTGAAAGAGGGAGAGATTATTTTGGTGTGGCTTTTATAAACAACAGAAAATGTCATTCTCTTTTTTTTTTTTTTCACTCTTGTTGTCCAGGCTGGAGTGCAATGGGCGATCTCAGCTCACTGCAACCTCCGCCTCCTGGGTTCAAGCGATTCTCCCACCTCAGTCTCCTGAGTAGCTTGGATTACAGGCATGCACCACCATGCCCGGCTAATTCTGTATTTTTAATAGAGACGGGGTTTCTCCATGTTGGTCAGGCTGGTCTCAAACTCCCGACCTCAAGTGATCCACTTGCCTCGCCCTCCCAAAGTGTTGGAATTACAGGCATGAGCCCCCACGCCTGGCCAGAAAATGTCACTCTCATGAGCCAACTTCTTCCTCTCCGCAATCAGCAAGGTTTTTCTCACATGTCATTGGCCAAAGTTGTATCACTGACTTGTACCTTGTAGGCCTGCTTAATTAGCTTAGACCAATAATGACTCACCAATAATGACTGGGACATCCCGCCCTGGAGTAATAGCCACGTGAAAGATGGTGCAACTTTAAGAAAACTGGAGTTCAGGCCAGGCTTGGTGGCTCACGCCTGTAATCCCAGCACTTTGGGAGGCTGAGCTGGGTGGATCACTTTCAGATCAGAAGTTCGAGACCAGCCAGGACGACATGGTGAAACCCCATCTCTACTAAAAACACAAAAAATTCGCTGGGCATGGGTGGTGCATGCCTGTAGTCCCAGTTACGTGGGAGGCTGAGGCAGAGGATCACTTGAACCCGGGAGGCGGAGGTTGCAGTGAGCCGAGATCATGCCATTGCACTCCAGCCTGGGTGACAGAGTGAGGCCCTGTCTCCAAAAAAAAAAAAAAAAAAAAAAAACCCAGAAAACAAAACTGGAGTTCAATAGGAAGGAAGGCAGGATTTAGGCACCCTACATACCAACCCCTATAGGATTATTGTGAGGAATAGATGATAGAACATATGATTTCATGAGTTAGTGTATATGAAACTCTTTAGAAAGTGCTTAAGACATGGGAATTGCTATGTATGTATTTGCTGTTGTTACTGGGATTAACATGTGGATTTGATAAGTCTCAGTGCCATACCAATGAAAAAGATCACTATAATGACACTGTTTAATTAGAGATAGAGGAAGAGCGATGGATCTTAAAGGTCAACAAGGTAAGAGGTCTCAGAAGCAAAGAGGAGATGGAGTGAGCAGTTGGCCTATGCTTGGTCATAGTCTGTATTTTGAGAAGAGGTAAAGCAGCCTTCTAAATAAAGAAAAAATGCAATTGCCTAATGTATTAATGAAACCCAGTCTCAATTGCCTCCTCTTTCCCACAGCTATTTTCTTTCGCTAGTTGAAAGTGGTGTTTAACTGCAGACGTATTTTTAAAACAGCCAAGGTCTCTTAACCAAATAAAAAGCATAGATCCCATTACTTTTGATGAGGGAAGAATGGAGGTGGAAAATAGTGTATATAAGTATGTAAATTTAAATCTTTTTATGAAAACACACACATAAAGCTTGGAAGAAACCATATAAAAGCTCTATCAACCCTAGCCAAAAAGAAGGAAAAGAAGAAAATTGGCTTCCTAAGCTTCTAGCTATAACTAAAAATAACCTTCCTGGTCTATGTTTGATGCATTACTGGGGAAAAACTTTACTCTTGTGTATTCTGAATCAGTTTTGAGTGTTTTTCACACTTAAAAATCCCTATAATATTTGATGTCATTTTATACCATTTAGGACTTAGCTTTTTGCTCTGACCCCTTGATGTGTCATTTTAAATGTAACAGTGTCAGTTGTAAGCAGTTCAAAATGTAAAAGCCCATTTTATTTTATTTTTTTAAATTTTTGCTTTTTGAGACAGAGTCTCACTCTGTCGCCAGGCTGGAGTGCAGTGGTGCGATCTTGGCTTACTGCAACCTCCAGCTTCAAGCGATTCTCCTGCCTCAGCCTCCTGAGTAGCTGGAACCATAGGCGTCTGCTACCACGCCCGGCTGATTTTTGTATATTTAGTAGAGACGAGGTTTCACCATGTTGGCCAACGTGGTCTCGATCTCTTGACCTCGTGATCCGCCTGCCTCGGCCTCCCAAAGTGCTAGGATTACAGGCATGAGCCACTGTGCCTGGCCAAAAGTCCAATTTAAAATGGAGTTTTATTCTTGCAGCCTTGAGGAGACTTGGGAGGTTTACTGATCGTTACGTATTTTTCTTGAATGCAAAGCAAATTCCTTTCAGGGAGGGCGTCTATGTGACAGGAGAATTTGTCATATCAAATCCTTCAATTTCAGAGAAGCCGAAGAAGGCCTGGAGGAATTTGGGAGCTCTTACACTGCATGAAGATAGCAGCTTCTGTTTTCAGGCTTCTTGGCCTTTTATCAAATTTATTTTCAATCTTCTCAGACAGCAACGTTCCATTATTTACAATCAATCAGTCTCATAAAATGAGATGTTTGCCCATCTGTCTGGCTTGGCACTTAGCATATACGGGTCCAAGTAATCCTTTATTCCTTATCAGAGGTTTACATTTCCTCCTACACATACCCTTCAGAAACAGGTCAGAGAGGGTATTTCTCCATATTTATGGAATATTTTAAGTTCAGCCTGCAGCTGGCTACTTGGAAACCTCATGAGGGGTTGATCAGCAGGAACCAAGGGCTGAAATGGAAATTGTGCTGATTTCATCTAATTACTTGGGGGTGAGAAACCCTCTCTGTTCCCACCATGAAATGCACTTAAGCTCCATTAACTTCCTCATGCAAAGCCTTCCTTTGAAAGTCAATTGAAGGGACTGTACCAGCTGTGCTGATTTGCTTCAAGCTTAAGAGAAAAAACTTCCACAGGGAGCTAGGTGGCTTCATGCAGTGGTCCCAGAGCCTCCAGGAAAAATTGTTTATGCCAAAATCCTTTGCAAAGGCTCACAATGACCCTGTCTATAAATAGATTTGCGACATAGACTGTGGCTAGGACAACTTAAGACCAATGGAAGCTTTCTCCCTCCACCCCAAATGCTATTTGGATCTAATTATTATTTGGCTTTAAGGGAGATGTGGGTCTTCAGCAATGAGTTGACCCACCTGCCTTTTTCTTTCCTGTCACATTCTTGGCAACAGTGGATTTAGTAGGTAGCGGCCACTTGGCAGGCTCTTGGGACACTAGATTTTCACAATAACGCTGTGATGTGCATATTGTTCTGATTCTCATCTCACAGATGAGGAAACAGACTTGGTGGGCTGAAGCCACTTGCTCAAGCCACTGAATTTGGCAGAGTCTGGGCTGGGACTTAGGTCTGTGGAATTCCCAGCCCGTGCTCAGGCAGCACCGCACAGAGATGTTCCTGGAAGGTGGTGCTCCCTGACGACACCTCGGAGGCCATCCAAGTTGCAAAGGGAAAGGCGTATGTCTTGGTCTCTTCCCTGTTGTTGCCACTGGTCTTCTACCTCTTGCCCACTTTATTTCCCACTGAGAGACCCTATTCTAGGAATCCCAACCCAGACTGCAGAGAGGAGGAAAGCCTCAGGGTCACCACAACATCCCTACGTTGGTGCAGAATGCTTTATATTCTACGGGACACTTCCCCGGGTGTTACCCTGCTTGGTTCGGTCGGGATAATGCCCATTCTGGGTGTCAGGGCAGAATCCCCAGCACGTGACCTGGCAGGCGGCGCTCAGGCAGCCGAGCGATTCTGAATCTGTGTTGACTTGTCCCAACCTTTGGCTCTAAGGGAGGGTCCCGCAGCCTTGAGCTCTCTGGCCATCTTCCACATTTCTCGCCTCTCCCGACTGCACCCTGCCCCACCTCATGTTTTGTTTCTGCGTAATTTGTCACTGTGGTGGGAAAGCTTCTAGAGCCCAGTACAAAAGTACTGGAGGCACATCCAGCAATCGTGGGCTTCGGTCTGTTTACCCAACACTGCTCAGTGCTGGAATGTCACCTTATAAATCTCCCTGCCTGGCAGCTGCTTTCTGTGGCCAACAGGCAGATAAGCCTTGAACCCAGGGTTGGGGAATTTCCATCTTCAGGGGCACCAGGGCTCAGACCGCCTCTCTCCCGCCTCCGTCTGTCCCTGTCCTGGCTTCTCTCCCAAACACACATGACACACTCAAAGACGATGGAATAATGACTCCAGACTTTTGTAAAGCCACAGGATAAAAACACAAAGGATACTCAAAAGTCTGTCTATGCTTTTCATTGCTTTTGCTTTCAAGGACAGTACAGTTATGCTGAGAAAACCTTTTTTTTTTTTTTTTTTTTTTTTTTTGGTGAAATGGAGTCTCACTCTGTGGCCCAGAATGGAGTGCAGTGGCGCGATCTTGGCTCACTGCAACCTCTGTCTCCCAGGTTCAAGCGATTCTCCTGCCTTGGCCTCCCAAGTAGCTGGGATTACAGGCACACGGCACCATGCCTGGCTAATTTTTGTATTTTTAGTAGAGACGGGGTTTCACCATGTTGGCCAGGCTGGTCTTGAATTCTTGACCTCAAATTATCCGCCTGCTTCAGCCTCCCAAAGTGCTGGGATTACAGGTGTGAGCCACCGTGCCTGGCCAGGAAACCCTTTACAAAGGAGAGAAAATTATTTTCCTTGGGCTTCACTTGTGAGTGTTCTGGGTGCCATGGGACGCAATGGTAAGTGCTGGGCTGGGAATAGGCCTCTGGCTTTGACCAGCCGTGAGATCCAGGCTGCACTACTTACCTTCTCTGGGCCTCTGATTGTTTGGCTGTACACCAAAGAGTTTGGAGGGAATGGTTTGTAAGGCCCCTTCCAGCTCTGACGGTCCTGGCAGAGGAGATGCTGTGTCTGGAACTATGGTTTCGCACACTGCTCCTTAGCTCACCCTGACCCCTGACTACACAAATAGAGGAGCATTTGGATAATTAGTATTTGTTGGGTATCTATTAGCCAGGCACTGTGCTGAGGAATCATGAAGTATATTTCTAGACTTTTTAACTCGTAGGTTGGGCACAGTGCCTCATGCCTGTAATCTTAGCACTTTGGGGGGCCGAGGCAGGTGGATCACCTGAGGCCAGGAGTTCAGGACCAGCCTGGCCAACATGTTGAAATCTCATCTCTACTAAAAATACAAAAATTAGCTGGGTATGGTGGCGGGCCCCTATAATCCCAGCTACTTGGGAGGCTGAGGCAGGAGAATCACTTGAACCCAGGAGGCAGAGGTTGCAGTGAGCTGAGATTGCACCACTACACTCCAGCCTGGGGGACAGAGTGAGGCGCCATCTCCAGAAAACAAAAACAAAAACAAAACACTGTAGCTTGTGAAATGATGAAGATGGGTGAGTTGGGAGTGGAGGCCATCGCTGGTCTGCAGTGGACTGGGGCAGTGGTAGGAATCTGCTGACGTGGGCCCAGTATTTAATCCTTCATTCCCCCTATGTGGCGACACCTGCTATTTTTGTCAGCTTCTGGCTTTTGGCAATGGAGGACCTTGACTGTTCTTTGGTTACCCATTCCCACTAGGTTGATCACATCCCCAGGACCTAGGACTGGCCAATTAGAACTGCTCCTCTCCCCTGGCCACGGTGAGTGGTCAAGGAACAGGTGGGGACTTAAGCCAGGCAGTGAGACCTTTGCTGGAACTATAGGGAAAGAGGCGTGCTGTTCCTATGGGGGTTGGCAGGCTGGAGGGGTGCAGGATGAACCTGCCGAGGATGAGGCTGATGTCAGCCGGGGGAAGCAGAGAGGAGAGGAGAGGGGCTTCAGTGGCCACATGGTCTCTCCTGCCCCCCAGCTCTGGCAGAATTGGGCCTGATCCTGCCAGCTATGTAGAACAATAGATCTCTTTTTATCTATGGAAGTTTTGAGCTGAGTTTCTGACCGTACAATTGAGTCAAGACCAGTCCTGCTCCTCAGGCACTACTGCCGTTTGCCACATCGTCTGGGCTGCTCTTGACCCTATGGAGTGAATCAGGGAGGATGCGTTTGGCTTCGAGATGGTACCCAAAGCAGCTTAAGCAGGAGGGGGGTTTATCATCTCCTGTAACAGGAGGCCCAGGTGGCACGGGTCTGGGATTAGTCATTTGGTATCATCAGTGGCTCAGGTTGTGCGGTTTTTGGCACCTGCAGCTGCTGGCTTGGCTTTTAGGTCTGTGCCCTCATGGTGTGAGGTTTAAGTTCTAGAAATTGCCACCTCACGGCCGGGCACGGTGGCTCAAGCCTGTAATCCCAGCACTTTGGGAGGCCGAGACAGGCGGATCACGAGGTCAGGTGATCGAGACCACCTGGCTAACATGGCGAAACCCTGTCTCTACTAAAAAATACAAAAACACTAGCCAGGTGAGGTGGCGGGCGCCTGTAGTCCCAGCTGCTTGGGAGGCCGAGGCAGGAGAATGGCGTAAACCCGGGAGACGGAGCTTGCAGTGAGCTGAGATCCGGCCACTGTACTCCAGCCTGGGCAACAGAGCGAGACTCCGTCAAAAAAAGAAATTGCCACCTCACTCAACTGCTTTATCCCAGATGGAAGTTTCTCCCTAAACTTCTTCGTGGTCTTGGGTTGTTGGGTTTCTTTTTTGTTTGTTTACTTTTATATTTTGCTTCTTGCTAATTTATAGCTTCTTGCGTTGCTATAAAGAAATACCTGAGACTGGGTAATTTATAAAGAAAAGAGGTTTAGGCCAGGCACGGTTGTTCAAGCCCATAATCCCAGCACTTTGGGAGGCTGAGGTAGGTGGATCACCTGAGGTCAGGAGTTGGAGATGAGCCTGGCCAACATGGTGAAACCTTGTCTCTACTAAAAATACAAAAATTAGCCAGACGTGGTGGTGTGTGTCTGTAGTTCCAGCTACTTGGGAGGCTGAGGCAGGAAAATCACTTGAACCCAGGAGGCAGAGGTTACAGTGAGCCAAGATGACGCCACTGCACTCCAGCCTGGGCAACAGAGCGAGGCTCCTTCTCAAAAAAAATTAACAAAAAAGAAAATAAAAAGAGGTTTAATTGGCTCACAGTTCAACAAACTATTCAGTAAGTATGGTGCTGGCATCTGCTTGGCTTCTGGGGAGGTCTCAGGAAGCTTACAATCATGGCAGAAGGTAAAGGGGTGCAGGCTCATCATATGGCCAGAGCAGGAACGAGGGAGGTAGGAGGGAGGTGCCACACACTTAAAACAATCAGATCTCGAGAGAACTCTCTCACTATCATGAGGATGGCACCAAGGGGATGGTGCTAAACCATTTGTGAAAAATCCACCCCCATGATCCTGTCACCTCCCATCCAGTCTCACCTCCAAAACCGGGGATTACAGTTGCACATGAGATTTGAGCAGGAACACAGATCCAAATTATATCATCAGCTTTCTTTGTTTTGTTTTGTTTTAAATCAGAAAAAATTCTAGCAGCCTTTAGCAGACTTTTCTGTTTCTGTTACAGAAAAACAAAACAGACATGAGTTACGGTTGGTAAAGACAGATTTTGTTCAGTATTACTGCAGTACAGGAGAGGCTTCAGTATAGAGCTAAGCTCAGCCCCGACCCCTGTAGAGGTGACTGGGTGTCTTAAAAGGAGGAAGTGGGGGAACCTGCAGGGACCTGAGTTAGGAAGTGGAAATTTACAAAGTTACACAAAGTGGCCAGGGGGGTTGGTCAGTGTGCTTAGGCCATCTGGGTCTGCTAACTGACCCTGCGGAGGTTAGGCTCCCACCCTTGCGTGGAGACTCAGAGACAGAGCCCTTGCTCTTTCTGATGATTAATTTCAAAGGAAGTTTTCACGTCTTTGAAAAAGACACTCCTAAATTGTAAAAGGTACATATACATCTCAAAATATATGTATTCTCTGTATACATATACAGAGAAAGGATTTATAGTTAGCTTTGTTTCAAAAAATGCTCTGTGAAAAGGGAGGTCAGGCGCCTGTTGGGTTGTTGGCTAGAACAAATGGTAAATTCTGTTGGCAGCCTCGAGTTTTTTCAGACTGGAACTTAAGGGAGGCTGGATCATTCCAAGGACACGACCTGAGGCTGCAAGGAGAGTGTGTTCAAGTCTGTCTGTGTGAGTTTGTGGGGGGCGGGGTGGAGGCATCCTTTGTGCTAAAAGTTGTAGCTGTTCTAAGCCAAGGCTGAGACCTAGCTAAGAAGAGGGCTCAGGGGAGCTTGACTAAAGTTTGGTCTAGAAGAGAGTCTGTGATTCTCTTGGCCAGATTACATTACCTGCCTGGGATAAACCTAGCCAACAGAAGCTCCAGGCAAAAGAAATGCAATTTCCCTAATTATCATATAGTCTAGACTCATTAAGCTTCATCCCCTGGAGATGGGGAAGGCCTCTCTTGGCACAATAGCATGAGAAGGGTGAACAAAATCGAGGTTCCATGGGTAGGAGGAAGGGGGCAGGGAGCAGCCATTAGGTCTACGGCTGGGTCTCTGTGTGCTGACATGACACTGCAGCCATGACGGCGAGAGGACTCTGACCTTGGTCCCCACCATTTTCCTGCTCCATAGGAATGCTAGGTAGAGGAAGATGGTTCTGAAGAGTGTAATTAGCCTAGTTCCCTCAGGGACAGTCCAGCCTACTTTGAAAGGCATAGAACGATGGGATAAGAAACTGCATTTCTTCTTGTGCTGGGGCAGAGTTGATGGTTTGGCAAGACTGCAACCCAGTGGTCACAAGTCACTGAAACAAGAATGAAGTGGGTGGGTGCAGTGGCTCATGCCTGTAATCCCAGCATTTTGGGAGGCCGAGGTGGGAGGACCACCTGAGCCCAGGAGTTCAAGACCAGCCTGGGCAACATAACAAGAGCTTATCTATTAAAAATAAAATAAAATAAAATAAAAATTAGCTGGGGCTGGGCATTGTGGCTCACATCTGTAATCCCAGCACTTTGGGAGGCTGAGGTGGGCAGGTAATTTGAGGTCAGGTGTTTGAGACCAGCCTGGCCAACACAGTGAAACCCTGTCTCTACTAAAAATATAAAAATTAGCCAGGCAGGTGACGCACACTTGTAATCCCAGTTACTTCGGGGGCTGAGGTTGCAGTGAGCCGAGATCGCACCACTGCCCTCCAGCTTGGGTGACAGAGTGAGACTCTGTCTCAAAATAAATAAATAAATAAAAAATCAACAACAACAACAAAACACAAACAAACATTAGCTGGGCATGGTGGCACACACCTGTAGTACCAGCCACTTGGGAGGTCGAGGTGGGAGGATCACTTGAGCACAGGAGGTTGAGGCTGCAGTGAGCTGTGATTTTGCCACTGCCCTCCAGCCTGAGTGACTCAGCAAGACCCTGTCTCTGAAAGAAAAAAAAAATATGATGAAGTTACTGATCCTGGGCTTGGCTACAAACTAGATGATCCCTGGGGCTCAGTTGGAATTTGCCTCCCTCTCCTCTATCCCAACACCCTGCCCTGTAATAACGGTGGGCAGGCCTGGAAATGAATTTGTCTAAGAAAGGTTGTATTTTCACACAGGAACGAGACTCTAAAGTGTTGGAGTAGGATCAGGAGTGAAATCCTAATTGGAGAGTGAGTACAGTTTTCTTAAGCAAAAGACTACAGGTTGCCCAACTTAGATATGTCCTTGAAAAGTTAATTACACTATGTTTCATTTGCCTCAGGGGAGCTCGCTATTTTAAGGGATCTTTACTTCTTTAAGGAAAGGGAAGTAAACAATTTTGTGTGATTCATAACTTCATTGGGTATACCAGGGAATCGAAATGCCAGACACATCTGAACAATAAGGTGGTTCTAAGCATTTTAAAAATAAATGATTATTCATCACAAAAAACTTGAACAGTTTGCTCTTGTGGGTGGTGTGTGATGATTGTGTGAAGTGCTAGGCTGTGAATGACAACTGGTAATGTCTAGGTGGGAGAGTCCACATTCTAAAAATGGAGAGGCAGATGGTGATGGGTATTTGCAAGGCTATTATGGCAGTCCTATGGGTTTCACAACTATCGTGACTGTCTGAGTCCCTTATGTTTTCATGGAGAAGTCATTTTGAATGATTGGATTATAACTGGGCTTATTTTATATAATATGTATTATATCCCATTTGCCATAGTTTGGTTTGTCCTCTCCAAATCACAGGTTGAAATTTGATCCCCAGTGTTGGAGGTGCAACCTAATGGGAGGTGTTTGGGTCATGGGGGTGGATCCCTTGTGAATGGCTTGGTGCCATCTTCGTGGGAATGAATGAGTTCTCACTCTATCAGTTCTTATGAAAGCTGGTTATTAAAAAGAGCCTGCTGCCTCCCTTCTCTCTTGCTTCCTCTCTCACCATGTGATGCCAGCTCCCCTTCACTTTCCACCATGAGTGGAAGCTTCCTGAAGCCCTACGAGAAGTAGATGCTGGTGCCATGCTTCTTGTACAGCCTGCAGAATTGTGAGCCAAATAAACCTCTTTTCTTTATAAATCACCCAGCCTCAGATGTTCCTTTATAGTAACACAAATGGACAAAGACACAATTTGATAATCCACATCATGGAAAGAAAATTCAGGATCATTCAAAGTCAAAACTATCTGGAGTGAATGTCTTTTATGAACACTGTGTTGGGATTCAATATATCCAAACCAGTAATTTGGGCTAGGTCAGACAATGGGCATTCTGGGTAAACTACTAGAGTATTTATTTTCTGAGCAACCTGTAGACACTGCATAGCAGGCTAGGTCAGACAATGGGCATTCTGGGTAAACTACTAGAGTATTTATTT
Source organism: Chlorocebus sabaeus (assembly GCF_047675955.1). Taxonomy (NCBI): domain Eukaryota; kingdom Metazoa; phylum Chordata; class Mammalia; order Primates; family Cercopithecidae; genus Chlorocebus; species Chlorocebus sabaeus. Next base: position 13,122,224 of record NC_132912.1, on the reverse strand, counting down.
TCTGAGTGACCTGTAGACATTGCATAGCATAACTTCTCCACACTAGAACAGAGGCCAGCAAACTAGAGCCTGTGGTTACATCTGATCAGCTAGTTAAATCTGGCCTGGTACCTGTTTTTGTGTGTCCTCTGGGTTAAGTGTGCTTTTAAAAATTTTTTAATAGTTAAAATGAATATTTTGTGCATTAAAATGTATGAAATTCAAATTGGTGGCTTCAAATAAGGTGGTGTTGGATCACAGCCATGCTCAGTTGTTTAGCAATTGTCCTTGTCTGTGGCTGCCTTTTTGCTACAGAGTCATGGTTGAGTAGTTGCAACAGAGATGGGATGGCCCACAAAGCTGAAATATTTATTATCTGGCCTTTACTGAAAAAGTTTGCCAGTGCCTGTTCTAGATGCTTCCAAAGACTTATGTTGTTCTGTCTTCTCCCTACACAGAAGGTTTTTTTCTCTTACAATCAAGGCTTTTGAGCATTCTCTGGGGCTGAGTGCCTCGAGGCACCCTGTGGCTCTTCCGAAGTCACAGGTCCTCAGGGTACAGCTGAGCAAGCTGTCCTCCCAGCTGGTGGCCCCCTAGCAAGGCAGCAGTAAGACTCAGAGCAGAGTTTTCTCTGCCCATGTTTAAACAGTGTGTGCCTGAGCAGTAGACTAATAACTTCTCCGTGGCATGCATGTACAAACACAACCACGGATCTTCTGTTTTCCTTTTGCCTCTAATCATACTTGTATTCTGTGTATGTTTTAATTTAGTTTAATTTCCTCAGTATATCCCTACAGATGTAGTATTGGAGATATAAAGAGATGAGCTAATGGAGGGGGAGGGGGTCTAATAGGATTTGGCTGTGTCCCTACTGAAATCTCATCTTGAATTCCCAGGTGTTGTGGGAGGGACCTGGTGGGAAGTGATTGAATCACAGGGGCAGGTCTTTCCTGTGCTGTTCTCATGATAGTGAATAAGTCTCATGAGATCTGATGGTTTTAAAAATGGGAGTTTCCCTGCACAAGCGCTCTTTGCCTGCTGCCATCCTTGTAAGACATGACTTGCTCCTCTCTTGCCTTCTGCCATAATTGTGAGGCCTCCCCAGCTGTGTGGAACTGTAAGTCCATTAAATGGGTTTTTTTCTTTTTCTGTATACATTACCCAGTCTCAGGTATGTCTTTATCAGCAGTGTGAAAACAGACTAATACAGGGTCCAACAGGACTGAGTGGATTACCCCTCCCTTCTTTCCTTCCTTTGATATTTTTTGAATACAATCAACTGTAGCCCTCAAGGAGCTCAAAGTCTGAAGGAGGGTAGAGAGTAAAACATCTAACCAGATGAATTGCAAGAGGATGATAGAAATAAAACCATGGATGTGCACGTGGTACAGTGGTAATCTGGATGAGAACTTCATTTACTCAGCAGAGGTCGAGGTTAAGGGCATCTCGTGAGGGAAGGCTTGGAGGTCACACCTGGCCTGAGGCTTAAAGGAGGATGGTGATAAATTGCTGGGCTCCCAAAATGACTGGACTCTCAGGCAGAGAACACTGAATGTGCAGTGTCACCAAGTCATAAAATAGCCACATGCACCTGGAGAATTCAGATTCGTTCACTAATGCCAAAGGATGAAGTTCAAAATGGGGCAAGGAGGAGGAAGGTGCCACTGGAAAGTAAGAGGGGAACTTGGCTATGAAGACACCTCATGGGCTAGTCTGGGAGTTATTCTAGATGATGGGATGCCATCAAAACATTTCAAGCTGGAGAGAAATATATTCTGGGTTCTATTTGTAACAAGTTCTCTCAGTCTACCTGAGTATATTCATTTGCACCTCATTGAAACATGATTTCTTTGTTGGGTTCAATACAGGGTCCATGATTGTAAAATATTATTTTTGAGTTTAGGGATTGTCCTAATTCATTCTATCATCAACTTATGATGATTCATTGAGCTAATATTTATTGAGGGCCTACTTTGTACCGGGAACTATCCTAAGAACTAAGGGTGGAGCAGTGAACAAACAAAACCTTCTCCCTGCTGAGCTCGCATTCTGTCTGGTGCCTGCTAGATAATATGTCTGTGGTCTGGGGAGAACCACAGAACCTGTTTCTTGGTCTCACCTGATTTGGGCACAATTGGTTTGGCTATGTTCTCTAGGTGGCCACAAGAAGTCATTTCTATTCTGCACCTTCATTTCCTTATCTGTCCAAAAGGTATACTCGTGGCCATCTTTGATGAAGATGGTTCAGAAGATGGCTTCTGGTTCAGAAGGTTGAACCACACATGGTACAGATAGGGACTGAGTTTCTTGGAAGGTGAATGCACAAGAGACACAAAAAGAGGAGTTCTCACAAGAACACCAGCTATCCCTCTCCACTGTATATGAAATCAGTGACTTCCCGACGCTCTGGACTGTAGCACATGCAAAGAACTTTTTTTTTTTTTTTTTTAGATGAAGTCTCATTCTGTCGCCCAGGCTGGAGTATTGTGGTGCGATCTCGGCTCACTGCAATCCCTGCCTCCTGGGTTCAAGTGATTCTCCTGCCTCACCCTCCTGAGTAACTGGGACTACAGGCGTATGTCACCACATCCAGCTAATTTTTTGTATGTAAGTTAGAGACAGGGTTTCACCGTATTAGCCAGGATGGTCTCTATCTCCTGATCTCCATCTCCTGATCTCGTGATCTGCCTGCCTCAGCCTCCCAAAGTGCTGGGATTACAGGCGTGAGCCACAGAGTGTCACAAAATTGCATAAATGATGCCTGATACTTCCTATCCACCCTGCCTTATTTACAAAAGCTGGTAGAGACCTCCTGGATGGATTTCACAGCCCACTGCTACTGGATCATGCTCTCTAGATCAGGAGCCATTGCATTAGGTCAAACATTCCTTAAATGGGTTTTAAACTTTTTTTTTGAGACAGTTTCACTTTGTCACCCAGGCTGGAGTGCAGTGGTGCAATCACAGCTCTCTCTAGCCTTGGGTTACCACTTCAGCCTCCCGAATAGCTGGGACTACAGGTACACACCACCACGCCTGGCTAATTGAAAAAAAATTATTTTTGTAGAGATGAGAGTCTCTCTATGTTGCCCAAGTGCTCCTTCCAAAGTGCTTGAATGACATGAGCCACTGTGCCTGGCCTAACCTTCTTTTTATTTCTCACAGTGCTCACTGAATACTTGCTGATTGAACTTGCTGATTGATTGCCTCAGCTCCTGCTTGGCCTTTTCTAACCGAAGCTACTGTGCACAGAGTGAGCCAGAGATAGCTCAACCTTGGTGTTATCAAGGAAGATTGGTCAGACATACCCTACTGCAGACTCAGCCCCCTTCAAGGTGACCCAGGCTGATCTGTCATGATTACTCCAGTTGGGCATTAAATGGAGTCAGGTGTGGTGGGGGAGCAGCCACCCTCCAAGTCCCCCATACCTTCCTCACAGTCTGTCAGTGCTGAGTATGTGATCGTGTCACGACCCCTTTCCCTAGAGAACCCCACAGGTCTGAGCTTGTGTGGTATGTGGGTGCTTCTAAGGGTTTCTCACATGGGCGAGGAGGCAGCAACTTTAGAAATGTTTGCCTTTGCCCTCTCTGTTCTAATGGTATACAGGAAATTAAGTCAAAGTCCAGGATAAGGATAAAAAAATAACCAAGTGCAAGGTTTTTGGGGTCACCAACCCCAACATATGAAAGCATTTCGTGTTGTTTCAGTAGAGAACAATTTGCCTCGTTTTGCTCTTTGCATCTGAACTGATCTCAGTCTCACTGACTAGAATCTGATGGGGCGGTGGATGAATTCTTTTCTTCAGATTCTTGCTTTTTTATCCCAGCAGGTTGGTGCCTGTATTTTCAATTGAAACAAACCCCTGGGAAGAGCATCCTGGTGACCATTTAGGTTGAATCTCTTTCTCTTAAAACTGCTTTCCGGAGGGTGCTTTGGAGAGTTTTCTGTTAGCTTGAACTCTTATACCTGAGGCCTTATTGGTCTTATGTAGTTCTTCATGCATTCAATAATTATTAAGTTCCAACCGGCAGAGGAAGGCCTTGGGTTAGTCAGGGCACAGATAACAGCTTCTATAGGAGATGGGACAAGAAAAGGACCCAAGTGGTCTGGATCGGGCAAGGAAAGCTTTTAGAAGGAGATGGGGCTGGCCCCTATGTCTCAGAGAAAGTATCAGAAAAGAGAACAGTAGATGTAGGAAAGGGAAGGGGAGGTTGGGGCATGGCCAGAGTGAAGGCATGGAGAAGAGACAGCAGAGGCGGCGATGAGGGGCTTGGATGTGACAGGTGGCCCCAACTAGGAGAGAACACAGGTGTGTGTACCCAAAGTAGCACACAGATATGGATACCACATAGCTCCTAATCTGTTCTCCCTGCTGCTTTGAGGTGTGTATCTCTGGGTCCACCAAATATACGTTAGATGAGATGACTTCAGCCTAATTTCACCACCTAATTTCTTGACAGTCTCTGCACCCATTACCATTTGCTTCCTTAGAAGTCATGATTGCACTTTGCTCTGGGCAGACAACCCAGATATACTGGTATTAAGACTGGAATAGTCTTTTGCTTCAGGATCTGATAGGATCTCCTGAAAAGAGCCAGGCCAGGCTATTACTTACTTTGATGTAGGCAAGTGAGGCTGTGATTATAAATTGTTTCTCGGTAAGCAAGCAAGGCGGTCATATATCTTGTTGGGGAAAGTAGTGTGTATTCTTTAGGATTCAGTTCAGCTTCAGTATTGGAAAACCCAAATAATACTGGCTCAGGTAGATGTTTATTTCTCTCGTGTGAAGTCCAGGCTGGAACGGAACTCCACAGTGTCAGATCGCTCCATCTGGTTGCTCCACTGAGCATAGCCTCCGTGGCTAAGTTCAATTCCTGGTCCAAGATGGCAGCTCCAGCCATCATATCTGCATGCCAGCAAGCAGGAAGGAAAACAGAGTAAGAGAAGGACATGCCTTTTCCCTTTATGAAGCACTTCACTGAAGCTGTGCACACCACTTCTGCTTATATCCCGTAGCCAAAACTTACCCATGTGGCCACACCTGGTTCAAGGCAGGCTGGGATATGTGGCCTTTATTCCGGGCAGCCATGTGCCCAGTTATAGAGTTCCCTTAGCAGCTGTTTACTAATGAGGAAACAAGGGGAACACTGGCAGTGGTGTCTGGCTCTTCTGCTATTTAGCTAACCAGCAGTCTTTGCTCTCAGGAGCCCCCCAAATTTTGATGTTGCAGTTCCTTCATGGCCCAGTTACTGAGGATATTATGTAGGCATCCCTATAATGTCATGAGATAAAAGAATTGCCTTAAAAATGAGGACTTAAATTTTGACCCCTTTTGGTCTTCAGTTGGTCACCAAATTTAGTGCTTTTAGTAATTTAAGGTGTTGGACCGGGGTCTAAAGAAGGGCAAACTCTATTTGACAGTGACTCTCACATTAGAGTTGAAGAAAGAGATCAATTTTCTCAACTCTAGGAAAAGTCCCAAAGGTAGAGAAAACATATGGGGTTCTGGAGCTAAAGGTTGCTCCTCCCCTGTGTGTGTGTGCATTGTCTGCCTGCATTTAGCCACATCAAATTCTTTACCATGACATCACACATGCCTGAGAGAAAGGCCCTGGTCTCCTCCATATTCTAAGAGTCAGTTTAGTATATGGGCTGTTATTAGTCTGTTCTCATGCTGCTAAGAAAGACATACCTAAGACTGGGTCATTTATTAAGGAAAGAGGTTTAATGGACTCACAGTTCCACATGGCTGGGGAGGCCTCACAATTACGGTGGAAGACGAAGGAAGAACAAAGGCACGTCTTTATGTGGCAGCAGGCAAGAGAGCGTGTGCAGGGGAACTGCCCTTTATAAAACCATCAGATCTCGTGGGACTTACTATAACGAGAACAGCATGGAAAAAACCTGACCCCATGATTCAATTACCTCCCACAACACATGGGGATTATTACAATTCAAGGTGAGATTTGGGTGGGGACACAGAGTCGAACTGTATCACGGACCAAGAGCTGGGCTCTGGAGTCAGGCTGCATGTGTTCACAGATTGGATCTTCCAATTTCACTTAACAGGTGAGACATCTTGGGCCTGTCTTCTGAGCCTGTTTCCCCCATCTATGAGCTGGGGGACGATGCTAATAAGAGCAGGCACAGCACAGGATTGTCAGGAAGCTGTGCTTAGCACAATGCCTGACCCCTTGGTAAGGACTGTAAAGGAAGAAAATTCGTTAACTCATCTCTTTATACAAGAGGTACTTAATTATCAACGTATGAGTTACTGCTAAGCCCAACTCTTAGCAATGTATTCTACTCAGTCAGATGCTGAGTATCTCCTGTTTGTCCAGCTCCTGTTGCCTGGCACAAAATAATTAGAAGATCTAGATTCCTGTCTAGAGGGAGTATATAATCTACTTGAAAATATAAAACACCATGGGTAAGATAGGGTGGCCTGTAGCTGAGGTGATAAAGTCGATATCAGTGCCTCATGTATGTTTAACACCCAACACTCTGGCACATGGTGGAAGCTCATGAAATATTTGTTGTAGAGAAGTGAACAGGCCAGGTGTGGTGACCCACGCCTGTAATCTTAGCACTTTGGGAGGCCAAGGCAGGCAGATCACTGGAGGTCAGGAGTTCAAGACCAGCCTGGCCAACATGGTGAAACCATGTCTCTACTGAAAATACAAAAATTAGCCAGGCATGGTGGCAGGCACCTGTAATCTCAGCTACTTGGGAGGCTGAGGCAGGAGAATCACTTGAACCTGGGAGGCAGAGGTTGCAGTGAGCCGAGATCATGCCGCCACACTCCAGCCTAGGCTACCAAGCGAGACCCTGTCTCAAAAAGTGAGCAAAAGATGAGAATGGGAATGTTACATTCCTTTGAAGCTACATCAGGCACTCCAGAAAAACTAAGGAGACAGAGCTGTGGGTGGCAGAATTTTTGGCTGACCGAAAATAAACTGTGGAGATAGAAAAAAAACAAAAAACCAGCAATAAGACAGCTTTTCTGTTTCTGTTTGGTTTTCTATTTCTTCTTGGCTTCCATCCTCCCTCATGCTAGTGGCGGAGGGGGCTGAATGTAGTGATAGGATCTTTAGGAAAGTATCATTTTGAGGTAGTACAGGATGAGATGATACAAATTGATCCATCCCCAAATAAGGTAATAATTCCCAAATAGGGGGGAAATGCATGTTGATTAAAGGAGGGAAAAGGCAGAAGACAGAATGAAGAAAGAACACCTTTTTCTGCTACAATAGCAAATGGAGTTTTTGAGTCTTGGGGCATGGTGAAATATAATACCTGTGAAAAACTATAGAGAAATTAAATTTAACAGAATGTGAGCAAAGAACAATTCATGAATCGGGCACCACCCAGAAACAGAAGAGGTTCAGAGAGCTCTGCTTAGTAGTGTGAACCACGAGCTGCTATAGGCTGAACAGGAAGCAAAGTAGAGAAATGACCTGATTAGCCACAGTTGGGTATTTGTCTTATTGGGCATGATTGGATCAGTTGGCTGGCTGTGATTTGCTGAGACCTGGCTATTTGTTACCAAAAAAAAAAAAAAAAAAACTCCTAAGTTAGTTTTCAGTTTGTTTACATACTAAGTTAAGGTACAGTTTGTTATGTAGAAACTCACAGTACAGAGACAGCCTCAAGTGAATGGCCTCTGCTAGTTGAACAATTTCACCCTTTTGGTCAGCCTCTCGAGACTGACATTGATGCTACCTTAGACACTGATGCTATTCCCTGTCACTATCATAGTGGACTTGTTTGGTTTCAGTATGGAATTCACAAGCCATGACATCAAGTGAGTTGAATGACTTGTTATGTTCCCTTTGTGGTTTTGCTGCTATAAATGGAGTGAGGCCATTTAGGGCAGAATGGGTGGCTGCATTTAAGACTCTTGAGAGAATACAGTGCCCTGGAGATACTACTATGATGACTTATCAGGAGGATAGTACTAACAGACTGAAATATGCTCCTTAACCAACGTACCCATGAACCAAACCAATTAGAACCAACCAAACCAAAGAATTAGCCAGAGGAATCTACTTGTTTAAACCAAGTTGCCTGTTATCTAAGTGCAGCAGAAGGCGACAGCTATCACACACACACTGCCCCCCATTCAGCCAACAGAGAGTGAAAGGCAATCTTGTTATCTTAAATAACTTGAACATAGTTATAGAACAACTTTAGTTCTTTTTTACTAGAAAGGATTCCATTTTCTTAATTGAAGGGCAAAGACAACATGAAGCACAGGAGATTATCTTGATAAAACAGTCTATTTCCTAGACCAATTACTTAAAAGATAAAGAAAAACCTTTTGCCCTATCTTATTAAGAACAGACCAGAACTCCAAGAAAACCTTGCTGTTTTAACACAGACGACCACATTCTAGTTTTGTATCAGTGTACTTTTGATATTCATGTTAGAATTTAAAAGCAACTTAATTCCTTTCAAATATTAGCAAATATTAGGAACTTGATCACACATATAATTCCTTTCCCATGATTCTACTTTTACAAATGTCCTACAGTTTTCTTATATCCATTCAGGGGTTTTTTTCCCCTATACTTTTTTCTCACTGTGGAACAATGTCAAAAATTACTCTTTACAATGTGCCTTTAACAAAACACATTCTCATACCTCATAGATTCTTAAAAAAAAAAAATGCATCTTACCCTTCTTTGTATGCTTGCATATACAGTTGTTTCCCTTATTATTTCTGGTAATTTTAGTTATATACTAATTAGAATTCTTACCCTAAGTCACATTAATTTCCAGTGAAAGGAAGCAAGCAGTTGTGAACCCTGTTACACCAGCTGTCTGTAGATTGACAAATTTGTGAATCATAATTTCTAGAAGCATGTGCTTCCTCATAATTTTTTTCATTGTGACACAGAACATGTTTACTAACAGATTCAGCTATCTTTAGTCTCTCACAAAAAGCTGTAGGGGAGGAAAACTTGTATCTCTATCCTTATTAGAATTTTTGGCTAGGCCTGAGAATGAAATAGTCATTTGTACACATTTTCCTCAGCCTCAGCGTCCATCCTTGGTAAGAATATTAAAACCTTCTAGTATAAGGAAGACCCCTTTCACGTGGGAATATTTTTCCTACATCTATTTAATTCATTGTTTTTAACAATTATACTTGGATTGCTCATGAAAAGGAGACATTAAATATGTCACCTTTATTTTTCTTGCTAACAAATTTTGTACTACAGAGGTAATATGAGCTTATTTTACTAGTAAACATAGGTAGGAAAAGTTATATATCTGTATTATATTTCTAAACCAGAAAGTATCTGAGACAGATTTCAATCCATTTAGAGGTTTATTTTGCCAAAGTTAAGAACCATGGCCCATGATATGGCCCCAGGAAGTCCTGAGAACATGTGCCCAAAGTGGGTGGTTTACAGTTTGGTTTATACATTTTAGGAGACAGACATTGCAGGCAAAGACATAAATCAATACATGAAATGAATACATTGATTTGGCCCAGGGAGGCAGGACATTTCAAAGCAGGGGCTTCCAGGTCAGAGGTAGATTCAAAAATTTCCTGATTGGCAGTTGGTTGAAAGAGTTAAACTCTGCCTGAAGAATTGAATTCAGCGTTAAAAAAATGCTTGTGTTTAGAGAAGGGGGTTGTGGAAGCCAAGGTTCTTATGTAGGTGAAGCCTCCAGGTAGCAGGCGTTGGAGAGAATAGATGGTGAATGTCTTCTTGGACCCTAAAGGTATCAGACTCTAGTAAGGGAAGGAGATTCTCTATAGAACACAAGTTTCCCCCGTAAGAGAGCTTTGTAGGGCCATTTTGGAATATGTAAATATATTTTGGAATAAATAAATAAATTTTGGAATAAATAAATATATTTTGGGGTAAAATAATTTCCTCCAGGGCCTGTTACCTGTCATGTGGTACTATACTGGAGTCACTTTGTAGCAGTAAGATAACAAAGAATCTGCTTTGTTGGTCTTTTCTGGTCTGTGGCGAAATGCACAGGGTTTTATAGACAAGCTTGGGGAGGTGGTGTCTGATTTACACAGGGCCCAGAAGATTGGTTGGACCAGGTGTGCCATTTACATAGTACACAAAGAGGCTGGCCATCCCATGCTAATCTGTTATTATGCAGATGGGGTCTCTACCTGGCCAGTGCCATGTTGCCTGCTTCATTACTGTACATGTGGTTGACAGAGAAAACAAAAGGGAATCTAGGGCATCCATGTTGAACATGCCTCACCCGCAGGTAGCCTCTTGCTATTGGCACAGCTGCTGGCATTTACCCGTGCAAGCTTCCAGCTTGCTTTTCTATGTCTGCAGCTTCATTTTTCAGGCTGTTCTTTGTTAGAAAATAAGCGATTTGGGGGCTGCTTTTTATTAAAAAGGAAACTTTGCCGAGGACTCTTACCCTCACCAACTGCCTCAATTTCTTTTTAGCTCCTGTATCAGTACCAGATACAAAACCCACAAAATTTACTACTTTACAGAAGAGCTGAATTCTAATTATGTTTCTGGCAGATGGAAGAAGTGAAGATTACTTGCTCTGGTAGCAAAGCTTTTTACTAATATTTGTGGAAAAGACAAGAATTTTCATTTGCCCAAATGTCTTTCTTCTAATGAGTCATCTCCTTTAAATTTCCATTTCAAAGGGCTAGCTACAAGGTTCTAGAGAAAACAAGATAGAAAATGGACATCTCAAAGGCATAGAGCATAAACTTCTGACTTAATTAATAACTGTCATTTACCTAAACAAAGAAAGAAGGGTATAGGTAAAGGCCCATTTAAGAAGATGGTCAGGAAAACCACCTTCAACAAAAGTAAGGCTTTTGAAGTAGATGATTCAGTGCCATCTCCATTCTTTAGTTACTTAGTCCTCCTCCTATTCCTGGTGCAGAGAGGAAGGCACCCGTACAAATGGAGATCTCCTTCCTTAATAGATGGAATTTTCTATTACAAAGGGGTCTGAAAATAACCAGCTAGAAATAATCCTTATGCCAAAGAGGCATATTTTGGAGACTAACTTGGCTAGATCAGTGGTTTCCCAACCCAGTTTGTTTTTATACTAAGTTATGTAGGAACTCAACCTCAGACTCATGGGCTCCTGTAATTTAGTATGTCTTAGCTTCCCTTCAGCGTCTGGTGCAGTCATCTTAATCTTTTCTAGGTCACAGACTCCTTGGAGAGTCTGCTGATGAATGCAGACTCCCAGATAAATGCACTAATATACATGCAACATTTGTATTCAGTGCCAAGATGTGCACATAGCCCTCCAAAGCCCACATGTTACCAGAAAGGGGTCCTGATCCAGACCCCAAAAGAGGGTTCTTAGATCTTCTGCAAGAAAGAATTCAAGGCAAGGCCGTGGAATAAAGTGAAAGAAAGTAAAGCAATAAAAGAATGGCTACTTCATTGGCAGAGCAGCCCTAGGGACAGCTGGTTGCCCATTTTTATGGTTACTTCTTGATAATATGCTAAACAAGGGGTGGATTACTTATGCCTCCCCTTTTTAGACTATATATGGTAACTTCCTGATGTGGCCTTGGCATTTGTAAACTGTCATGGCGCTGGTGGGAGTGTAGCAGTGAGGACCACCAGAGGTCACTCACATTGCCATGTTGGTATTGGCCGGCTCCTTTACCACAAAAGTCTTTATGACATGTATTTTGGGCTGACCTATCTCATCCTGTGACTCAGAATGCTTGAACTGTCTGGGAATGCAACCCAGTAGGTCTCAGCCTTATTTTTACCCAGCCTCTACACAAAATGGAGTCACTCTGGTTCATACACGTCTGACACACCCACAGAATAGCACAAGTTCAAAGATCAGCAATTCCTACTCAGGGATCTAAATTCAGTGCCTCCCTTTCCTGTCCCTGGACAGTGCTGGGTAAACCTTGTCAAGTCCACAGATCCCCTTCGCAGCATCTTGTCAGGCTCTTCCCTGTTGATCAGTTTTCTCCTGCAGAACTTGGAACACTGAGGGTTAGGCTATAGGCTCTTTCTCACTTAATTCTGCCTCATTTAAATTTATATGCAGAAGGCAAGGGAGAGGGGTAAATTGCCCACCTCTTATGTACAATTGACTTATTACTTAGCTGCTTCTGTACCACCAGTATAGGAACTAAATATGATTATTCTGGAAGGTAAGGCTCTACAAGGTTGTGATTGGACAGTCATGAAACTAATTAGTGGCTAAGATTCAAACTTGGGTATCTGTCCCCAGATCCTGTGTTATTTCTACTATACTTCAGACCTCCCTGATTTTATTCCTTTGACTAGGGAACCACCCTAACCCTTAAAGTGACTTCTACAGACATCTAAGCTCATCCATTACTAATATAACTCTCAAGAGGCCATGGACTTTGAGGTTCTTGCTGATCTTTTCATTGTATTCTCTTGTGCACCAGTAATATACACTTGAAATGCAGCCACCATGCCCACATTTCACTTCCCAACTATAAAATCACATTCCCAGGAGAAACAGTAAACTGGGGTTTGGTTCAGGAAAAAAAAAAAAAAAACAACAACACACAATTATTTCCATGATTCTTTCTCCAGATGCCTTATTTTTCTTTTTGGGTTGTTGCTTCTGTAACTGAAATAGTCCGATATATTTTAAGCTGTTTTCTTTTCTATGTAAAAACATCCACCAATGGGGTTCTGCACTTTTTCAGGAAAAAAAACAGTATGTTTTTTAGACATTTAGGTCAGATATGTTAACACAGAAGTTGAATTAGAATGGGTTAAGGTCCTAGAATGGGCATTTAATCCTATTCCCACACCTAACAATCTTGAAATTCAGAACATTCTTAGAATTAGCTAAGTGAAGTAGCAAAATGGTTGAAATTTTTATTAAATCATTGGCTGTAAGCAGAGGGTTTTGCTGCTGCTGTTGTTGTTGTTACTCTTACTCTTAAACTGATTGACCAGGCCTTGATTTCATCACCCTTTTAGGTAATTACTATGATTTGATCAGAATCTGTCATGTCAGGCAATAATTTTTCTACATAATCCCCATGTGAGGTTGGCCTTCCCAGGATATCTCATCTCAACAGAATTGATCCACTCTTACCATTTGTTAAATACTACTAACAATTTTTTTTTTTTTTTTTTTGAGACAGCATCTAGCTTTGTCACCCAGACCGGAGTGCAGTGGCACGATCATCCCGCCTTAGCCTCCCAAGTAGCTGGGACTACAGGTGCATGCCACTATGCCTAATTTTTGTATTTCCAGTAGAGACGGGGTTGCACCATGTTGCCCAGAATGGTCTCAAACTCTGGAGATCTGTCTGCCTTGTCTTTCCAAAGTGCTGGGATTACAGGCGCGAGCCACTGCACCCAGCCTCTACTAACATTTATTATAAAATATAAAGATTTCTTCTCATGCAGCTTAAACGCTTCAGGTTGGATGGATTGGACAGAAGTCGGAACACAGAGTAGGTATTTACCTTACTCAGAAGGACACCTTGTCCACTGGCCTGGAAACACTAGAGGATAGAGATACATTTTTTATAAAGTAGGAAGCAAGGTCATTGATAAGGGTGAATACAGAAGTAATAGGAAAGCGTTAAAGGCTGAAAGTCACTGTTGTAAGGACTGGGAAAGAGAGCTGACCTGAGGCACATAAAGGCTGGGCAGAATTGAGGTTGGAGATGCTGAATTTGTAGTGGATGCAGCCAGCCTCTCAGAGATGTTAGAGCTGGGGTTGGCATATTTATTGGGTGTGTTTATTTAAAAGATAAGAAGGCAAGGGGATTGAGGCTATGGACCAGAATGCAGGTGAAATTATGGATTCTTAATTCATTCACCCATGATACAAATATCTATTGAGCAGGCACTATATAGGAGACAGTGTGGCTGGATAGGGAAGGAGGCCCAAGACAGGAGTAAACAGGTACTTTTGGAGAGAAAAAGAGAGGGTGAGAGGAGTTCGAGGAAGTAAAGGCATGAGCAATCAGGAAGGATAGTAATGGAAGCCTGTGTGCCAAGCACTAGTCTGTATTTTGCACATTAACTCAATTAACTCTCTGTGATAGGACTACTTTTATTCACATCTTATAAGCATGGAATGATTGAGTAACTTGTCTAAGGTCTCTTAGCAGGTACATGGCAAAGCTGGGATTCAAACCCAGGCATCAGAGCCAAAGTTTTTCATGCTATACTGCAGTGCCTCTAGAAGGTTGTGGTCCAAAGAGCATGCAGAAGTTTAAAGGTGGAATAGTTCCAGCTGATGACATAGCAGTGGGGATAGCCACAGGAGAAAGCTAAAGCCAAGTGTGGCAGCCAGTGCCGGATGCATTCTCCATGTGGTTACCCATGTGGTTACTGATGTCATTGCTATAATGACAAGAGGACTGGGGGCTAAAAGTATTGAACATGTGGGCTGGTGATCAGAAAGCCAGCAGTGACCAAACGAAGAGGTGTAGATGGTGATACAATTAGATGGCTTGATTTCAAAACTGAAGTGTTCCTCTCTGTGGATGGAAGTTTGTTTGGAACACTGCTCAGGGAGGAAAATGCTAACCCCTCCTTCCAACCCTAAAGGCTGAGGGCCAAGGAAGCTGTGTCTTTGGGAAGGAGCCAGGTTTCAATGAAGCAGGCAGATGGAGAGAATTCCATGTGGGTTGAAGATGTTTGGGGGACTTCTTTTCTATACTGCAGAGTTCCAGGGATTTCAGAGGGAGGGGAATTTGGAGGATGCTGGGTTGAAGGCATAAGAATGAACACAGAAAACTGGACAAGGACCAAGGATGGAAGACCAAAGGGACCAACATCTTGGGTGATGACTGAGACACAGGGAGACTGCCTCCGAGTTTCCATGCGGTGCCAAATAGTGGCTTAATGATGGCAGACATTGGAAAAGTACTCTTGTAAAGGGACCGTGGTGGCCTTCCATCTGAGCCAGGACAATGAACATGTTTTCCACAAGACATCAGCTTTCTCTTAGCCAGGCCAACAAGCTATGAATGAGCTTATTCTGAGTCACACACACTGTCCCTATGCAACTAAACTTTTCTGTGCCATAGAACTCTTTGATAGTCTGAGGAAGCTTATGGGCTCTTTTTCAGAATATTTTTCAATCCCAGCACTTTGGGAGACTGAGATGGGAAGATGGATTGAGCCCAGGAGGTTGAGGCTGCAATAAGCTATGATCACGCCCCTACGCTCC
This sequence comes from Chlorocebus sabaeus, assembly GCF_047675955.1. Taxonomy (NCBI): domain Eukaryota; kingdom Metazoa; phylum Chordata; class Mammalia; order Primates; family Cercopithecidae; genus Chlorocebus; species Chlorocebus sabaeus. Next base: position 13,107,078 of record NC_132912.1, on the reverse strand, counting down.
AGCTTGGGTAATAGAGTGAGACCCTGTCTCACCAAAAAAAAAAAAAAAAAACCACACTATATTGAGATAGAATGTGACGTGATGATATCTGATGTCTTCTGGTGACAACATCTCAGGTACTGCTAGTACTTTGGTGGTTTGATAGCCACACGCATACTAAAAGGAAATGCTCTAAGTTGGAGATGAGTGAAAATAGAGACCACCAGTTTCCAGTGCAGCCTGTAAGGGGCTTAGGAGTCACAACTTTGTCCTAACAATAAATAGGCTGAGCAAGCTGAGAAATCAGCTCCTCTTAGATCAATCAAGCGGGAGGATACAGGGTCGTAACTTCCCTGAGCAGAAACGCCTGTGGGAACCAGTATCAGGGTAGGAAAGGCAGAACTGTGGGAGGCTCTGCAGGTAAAAAAAAAAAAAAAAAACCAAAAAATGTCCAAGCCATTGGCCAGCCCCCAGACTTAGGCTTTTGTGAGTTTTACCTCCAGAAGCTCTACCAGGTCCTACAAGTGCATGTCACATACAGGTCCCCTTGTGCTGCCAGGAGGAGGGAAACAGAACCATTTTGACATATGTCCTAGCTTTCTGAGTTTTATTTCTTTAGTTCATTGAGACAGGGTCTCACTAGGTCACCCAGGCTGGAGTGCAGTAGTTATTCACAGGTGCAATCACAGCTCACTGTGGCCTCAAACTCCTGGACTCATGCCATCCTACCTCAGCCTCCTGAGTAGCTGGGACTACAGGTATGTGCCACCATATCTGGCTAATAGTTAAAAAATTTTTTTTTGTACAGATAAGGGCCTCAGTATATTGCCCAGGTTCGTCTCAAACTCTGCCTAAAGAGATTCTCCCACCTTGGCACCTCCCAAAGCACTGGGATTACAGTCATGAGCCTCTGTGCGCCTGGTCTTAGAAGACCTTAGGAGAAACTGTTTAACCAGAATCTAACCTGCTGGAGTTAAATGCCAAAAACCTATACCTAGGCATATCATGTTCAAACTTCAGAAAATCAAAGATAAAATCTTGTAAGTGGCCAGGCACAGTGGCTCAACACCCTGTAATCCCAGCACTTTGGGAGGCTGAAGTGGGAGGATCACCCAAGCCCAGGGAGGTCGAGGCTGCAGTGAGCCACGATCACACCCACTGCACTCCAGCCTGGGCAACAGAGCGAGATCCTGTCTCAAAAAGAAAAAAAAATTCTTTCAAGAAAACAGCTTACATATAGAGACAAAAATATAAGAAGTGTATCCAACTTCTCAGATACCATGCAAGCAAAAAGAGAGGAGAGGAAAATATTTAAAGTGCTGAGAGAAAAAAACAACCCTGCAGTTCTGTACGCTGTGAAATTATCCTTCACAAATGAAGGAGAAATAAACAAAAACTGAGGTTACCATTGGCCCGTAAACCTGCTTTGCAAGAAATGTTTGAAGTTGTTCAGAGAGGGGAAAATTATACAGGTCAGAAACTTGGATCTGCATACAAAAATGGGCATCTGAGAATGAGTAACTCAAGACAAGTTTGTTCAAAAGAATAGTGACAATATAGATGCTTATGAAATGAATCACAGCAATGATACAAGGGACAGCAGGGGAATTAGGAATATCTTATTATAAGGTACTTGTACTACCTGTGAAGCAGTATAGTGTTATTTGAAAGTGTACTTGGATTGGTTGTATGTGTATACTGCAAACTCTAGGACAACCAATAAAAAAGAGTTGACGTATAATTGATATGCTAAGAAATAGAGAATGAAATCATATAAAATGCTCAATGAAATTAAAACCACAGAAAGAAGTAAAAAATAGGAACAGAGAACAAGGGTAATGAATAGAAAACAGTAACCGATATGAAATACTAATCCAACTATACCAATAGTCACTTTGAAATCTTAGTCATCTACCTGTACCAATTAAAGGACAGATTGCCATAATGGATCAAAAAACAAGGCCAGGCATAGTGGCTCATGCCTATAGTCCCAGTTACTTGGGAGACTGAGACAGGGGAATCGCTTGGACCCAGGAGACGGAGGTTGCAGTGAGCTGAAATTGGGTCACTGCAGTCCAGCCTGGGTGACAGAGCAAAACTCTGTCTCAAACAAGACCCAAATATATGTTGTCTATAAAAAGCTCACTTTAAATATAAAGACACAGGCCAGGCATGGTGGCTCACACTTATAATCCCAACACTTCGGGAGGCTGATGTGGGAGGATTGCTTGAGACCAGCAAGGGCCACATAGCAAGACCCTGTCTCTTAAAGAAAAAAGCCAGGTGTGGGGGTACACATCTGTAGTCCCAGCTACTTAGGACTGCTTGAGCCTAGGCGTTTGTTACATAATGGTACAGAGCCATGACCACCAATGCACTCCAGTGTGGGTAACATAATAAAATGAGACTGGGCATGGCGGCTGATGCCTGTAATCCCAACACTTTGGGAGGCCGAGGTGGGAAGATTGAACCTAGGGGTTTGACACCAGCCTGGGCAACAGAGCAAGGCCCTGTCTCAAATAGATAAAGGGATGCACAAAACTATACCATGTCAATACTAATCAAAAGAAAGCAGGAGTAGCTATATTACTTTTAGATAGAGCGGACTTCAGAGCAAGAAAAGGTATCAGATATAAAGAGCAGCATTACGTAATAATGCGGTTACTACTCCAGGAAGGCATAATGATTCTTAATGTTATGTGCCTATCAACAGATCATCAAAATACGAGGCAAAAACTGATAGAACTGCAAGGAAAAATAGATGCATTTACTATCATAGTTGGAGACATCAAAACCCCTCTATCAGTAATTCACAGATCCAGTAGGCAGAAAATCAGTAAGACATACTTGAACCCAAAAGCACCATCAGTCAATTGGATATAATTGCCACCTACATACTCCTTCACCCACCAACAGCAGGCTACATCTTCTTCTCAAGCTCACATGTAGCATTTACCAAGATAGATCACATTCTGGGTCATAAAACATATCAACAAATCAAAAAGAATAGAGATCATGTAATATCTGCTCTCAGATGACAATGGAATTAAACTAGAAATCAATAACAGATATATCTGAAAAGTCCCAAATACTTGGAGACTGTACAAGGCATTTCTAAATAATACATAGGTCAAGGAAGAAATGATGAAAAATTTCAAAACATTTTCAGTTAAAGGAAAATGAAGATATAACTTATGAATTTGTGGGATGTAGTGAAAATAAAACTTAACAGAAAAGGTATAGCATGAAATGCATATATTAGGAAAGAAGAAAGATCTAATATCAGTGGCCTGAACTTCCACTTTTGGAAACTATAACAAAAAGAGCCAATTAAATTCAAACTAAGCAAAAGAAAAGCAATAATAAAAATTAGAGCAGAAATCAATGAAACTGAAAACAGAAAATAAAAAAGCTGGTTCTTTGAAAAGATCAATAAAATCAGCCTCTATCCAGGTTAATTATAGAAAAAAAGACATATTTACTATCAAATATGAAAGAGGGGCCATCACTACAGATCCCATGGACATTGAAAGGATAATAAAAGAATATTACGGCTGGGCACGGTGGCTCACGCCTGTAATCCCAGCACTTTGGGAGGCTGAGTTGGGTGGATCACTTGAGGCTGGGAGTTTGAGACCAGCCTGGCTGACGTGATGAAACCCCGTCTCTATTAAAAATACAAAATATTAGCCTGGCATGGTCGTGCATGTCTGTAGTCCAGCTGCTTTGGTGGTTGAGGCACAAGAATCTCTTGAACCCAGAAGGCAGAGATTGCAGTGAACCGAAATCATGCCACTGCACTCTGTCGCTCTGAGCAACAGAGCAAGATTCTGTCTCAAAAAAAAAAAAAAAAAAAAAAAAGAAAGAAAGAAAAGGAATATTATGAACAACTCTATGCCCACAAATCTCATAACCTCAACGAAATGGACCAATTCTTTAAAAGGCACAATTTGTTAAAACTCATGTAAAAAGAAAGAGAATCTGAATAGACCTATATCTATTAAAGACATTGAAACAATAATTAAAACCTTCCAGACTCAAAGCCCCAGACCCAGATGGATTCACTGGTAAATGCTACTGAACATGCAAGAAAGAAATTGTACCAGTTCCCTACAATTCCTAGAAGGTAGAAGTAGAGGGAATATCTCCTAACTCATTCTACAAGCCAGCACTCCCCTAATACCTAAACCAGACAAAGACATTACAAGAAAACAATAGACTCATATCTCATGAACCTAGATGAAAACAAATCAACATGATTCTGTTTGCAAATCAAATCCACAGTACATAAAAAGAATGGTGCATCATGGCCAAGCGATAAACTGGGAATGCAAAGCTGGTTCAACATTCAAAAATCAATTAGTGTAATCCATCATGATAAGCTGCAGAAGAAAAATCACATGATCATATCAACAGATGCAGAAAAAGCATTCAGCAAAATCTAACACCTGTTCATAATGAGAAAACTCTCAGCAAACTGTGAGGGGAACTGTCTCAACTTAATAAAGAACACCTACAAAAAAACCTAAAGCTAACATTATAATTAATAATGAGAAGCCCGAAGCTTTCCCACTAAGATCAGGAACACGGCAAGGATGTCTCTGTCAGAACTGCTTTTCAACATCATATTGGAAGTTCTATTGTAGCTAATACAAGACAAGAAAAAGAAATCAAAGGAATACAGATCGAGGAGGAGGATATAAAAACTTTGTAGATAACATGGTTGTTATCACCCAAATAGCAAAAGACTCCTGACACTAATAAGCAATTGTAGCAAGATTACATGCATACGCAGGTAACAGACAAAGGTCAATTGCTTTCCTGTGGATGGTCCCCAACTTATGATGGTTCAACTTTATGATGTTAAAACAATACACATTCAATGGAAACCGTACTCCAATGTTCAATAAATTATGTGAGATAGTCTACACTTTTTAATAGGCTTTATGTTAGATGATCTTGTCCAGTTGTAGACCATTGTAAGTGTTCTGAACACATTTAAGGTCAGCTAAGCTATGATGCTATGTTAGGTATATTAAATGCATTTTTTACTTATGTTCTGATAAAACCATCATAAACTATAACTCCACCATAGGTCAAGAAACATTACTAGCAAGGAACAATTTGAATTTGAAATTAAAAACACATTATTTATACTAGCACCTCCCCAGAATGAAATATTTAAGAATAATCTAACAATATTTACAAGATCTCCATAAGAAAAACCACAAAACTCTGAAGAAAGATTTTAAAGAACTAAATGAATGGAGATATGGCCTATGTTTATGGATAGGAAGACTCAATAGTGTCAGGACATCCATAGTAGGGGAGGTTGCACATATGTGGGAATAGGAGGTACATGAGAAATCTGTATTTTCCATTCAGTTTTGCTGTGAACCTAAAACAGTTTATACAGATAGAAAGAAAGATAGATATGCAGTAGTATTTTCCCACCTAAATCCACAAATCTTCTGAATTTTACTTACAGGTCCTTTGGGTAGTAGAGACCCCAGATTCAGAACCCCTGCATGGAGGAAATACACAGGACATAATTCTTGAAATGTGGACAGTTTAGAATCTCCGGCTATATCTACCACAGTTCTGCTACAGAAAACAGTAATGAGTCTAAGTATTTTCAGCAGAAAATATTAGAGAAGTTTGGTCAGACAAACTTGTCAGAAGGGCAAGAGGAAAAAATCTTTAGGTGACCTGCAGGAATGACTCTCAGAACACCACTGATTCAGCCCTTTAGGTGAGCCACGGCCTCTGCCAAAAGCAGCTATAGAAAAACCCAGTGCTTCTACAACAGAGGAGCAATAGCTGGAGCAGCAGAAAGCTGGTCTCCACTTGCACCTTTCAGATCTTCAGCATCTGATGGATGGACTCCAAATTCATTCAGAAGGGTCAATACAAGGAAGTCTGGGAAATGTAGTTTTTAGCTTTCCAGTCTCTGTTGTAGAGGAATTAACCCCAGAAGAAGGTTGAGTCCCATTCCACCCCATCTGCTGTACATTGTAAATAGTTGATTAGAAAGTAAAATAGTTTATTGCTGCATTTTGAGTGGACACCATTCCTAAAGTCTTGTGAATACAGTAAACTTGTCAGAGTTTTTTTTTTTTTTTTTTTTTTTCTTTGACAGGGTCTCACTCTGTGGCCCAGGTTGGAGTGCAGTGGCATGATCTCGGCTCGCTGCAACCTCTGCCTCCTGGGTTCAAGTGATTCTCCTGCTTTAGCTTCCCAGGTAGCTGGGATTACAGACAAAGGCCACCATGTCCAGCTAATTTTTGTATTTTTAGTAGACACGGGGTTTTGCCATGTTGGCCAGGCTGGTCTTAAAGTCCTGACCTCAGGTGATCCTCCCGTCTCAGCCTCCCAAAGTGCTGGGATTACAGGTGTGAGCCACCACAGCCGGCCAAGTAAATTTGTGACCATCACTGTGAAAAGTGAGATTTGGACCAGAGCCTGGGACAGACATCTCCCAAGCCCCTCCTGTGCTCTATGCTCCAGGCACCCTAGCTTCTTGACCTCAGCACCGTTGACGTTTGGGAATGGGCGATTCTTTGTCATGGGAGACTGTCCTATGCATTGTGGGATGTTTAGTAGCATCCTTGGTCTCTGCCCACTGACCCAGTAGCATAGCTCCCCAAGTCATCACAACCAAAGGTATTTCCAAACACTGCCACCTGTCCCCAGGGCAATGGAATTGCCAGCAGTTGAGAGTCAGTGCTCTAGAATGTGGTATCCGCTGTTAACCCAATGGAAGCAGCCACTATTTGCTAGCACAGTTGTTAGCTGCACAAAGAAGACTATTGTGCCCCATATGTTTCAAAATGACCAAAATGACATCCCATATTCTTAAGTCACGTAAACCTCTTACTAATAACGTGGAGAAACATTTGTAAATCAAGGGGAACTCTCATTCCAAGCATGGGAAAAGAATGTTTTCCATTGTTCAGAATATGAGTCAACAGAAATTAGGTGACACTGTCCCTCAAAATAATATCTGATTATATTCATCACTATTAAATGTCTGCTGAATGCTTTTTTGACACAAGTTTTTGAGGGCACAATGCAAGTCAGTGACCTATTATCACAAAATAGAAAAGAAATGTAAAAATAATACATCATTTCCTAGAGAAACTACAATTTCTTGTCCTGCACAGCTTTTTATAAAGATTAGAAACCTATTTGATGAAAATAATTTGGCTGAAATTGTGCCTAGACCATGAGCTGGAGAACATTTGGATCTTCTGCTTCAACCCTGCAATTATAGAAAACAGAGGAAACCCCCAACTAGCATCTCCCATTATCATATATAGATGCATGAACTGCAATGTTATTTTAAAATACAACTATCATTTTTCTGTTTGCAGACTTTTTTCTGATGTTGTTTACTTTCATCTACTCATAAAAAAAAGAAATTTCAATGGCCAGATCAAAAACAGCAAATTTTTACCAGTTCTAACTCTTCTCTGATTGTGCCTTCTGTTATATTAATAGTACCTTATCCCACTCCCACTTTGAATTCTTAGCTTGCTTTGATACAGCATCTTACCATTTTCAAACACCTCTCATTTCCATTTGTTTGATCATCCACCCCAACCATTGCATTAAACTAGCATCATAGCTCCCCTTTTAAATAGTCTCAAGTAGTAAAGGTGACCAGCTTAGAATCAAGTGGTATTGAATTGTCTTTAATGCGCTCGGCTTTGGGGTATGTTGGACCTGCTGGACCTGTGGGGAGGGTGAGGGGGTGACTGGAGCAGCCAGTGGCATGTGGTAGAGAGTGAGAAAGAAAATCTGTGGCAGAGAGGGGCCAGAGTGAGCTCCATTCCCTGTGGACTCTAACCCGTATCTGGGTTTGTGGGGTGTTGTCTATCAAAAGGAAGAGTTGCGCTTTACAGAATGAGTGATAGAGCCATTGAGGCAGAGGTAGCCATCTCGCTAAGTGCTCACAAGCTGCTTCTGTGAAAGGCCCTCATCAGAGTCCCTGCAGCCTCTGAGAGAATGCAGCCCTGGCACCTTGTTTTGGTGACTTAAAGAGAAGGCAGAGGTTCTAACATGACAGGGCACAAAAATAGAGGAAGGCAGGAGGGTCTATTCTGAATTTTTTTTTTTTTTTTTTTGAGATGGAATCTCACTCTGTCACGCAGGCTGGAGTGCAATGGCACGATCTCGGCTCACTGCAACCTCCACCCCCTGGGTTCAAGCAATTCTCCTGCCTTAGCCTCCGGAGTAGCTGGGATTACAGGTGCCTGCCATCACACCCAGCTAATTTTTGTATTTTTAGTAGAGGAGGGGTTTCACCGTCTTGTTCAGGATGGTCTCTATCTCCTGACTTCGTGATCTACCCGCCTCAGCCTCCCAAAGTGCTGGGATTACAGGCGTGAGCCACCTGCTGAACTTTCAATTCATCCCTTCAGTCTGGTGGGCCCTGTTGCCCAGATCCTTACCTCTAGTTGAAGTCAACCAGGTGCCTCCAAAGCTGGCTCTTTCCTCCCCTGGAAAGACACCTTTCCAGACAGAGCGACAGATACCTTTAATGATGGTGATCCTGTGACAGAGACCTGAGTGTCTTTGGAGAGATACTGGAACAGGAGAATGATGCTTTACCATCACTGCTCCAGGGATGAAACTGTGGTCCGAGAACAGACACTTCACACTCCACTGTACCCCACCAGGCGCTTCTGTGTGCAAAATCACTTCCTGCAGGGAGGCAATGTGGGCAGGCTGGGAGGTCAGTTGACTTGGATGAATGTTACGATTCAAGCTGATAGTATTAAATATACACGTCTAACAGGAGTCCCAGAAGAAGGTTACTGAGATGATCAAACCTCTCTTGTTGAAGAGACAACTCTGGTGGCTCAGTGCAGCCCTGCCAAGAGACAAGAAAATGGATCACTGATCATGAACTGGTATTGGTTCACTTCTCCAACTGCTGATGTATTCTATTGAGGGCGTTAAGTATTGTAATTCTTAAAAAGGCTGGAGGGAAATTTAACAGAAAACTACTGGGAAAAAGAAATCATCCCATGCTTTCTCTTTCCTTTTGTTGTATTGTTTATTGTGTTTCTTGTCTCTCGTGCCTGAGGCTTTTTGAACCCTTTCTTCCCAAGATACTGGCTTTCCAAGCTTAAGAAAGAATGAAGTTTGAATTTGGTGGGGGTGAGTTGGAGGGAAATGGTTCCCTGTAGTACTGCCTGACTAACCTCAGATGCCTTCAGCCACAGTTGGTATAATCACCTCCTCTAAACTCTGGGCCTGTCTACATTAAGTTTTATTTGAACAGCATTGCTTTGCCATTTCCTTGGCTGTGTTGTAACATGCTGAGGCCCTGGGTGTGCACACCTGCATTCCCTGACAACTCCCATATGCCCCAGCATGCCTTGAGGTTAGAAGAAAATTAGATAATTACTTATGACTTGGCAATGTTCATCTGTTACCCAGGGGGCCTCTGAAGTCCTTCCTCCATTGCAATTCCGTTTCTGGACTATGTATGTAGTTTGAGATTGATAGAATTTATACATCTTATTAGTACTTTTCAAATGGAGACTGAATTTCACTTGAAATTGAAAAAAGTTTCTAATGGGATTCATAGACTTCTAATGTGGTTCAAATTAACCCCAATAGGTTCAGTGTATTTGTTGGGAAATGAGATGCAATCCCTTTGGAGTGTTTTGGGACAAAGTGTGTATTAGATAATTCACTCCTCAGCATCTACATTATTGCTTTTTATTTTCACTTTGGTCATAATCATTTCTAGAAGAGACATTTAGTCAAAAGAATATTTTATTTATTTATTTTATTTTTATTTTTTGCCATTTGTGGCATAAATGACCCAGTTTCTCGTAAGAAATCAGTGGCTTTAAGTAAACAACAAAAAATATTATAAAAGAGACTCTGGAGCTTTAACAATCAGTGTAATATATGGACCTTATATGAATCATGATGTGAACAAACTATAAAAAAGAAATCTGTGAGGCAGTTGTACTGAGTATTAGCTAGTATTGAGCAATTATTAAGTGAGGTAATGGTATTATGGTTATGCTTTTAAAAATGTTATCAGCTAGAGAGATGCATGCTAAAGTATTTATAGGTGGTATCTGACATTTCCTTAAAAATGCTATAGCAAAAAATAGTTGGGGAAGGGCCAGCAGATGAAATGAGAGGCAAAAATGCTAGGAATGCTTGTAGTAATGGCTTGATGAGTGGTTCACTACACTCATCTCTCAACTTTTATGTGTGTTTGGAAATTTCCATTTTTTTTAAAAATTATTTATTATTATTATACTTTAAGCTGTAGGGTACATGTGCATAACGTGCAGGTTTGTTACATATGTATACTTGTGCCATGTTGGTGTGCTGCACCCATCAACTCGTCATTTACATCAGGTATAACTCCCAGTGCAATCCCTCCCCCCTCCCCATGATAGGCCCCGGTGTGTGATGTTCCCCTTCCCGAGTCCAAGTGATCTCATTGTTCAGTTCCCACATATGAGTGAGAACATGTGGTGTTTGGTTTTCTGTTCTTGCGATAGTTTGCTAAGAATGATGGTTTCCAGCTGCATCCATGTCCCTACAAAGGACACAAACTCATCATTTTTTATGGCTGCATAGTATTCCATGGTGTATATGTGCCACATTTTCTTAATCCAATCTGTCACTGATGGACATTTGGGTTGATTCCAAATCTTTGCTATTGTGAATAGTGCTGCAATAAACATACGTGTGCATGTGTCTTTATAGCAGCATAATTTATAATCCTTTGGGTATATACCCAGTAATGGGATGGCTGGGTCATATGGTACATCTAGTTCTAGATCCTTGAGGAATCGCCATACTGTTTTCCATAATGGTTGAACTAGTTTACAATCCCACCAACAGTGTAAAAGTGTTCCTATTTCTCCACATCCTCTCCAGCACCTGTTGTTTCCTGACTTTTTAATGATCGCCATTCTAACTGGTGTGAGATGGTATCTCATTGTGGTTTTGATTTGCATTTCTCTGATGGCCAGTGATGATGAGCATTTTTTCATGTGTCTGTTGGCTGTATGAATGTCTTCTTTTGAGAAATGTCTGTTCATATCCTTTGCCCACTTTTTGATGGGGTTGTTTGTTTTTTTCTTGTAAATTTGTTTGAGTTCTTTGTAGGTTCTAGATATTAGCCCTTTGTCAGATGAGTAGATTGCAAAAATTTTCTCCCATTCTGTAGGTTGCCTGTTCACTCTGATGGTAGTTTCTTTTGCTGTGCAGAAGCTCTTTAGTTTAATGAGATCCCATTTGTCAATTTTGGCTTTTGCTGCTGTTGCTTTTGGTGTTTTAGACATGAAGTCTTTGCCCATGCCTATGTCCTGAATGGTACTACCTAGGTTTTCCTCTAGGATTTTTATGGTATTAGGTCTAACATTTAAGTCTCTAATCCATCTTGAATTAATTTTCGTATAAGGAGTAAGGAAAGGATCCAGTTTCAGCTTTCTACTTATGGCTAGCCAATTTTCCCAGCACCATTTATTAAATAGGGAATCCTTTCCCCATTTCTTGTTTCTCTCAGGTTTGTCAAAGATCAGATGGCTGTAGATGTGTGGTATTATTTCTGAGGCCTCTGTTCTGTTCCATTGGTCTATATGTCTGTTTTGGTACCAGTACCATGCTGTTTTGGTTACTGTAGCCTTGTAGTATAGTTTGAAGTCAGGTAGCGTGATGCCTCCAGCTTTGTTCTTTTGACTTAGGATTGTCTTGGAGATGCGGGCTCTTTTTTGGTTCCATATGAACTTTAAAGCAGTTTTTTCCAATTCTGTGAAGAAACTCATTGGTAGCTTGATGGGGATGGCATTGAATCTATAAATGACCTTGCCAATATCATACTGAATGGGCAAAAACTGGAAAAATTCCCTTTGAAAACTGGCACAAGACAGGGATGCCCTCTCTCACCACTCCTATTCAACATAGTGTTGGAAGTTCTGGCTAAGGCAATCAGGCAAGAGAAAGAAATCAAGGGGATTCAGTTAGGAAAAGAAGAAGTCAAATTGTCCCTGTTTGCAGATGACATGATTGTATATTTAGAAAACCCCATTGTCTCAGCCCAAAATCTCCTTAAGCTGATAAGCAACTTCAGCAAAGTCTCAGGATACAAAATTAATGTGCAAAAATCACAAGCATTCTTATACACCAGTAACAGACAAACAGAGAGCCAAATCAGGAATGAACTTCCATTCACAACTGCTTCAAAGAGAATAAAATACCTAGGAATCCAACTTACAAGGGATGTAAAGGACCTCTTCAAGGAGAACTACAAACCACTGCTCAGTGAAATAAAAGAGGACACAAACAAATGGAAGAACATACCATGCTCATGGATAGGAAGAATCAATATCGTGAAAATGGCCATACTGCCCAAGGAAATTTCCATTTTAAAAATAATTTCTTTTTGCGGGGGGAGATGGAAGACAGGAGCTGGTAAATATCAGGATCTTGGGACCTCTTTCTTGGTTGCTAATATACTACTCTAAAAGTGTTAACATCCCCTTTTTGTTGCAAGACAGAAATCATTTGAGTAATAACTATATTTTATTCATCTTTCTAATGCCCGCAGTGCTAAATGCTCTGAGTTTATGTATTTCTGTTTTTAGGGATATACACATTTATGATTATAATGTCTTCATGAGTTGACCTCCAATGAAATATCCTGTTTTCTCTAGTAATACTTAATGTTGTTCTGAAGTCTACTTTGCCTGATATCAATATAGCCCTACAAGCTTTCTTATGCTTAGTGTTTGCATGATATACCTATGTAACTTTTTCTGTCCTTTTGCATTCAACCTATTTGTGCCTGTATATGTAAACAGTATGTTGTTGAGTCTTGCTTTAATCTCTGTACACTTATTAGTGTTTAGTCCATTTATATTTAGTTTAGTCCACCATCTTAATATTTTGTATTTGTCCCATCTCTTATTTGACCTTTTTCCCTGCCCAGTAGAACAACAGGATACACAGCAAGGAAAGCAGGCCCTCTCCATATGGACAGATATAGAAATCTATGAAATGCCATTCTTTGTGCTCCCTGGGGCACAAATCTAATACATCATAAATAAGGCACCCTAGAGTGGGCACCATGCCAGCCCTGTTTGTCTCTGGCCCTCATAGCTAAGGCCCCTATTGCCTGCCATTCTTAAGTTCAGCTCAACCACAGTTCTTGGCCTGTATGAGATATATATAATTGGGTTATGTCAATTTCTTAAGCTGAGTTGATGATCACAAGCAGGTACATACAACTCAGTCCATGGAGTAGAGAGCAGCTTTTTATGACCAAATTCCAGCTGTCTTCACACTCTACTTGTGTCCTCCAGCATCCTCCATGGATCCTTTGGTTTCTGCTCCTGACTATCCACTTGTTTTCACTCTTCCCAGTATTCTAGTCCCGACCCAGGACTGAGCACTGTCCTGCACTCCTGCCAGCTGGGTCAGCAGACAGCCAGCAGTCCCTCTGCTCCTACCCAGCCTCTCCTCTTGGGCATAGCATCTCAAGTACCCAACTGCCCCTACAAATTCTGCCTTTGTGGCCCAATAAAGCCTCCCAGGGCTTGTGGCAAACCCCAGCTTTTGCTCTGCCTGTTCTCTTCTGCCTCATACATAAAGTTTGAGCTACAACAATCCTGGTCAGATCATCCCTTAAGCGCAGGGTTCAGCCCTGGGTATCACAGTAGGATGAACTGGAGAATTTTGTGAGATGTGGAGTTAGATGTTTTGGGAAAAATGTAATGTGAGAAATGATCCAGGGATAACTACATGGGGACAGAGGACTTAGAGAGGACACAATGGCTGTGTGCACAGCTTTGGCATGCCACTTTGGAAAAGAGATGGATTTATTCTGTGTGACTCCAGAGGCAGGAGTTAAAACCATGTATGTTATATTTTAAGATACACAGAGGGTTTACCTTTGGGATAGACAGTTGTGCATGTTTTAAAAGTGGCTTGGATGCTAGGCAGGGTCAGAGTGTCTCGCCACAGGGGCATTCAGGCAGACTGGCCACTTGTTGGGAGTTGCGGAGGGTTTGCCTTTGCTGGGGGAGAAGTTACTTAGAGGGCCTCGAAATATGCAACTCAAGAGATGTTAGTTTTGAAATTAATGGCCCACAAAGCACTTGAAAGAGGGAAAAGGAGATCCTAATTTTTTTTGACTAAGTTTGGTTACCTATTGAATATAAGCCAAAGAGGTCAAGAGTAAAGCCCAGTTTAGGGACCTTAACAGCTCTCCCACTGGCTGGATTTCTCAGCACCCCTCCTTCATATTCCTCTCTCCAGACCCCACTCCCCACGTGCCTACTTCCTGAGGGAGGCCCACCAGTCTGACCCACAGGTTTTGCTCCCCAATTGGGCTCTCCTGGAATTGACCATGTGCTTCATTCAGAACACCTCTGCCTCTGAAATGTGCCTTTACTCCGTAGGGTATTGGTGGCCCCCCTCTCCTTCAACACACAGAGCTTCTGGAACTTGAGGTTAAATCCACGGTCTCCACCTGTTCCCCACGGGTTGCTCACCACTGCCACATCAATTTCACTTCACACAGCTGTAAGTCTTAACAGAAAATCTCTAACTGCTCCCACTTTATTTTCTTCCATTCTTTTTTTCACTGTCTCTCAAACTCATGAGGCTCAAGTTGACCACATATTTGGAGAGTCTCACCAGCATTTATGTACACACAGAACACGACAAAAGAAAAGGAGTCACTTACGGCCGTGTCACCCTGAATGCGCCTGATCTCGTCAGATCTTGGAAGCTAAGCAGGGTCAGGCCTGGTGACTACCTGGATGGGAGAAGAGGAGGAGTTGCCTCACAGATGCTCTAGTTGGAAAGCCCTTGTTCCCCAAATGACATTCAGAGGAAGAAGTCGTGGATTTTGAGGGATTCATAGACAGTGGATTAGGAACTAGAAAATGGATGTTAACCCTGGGCCTCATGTAGAGATCGCACCTGGCTGTTCCACTTTGGCTATTCTCAGAATCATTAGAGTTTAGATATTCTTAGACTGAGTGAAACGTGACATATTGGCTTCCATGGCAACACAGTTATAAATTGTTTTGGCAACGAATATTTGCTTCAGAAAGCATTCTAGGATTTCTCCTTCAACCCACAAGCACACAATTTCCTAAAACATAATGAGCCATTTCTGTTCAAAAGCAGTTACAACCTACCAGTGCCATGCTCTCCATGTCTTCAACCACACTGTACAGCAAAGAGCCTTACGTAGAGGGCCTCGACATACGCAGCTCAAGAAGTTTCAGTGGTTTAGAGACAGAGTTGCAACTATAGAATGTCCAGCTCTTAGTCTTTACAGATTTCAGGGAGATTGGGAAGGGTCCCCCCAAACTCAGCTTCCTTTAGAAGGTTACATAAACTATTTTAATGATACTAGGTGCTTAAAGCAGAAACTGAGGCCATGGCAATTCTGTAGCATTTGAAGCCAGTCTCCTTTAAGGTACAAAACTGGGCTCACAAATTCACACCAAACTTAGTGTTTCATTCATCCACCAAAGGGGAAGTTCCATTCACTCCTGGCTTCATTGCAAAGTGTGGCCATTTCCTGAGTGGGTGGAGGCACAGGGTTGGAGTGCCAAGTTCAGATGTCCTTATCGATATTTGCAAAGATACACATGACAGAGGACGTTGTCTGAAACCTTTATGCTCAGAATAGCATTATTGACTTGCGAAGTGTAGGTGATTAAAATTTACTGAGTACCTGCCCAGTTCCAGGTATGGAGACAGGGTAGGGAGGGACACAGACCAGAGTCGAACACAGATGCTGCCTTCACAGAGCTCATTCTGGTGCATGGAGGACAAAAAAGGATATAAATGACCGTGACACATATGCCAAAGGAAAACCCATCGAGGTATCATATCACAAAATATCACATCATTGCTTCCATTCTAACTGCTGCAGGATTAATGCAAAAAGGGAGGTTCCAAGAGCCACAGGAGGCCAGAGGTGGGGGGTTCTAGGCCATCAGGGGATCCAGGAGTGGCTTTTGAAGATAGCATCAGATTGGCCATGCAAGGGTGCTACGTAAACTGGTGAGGAGGGCATGCCAGGAGGAAGCAGCAGGAGTAAAGACTCAGAAGTAATGTTTGGGGTATGTTTAGGCAATAACAAGTATTTCAGGGTGGCTGTAAATCAGGTATTTGTGAAAACGTAATGACCGTCTATCTCATGGCGACCTCCAGTTGCCTTTGAAAGCTTCTGAGCGTAGACGTGACATGCTCCAAGTGTGCTGACCTGTGTTCCCCAAGCAGGCGAACAGCACCCAGAGATTCCTTTCCCTTCTAGAAGATTAAACTTACAGATGGTGGGTCCATGGGGAGTCTCTGGAAGCCCAACTGGTTTTGTCTACCCAGTTTCTTTCCTGTGTTGTGAGGCTTTCTAAGCATCCAGATGGTCGTCTTCCCCCAAATGACTTTTAAAAATAAGTGATGTACTCCAGTTCATCAAAGGATTGCCTTCTATCTCACTCACCAAGGGAGAGGGAAGGAAAGGATGTCGTAAGTTTATATACTGAACATTTGGCAAGCGTCAGAACAAGAGTATGTTTTCCTGAGTCTGGAAGGCCCCGGGCTCCTCTTCTAGGCTATAAATTGGCATTTGGGGACGCATCTCTTTCTGCACATCCCATACTATCAGATGCAACATCTAAGTGGGCATTTTCTGCCAGACTCAGCCAAAGGGAAGAGGTGAGAAATTGATGCTCGTTAGGTTCCAAAAACAGCCAGATTCCTACAGTGTACCACATCCGGGGATAACGTAAACATCCTGGGTTCCTGCAGTGCGGGAAGGGGTCCAGGAAGGGGAAGAGCATGTTGCAGAAAGAAGGGCTTGGAAGGAAGGGAGTGAGGAAGGACGGGGAGGTTGTCATCTAGAATAGAATGTGACAGCTAATGTCCAAGATGGCCTTCCAGGTGCTGGGACCTTATAAGCGTCGTCTTAAATTCTCACAGCCACCTTAACAGCAGTGGCCCCATTTTGTGGAGGAGAGAATAGGTTTCTGGGGGTTGGGTCAACTGCCGAGGGAGGTGCTGGGCCAATTCTAACTCATGCATGTGGTTCCAAAGCATCTTCTGACACAGATGGGAGGGTGGGACGCAGGGCCTGGGCTAGGAGGAGTTTTTGGGAACTGGCACAGATGGGAGCTCCCACCCCAGTCTGCAGAAGCCCGTCCGAGTGCGGGTGACTCGGGAGCCTGTGCTCCATGGGCAGGTTACGCTGTAGACTGGATTCACAAACACAGCACTCCTGTAAGAGAGCAAAGAACCATCTGGAGAACTGGAAGCCAGTCTGTAAAGGTGGAAGCTGAACGGATGATAAGAGGAATTAGAGTCAGAGAGAAACCTTGGACTATACATGGTGGTAATGTTTGTATAATGGGAATGTCTTTAATGCTACTGAATTGTACACTTAGAAATAGTTAAGATAGGGTCAGGCACAATGGCTCATGACTGTAATCCCAGCACTTTGGAAGGCTGAGGTAGGAGAGTTGAGAACAGGAGTTCAAGACCAGCCCAGGCAGCATGGCAAGACTCATCTCTACATAAAATTAGCTAGGTATGGTGGCCCGCACCTGTACTCCCAGCTACTCGGAAGGCTGAGGCAGGAGGATCACTTGAACCCAGAAGTTTCACGACTATAGTGAGCCACAATTGGGCCATTGCACTCCAGCTGGGTGACGGAGTTAGACCCTGTCTAAAAAAGAAAAGGCTACAATAAGTTTTATGGTCTAAACTACAATGCAAAAAAAATTGTTGTGCAAGATAAATAGTTCTAGAGATTGGTTGCACGACAATGTAATTGTACTTAACACTACTGAAGTGTACACTTAAAATGGTTAACATGGTAAATTTTATGTTATATATATTTTGCTACCATTTTTAAGAAATCCTTTGAAAAAGTTGAAAAAGATAAGGCCTGGCTTTTCCACTGGTCAGAGAAGTCTGGCAGTGAGACGGAGCTTCCAGGTTGAAGTTCATCAGAGGGCACCGTTGGGACGAGTCGGGGAGGCGGTTGGCTGCTGAAGTTGCACAGGCCGGCTCTGGGCCCCGGGCTGACCTTCCCCACAGACGTACACAGCCAGCCTTGGGGACAGATGACAGCACAGAGGATGTATAAAGTTTACAAGTCAAAAGGTTGCCTTCTTGCAGACTAGAATGGAATTTGATGTTCATTAACTGTGAGTTTTTAAAAGCTTGGACTGACGTCCTTCCTCAATTGCCTCCTTAATTCATTTTAAATTGAATACCCAGACTGCTCGCAAAAGAGGGATTATGGAAGATGAGAAGGCAGTCAGCTGGAAAGGTTGTTTCATATTTTGGTAACTAAAACCACAATGTCGCAGTCAAATATCATAATATGTAGCTTGCCCATGTTTTTCCTGAGAGTAGTTGGAAGGCAGTTGTTCTGCAAAGAGAATGTTCTCATATGCTGCTGAGGGTTAGGGGGAGCCAAGGCTGCTGAAGCCTGCCCTCCTCCCTGAGCCCCTGGTTTGCAAAATAAATCTTCTTATTTGAAGACCTCAAGTTTTCCTAGAGGTAGTCAGTCTACCATGGAGGTTATGAGCATGGGAGTGCTACCTTTTGAGACAGACCTTCTGATTTCCAATTCAAGCTCCATCACTTGTCACGGGGACTTAGGCAAGTGACGTCAGTGCTCTGAGCTTCACTTTTATCATCTACGAAACAGGGAGAATGGTACAACCTCCCGTATGGGTGGAATGTCAGAATCTAATAAGGTATGTGTTCAAAACTTCTAACACAGTGCCTGGTATTAGTAACATTTTAAAGTTTTTAAAACTTTCAGGGTTTGCCATTAAAAGTAATGGCAAAAACCACGATTACTTTTGAGCCAACCTAATACAGAGTAAATTCTCAAAGAATGGTTTCTCCCTCACCAGAATGTAGTGAAGATAAAGTCCTCAGTCAAGGAAACTTCCTGCCCTGGGTAAATAACTGCTCCCTGCCACAGCCGTGAACCAACCCTGAACTGTCCACATTTGATGTCCAAAGCCTTAGTGATATGGCTTGGCTGTGTCCCCACCCAAAGCTCATCTCAAATTGTAGCTGCCATAATTCCCATGAGTTGTGGGAGATAATTGAATCATGGGGGCAGTTTCCCCCATACTGTTCTCCTGGTAGTGAATAAGTCTCATGAGATCCAATGACTTCATAAGGTGTTTCCCCTTTGACTTGGCTTTCATTCTGCCTTGCCTGCCACCACGTAAGACGTGCCTTTCACCTTCCACCATGGCTGTGAGGCCTCCCCAGCCACATGGAACTGAGAGTCCGTTAAACCTCTGTTTCCTTATAAATTACCCAGTTTCAGGTATGTCTTTATCCACAGCATGAAAACAGACCAATGCACTTAGCATGTTTAGCAGCTTCTCCTTTTTTATGGGACACAACCTTCTGCTGAGAACCCTTCTGGACCCACTAGATGGATTTTGAGACTGGTGGCTGGGAAGCCTCAATTCCACTCATGATCAGGCTCCAAGTCCCTGGTCAAACCCCATCTTTCTTTTCTGAGCATAGCTTTTCTTACCTAAAATGGCAACTGCCAAGTTTTGTGATCCCTGCAGGGCAAGGATTTAGTCATAGCACATCTCCCTGCGGGCTGCGTGCCATCTCGGGCTAACGCCCAGCCCGCCACCCACCCTGGGCACTCTGTGGGGCTACAAGTTTGGCTGAGCATGGACGGAGCTGCAAGGCGCAAAGGCATCAAGGCGACTGCAAGAGGAATACAGCCCAGGAGCTGATAATCCCTTCAAAGAGCGTGACTCTTAAAATAGTACTCATTTTTTTTTCTTTATTTTATTTTAAAGATAGAGTCTCACTCTGTCGCCCAGGCTGAAAGTGCAGTGGCACGATCTCAGCTCACTGCAAACCCTGCCTCCCTGGTTCAAGAAATCCTCCTGCCTCAGCCTTCCAAGTAGCTAGGACTACAGGCACAAAACACCATACCCAGCTGATTTTTGTGTTTTTAGTAAAGACAGGGTTTCACCACATTGGCCAGGCTGGTTGCAAACTCCTGACATCAAGTGATCTGCCTGCCTCAGCCTCCCAAAGTGCTGGGATTACAGGCCTGAGCCACTGCACCTGGTTAATAGTACTCATTTCTAGTTACATAAGCAAAGCATGTACAAATACATGATCTGTGTAAAAATGTAAGCATTGCAAGTAAAAACATAGCTTCCTTTTCACTCTAACAGTAAAGACCCCTCCAGCCTAGGCCTTTACACACATATACGTAGACCCTTAAAAAATAATTATGTGGGCATTTTAAAAACTGTATGGTATCAGACTATAGGAATGGTGCTAGAACTTGGTGTCTTTTTTTTTTTTTTTTTTTTTTTGAGACAGGTCTTGCTCTGTCGCCCAGGCTGGAGTGCAGTGGCACGACCTCGGCTCACTGCAAGCTCCACCTCCCGGGTTCACGCCATTCTCCTGCCTCAGTCTCCCAAGTAGGTGGGACTACAGGTGCCCACCATCACGCCCGGCTAATTTTTTGTATTTTTTAGTAGAGAAGGGGTTTCACCATGTTAGCCAGGATGGTCTCGATCTCCTGACCTCATGATCTGCCTGCCTCGGCCTCCCAAAGTGCTGGGATTACAAGCGTGAGCCACAGTGCTTGGCCAACTTGGTGTCTTTTTTTTCTACTCGATAATATATGTTGGAAGCCTTCCCCCTTCCATCTTTTTAATCGCAAATAGTGTTACATAGGGTGGATGGGCTGCAGTTTATGTAACTGTACTGTTATGAATGGGCCTTAAAGTCATTCCTACTTTTTCAGTGATCATCCTGTTATGAACATCTGTGCATATTTTTCTAGATAGGTAATGAGAAGAAGGGAAAATGCAACTTTTATACGTTAAATCCAGAATGAAGCATAAAATTTTATGGCTTTGTTCTCTGATTGGGAATTAGAGAAGGAATCAAGAGTGTCTTTAAGGAAAAATAATGGGCGTAGAAACTGATCAGAGAACTAAAGTATAACTTTGCAATAGTCTAATAAAGTTTGTAGTGTTTGATCCATTCAAAGCATGTGTGGAACTGCAAAGGTTTCATACTATATTTGAAGATCTTTATAGAATCCTTCTGTATTTAAAAAATGTTGGCCAAGAAATTTTTGAAAAAGGAATATCCTATCACATCATGTATTATAAAACTAATTTAGCAAAAGTCATATGGCATTGGAGTACTTATTAACCCATAGCTAAACAGGACAAGGTGGGTCCGATCAGACCTTAGCATACATAAGAATCCTAATAATATAGATGGGTAGGGAAGGGAGCCATATTTAATAAAATATGGGAGAATAATTGATTTGTTACTTGGAAAAGCTTTATATACTCCCTTCATACCATATACCCAACTAGATTCTAGATGAACTCAGGAATTTGAAAACTTAAACCTTCAGTCAGTATGACATTTTAAAAAAACAATTTGGCAACATAAAGCCATAATTCAAAGAAATGTTCGTAAGTTCTAGTAATTTTACTTTTGAGTGTCAGTCCTAGAGAAATAATCCTGATAAAGAAAAAGATGGCACGTCAAATTCTTTAGAAAAGTACAAAATTCAGTAACAGCCCACAGACTCAACAAAAGGACTATGGTAAAGAGTCATCTGAAATTATTACAGCCATTAGAATAATGAAACTTGGGTTGCAATGCTTTTATACCATGTACATTTTAGAAAGCAAAATTCGCACTAAAAGACACTGTGTTTCAAGAAGTAGGATGTCAGCAAGATGACAAAAGAGGACTCTTCACCACTCATCTCCCATGCAGAAAATCAGTTTGCACAACTATCCCTACATGAAAACACCTTCCCAAGAGCCAGGGAAACCAGGTGAGAGATTACGGCATCTGAGTGTGGCATGGAAATAAGGACATTTCCACCATCACCTCCTCCCCAACCCCGAGTGGCACAGTATGGAGAGAGATCCTCTCCACTTGGGGGAAGGGAAGGGAAGTGAGCTCTGGACTTTGCCCCAGACCTACACTGGGCCTGCCTCAGAAAAACCCAGTGCCATGCAAGGGCCTCACGGCCCCAGACTCCAGACTGGTACCCTTGCACTGGGCATTAAAGGCCTGCTCTGGCACCTGACCTGCCCAATGGACTTGGTCTCCGGGCCCAACCCACTAGCCCCAAGCTCTGGCCTGCTTCCAGCACTTAGATGGCTTTCATGGCTCCAGACTTCAGGTCCACCCCAGCACCAGGCAGGCCCCTGTAGCCTTACTCAGCAAGTCAGCAGCCACAGACCCAGCCTCCAGGCCAGCCTTGTACTAGACCAGTCTTCCTGGCCCCAGACTTCAGGCTTACTTCAGGTTCCAGACCAGATCTGAGCCAGGTTGGTCCACTTAGCTCCAGAATTTGAGCCCACCATAGTACCAGGTTGGCACCCCTGGCCCCAGGCTGGCATTTTTTTTTTTTTTTTTTGAGATGGAGTCGCTCGCTCTCTCTCACCAAGGCTGGAGTGCAGTGGCACAATCTCAGCTCACTGCAACCTCTGCCTCCCAGCTTCAAGCGATTCTCCTGCCTCAGGTTGGTCCACATGACTCTAGGCTTTGAATCCACCATAGTACCAGGTTGGCACCCCGGCCCCAGCCTGGCAATTTTTTTTTTTTTTTTTGAGATGGAGTCTCTCTCTGTCACCCAGGCTGGAGTGCAGTGGCGTGATCTCAGCTCACGGCAACTTCCACCTCCCAGTTTCAAGTGATTCTCCCGCCTCAGTCTCCTGAGTAGCTGGGATTATAGGCATGCACTAACGTGCCCAGCTAATTTTTTGTATTTGTAGTACAGACGGGGTTTCACCATGTTGGCCAGGCTGGTCTCGGTTGCCTGACCTCATGATCCGCCCACCTTGGCCTCCCAAAGTGCTGGGCTTTCAGGTGTGAGCCACTGTGCCCGGCCCCGGTTGGCATCTTAAGACAGTCTCCAAGCCTGCCCAGTGCCAGGGCAGCCCCTGCAGTGCTATTCTCCAGCAGACCAGGGGTTTAGGCCTGTCCCAGGACACTCGAGTGCTAGGCCTGTCCTTGACCCAGGCTCCAGGACCACCCACTGTGAACCCAGGTTCCAAACCAGCCCCCATGGTTCTAGGTACCAGTTCGGCACTCATGGACCCAGGCTCCATACCTGCCCCAGGTCCACCCAGCAGACCCTGGTGCCAGGTCAGCACCCATGGTCCCAAGAGCAAGGGTTGCCTTCATGGACTGAGGCTCCAGGCCTGTCCCAGGGCCTGGCCAGCCCCTACAGATCCAGGGTCAAAGTCCACTACAATACCTTTGCAGTTTCTGTGGACCTAGGCTTCAGGCTGGCTTCCGCAGTCCCAATTAACAGGTTCACCTTAGTGGATCCAGGCACCAGGCCAGCCTACCCAAAGACTCCAGTAGCAAACCCACCCGTGACCACACAAGACAGCCTGCCCAGAATCTCTGGACAGGCTATTGGTGAAGGGCTTTCTGAAACAAAGACTGAAATAAATCTCTACTTCCTCAAATGTGCAAACACCAACTTATACCCACAAGAACAATCATGGAAAAATGACTTCACCAAAGGAACAAAATAAAGCAGCAGTAACTGACTTTAAAGATATGGAGATTTATGAGCTACCTGACAAAGAATTCAAAATAATTGTTTTAAGGAAGGTCAGTGACCCCACCCCACCCTGCAAAATACAGAAAAACAACAAATCAGGAAAATAAATGACCCAAACAAGACATTTAATGAATGGACCACTAGACATACATAGAACATTCCATCCAACAGCAGCACAATGCACATTTTTCTCAGGTGCACACAGAGAATTCTCCAGGATAGATAATAAATTTAAAAATTCTGAAATCCTACTGAGTATCTTTTTTAACCACAATCCTTTGAAACCAGAAATCAACAACAGGAAGAATTTTGGGAAATTCCCAAATATGTAGAAATTAAGTGACATGTTCCTAAACACCAATGGGTCAAAGAAAAAAATTAAAAAATGTTTAAAGTATCATGAGACAAATGAAAATGTAAACACAACACACCAAAACTTATGGGATGCAGCAAAAGCAGTTCTAAGAGGGAAGTTTATAGCAATGAATGCCTGCATCAAAAAAGTAAACACCTAACGTTACCTCAAGGAACTACAAAAAGAAGAACAAACTAAGCCCAAAGTTAGAAGGAAGGAAATAATAATAAATGAGAGTAGAAAAATAATACAGAAGATCAACAAAATAAAGAGTTGGTTTTTTGAAAAGGCAAAATTGACAAACCTTTAGCTAGACTAAGTAAAAAAAGATGACTCAGGCCAGGCGTGGTGGCTCATGCACACCTGTAATCCCAGCACTTTGGGAGGGCAAGGTGGGTGGATCACTTGAGGCCAGGAGTTTGAAACCAGCCTGGTCAACCTGGCAAAACCCCAGCTGTACAAAATACAAAAAATTAGCCAGGCAGGGTGGTGTGTGCCTGTAGTCCCAGCTGCTTGGGAGGCTGAGGAAGGAGAATCACTTGACTCAGGAGGCAGAGGTTGCAGTGAGTGAGCCAAGGTCACACCACTGCACTTCAGCCTGGGTGACAGAGCAAGACTGTCTCAAAGGCAAAACAAAACAACAACAACAAAAAACTCAGATAAAATCAGAAATGAAAGAGGAGAAATTACACTGATACCACAGAAATACAAATGACTAAAAAAGACTACCACAATCATATGCCAACAATTTAGATAACCTACAAGAAATGGATAAATTCCTAGACACATACAACCTACCATGATTAAATCATGAATAAACAGAAAATTTGAACAGAACAATAATGAGTAAGAGGATTGAACTGGCAGTAAAAAGTCTCTCATCAAAGAAAATCCCAGGATCTGATGGCTTTGCTACTAAATTCTACCAAACATTTAAAGAAGTATACTGATTCTTCTCAAGTTCTTCCAAAAAACTGAAGAAGGAATACTTCCAAACTCACTGTACGTGGCATCACTCTGGTACTAAAGGCAGACAAAAACACTATAAAAAGGCTGTTACAAGCCAAAAATCTCTGATGAACATAGATGCAAAAGTTCTCAAGAAAATACTAGTAAACTGAATCCAACAGCACATTAATAGGATCATTTGCCATGATCAAATGACATTTATCCCAGGGATACAAGCATGGTTCAACATACACTAATCTATAAATGAGATACATCACATTAATGGAATGAAGGACAAAAACCTTATTATTTCAATAGATGCAGAAAAACTATTTGACAAAATTCAACTTCCTTTAATGATACACTTTCAACAAATTAGGTATAGAAGGAATGTGTCTCAACACAATAAAGGCGACGTAAGACAGACCTACAGCTAACATCATACTCAATGGTGAATAGTTGAAAGCTTTTCTTCTAAGATCAGGAATAAGACAAAGATGTTCACTCTTACCACTTCTATTCAACACAGTACTGGAAGTCCTATCCAGAGCAGCTAGGCAAGAGAAGGAAATAAAGGGCATCCAAATTGGAAAGGAAGAAGTCAAATTGTCCCTGTTTGTAATGGCATGATCTTACACACAAAAAGAACCCAAAGAGTCCACCCAAAACTGTTAGAGCTAATAAACAAATTCAGTAAAGTCTGAGGATACAAAATCAACACACAAAAATCAGTAGTATTTATATGCACTAACAATGAATTATCTGGAAAAGAAATCAATAAAACAATCCTATTTACAATAGTTACAAAATAGTAACATAGTCAGGAATAAACTTAACCAAAATGGTGAAACCACTGTACATTGAAAACTATAAGACATTGATGGAAAAAACTGAAGATACAAATAAATGGGAAGATATCCCATGCTCGTAGATTAGAAGAATATTGTTAAAGTGTCTATACTACCAGAGTGATCTACAGATTCAATGCAATCCCCATCAAAATCTCAATGGAATTTTTCACAGAAATAGAATCATAAAATTCATATGGAGCCACAAAAGACCTTGAATAGCCAGGCAATCTTGAGGAGGGAAAAAAAGAAGCATTGTACTATCTGATTTCAAAATATACTATACAGCAATAGTAATCAAAGTGGGATGGCACTGGCCTAAAAACAGAAATCTACCAATGGAACAGAACAGAGTGCCAAGAAATAAATCCATGTGTATGGTCAATGGATTTTCAACAGAGATGCCAAGACAGGCAACGGGGAGAGGACAGTCTCTTCAGTAAATGGTGCTGGAAAAACTGAGTGTCCATGTGCAGAGAATGAAATGAGGCCCTCACCTCACACCATATACAAAAATCAACTCAATGTTTAAAGACTTAAACATAGACCTGAAACTGTAAACTACCAGAAGAAAACACAGGGGCAGAGCTTCATGACACTGGTCTGGGCAATCATTTTTTGGGTATGGCCACAAAAGCATAAGCAACTAAAGGGAAAAGATGCAAATAGGATCACATCAAAGTAAAACACTCCTGTCCAGCAGAGGAAATGATCAACAGAGTGAAAAGACAACCTATAACATGGAAGAAAATACTTACACACCACACATCTAATAAGGGGTTAATAACCAAAAGAAACCAAACACCCAACAGCAAGAAAGCCAATAACCCGATTAAAAAATGGGCAAAGGACCTAAATAGACCTCTAGACAGACGACATACAAATGACCAACAGGTATATTTAGACATGTTCAACACTACTAATCAGGGACATGCAAATTAAAATGAATATGAGATATCATCTCACAACTGTTAGAATGGCTATTATCAAAAAGACAAAAGATAAGTGTTGGTGAGGATGTGGAGTAAAGGGAATGCTTGTGCACTTGGTGGGAATGTAAATTAGTAATTATGGAAAACTGTATGGAGGTTTCTCAAAAAATTAAGAACAGAACTACCATATGATCCAGCAATCTCACTACTGGGTATACATCCAAAGTCAGTATGTCAAAGAGATATCTACACTCCCATGTTACACTGAAGCATTATTTACAATAGTTGAGATAGGGAATCAAACTAAGTGTCTGTCAATGAAGGAATTGATAAAGAACATGATGTGTATATACTCAATGGAATACTATGCACCCTTAAAAAAGGATATACTGTCATTTGTAACAAAATGGATGAAACTGGAGGATATTAAGT
This sequence comes from Chlorocebus sabaeus, assembly GCF_047675955.1. Lineage (NCBI taxonomy): Eukaryota > Metazoa > Chordata > Mammalia > Primates > Cercopithecidae > Chlorocebus > Chlorocebus sabaeus. The sequence goes on along the minus strand of NC_132912.1, from coordinate 13,079,952 downwards.
GAAATAAGCCAGGCACCAGTACACACAATCTTATTAATATTTACATGTAGAATCTAAAAGAAATGAGCTAAAAGAACCAAAAAGTAGAATAGCGGTTACCAGAGACTTGGAAGGAGATATTGGAAGACGCTGGTTAAAGGGTACAATGTTTCAGGTACGAGGAATAACTTCAGGAGATCTAATGGGCATCATGGTGGCTACAGTTAATAATGATACAATGTGTATTTGAAAATTGTTAAAAGTAGATTTTAAGTGTTCTCACCACAAAAAAAAAAAAAAAAAAAAAAACGGTAAGGTAATACATCTGTTAATTAGCCATTTCAGTGTATACATATTTCAGATCATGTTGTATACATTCAATATATATAAATTTTGTCAATTTAAATATTTTTAAAATGTTAAATATAGTGTTTATAATGAGGTTTAAGAAATCATGCCAGTAAAATAGAAATGCAAGTTTTGAGTGATGAGATTATAGGTGACTTTTTCCCGTTTCTCATTAGTTTATAATTTTCAAAAAACCATTAGCATATATTAGTTTTAGAATGTGTTATTTCATTCGGCAGTGACTCTGTTGAGTACTCACTGTGTGTCAGGCACGGTATTAGACTCTAGGGCTATGGCAGTAAAAACGAGAGATTTTTAGTCTAGTGGAAGAAAGAACAAATTAGCCATTAATAAGGAAATCCAACAATGTTATAAGCTACTGAAGAGAAGCAGGGTTATGAAACGGCCTCATTAGGAGAGGTGACTTATGGGGTGACAAGGGAACATATCTGCAGAGGTGACACGGGAACCAGGATGAGAATGAACCTGCCTTGCAGAGTCATGGAATGGCCTTCCAGAAAGATGGAACAGCAAACTGTTGAAGAAGTCGCTAAGAATAACTGTGGTCATTTATAAAATGGAACGGTAATTCAGACATATTTAAAATTCTCACAGATAATATTCATGTCACAGGGGCTGGCTGCAACTATGCACTGGGGAGGATTCTGTAATCTGCTGCCTTCCACATATAAATTTTGCCCTTGGCCGGGCTCTGTAGCTCACACCCATAACCCCAGCACTTCGGGAGGCCAAGGCAGGTCGATCACTGGAGGTCAGGAGTTTGAGACCAGCTTGGCCAACATGGTGAAACCCCGTCTCTACTAAAAATACAAAAAATTAGCCGGGGATGGTGGCGGGCGCCTGTAGTCCCAGCTACTCAGGAGGCTGAGGCAGAAGAATCACTTGAACCTGGGAGGTGGAGGTTGCAGTGAGCCAAGATCACGCCACTATATTTTAGCCTGGGCAACGGAGCAAGACTGTGTCAAAAAAAATTTTTTTTTTTTTTTTTTGCTCTGACTAGTTATTGAAACTTGCACGTTTGCAAGGACTTGTGCCAGAAACCAAGCCAGGAAGGACAATCCTTGAATTGGCAGAAACACGTATCATTGTGCTTGTCATCTGTTGTTTATAGGTTTTCCAATAATATTTTTACCAAATAAAATATTAACTGAGAATTTATTTGGGGACATATGGTTATTGACTGAGTCTGGCAATATGTAGCAACAACTGCAGTCGACATTGAATGGCTTTAAGGCATACCAAATACACCATACTTTTTCTCATTATCAGTATCTCTGCTTTAAAAAGGGAAACAGCTACATAGCCAGCAAGCGGCACAACCACATTTGAAGTAAGGTCTTACTAAATCGCACCCCCGGCTCTTTCCAATCCAAGGAGAGTCAGCTCTAGGGCCACCTGTCTTGGTTCAGTAGCAGAAAAAAGCCTGTGTCTGGGTTTGATAAGTTCTCCCAAATAAACAGACTCTTAGCTGAAGCAGGCCCTGGATGTGGCTGTGTGGACAAGTCATCAGTCTCTGAGAAGTAAACACGAACACGATCACAGCTCATAAATTCCCATCGCATTCCCCAGGAGGGTGGATGGCCAGGAGCCCTTGGGGTTTTCAGCCAGTACTGAGGATACCAGGCACACGCCCCAGCCCTCAGGAAGAAGGTGGAGCCTGGCCTTTCACTGCCTTTTTTCAGTTGAAGAGCTGGAGACTGGCCCCTAATTACCTAATAGCCTAGACCCTGAAAAGTACCCCATGGAAACCAGCACTAGATTAGAGATGGGTCAGGTAGACAGCACCAATGGGGAGGGAGCAGGACAGCTTTGGCTCTGGGTCAGTGCCTGTCTAGGATCCCCCTCCTTGGGGGACCTGGTACCCTGCACTGTTAGTCCATGGTTCAGCTTCAGCCTTCCACTCTCCACAGCCTCAATCCGTGGTTCAGCCTTCCACTCTCCACAGCCTCAGTCCGTGGTTCAGCCTTCCACTCTCCACAGCCTCATTGCTTTGCTCTGACGTCGGAAGGGAGAGCCTGACTTCAGAGCCCTTCCAGGACCAAGCACAGGGGTCCACAGAGCAAGGGGTAAGCTTTGACTGGACCAATGACCTATTCTTCCCTTGGGCAATAGCAAATACCCAAGACAGGGAGCTTAAAGCACTGATGGGGGGCTCAGTGTACCTCACTCAGCCAGGGTTGGCACACCCACACTCCATGGTTGGGGCAGGAAAAAGCATGGCCCCCAGGTACCCCACTGGCAGCCACCGGTCAACTGCTGGGGATGGTGGGGAGAAAACAACATCATCAGGTCCTTTTGCCCTTCCTCCCCTGCAGCCTGGGATGCCACCGAAGCTAAGCACACATCAGAGGGCCGATGGTCACCTCTTTATCTTTACAGAAACCCGAGATTCCAGAGACCATGAATGGCACTCTTCCTTCCCAAGGGAATGCCTGCATCAGCCAGGCTGTAGTGCCCTCATAGCCCTCCTGCTGTTTTCATGGGAGACAATTAACTGGCCGTGACTGGCTAAGGACTGAGGTGCCCCCAAGGAGGCTTTGACTAAACAAGCAGAGGCATCCAAGGTTGGAAGATGTCTTTCAGATGCTGTAACTCACAGGACCATGAGTGTCCAAGGACACCAGGTAGATGGAGCCTTGCACCTAGACCAGTGCCGCATCCACTGTGATGTGGATTTTCTGGGAACCTAAAAAAAAAAAAGAACATCTTCCTTCCCACTTCACCTGGACGCCTTCTCTGCACTCACCATGGACAGTGGTCAGCATTAAGAAATCACAGTTCTGGCCAGGCCCAGTGGCTCACACCTGTAATCCTAGCACTTTGGGAGGCCAAGGCAGACGGATCACGAGGTCCGGAGTTTGAGACCAGCCTGGCCAACATAGTGAAACACTGTCTCTACTAAAAGTACAAAAATTAGCCAGGTGTGGTGGCGGGCGCCTGCAGTCCCAGCTACCTGGGAGGCTGAGGCAGGAGAATTGCTTGAACCTGGGAGCTGAGATGGCACCACTGCACTCCAGCCTGGGCAAGACTGAAACTCCGTCTCCAAAACAAAAACAAAAAATCACAGTTCTTAGCCAAGGGTGATTTCAGTACCCTTCTAGCCCTTGCTAGTTCTAGAAAAAGGATTGAGAGTTGAAATCAGTATTCCTTGACCTAGTGTTTCCCAGGCTTCTTTGTATCACAGACAAGAGAAAATGTTTGCAAAACTCCCTGGGAGAAACACAGGAGGCTGCTCATAATTGAGCAGCCTAGAGACTCACTCTTGTTGTCTATTCTTGCTGCGTGTTGGAGATCTCCACCAGAGGCCGATGAGATTTGGGGTAAAACAAAGTTAGGGAGGTTTAATGCCGGACCAATGTGCACAGCTGATCCTAAGCATTACATTAGAGAGGAAGCCATAATATGCAGCATTCCTGAACCTTTTTTAACCAGAGCCACCCTTTTGGTCCCCATGTAAACATCTCATGAAATGAGTGTCCTGGAGACTCCACTTTGGGAAACCTTTGTAGTAGATTTATCTGAAGACATGGCTTTATGATCTCTGTAGTGGAACTTAGCTAATAAACCCCCCTTTCCTCTGATGGCAGGCAATTCACTCAAGACAGCTCAGTGTTTCCTGGTTTTAATCATGGGCCATCAACAGGACTTAACCCCTGGCCATTTAAGATCTTGTCCCCCCCGCCCTCCCTTCCCACATCCAGCTGCTACTGCAATCCAACTCTCAGCAGGGCTGGCCCTGGCCCCAGCTTCTGAAATGTGATCCCTTCTCCTGCAGTTACCCAGGTTTTCCATCATCTAGCATCTCCCCTCCCAAGATGGATTTTCTTTTCTCATCTGTGTCATGTCCCACAATTCTTAAGGGATTTCATATGGGGATGTACAAAATAACCTAGTCAGCAGGGGATGGGCAGGTGGGGGCAGGCAGAAAAGAAAGTAAGGAAAATGCACCAAGTTCAGGGCTCCTTAAATCCAGCTCCCAGATCTTACCAGAACAAATGGTCAAAACTAACTTTCTTCTTTTTTTCTTTGAGACAGAGTCTTGCTCTGTCGCCCAGGCTGGAGTGCAGTGGTGTGATCTCGGCTCACTGCAAACTCCTCCTCCTGGGTCAAGCGATTCTCTTGCCTCAGCCTCCTGAATAGCGGGAGTACAGGTGCCCACCACCACACCTGGCTAATTTTTGTACTTTTAGTAGAGATGGGGTTTTGCCATGTTGGCCTGGCTGGTCTCAAACTCCTGACCTCAAGGGATCCTCCCACCTCAGCCTCCCAAAGTGCTGGGATTACAGGTGTGAGCCACCACACCCGGCAAAACTAACTTTATTCCTGGGAAATGGAACTTCACAGGGATGATGGTGAATCCAGCCCCAGCATTAAAAGGTAGCTCCAGCTTCTTCACTGGTTGTCCATTTTTGAGTCATTGAAAATGACTTGCTTCTATTTCAACCTGCATCCCTTCATCCATTTATTAAAAGTGCTTACTGCATGCTAAGTGTAGATGCCAGAATGAAAAGATGGAGCTGTTGTGTTCAAGGGACTCAGTCTGAGAGAGAGTCAGGCTAGCCAACAGTTAGAGCCCTATGTGATAAACTTGACAATGGAACCAGGAAAAGATGACAGGGCTCTTCCTTATAGGAAGACTTCAGGAGGAACCAGGAAGGCATCACAGAGGAGGTGACTCTTGAACCAAGACTTGGAGAAGAAGTAGAATGTCATCATTTGGTTAAGGTGTGAGCAGAGATCAGTGGAAGGAATTAGATGCAAAAAATCATAAGACACTCAAGAGGACCTAGTGGTGAGAGAGGAGTTCCAGCAGCAAAGGTCAAGCTCAGGCGAACAACAATCACAAAAGCTTCGTGTGTTCTTCACCCCACACCAGGTGCCACATCAGATGCTTTACCCTTATCATCTGATTTCATCTTCAGAGCAGTTCTAGGGAAGAGGCATTATTAGGCCCATCGTACACATGAGGTGACTTGAGCCAAGACAGGTTCATTGACTTAAGGGACACCCCACTGCCCGATGGTGGGGTTGAGTGGGCTTCCTGAACTGTGGATTCTAACAGGTATCTGGGTACGCGGAGTGTGGAATCCTTTAAGGCAGAATTCAGTCCCAGAGTTGCCTAACTCCAAAACCCCTTCCTACCCATGCTGCCTGGCTGCCTCCTCCCTGAGCAGTATCAGGAAGCGGACGCAAGAGAGGCTGCCATGGCCTGGCCCAGCTAGGCCGGGTGCTGCCTCATGGAAAAAGAACTCCTGCCCCAACCTCTTCCTGATCCATCTCCACCCTCCTCTTCATTTGCCTCCCCTCCAGCCACAGCCTGGGATGAGCGTTCCCTCGGTTTGGGCTCTTGGCACCAGGGATGCAGTTCTTTTGACTTTGGGTGGAGCAGAGAACGAGCTGCCAAGCCACATGCAGCCAGAGGCATCTCAGGTTGTCCCTCCAGACAGTCCTCGGAAGAACTGCCCTGCTGTCACTTCCCAGCTTTGGGAGTTGTCTCAGCAGCTCTGGGCATCCTTCACCCTGGTCCTGTCGAGTCATTCAGGAAACTGTTCCACATAGATGTGGCTCTCCGCCCACCTCCTCACAGATCTCTGTCTCTAAAGGGTTTTACAGGATGGAGGAACAAAGCTGCATTTCCAACCTGTTTATGGAAAAGGCCAAAAGACACTGGAGGACGTGGGTGGAGGCCCAGTGGCTTCCCATCAAGCTCCCCAGAGTCCCTGAATCATGCAGATGATGAAGGGATCTTGGCCTCTGCCCTCCACTGGGTCAGAAAACACAGCGCCATGTAAACTTTTCAGAATTAACCAACCAACTGCAGGACCACAGCAATCCCCTACAGACCCTTCTCCACACTGAGAGTTGATGTTCCCAAGCAGGGCACAGGGGCAGGCTCTAGGCACATCTGTCCCATGTCAAGGGATGCATTTTAGAAACAGTTGGTCAGTTGTGTTGGGAAGAGCTGGTTTGTTCATTTCCACCTGGAGCCAGTTGCAAACATTGGCTGCAGTACATTGAGATGGAGTCAATGGGACCTTTGACAAGGATCATGGAGACCTTGAACCATGACCTGGCAGCCAAAGCCATCATCACAAACCAGCGTCCGAACGTGGTGGGTAAAGGGTGAGATGTGGGCAGTGAGGTTCTTGGGAGTCTCTGGCACCAGGTGTTTTTTCAGTACCTTTGCCCTTCATCCATTCTTTGCCTATAGACCAGCTGCCCTCCAAACCCATCCAATTCCCACCTCCGTTTGCCTTGAGCCCCTCTTGAGATTAAGATTCAGCATCTCTTCCTTGTAAAGGGCCAGATTTTAGGTTTTGTGGAATCAGCCGTTGCAGCTACTCAATTCTGCCATGGTAGCACAACAGCTGCCACAAACAAACCATAAATTGATGAATATAGCTATGTTCTAATAAAACTTTATTCACAAAAACAGGCAGGGGGCCCATAGGCCAGCGTTTCCTGATCACTGCTCTGGGTTTTCTTTTTCCTTCCTTCTCATTTTTGAATCCCGAGAACAGGAATAAAGTGTTAAAAAGGCAAGCTATTCATCTGTGTTGTTGCTTTTGGATTGTTCTTCCCTTATATTTTTACATTTCAGAAAGTACACTTTGTCTTGTCTTTATAGGTGGTTATTTAAATTAAAAGCAGCTGTGAAAGGCAAGAATCCTCTTGGTGACTCTTTGGTCTGTCTGGTGCCACGAGACAGTTTTTTTAAAAAGTACTGTCTTTTTGTTTAGCTTGATACAAACTTGCTATATTGCAGAATAACTGGGGAAGACTTTCTGCATCATACAGCACCAGGCACAGAATAAATGCTTCTTGCCAGAATGAATGAATACATGGAAGCCAAACCGTTCGGAAATGACAGAGGTGACTCTAGATGGTATCATGGATATAATTCCTTAACTGCTCAAGATGTTGATTGTGAAACTTTGTCACACCTGAGCTTCCCGGGGAAACCAGAAAACTTATATGAAGACTTCAGGTAGAGACCTGGGTGAAGAGCTCTCCATGGATTTGTCCCATAACTGGAGACAGGTGACCAAAAAAGGCCATGTTAAGGCCACTCAGTCTCATGGATGCATAAGCACCTATCTTGCCATCCCTCCCCGTTGGCCTGTGGTCCTAAGGATAGAAGGGGATTAATAACTAGTGAGCCTGAATCAGTCTTTTTTTTTTTTTTTTTTTTTTTTTAAGACTGGGTTTTGCTCTGTAACTTAGGCTGGAGTGTACTAGTGCAATCATGGCTCACAGCAGCCTTGACCTCCCAGGCTCAAATGATCCTCTAGCTTCAGCCTCTCAAATAGCTGGGACCACAGGTGAGCACTACCATGCTGGGCTATTTTTTATTTTTGTTTTTTAGAGATGGGGGTCTCCCTGTGTTTCCCAGGCTGGTCTCAAACTCCTGGGCTCAAGCAGTCCTCCCACCTCAGCCTCCCAAAGCGCTGGGATTACAGGCATGAGCTGCCACGCCCGGCCTAGTGAGCCAGTCTTGCCTGATGATTTAGGCCTCGTGGCCAGGTGAAACCACCAGATGCTCCCTTCTCCAGCTCCCATGAAATACTCATGGGAAGTGTACAGACCGATGACTGGAAAACAGTCATGATAAAATGAAAAGGGGGAAAAATTAGAACAGAAAACCGAGTAACAGCAGGACTCCAGTTTTCTTTGAAATAGTTAGCTATTTACACCCATAGAAACAACACTAGGAAGAAATAGATTACGATGTCCACAGTGATTATCTCTGTACCATAGAATCATTGATTTTGATTTTCCTTTTGTTACTCCCATATTTTTAAAAAATGTTTTTCTACAATCAATGTGTGCTTTGATGGTTTTAAAAAGTGTTATTTTAGATAGATAAGGAAGAATGGATATCCCAGCCTAACGTTTGTCTTTTTGAAAATAAAAGAGCAGGCTCCCAGGGCAATCTTCCCATCTGTCCTGAGGCAGGCATCCTGTTGGCCACATGGAAACTTCCAGACAAAAGCTCTGGACAGGCGAATGCCTGACGCCGAAGGTACCCAAGCACCTGGGAGGCGCTGAGTGCTGCAGCCCTGAGCAGGGCCTGCCTGTGAGGAGTCTGTTGCTTCCGGCTGCCCTGTAGGACTTTCTCTTTGGTTCTTCTTCAAAGAAAATATGGCAGTACCTGTTTCAGCTTGGCCTGGCCTTTCCCTGCTCTTCTCAGTTTACCAAAAAATACCACAAAGTAAAATCAGCAAATAGCATGTCTGGACCTTTTTTCTTTTTAAAGCAGTTTTAAAAGGAGATGGATTTCATTTGGAAAGCATTCCAAAGAAAGGAGCATTTCTTAAAGAAACACACATTTTGGAAAGCACAGCTCTCCTCTAGAAATTCTTGCTTTCTTAAATACAGGGTTTTCTTTTGAGGCAATAGTTGGGATGGCGGAGGGCTCCACCGGCTTCATCCGCTCCCTTGGCAGTGGCTTGGTTTGCGTTAGCCTCAATTCACATGACACAGACTCCCCCTACTCAGAGGCATGGCCCACTTTGCTGCAGAGATACAGACCTGCCTGCTCTCCTGGGTCATGGCTGTGCTATGTTGGTCATATCGGATACCTTACTAGAGTCCTTTGATGTCTTTTGCTCCTACTCAAACCCTACCCATGTTAGAGGCCATGAGGACCAAAGAATGGCATGTTCACTAAGGAACTCCACTCATCCCATCTGCTCTTTGCACATTCACCTTTGCTTGGGTATTTATCATTCCCATCTCAGTGACCCTCTCCCTCCAGATACACACACAGATGCACTTCAAGGCGTCCATCTGTTCCATCTTGGTTTTGACAGCCTGGGTCAAGGTCATCCTTTTGTCTGGGCTCTAAGTCTTGCTGGAGGTGAAATTCATCCTCTTGCTCCCCTGGAGAACAGCTGTGTCCATAGTCGAGGGCTGACTGTGAAGAATGTTGTGTCTTAGAACTCTTAACACGTGATCACTCAAGTCCCAGCATCCTCCTCTATTTTTCATGATTTTTAAACGCAGCTTCTGAAGACCATCATCGAGCCTGCCTTCAACTCCTCTTTGATGTTATGTTACAGCCACTATTGGGTTCTATTCTTTGAATATTTGAGCAAGCAGCCTTCCAAAACCCCAATACTCTTGCTGTCATGGACTTTGGACTTTTTTGTCTTGTTCTTGGTTGAAGAATCTACCATAACTTGTAGAAAACTCATGACTTAATGAGGGAGTGTCAGTATACAGTGCTCAGTCTGGTACTTGGCCATATTAAAGCCTAAGTTACATAGCTAATATCTATCCACGAGACAACAGAAATACTGTCAGTTCTCCCAGGAATTTCCCATGCCCACCTTCCATCTTTTTGAGGGGGGTCTCATTTTGGCCAGAAGAGGGCAGTGTTGCACATATGGTCTCCCCTGTAACAGTGGCTTCCCCGGGAGCCCAGAGTTTCTTATTACATGACAGGTATTACTGGAACATTCCACTTGGCTCCTTTTTGTTAACTGTAGGCCTAAAATAGCCAGGGCAGCAAGGATGCAAAAATCAATGTGAACCAGGCCTTCAGGAGCTTGTGACCTCTGAATGTCAAGGCCCTTGAGTCACATTCTCCTAGTGCCACCAGGTACTTGGTGTGTGGGTGTGAATAGCTACAGTGTGCCTTAGAGACTGGAGAAGGGGACACATTACATACACAGGGAAACCTGGTGGAAAGCATCGCGAGAGGGGACCACAGAGGGCTTCCAAGATGGCCAGGCAGAGCTGGGAAGAACAGTGCTCCAGGCAGAAGGAAGAGCCTCTGGGATGAGAAAGCACTGATGTGTTGGAGGAAGAGCCGGGTGGGACCCAGTGTGTCTTGGGTATAAAATGTGGGAACAGAAGGAAGAACGGTAAGACTGGAGATGTTGGCCGGGTCCAATCACAAAAGGTAAAGGCTTTAGGAGATTTGACTGTATCCTATCATCACAGCTAACAGTTAGTGAACGTTGACTGTGCACCAGGGCATGGTTCTAAACATTTTTCAAGTAAACTCATGAAATCCAACAACCATGATCATCCCATTGCGAGTGGCCAGGTTCCCCGAGATGGAGGCTTTGGAATAAGAGGTGCAGGTGGGCCGGGTGCGGTGGCTCACGCCTGTAATCCCAGCACTTTGGGAGGCTGAGGCAGGCAGATCACGAGGTTAGGAGATTGAGACCATCCTGGCCAACATGGTGAAACCCCGTCTCTGCCAAAAATACAAAACAATGAGCTGGGCCTGATGGCTTATGCCTGTAGTCCCAGCTACTACTTGGGTACTTGGGAGGCTGAGGCAGGAGAATTGCTTGAACCCGTGAGGTGGAGGTTGCAGTGAGCCAAGATCGCACCACTGCACTCCAGCCTGGCGACAGAGCAAGACTCTGTCTCAAAAAAAAAAAAAAAAAAAAAAAAAAAAAAAAAAAAAAGGGTGTAGATGGTGTTTTCAAGAATGCTCCTGGGATTAATACCTGGGGAGGAAAAGAGCAAGAACAGGTGGAGGCAGACATCGACCTGTGATCCAGTCTCAACAAAGGCTCTGGCCTACCCCAGGACACCTAGCAGTGGGGACTGCCCTTCAGAGATCTTCCAAGTTGGGATGAGGGGTCTTGGTCTTCATACACTGGTATCAACCAGTCATTGGATACAGGTGCTCCAAAGAAGGGGCCGTGACCTTGGGCAGCTCTCTTAGGCCAGGGTCAGTTTCCAGAGAGAGACTCAGCTTAGGGCTATCAGTCTGCAGCACTCCAAGAAGCTGGGGAAATCAATCCTTTAGTACTGAAGTGGGTTCTGGCTAATGCAGCCCAGAGTCCACTACTCTGAGCCTAGGAAGCTTCCCAAGGTCTCAGGTCACTCGTCAGTGTAAGAGGCAGGACTGGAAACCAAAGCAGCTTGGTCTCAGGGTCTGAGCTCTTCACCAGTCACCACCATCCTGCAGTGTAGATAGTGGGGCTTGATGGAGATTATTTTATTTATTATTTATTTTAAGATGGAGTCTCTGTCACCCAGGCTAGAGTGCAGTGATGCGATCTTGGTTCACTGTAAGCTCCACCTCCCAGGTTCACACCATTCTGCTGCCTCAGCCTCCCAAGTAGCTGGGACTACAGGCATCTGCCACCACACCCGGCTTTTTTTTTTTTTTTTTTTTTTGTATTTTTAGTAGAGACGGGGTTTCACCGTGTTAGCCAGGATGGTCTTGATCTCCTGACCTCGTGGTCTGCCCACCTCAGCCTCCTAAAGTGCTGGGATTACAGGCGTGGGCCACCGCACCCGGCCCGACTTGATGGAGATTTCTAAGCAAGAGGAAAGTTGAGGCTCAAGTCTTTCTTTGGGAGTGTAGCTTTTGATGAGGTAAAGTGGGTGGGAGGAGAAAGACTGGAGATGAGAATACCTCTTTTTATATATAGGTTCACACACATATAAAGGAAATGCCAGCCTTATTACTATATTAACCCGTTCTCACACTGCTAATAAAGACCTACCCGAGACTGGGTAACTTACAAAGGTTTAATGGACTCACAGTTCCACATGCCTAGGGAGGTCTCACAATCGTGGTGGAAGGTGAACAGGCTCAAAGTCATGTCCTGACATGATGGCAGCCAATAGAGCGTTCAGGGGAACTGCCCTTTCTAAAACCATCCGATCTCGTGAGACTTATTCACTGTCACGAGAACAGCACAGGAAAAACCCACCTTCACGATTTCATTACTTCCCACTGGGTCCCTCCCATGACACATGGAGATGATAAGAGCTACAATTCAGGATGAGATTTGGGTGGGGACACAGCCAAACCTATGAAATACAAAATTCAAAACGTACAAAAGTGAAAATAAATCTTCTTACTCCTGTCCTGCTTCCTGGATACAGCCATCCTTACCCGTTTCTTGCATATGCTTCCAGAGCTAGTATATGCATATTTAAACAGACACAGACGGGTGCCATATTTCACACTCTTAGTATCACACTATACACACTGTTCTGCACAGCTTTTCAATATGAACACCACTTACACATTGCTACGCCACCATTCACACGGAGCTGTCTTGTTCCTTTAAAAACGGCAGACCTTTGCATTGTATAGATTCACTAGAATTTAATGAACCAGACCTCTCTTGATGATATTTTTGTTCCCAATCTTTTAGTAATGCCATAATGTTTGCACATGTGGCAGCTTGCACATATGAGAGTATTTATATGAGAGAGTCCCAGAATTACCAGATCAGAGGGTATATGCAGTTATTTTGACAGAGCCAAATTGGTCTTTATAGAAATCAACACTCTCCTCCCAGTATGATAGCACCTGTTTTCCCAAATCCTGACTCTGAAATTTTGCCAATATGGGAGAAAGAGTAATTCACTGTGTCTTTCATTTTTTTTTTCTGTTATTATGAGTGGGGCTAAGCATCTTTTAATACGTTTAAGAGATATTGACGTTTTCTTTCCTGTGAACTATCCACCTTCTGTGTGCTGGCCAGCCCAGCTGAAGGGAGCAAACAGAATCCCTTTTTGCCGAAGGCAACCCCTCCCTTCAGTCGGACAGGCCAGCATTGATCAGAGCCTTTGTTAATTAGGTCACCTGATATCCCCCCCCCCCACCATCCCCAGGACTGTCCACCTTCTCTGTGCATTTCTGGTTTTGGTCTTTTACCAAAGCGGGGCTCTTTCCTTTTTGCTATGCATGACAAAAATTCAGAATATCCTTTGAAAACGACATCTTCCAAGGAAGCCAAGTATGGAAAGCAAAACGGAGGCTCTATATTTGAGGCGAGGGCGGGATTCACAGGGTGGAAGGCAGGGAATGTCACCGACAAGGACATCCGGGGGTTTATCCCCATCCTGGGGTGGGGAATCGGGGTCTGTGTTGCTGTCAGCACTTGGGGAAGCTTCTGGGACTCACCTCCTCTCCCTGCACGCTGTCTCTGCCTCCAGCTCATGTGCTCCTCGGTGCAGAAGGCCCTGTTTGAGGAGGAGGACCACGTCAAGAAGCTGCAGCAGAAAGTGGCCACCCTGGAGAAGCGCAACCGGCAGCTCCGGGAGCGGGTGAAAAAGGTCAAGAGGTCCTTGCGGCAGGCGCGTAAGAAGGGCCGCCACCTGGAGCTGGCGAACCAGAAACTCAGTGAGAAGCTGGCGGCGGGGGCGCTGCCGCACATCAACGCCCGGGGGCCCGTGCGCGCCCCCTACCTGCGCGGGTGACGGGCCCGGGGGCTGCCGGGTGTGCAGGGCCAATCCTGGCGATAATTGAGAATGAGTGAGGTTTTGTACATGCAGCTGTTCCAAGCGTTGTAGGAGTTTTTGTTTTTAATCACGCATTTGGTAGAGTCTAAATGGATAAAATGCAAGGCTTGCTTTCCCCTTGGGTGCTGGCCTCAACGTCAGACCCCACGCGCTGCCCCTTCCTGGCCTGATCCCAGACACAGTGCCTGGCAGTCCAGAAGCAGCGGGATCCCTGAGTGCTGTGTGCTCGCCTGCAGAGCGGCCTAGAAAGAACCCTGACTGGGGAGAGAACACTTTAGAATCTCTAGTGTAAAAGACATCAACGTGCTGAGCCTTTATTTCAGAAGAAAATCAGGGTGGTTCTGAGCTCCCCAGTCCAGGACAACCACTAGTCCTGATGAGTGAGCTGACGCTAGTGCTCGAACCTGCTGGCACCTTACTGTACATCTTTGGAAGGGGATGGTGGCCTTGTACCCGAGATGCCTGAAAATCAACACGTGCAGGGCCTCCCTATCCAGCCAGCATTTTCCTTCCAGCGAGGCAGGTGAAGACTTAATAAGCTCATCACAGGGGAGGGAATTGCATTAGGAGCAGGGCAGCAGGTAATTAAACAAGATAAATGATACCTGATTTCCAACACCAGCTACGACGAGTTGAAGATGATACCTATGGGTCCTGTTAACACAGGGGCAAGTGCCTTGATCGGCCTGCCATGGGTCATCAAACTGCTTCCTAAATTGAGAGAACCTGAGCAATCTCTCAGCCACTGCTATCATCTAACTTCTTGTTTGCTTAGTAATTGTTTTCTAATGTCTCTGAATTCAAAGTGAGGTGCCCCAAGACGCTGTGAACTTCTGCAAAGACACCTCCTTACCTATTGGGATCGGGTGACGTGACCTCACTCCCAGCCAGGCTCCCAAAGGGCTTATTCCAGCCATTCCAATCTCTTCTTTATACAAACACTTTCCCCCAACAAATTTTGTTTGTTCCAATAGGAATATTTGTACATCAGGGCACTTCTCCTTATGTCCGTTCCTTACACCACCAAAGCACTTCTTCGCCTTTCCAGAAAGAACACTTTTAAGACAGTACTATAAGTAAACATGAGAGTATTCACTCTACTTATTGCTCAGGCACATTTGAGCAGGTCCCAGTTGTGTGATTAAGAAGTCAACTGAGTGGCCTTTCCTGGGTTATCTTCTGATCGTGGCCTTTCAACCCAACAAGGGCCCTTCCCTGCTTTTCCACTGATAAAGGCTCCTGGCCCTTCATCAGGATCTGCCCCCCAGAGACCACCCAGACACTGCAGGGCCTGGTGATGCTGTCCTCTGCACCGGAAATGACAGGCACTGTCAGATTTCCACTCTTCCGCCTGTAGGAAAGCTGGGTGCTTCTTGTTCTGACAGCCAGTCTGGCGAGATGAGTCTTATGCTGCTTGAGTCTTGGTGGCAGGCTGCTATCCAAGGGGGAGAAGTCTCTGCTCTGCTCTGGACTGGACAGAAGAGAGACTTTTACCCCAGGGCACTCACACAGCCAAGCTTCTGCCACCACTTCATTAGCTGTATTCTCCAGAGCGTGGTGTAATAGCAGGTGCGTCTTCTAGTGTATTCCTACTGGGGACACTTCCTCAAAGCAGTTTTGCTCCCCTGCAAGGGAATGGTCAGCCTAAGGATAATGTACAGCCCGTGCTTGGAGAACCGTGGAAGCTGCACCCCTACAGGTACATTCTGTTCTGCTTTTGCAATAAATACGAGCGGCAATTTCAACCACAACAGTGAGATGATGAGTGTTTCTTTTGGGTCAGGGAGATTTCAGGATTTCCAGCTTTGGCCTGGAAAAGCGATTTAGATCCTCTGGGGAAATGCCTGTGAGTAACACCTGGGGCACTGAGGAACCTGAATTCAAGCCTGCTCTGCCGTCCCTGTCTGGATGTAGTCTCACCCCATCTCGCCCTGAGGTTTCCGTTTCTCAACACACCTGCAGAAAAGCAGTGTTCTCCTGCCTGGCTCCTCACGAGGGACAAGCAGCGACATTAATCGATGTCTTCAGAAAAGCACACTGAGATCTGCTGCCAAAGGGGACTCCCCAGACCCCTGTTATCTGCTGCACTGTCATCTTCTGCTGCCCGTGTCATCTGTTAATTGTAGGAATATATTATGCTTCACACTCTAATAATTACTCAGACCTTGACTCCCTGTAGCCAGCCTGTCTGGACACTATCTCCGAGATCCAGGCCATTGTTTACTTTCCCTCTGTGGTACAAGGAGCCCAGGAGACTTCCAAACTCACATAACAAGAGCCAGGTAGAGTCTAGAATCTTCAAACTGCAGTTTCCAGAAATCAAGATAGCAGCATGTGGGCCATAGCTAGCATGGGTTTAAATTCTTGACCTACAGGAGTTTGAGACCAGCCTGGCCAACATGGTGAAACCCTGTCTCTGTTAAAAATACAGAAATTAACAGGGCGTGGTGGTAGGTAGTCCCAGCTACTCAGGAGGCCAAGGCAGAAGAATCACTTGAATCTGGGAGGCAGAGGTTGCAATGAGCCGAGATTGTACCACTGCACTCCAGCCTGGGCAACAGAGTGAGACTCCATCTCAAAACAAAACAAAACAAACAAAAAATTATTGACCTAAGCCATGGCCAAAAACCCCAGAAAGTCCATTTATTTAACCACAAAACCAACATAGCCAAACATCAGATGTAGGGCAACTTAGGTTGAAGTCACAGCCTTACCAGAACTCATAGAAGAATCTCAGTAACTCATTGGAAATGAGGGGGACCTCAAAAATCTTAATAGATATATTCAGTCCAATTCCCCTCAACTCATAAACCCTACTGGGCTTTCCTGCTAGCAGAAACAGCAGCTCCCTCCCTGTCTGATGAAGCTGTCCTTACCTTGCTTAAGGACCACACATGGCCTTTCTTGAGATACTTACTCTGTGTAAAGAGCCCAGTTGTCTTCACGCTCCACTCTCGGGACCAGCTACATGATTTGCAGGACCCTAGTGCAAAATGACAATTCAGAGCCTGTTATTTAAAAAACTGAGAATTTCAAGGAAGCAACAGCAAAGCATTAAACCAAGTGTGGGACCCTCTGAAGCACAATGCTCTGTGTGACTGCATGGTCAAAGGCCCGTGAAACTGCCCCTGCCCATGATACCATTCCATCTTTACCTCTAGATATATAATTAGATTAATTGGACATAGGGAAATTCACCAAGTCACACTCAGAAAACTGCTTACACACCAAAGTAATTTCTAGATTTTGCCAAATTATAGTGGTTAAAGCCTAAGGGTTATATGGTGGGAATGGATACTTAGTGTCTTTCCTGGATTAGCCAAGGGGAAACCTAAATTTAGAGTGTGCAGAATTTATTTATATGGGTGTGTTTGATAGTGTCAGGATTCAATGTACTAGCTCACTCAGGCAGCTGGAGGTGGTTCTTGCTCAGTTACTTGAACTATGGACTCAATGGTAACCTATGCTGAATGAAAATGAGATGCCAGAAGTTGCTAGGTATCATTTAGACAAAACGATCCAAAGGATTAGGGAGACAGGAAGGTTCAAGTTGCAACTCAGTCAGCTAGTTCCTAACTTGACACCTGAGAAGACCTGGAACACATTCACTTTAGAAAGTATCATGTGTCGGCATCCTTGAAAAGCACAGAGGCAGTCATACTTGGAAGCTTAGAGGTAAATGTGGGAGATGCTGCCATTAACTTGGGTCCCTGAACTCAGTGTGGATTATGGGGTCCTAGGGTACAAACACCATGTAGCCATGCTCAACTTCCAGAGACAAAGTGGATGTGGTCATTGTAATAGGAAGCAGTGCCAAGGAAGTCATCCAAATGGTAGATCATAGAGTTCCTAGGACTGAAAAACAGATGGACCTCCTAGGAAAGTCTGGACTGATTTGTATACCAGAAAGAAAGACAGAAGAAAGAAGAGAGAGAGAGCAACAGAGAGTGAGCAAATGAGGGAGGGAAATAATGAAGAAAGGAAGGAAGAGAAAGAAAGGAAAGGAAAGGAAGATGAAAGAAAGAAGGAAGGAAGGAGAGAGAGAGAAAGAGAGAAAGAAGGAAGAAAGGAAAGAAAGAGAAAGAGAAGGAAAGAAAGAAGAAAGGAAAGGAAAGAAGGAAGGAAAGAAAGAAAGGCAGGAAGGAAAGAAAGGCAAGAAAAGAAAAGGACAGAAGGGAGGGAGGGAGGGAAAAAGAAGGAAGGAAGGAAGGAGGGAGGGAAGGAAGGAAGGAAAGAAGGAAGGGAGGGAGGGAGGGAGGGTGGAAAAGAAGGAAGGGAGGGAGGGAGGGAGGGAGGGAGGGTGGGAAAGAAGGAGGGAGACCTAGGCCAGGCATGATGGCTCACGCCTGTAATCCCAGCACTTTGGGAGGCTGAAGCAGTTAGATCATTTGAGGTCAGGAGTTTGAGACCAGCCTGGCCAACATGGTGAAACCCCATCTCTACTAAAAAAAAGTACGAAAAATTATCCAGGCATGGTGGTGGGTGCCCGTAATCCCAGCTACTTGGGAGGCTGAGAAAAGAGAATCACTTGAACCTGGGAGGCAGAGGTTGCAGTGAGCCGAGATTGCATCACTGTACTCCTGCCTGGGTGACAAAGCAAGACTCTCAAAAAAAGAGAAATCTAGATCTGGCAGACAGAAGCCTGACTTGAGCCTACATGTTTGGGAAAGTCATGGCCCTTCAACCAGTTCCAAGACCTAAGAATTCGTAGAGCCCCTTGATCAAAGGGAGGTCAGGAACTCTTGAAGAAAGGCATTGTGGTAACGTTACAGGATGCTATAGATCTTCCTATACTTACTAGAAAGGAGCTTCAGATGCTCACCAGTGTAACTGTGCACCACAGCAAAGGAAATCCTAAAACCTTCGAGAGATTATTGATACTGGTGCTGAGCTCTTACTGAGACAACAGAGGGGATGCTTATGGGGGTCAGAGAGTAAATGGTGCTCAGGCACAAATCCACCTCACATTAAGCCTCACGAGTCTGTAAACCCATTCTGTGGCTCTTTTCCCCAGCTCCTGAGTAAGTAGTCAGAATAGACATTCTTGACATTGGGCAGATGCCCACAATGGCTCTCTGAACCATGGGGTTAAGGTTATTGTGTCAGGGAAGGTTAAGAGAAAACCCTGGAACTTCAGTTTGTTAGTAATGCTAAAGTAGATAAAGAGTAAATAAAATACAAACCAGGAGAATAATATTTTACCAAATGGAGAATATTAGCAAAAAGATAGAAATTATAAAAAGGAATCCAAAGGAAAATCTGGAGTTGAAAAGTACAAATAACTGAAAAATTCACTCAAGAGGTTCAACAGCAGATTCAAACAAGCAGAATAATCAGTGAACGTATAGATTAACAAGGCTGAGAAAGAGAAATAAAAAGGAATGAAGAAAAATGAACAGAGCCTAAGAGATGTATAGGATGCTATCAAGTGGACCAACATACACATATTGAGAGTTCCAGAAGGAGAGGAGAAAAAGAAAGGGACAGAGAGTAGATTAGGAATTCCCAGGTGCTGGATATGAATGAGGAGTGGGTATAGGGTCTCTTTTGGAGTGATAAAATGTTCTAGAATTAGATAGCAGTAGTATTTTACAACACTGTGAATATACTGAAAACCACTTAATTATACACCTAAAAATGGTTAAAATGGTGAATTTTTAATGCAAATTTTATCTTAATAAAAGGAAATCATCGTTTCAGTTCCTCCTGCCTACCCTTCATCAATATAAACCCTCACTGGATGCAACTTACCCAGCACCAATGTCTTTACTTGTACCATTTTCTCTACCTTTTACTTGGCCTCTCTTTGTCCACCTCTATCTGAGAAAATCCTACTCAAGTTTAAAAATCTTGCCCAAATGCTATCGTGGTTCTCATTCCTCAAAGCAACTTTCGTAATTCTTTAAAATATTATAGTTTAGAAGTGGATAGCTATTGAGAAGACAGGGGCTATCCAGCCTAAGCCCAACTGGAAAGTTTTGCTAAGTATCAATTTGTGAAATTGCGGTTTAAAAAAACACACACTATAAAACTACCATCTTAACCATTTTGAAGAGTGCAGTTCAATAGTGTTAAACATATTCATACCATTGTGCAACAACTGAGTATCACTGAAACCTTGATTGGTGAAGTCTTCCCTAACCCCCTAATTGGAATCAATGACTCCTCCCTCTGTAATTCTATAGCATTTGGGGCACGCTTTTGTTCTAGACCACATTTCTTTCCAGTTAGCTCTTGTGTCTGTTCCTCTCACTAATTTTTGAGCTCCATGAGGACAGGGCTTGTGGCTGACTCACTTCTGATCTTCATGGCCTGCACACTGTGACACAAACTAAATGCTCATCGAGGAAAGAATGAAGGGATGAAGATGGTAGCATCAGGTACCGAGGCTGCCAGCATCGTAAGAACTGGAGGTGTGGAGTGAAGGAGACAATGGATTCTTCACCACTCAGGGTTCCTCCTCTTCCTCTGCATCCTGGCCTCACATCTTGCCTCAGCCCTGGCCAGAAGCAGGGGCCATGACAATCACTCCTTGGGTTCTAGGGTTTCGTCAGTGTCTGGCCTCAAGAAAACTCCTACACCAGAATAGTTCCATGGCTAAATCCTCTAGCTGTTGAACTGCTATGATTCAAAACTGTTTGTTCTGTATCTAAAGATTTTTTTAGCTTCCAACTCTTTCTAGCTTCCAACTCAACTGGACTATAGGATCATGCAAAACATCCTCCAATAGTAGCATTGGCTCCCCACCTTGAATGACCGACTATACAATAAGATGGCTACATGGCAAACTCACTTCTTGGTGTCCCAGTAAGTGTTTCTCCAGGGAGGGAGAAACACTTTTCTTTTTTCTTTTTTTTTTAGAGAGCCCCTTGCTTTTCTCCCCCCTTTGCCCTCCTGCTGCCACTCCCTGGGTGTCTCCAGATCATATTGGCTTTGGCCCTAGAGGCTGCACATAGCGAAGGGGTAGAACTGTAATTAGCTTGTCTGCAGCTTTCTTCCGCTTTTGCTAAGGGCTCAGAAAGGAGGCTGAAAAAGAGAACTAAAGTGAAACATTTTTGTTATCTGTTTTTTCCAACTAATCCTGCTTCCCTTGAAAGATCACAAGTTGGCTGCATTATTCTGCCCCTACGAGATGAATCTCCAGTTGCCAGATGCTTGGGCATGAACTAAATGGCCTGGCATTTCATTTCTTCCTGTCCAATAAAATGAGAATATTTAAACCAGACAGAGAAATGTCCTTTTATTAAAAACATGTCTTTATTGTGTAGCTAGGTATGCTGGGAGTAGACTTCAATATTTCTGGACCTTTAGATGCTGGAAACAGGGACAAAACTGCCACTATAAAAGTGCCAGACAATTATATAATGTGACTCTAAACTAATGGTTCTCAACCCTGGCTGCCCAACAGGAATGACTGGGAGCTGTAAATGAAAGGGTACCTGCCAGCTTCCCCCTTCCTACCTGAATGGGCCTCCAGCATAGACATTAAAAACAAAATGAAGCAAAGCACTACAAAACAAACTGCCTTCTGCATAAAGATACTATGCAGCCAGGATTGAAAAATCACTGCTCTAAGGGTAAAAGAGGTTCTTTCCCTTTGGAATAAACACTTTATTCTGGGAAAAATTATTTGGGGAGTCCCCTTGATAAGAAGATACAAGTTAAGGCCCTTGGAGTAGCTCTGAATATCAGTAAACTGATACAAACACTCTAGACTGATATGTTAATGATCTATTGCTGTTTAACAAGTTACTACAAACTTAGTGGCTCAAAACAACACGCATTTATTATCTCACAGTTTCTATGGTTCAGGAATCTAGGCATGGCATAGCTGGGTTCTCTGCATCAGGGTCTGTCACAAGCCTGCAATCAAGATATCAGGCCGGGCTAAGGTCTTATCTGAAGGTTCGACTGAGAAGAATCCATTTCTATGCTCACATGATGGTTGGCAGGATTTGGTTTCTTGCAGGTTGTTGAACTGAAGCCCTCAATTCCTCCCTGGCTGCTGGCTGCCTTCAGTTCCTTGCTAAGTGGGCCTCCCCAGCATGGCTGCTTGCTTCATCAAAGTGTGCAGACTAAGAGGGCAAAAGAGAAAGTCTATAACAAGATGTAAGTCACAATCTTAGGTAACCTCATCGAGGAAGTGACGTGCCATCACTTTTGCAATATTCTGCTCACCAGAAGCAAGTCACAGGTCCCATGCATGCCCAATGGGCAGGAAAGTCACAGGGACATGAATACCAGGAGCTGAGGACCTAGGGGAGCCAGCTTAGTTGGCCTGCCACACCTGAGCTTTCATAATTCAACTTAACCTTATAAAAGCACAGTCTATGGTGAGGCAAGTACATACCCACAAACATAGTTTTATCACTGTCTCCACTATTTCTATTCCACCACCACTAGGGGTTTGGTATTTTTATGAGGAGCAATTGGCAACCCCCCAAGGTATCTGGGAATCACAGAAGCACTGATAAGTCATCCACGGTCTCCCTGATGTAGTCCAACATCCAACAAAGAGTGTATAAGACTCAATTAAAGCACAGACAAATCCAGGATAAAAAGGAATTCTAAGGGCTCTGCAGGCCAACTCCAATCCAAACTCAAATCCCTTCTTTAAATAGCCCTCTGTTTTAGTTAGTTCAGGCTGCCTATAACCATAGACTGGGTGGTTTAAATAACTAACACTGATTTCTCTTAGTTCTGGAGCCTGGAAGTCCAAGATCTGGTTTGCATCTTCTCATTGTGTCTTCACATGACAGAGAGCAGAGAGAGAGAAGAACTAGTTTCTTTCCTGTTTTTCTTTCTTTCTTTTCTTTTCTTTTCTTTTTTTCTTTTTTCTTTTTTTTTTTTTTTTTGAGCAGAGTCTTGCTCTGTTGCCAGGCTGGAGTGCAGTGGTGCAATCTCAGCTCACTGAAACCTCTGCCTCCTGGGTTCAAGCAATTCTCCTGCCTCAGCCTGCCGAGTAGCTGGGACTACAGGCACCCACCACCAAGTCCAGCTAATTTTTTTGTATTTTTGGTAGAGATGGGGTTTCATCATGTTGACCAGGATGGTCTTGATCTCTTGACCTCGTGATCTGCCCACCTTGGCCTTCCAAAGTGCTGGGAATACAGGCGTGAGCCACTGTGCCCAGCCTCCTGTCTCTTCCGCTAAGGGAACTAACCCCAACGTGAGGCTCCACTCTCATGACTCAATTGCCTCCCTAATTACCTTCAATACCATCACATTGCAGGGTAGAGCTTCAACATGGGTATTTTAGGGGGACACAAATAGGCAAGTCATAGCACCCTCTCTGCTGGCTACCTGGGCTCAATGGGGAAATTTACAGTGACATGTTTCATAAGGAGAAGGCCATTGCTGTGAGAGGCTAAAGGACAGTGCTGACTTTTATTCTTCTTCCTCAGAAGTGTTTTCGCTGTGATGCCTAGAAATGCCTTAGCTTCTCTGTACTCGTTTCCCCATGAGTAAATTTAAAATCAATCAATTAATCAATCCGTCCATCCGTCTGTCCGTTCACCCACCCACCCACCCATCCATCTTCACATCTATCTTGCTTTCCAATATGGCCCCTGAAAATACGTGGCGGGCACCGATTTTTTCATACTTGCTCAAGTGCATGGATCTCTTCCAAGGGATAGCTTTGCCTAAATGCCACACTGTTGTTTGTGGCCTGTGTTTAAAACCAGTTTTCTTTATAAGTTTGATTTTGCTTTGGGTTCCCCAAGGTCATTACTTTAGTTGGAGTTAACAACTCAGACCAGAGTGTTTAGTTTGGAAGAGGCAGGCTGCCGCAGATCTCTGGGTTACCCAACCCAAGGCCACGTGGAAAGTTTTTCTAAGCATCAGCTGGAAGGAGGGGCTGGCCTGGCCTCCCCGGCGTCCATCCAGGTAGCCCTGTCTGTGTCCCAGAGGCACAGACCTTTCAGATCCACCCAGCCTGCCTGATGCCAAGAACTATTCACCAGGGGGCACTTCAGAGAGGAAAGCAACACATCATGTTGAGAGAAATGATTTTTGTTTCCACAACTTTTTCTTGTTTTGACCATGAGCATCAGTGATGATGAGTAGAATATTTGTCCTGGCATCACTGTAGAATTTCCATCCCACCCTGAACCCCAGCAAGCAAGGGCCTGGGCTCCCACAGCCCTTCCTCACCTCCACACTGTGGCCGATGGCCCCCCTGGCACGGAGCAGGGACCCAGATTGGGGTGGGGAAACGTGAAGAGTGGGAAAGCTTCCGGCTCAGGAAGCATATGAAAGAACGGTAGGATTCTCCTACAGTGCTCACTCACATTGCACAGAACCTGTTTCTGCTTTAAAAATCCTGTTGGTTGTGGCTGCACTTTTTCAACCCATGCCATTGGTCTCTTTTTCATTTTCCTTTTATAGTGGGACTTTCAAGGGTTGGATGGTGGTGGGAAAAGGGAACATTACCACCCACAAATCAGGGCACCCAGAAAGTAACCAGACAGCATTTCACAAAGAACTGTTCTACATCTCTGAGGCAGGGGCCCGATCCTCAACTCATCCTGACCGTTTTGGTGTCAGATACCAAATGCCAACAAGCCCGAGTGATGTGTCATACACATCGTTTTCCAGGTCTTAAATAATCAAATACCATTGAGGTTTTGGGCTTGGGGAGCCACTAGTTCCTGTTTTCTGTTTCCTTGGGTTGCAAACATTTAACCCCTCCCTTTTCCCCCAAAATACTGTGACTGATACAAGCAGATCCTTCTAGCATTTTATCACACTATTTAGTGAGGGAGAGACAGGTTTTTCCCTCACTAACAGGCATATACAATATTTCAGAAGAGACACAAATTCTAGCATCTCCCTGCATTCATCACGATTTCTCTTAACTCATGAACTCTGCCGTCTTCTCCAGTAATGGAAATTGTGTAGGTTTTTCCTTTGCTTTCATGCCTTCCTATTGGGTAATTCACATGCATAAATTAATACTCTTCAGCATAGAAAGAGGCTCTTATTTCAAGATAACAAATGTCTGAATCCTCCCCTTCCCACCCCTCCCTTCGACAGGATCTCACTCTGTTGTGCAGGCTGGAGTGCAGTGGCACGATCTCAGCTCACTGCAGCCTCGACCTCCCGAGTTCAAGTGATTCTCCCACATCTTCCACATGAGTGACTGGGACCACAACAATGGGCCACCAGGCCCAGCTAATTTTTTTACTTTTTTGTACAGATGGGGTCTCACTTTGTTGCCCCAGCTGATTTTGAACTCCTGGGTTCAAGTGGCCCTCCTGCCTTGGCCTCCCAAGTGCTGGGATTACAGGTGTGAGCCACCATGCCCAGCCCTACTTCCTTATCTGGACCCACTGATTCCCTTCTTCCTATCTCTGAACAGATTTGGACGATAAACCTTGCTGAGAAGCTGAGACCTGGGTGATGTTTCCGGCTTCCTCTTTGGAGGACAGCTAGTGCTTAGCTTCTCATTCCAGTCTCTCTCACAGTGGTTCACGCCTGTAATCCCAGCACTTTGGGAGGCCGAGGCTGGTGAATCACTTGAGGTCAGGGGTTTCAGACCAGCCTGGCCAACATGGAGAAACCCCATCTGTACTAAAAATACAAAAACTAGCTGGGTGTGGTAAAGCATGCCTGCAATCCCAGCTACTCAGGAGGCTGAGACATGAGAATCGCTTGAACTCAGGAGGCGGAGGTTGCAGTGAGCCGAGATTGTGCCATTGCCCTCCAGCCTGGGCAATAGAGACTCTGTCTCAAAATAAATAAAAAAATAAAAATAAAAAAGAAGTTGGATACAGGCTGCATTCCCAGATCTCTCCAGTGTGTTGGGTTGGAACATAAAAATAGCCTTCTCCCCTCCAGGGGACAGATCCCAATTAGAAATCTTAAATTCTTTCTCAATTTCATTTTCCATGGAAGACTAGATTTAAAACCAGGCAACTGGCAAAGAGCCACACGGTTTTCCAGCTTGCCGGCCATGACATCTCATGAGAACAATTCAAAACACTAACAAAAATCTTTCGTTTCAGGAGCTTAGCAGGAGGCTGGAGTGGATCCATCCATCTCTGGCCCATGATCCCGCTAACAAGCTTGCATATGCCGTGGTGCTCAGTGATGAATGCAAATGGCGCCCAGTGCCTGGCAGGGCTTGGAGATTTGCCATGTTGTTTGTCCCCACACTCCCCGATAATTGGTCCCTGTGCCATCTTTAAAAACCCATTTCTGGTCTTGGGCTAAGGGCCTGGTGATCTGGAATAAGGCTGCTTCAGCCCATGCTTGGAGCTTCAATGAATGCACTCTGAACCATGATATCTCAGATATAGCTCATTAAGTTCTTCAACAGATATTTATTGAGCACCTAGGGTGTGGCAGGCACTATGCTAGCTCTGGCTGACAAGGATTGCCACGACAGGTACATCTCCTTCCAATATAGAGTCAAACCCTCTCTCCAAAGGTGGAGAGACACAATGACCTTGAACTAGTCATTATCATTACAAATGACTGCTTTCAATGAAACCAACATTGTGCTGGGTGAGGAAATGCCACCATGGGAGTGGAAGCTAAGGGAGAAGACCCATTTTAGATAGGATGGTCAAGAAGGTGCTTCTTAGAAGGTAGTGTTTTTGTTTGTTTGTTTGTTTGTTTGTTTGCTTTTTGAGAAGGAGTCTCACTCTGTTGCCAGGCTGGAGTGGGGCGGCGCAATCTCGGCTCACTGCAACCTCTGCCTCCCAGGTTCAAGTGATCTTCCTGCCTCAGCCTCCCGAGTAGCTATGACTACAGGCACGCACCACCATACCTGGCTGATTTTTGGTGTTTCTCTTCTTTTTTTTTTTTTTTTTGAGATGGAGTCTTGCTTTGTTGCCTAGGCTGAAGTGCAATAGCACCATCTCGGCTCACTGTAACCTCTGTCTTCTGATTTCAAGCAATTCTCCTGCCTCAGCCTCCTGAGTAGCTGGGATTACAGGCACCCGCCACCACACCTGCCTTATTTTTGTATTTTTAGTAGAGACGGGCTTTCACCGTGTTGTCCAGGCTGGTCTCAAATTCCTGACCTCGTGATCTGCCCACCTTGGCCTCCCAAACTGCTGGGATTACAGGCGTGAGCCACTGTGCCCAGTCAATTTTTTGTATTTTTAGTAGAGATGGGGTTTCACCATGTTGGCCAGAATGGTCTCAATCTCTTGACCTCAATTGATCCACCCGCCTTGGCCTCCCAAAGTGCTGGGATTACAGACATGAGCCACTGTGCCCAACCAGAAGGTAGTCTTTAAAATAAGAAGGACTGGCCAGGAGTGGTGGCTCATACCTGTAATCCTAGCACTTTGAAAGGCCAAGGTGGGCAGATTGCTTGAGCCCAAGAGGTCAGGACCAGCCTGGGCAACATAGCAAGACTCTGTTTATTCAAAAAACACAAAAATTAGCCAGGCATGGTGGCATGCACCACGCAACTCGGTCCCAGCTACTTGGGAGGCTGAGGCAGGGGAATCGCTTGAGTCCAGAAGGTCAAGGCTGCAGTGAGTTGTGATTGCACCATTGCACTCGAGCCTAGGTGACAGAGCTAGACCTTGTCTCCTTACAGGGAGCCTGCAAATATATATGATCCCTCAGGAAAGAGACTACTCATTGGAGTGCAGTGATTGGCTATTGTGTCTCGTGTCTACTGAGAACCATGAGAACCACCTCTATGCTCACCTCACTTTCCTGCCCCCACACTTGAGCTCCCACCCCTGTAGGCATCTAGGGAGAATGAAATATACTTTAGAAAGTGACAGGAGGAAGTGGTGGTTCTTGTAGTGAATGCGAGGAGAGGTAACAACAAAATGCTGTACGTTGCTCTAGGCATTTCCTTGCATCTCTAGCCTTGACCTTGCCCCTGAGCTCCAGACTCATATCCAGTTGCAGACCTGCCATCTCCACGCGGTTATCTAACAGGTGTGTCTAATTTAGCAAGTCAAAACCAGAGCTCCGGGCTTCCTGCTCCACACTTCCTTCCCTCGGCAAAGGGTACCAACATCTACCCGGCTGTAGAAGTTAAAACCACTCAGAGCCATTATTGAGTCAGTTCTTTCTTATTCCCCTCCCTCAATACAGCAGCATGCCCAGTTGACCCAATTGCCAGTGTGTATCCAGAGTCCACATGCTTTGCTCCTTCTCTAAGACCACCAGCCTGGTCCAAGCCCTGGTGCCTGTGCTAGTGTCATGACATCCTACAAGTTTGCTGGCTTCCATCGTTGTCCCCACCATGAAGAATTTTCCACAACATAGCCTTTGATCCATGCTCGCCACAACCCCACTTCGAACTATTCTTCCTGTTCCTTAACCCTCGGCCTGGCTCACTCCTCTCCAGTCATACTGGGCTTTCTATTCCTTGACTGCCCAAGCTCATTCCAGCCTTTGCACTTCTTATTCCTTCTGCCTGGAGACCCATTCCTTCAGATCCTTGCATGATCTCCTCCTCCTCCCTTAAAACTTGGTTCAGACACCCCCTGAAGGTTCAGGAAGCCTTTCCCTGTGCATTCTCTCCAATATATTCCCTAGGTAATAACATGGCTTTGTTTAATTTCATTCATAGAATGTATTTCTACCTGCAATTGTGATTTTACTTGTCTGTGGTCTTTCCTCTCCTTTTTTAGAAAATTAGCTCCATGGAATACTATGCAGCCATAAAAGGAACAATATCATGTTCTTTGCAGGAACACGGGTACAGCTGGAGGCCATTATCTTTAGCAAACTAACACAGAAACAGAGAACCCAATACTGCATATTCTCACTTATAAGTAGAAGCTAAATAATGAAAACACATGGATACACAGAGGGGAACAACAGAGACAGGGTCCTACCAAAGGGTGGAGGTGGGAGGAAGGAGAGAAATAGAAAAAATAACTATTGGGTACAAGGCTTAGTACCTGGGTGATGAAATAATATGTTCAACAAACCCTTGTGACAAGAGTTTACCAATATAACAAACCTACACATGTACCCCTGAACCTAAAATAAAAGGTTGTTTTGTTTGTTTGTTTTTTTAAAAAAGCTAATAAATCCCTTATTTAGAAAAAAGAAAATTAGCTCCATGGGCACAGAGTTCCTGTCAGTTTTATGCATACACATACATAGGGGTGTGTGTATGTGTGTGTGTGTGTGTTTTAATAGAGACAGGGTCTCACCTTTGTTGCCCAGGCTGGTCTCGAACTCCTGGGCTCAAGCAGTCCCCCTACCTTGGTCTCCTGTCCCCCTTCTGTTTGATTTCCTGCTCTACTCCCAGAATGGTGCATCTGTCCTGCCTCAACAACAGTGCCTGACTCACAGTATGTGCTCTTTATATGCTTGTTGGATAAATGCATAAATGAATAAAATATAGTATGAAATGCTTTCATAACAGTCTTAAAATATATATTGAGAAAACACTACTACCATTTAAGAGATGAAAAACTGAAGGCTGAGAGACCCAGAGAGATTAATAACTTGATCAAAAGCACATAAATAATACGTGGTGGAGCTGAAATTCAATTCAGACACAAATGTTCTAACTCTAGTTCCTATCTTTCTTTTCGGCTACAACCACTTTTTAAAAAATTTTCAATCATCTTTGGGTCATAAATTACATACAGTAAAATATACCCATTTTAACTCTATAGCTCAGTAAGTTTTGACAAATATATACACCCATGTGACTACCTCCAAGATATAAAACGAGATACAGAATATTTCCATCACTCCCAAAACTTTCCTTGTTCCCCTTTGCATTCAATCTCTGTCATCCTTGGCGCTGGGCAACTCCTGATCTCTTTCTGCTGGGGCTGGTATTTTTTGTGTATTACCTAAACTATTTTTCACCCCTGAGGCATATGGCCTCTCTAAGCTTTTGGCTTCTCATTTGTAACATACAGATGATAATATCTTCCTCGTAGTTATACATTAGGATAGTTGATGTCTCTAAAGTGCTTAGAATGGTATTCACCATTGTATGAGTCTACTTGAGCTGCTATTACAAAATACCACAGACTGGGTGGCTTAAACAACAGAAATTCATTTTCTCACAGTCCTGGAGACTGGAAGTGCAGATCAACGTGCTGGAAGATTCGAATTCTGGTGAGGGCTCTCTTCCTGGCTTGTAGACAGCCACCTTCTCCTTATGCATCCACATGGCATTTCCCTCTGCCTGGGCAGAGAGAGCAAGCTCTCTGGTATCTTCTCCTCTTATAACGACACCAATGCCATTATATTAGCAGCTACCTTTATATCTCGTTTGACTCTAATTACCTGCCATATCATCATGGTGCGGGTAGGGCTTCAAAATACAAATTTTGGGAGTACACAGTTCAGTTCATTCAGCTATTATCATCACAAGGTCATGTAACTAGTAAATTGCAGAGCTGAGACTTGCCCCCAGGGCCTTGAGGGTTTGCTCATTCCATTACCCAAAGCTTCCTCCCTGTTTCCCAAAGCTATCAGAATGATGTACAGAGTGATATAGGAAGATGTGAGAACTTTCTTTGCAGAAGTGGTGACTTTCTGAGTAGACCTGCACTGTAGTTGTCTCATCTCAGTCCTGGAAAGGTTGGCTAGAACAATAGAAAGGGCCAGGCTTTCGGGTCAGACAGCCCTGGAATGGATCTGTGAAATGGGACTAAAAGCATCAGGGTCCATGAGGTCATGAATGGTAAGAACTTCCCACATACTTGACCTTAGTAGGTGATCGGCCCATGGTGTCTGGTATTGATTTCATACGGGGACCCTCCCAGTAAGGGTCTTCAGGTCACCTGAGCCTCATTTGCTGATTCCAAACTCATCGATCTCCTTCACTGCTCTTCATCCTCTCTACAAGCTATCATTTCTGCACGACAATTCCAATGAACCTAGATGGACAGAAGTTTCTAACTTATAGGCCTTCGCCCAAGAATCAAAAAGCAATATGTTTTTCTTTTGTTTGTTTTGTTTTGAGATAGGATCTCTGTCATTCAGGCTGGAGTACAGTGGTACAATCATAGTTCACTGCAGCCTGGACCTCCCAGGTTCAAGTGATCCTCCTGCCTCAGCCTCCCAAGTAGCTGGAACTGTGGGCATGCAACATTACACCTGGCTATCTTTCTTTTTCTTTTTCTTTTTTTTTTTTTGGTAGAGACAGGGTCTCGCTATATTGCCCAGACTGGTCTAGAACTCCTGGACTCAAAGCAATCCTACCTTGACCTTCTAAAGTGCTGGGGTTACAGGCATGAGCCATCACACCCAGCTAGCAATGTCTCTTATTGATTTAATTATCCCTAAAAGCAAAGACAATACAGCAGAAGTGGAAAGAGCACATCCCTAAAAACCCATTTCTTCTCCCAGGAGATTTTTTTTCCTCAGTAGAACTGAGCTTGACATCCCAGGGAAAACCACACCTTAAAAAGGAATTGTAGGGAGCTGTATTTGTCTCTTTTCTTGATGCTGATAAAGATATACCCGAGACTGGGAAGAAAAAGAGGTTTAATTGGACTTACAGTTCCACATGGCTGGGGATGCCTCAGAATCATACCGGGAGGTGAAAAGCACTTCTTTCATGGAGGCGGCCAGAGAAAAATGAGGAAGATGCAAAAGCACAAACCCCTGATAAAACCATCAGATCTTGTGAGACTTACTCACTACCACAAGAACAGTATGGGGGAAACCGCCCCCATGATTCAAATTATCTCCCACCAGGTCAGTACCACAACATGTGGGAATTATGGGAATACAGTTCAAGGTGAGATTTGGGTGGGAACACAGAGCCAAACCATATCAGGAGCAATTGGAATAGAGCTCAGATTTTAATTATTTCATTTAAAAATGCAATGTCTTATGAATAGCCAACCTCAAGGCATTTAGAGAACAAAATGGTGCCCTTTCCAAATAAAAATACTTCTCCAGACATCAGAGAGTTTTTGGGAGACATTTGGTCCTTTTCAAACTAGAACTAAACTAAATGTTTAAAATCTTAATTTAGGGCAGCTGGTCTTATTTGATACTGCCAACTTGTTCTTTCCTTAAAAGGGTACTGTGAGTGAAGAAATTGAAGGCTAGAATAAGGTCAGCATGGTTTAAATCCAATGCTATTAAAAAGATGTTCAGCACCACTGACAAGGTGCACTCTGACTGACTAACAACAGTCAAATGAACACAGGACTATACCTAATGGCTTTGACCCTGTGGAGGGGGCCCCCCTAGTGTGAGGCCCTGGGCTATAATTTAGTCTGCACCAGGTTCTGGGTTTGTTTGTTTTTTTCTTTATTATCTTATTGAATCTTCGCAACTGGCCTGGAGCAAGTATTTTACAATAAAAAATGGAGCCCCATTTTACAGATGAGGAAAATAAAGGTCAGAAAGGTTAACTTCCTCCTCATTCGTATAACTAGTAAGTGATGGAGCTAGGTTTGTGAACCTTGAACTGTCTGCTTCCAAAGCCATCAAGTTAATTGCAGAGTAGAATATTAATAAGAGCAACTATTTGGGGAGCTGTCTCTAGGGGCTGAGGCACTGCAGGATATACTTTAGGTGGGTAGAGAGTTCACATGGTGTTGGAAGATTGTAGAGATGAAGCACTTTGGAAAATGGGTAGGAACTGGAAAATGCCATTGAGTGGATCTACTGGGAAGGCTTCACTTCTTAAATGATTTTTCTCTTGGACACCAAGGAAAGTCATATTTAGCACATTACTATAAAGTCCATCTCACCCCCTACAATGAAATTTCATTTAATTATCCATACCCTTTAGTAGTAGCCACTAGGGAACAGGTGGAAACATGGAAAAATCCACATAGAGCTCACTTAGAGGGTGAAAAGAAATAAATTACATTGAGTATGCCACGTGTGAGAAATAGATACCTGCCAGGTTGATAGAAACAAGCTAAATATATATAGCAGTGAAGTGAACTCAGTCAAGATTCTTTGGTTCCAAATGTTAGAAAACCTAATTCAAACTACATTAAACTAAAAAGGAGACTTTAATTCAAATTAAGTTTTTAATTACTAATGCAGTCCATCTCCCCACTGGAACCAGGGACAGGGAATGCCATCCTATCAAAGGGTGTGTTAGCACCCAGCTGGCAGTAAAGTGGGATCCCAGAGGGATGAGAGGGCCCACAGACTCCAGGAGCACAGCTGACAGGCCACTTGGGAAAGACTGAAACTAACCTATGCATCTTCACCACATGCGTGGGAAAGAAAGGAGCCTGGGAGAGAAGAAAGGCTGATGATTGAGTTCGACATGTAGCCAGGACTTGCTTTTACCCAAACTTTATTCTACACTTGAGAATATAAAACAATGAAATCAATTTAGATATGAAAAAACTAGTCTGACTCCATTATAAGCAACTGTAGAAGTTAACACGAACCTCACACAGTCCACAGAGGCTCCCACACTCCTCAGTCAATAGTTCTCAAGAAGGTCCAACAAAATTGATTCCTGTCCTCAGAGCTTGTCAGGGCTGCACTGAGCTGAGTATCAAGGATGGAAAATGTTTGCTTCTCAGGGTAAGCACTACTGAGGGGCAAGAATGCTGCTAGTGTTGTAAAGAACAGTGAGGAGGCTATCCTGAGATCATTTAGTTTCCATCTTTGATAATCCCAGCCTTTCTTAGCATTATGTAAAAATGCAGAGGAGACAAAACTTCACTTGATTGTCTAGATTCAAACAACGGCCGGTTGTTGCCTCTCGTCTTTCAGTTGTTTTGTACTTTGACTTAAAATCAACTGCCAGGGAGAGGTGTTCTCTCTGCCCCTGGTGACTTTAAGGCCAAGGCACCCTCTGCGTTTTGGGAGGAAATGTGCAGCTTCCTTTTTTCCCCATGTAATCGCTATTTTTCACCACCATCTTGTTGCAGCTGACTCTGCTACCACCTCTAGTTCCCAAGAAACAAACAAACAAACAAACAAAAATCCCCTATCGATTTATAAAGTGCCATGCAATTCTGCCTCTTACAGAGCTTGGTGGAAGGCGTGATTTTCCTTGGATCAAAGGAATGCATACTTGGGGCTCCAGAGTTGAGTTCTGTCAGGGTTTCTTCAAACTGATTTCGAGGCAAATGCTATAGGTTTATGGTCAAAAGCTAATTTCTCTTCCTCCCAGGTTGCTACTCC
Source organism: Chlorocebus sabaeus (assembly GCF_047675955.1). Classification (NCBI taxonomy): domain Eukaryota; kingdom Metazoa; phylum Chordata; class Mammalia; order Primates; family Cercopithecidae; genus Chlorocebus; species Chlorocebus sabaeus. The sequence continues at coordinate 13,046,301 of NC_132912.1, read as the reverse complement.
TTGTCCCTTTACCATAGCAAAAGTAAAGAGAGGTAATAATGTACTGTATATTGGTGGCTGATGTCCGCTTCCAACCCATCGAGAACAATATATGGGCTCCTTTTCATGTATTGTTCAGAGGCAGGGCCCCTGTTTCTACATCTTTGAGGAGCAGCAAATTGTAGTAGAAACACACACACACACATACACTTATCAGGAGAACTAGATGTTAGTTCTGATTTCTTTGGAAACTTTACCTGGGATCTTGGATAAGTCACTTTATCTCTTTGAGCCTTAGTTTCCACATCTTGAAATGAATGGTTTGAAGGAGAAGACTCATAAGATCTTTTCCAGATTGAGGAATGTTAGATTGACGTAAATTTCCACGAGAGATTGGATTGAATTCTCCAACTCCCTAGATGATTGGGAAAGAAATTACTATTAGAACCAGAGAGAGATAGTAAGTAGTTGTTAAAAAAAAAACTTCTAAAACACTGGCCGGGCACAGTGACTCACACCTGTCATCTCAACACTTTGGGAAGCCAAGGCAGGCAGCTCTCTTGAGGTCAGGAGTTCAAGACCAGCCTGGGCAACATGGAGAAACCTTGGCTCTACTAAAATTACAAAAATTAGCTGGGCGTGGTAGTACGCACCTGTAATCCCAGCTATTCCATAGGCGGAGGCAGGAGAATCGCTTGAACCCAGGAGGCGGAGGTTGCAGTTGTAATCGGTAGAAGGTGTCCAGGTACTCGGCATCTCTGACAAAAAAATTGGACAAAACGCACAAGGATTTGTTGAGAACGAAAGTACATTCCATAGAACGGGAGTGGCCCAAGTATAGGGGCTCCAGAGCCCCGGTTACAGAACTTGCTGGAGTTTCAACACTCTAGAGGCTTCCCACTGGTTACCTGGCCTGTAACCAAGAATGAAGTGAAGTTACAGACTCATTTACTCAGAATGCACCCTATTGTAAATGCAGAGGATGTTACTTGGTGTGTGTGGTCTATGTAAATAGAGAGGATGAAGTGAAGTTACAAAGCTATTCACATTCCTGTCGTTGCTAAAGTGCTTTCATTTTGATTTAGTTCTAGGAAGTCAGCATGGGTTAGCTGCCCTTAAGTTCCCTGCCTCTAGGCCTTATTCTCCTGCCTCACAATGAGCCACGATCAGGCCACTGCACTCCAGCCTGGGTGAACCAACAAAACTTTGTCTCAAAAAATAAATAAATATGGCCAGGCATGGTGGCTCACGCCTGTAATCCCAGCACTTTGGGAGGCTGAGGTAGGTGGATCACCTGAGGTCAGGATTTCAAGACCAGTCTGGCCAACATGGCGAAACCTCGTCTCTACTAAAAAACATTACAAAAATTAGCCAAGCATGGTGACGCACGCTTGTAATCCCAGTTACCTGGGAGGCTGAGGCAGGAGAATTGCTTGAACTTGGGAGGTGGAGGTTGCAGTGAGCTGAGACTGTGCCACTGCATTCCAGTCTGGGCAACAGAGTGAGACTACGTCTCAAAACAAACAAAACCCAAAAAGCAAAAAATAAAGAAAAACTAAAAAAAACACCTACCACAAAAATACAGAATCCCAGAATTTGTCCTTCCACCCAACTGTAAGACAGTAGTGACAACTGCAAGCCTAAACGTTTCGTTTGGTCTCAGACGTCTGGTCCCCACTGGGGAGTGCTGGAGCCAGCTCGTACTGGCTTGGGAAAGTTGATTGTGTGTATCTCGGCCCATTCCCCGCTCAGTGACTTCGTGGGAGAGCTTGAAATGAGTTGAAGTGGGAGCATTTATGCCACAAAGATCAGCCAGTGCTACAAATCGGAGCTTACTGTTCCCCACGGAGAGCTGCTTTGCCAGCAAAGCACAGCTCCCAATCCATGATTCGCGGTGATGGGGAACTGTACATGTCAAGCTGGCCACGGGGCGCCCAGAGAGCTGGTTAGACATTACTTCTGGTTGTGTCTGGGACGATGTTCCTGGAAGAGACCTGCCTTTGGCTTGGTGGACTCATAAAGCAGATCCCCAGCGTGGCTGGGCATCACCCAATCCACGGAGGGCCTGAACAGAACAAAAAGGCAGAGGAAGAAGGAATCTGCTCTCTACCTGGCTGCTGACGCTGGAGGGTGGGTCATCTCCTTCCCTTGGCGCTCCTCGTTCTCAGACTTTCAGACCTGGATTTGAATCTACACCACTAGGTCTCTAGCTCTCAGGCCTGTGAGCTATGCCACTGACTTTCCTGGGTCTCCACTTGCAGAAGGTAGATTGTGGGACCTCTTAGCCTTCATAATTGCATGGCAATACTTCACAGTAAAGCTCTACATATTGTATACATATATAAATACATATAAATAGGCCAGGTGTGGTGGCTCATGCCTGGAATCTCAACATGTTGGTAGGGCAAGGCAGGAGCATGGCTTGAGCTCAGGAGTTTGAAACCAGCCTGGACAACACAGGGAGACCTCCATCTCTACAAAAAAATAGAAAAATTAGCTGGGCATGATGGCATATGCCTGTGGTGCCAGCTACTCGGGAGGCTGAAGTGGGAGGCTCACTTGAGCCTGGGAGGTTGAGGTTGCAGTGAGCTGTGATGGTGCCACTGCACTCCAGCCTGGGCAACAGAATGAGACCCTGTCTCAAAAAAATACAAAATCAATATAAATGCATATGTATATATGCACATACATACGTGTGTATGTGTATATATAAAATAGATGCTATTGGTTCTGTTTCTCTGGAGAACCCTAATATGTTCATAAAAACCACAGTACCACTTAGTCATCTATATCTCCTAATGGAACTCATACGATAAAGTTAAGAAAAATAAGAATCTGCCTATTTGTAAGTCTCTTTCTACCAAACATAATTTAAATAAAACCCAAAACAAAAAATCAAGGGGGGGAAAAAAAGGCAAATAATAACCTCAGTTCATGGCCTAATTCCGAGTCAACTCATGTTTCTCCAAAACTCTGGCCAATAGTTGTTTCTGCCTGGGATCACTTCTCCATAAATAAGGCTTCACCTTAGACCCAAGTCACTGCCTCAGGCGGACTAGAGCTTCACCAGACACAAGTTCCATTGGATTCCCGTTGCCTCTCCTTCTAATTGCAATATTTAGACTGAGAATCATGGCTCTCTTCCACCACAAAGCTTATCTGATGCTTCATTCTCTGGGTAAACAGATTTCCAGCTGAGGCTGCCAGCAGCTCTGAGCACCAGCCTAGTTCTACAGAAAAATTAAGAGTTTGTGGCTCTTTCTCCATGTTCTCAGCTCTACGCTGGCCATGAACGACCTCTACTCCCCACAGCCCACCAGGCTCCCCGCCACTCCTGCCACGCACCCAGCCTTGCCGACCCACCTTCTCTGCTAAGCTCTGTGCCCACCTTGCACCTGGCTGCCCTGTTTGGAGCCAGGGCACTGTTGCTGCCCATCCTCTGAATGGCCTCTGGGCTCCTGTCAGACCCTGCATCCCTCAAATTGCTCAAGTGGGAAAGCCTTGATTCCCAAGCTGAGTTACTGTAACCAGTGGCAGATTTAGGGGGAAAGGATTGGCATCAAAAAATGTTGAGGGGCGCTCTTCCTGACCCAGAATTTGCCAGTTAAAGGTCAAATCTGAAAAAAAAAATACTCTGCTAAATACCCCTCATACTAAAGAGAGAAATCCACAGTCGAGCCGCATGAACTGGGGTCAGGCACGGCTGCACGGTTATCGAGGATGTGCTTCCTACTGGGCAGATGGCCGACAGGCAGGTGCCCAAACTGGAACCCAACTGAGAAGTAGAAATGCTGGTCTCCCTTTCTTGCTCCTCAGCCTTTCCCACTTGGCCTCTGCAAAGGGAGAAGGGAAGGCACCCCTCTTCAACTCTGCAGCCTGCCACTGTAAACACTGCTGACCACGGAGTTGACCACAACTACCATTTTCTCTCTTTTCATGTCTCTTCTGATGCAAAAAAAAAATGGAGGAGGGCCAGGCGTGGTGGCTCACACCTGCAATCCCGGCACTTTGGGAGACAGAGGTGGGCAGATTATGAGGTCAGGGGATCGAGACCAGCCTGGACAACACGGTGAAACCCCATCTCTATAAAAATACAGAAATTAGCTGGGCATGGTGGTGCATGCCTGTAATCCCAGCTACTCGGGAGGCTGAGGCAGGAGAATCACTTGAATCCAGGAGGCAGAGGTTGCAGTGAGCCAAGATCGCGCCACTGTATTCCAGCCTGGCGACAGAGTGAGACTCCATCTCAAAAACAAAACCAAACAAAACAAAAGGATTAAGGGGAAGGTGGAGGAATGGTACTTTGTATCAAAGCCTCAGCATTGGGGGCTTTGCTTAGCAACACTTTATAGAAGGTGGGGTACTTACTTAGAGCCCTTTAACTCTGGACATCAGTTGAAATTGTGGGAGACCAGGACGATTCCACAAACACCTTGTATACACAGTAACCTGAGGCCATTGGTGGGCTGAATTATGGTTTTGTTGGTTTGTTTGTTTTTTGAGATGGAGTTTGATTCTTGTTGCCCAAACTGGAGTGCAATGGCTCAATCTCATCTCACTACAACCTGCCTCCTGGGTTCAAGTGATTCTCCTGTCTCAGCCTCCCAAGTAGCTGGGATTACAGGCGTGCAGCACCATGTCCAGTTAATTTTTGTATTTTTAGTAGAGAGAGAGTTTTACCATGTTGGCCAGGCTGGTCTCGAACTCCTGACCTCAGGTGATCCGCCCACCTCCGCCTCCCAAAGTGCTGGGATTACAGGTGTGAGCCACCGCACCCGGCCAGCTGGGATACTTCTAAGAGTGGAAAGGGGGCATCATCATCCAATTATGCTGAGATCATAGTGATGAAGAGGACCGTCCCAGGCAAACCAAGACATAAGGCCGTTCTACCTCCTACATCTCAAGCTACGGTGCAGTCACCTGCATGTCACGGGAGCCATTGTCGCCACCACGCTGCCTTAGCAGCTCCAAGGCCCCTTACTACAGAAGCAGGACTGGTGTCTGGCAATATCATGTCATGTTCAGAATCGCCCCCTTGGGTGTTGTGGCAATGTCGAATTGCTAAAAACTTTCTAGATGTTTACCTTCGATTTCCGTGTTTGTCTCTTGGCACAGACCACACTCTGAGCAGCACGGAAGGCTGCCCATGTCGTAGATTTGAGATTATTATGTAAAAGAGAGACAAAATCTTCCCTTAGTGGAGATTGTAACTGGGAGACGAGCCACATGAGCAGAGATCTGCCCTGGGCTCCTGGGAGGGAAGCAACTGGAAGGAGACAGAAGGTCATTTTCAGAATAAGAGGAGATGAACGAATGGTCACAGACACAAAAACAGAGCCGATGTTTACTGAAATGAGATATGCAGTGGGCATGGATGTAACAAATGGAAACCAGCCAGGTGTGGTGGCTCATGCCTGTAATCCCAGCACTTTGGGATGCTGAGGTAGGTGGATCACTTGAGGTCAAGAGTCCGAGACCAGCCTGGTCAACACAGTGAAGCCCCATCTCTACTAAAAATACAAAAATTAGTTGGCTGCGGTGGCAGGCACCTATAATCCCAGCTACTAGGGAGACTGAGGCATGAGAGTAGCTTGAACCTGGGAGTCAGAGGTTGCAGTGAGCTGAGATCATGCCACTGTGCTCCAGCATGGGCAACAGAGCAAGACTCCATCTCAAAACAAACAAACAAATGGAAACTGCTCAGACATGAAAGGGAGAAAGCTCTGTACTGGGAGCGTGCTGTTTGGCAGATATGGGATCTGTAGAGGTTTGCACTTCTCAACACGCCCTTCACTGCCCCAAAGGGGACTGCCTTCACGCAGGGTTACTCACTCTATAAAATGGTTCCCTTAAAGATGTGTGTCTCCTGCTGCATGTTTTTTAAAATGTGGCTTTATTCATGGAAGAACGGATCTATAATTTGAATACCTTGAAGTCCCCCAGAGATGTTCTTTAATGGAAATAACATACGCTTCTCTTCCACGAATCTCCCAGAATGGAAAATTCTGTGAAAGTCCATGAATTGTACCCACTTTCCTAAGAATTCCCAGAAGAGGACCGTGCTCTGCCTGCAGCCCTCCCCCGCAGCTCCACCCGGGGTGCTCGGTGATGCTCTCGCAGGTGGCTCTGGCTCTCTGGTGCATGTCACCCCCCGCTGTCACCCAGGCCCTCTCCTTTGTCACACAGGGAGGGTGTGAGGCGGGATGATGTTCTACTCCTTTACTTCCTGTCTCCGTCGTGTCCCTTCCTTGCTCCGTCCTGCCCCATCCATCGCATGATCCCCGACATCACGCAGCATGAAGAAAGTCTTGGAAACAGAGGGGCTGGGTCCTGAAGGGGGGTCCTGCCTGAGGCCCAGCCATGGCCCTTCCAGGGTACAGCCAGGCATGGGTGGCCAGACTCAGACATAAGAATGAAGGCCAGCTAGACCCGGAATCAGCCAGGAGGGTACAAGGGTGTAAAGGAAGGAAGGCGAGATAAAACAAGGAAGCAACGGTTCCCGGGAGCCCATGTAAGTAGACACTGCACATTCTGGAAAGCTGTATGGTGGGGACGTAATGAAGTGCCCTGCACTGTCCTCTGAGCTCTGAGGGCCCCCAACCAGCCCTTCCTCTTCCTCACAGGAGCTCAGCTGTTCGGTCACAGCAACCAGACCAAACGGTAGTGAGCCCTAAAACAGCAACGTTCTGTCCTTCCCCCATTTATTTCGTAAGATGAGGGACACCGCTAGCAATGAGCCAGGCACCCGAGAGAGGTGACAGATGACGCAGACACGGGTGGCCCTCAGGAAACCAGCTCCAACTCTCCACATCTCTTCCCTTTCCATTGGTGACGATACATGGGCATGAGAGGTGGCCCTAGGGACATGAGAACTGCTCAAAAACGAGAAAAGAGACATCCTGGCCAGATGTAGCAACAGAAACAGGAATCCCATTCGCTGCGCTCATTTCCTTCCCAGGCGGCTGAATTACCTCACCGGATTCTGGTTTCTGTCTCATATCCTCAATGGTCTTTAGCATGTGTAAGCATTTATAGATGGCTCCTGGGCCTGGGTGAGGTACATCTGAGCTGCCTGAGCTGAGACACCATGGGTTGATGGGTTGTGGTGGTTCTTGCCTTTCTTGTCTACTAGCATGTGCAGTTGGGTATGCAAAATGTAGAGTGTCTCCTTGGCAAGCTCCACCAGTGGTTCTCAACCATGGTGGTATCTTGAAGCTCCCTGGGTGATTTTAACAGAAGATGGGCCAGTCTCATTCACTAACCTCTCTTCCTTCTTCCTGTCTCATCTTCCAAGTTCAAAACCCAAATATCAGGAAAATAAAAACAAGAGTCCTCCATGCTCACCACGCAACCAAAGGACTAAGGTCACAAAACACAGTGGGCTAGAATTTGCCTCAAGAACATCCTTGGATTTTCCATGGTTCCTACTTTATAAAGTGAATGCTACACCTGGGGGCTCTGAGAAAATGTACCTTGGCTATATGTTTCTCTCTTCCTTCCCTTCTTCTCTCCCTTCTTTCTTTTTAAAATTAAGGTAGAGTCGACAAATACAAATTGTATATATTAAAAATTAGCTCGGCATGGTGGCACGTGCCTGTAGTCCCAGCTACTCAGGAGGCTGATGCAGGAGAATTGCTTGAACCTGGGAGGCGGAGGTTGCAGTGAGCTGAGATAGTGCCATTGCTCTCCAGCCTGGCAACAGGGCGAGACTCTGTCTCACAAAAAAAAAAAAAAAAATTGTATATATTTACAGTGACCCTAGCTACCTCTAAAGACCTGCTATCCCAAAGGAGCATCAGCAACCAAGAAGCAGATAAGATCAGATACAGGAAAAGGAGAGAAAACTTAGGGGAGAAAATGAGACGAGAGAGTTAGGATGAAGTCAGTCCACTTCCCTGATCATCTCCAAATGTTGCCCCCAGGCAACTCGGCTGATGAGCTACGGAAAAGACTGTTAGTTAGCACCCAACAGACCTTATTGCCTTCTCCCATTTATTTTATTTATTGATTTATTTTTGAGACAAAGTCTTACCCTGTGGCCCAGGCTGAAGTGCAGTGGCATGATCTCAGCTCACTGCAACCTCAACCTCCTGGATTCAAGCAATTCTCCCTCCTCAGCCTCCTGAATAACTGGGACTACAGGTACATGCCACCACACCTGGCTAATTTTTGTATTTTTAGTAGAGACGGAGTTTCACCATGTTGGCCAGGCCGGTCTCAAACTTCTGACCTCGAGTGATTTGCCCACCTCAGCTTCCCAAAGAGCTGAGAATACAGGCATGAACCACTACACCCAGCCCCTTCTTTCATGTATTTTTACAACCCCTTAAGTTTCAGCTCTCTAGTTGTAGATTACAATTGCCAGCCTTTCTTGTACCTAGGTGTGACTGCACGCTAAGTTCTGTCCAATGGGATGAGTGCAAGCGATGCCTGTGGTTCTGGCGGGATGCTTAAATGGGAGCTGTTTGTCCGTCACTTATTTTCCCTTCTCACTGGCTGGAGGTGATGGTGTTGAGCTCTTCTTGACCATGCAGGTAGAGAGGGCATCATTATCGGGATGGTGGAACAACACAATAGGAAGAACCTAGGTCCTCAGAAGACTTCCTGAAAGGGAGCTGTCCTATCTTTCTGGACTCCTTTTAGCAGTTGGATTTTCACATAAAAGAAGAATAAACTTTTACCTTATTCAAGACACTGTTATTTTCATTTCTAGGAAGAAAAAAGCAGCCAAGTCAATGTCCTAACAACCACCCCCGCTGAAAACAGTTGTGTGGGCTGAGCACAGTGACTCACACTCATAATCCCAGCACTTTGGGAAGCCAAGGTGGGAGGATTGCTTGAGCCAAGGAGTTGGAGGCCACGGTGAGCTATGATCGCACTGCTGCACTCCAGCCTGGGTGACAGAGCAAGACCCTGTCTCAAATAAATAAATTAGTTGCTATGGTTTAGATCTGAGTTTCCACCCAAATCTCACGTCAAATTGTAATCCCCAGTGCTGGAGATGGGGCCTGGTGGGAGGTGAGTGGATCATGGCGGGGGGGCGTTTCTCGTGAATGGTTTAGCACCATCCCCTTGGTGCCATTCTCATGATAGTGAGTGCACATGAGATCTGGTTGTTTAAAAGTTTGTAGCACCTGCCTGCTCTCTCTCTCTTTTTCCTGCTCTTGCCATGTAAAATGCCTGCTCCCACTTTGCCTTCTGCCATGATTGTAAGTTTCCTGAGGCCTCCCCAGAAGCAGATGCTGCCACGCTTCCTGTATAGCCTGCAGAACTGCGAGTCAATGAAACTTTTTTTCGTGGAAGTTACCCAGTCTCAGATATTTCTTTATAGCAGTGCAAGAATGGACTAATACATTAATTAAATAACATGAAAGGGCAAAACACTGAGAAATATTAAAAATCTGACAGTGGGGGCTGGACGTGGTGACTCACGCCTGTAATCCCCGCACTTTGGGAGGCGGAGGCGGGCAGATCACCTGAGGTCAGGAATTTGAGACCAGCCTGGGCAATACAGTGAAACCCCGTTTCTACTAAAAATACAAAATTAGCTGGGCATGGTGGCGCATGCCTGAAGTCCCAGCTACTAAGGAGACTAAGGCAGGGAGGCGGAAGTTGCGGTGAGCCAAGATGGCGCCATTGCACTCCAGCTTGGGCAACAAGAGTGAAACTCCATCTCAAAAAAGAAAGAAAGAAAGAAAGAAAGAAAGAAATCCTGACAGTGGGAATGATATTTTGTCCTTGGTTCTGGGGGATTTTGCTATCCATAGGCCCATGGACGGCAGGATTTGACTAAGGGAAGTCTGCAGCCAGCAACTAGGTAGGCCTGTCATGGGATAAGATGAGTAAGTGGTTGTCAGGCCTAGCTGTGCCAGCAAAACACATTCTGGCAGTAAGAACACTATTCTTTGTTGAGAGTTCAATCTTTCCCATTTGGCCTCTGCAAAGGGAGAAGGGAAGGCATCCCTCTTCACTCCTGTAAACAGCCTGCCACTGTAAACACTGCTGACCACAGAGTTGACCACAACTACCATTTTCTCCCTTTTCATGTCTCTTCTGATGGTAACAAGACTGAGGTGAAGGTGAGAGACAGACTGGCAAAGAGAGCTCCTGTGCTAAGCTCCTAAATTTCTTCTCTCCTCTTTCCCTTCCCTCCAGAAAGACCAGATAGACTCCTGCTCCATATCCAAACTCACTACTTAGGAGAGATTAAAATTTATCCTAGCCCTCTGACTCTTTATTTCATATAAATTGGTTCGTGCAGCTAAAGGCTTATTCAGACATATGTTTAAATAAGATTACTTCACATTTGTGATTTTTATCAGGCAGGATAGAACATCTGCTTATCTCCTTTTTTGTGATGTTAGCAGCCATTGATGATTATTGCTCAGGTCTGTTAATTATGGCTTCAAATATTAATATGCTAATTCTATTAGAATAGTTCTATAAAGAACCACCTCTAACTCCATCAATTGTTTATCTACCTTGAGGTAATTTAGCTTCTAAGTCCTTTGACAAACCCAAGTAGTTATCGATATCTTCTGAGGAGACATTTGGGCTCATTTAGTACAATTCCTGGAATCAACTTTTTCTCTAAGACACTATGTTTTTTCATACTCAGAAATAGCATTTAGATACCATAGTCTGAGCACTGGTGGTGTTCACTGCTACTGGCTATATTACTGTTTATAGACTTTGTCTGAAGAAAGAGTAGGAAATACACAAATTTTTAAAAATGAAATGCATCTTAAATTTGCATTAATACTTCCAGTTCAAATTCAAGCTATCTTTTACTTAACCTCTTTGATTCTTTCTCAGCTAGTAAAAATCCCAGTTCCCAATGAAACAAGATAAGAATTTGCTTTCTCCCACAGTACATATGTAAGTCTCTGATATCAACACTATCATCAACAATATGATTGTTGAGAAATGTTTAAGATTTATTTTGCAGTATTTTTTGTCTTCGTGGTATATCCCAATAGGGATGACAGTCAACTGTTTATAGTACCTTGGAAAAGAATAATTTCTTTTTGTGTTTTTATACCACCAATTCATTTGTAGGCTTTTTGTTTTCATTTTAAGTTTTGAGAGATGACTTTAAAATTTTTACATCTGGTTTTTATAATTATGTCAAATCTATAAAATTAGATATATTCACAGAAGTCCAGCTTTTATTCATGACTTTTCCCCTCCTTTCCTCCTTCCTCTGTAGGTTAACTTTTCTGTTGCTTCGGGTTTATCTTTGCTTTTCTGTAATGTAAGACAGCATGTATTTGTATTATCTTCCTCCATAATGTACATGCACTTATAACCACCTTACTTTTTAACTTAACTATATATCCTGGAGGTCACTCCACAAAAATATAGAGAGATATTCCTTGTTCTTTTTTTTTTTTTTTTTTTATCAGTGCAAAATACTCTGAACCAAAAGGTATTCAACCAATCTTCTATATAGATGGGCATTTGGGTGGTTTCCAGTCTTTTTTTTTTTTTTTTTTGAGACGGAGTCTCGCTTTCCTGCCCAGGCTGGAATACAGTGGCACGATCTTGGCTCACTGCAAGCTCTGCCTCCCAGGTTCACACCATTCTCCTGCCTCAGCCTCCCAAGTAGCTGGGACTACAGGCGCCTGCCACCATGCCCAGCTATTTTTTTGTATTTTTTAGTAAAGAAGGGATGTGCGAGCCCCTGTGTGAGCCAGGATGGTCTCCATCTCCTGACCTCAAGATCCACCCGCCTCGGCCTCCCAAAGTGCTGGGATTACAGGCGTGAGCCACTGTGCCCGGCGTGTTTTTTCCAGTCTTTCAACAAACAGTGCTGCCTTATGCAAAAGTTCTGGCATGAACTTTGTTTGGGAGGTGGAATTGCCCGGTCAAGGGCAGTCTACGTGTACTCTTGCTAGATATTGCCAAATTCCGCTCCATAGCAACTGGGCATTTTGGATTCCTACTAGCCATAAATGAGAGTGGCTTTTTCTTTTTCTTTTTCTTTCTTTCTTTTTTTTTTGAACTAGAGTCTTGCTCTATTGCCTAGGCTGGAGTATAATGGCACGAACTTGGTTCACTGCAACCTCTACCTCCCGGGTTCAGGTGATTCCCCTGCCTCAGCCTCCCAAGTAGCTGAGATTATAGGCACCCAACACCATGCCCGGCGAATTTTTGTATTTTTAGTAGAGATGGGGTTTCACCATGTTGGCCAGGCTGCTCTCAAACTCCTGACCTCAGGCGATCCACCCACTGTGGTCTCCCAAAGCGCTGGGATTATAGGCATGAGCCACTATGTCTGGCCTCTGTTTTCTTTTTATAGAAGCTTTACATAGATACTGTCTTCCTGTTTTGTTCATTTTGTGTGTTTCTACAGACAAGGATACCTTTCAGGTATCTCAGATGAAGAACAACCTCTCCTATAAGTACAATGTGGTACCATTTCGTTAATAAATGAAAGCTTTAGGGGAGAGGTATGTCTTTTGATCATATAACAATCTCTTGCTTCTTTCCTTTTGCCATTACCCTGTAATGAGCCATCTGCAGAAAGTACAATGAGGATTGCTGTCTTCCAGGGCACTGGGCTGGGTTTTCAGAAAGTTTCCAGAATCCAATAGAACGAATTAGACTGGCTACAGAAAGTAGGCCTAGGGCATTTAAAAGTATCTGAGCTGGCTGGGCACTGTGACTTATGTCTGTAATGCCAGCACTTTGGGGGATTGAGTTGGGTGGATCACGAGGTCAGGAGTTTGAGACCAGCCTGACCAACATGGTGAAACCCCATCTGTACTAAAAACAGAAAAATTAGCCAGGCGTAGTGGCATGCGCCTGTAATCCCAGCTACTCAGGAGGCTGAGGCAGGAGACTCACTTGAACCCGGGAGGTGGAGGTTGCAGTGAGCCGAGATTATACCATTGCACTCCAGCCTGGGTGACAGAGCAAGACTCTCTCAATAAATGAATGAATGAATCTGAGCCAGGACAAGGACTGGAGCACAGGACTCCATGCATAATCCAAGCCGAATTTCCCTTCTTCTCCATGCCCCTTTGAGTCTCAGAGAAATGGAGGAATCTCTACACTTCATATTAAAATTGTAACTCTGGATCAGAGAAACAAAGTGGTTCCAGAGAAGGTGAAATGGGGCCAAGCAAAAGTCATACGCACAAGATCATAATAAACCTAGAGTCTGTACAATGGTACCCACATTAAACATAGACCGTATTTTTTGTTCAGGGAAGAGATAAAAAGAAATAGAGGGAAATGTATAACACCAGACACTTATATTAGAATATCTGGAATATATAAAGAACACTGAAAAACCAATAAGAAAAATACAGTAAAAAAAAAAATCAGCAAAAACTTGAACAAGTACTTTACACAAGAAAAAATTCAAATGAGCCAAACAACATAAGGGAAGGTGCTCAACCTCATTAGAAATTAGGAAAATGCGGCTGGGCGTGGTGGCTCACACCTGTAATCCCAGCACTTTGGGAAGCCGAGGCGGGCAGATCACCTGAGGTCAGGAGTTCAAAACCAGCCTGGCCAATATGGTGAAACGCCCGTCTCTACTAAAAAAACAAAAATTAGCTGGGTGTGGTAATGCACGCCTGTAATCCCAGCTACTTGGGAGACTGAGGCAGGAGAATCGCCTGAACCTGGGAGGCGGAGGTTGCAGTGAGCCGAGATTGTGCCACTGTACCCTGGCCTGGGAGACAGAGGGAGACTCCATCTCAATAAAAAAAAAAAAAAAAAAGAAAAGAAAAATGCAATTTAAAGCCATAATCATATCCAAGTATACAACCATTCGTCTGGCTCAAGTTTGAAACTCTAGCAATATCATGGGTGTAATAGGAATAACAGGAGTAATAAGAATTCTCCAACAAAACCAAGGACTCTATGTAAATTGGTACCAACACTTTGGAAAATTCTTTGACATTATCAACTAAAACTGAACATGGCATACCACATGACCTAACAATTTCACTTCTGGGCTCTATGCTGTCCTCTAAAAATGTGAGCACACGTCTACCAGTATACATGGAAGAGAATATTCAGAGTCAAAAACTGGAAACAAACCAAATGCCCATTTACTGTAGGATGGATAAATATATTATTGTATATTCAGTGGCATGCCGGCAGATGTTTAACAACAGGGAGAAAAAGCCCTGATTTGTAGCATTTGCTAATTTCCATGATGCAAATACACTCATCATGGCCAATTTCAAGCTGCCAACATGACATTAACTAGCTTACAAAATTTGTGAACATTTAACAATCAGTGCTCATGAGTCTGTATAAGCTGCCTCCAGCACATCACTGAGGGTATTTTTGTGTTGTAATACTGTGTGGCAATACAAATGAATGAGCTAGGTCAGCCGCAGCGCCTCATACCTATAATCCCAGCACTTTGAGAGACCAAGGCAGGTGGATCGCTTGAGCCCAAGAGTTCAAGACCAACCTGGGCAACATGGCAAAATCCCACCTCTACAAAAGATACAAAAACATTAGCTGTACGTGGTGGCATGTGCCTGTAGTCCCAGCTATTTAGGAGGCTGAGGCAGGAGGATTGCTTGAACTGAGGAGGCCAAGACCGCAGTGAGCCATGATTGTGTCACTGAACTCCAGCCTGGGCAATAGAGTGAGACCCTGTCTCAAAATAAAAAAAGAAAAAAATAATAATGAACTATAGCTAGATGCAACAGAGTGGATACATCTTACAAATATAATGTCGAACAAAATAAAACACAAAAGAGGCTCATGCCTATAATCTCAGCACGTTGAAGGCCAAGGTGGGTACATTGCTTGAGCTCAGGAGTTTGAAACTAGTCTGGGCAACATGGTGAAACTCCATCTCCACTAAAAATAAAAAACTAGCCAGATGTGGTGGTGCGTGCCTGTAGTCCCAGCTACTGGGGAGGCTGAGGTGGGAGGATGGCTTGAGCCCAGGAGGAAGAGGTTGCAGTGAACCAAGGTCATGCCACTGTACTCTAATCTGGGTGACAGAGTGAGATCCTGTCTCAAAAAAAAAAAAAAAAAAAAAAAAAAAAAAAATCACCATAAAGAATACTTACAGTATGATTTCTTTTTTTGTTTTGTTTTGTTTTTTGTTCTTTTGAGATGGAGTTTCACTCTTGTTGCCCAGGCTGGAGTGCAATGGCACAATCTCGGCTCACTGCAACCTCCGCCTGCCAGGTGCAAGCAATTCTCCTGACTCAGCCTCCCGAGTAGCTGGGATTACAGGCATCCATCACCACACCCAGTTAATTTTTCTATTTTTAGTAGCGACGGGGTTTCACCATGTTGACCAGGCTGGTCTCGAACTCCTGCCCTCAGGTGATCCACCTGCCTCGGCCTCCCAAAGCGCTGGGATTACAGGTGTGAGCCACCACGCCTGGCCGATTTCATTTATATAAAGTTCAAGACAGGCAAAATTAAATCAGAACATTTAGGGATGCATACTTATGGGATAAAAAAGAAAAAAAGTATAAAAAGAATAACAGAAAAGTGACAAAAGTGGTTAACAGGGAAGAAGATTATAAGGGGCATGCAATGGACTACTGGGGTGCAGGTAATGTTCTGTTTTGTGACTTTGGTGGAGTAACATGGGTGTTCTTTTTTAAGTATTTGTGAGACCTCACATATAGACTGCATGCATCTTTTCATGTGTAGTTAAAATCCATGGTGTCCTGAATCCTGCTCTTCCTGGCTCATACCAACTTGTGAGAATCAACCATGCACATCTCTTCCCAACTCTGCATTTAGTGACGCTACTTTGGTCACTTGAAATCAGCCACAGTGGGAGGATTTACACCACAGAAACTGGCAAACACAACAAATCAGGACTTTCTGTTTTTTTCTCTCTTTTCTTTTTCCTTTCTGGAGAGTGGGTTTAACAACACATCACTGGTTAAATTTAACAACATATTTTTAAAAAATATGACTCACAAAATTCGCTTATTGAAGCAGATATGTTTTCACAGCTTCATGCTGTCAACAATTTCAAGGGAAAACTGTATTTTAAAAACACCAAACATGACAAAATCCCTTTAATGAAAAAGCACTGACAGTTGAGAAAGAGAATTAGTTGTGAGAAATCTAAAGGGTTTGATATTCTTCATTGTTTGATGTGTAATAAAAAATCATTACCTTGATGGTAAAATTAAGGATGCTATCTAGTCATTTTTCTTATGCGAAATGTTTTTGATGAATACTTTGCAAGATGATAAAAGATATAGTGGATGAGAAACTTCTCAGTCTGCCGTTCAACTCAACTGCCTCCATAAGTTTTCACCAAACGTGGCCCCAAATCTTATTCTGTAGCAACGCTGGCAGTATTCTGGTCAACTCTCCTTACTGATTACCTGTAATAACTTGTGAAGCAGTGAAAAAATTACTTGTTATGTATATAAATTACATATTTATATGAGTCTACATTCTTAAAATTTGGCGACCTTAAGCCAGGGTTATATGATGTCAACCTTTGTTCATTTCAGCTTTCCTGATGGTAAATAATTTAAAATCATATTTTATAAATTTTAAAAAGTCATTAATTTCCAAGGTGAACCGTCAGCCTGCAAGGAAATGTGGGACTGGTACATGCCTTCTTCAGATCCTGCCTTCAGACCCTGAGGGAGTGCACAGCCCACTCCCTTATAGGTTATTTATTTATTTATTTATTTATTTATTATACTTTAAGTTCTATGCTACATGTACACAACATGCAGGTTTGTTACATAGGTATACATGTGCCATGTTGGTTTGCTGCACCCATTAACTCGTCATTTACATTAGGTATATCTCCTAATGCTTTCCCTCTCCCTGTCCCCAACCCCATGACAGGCCCCAGTGTGTGATGTTCCCCGCCCTGGGTCCAAGTGCTCTCATCATTCAATGCCCACCTATGAGTGGGAACATGCGGTGTTTGGTTTTCTGTCCTTGTGATAGTTTGCTCAGAATGGTGGTTTCCAGCTTCATCCGTGTCCCTACAAAAGGACATGAACTCATCCTTTTTTTCTGACGGCATAGTATTCCATGGTGTATATGTGCCACATTTTCTTAATCCAGTCTATCATTGATGGACATTTGGGTTGGTTCCAAGTCTTTGCTATTGTGAATAGTGCCACAGTAAACATACGTGTGCATGTGTCTTTATAGCAGCATGATTTATAATCCTTTGGGTATATACCCAGTAATGGGATCGCTGGGTCAAATGGTATTTCTAGTTTTAGATCCTTGAGGAATTGCCACACTGTCTTCCACAATGGTTGAACTAGTTTACACTCCCAACAATAGTGTGTAAGTGTTCCTATTTCTCCACATCTTCTCCAGCATCTGTTGTTTCCCAACTTTTTAATAATCGCCATTCTAACTGGTGTGAGATGGTATCTCACTGTAGTTTTGATTTGCATTTCTCTGATGACCAGTGATGATGAGCATTTTTTCATGTGTCTGTTGGCTACATAAATGTCTTCTTTTGAGAAGAGTCTGTTCATATCCTTTGCCCACTTTTTGATGGAGTTGTTTTTTTCTTGTAAATTTGTTTAAGTTCTTTGTAGATTCTGGATATTAGCCCTTTGTCAGATGGGTAGATTGTAAAAATTTTCTCCCATTCTGTAGGTTGCCTGTTCACTCTGATGGTAGTTTCTTTTGCCATATAGAAGCTCTTTAGTTTAATTAGATCCCATTTGTCTATCTTGGCTTTTGTTGCCATTGCTTTTGGCGTTTTAGTCATGAAGACCTTGCCCATGCCTATGTCCTGAATGGTATTGCCAAGGTTTTCTTCTAGGGATTTTATGGTTTTAGGTCTAACATTTAAGTCTTTAATCCATCTTGAATTAATTTTTGTATAAGGTGTAAGGAAAGGATGCAGTTTCAGCTTTCTACGTATGGCTAGCCAGTTTTCCCAGCACCATTTATTAAATAGGGAATCCTTTCCCCATTGCTTGTTTTTGTCAGGTTTGTGAAAGATCAGATGGTTGTAGATGTGTGGTGTTATTTCTGAGGCCTCTGTTCTGTTCCATTGGTCTATATCTATGTTTTTGTACCAGTACCGTGCTGTTTTGGTCACTGTAGCCTTGTAGTATAGTTTGAAGTCAGGTGGCATGATGCCTCCAGCTTTGTTCTTTTTGCTTAGGATTGTCTTGGCAACGTGGGCTCTTTTTTGGTTCCATATGAACTTTAGTTTTTTCCAATTCTGTGAAGAAAGTCATTGGTAGCTTGATGGGGATGGCACTGAATCTATAAATTACCTTGGGTAGTATGGCCATTTTCACAATATTGATTCTTCCTATGCATGAGCATGGAATGTTCTTCCATTTGTTTGTGTCCTCTTTTATTTCATTGAGCAGTGGTTTGTAGTTCTCCTTGAAGAGGTCCTTCACATCCCTTGTAAGTTGGATTCCTAGGTATTTTATTCTCTTTGTAGCAATTGTGAATGGGAGTTCACTCATAATTTGGCTCTGTTTGTCTGTTATTGGTATATAGGAATGCTTGTGATTTTCCACATTGATTTTGTATCCTGAGACTTTGCTGAAGTTGCTTGTCAGCTTAAGGAGATTTTGGGCTGAGACAATGGGGTTTTCTAAACACACAATCATATCATCTACAAACAGGGACGATTTGACTTCCTCTTTTCTTCATTGAATACCGTTTATTTCTTTCTCTTGCCTGATTGCCCTGACCAGAACTTCCAACACTATGTTGAATAGGAGTGGTGAGAGAAGGCATCCCTGTCTTGTGCCAGTTTTCAAAGGGAATGCTTCCAGTTTTTGCCCATTCAGTATGATACTGGCTGTGGGTTTGTCAAAAATAGCTCTTATTATTTTGAGATATGTTCCATCAATACATAGTTTATTGAGAGTTTTTAGCATGAAGGGCTATTGAATTTTGTCGAAGCCCTTTTCTGCATCTATTGAGATAATCATGTGGTTTTTGTCGTTGGTTCTGTTTATGTGATAGATTACATTTATTGATTTGCATATGTTGAACCAGCTTGTATCCCAGGGATGAAGCCAACTTGATCGTGGCTGATAAGCTTTTTGATGTGCTGCTGGATTTGGTTTGCCAGTATTTTATTGGGGATTTTTGCATCGATGTTCATCAGGGATATTGGTCTAAAATTCTCTTTTTTTGTTGTGTCTCTGCCAGGCTTTGGTATCAGATGATGCTGGCCTCATAAAATGAATTAGGGAAGATTCCCTCTTTTTCTATTGATTGGAATAGTTTCAGAAGGAAAGGTACCAGCTCCTCTTTGTACCTCTGGTAGAATTCGGCTGTGAATTCTGCTCCTGGACTTTTTTTGGTTGGTAGGCTATTAATTATTCCCTCAATTTCAGAGCCTGTTATTGGTCTATTCAGAGATTCGACTTCTTCCTGATTTAGTCTTCGGAGGGTATATGTGTCCAGGAATTTATCCATTTCTTTTAGATTTTCTAGTTTATTCGCATAGAGGTGTTCATAGTATTCTCTGATAGTAGTTTGTATTTCTGTGGGATCGGTGGTCATATCCCCTTTATCATTTTTTATTGCATCTACTTGATTCTTCTCTCTTTTATTAGTCTTACTAGTGGTCTATCAATTTTGTTGATCTTTTCAAAAAAGCAGCTCCTGAATTCATTGATTTTTTTGAAGTTTTTTTGCGTCTCTATCTCCTTCAGTTCTGCTCTTAGTTATTTCTTGCCTTCTGCTAGCTTTTGAATGTATTTGCTCTTGCTTCTCTAGTTCTTTTAATTGTGATGTTAGGATGTTGATTTTAGATCTTTCCTGCTTTCTTTTGTGGGCATTTAGTGCTATAAATTTCCCTCTGCACACTGCTTTAAATGTGTCCCAGAGATTCCGGTACATTTTGTCTTTGTTCTCATTGATTTCAAAGAACATCTTTATTTCTGCCTTCATTTTGTTATTTATCTAGTAGTCATTCAGGAGCAGGTTGTTCAGTTTCCATGTAGTTGTGCGGTTTTGAGTGAGTTTTTAATCCTGAGTTATAATTTGATTGCATTGTGGTCTGAGAGACAGTTTGTTGTGATTTCTGTTCTTTTACATTTGCTTAGGAGTGCTTTACTTCCAACTATGTGGTCAATTTTGGAATAAGTGCGATGTGGTGCTGAGAAGAATGCATATTCTGTTGATTTGGGGTGGAGAGTTCTGTAGATGTCTATTAAGTCTGCTTGGTGCAGAGCTGAGTTCAAGTCCTGGATATCCTTGTTAACTTTCTGTCTCGTTGATCTGTCTGATGTTGACAGTGGGGTGTTAAAGTATCCCATTATTATTGTGTGGGAGTCTAAGTCTCTTTGTAGGTCTCTAAGGACTTGCTTTATGAATCTGGGTTCTCCTGTATTGGGTGCATATGTATTTAGGATAGTTAGCTCTTTTTGTTGAATTCATCCCTTTACCATTATGTAATGGCCTTGTCTCTTTTGATCTTTGTTGGTTTAAAGTCTATTTTATCAGAGACTAGGATTGTAACCCCTGCTTTTTTTTTTTTCTTTCCATTTTTTTTGGTAGATCTTTCTCCTTTATTTTGAGCCTACGTGTGTCTCTGAACATGACATGGGTCTCCTGAATACAGCACACTGATGGGTCTTGACTCTATCCAATTTGCCAGTCTGTGTCTTTTAATTGGGGCATTTAGCCCATTTACATTTAAGGTTAATATTGTTATGTGTGAATTTGATCCTGTCATGATATTAGTTGGTTATTTTGCTCATTAGTTGATGCAGTTTCTTCCTAACATTCACAGTCTTTACAATTTGGCATGTTTTTGCAGTGGCTGGTACTGGTTGTTCCTTTCCATGTTTAGTGCTTCTTTCAGGATGACTCGTAAGACAGGCCTGGTGGTGACAAAATCTCTCAGCATTTGCTTGTCTGTAAAGGATTTTATTTCTCCTTCACTTATGAAGCATAGTTTGGCTGGATATGAAATTTTGGGTTGAAAATTGTTTACTTTAAGAATGTTGAATATTGACCCCCACTCTCTTCTAGCTTGTAGAGCTTCTGCCAAGAGATCTGCTGTTAGTCTGATGGGCTTCCCTTTGTGGGTAACCCGACCTTTCTCTCTGGCTGCCCTTAACACTTTTCCCTTCATTTCAAACTTCGTGAATCTGACAATTATGTGTCTTGGGGTTGCCCTTCTCAGGGAGTATCTTTGTGGTATTCCCTGTATTTCCTGAATTTGAATGTTGGCCTGCCTTGCTAGGTTGGGGAAGTTCTCCTGGATAATATGCTGAAGAGTGTTTTCCAACTTGGTTCCATTCTCCCTGTCACTTTCAGGTACACCAGTCAATGTAGATTTGTTCTTTTCACATAGTCCCATATTTCTTGGAGGCTTTGTTTCTTTTTACTCTTCTATCTCTAAACTTCTCTTCTTGATTTATTTCACTAATTTGACCTTCAATCACTGATACCCTTTCTTCCACTTGATCGAATTGGCTACTGAAGCTTGTGCATGCATCACATAGTTTTTGTGTCATGGTTTTCAGCTCTGTCAGGTCATTTAAGGTCTTCTCTACACTGTTTATTCTAGTTAGCCATTTATCTAATCTTTTTTCAAGGTTTTTAGCTTCCTTGAGATGGGTTCGAACATCCTTCTTTAGCTTGGAGAAGTTTGTTATTACCGACTTTCTGAAGCCTACTTCTGTCAGCTCATCAAATTCATTCTCCATCCAGCTTTGTTCCGTTGCTGGCGAGGAGCTGCAATCCTTTGGAGAAGAAGAGGCACTCTGGTTTTTAAAATTTCCAGCTTTTCTTCTCTGGTTTCTCCCCATCTTTGTGGTTTTATCTACCGTTGGTCTTTGATACTGGTGACCTACAGATGGGGTTTTGGTGAGGATGTCCTTTCTGTTGATGTTGATGTCCTTTCCGTTTGTTAGTTTTCCTTCTAACAGTCAGGTCCCTCAGCTGCAGGTCTGTTGGAGTTTGCTGGAGGTCCACTCCAGACCCTGTTTACCTGGGTATCACCAGCGGAGGCTCAGTTGGAAATCAGAAATCACTGTCATCTGTGTCAATCACGCTGGGAGCTGCAGACCGGAGCTGTCCCTATTCAGCCATCTTGGAATGTAATCTTTTTTTTTTTTTGAGACAGTTTCACTCTGTCACCCAGGCTGGAGTGCAGTGGCACGATCGCAGTTCACTGCAACCTCTACCTTCTGGGTTCAAGCTATTCTCCTGCTTCAGCCTCCGAGTAGCTGGGATTAGAGGCACCCGCCATCACGCCCAGCTAATTTTTTGTATTTTAAATAGAGACGGGGTTTCACCATGTTGGCCAGGCTGGTCTCAAACTTCTGAACTCAAGTGATCTGCCCATCTCAACCTCCCAAATGTTGGGATTACAGGTGTGAGCCACCACGCCCAGCCCCTCATGTCTTTAGTGGTATTTCAGTGTGGAGGTCTCCACTGATAGAAAAGGAATCCAATGTAAAAAAATATAAATATATATTATCATTTCAGCTAAAATATGAATCTGAAAATTATGGATTTGGCTAAATGTTAATATTTTTATGTACAATCTTGTAGTGTGGAAACTTAACTGGAAAATATTGCTTTCATTTGGTGGTGGTGGGTGGATAAGGGGTAGGGGTGGGAGAGGCCATTTAACTTTTGAATGGCGGCTCCCCTGGTGCTGAGACTTTCAACTTGGATTCAGCCATGATACCAGCATCCCAGGATCTCCAGTTTGCAGGTGACCTGTTGTGAGACATCTCAACCTCTACAATCATGTGAGCCAATTCCCCTAGTAATCCCCCTCTCATAGCTCTCTGTTTATATCTCTACATTCTGTTGATTCTATCTCGCTGGAGAACCCTGATTAATACAAGTGGAGTAGTTTACCTTGAATTGTCAGTGAAAGAGGAGGAAGACTGGAAGAGACTAATGTATGAAAAAGCTGTTTTATAACTGCTAATAATTAGAACGTTGAAATGAGTTCAGAGTGGACAGGTATGAATCTACATTTCAGGGGAATCACAGCCCCAGGTGGTGGCTGTCTCTATTCTCCAAGCTCTCACCCCCACTTTGCTATCCTACCAGCCTGGCAACTCCCTACTGAAGCCACTCCAGGGTTCTTGTTTGGCCCCGGGCTTCCAGGATCTCAGTGCTTTTTGACATTGTCAGGCAGGATTCGATTTATATCAGTCGAAACATAAGGTAAAATAAGCAAAGCATTCATCCATCACCACGTTTAATATTCGTGTCACCAATGGCAGTTCCACCCCCAAGATATTCCTGGGATGACTGTCATGACATGTTTCCAGGAGTTAGAAGAGAGAGAACGGTGTGTTTCTCTTGCGTCCATCCCCAACCTCCGCCAGAACCAAGCCTAAGCCATCTGAAGAAGGGGACCACTCCTTTTAATGAAGAAACCTCCTTTTCAAAGTCTTTTTGTGCACGCACAAAGGTACTTCTACATGAGATTAAAATTGGTTAGCAGCCGGCAACATTAGATTGGCTGATATTTCTACTAAATTATTCACAATACAATTGTGGTATGCCATGGTGTGAGGAGGCATTGACATCAGACCACAGGTATTGTTGCTGCAGAATTCGTTCTGATATTCTAAGCAATAGGAGAGAAGTATTTCAGAACTAATTTCTGAAATAACTGTGGGAAGTAGATAGCAATTTATCACAAGTATTTGTGGGGTTCTATAAAAACCAAAATATATATATTCCAATCTAGCCCTCCAACTCTACCTTCTCAATCAGAATGTCTTGAAGTATGAGACAGGCAACTTTGTTCTGAAAAAGTTGAGTCTGCTATATACCCCTGATTGAGATGTGTGTTAAGTAGGAATGCTGACTTGTTTAACTGGAGATTAAAGGATAATGGAGATGTCTCCCTCAACTTAGAACGTTCAACAAAGCGGCCAGGTGCAGTGGCTCACACCTGAAACCCCAGTGCTTTGGGAAGCCAAAATGGGAGGATTGTTTGGGGAGCTGGAGACTAGCCTGGGCAACATAGGGAGAGCCCATCTCAACAATAAAATACAAAAACTAGCTGGGCATGGTGGCGCTCACCTGTAGTCCCAACTACTCAAGAGGCTGAGGCAGGAGGATCACTTGAGCCCAGGAGTTCAAGGCTGCAGTGAGCTATGACTGTGCCACTGCACTCAGCCTAGGGGATAGAGTGAGACCCTGTGTCTCTTTATTTTTTTTTAATTATTATTATTTTTTGACAGAGTCTCATTCTGTCCCCCAGGTTGGAGTGCAGTGGCACAATCTCTGTTCATTGCAACCTCCGCCTCCCGGGTTCAAGTGATTCTCATGCTTCAGCCTCCCAAGTAGCTGGGATTACAGGCAAGTGCCACCATGCCTAGCTTGCTGTCTCTCTTAAAAAAAAAAAAAAAAAAAAAAAAAAAGCCGGGCATGGTGGCTCACACCTGTAATCCCAGCACTTTGGGAGGCCGAGGCGGGCAGATCACGAGGTCAGGAGATCAAGACCATCCTGGCTAACACGGCGAAACCCCGTCTCTACTAAAAATACAAAAAATTAGCTGGGCGTGGCGGCAGGTGCCTGTAGTCCCAGCTACTCGGGAGGCTGAGGCAGGAGAATGGCGTGAACCCGGGAGATGGAGCTTGCAGTGAGCCGAGATCGCACCACTGAACTCCAGCCTGGGCGACAGAGCAAGACTCCATAAAAAAAAAAATAAAAAGTCAGGGCCAGGTGTGGTGGCTCATGCCTGTAATCATAGCACTTTGGGAGGCTGAGGTGGGCAGATCATCTTAGGTCAAGAGTTCAAGACCAGCCTGGCCAACATGGTACACCTTGGTCTCTACTAAAAATACAAAATCAGCCTGGTGTGGTGGCGGGTGCCTGTGATCCCAGCTACTTGGGAGGCTGAGGCAAAAGAACTGCTTGAACCTGGGAGTCGGAGGTTGCAGTGAACAGAGATGGCACCATTGCAGTCCAGCCAGGGCAACAAGAGCAAAACTCCATCTCAAAAAGAGACTTCTACATGCAGACGACTTTGCTGGGGGCAGCAGCTGGGTGAGGTGTTGGGTGCTCTCCTAGAACTACGGAGAAACTACGCAGGTCCATTTAGAGGCCCCTGGGGAGCCACACACTCTGATGTCACAGATGTTCCTAATTTAGATTTTCCTTTTCTTAGGCAATACTTGTGCACATGTTTGAGATGAGTAAGAAGAGCATCTCCTCTTCTTCTGTAGGATGTAGTAGACATATGTTTGCTCAAAATTCTTCCCCTTAGAAAACCACCCACACCTTGGCCTATTACAATGCTGACTATGTGATCTGGGGATTGGTTCCAGGACCCACCCCCTCCCTACCACAGACACCAAACTTCAAGGATACTCAAGTATCTGATGTAAGATGAAGTAGTATTTACATATAACGTACACACATCCTCCTGTATACTTTAAATCATCTCTAGATTACTTACAATACCTAATACAATGCCTACACATCTCTTCATTCACATGAATTCAATGTAGTACTCAGTGTGTACAAATTCAAGTTTTGCTTTTTGGAACTTCGTGGAATTCCTTCTCTCCAAATATTTTCTTTCTTTCTTTTTTTTTTTTTTTGAGATGGAGTTTCGCTCTTGTTGCCCAAGGTAGAGTGTAATGGCGTGATCATGACTCACTGTAACCTATGCCTCCTGGGTTTAAGCCATTCACCTGCCACAGCCTCCCGAGTAGCTGGGATTACAGGCATACACTACCATGCCCACCTAATTTTTCATATTTTTAGTAGAAATGGGGTTTCACCATGTTAGCCAGGCTGGTCTCGAACTCCTGACCTCAGGTGATCCACTCTCCTCGGCCTCCCAAAGTGCCGAGATTACAGGTGTGAGCCACCGCGCCCGGCCCTCCCGCAAATATTTTCAATCTGCAGTTGGTTGAATTCAGAGATGTGGAATCCATGGATATGGGCGATCTACTATACCCAATTTCCTTGGGCACAGTGGTTCAGGAGTAGACATGTGACTCAAGCCAGAAAAACCAGTCTTCCCTGTTTTTGTAGGAGAGATTTCCTCTCTTCTACTGAGATCATAAGCCCCTAGAGCTATGTGGCCTGAGCCACCAGGGGCCTTCTTGCCCTATATTTGGAAACACCTGGATGAAGAAAAGAACTAAGAGATGAAGAGAGATCCCTGGATACATCTAAATACAGCCTAAATGCATGGACTTTTCAGTGATGGAAACCAATACATTTCTTTTCTCCACTTTGAGTTTGAGTAGGGTTTTTGTCATACGTAACAAAATAGTATTATTCTGATTAACATCTCTATTACAGACACCAGATTTATCAAGTAAAAATATAGACTGCCTAGTTAAATTTAAATAATTTTTAGTATAAGTATATCCCACATATTGCATGGGATATACTTATACTAAAAAATTTCATTGATTATTTTTAATTCATATTTAACTAGGCATCCTGTATTTTATCTGACAACCGTATCTGGGATACATAATTTCTGTCAACAGCATTTTAAAATTCCCTGCTCAACAATAGCAACAAAGATATCGAATCAACCTAGGTGTCCATCAATGGTAGACTGGATAAAGGAAGTGTGGTATATATACACCATGGAATACTACACAGCCATAAATGAAATCATGCCCTTTGCAGCAACATGGATGCAGCTGAAGGTCATTATCCTAAACAAATTAACACAGGAACAGAAAACCAAATACTGCATGTTCTCACTTTTAAGTAGGAGCTAAATCTTGGGTACATGTGGACATAAGGATGGGAACAATAGATACTAGGGACTCCAAAAGGAGGGAGAGAGGCCAGGGCTGAAAAATTTCCTATTGGGCACAGTTTTTTCACCTGGGTGATGGGATCAATAGAACCTCAGTACTCACACAATTTACCCTTGTAACAAACCTACATGTGTACACCCTTGAATCTAAAATAAAAATAACAATTTAAAAAAGAAAGAAATGAGGAGTGGGTAGTTTTTCAACATATTCTCAATTCTACCGTTCTATATTTTAAAGTCAATTAAAATAAATTTTGTTTTATGATTTAAAATAAAATTCCCTGCTCAGAAGTGATCAATCAGCAGGTGGATTTGCCCTTAAAGAACATGGAGAAAAAACAAAGACAGTTTCTGCAGAGCCATAGACAGAAATATCCTAATTAAATCTTTCTTCTCCAGGTCATTCCTGCTTTGAATAAACCAGATAAGGAAGGTGGGCGCTCCAGGGTCAGGCTCTTTAGTCCTCATCAGATGTATAAATCCTTCAATGACCAATGGTATCCATTTTTGCTGTACGTAGGAATCACCTGCAGGAGCTTAGACATTCTAATGTCCAGGGCACACCCAGACAGATACAGTCAGAACCAAGGGACCACACAGGTGATTCCAATGTGCAGCCAAGGCTGATACCACTGAGCTAAGCCCTTGAGAAGATTCAGCCAAATTGGAGGAGTTAAAACAAGAAATGAGAAGGGTCCTCCCCTCACCGCCTCTCCTCCCTCCCGAACTGAGCCACCCCTAGGAGCAGATGGGAAGTAGTGCACGGGTAGGCTGGCTGCTGGGCCACCTTGCTGGCCCTGCCACAGGGCTGTGGGCCTCAGCTTCAGGTTTGCTTCGCATGGCCGTGTAGCCGGCAGGTGTTTGGGCCACAGAGAAGCAGACAAGGAGGCTCCCTGTGCTCATGGTTGGTGCCAGAATAAACACAGCATCTGGCAGGTTGAATGTGAATTTCATGCCTGAGCTCAGCTCAGCACGTGGTTCCAGAGCAAAGATGAATTCCCACCAGGAAGCTTGCGGGGAAGGAGGGAGGGATGGGTGAGGCATGGTGGGGAGAATGTGTGCTAGATGGCTTTCTGTGATAACCAAGAACAGCCTCTCTTTCTGCTCTCACCAGCCTGCTGCTCAGACCTGAGAGATCTGCCAGAGCACATCCCTCCTGGAGCCACGTCCTGATTCACAGCTTTTCATTACTGCATTTCATTCTCAGAGGAATAGACCCTCCTCAGGGCCTCAAAATCACCAAGTCTCCAGGGGTTGGCAGGGAGGAAGAGGCTCCTCTCCCATGCCTCTCCCTGCCCACACAGCCTCTGTTTGAGCTCAACTTCCCCCTTGCTCACCACCGTCATGTCCCTGGTGTGCAGGTCAGCACTAGGTAACTGTTTCTTGGAGGAATTACTGGGTCAGTGTATGGAACAGTGGCTGCGGCTCTTAACCAGCGGT
This sequence comes from Chlorocebus sabaeus, assembly GCF_047675955.1. NCBI lineage: Eukaryota > Metazoa > Chordata > Mammalia > Primates > Cercopithecidae > Chlorocebus > Chlorocebus sabaeus. The sequence goes on along the minus strand of NC_132912.1, from coordinate 13,018,180 downwards.
CTCTGCCAGTGCCAAATCCCGGATGAAGACACCTGATCCCCCCAAACCTTGCCTGTTCTTAATTGGGTCCCCAAATCCCCCCACGTTCTGCTAGGCATCCTGAGTGTACACAATCAGCCGGCTGAAAGGAAACATCTGGAAATCTTTCTGATTAAATCGACTTGGAACTCTGCCCCTTGAAGCAGTTATAAAGATTGCTAGTGGCCAGGCATGGCCAAACCTGAAGACTGGTCTGTCCCGGTGTGGGGTGGGCTTCACTGATGCTCAGGTGAGGTCCAGGACAGGCTGGCAGAATCCTGTCCCCGGTGGTGCTAAGTGGGTTCCAGCCATTTCCCAGAAGCTGCTGTGGCTCTTGAAAGCTAGGATGGGAGGCTCAAGACCTTTTCAAGTTTAAGGCCTTGAATGGTCAGCAGCAGAGCAGAGCTTGGACAAAGGGAACAGGAGCTGCAGCTGGGACAGCCAGCACCTACATGCCTGGGCTTTGGGAAGAAGTGCCCAGAGGTGAGCGGCACTAGGGGGGATCAGCTGTCTTCATCCATGATCTGGGACTGGCAGAGGCTGGCCGGGTAAGAGCTGCTGCCACCATTCCATTCACTGACTAGGTAATTCATCCAAACAATAGTTACCCAGCGCTGACCTGTACATGGGGGACAAGATGATGGTGGGCAAAATCATCACGGGCCCTGCTGCCGTGCCCCTCCCATTCCCGCTCCACTGTTTAGATTTGTAGCCAAAGAGCCAGGGTGAGAAGGAGATAAGAGAACACCTACCTGTTCTTCCTGAACAGGGAAATTAACCCGAAATGATTCCCTAGCAGGTTCACTCCACGTGGGAATCTGTGGGAGGACGCTTTTAAGAGCATCACAAGCTAATTCACAGCTACTTTAGGAAACTTTCAAAACGATCTCATTTCCTCTAAGAAAGACTGGTTCACACCCCCTTTGTCTCTGGGGTGTGGGGGAGTCTTGCTCTGCTCTAACCAAGGTTAATGTCCACAGTCTTCCACCCTGCAGTGGAGGGGATCACTACTAAAGGGAGGCCCTGCCAAAGAATAGACTCTTTTTTTTTTTTTTTTTTTTTTTTTTGAGACAGAGTCTTGCTCTGTTGCCCAGGCTGGAGTGCAGCAGCATGGTCTGGCTCACTGCAACCTCCACCTCCTGGGTTCAAGCAATCCTTCTGCCTCAGCCTCCTAAGTAGCTGGGATTACAGATGCCCACCACCACGCCCAGCTAATTTTTGTATTTTTTGTAGAAATGGGGTTTTGCCATGTTGGCCAGGCTGGTCTCGAACTCCTGACCTCAAGTGATCTGCCCACCTCAGCCTCCCAAAGTGCTGGGATTACAGGTGTGAGCCACTGCGCCTGCCTGTCTTTTTAAGACAACAGAAGTTAGTAGGGGCCAGGAGATCACCTTGGAATCGCAGAAATTAGATTTCCTCAAACAAGATGACAGGGAGAAGCCATGGTGGCCCTGAGAGAAATGGCCACCCGGTCTTACCTTCCAGGTGCAGGTGCTGCTGGAACCAGCCCTGCCTGGCACTCCTGAGCCACTTGTCCCTGCTACAGCCGTGACACTGGTAGCTCCAGTTGCAGAGGGACTTTCCTTTCCATGAGGAGCCTCAGTGGGCGTGCTGGGTGCCAACAGCCCGTGCGGAGGGGCTGCTTCCCTGGCTTCATCTGCTTCCAGCCCTCATCTTCAGCCAGAGACTCAGTTGCACCTCTCCCCTAAAGAGCGACTGGTCTCCCACTGGAGTGTCCTCCTGCCAGCAGGGGGCGCTGTGGGACTCACGAGCACTGCTCCTCCTTGGCTTGACCACTCCTTCCCTTCCCCAGGGAGGATGGGACTGAAAGAAACTTCACCCAAAGGTGCCATGCCCTTAGGCTGGAAGTGACACTGAGGTGCTGCTAGTTGGCTGGGCAGCCAATCTCCTGATCATTAGCTACTCCCTGTAACTTGCCAAAGCCAGCCTCTGCTTAGATCTCACCACACCCGTTGGCTACTGTCAGCAAAAACGAGACAGGCTCAAGCACGACTGGACTCCCAGTTTAGAATGCACACGGGCTAGGGCCTCCTTATTCAGGGCATATGGTCTTGGACTAGCAGCGTCTGTGTCTCCTGGGAACTTCAAGAAATGCAGAATGTCAGGTCCCAGCCCAAATCTGTTGAGTCATAATCTGCATTTTATCAGGATATACAGGTGTTTCCTATGCAGGTTTAAGTTTAGAAGCACTGCACTAGTGGACATCCTTGCAACTCAGTTACCCGACAGATGGGTCTCTTACTGTGCAAGCATTTTATCTGTATCTCTTCATTTTCTCTCCTCATTTCACTTTTTTGCCCAACGAGGTCATAAGCATCAATTGTCATGCAGACTGCAGCTAGAAAAAGATTGACAATTTCACCATGCCTGCCTTAGCATATGGCTCTTAGGTTAGTATAAGGTTGGCCACCAAGTAATAGGTTTGAGTTTTCAAAACAATCACTAAGAGGTCTGGATATACATTCCTGAGTCCTTTCCCTCCCACTAGGGGAGTGTCTTCAAGGCATCTTGGTTATGGTCTAGGGTTGTAGAGTGGTTGCCAGGGTTGCCTAATCCCTAAGTATCCCAAGCGTTGTCTGAGGATTGATGAAATATATCACATACAAGCCAGACACAGTGGCATGTGCCTGTAATCCCAGCCTATTGGGAGGCAGAGGCAGGAAGATAGCTTGAGTCCAGAAGTTCAAGATGAGCCTGGGCAACATAGCAAGACCCCATTTCTAAAAAACAATTGAAACAAAGAAATATATCACATACATGTATTATTATTACTCAATTATTATAGAGATACAGATGCACTTTAATAAAATAATTCATTTTGAAAACTTTTTGCAGTGTCTTTTCTTAGATCCAATCACTAGGATGCTGTGTTCCATGAAAAGGGGCCATATTCATCAAGAATTTGGGAACCATGGCTCTAGTGGTCTGAAGCTCCAAGCTCCTAAGATTGTCTAATCAAAAGACAAGACATTGGTGTATATTTTCCATTCACTTGTGAGTTTTAAAAAAACTTACATTGAAATTAAAAATATATAAGTCTTTATTAAGAGTTAAATATAAACATTAACTCATTGTATTAGAGAGAAATCGGGTCTTTGGAGGAACTGTTTGAACATGGGTCATAGTTACTTGTTTACATAACACGATTTAGAGGGGTACAAAGATCCTCGGTAGGAAGGGTAGGAGGAGGAGATGGAGGAGATGGGAGAGAAGGAAGGAAGCACTTGTGAAATCCCTACCCTCAACCTTGTCAGTTTCCAATTTGCATTTGCTCATGTCCCTAATGAAAAGCACCTCCAAAATTGACTTCTTTCATTTAGATCTATGTATTTTTGCATTATGACTTTTTCCATTACAACAGCACAAAACCCAAGAAGGTAGCTGGTGTGACGATGCACAACTGTATTCTCAGTTACTCGGGAGGCTGAGATGGGAGAATCACTTGGGCCCAAGAGTTTGAGGCTACAGTGATCTATGATTGCACCACAGCACTCCAGCCTGGGTGACATAGAAACCCCGTCTCTTTAAAAAAAAAAAATTAAGTAAACTAGACTTGAAATCAGGTTTTCAAATTGCTGTGTTACAAACTCTTAAATCATGATTTAAAAAATAACAAAATTGGCCTATAATCCCAACTACTCAGGAGGCTGAGGTAGGAGAATTGCTTGAACCCAGAAGGCAGAGGTTGCCAAGATCGTGCCACTGCACTCCAGCCTGGGTGACAGAGTGAGACTCTGTCTCAAAAAAACAAAAAACATAAAAATAACAAAACCCAAGATGACATTAATGTAACAAAGATAAACATTTTGTTCTATTGAACAGTTTCTTTTATCTTGGTCTTGTCCTTCTAATTTTCTTTCTTTGCGTATGTTTTATATGTTCATAAGTAGGTATAGTATATGCCTATAATTTCCAGAAATATAAATATTCATATATTCAGAGCACAATGTTCAAAAATACTTTATCATAAGGATGCACCACAAAAACTGTTTAGATATCCCAGGACTAGATTAATACCTCTTACCATCTTTCGTCCAAAAATGAGTCAGAAAAGTCCCTTCATTGCCATTATTTACAGCCAGTGTTGTGCTACCAACATTCTCTAAGCCTGAGTCATCCTTGTTCATGTTCACATGAACTTGAGCTTGTTCATTTAACACCAGACTTGGAAAGAAACTGCAGGAAATGTGCATTTCTGGATGACTCGAACAATTTTACCTCATGTTCTTCCCTGCTCCGGGCTGGGATCCAACTCCGAAAAAACCTGAAATTCACAGATTCAACGGAGACTTTTCTCCATGTTTCTCAGGAAGCAAACAGGGTATTGGCTGACATGGCAACACCCTTTTCCAGGCAAAGAGCAAAATGCAGCAGGGGTTTGGACCTCAGTGCAGATGTTCACTGGAACTTGGGCTGTGTCTGGGTGCCAGAGAATTTTAAAGAGCAAGCAGGTACCTCAGGGATCTTCTTGTCAAACCCCTCATCATATGAGTGGGACACAGAAGGACAGGGTTGGGGCAGGGCGCAGTGGCTCACGCCTGTAATCCCAGCATTTTGGGAGGCTGAGGCAGGCGGATCACGAGGTCAGGAGATAGAGACCATCCTGGAAAATACGGTGAAACCCTGTCTCTACTAAAAATACAAAAAAAAGTTAGCCGGGCGTGGTGGCAGGTGCCTGTAGTCCCAGCTTCTCGGGAGGCTGAGGCAGGAGAATGGTGTGAACCCGGGAGGCGGCGGAGCTTGCAGTGAGTGGAGATCACACCACTGCACTCCAGCCTGGGTGACCGAGCGAGACTCCGTCTCAAAAAAAAAAAAAAAAAAGAAGGACAGGGTTGGAATGAACTATGCAAGATCATATAGCACGCTAGTGGCCCATCCGGGACCACCACCCAGTCTCTCCAGTCTCCCCCGCTGTGGCTAACGTCAGGGAGGGACAGCTTGAGGAGCAGTAGGAGTTTCTGGCTTGTGATGAGACACTGTTGGACAATGTCTGGTGTTGTTATATCCCAGAGAGCGTTTCGACAGAACTCTTCCGTGCACTCTAACCCTGGTGCCTGTGTGGGGTCTCTGGTGAGAGAGATTCATGGAGTCCCCCATCTGGGAAAGACTGTTTGGTACTGCCTGCCTCTGGAAAGCAGAAAGCTCATTTGCCGCTTCTTCAACCTGGAAACAATCTTTGTACAGGATGGTGGACGCAGAAGTCCAGCTCTTCTAATGGTGTCTACAGCTCCAACATATAGAAAAGATCTGGAAGACCTGAAGTGAGGTGGTGGATGGGTGTGTATGTTCATCACTGCCCTATCTATCCTCAGTGCCTAGGACAGGGCCTGACATGTAGGAGGTCCTCAGATTTTTTTTTTCTTTTTTTGAGACAGAGTCTTGCTTGCTCACCCAGGCTGGAGTACAGGGGTGTTATCTCGGAACACTGCAATCTCTGCCTCCTGGGTTCCAGCAATTCTCGTGCCTCAGTCTCCGGAGTAGCTGGGACTGCAGACGCCCAACACCACACCTGGCGAGTTTCTGTATTTTTAGTAGTCAGGGTTTCACCATGCTGACCAGGCTGGTCTTGAACTCCTGGCCTCAAGTGATCCACCCACCTTGGCCTCCCAAAGTGTCAGGATTATAGGCGTGAGCCACCACACCCAGCCAGTTTTTTGTTTGTTTGGGTTTTTTTTTTTTTTAAGAGGATCTCGTTGTTGTGCTTAGGCTGGAGTACAGTGGTGTGATCATGCTCACTGCAGCCTCAACCTCGTGGGCTCAAGAGATTCCCCTACCTCAGACTCCTGAGTAGCTGGGACTACAGCACACACTACCACACCTGGCTAATTTTTAAATTTTTTTTTTTTTTAGAGACAGGGTCTCACTATGTTATCCAGGCTGGTCTTGAACTCCTGGGCTCAAGGGATCCTCCCACCTTGGCCTCCCAAAGTGCTGGGATTACCGGCCTGAGCCACTGTGCCTGGCCCAGAAATTGTTGTTGAATAGAAAAGGCCTCACCTGAGAAGGCTGGGGAGAGACAAGTGGAGAGGCCCAAGTTTTTCACCTGCTCAGGCCAGGTTTGAGGGTAGCCAGACGGTTGGGAGCTAGATGCCTGGCCTTGAGCATAGTAAGCAAGAGACAGCCCAGTCTGCCCCCTGTCTCTCTTTGTGCTGACCTGCTGTAGGCTGTGCTATATCCATGATAGGCCCAGGAGGCCTCAGTGAACACTCACTTTATGTTTTTCTTCTAGTTTTCCTTCCAGCCCTCTGCTTGGCCGGGTTTCTGCTGCCAATTCTTGTCTTGTTGGGTGGCAAGGCCACTGGCTTGGGCTGGAGGGGCCCTTACACCAGTGGCTTCCTCTCTCTGAGCCCCATCTTCCCGAATGCAGGCAGAGATGAAGGGCCAGGCCATTCCCACGCACCTCCCAGGCTGCCACCGGGCTGGATGATGACTCCTGGGGAGGGGCTACAGGTGCTGCAAACCCCTTTGCACGTGTGCATGGGAGGGTGCGGTCACCTCTATTGGGTCCAGCTGCACGTTTTGCCTGTGAGCTTCCCTGCCCTTCTTCAGGGAAACTCATCATAACTGGTTGTTTTCCAAGCAGCCTCTGTGCCTGGGTTTCATCCACAGTTCTCAGAATCATTCACTGCGGGGCAGGACTCAGTTCCCACCTCCCCGTGGAGCATCATGGTCTTTAAAAAGGCACTCAGGCCAGGTGCCATGACTCATGCCTGTAATCCCAGCACTTTGGGAGGCTGAGGTGGGAAGATCACCTAAGGTCAGGAGTTCAAGACCAGCCTAACCAACAAGGTGAAACCCTGTCTCTGCTAAAAATGCAAAAAAAATTAGCCAGGTGTGGGGGTGTGCACCTGCAGTCCCAGCTACTTGGGAGGCTGAAGCATGAGAATTGCTGGAACCCAGGAGGCAGAGGTTGCAGTGAGCTGAGGTCACACCACTGCACTCTAGTTTGGGAGACAAAGTGAGACTCCATCTCAAAATAAATAAATAAGCATGCGTTGACACCCTTTGGTGAGTGGGGTGTCCCTGTGGGTTGCAGGCCTTTGGCCGAAGCTTATTTTTTCTCTGATGAGTTAAAAGCTCCTTCTTAGGATACACAGGAAATGGTGTTTCTTGAAGTTTGAAGTGTCCTCAGGGAAGTTTGCTATGCTTTAGTGTTTTGTGCTGTGTTCTTACAGCAAATAAAAGACTTTAAAGACATGAGATAGATGTAGCTTTGAGAGCAGCTTGGCTCTCTCTGGCATCACACGGCTTTATCCCAGGGTGGTTTGGGCCTCACCATGCACACACAGACCACAGATCCACAGTCCAGGCTCCCCTACCCCTGCCGTCAGCAAGGGTCAGCCACAAGCACATAGACACAGGGAGGATGGTGTGGTTGGCAGCCTTTTAGAGGCCCCTGGTGGGCCCCACATTCCTGGTATTTCCGCCCTGGGTATCTCCTTCCCTTGAGTGTGGGCTGAACATAATGACTTTGTTCTGACAAAGAGTACAGCAGAAGCAATGGGGTATCATTTCCAAGATTAGGTTTTAAAAAGACTGGCTGGCATCTGGGTACCTGCTCTCTCTCTCTCCCTCCCACCGCCGCCTGCCCCCGGCCTTCTGCATCACTCGGGCTGTAGGGACCAGCCCTATGAAGAGGCCCACACAGTAGTGAGAACGAAAGACCAAGGCCCTTGATCCCACAGTCAGGAGAACCTAGAGCTGTCCCCAGACATACAGTGAGCTTGCAAGCAGAGCCTTCGGTCCTGGCCAAGTCCTGGGATGTTGCAACCCCAGTGACAGCAGCTTGACCTTAACCTTGGAGCGTCCTGGAGCCAGAGGCACCCAGCCAAGTGCACCGATTTTTGACCCATAGAAGCTGCGAGATCGTGTTTGTAGCTTGAAGTCATTTAGTTTTACGTATTTTGTTACACATCCAGTAGATAATTAACGTGGATGGGAAAAAATGAGGAAACAGAGAAATGGTGAAATGGAGAAAATGAAGTGAAGGAAGAGTGAGGGGACGGAAAGCAGAAGGATGGAGTGGGCCCCCGTGAGCAGGACCCAAAGCTACTGCCTGCTGCCATGGCGTGACGAAGGCCCCTGCTCTGGCCTGAGACGGCCGGGGTCTGAGTCCTGGCTCTGACGCTGCGCTAGTTTGCCAGGGCCTGTCCTAATGAGATGCCACAGACGAGGTGGGTCTGACAACTCCCCCAGAATGCATTGCCTCAAGGTGTGGAACACTGAAGTCTGAGCCAGTGTGGGTGAGGGTGGCTTTTTCTGATGTCTGCGGGAGCCCCTGTCCAGGCCTCTCCCCAGTCCCTGGTGGTTTTCTGTCTCTGGGTCAAATTCCCCAACCTACCCCCATTTTTTTTTTTTTTTTTTTTTGAGACGGAGTCTCTCTCTTTCGCCTAGGCTGGAGTGCAGTGGTGCGATCTCGGCTCACTGCAAGCTCCGCCTCCCGGGTTCACACCATTCTCCTGCCTCAGCCTCCTGAGTAGCTGGGACTACAGGCACCTGCCACCATGCCCAGCTAATTTTTTTGTATTTTTGGTAGAGATGGGGTTTCACCGTGTTAGCCAGGATGGTCTCGATCTCCTGACCTCGTGATCTGCCCACCTTGGCCTCCCAATGTGCTGGGATTACAGGCTTGAGCCACCGCACCCGGCTCCCACCCCCATTTTGTATAAGGATACCGTTCATATTGGATTAAGGCCCACCCAAAATATCGTCTTTGCAAATAAGGTCACATTTTGAGGTATTAGGGGTTAGTACTCCAATATGTGAATTTCAGGATGACAGAGGACACAGTTTAACCCACAATAGCCACTAAGTGGTGGTGCCTGGGACAAGTCATTTTACCTCTGTGTTCCTCAGTTTCTTCATCTACAAAACTGGGATATAATTGGACATTTTTTTCTTTTTCTTTCTTTTTTTTTTAAAAACAGAGTCTTGCTCTGTCACCCAGGCTGGAGTGCAGCTGTACGATCTCGGCTCACTGAAGCCTCTACCTCCCAGGTTCAAGCTATCCTCCTATCTCAACTTCCCAAGCAGCTGGTACTACTGGGGTATGCCAACACATCTGGCGACTTTTTGGATTATTATTATTATTATTGTAAAGACAGGGTTTTACCATGTTGCCCAGGCTGGTCTTGAACTCCTGGGCTCAAGCAATCCTCCCACCTCGGCCTCCGAAGGTGCTGGGATTACAGGTGTGAGCCACCACGCCCAGCCTAATTGTACTTATCTGATGGAGTTGTTAAAAAGATTGAAGGAGTTAATACCAGAAGAGTGTTTAAAACAGTGGCTGGCACATGGCACTAAGTGTCTGTTAATCAATCAGTCTTCTATAATGCACTTGTGAGCAGTGGTTCTAACATGTGGTAATTGACATACATTATGGACCCGGGGCAGGCTTGTCTATGATGATCCCATCAGTAGCCAGGTCTGTGGGTCCTCCCCTGCTTTTGGGGGGCAATTCTCTCTGTCCCTTTCCATCTACATAGACTTTAGGGGGCTTTGCTGAGGAGAGTCAATGAGTTCTGGAAGGCAGGCACAGTGGGAGGGCTCCGGAAGGTTGGGAAGGGCAGAAGATTAGTTCAGACCAGAGGATGTTCCATATTCTGGCAGAAACAAAGCCTGGGAGGCCTAGAATTCATTCTGGACTGTCTTAGAGGAAGGCTGGTTATGACTTATAGTTGCAGTTCAGATTTGTTTAGCTGGAAGTTACAGGGTTTCCAGGCAGCTGCTCTGTCTTTCAGCTCAAGCCTATGTGATAACCAGGCTACCATGGTTAGCATCACAGAGATCCTCATTTGATTGGCCCAGGCCTTAGCATTTATAAAATGCTCCCAAGATGAGCAGAATATGCAGTCAGGAATGGGAACCACAGAAAGAGTCCCTCGCTACTCTAAGTGTGGTGCAGGGACCAGCAGCCGCAGCACCTCCTGGGAGCTGCTTAGAAATACTCTGGTCCCAGGCCAGAGCTGCTGAATCAGAATCTGCAGTCTAGCAAGATCCCTGCGGGGCTGAAGTGTGAGAAGCCCTGGGCTGCAGCTCTTGAAGCAGGGGCAGCTTGGAGGGCTCCTGCTGGGAGCACAGGTGAGGAAGTGGGGCTCTGCCCAGGGGGAGCCGGAGGGATGTGAAGTTCTTCCCACCTGCAGGGTTATTTAATGCCTTTGTCAGCTCTGGAGTAAGCATTTTCTTCCTGGGGGCGCCCGGTGACAAGCCCCTTGGGCTAGGTGAACGCAAAAGTCAGCTATCTTCCCATATCTGTGCAGGGGCCCAGCTGGCCCTCATTAGAGGAGTCGGTCACTGTGCTCTCTCTTTTCTTTTTTTTCCCCCCGAGATGGAGTCGTGCTCTGTCGCCCAGGCTGGAGTGCAGTGGCATGATCTCGGCTCACTGTAACCTCCGCCTTCTGAGTTCAAGCGATTTTCCTGTCTCAGACTCCCAACTAGCTGGGATTATAGGCGCACACGCCACACCCAGCTAATTTCTGTGTTTTTAGTAGAGACAGGGTTTCACCATGTTGATCAGGCTGGCCTCAAACTCCTGACTTTGAACTCCTGATCCGCCTGCCTGGTCCTCCCAAAGTGCTGGGATTACAGGTGAGAGCCACTGCACCCAGCTGGTCATTGCCCTCTTATGGGTGATTAGAGCCAGGCTGGGTTAGGGTTGAGGTACTGGCGGCTCAGTATCTCGTGAGCTTTTCTCCACTTGCTGATATAAACAGCCTGACTCAGCGAGACCACCCCAGAAAGATTTAGATCCGATGTGCTCCAGAAAGAAGATATAATGTTGAAGATAAAGAAGCGTTAGAGAGAGAGGACCTACAGGTGGACAAGAGAAAAATGGTTCACAGGTGGACCAACAACTGCCTTTTCCTGGCCCACCAAGCGTTTCTGGAGAGTCAGGAAGATGAGCTCGTGCTAAATACAGTTCCTCTCAGGGAAGGCTGGAAGAACACAAGAGATCTGAGACACTTTCTTAAAAATAAATCAGTAGCTCTGAGGGTAATCTGGAGGAGAAAAGCAGATGCCAGGCAGGCTGCGAGTCAGCGATGAACCTCCATGTGCACGCACCGAACTTCCTGGAGTTATTCATCAGGATGAGGGGCTAGACTAACTTTAAAAATAAAAAAGCCAGGCCGGGCACCGTGGCTCACGTCTGTAATCGCAGCACTTTGGGAGGCTGAGGCGGGCGGATCATGAAGTCAAGAGACAGAAACCATCCTGGCCAACATGGTGAAACCCCGTTCCTACTAAAAATACAAAAAAAATTAGCCAGGCATGGTGGCAGGCGCCTGTAGTCCCAGCTACTCAGGAGGCTGAGGCAGGAGAATCACTTTAACCCGGGAGGTGCAGGTTGCAGTAAGCTGACATCATGCCACCGCACTCCAGCTCGGCGACAGAGTGAGACTCTGTCTCAAATAAATAAATAAATAAATGAAATAAAAAAGCCCAAACCCAGCAGTGTTATCATTATGGTCTGCATCTCTGACTCTAAGTCAAATCCAGCTTCTGTGATATTTATCCTGAGAAATGGAACCAGACGTCAGAAAATAAATGGGCCGGTTCCTCGGTAATGAGTTTGTTCTCGGTAGGCCCCGGGTTACTGGGCTTCATGTAAGACCAGATTGAGCTACTACAGGAGATACATTTCTCTTGGAGATAATACAATGGTCCCTAATAATGGTGCTGTTCCAAACGTTAGCTGATGTCATCATGTCACTCCTCAGCTCAATAACCTTCAATGGCTCCCAGTCACTTACTAAAGTCCAAATTTCATAGTTTGGAATTCGGTGACCTGCACAAAGCCATGAGACACAAGACAGCAGAATGGCCTTTGGTGTCAATCAATCAGAGAGGAATTTGTAATACTCACAGCTACAGGTGGATAAATATCAAACCTTTCTGAAGCCACTTGGATAATCAGGGCGCCTTCCCTGTTGAGGGCTGGTGGTGAAATGAGACATTGAAAGGAATGCACAGGGCACAGTGTCCAGGACACAGTAAATGGTCAATATGTGACAGTGTTAGCTCCAGAAGTTATTGTTGATGCAATGACTCCAGTGCCCCTCCAGCCCACCTTTCTCTCTCCTCCCAAGGTTTGCTCACACCCTCTCTTCTGGCCCAATGAACTATGGACTAGCCCCGCTGAATGCTGCAATCCCAGCCTCCAAGCTCTCCCTCACATTGCTCCTCCTATTCAATCCTTCCTGTCTAAACTCCCCCCTTCCTCCCAGGCTTAACTCAAGTGCGTCCTGTTTTATGCAGTGTTCGTTGGTAGGATTCATGTCAGATTGACTTCGTTTTTTTTCAGCATGAACGAAAACGCTTGGACATAAGGGGTGCTCACAAATATTGAGTGAATGAAGGAATGAATGAATGAAAGAAAGTTGATGACTGTGTTTGGTGGAAGGGCACTGATGGGAGCCTGTAGGGGGAATAGATCAGGGAGGATCATGGGTTCCAAGGGCGCTGAGGTCTCATGTCATTGCTGCCAATCGTCCTGAATGAAAGGCAAGACTTCCTGGGTTTCCTGGTGAAGTGAGATGGGAAGGCCAATCCATTTTCTACACTGTGATGTCTAATGAGCTCTGTAAAATGCTTTTATATGCACCAGACCCCTAGTGATAGTTTCTTGAAGGCTAACGTACTCTTCAACTCGTACATCCCTACACAAGAGGCCAGATGAACTCCTTCAGAACCTGCTCGATTCTGAGCTCTTAGCTGAAGCTTTCTCCAGCTGTGAAAACCTGCTAACAAGTTCCCATTGGCCCACAGCTCACAGCCTTAATGCTCAAGGCCCACTGGGCCCGCCAAGCCAGCAGGCCCCCATATGGTGCCTTTGTGTGAATTGGATGGGGAAAAAAAAGGCATCTTTTCCCCTGAGCCGGGGTGCATGGCTTGGCACGCAGGATGTGGACTGGAAATCAAGAGCTCACCACTTCCCTTAGCTTGAAGCCCTTACATGGTACGTACACACATACATACTCTCTGTGTTAGGAAGAGAATGTGTACTTGGGGTGCTCTTTTGGGAATTACACATTCTGGGGGCTCGGCACAGGTGTTGCAACCAAGTATGTAAAATGTGAGGCTGGGCACAGTTCCTCTTGCTCAGTCTTTCTTGATCTAAAGAGCAGTAGTCCAAGCCAAGTGCATACATGTATCTCAGACCACATCCAGCCCAGCCAAATTACTCAACACGCAGGTGAACTTTCAGAATTCCGTCATCAGAATCTTTCTCTATGAAACCGATCTTTTTTTTTTTTTTTGAGAGTCTTACTCTGTCACCCAGGCTGGAGTGCAGTGGTGCAATCTCAGCTCACTGCTACCTTCACTTCCTGGATTCAAGAAATTCTCCTGCCTCAGCATCCCGAGTAGCTGGGATTACAGGCACCCACCACCATGCCCTGCTAATTTTTGGATTTTTAGTACAGATGGGGTTTCATCATGTTGGCTAGGTTCGTCTCGAACTCCTGACCTCGTGATCCACCCTCCTCGGCCTCTCAAAGTGCTGGGATTACAGGTGTGAGCCACCCCGCCCTGCCTATTTTGATGGCATAGTCACCCTCCTTGGGGGCAGAGAGGGTCAAGGGGATTTGGGTGCACACGATTTGTACCTCCTTTTTGCCATCATTATGTTCCATAAAACCTGCAATAACGACATTGCATATTCACCCACTGAATGGTAGCTTTGTATTGATACAACTCACCATTAGGGTCTGGGCTATAGAAACAAGAATCAACCACAAAAGAACTAGACATCAGACAGTGGGCACTGTGTTTCTTTTGGGCTCATAGTCTTTTTTCAGTAAGGCCCACCCATGCTGTTTTCATGTGATGCTGGCTGTGTGGGACAGTTTTAATTTTACATTTCTATAACACATGTCCAGTTCATTTTTTTTCTCCCTACACAATCCCTATTTGGATTGGAAGAATTGTCTGGTCATCAGATCCGAGTCCCACAATACATTTGATGAGTTATGAACTGTAGTTCCTCCTCCTGCATCTTCCCCAAACTCCCACAAAACACAGCGGCCAGCCTTCTGCCTGGGAAAAAAATCTTCCTTTGGGCACCAAGCATACAGGCTATGCCGAGGAAATGGAGAATGTGGGTGTGTATTGCTGAAGCCTGAGGCTGCCAAGCCACCCATGACTCAGAGGCGCTTCCTGGGAACCAGCATTGGCTTCTCCTCCACATGACTTAGGAGTATCGAGTTAGTGCGATTTGAGTTCCCAGGCTCACCTCCCCTTCTGTAGCAGCAGGGAAAACGGGAAGCTTTCCTGTCCAGTGATCATGGAACCTGGGCACCTGTCCCCAACCCCAAAGGCACGATGTGCCACCCCTTCACCCATCCCTGCCACTCCCTGCTCACTGGGGAGGTGACCTGAAATATTTAAGGGGGACTCCATGAGTTTTGGGGGTCTCAATTCAAACTCCTTCCTTCAAATCCAAACTTCAGGAAGCAGAGGAAAGGCAGAGATATTAAAGCTCCACATCCTTCTCATTCTAGACAAAATGAACATCTGAAGGTGATTAATTGTCTTTATTGGAGGAAAACAAGAAGCCATCAATCTCATTATCATTATGATAGAAATCTTGATATGTATACATGATTGTCAAGGCAGAGAATCATTTGCTACATAGACCCATGAACAATTTTGCAGTGCCGCAAACCTACGGGGGTTAAACTTCTTGCAGAGTTTATTACATGCATGGAATAAATTCACAGTTTCCCTTCTTTTGAACAAACATGTTTTTATGGGAAAATTGAACCAATTGCAAGCCTGGTAATAGTAGATGCGGGGACATTCCTGGTTCTGACGTTGTAATTTTTTGGGAAGCATGCTCACTGTTGGGGGAGCTGAAAGGAGGGAGATTACATTATGTGTAGTGATGAAAGCCAATTGAGAAATTGTTCCAATGTTTATTCTGGACAGAGAGTACCTTTGAGGTCTTCTCACCTGAACATGGGACAAAGACAAATGGTCTCTGAAACATGGCACCCCATCTTCCAAAGCAAAGACTCTGCCGCAGTGTCACTGCATTTCTCCCACCATTTGGATGGCATTTCATGTCCCTCTGACAGGGCCAAGTGCCCCGGGAAGGAGAGTGGCAGGCGTCAGGGCCGAGAGACAAACATCCGAGCTGATGTTCTTGTTATTTTTTAGCTCTCTCACAGCCTGGCTGCCAACCATGTCCCAGGGCCCCTGTGCCCCGACGTGCAGGGCTTCCAGGAGAGCCTGGGAATCTCAATCTGTCTAGACTAAGATTTTCCTCCGAGAAGCAATTTAACTAGAGTTTGGGGTTTCTAAGCCCCTGCTGAAGACTTATCTCTAAGACTAAAACCAACTCCTCCTCATGTTCTTTTTTCCTGTCCATAAGAAAATAAAATCACCGTTAAGTAAAATAACATGGCAAATCATCAGAAGACATAGTAATCGTATGAGAAGTTCCCTGGAGACAAAAAGGTTAAAAAACGGATATGGCGAATGCAGAAGCGGTGTTAGTACAAAGGGTGAATGCAATCGTTTGTCCCTTTATACAGACACCGAGAAGCCATTCCACAGTTTGCTTTGTCCACAAAACCAGACTCGGCAGCCGCATGCTGAGCGTTTGGCTTCCAAATGCACAGCCTTTTTGGGTTTGCAAAAGCGGAGCTCCCAGAGCCACAAACTGAGCTGCTCCTGCTGGAGGTGGCGGGGAAGTCCGGGAAGGGCTGACTCCTTCCCACTGACTCTGGAGGCATCGGGAGGTGGCCAGGCCTCGGCCAGCATGCAGGACTGACTTCACAGTGGGGCTGGGGGCCCAGGCTGCAGACCGTGATGCCCTGGGACCACCAAGCAGGTGCCCGTGAGTGGGGTGTGGGCCCTTCTCTTCCTCAGACCGCCTGCCTGCTCCCCGCAGTTGAGGTTGTCAAGCTAACTCATCTGCACACTCATTTTCTTGGAGTCTTCAGGAAAGAAACCCTCCTTTTAGGAGTCTGTTTGAGCTTTTCTATCTCCACATTTTCAATTCTGAACATCGCAAGACTGGAATACCTTTTGCAAATGTCAGGCACACCTGCAGCCCCGACCCAGGACCAGGTGCCCCTCAAAAGGGTGGTGGATCACATACAGGTATATACATCTTTTTTTTTTTTTTTTTTGAAACAAACTGAACAGTGTTTGGTCTGGAATGTGTTTAAGGAAAAGGCAAAGTTCGCAGAGTGTGGGTAGACAGAATGGGGAAGAAGTACAGTTTCAAAAGAACATGCAAAGGTTTCGTGCACTGGCTGAATTCGAGTGCCAGAATTCATCTGCCAGAAGTGATGGTGCAAACCTGGGAAAGAGGACATCTTATTTCTGTTTGTGAAAAACGGGAGGAGCTTCCCTTTGCCGGCGCTTGCCTTCCTTTCTTATATCCAAAGGAATCCCAGTCATGCGCTTGTGAAATTCCGCAAAGCAGCGAGTGCTCTGGCTGAAGCTGAGGCAGTGGCCCTACTTCTACCTTCAGCCCTAAAGCAATGGTTCCACCGTGGCCTCCCCAGTGCGAAGACACAATTCTGGCCGGCCCAGGTTCTGGGGCAGAGGGAGGGGCGAGGGGCCATGATGCTTTCAAAGCTGAAGTCTCTCTGCACTGGGATATCATCTTTCTGTTTAAAACTGCTCATAAAATAGCAAGCCCCAGTGGGTTCATCGGGTTAAGCTGTCATTCCATAGGGGAGAGGATCAATTCACCTTCCAAAGGAGATCACCTGGGCTCCCTCCATTCCCTCCACCCCGTGTGCCTGCTGTTCTTGGCTTGTGTCCCTCCCACCTACAAGTCATCCGGGGCATGCTGGACACTAGGGTAGACAGATGAGTGGGATGAGTAGGAGGTAGGTAAACCGAGTCCGGGGCTCCCTAGGCCAGATTCCTTTCATCCGACTATAGATGTTTCCTATGAGCCCCGCCTTGACCAGCATGGCCATCTTTTTCTGAGATGGAGTTTTGCCCTGTCACCCAGGCTGGAGTGCAGTGGTGCGATCTCGGCTCACTGCAACCTCCACCTCCCGGGTTCAAGCGATTCTCCTGCCTCAGCCTCCCGAGTAGCTGGGATGACAGGCACATGCCACCATGTCCAGCTACTTTTTGTATTTTTAGTAGAGACGGGGTTTCACCATGTTGGCCAGAATGGTCTTGATCTCTTGACCTTGTGATCTGCCCGCCTCAGCCTCCCTAAGGGCTGGAATTACAGGCGTGAGCCACTGCGCCCTGCCCATCTTCTTTTGCTCTATCCTGACTGCCAGGGCCCTGGACACTACACGAAGAGCTAGCTGGAGAGTGAGACCCTCTGAAAGGCCAGCGGGGGCTCAGACGCCCTACCCCATTCTCAAGGTCAGATGCTAGAAGTGACCAGAATTGTGGCCACGGTCAAGAACACAAAGCCGCTCTTCCTTTTTTTGATTTTGTATGGCATGCTTTGCCATACTTCTTTTCTTTCAAAAGGAGACCTGAAGGGGGAGAATGATGTTTTCTAGTCTCTGACAGAGGCAGGGGCAGGAGGAACTGGTGAAAATCGGCCACTGCGCGCTGCCAGAGCCATGCACGGTCCTGGGGGTGGCCGTTTCTCTAACACAGCAACCTCGTCTCTCCTCAAGGGCTTTTGGTGGTCGTTGCACTTCTCCTGGGTGTGCCCTGTGCCTTTGCACCACTTCATTCTGAGCCTCTGGACCTGTGCGCCCGCTGGGAAGCAGAGCCGTAGGGAGGCAGAGCTGCCCAGACTGCAGACTCCAAGGCCACCTCTGTGAAGAGGGCCAAGCTGCTGGCCTGTTGGTGCCTGCTCACTGTCTCAATGAATGAAACTCCTCCTATTGCCTCACAGATGAGATAAAGATCTGGGAAGCCAGGGAGCCCAGACAGGCAGCTGAGGGAAAGGCCACTCCAGGTCACTACAACACTGAATATTCCAAGTAAGGAAAAGAGAATCCACGTGCTCTGAGAAGGGATAGTGACCACATGGGGGGACTTGGGCTCAGGAAGGAAGCCTGTGATGGGGTCCATGCGTCCACCCTTAGCCTCAGCCCAGCACCCTGGGTGCACGTAGAAACGCTCAGCCGCTCTGGGTGGAATCTGACCTCGGCGCGGGTCCTAGGACTCTGTGACCCCATTTGTCAGACCTTCACGAAAGGCACATTCTAGGTTTTCTTCCTGTTTTCTAATAAATCATACCAAGTGCAGGGCAAAGACAATGTCTGTCTTTTTACCATGAGGCTCTCTCAAAAGCACAAGAGCTCTTCTCTTTCTAAAGCAATAGGAAATTAACTCAAGCCTGGTGGTATCGGGACAGTACCGGTTTCCTGACATCATTCTCAACAGTCGACTCTTGTGCTGACACCAGTCACTGCCTCCTCGCACAACGTTGTTGAGACCTGGCATGTGACAGGTCAAGCACGGCCAAGAACTGACCCGGACAGCGAGGGGGACACCTGCCCCACGGCTCACCTTTCAGAGGTTCTGCATTTTTCGGGTGAGGGATACTTTCAAACGAAGTGCATATGACATGCGCTACATATACCTGCTCCTGAAAATACTTCAATCACCAGTGATGGAACTCAGCTTCAAATGCTGCTTTCTAAAAGCAAATGGTTGTATATAGCACATAGCACAAAGGGCTATTCATCACTATTCATGCACTCATCCTAGGTACCAGATTCAGGTGCATTTTCAGCGCCTGCAGCCTTCTATTACTTTCTCATGCACTGTATGAACTCGAACGTTTCCAAGACACTTGTTAGTAAGCAACCGCCTAGCTCTCCAATACTGCTTATGATATTCATTCATTGCATGGCCAACTCAGGTGACACCTGCGTGACTGGGTCTAATGTCATCTTATAGACCTTTCCAGGGTTTTGAGGTTTTGCAGAGTGACAGCTTGGTTTTTCACCCTGTGAGCATGTGTGGCAGATGCCAGGCAGAATTCCCGCCAAGCAGTGGAGCGCCTGTGAAGTGTGCGGGGACAGGGGAGACCAGCTGCCTGTCTTCCCAACTGCTCTTCTCTGTGCCTGCACTGCCATTCTCAGGGAGCAGGATGGAGCTGCTGCGCCTAGTAACATTGTGTGTGTGTGTGTGTGTGTGTGTGTGTGTGTGTGTTTACTGGGAGGGTTGGGAGGGGGTATCACTCAACATTCAGCCTGTACACAGTCAAAGGTGTAGAAGTGACAAAGATGACTCAGCCAACAGGACTTCCCACGACTGGCCAGCCACAGGAGGAGGGCTTGAGGACACAGCCAGCAGTGTCACTGGGTCATGATGGGGCAGACCTGCCGGGACACCCTGGTGGACTCGAGGCATTGGATGGGCCTGAGAGCTGAAGCAGGGACACTTGCAGGACCGGCACCTGAAGCCACCTGCCTGGCTCTACAGGGCAGCCTCCTGGAAGCCTCCATGAAATGCAGCTTTCCCTGGGCCACACACTGCCTGGCTCCACAAGGGCGAACAACATGGCCTGGTTTGCCCTGGATATTCCTGGTTTTGGCATTAAATGTCCACAGCCTGAGAAATCCTTCAGTCTCGGGCAAATGGGGCGTCTGGTGACCCTACCACCATGTGTCTTTGATTTTAGACTCCCCTGATCAGTGGGAGGGCTGCAAGCACCGGCTGGGCCTGGCGGAGGTGGTCTCTGGCCATCTTTGTGGTGGCCGGAGTCCTATTAGCCTGGCAGGGCCCCCTCTCCTTACCACCAGAAATGAATCCTTTCCCAAGGCTGCTTCCCTCCCTTCCTTCCCTTGGAAAACATTCATGTGAGAAGAGGGTAAAAATGTGGAGAAAGAACTTTGTGTTGGAGGCCATGTGAAGTGTAAGATTAGAAATGCATTTTTTAAAAAACCACAGAGAAAGAGATGAATTTTAAAACTGCATAGCTGAGCTTTCATCTGCTACCTCTCGTGAGAAACGAGGGTTCTGTGTGGGCCCACTTTCAACAGCATGGCAGCTGGTTCCCTTTGGAAGGGAGGCTTCTGCATCTCTGCAGTGTGGGCATCTCACTTACAGCACGTTTGACCTGTGTAGCTGAGCGCTGTGTCTCAGGCGGGGAGGCTTCTTTATTTGACTGCTGATGGCAAGAGGCCTCTGAGGCCTCTGGTAGGTGTGGGTTCTGCTGGATGGGCTGCCAGCAAAGGCTCTGTGCAGATGATCCACCAAAGCCCCCTGCAGAGAAGAGAGTCTCGTGGAACTGAGGGGCCCCTCCTCCCGGGGAAGGGGAGAGAAAGAGAAGGAGTATAGGTGAAGTGCACTCTTAGCCTCGGAGAGATTCCTGATCCTCTTATTACATTTTTTTTTTTTTTTTTTTAAAGACAGAGTCTTGCTCTGTCGCCCAGGCTGGAGTGCAGTGGTGCGATCTCGGCTCACTGCAAGCTCCGCCTCCTGGGTTCAAGCAATTCTCCTGCCTCAGCCTCCCGAGTAGCTAGAACTACAGGCGTGTGCCACCACGCCCGGCTAATTTTTTGTGTTTTTAGTAGACATAGGGTTTTACCATGTTGGCCAGGATGGCCTTGATCTCCTGACCTCATAATCCGCCCGACCTGGCCTCCCAAAGTGCTGGGATTACAGGCATGAGCCATTGCCCCCGGCCAATCCTCTTATTAGAATTTTAAAAAATACCTTTAAATTCTCCTTGGAGGAAAAACAAATCTCTTAAAGGTTAACATAAACTACTATTAAAGAGGAAAAGATACAGGTCATGTAACTGAGAGATACAGTCAAAGGACATACTTCTTAAAAGGAAAAACAAACAAACCATAATGCACAATATTTACCAATATTTAAATAATCCAGTTGAAACCTTTTTTTTTTTGTCATTAATGAAAAAACACACCATAGACGGTTACCTACACTGAGAAGAGTGGAAACGATGGCGTTGGGGGAGAGGAATAAGAAGGTCCGTTCGGTTAGAGCTTTGCAAGATTCGTATATACAGCACCAGATCCTATGAAATCAGCGCCCCTCGAGTCAGTACAGTTTGTGAGAAATGAACACTTCAGAATTGCAGTAGAAAATATGGCCATAAAAAAACTTCGGTCTTCCAGTCCTATGCAGGAAGGTGCACCATGCAAGGTGGGGTCTTGCTGGAGAGGCTCGCGGCACTGGCGACCCTGGGGCTCCCCATCCCCGGCCCCGCCCCCGGGCCCCACCTCCAGGGCCAGTCACTTGCTTCCAGAGTGCACTGCCGTCACAGTGGTGGGCCTGGGTCTCCGCTCGGCTCCAACTCCTGAGACCCCCGATGAAGAAGAAATGAAACTACAGAGCGTGGAAGGTGCCAGACCTGCAGGGAACAGCAGAAGTGGGCTTCAGAGTTTCAGAGGTCAGTTCTCACCCTGCTTCCCCCTGCCAGGCATCACAGGGTCTGGGTTTAGGTCAGGGGACTCATTTTTTTTTTTTTCTTGAGATGGAGTTTCACTCTTGTCGCCCAGGCTAGAGTGCAGTGGCATGATCTCGGGTCACTGCAAACTCTGCCTCCTGGGTTCAAGTGATTCTCCTGCTTCAGCCTCCCAAGTAGCTGGGATTACAGGGGCTCACTAGCACACTGGGCTAATTTTGTACTTTTAGTAGAGATGGGGTTTCACCATGTTGGCCAGGTTGAGCTCGAACTTCTGACCTCAGGTGATCCACCCACCTCGGCCTCCCAAAGTGCTGGGATCCCAGGTGTCAGCCACCACGCCCAACTTGCAGGGAACCAAATTTTTACCCATGTGACTCTATTTTTACCTACCTGTGGGAAAGCCTTTGCGATGTGTTCAAAATGCTTTATTCTTAGACCTCTCCTCTCCTTTTCTTGGTATAATAACTGCTTTGTATTTGAAAATGACATGGTTTCAACACTGTGGTACAATAGGTTCCATGTACTGAGAACTTAATATGTAGCGGGCGCCAGGCTAGTGTTGACTATATACTGTCATCATACGAACTGTTCACTTCTTACAATAGTTCTGTAAAGTAGGTATTTTAAGAAGGAACAAATAATGATACCACCTTCCTACCCTTGATTGGTGTGTTGTGTGTACTCTTGGCTAGAAAGCATTTTGTGACACAGAGCACTTTGAAATAAGGGTATGGTGGCTCACGCCTGTAATCTCAACACTTTGGGAGGCCAAGGTAGGCGGATTGCTTGAGTTTCAGGAGTTCCAGACCAGCTGGGGCAACCCTGGGTCTACAAAAAATACACAATTTAGCCAGGCATGGTGGTACATGCCTGTGGTCCCAGCTACTTGGGGGGCTGAGGCAGGAGGATCACTTGAACTCAGGAGGTTGAGGTTGCAGTGAGCCATGATTGTGCCACTAACTCTAGTCTGGGTGACAGAGAGTGAGCGAAAGAGAGAAAAGGAGAGAGGAGAGAGGAGAGGGCAGAGGGGAGAGGGGAGAGGAGGAAAGAGGAGGGGAGGGGAGGGGAAGGCAGGGCAAGGCAGGCCAGGGCAGGCCAGGGCAGGGGAGAAGAGGAGAGGAGAAGAAAGATAGGAAGGAAGGAAGGAAGGAAGGAAGGGAGGGAGGGAGGGAGGGAGGGAAAGAAAGAAAGAAAGAAAGAAAGAAAGAAAGAAAGAAAGAAAGAAAGAAAGAAAGAAAGAAAGAAAGAAAGAAAGAAAGAAAGAAAGAAAGAAAGAAAGAAAGAAAGAAAGAAAGAAAGAAAGGAAGGAAGGAAGGAAGGAAGGAAGGAAGGAAGGAAGGAAGGAAGGAAGGAAGGAAGGAAGGAAGGAAGGAGAAAAGAAAGAAGAAAGAAAGAAAGAGGGGAAGGGAAAAGGGGAGGGAGGGAGGGAAGGAAGGGAAGGAAAGAAGGAAGAGGGGAGGGAGGGAGAGACGGAGGGAGGGAAGGAAGGGAAAGAAAGAAAGGAAGGAAGGAAGGAAGGAAAAAGAAGAGAAGAGAGAGGGAAGGAGGGAAAGAAAGAAGGGAAAGCAAAAGAAAGGAAAGTAAAAAGAAAAGAAAGAAGAGCAAGAATAGGGATGTTCACCTATTCCTGTGTGAGCTCAGCAGTCCCTGGCCTAGTGGAGTTCCTCAGAGGCTGCACTGAAGCCCTCCCCCAGAGGACGTGCAGGCATCAAAAGCCTCAACACGAGAGGCCTCAGCTGCCACTGAGCTTCTTGGTGCAGGCCCCCAGGGAGTCTGTGTGCTCAGACATGGGGACGGCCATACAAGGAATGTTCCCGATGGGCTTCGCTGCCAATGCCACTGTATGAATCTGCAAAGAAGGGATCCATCGTGGGGTTCCCTTTGACCAGAGGGTGGAAAAGATTCAGAGTGAAAGGGGAGCGTGGATCTACGGTATGTCAGGGGACACTCACAGAGATTTCTTGGGAAAATTTAAGGGCTGGATGGTCCCAAATGAGATGGGAAGATTCCTTAGAGAGGAAGGGAATCCTTTTGTGAGCCAAATGGGAAGGAGCGTGATGCCCAGGGTGAGACCAGGCTGCAGAGCTGCTCCACGGTTAGGGAGATCAGGGCCACTGCTCTGGCGTGGGGAGACCCACGGGAAGGGCCAAACAGGAGGTTATTTCCACAGACAGAGGAGGAGTTGGGGAGAGAAATAAGGAGAGTGTAAGTGTGCCTTTGATGATGGAATAGTGCATGCAAAAATGAAGGACAATGAAATACTATTACTTTTATTGCAAAGTCGATGCACTTCATATAAATGAGCTCAAATTATCATCGTTTGCATCCAAAATAGATACATTATGGAAGTCACGGATAGGAGGCTGTCCTGAGGCTCTGCTGTCCCTTCCTCAATCCGCAAGAGTGACTGCACGATGAGAGGCAAATCACAGGGAAGGACGGAGATGGGAAGGAGTCCAGGCCTTTATCCAGACAGACAAGGCTGCGAGGAGGACTTGGGCCCTGGATTCCTCAACTGTAAATGGAAATAGCAATACCTAGGGTTCCGCAAGTGTTCAATGATTGATTTATTTATTTTTTGAGAGGGAGTCTCACTCTGTCGCCCAGGCTGGAGTGCCATGGTGCGATCTCGGCTCACTGCAACCTCCGCTTCCTGGGTTCAAGCGATTCTCCTGCCTCAGCCTCCCGAGTAACTGAGATTACAGGTGCCCGCCACCATGTCCTGGCTAATTTTTGTATTTTAGTAGAGATGGCGTTTCACCATGGTGGTCAGGCTGGTCTTAAACTCCTGAACTCAAATGGGCCTCCTGCCCCGGCCTCCCAAAGTGTTGGGATTACAGGCGTGAGCCACTGCACCTGGCCCAACGATTACATGTTACAAAAATGGCCTAGGGTCGCACGACATGGGATTAAGTATAGAAAGCGCCTGGCAAACAGGAGGTGCTCGGCAGAGGCCGGAGGCCTCCTCTCCACCCCAGGCTCGTCTTCAGTGTCAGCTGAGGGATTCTGGTTTTGCTACATACGCACAGTCTTTTTGGCTGGCCAAACTGAGGCTGCTCGAAACACTTGCATTGGAACTGTCCAGGCTGCTGCCGAGGTGTAGTTTTCTCATATGTCTCACGACGGCCGTGGCGTTGAACGCTTGCTGAAATTTCAGAAAGGAAACAGGCAGACAAATATTTCAGCTCATCAGAAAAGACTCCAACTGTGTTCTCTTGTTTATCACGTCAGCCTAAGCATTTCAAACTCCTTATAGCACGCTCATGCTACTCAAGAAAGCAAGCTTGTCCCTTCTTTTTTCTGTGTTGTCCCTTCTTCCAAAAGTACACTGATTTATTAAACTCTTTCCCCAACTAAATATGTTAGAGACTTAAAAGTTTTCTTCTGACATCATAAATACATAGAACAAATGTAAACCAATTCTCTCTGTAATTTAAGAGATCTGACCTTTAGAATAAAAGGCATATTATAATACCTTAAAAATGTGAGATTTGAAAATAGTTTCTATTTTCCTAGTATTGGTACTTTTGTCTGAAAGATTTAGGTTGGAGTAAAAGTAATGGCAATTTTAATGGAAGAAACCGCAATTACTTTTGCATCAACCTAATAATAGCATTTCCTATGAACAAAGCAGGCCAGCAAAATTAGTTTTGTTTTCATCCCATCTTTCACCATTGGCCCTAATGGCAAAATAGCTCTGAATTGCCCATGCTGATTGGAACACGGAGGGCAGGTTAGGTGATCAAGAGATTAGGAAGCTAGGTAATCAACAGATGATCACAAAACCTCTATGGTTTAAATCTGTCAAACTTTTATCAGCAAACATTGATGAGTTGAACTCAGATTTCCTGTTTTTTCCCCCTCCGTATCACTTTAATAAAAGTCAACTATTCAAAGTTCTAGCAAGATGAAGAAAGACAAGGGTTACGGAAAGACAAGGGTGATGTCGGTTAAGAAACAGCAGATGAGGAAGAGCTGGCACTATGGCTGTTTTTGATCACACAGGGAAGTGTTGAATTGCACACTCCATCCCTCTTACACTGTAATAGTCCAAGTCTTTACTACTTGTGTTTAAAATTAGCAAAATTATTCAGGTGAGGTTCTGGGGATTTCAGAAATGCTCAGATTGGAAGGCCAATGTCACGAGGGGGTTAATCCACGGGGAATTTCGTACACTCCACACTTACTCTCCATTTGCTCTTGGCGAAGTTCTTCCGGATCTGGGCGCTGACGGACTCGTGGATGTTTTTGTTGAGGGCTGTGTCACCAGCGATCCTGAAACAGAGGCAAAGGTGCTTCTCTGAAGTGCTTCTTCTGGGCCCTGACACTGCGTCCCATAAAGGGGACTCTCACCTTAGCCTCAGGAGAACCAAGGCCCAGTCAGGCACAGGGTGGCTGGCCACTGCCCTTCCATGGCTGATGACATCACCTGGCCATCCCCTAAACCCACCCATTCTTATCCCTCACCACAAAGTGCTATCCCAGCTTCTACACTCTGTACCCTCCCCAGACCTGCCAGCACCCTCCTGGTTGACTACTCCCTGGCTCTCCCTTTTCCTTTCTTTGACCCCAATTCCTGCAACATCAGAATCCACAGTGACAATGTTTTCCATCCTTCTCACTCCCCCTCACCCCCTGTGCCTCCACACAAGCTTTTGAGCCACCATGCACCACCTCCGAGGTCTCACACTTGTTCCCCAACTGGTCTTACCACCAGACCCCTTCCTAGCCTTGCTTCCCAGCTTCCTCAGACCCGAGGTCCCTCTTCTCAGCCTTCCCCAGGGGCTCAGATCCCAGGGCACCACTCACACCCGTGGGCTCTCAGCTTCATCTCAGCAGAGCTGAGCCCTGCCATATGCTGCTCGGCAACACCTGCGAGGCCATGCCCCCCACCTGCTCCGTGCTGGGTGACAGGATTCCCAGCTCTACTCAACCCTGCCTGGTGCATCCTCCACCCCTGCATCTCCTAGAAATTCACAGAACTTCAAGGACAGCATCCACCCGGCATTCACCTGAGCCCTGGCAGCCCCGGGTAAGCTTTGATTTAACTCTAGCTGATTGCTGAGCCTGCCACGAGCAGGGAAGAACTTAGGTTTGCTCCTGGCCTTCTCTCCTGACAGTACCCTCCATCCCACTCTTTCCTCCCTCTGCCGTCTCTTTCTTGGGTCTTACAGCCTCCCCCTCTCTCTCGGCTCACAGTCTCCAGGCTGAGAACTAGCTGGCGGTCTCCCAGCTCTTCCCTCCCTCACGCACGCCCTTCTCCATCACAGCCTCCTCCTCTGCCTACAGGCAGCCACCTGGCCTTTCCCCCAGGGCCGCTGTGCACTGCTCCCAGTCTTTCCTGGACTTTGATCCTTCCCTCTTCCCTTCCCTCTAAGCATCAAACTATTCAATTCTGGGTTAGTAGTATCGGACACCTAAGAAAGAATTTCATGAATCTTGCAGAGGTTAAGGGGATCAGAGTCAGGGACCAATTTTACAGGCTGGAAGGTAACTGGTAAAGGGAGGAAACCTCTCATCCCCCAGACACTGACTGCCCTGGACACAAAACAGCCCACACACGGCAACCGTCACTTCCAACTACTTCAGGAGATGAAAGGAACACAGCTCAGGCACATTCAGACAAGACAGCACCCCAGCCAGACTTTCTTTCCCGTCAGGACTGTGAACAGGGTGGACAGAGTTGACATAAAATCGGTGCCAGGCTGGCCTAAGTTTAGAATCCAGGCTGATGTTCCCAGCTCAAAACAACTCTCCCCCACCACCTTTTCCCAGCAGGGCTGCAAACACGCAGCCAAGAGGACGCGCAGGAAATATCTCAGGCGAACCAGGTTTCCATTTCCAACAACTGTCAACTGCCTTCCTTCCCAGACACATATTCCTGAAACAGAAATAGTGTATTTGAATGGGCAACTACATCTGAAACAAGAGTAACAAGACAAGGAGGATGAGAGAATGGGAGATATCCTGATGAAGCTTTTTCTCCTGGAGAGGCCAAGGGAGTGATTCCTCCTGGACCCTACTGAAAAGCTACATCCTGAGACAAGGATGCCAGTCCGAGCTTGCAGTGGCCAGCTCTTTCTCAGAAACGACAAGGCCAAAGCGGTGGGGAGTCTGGAATTCCTCAGGCTGAGCATGGCTGCAGGGCAGAGCCAGGCTCCAAAGCAAACAGGCTGGTGCTGGGGTCGGGGAGACTCTGGGCCTCGGGGTCCACCTGTCTGTCCGCAGTGTGGTCTCAGACACCATGGCCCGCGGCCTGCTGCCTGTACTCTGTGTCCCATGCTCTATCTGTGGGTTCACAGGGGCCCAGATGTAAGAAAACAGAAGCTTCTAATTATTTTAGAAATGCTTCATGCTCATTTCCCACAGTCCTGGGCTGTGCAGCATTGGGGAGTCCAGCTGGGCAGAAGGTAGCCCCCAGGCTCTGTGTCACACCGTCTTTCTGCAGCACTGCAGCCACCTCAGGCCACAACAGCACACCCTGGCCCTCCTCAGGTACAAGCTGCAGTGACAACGGCGACCCCTGCTCATGATAAGCTGGGAAACTTGCAATAGTAACATCAGGACAGCAATGATGCTCAGTGTCACTAACTTCAGCACGCTTCGCCAACAAAACCGGGGGCATGGAGTCTAAACATTGGAAGGGATCCTAGTGGTCAATGCTTCTGATACAGCAGGATTGCTTTCTAAATCTGTATACACACACTTAGGCAACGCTATGGGTGAACATACTTCATTCATGTCTCCCTTGCTTTTCTGTTTTCTTGTTTTTTTTTTATTTTTGTTTTTATTTTTATTTTTTTTTTGAGATAGAGTCTCGCTCTGTCGCCCAGACTGGAGGGCAGTGGTGCAATCTTGGCTCACTGCAACCTCTGCCTCTGGGTTCAGGTGATTCTCCTGCCTCAGCCTCTCGAGTAGCTAGGATTACAGGCACGCGCCACCATGCCAGGCTCATTTTTGTGTTTTTAGTAGAGACAGGGTTTCACCATACTGGCCAGGCTGGTCTCGAACTCCTGATCTCCAGTGATCCGCCTGCCTTGGCCTCCCAAAGTGCTGGGATTACAGGCATGAGCCACCACACCTGGTCAGTTTTCTGGTTTTAACACCTACAAGAACAATGCAGATGGCATTTACATAATCACACCTTTTACAGCCTATCTCACTATCCACTCACTGCTCACGGCCCATAGCATAGTCTCCCTTGCCTTGCGTGCTTTTGTGTTTTGTGTGTGGTGTCTTCTACCTTCCTGGCTCTGAGTCTGTGCTTTTCCAGCCACCTGCTCAAGATGGGCTTGGTGCTGCCTGGCGTATATCCAAGACAGCACTTGCCAGTCCTGGGCCACCTCCTAATTCCTACAGCCAACCGGAGCTCAGGTGGCTGGAGTCCAGAAGACAGGAGCGGAGGTTCGGTGAACATTCAGGAACGTGAACTTGGCTACTTGGTTAGGCCACGGTACCCAGATATTTGGCCAAATACTAGCCTGATGTTGCTGGGAAAGTATTTTTGAGATGACATGAACATTTCAATTGGTAGACTTTGAGTCAAACCGACTAGAGTCCATGCCATGCGTGGACCTCATCCAATCAGTTGACAGCCCTCATGAAAAACAGGAAGAGGAACTGCTGTCTCCAGGCTGCCTTCGGACTTGAGCCGCAACATCAGCTCTTCCCTGGGTCTCCAGCCTGCTGCCCTGCCCTGCCCTGCAAATGTTTGATTTGCTGGTCCCCACAACTGCATGAAACAGGCTTAAATCCTTAAAATAAACTAATCTCTTGCTCTTGGTGTCTCTTTCTTATCACTTCAGTTTGCTTATCACTGAGCCTAGAGCTGAATGCTCAGAACCACTGAGCTGGTGGAATGAGCTCTGGCCAGGGCTGCCCTGTAACGGGGCCTGGGTTCCTATCCTGGTCCTGGCCATTCCCTGCGCTGTGGCCATCAGTCAGCAGCCTGTTGGGACCTGAGCACACACCACAGAGAGAACGGCCATCCTCAGTGAAAGGGGCGGGAACCATCTGCTAAGAGGCTGGCTGCCTTCCAAGGGGGAGCTTTGAAAAGAGCCCTCTCCTGTCTGGACTGGTCTGGGTGCTAAGGAAGGTGTCTGTGATTGCCAAGGCCTCCCCCACCCTTGGTGGCCCTGATGAAATTGGAAGAGCAAGTGTGGAATAAGAGATGATGCTCTCAGGGTGTCAGGGATGTGCAGAGACCACAGCTTCCAGAATGACGCCGCTGATGAGGCGGGGCCCCCGGAGGAACGACTCCACATTCCGCCAGCTCTCACCTGAATCTGTGTTCTCCTTTGCCCTGGCAATTTTACATAAAAGAGACAAGTCTATCATAAACGCAGACAAGCGAGAGTTTCAGCAATGCTTAGGTCAAGTGCATTAGTCTTCATCATTTTCCAGGGTTTGACTTCTTGGGAGGTTTAAAATGTACTGGAGGCTGGGCATGGTGGCTCACGCCTGTAATCCCAGCACTGTGGGAGGCTGAGGCGGGTGGATCACGAGGTCAGGAGATTGAGACTATCCTGGCCAAATGGTGAAACCCTGTCTGTACTAAAAACACAAAAAATTAGCTGGGCGTGGTGGCGTGCACCTGTAATCGCAGCTACTTGGGAGGATGAGGTAGGAGAATCACTTGAACCTGGGAGGCAGAGATTGCAGTGAGCCGAGATCACACCACTGCACTCCAGCCTGGTGACAGAGTGAGACTCTGTCTCAAAAGAAAAAAAAAAAATAGAAACTGTATGGTAAAAATGATAAAGCACTGATAGGCTCACATGCTGTGACGTCTTGTGATGTGACATAGGCTGAGGACTCGGAAGTCTTTGTCTCTAGCTTGACCTCTTTCCTGGACTCCTGACTCAGTCAGCAGAGCGCCCACCATGGGTCTCGACTGAGACGGCTCCCAGCACCTCCGGTCCAGCGTGGCCCAGGCTGAACTCACTCCTCCAAGCCTGCCCCTCCTCCTAGCACAATCATCCCCCCAGGCCCTTAAGCTGGAAACTTGGGAATAATCCTAGACCCTTCTCTTCCTCACCTCACCCTGCCACTGCTCTGCCCAAACCCCGTGGCTTCTCCGTCCCTGACAGTCACTCACAGTTCTCCCCGCCCTGCCGCATCCCTGCCATGCTGCCCCGCGCAGGCCACGGTCCGTCTCCTCTGGGCCATCCCCCTTTCCGCCTCTAGGCCGCAACTTCCAGCCACACTCCTGCACCCCATCTCCCACCAGATTGGGTTTTCTAAAATCAAACCTGAGCACCCTGCCTAAGAGATGCCAGGGACCCCACTGCCCAAAGGGAAAGGTACAAATTCCTTGGTAGAGTCATCAATTAATGGCAGCCTGTAGGTATCACAGACGTGTCTGGTGTAACGCTTCTTCCTTGTCACATGTATTATCTCACATAACCCCTTGAAAATCCTGCGGGGTCTGTATTATTGTTATTCAAGATCTGAATCTATAGGGGCAGCCCAAAGGGCTTAGGAGCTCATCCACATGGGTAGTGAGTGGTGAAGCCAGGACTTGGAGCCAAGCAGGCCAGGCCAGGCCCCTGCACTGCCTGCAAGTTCCTGCCCTCCTTCCCAGTCTCATTTCCTGCCTCCTCCGTCCTCTCCTACTCTGGAATACCACATGTTCATGGCACCATGAACGCACGTGCAGTTTTCAGCTCCCACGTTGTAGGCCCAGATGCTCATCTGCCTGGAATCCGCTCCTCTTCCCGCTGGCCTGGGGGAAGCCTTCTCATGGTGCGGCACTCGGCACGGGCACCGCCTCCTGCTGGGCCCTCTGTGCCCCTCTCCCAGCCTCCTCAGGAAAACGGACCTCTCCCTTCTTTGTTTTTTCCAAAATGTTTGGTGAAGGACAGAGCAGGTGTTAACTGGCCTTTTTCTTACCTTCTACAGAGCAAGTATGGATTATCAATAAGCACTAGGCTCATAGCCCTCCCTTTTTTATTGAGGTCATTTTCATTCTTTATAAGATAAATCTCAAAGTCTTTCAGCTTTAAAGGTCTAATGTGTATAAAGTCAGAAAACCATTATTACCTTTCTCGTCACATACTTTTGACTACAGCCCAAAGTGACTTAAACAAAACCAAGATGATACACAGTCACAACTGTCCACTTCTTCAGAACATTCTTTCCTTCTCCCCCAAGCCTTTCCTTTCTTCCCCTTTTCTTCTCCTTCCAGTGTGAGGGTGAAGAGAATTCATTTTGGAACCAGATAGTTTTGACTGGAATCCTGGCTTTGCTATTAGCTAGCTGTGGAGTCTCAGCTAAGTTAATTTATCTTTTTTTTTTTTTTTTTTTTTTGAGACGGAGTCTCCCTCTGTGGCCCAGGCTGGAGTGCAGAGGCACCATCTTCGCTCACTGCAAGCTCCGCCTCCCAGGTTCAAGTGATTTCTAGGCCTCAGCCTCCCCAGTAGCTGGGATTACAGGCACACACCACCATGTCTGGCTAATTTTTGTATTTTTAGTAGACATGGGGTTTCACCATGTTGGCCAGGTTGGTCTCGAACTCCTAACCTCAAGTGGCCTACCCGCCTTGGCCTCCCAAAGTGCTGGGATTACAGGTGTGAGCCACCACTCCCGGCCATCTCTCTATTTCTTTATCCCTGAAATGAAAATACAACTTCACAGGGTTATTATGAAGGAAAAAAAAGAGAATACATTAGCGCAATTAGCCCAGGGCTGGAATATAATAGACAGTCAATTAATGACAGGTGTTATACACTGAAATACTGTGAAATGGGGTCAGGACATTGCCTGTGAGCAGGTCCCCTTTAGAAGGCTGACCAGCACACAAGACCCCAGGGGAAATGCTACAGAGGATGGCGGGAGACACGGGGGGATGGTTTTCAGGAGTGATTTTTAGGGGGATTTTCTCCTGATCTCAAGGTTTTGTCTATTTATTTTCATTATCTTTGGTATTTTATGACTCTCGGCATTTGTTTCACAATGGATGCTTGTGGTGCTTACATAACAATCACTACAGGCTGGCGCAGTGGCTCACACCTGTAATCCCAGCACTTTGGGAGGCCGAGGTGGAGGGATCACCTGAGGTCAGGAGTTCGAGACCACCCCGGCCAACACGGCGAAACCTGTCTCTACTAAAAATACAAAAAATTGGCTGGACATGGTGGTGCCTGTTAATCAAAGCTACTTGGGAGGCTGAGGCACGAGAATCCCTTGAGTCTGGGAGGTGGAGGCAGCAGTGAGCCGAGATTGCAGCACTGCACGCCAGCCTGGGTGACAGAGACTCCATCTCAAAAACAAAACAAAACAAAGCAAAACAATCGCTACAATTAACTTAAGCATTTCTGATGCACCAGAGGGTTTCTGTGCTAAACCCTCTACATCCATTATCTTTGGTATTTCTTATGTCAGCCCTGCAAATTAGGTATTGTTATTCTCATTTTAATAACAAGGAAACAGAGGCTCACAGAAGTGTAAACCTAGCATTGCAGCTAGCCGATAGTGAAGCTGGTTTCTAAATTAGGGGCACAAAAGCAAGGTAGCCTCACGACCACTGCTGAAAATGTGTAGAATACCATCGACTAACTATCAATTAGTCCCTCTCAAGTTGAAGAAACACAAATATGAAAAGCATCTTAAAAGGAAAAAAATATGTAACTTCATTTAACTACCTAATAATAAACTCAAGGAATAAAACTCTGATTGTAATGCCTCATTGGACGATTACCTTCAATATCTCTAAAGACTTTCTGTGAAGTGCAAAAGTCACGATCTTTTGCTTACTGATACGGTCTGGCTGTGTCCCCACCCAAATCTCATCTTGAATTCCCACGTGTTGTGGGAGGGACCTGGTGGGAGGTAATCGAATCACGGAGGCAAGTCTTTCCTGTGCTGTTCTCGTGATAGTGACTAAGTCTCTCACAAGATCTGATGATTTCAGAGAGAGGAGTGTTCACCTGCACAAGCTCTCTCTTTTTGCCTGCTCCCATCCATGTAAGATACAACTTGCTACTCCTTGCCTTCCACCATGATTGTGAGGCCTCCCCAGCCATGTGGAACTGTGAGTCCAGTGAAACCTCCTTCTTTTGTAAATTGCCCAGTCTTGGGTATGTCTTTTTTTTTTTTTTTTTTTTTTTTTCTGAGACAGGGTTTCGCTCTTGTTGCCCGAGCTGGAGTGCAATGGCGCAATCTTGGCTCACTGCAACCTTTGCCTCCTGAGTTCAAGCGATTCTCCTGCCTCAGCCTCGTGAGTAGCTGGGACTACAGGCGCATGCCACCATGCCCGGCTAATTTTTTTGTATTTTTAGTAGAAATGGGGTTTCACCATGTTAGCCAGGCTGGTCTCAAACTCCTGACCTCAGGTGATCTGCCCACCTCGGCCTCCCAAAGTGCTGGGATTACAGGCGTGAGCCACCGCGCGCCCGGCCTCGGGTATGTCTTTACCAGCAGCGTGAAAATGGACGAATGCACATACTAACTTCTCATGGTGCTTCCGGAAGCTGTGTCCTGGGGGTACAAGAGTTCAAATGCTGGCTTGGGGAGAGGAGGAAAGTCACCGGCCAGAATGAAATGAACTTTGTAATAATCATGTGTGGATTTCATAAATGGCAATAGCCAACAGGAAGTTTCATGCCCCTCTGGGTGGCATTAAATGGCACGGTCTGCTGAGCAGGTGCTTTTCCTTACCATGGGTGCCGAGCTGCCTGCTCACAGGTGTATCTTTTATTTGGGTCCTTCTCCATCAGGTTCCGAATGAAGTCTTTTGCTGTTCAAAAAGAAGGCACAAGGGAAGGAGTCACTTTGCGACTTGAGATGTGACAATATGATTCCACCAGGTCTTCAGGAGGAGCGTGCGTAGCATGGAAAACATGAGACCAGCCCTCCACAGAGACTACTGTACCTTGGACACAAAGGCACCAGCATGTGGGGAAAAGGAAAGCCAGGGCTTGGCACTCTAGGGTGACCCAGTAGTGACGAGGCCACCTGGGACGCTGACTTCCAGCTCCAAGGCCCTTACTTCTAGTGGCTAGTGATAGCTTTGGTTGAGAGAAGAGAAGTATCTTTGTAATCATGTGCCTCTAATTAGGCCATCACTGCCTTAGAGAACTGTTTTGGTGACATTATCTCCATATGTTAGATGTGGCTGATTCAACTAAACCTGCTGACTGCCTGCTTAGCCCAACAGGTCCTGAGCTTGGTGCTGTGGATACCAAGTCCCCAGAAAGTACCACGTGTGGCCTACTTGGGCTATTACAAACCCTGCAGCAGGCAACTGCAAAGCAGTGAGCCGTGCCCTGCTGGGGGAAGTGGGGAGTACCTGGCAGCCCAGGAGAAAGGATGGCCCAGAAGCAGGAGACCCTGGGAAAGTGAGGGGCCGGGTGGCAGAACTGATGACCTCATGGGTCAGGTCCAAAACCTGCTGCACTGCAGGGTGTGGCCCCTCAATGCCCACAGGACTGGGCTTCTGGGGGAAGGCTGTGCTCTTCTGAAGTCAGAAGGAAAATATTTCCTATGTGGCTCTTTCCTGTAAGCCTCGTACAACTATACTCCGGGCCCAGGTTTTGGACGATTGAAGACAAAACCAAGGCATTTCCACTCAGGAGGAAGTAACACAAATAATAAAATGGTCTCTTTGAATAGCTCACAGAGACCATAACACGTTGTCCCATTCATGATCTCATTTCACCCTTCTGCTACGCTCTACGGTAGATGGACTATTGTTACCAGCTTCATCTTACCAGCGAGGAAACTGAGGCTCAGAGAGATTTCATTAATTTACACAGGCCTTGGTTTTGATCTTTATCCCTGAGGAAGAACAGTGAACTTCCTTAGGAACGTTTCAGTGTGGCATTTCAAATCCCAGTTCTGCCACTTACTAGTTGTATGATTTTGGTCAAGTTATTTCACCTTCTGGAGCCTCGGTTTCCTCATCTGTCAAATGGGGATAATCGTAATACCCGCCTGACAGGCTGTCCTGAGGACTGAGTGAGGTAGCACACATACAGAGCGTCTTGTGCTCAGCATATAGTCAGTGCTCAATAAATCTTAGCTACTATTGGTTCACTCCTGGAGCACCCAGAACAGGGCATGGCTAGGAGAGGTGGATGAGTGGGTCCCCATCTCTCAGCGTGGCTCCAGTCAGATGTCCCAAGCTTGTCCTCTTTCTTTGCAGGTCAAACCCAAATATGTAGCTCATGAAGCATCCTGAGAGCCGTTATGAACTGTGTGCTGTAAGTGTGTTAACACCCCACAGTTCATAGGCTGAAATCTCAACCTATGTGATGGTATTTGGAGATAGGACCTTTTGGGGGTAATTAGGTCATGAGGATGCAGCCCTCATGAATGAGATTAGTGCCCTTATCAAAGAGACCTGAGAGAGTTCTCTTGATCCTTTTGTCATGTGAGGGCTCGGTGAGAAGGACACAGTGAGAAGACAGCAGTCTATGAACCAGAAAGTGGGCCCTCACCAGATACTCAATGTGCTGGCGACTTGATCTTGGACTTCCCAGCCTCCAGAGCTGTGAGGAATAAATGTTTGCTGTTTGAGCCACCCAGTCTATGGTATCTCGTTACAGCAGTCAACCAAGACAGGACCCTCAGGACTGTTCTGAGCCGCCCACGGTCCCCTGGGCCTGTCAGGGTCATGTGGTCTGGGTGTGTCACAGGGGCCGCCCACTGGGAGCTGCCTGTGGGAGACCTACCAGAGTCAGAGATGTCATCCCAGTAGGGAGAGTCAAACTCATATTCTGCCTTGAGGATCTGCTCAAAGAGCTTGGAGTCATTTTCATCATAAAAAGGAGGGTAGCCGCAGAGCCTGGAAGACAAAATGGAGTAAAAGCTGGAACATCTGCATATCCAATGTGGTGATTTGACACTTTGCCTGGAAGGAAGAGACATTACCAACTGAGTAAACAAAATCTGGCAAAGCACCGTGGCTCACACTGGTAATCCCAGCACTTTGGGAGGCCAAGGCGGGCAGATCACTTGAGGCCAGGAGTTCGAGACCAGCCTGACCAACATGGCAAAACCTCGTCTCTACTAAAAAATACAAAAAAAAAAAAAAAAAAAAAAAATTAGCTGGCTATGGTGGCTGGCGCCTGTAATCCCAGCTACTTGGGAGGCTGAGGTGGGAGGCTGAGGTGGGAGGCTGAGCAATGAGCCAAGACTGCACCACTGCACTCTAGCCTTGGCGACACAGTGAGACTCTGTCTCAAAAAAGCACACATGCCACAGGCATAGGCAGCACAGGAGTAAAACTGCGATGTCATGAATAGCCAAAAGGGTCAATTCAGGTCATGATCAAAGGTAAATATAACTATCGAAGTCCCCCTTAACTCTGCACAGAATTAACCACAGAGTCCCACACACCCTAAAAACCTACCGGACAGCCTTCTTCACATAAACGTTATTGATCTTACTGTCTGTAATACTGTCCCTAACAGAGGATGAGCTGATGGAGAAAACCAACAAAATATATGTTTAAAATCCATTTCAGGGCCCTTCCAGTTTCATTTTATTTCAGAAATCATCAGAGGAAGAAAATAAAATTTTATGACCTTGAGTATCAAGTTGCCACAAGACACCATAACCTGCACATTGTCACGCACATAACCTGCACATGAGCATGCTGCCATGCCCAAACTGGGTACGTGGAGGGTTGTGGTTCTGCCCACTAACATGCAGTAAGTATTAGCAGGGCTGACACACGTTGTAAGACTGCAATAGCATACTACTACCCATGTTTCCATGGAACCATTTCAAGGTTGATTTTTAACGGATCATATCGATGCTGGTGCAAGTGACTTCTAATTTAGACTTCCGGTGGGACAACAGTCATCTGACACACGTAATGGGAGTGGAAATTCTCATTAATTAGACCCACTATAATTTGTTCCATAAAATCAAGGATTCTCATTGCAGTTCTGAAATCAGTTTCAATGCTACTTTTACCACTGATGCATTTTTTGGACCAAAATTTCCTTCCCTGAAAACACGAAGGGCTGGCCTAGAAAATTCCTAATATTTTTTACAGCTTCAAGATACTGTGGCTCTATGGTTCAGTTTGGCTGGCTAAAACACTCAGGAAAAGACCTAGCACATGCTTGGGGCCCATGTGGAGGCAGGCGCTGGCCTTGGTTGGCACTGGATGGCCAGGAAGAGGTGGGCCTAAGGCTGCAGGAAGACAGTGCTTGATTCCAGAAGGCCAGGGGCAATGCTGCATGGTGCAGAACTTGCTTCTCGGGCTGTGACAACCCAGAGGGTGGCAGCCACGGTGGCAGTTTATTTATTTATTTTTTCTTTCTTGAGATGGGAGTCTCCCTCTGTCACCCAGGCTGGAGTGCAATGGCGTGATCACAGCTCGCTGCAACCTCCACCTCCTGGGTTCCAGCAATTCTGCCTCAGCCTCCCGAGTAGCAGAGTACAGGTGCCTGCCAGCATGTTGTGCTAATTTTTTTTTCTTTTTCTTTTTTTTTGTGAGATGGAGTCTCGCTTTGTCACCCAGGCTGGAGTACAGTGGCGTGGTCTTAGCTCACTGCAAGCTCCACCACCCAGGTTCACACCATTCTCCTGCCTCAGCCTCCCAAATAGCTGGGACTACAGGCACCCGCCACCACGCCCGGCTAATTTTTTGCATTTTTAGTAGAGACGGAGTTTCACCGTGTTAGCCAGGATGGTCTCGATCTCCTGACCTCGTGATCCACCCGCCTCGGCCTCTCAAAGTGCTGGGATTACAGGCGTGAGCCACCGTGCCCGGCCAGTTTTTGTATTTTTAGTAGAGATGGAGTCTCTCTATGTTGGTCAGGCTGGTCTCGAACTCCTGACCTCAGGTGATCCACCCTCCTCGGCCTCCCAAGTGCTGGGATTACAGGTGTGAGCCACCATGCTTGTCCCATGGTGGGAGTTCTGACCCAAACAAGCCCTGAATTGTACCACATAGATCAACACAGCCACAGCCTAGGGACTAGTCTAATGAGAACAAATTAACAAGAATCAACAGACTGCAGGACTGCGAGGGATTAGACTGTCAGCACATAAGAAATGCAATACAGGTTAGAAAAACCACCTTGGTACCGCCATTCCTCAGCTGTTCCTCCCGTGGGACGCGCATCACCAGTCACCGCTGCGCAGGGGTGTGCCTGATGACATTTTTAAAGGCTGTGAGACATTCTGTGGGCCCAGAAGAATCAAAATAATCTCTCCCCACAAGGTTGCTTTAGGGGCTAAGAGCCTGGAAAATTTCATTTCTAAAGATGTGCTGTTTTTGGTGAAATGAGCAAGAGCCAGGGCTTCCGAAACCACCAGGCACATAGCTCACTGCCCGCGGAAATCCTGGAGCTCTGAGATGGGTCTGTCCATTTCTCCCACGATGAGGATTCAGGCAAAATGAAATGTGCATATTAGGAAACGCAGACAGAGCAAAATGTTAGTTCATCTTGGAAAAAAACCTAAATTCTAGATATGTGAGGTTTTTGTTTATTTACAACCACGTGTGTCTTTCTTCAGGGTTTGGCTTTCTTTGCAAGGAAAAAATTCTTTAAGAAAATTCCGAGAAAGATTTATTCTCCGGGTGCCAATTTTTTAAATGTATATTCCAGTTTCTTCTGGCCTTAGCTCTTTTTTGTTTCCGAATTTTCGTATTATAGGATATTGTGTTTGTGCAGCTACACTGAGGACACAGGAAAAGGAAATGGATTGAGCTTGGAGCCTAAGTAAGTTAAAATTAAGAAAAAAGATTTAAAAATAAGGATTGTAAAATAACAGAAGGACAAACAGAAGTTACAAAATCTTCCTTAGATCTAGAAATTTCAGAGAGCTCCCTGGCCAAGCTATGTCATTAGCAGGTTTGCGTGGAGGCGATCTAAGAGGAGAAGTAACAGCCTTGGGCTGTTTTACTTGATACACAGAGGACTTCTGTGACCACGGCGCCGCCCACTCACACTGGTAATCCCAGGGTTATTTACGAATGTTCCAGAAATGTGGCTTCTTTTACATATCCAACCCCTTAAATAATCTACAAATTATATCGCCAAGGGTCCTCAAAGGCAATAATGCCTTTCCCAATTTTTCTAGGCTTCGAAGTTCCTGATTCAGAATAACACTGGCATTTGCAACTGTCACACCCAATCAAGGCAATTCAACTTCAAAGCACTCTTCACTGCCTCCATCCCAGCCTCGGGTCTGTCTTCCAGGAGGAACTCTTACACCTTACTATCTTTCCTGCTGCCTTTTTTTCCCTTCCCCTCAGCCCTTTGGGTCTAGAGGTGCTCACAGCTCAGCTGCAATGAAGCCCAGGGTCACGGTGCTATTCCTTGTGGTTCCCAGACCTCCCTTTTCGTATATAGTCCTCACACATCCCTCATTTTAAAGGCAAAGAAACCAACAAGCAGCAAAATCAGGGCCTGAGCCTATTCTGTCGGATTTTAGGCCTGTGTTCTTAACCATTTTGCTCATGCACTAAAGGGAGGGGCTCGAGAATTGAACTTTGGGCTTCAATCTGACTTTGCATTCTCTCTGTGGGGCGTCTGGTTGGCCCTACCTGCCCCTGCACCTGCAAGTGGAACCCTCTGATGGGACCCTGTCTCTCCACCCCCAGCTCCCACAGGCAGGGTCTAACAAGTAAGATGCTCCTTGGGCCAGGCGCAGTGGCTCACGCCTGTAATCCCAGCACTTTGGGAGGCCAAGGTGAGCAGATCACCTGAGGTCAGGAGTTTGAGACCAGCCTGGCCAACATGGTGAAATCCGGTCTCTACTAAAAATACCAAAATTAGCTGGCCGTGGTGGCGGGTGCCTATAATCCCAGCTACATATGGGAGGCTGAGGCAGGAGAATCGCTTCAACCTGGGAAGCGGAGGTTGTAGTGAGCTGAGATCACACCACAGCACTCTAGCCTGGGTAACAAAGTGAGACTCCCATTAAAAAAAAAAGTGGTGCTAGGGGAGTACCAGCCACAGCCACGTGGGACACCAAGCGGTGACTGTTATATTTTATTTTGTGGTAAGGACACTCAACATGTGATCCTCCCTCTTAACACTTTTTTTTAAAAATGAGACAGGGTCTCTCTCTGTCATCCAGACTGGAATGCAGAGGTGCAGTCTTGGCTCACCGCACCCTCCCATCTCCCAGACTCAAGA
The DNA here is from genome assembly GCF_047675955.1 of Chlorocebus sabaeus. NCBI lineage: Eukaryota > Metazoa > Chordata > Mammalia > Primates > Cercopithecidae > Chlorocebus > Chlorocebus sabaeus. Next base: position 12,977,713 of record NC_132912.1, on the reverse strand, counting down.
GATCCTCCTACCTTAGCCTCCCAAGTAGCTAGCACTACAAGTGCACGCCACCATGCCCAGCTAATTTTTTTATTTTTGTAGAGACAGGGTTTGTCATGTTGCCTAGGCTGGTCTCGAACTCCTGGGCTCAAACAGTCCACCTGTCTCTGCCTCCCAAAGTGCTGAGATTACAGGTGTGAGCCACTGTGCCTGGCATCTTAACATATCTTTTTTTTTTTTTTTGAGACGGTGTCTCACTCTTCACCCAGGCTGGAGTGCAGTGGCGCCATCTTGGCTCTCAGTTCACTGCAAGCTCCACCTCCCAGGTTCACGCCATTCTCCTGCCTCAGCGCCTCAGCCTCCTGAGTGGCTGGGACTACAGGTGCTCGCCACCATGCCTGGCTAATTTTGTGTGTGTGTGTGTGTGTGTGTGTGTGTGTGTGTGTGTTTAGTGGAGATGGGGTTTCACCTTGTTAGTCAGGATGGTCTCGATCTCCTGCCCTCGTGATCCACCTGCCTCGGCCTTCCAAAGTGCTGGGATTACAGGTGTGAGCCACCAGGCCCGGCCAACACATCTTTAAGTGTACACTACACTACTGTTGACTATAGGTGCAGTGTAGCACGGGAGGTCTGTCAAACACATTTATCTTGCTTCACTGAAACTGTATGTTCCCAGTGATTAGTAACTCCCCATGCCCCTCCCTCCAGTCCCTGGCAGCCACCATTTCCACTCTTTCATTCTATGAGTTTGACTATTTTAGATACTTTGTCCAAGTGGGATCATGCAGTATCTGTCTTCCTGTGCCTAGCTGATTTCACTTAGCACTGTGTCAATGTCCTCCAGGTTCACCCATGTTGTCACATGTTGCAGAACTCTCTCCTTTTTAAAGGCTGAATAGCATTCCATTGTATGCACCTACCATGTTTTCTTTATCCACTCATATGTTCATAGGCACTTAGCTTTTTTCCACCTATTCAGCTATTGTGAATAAGGCTGCTATGAACATGGGAGTGTTAATCTCTCTTCAATATCTTGATTTCCATTTTTTTGGAATTGCTAGATTATATGGTAGTTCTATTTTTAATCTTCTGAGGAATTGCCACACTGTTTTCCATAGAGTCTACACCTGCAAATCCTCCCCAGACCTTGCCTTTTTGATCTGTCAATGACATACAAATGGCCAACAGGCATGTGAAAAAATGCTCAATATCACTAATCATCAGGGAAATGCAAATCAAAACCACAAGGAGACGCCACTTCCTACCTGTTGGGATGGCTATTATTAGGCAGTGATTTTTAAAAAGTATTTCTGTATGGATTTTTTTTTTTTTTTTTTAGAGAGAGTCTCACTCCGTTGCCCAGGTTGGAGTGCAGTGGCTCAATCTTGGCTCACTGCAACCTCTGCATGCTGGGTTCAAGCAATTCTCCTGCCTCAGCCTCCTGTGTAGCTGGGATTACAGGTGTGTACCACCACATCCGGCTAATTTTTGTGTTTTTAGTGGAGATGGGGTTTCACCATGTTGGCCAGGGTGGTCTGAAACTCCTGGCCTCAAGCAATTCACCCACCTCAAGCTCCAAAAATGCTGGGATTAGAGGCATGAGCCACCACAACCAGCCCCGTAGGGATCTTATAGTATTTCACAGTTTTCGTTTTTGTTTTTGTTTGTTTGTTTGTTTTTTGTGAAGGAGTTTTGCTCTTGTTGCCCAGGTTGGAGTGCAGTAGTGTGATCTCGGCTCACTGAAACCTCCGCCTCTTGGGTTTAAGTGATTCTCCTGCATCAGCCTCCAGAGTAGCTGGGATTACAGGCGCCTTGCCACTACACACCCAGCATTTTTTGTATTTTTAGTAAAGATGAGGTTTCACCATGTTGGCCAGGCTGGTCTCAAACTCCTGACCTCAGGTGGCCCACCTGCCTCAGCCTCCCGAAGTGCTGGTGTGAGCCACTGAGCTCAGCCACTGTCTTCATTTTTAATTGGCCAACATACACATAGTCACTTAGTACCTCCTGGCCTATGTAGGCCAGGAGGAGGTATACTGAGCACTCATGCATTTGTCAAGTATTTGTTTTGCAGCTACTACATACCAGATACTGAGTTTGACACTGGAAATACAATGCTAAGTTAAGAACCAGTTTCTGGCTTCAAGAGCTCAGAGGGGGCGAGAGAGGCACATAAAGAGATAATAATGACATAGGTGACAGGAACAAATCTGCAGAGGCTATTCTGGGTAGACAAGGGTCTGCAAGCCAAGCTGCCTGGCAGGAGGGGAGGAGGTAGACGCCTATGCCCCGTCTCGGGGATGAGCAGGAATTTTATGGGAGAAACGGGGGCTGCCGGCAGGAGTGGCTGCCCAGGAATAAGAGCATGGGGCGTAAACCAGCAGTTGATTCGAGCATAGAAGAGCGGTTTGCTGCTGCGGTGCGGCATGTAAGCTGGTGCGCAGCCAGAGCTGAGGCCTGGGAGGCCTGTGTTCCCCACCCTCAGGTGGGTGGTCTATCTTGCAGGTAGAACGAAGCCCCTGAGAGGTACAGACAGAGGGGCGATAGGGACAACTGACTTTGCAGCAGAGACATTTGAGGCAAGAAGACAAATCGCCAACTTGCTGCCGCCAGAGGAGACACGCGGCCTGCAGTGGAGCTGGACGGAGGAACAGACAGTTCAGACACAACCGGGCAGATCTGGCGTAGGACGGTGTAAACAGCGAAGGCCAGGATGCCTCAAAGGTCCCCAGCATGGACTAGAGATGACGCCCACTGCCTGAAGAATGCAGGACAAGGAGCAGGTGGCCCAGGTGGCCTGGCTGTGTCAACCACAGCACCTGGTAATTCCAGCTCCCTCTTTAGTGGATGCTGCCTGCTCAGAGGGGTGGCTCCAGGCAGTTCTTTGTAGGCAGGATGAGTAGGAGAGAGGGCAGCGGAGCCAACTCCCCGAGGCAGCCCCATCCCTGGTAATTAGCCCTGATAATTACACTGGATCTTGCCTAGGTGTCGACTGAACAATAAAAGAAAGCAGGGAAGAGGGCAGAGCATGGGCCAGGAGGAGAGACCTCCACTCAGTGGTGAGGCTGTGAGAGGAACCCATGCTCGCTGTCTCATCAGTGCTCGGCCTTCCAGTTCATTCCACATGAAGCTGTGCAACAAATCCCTCTTCCTTAAGGCAACTGGAGAGAATCTGTTCCACGCAACCAGAACTGCCAACATCCCACAAAGGATAAAGATGGGATTCCTTTCAGGCCGGGGAGAGCTGGACCAGGTACACGTGAGGGATTCAGGTGAAGGCAGCCAGCAGGCAGCTGGAGTTAGAGGCCTGATGCCAGGGACTGGTGTATCATAGGGGTGCTGGGAGAGAACCATCAGCACATGCATGAAAACCGGGACAGGAGATGTGATCGCTCAGAACAGATAAGATCACTCAGCTCAGGGGTCGCACACAGACCCGCCACAGACCCGATCTAGCCCATGTGTCTGGTCAGCAGCGATTCCAAACAGATATGACTTTGAGTGACCAGAGACAGGTGTTGATCTAGCCAGATTGCCACAGCCCCCAAAGTCCCCACAGTCTTGGCGTATTCAAGCATGCATATATGTGGATGGGGACCAGACTCAAATTCCCTGGAAGCCTGGCATGGCTGGCCGGCTGGGTAAGCACAGCTAGTTTATCTGCTTCTTTGTATGTGCCAGCAAGCCCCTGGCATGGACAAAAATCACCCAGCTGATCACACATTAGGTCATCTCCCTGGCCTTCCACCTGCTCAGCTGGTGACTTTGAGTCAAGGGTCAAGGGTGGAGCTCGGGAGAAGGCCACTTTGAAAGAGGGGAGGAGCCTCAACACTGTGAGGTCCTGCTGGGCTGCAGAGCTGCAAAAGGGACGCAAAAGGTGTGGGCCCTGCCAGGGCCCAGAGGTTGGATGCTACGGAACAGGTGGATTCCTCCTCCACAGCTGCTGCAGGAAGGCAGGGGAGAGTGAGTAGTCTGACAGGTAATCAGGGAAGGCTCCCGGGAGCAGGTGTGACCTGCATCTACAGCAGTGATTCAGGCTGGGAAGCTAATATTAATAAAACCGCCTGTCAGGGAGTCCTCTGGCTGTCACCAAAGACTGACTGAGCACTGACCAGGTCCCAGGCATGGAACAGATGGTCAGAGTCCCTATTCTCATGCCATTTACATTCTAGTTGGGGGTCAGGGGGACAGATACCCAACACTAACCTTCAAAATAAACAGCAAGTGTAGAAGATACCAGGAAAGGTAATTTGGAGCTGGTCAGGGGAAGCCTTGCATCCCTAATTGAGAAAATTCCTTTCTATGCACCGTTCTCTGTGCCCAGGGTTGCTCTTCTCCCGCTGTGCACAGATGTGACCTGCTCTCCCCCAAAGCCCCGTGCATGGGTCTATGCTCAGTGATGTCTTTCTTGATCCCACCCTGCCAGGGCAGGCCCCCAGCTTGATGTTCTGCAAGTTTCCCAGGCACCATTATCAAGGCATGCGTGTTGGTTTCTATCTGTCTACATCCCATTGTCTTCTCTGATAAAGTCTGAGCCCCCCAACGGTGGTGATCCTCATTCCTTTTTGCAACCCTGGTCCTAGACCAGTACATGGCATGCACTCAGCAAAAGGTGGCTGGATGCACGAGTCGTTAAATGCCTGTTTCAAGGATTGCCACCCCCCACCCCACTCGGTCCCTCTTCAAACAGTTCTCATTCTTCACAGTCCAGCCCACCTCCCTCTAGGGTTCTCTTAAGAAATGTAAAGATACCGGCCTATCAGCCAGGCACAGAGGTTCATGCCTGTAATCCTAACACTTTGGTAGGCTGAGGTGGGTGGATCGCTTGAGATCAGGAGTGAGTTTGAGACTGGCCTGACCAACATGGTAAAACCCCGTCTCTACTAAAAATAAAAAATTAGCGGCCGGGTGCGGTGGCACACGCCTGTAATCCCAGCACTTTGGGAGGCCGAGGTGCGCGGATCAAGAGGTCAGGAGATCGAGACCATCCTGGTGAATACGGTGAAACCCCGTCTCTACTAAAAATACAAAAAAATTAGCTGGGCTTGGTGATGGGCACCTATAGTCCCAGCTACTCAGGAGGCTGAGACAGGAGAATGGTGTGAACCTGGGGGGCCGAGCTTACAGTGAGCTGAGATCGCGCCACTGCACTCCAGCCTGGGAGACAGCCAGGCTCCGTCTCAAAAAAGAAAAAAAGAAAGAAAGAAAGAAAGAAATGTAAAGATATTATGGCTTATTATCATGATTATGTTTACCTTCACACCTTGATAATGAGTCCCTGAAGGACAAAGCCTGTGCCATATCTAGTATTTCTTTTTTTTTCTTTTTTTTTTTTTTTTTTTTGAGACAGAGTCTCACTCTGTTGCCAGGCTGGAGTGCAGTGGTGCAATCTCTGCCTCCCGGGTTCAAGCAATTCTCCTGCCTCAGCCTCCTGAGTAGCTGGGACTATAGGCGCATGCCACTGCACCCAGCTAATTTTTGTATTTTTAGTAGAGATGGGGTTTCACCATGTTGGCCAGGATGGTCTTGATCTTCTGACCTCATGATCTGCCCACCTTGGCCTCCCAAAGTGCTCAGATTACAGGCATGAGCCACTGTGCCTGACCTAGTATTTTTTTTTTTTTTTTCTTTTTGAGACAGGGTCTAGCTTTATCATCCAGGCTGGAGTGCAGTGGCATGATCATAGCTCACTGCAGCCTCGAACTCCCAGGCTCATACAATTCTCCTGCCTCAACTTCCTGAGTAGTGGGAACCACAGGCGTGTACCACCACACTGGGCTAATTTTTTTTTTTTTTTTTTTGGTACAGACAGGGTCTTGCTGTGTTGCCGGGCTGGTCTTGAACTCCTAGGCTCAAGAGAGCCTCCCACTTTGGCCTCCCAAAATCCTGGGATTGCAGGCATGAGCCATCATACTCAGCCTGTATCTTTCATTAGCACTCAATAGTATTTTTATTTTTTATTTTTTATTTTTTTGAGACGGGAGTCTTGCTCTGTCACCCAGGCTGGAGTACAATGGCACAATCTTGGCTCATGGCAACCTCCACCTTCCGGGTTCAAGCGATTCTCCCACCTCATCTTCCCAAGTACCTGGGATTACAGGCACCCACCACCACTCCTGGCTAATTTTTGTATTTCTAGTAGAGATGGGGTTTCACCATGTTGACCAGGCTGGTCTCGAACTCCTGACCTCAGGTAATCCGCCCGCCTCTGCCTCCCAAAGTGCTCGGATTACATGTGTGAGCCACCATGCCTGGCCTCAATACTATTTAATGAGTATTTGTTGACTGATTATTCTTTGATGAACAAGAAATACTTTGTGTGAAATATTCATGCTTGTGTGTGTGTACTGACTTAAGAAGTTGTACTGAACATCCCAAAATAGGTGTTTACCCTGAAAAAGGAAAATCGAACCAAATTTTCCCAAGTGTAGTACTTTCTCAGTTATTTTTGCAGTAAAGTCTCCTGATGGCCAATGGCATCCACTGTAAATGACACTACTCAAGGCAGACTGGAATGAACACAAGGAAACTTCAACATGCCCTGGGCCCACCTAGGTCCAGGGCCTCAACCACTGCCTCCAGGGACTTCCTTGATGTGGAGCTCCTCCCACCAGCAACTGCCCATCCGATGACAGAGCTGACAGGTGGCGCCTCCCGCTCCCAGCCTGAGTCCTTAAACCAGAAGCTAAAAAGTATGTTTGAAGAAGTACTTTTCACAGTAGAGGGACTCGCAGAGTCAAAGATTTTATTCTGGGGGCCAGAAGCTATCACCTGGTCCAACCCCTTGTTTAGGAGACAGGGAAAGTGAGTCACAGGGAGCTGAAGAAGAGATCTGGGCATCCAGCCAGAGCTCTGGTCTAGAAAAACAAAGGCTACTTCAAGCCAATTCTACAGACACATATTTTATCTATCTATCTATCTATCTATAATATGTATATATCTGTGTGTGTATATATATATAAAATTATTTTTTTTGAGACGGAGTCTCCCTCTGTTGCCCAGGCTGTAGTGCAATGGCGTGATCTCGACTCACTGCAACCTCCACCTCCCAGGTTCAAGCGATTCTCCTGCCTCAGCCTCCAGAGTAGCTGGGCTAATTTTTGTATTTTTAGTAGAGATGGGGTTTCACTGTGTTGGCCAGGCTGGTCTCGAACTCCTGACCTCAAGTGACCTGCCCGCCTCAGCCTCCTAAAGTGCTGGGATTACAGGTGTGAGCCACACCCATGCTTGGCCAATTCTACAGATACTGATAGAGCACTGGTGTTGTGTGAAATGCTGATCATGGAGTAGTAAGACAGACCCAGGTCTTGCCCCTCAGGGTTCCGTAGTCCAGCCTTATTTAAATGGGACAGTGGAACGTTTACTTTTCTACAGTAGAGAAACCACTTCTAGAGAATGTGTCCTGTAAATGTTTTGTTTTTTTTTTTGAGACGGAGTCTCGCTCTGCCGCCCAGGCTGGAGTGCAGTGGCGCGATCTTGGCTCACTGCAAGCTCTGCCTCCCGGGTTCACGCCATTCACCTGCCTCAGCCTCCCGAGTAGCTGGGACTACAGGCGCCCACCACCTCGCCCGGCTAGTTTTTTGTATTTTTTAGTAGAGACAGGGTTTCACCGTGTTAGCCAGGATAGTCTCGATCTCCTGACCTTGTGATCCGCCCATCTCGGCCTCCCAAAGTGCTGGGATTACAGGCTTGAGCCACCGCGCCCGGCTCCTGTAAATGTTAATAACCACAGCTACCATGTACGGAGCTGTCACCATGCCAGACACTGGGTTATGCAATTTACATATATTATTGTCTCATTTAATGCAGTTCTAAGCTAACTTTTTCAATCTTCAATTTCCAGATGAGGAAGTAAATGCATGAAAGATTAGACCACTTGCTTACATCTAAGAGACAGGACAGAATTTTACTCTATTTGTGCAACTCCAGAGCCAGGTCATATTAATCTTTGGGACCTCCATCCAGATGTACCACTACAAAGCTGGGGAAACACCATACCTGCATGTTCTCTTTCAGAACCTACCTCTGCAGTCAGACTGTCACGATTTTTCTATACTATACTTTTGGAAACAGAGCCAGAGACAAGGTCATGTGACCTGCCAAAGAAATGAAGAACGGGCCGGGCGCGGTGGCTCACGCCTGTAATCCCAGCACTTTGGGAGGTCGCAGTGGACAGATCATGAGGTCAGGAGTTCAGGACCGGCCTGGCCAACATGGTGAAACCCCGTCTCTACTAAAAATACAAAAAACTGGCTGGGCGTGGTGGTGCGTGGCTGTAATCCCAGCTACTCAGGAGAGGCAGAACTGCTTGAACCCAGGAGGCAGAGGTTGCAATAAACTGAGATCGTGCCACTGCACTCCAGCCTGGGTGACAGAGTAAGACTGTGTCTCAAAAAAAAAAAAAAAAAAAAAAAAAAAGAAAGAAAGAAAGAAATGAAGAACAGCCCAGGGGTCTTGCAGTTCCAAAATCAATGTGGAATGTTATACCCAGTCTGTGTTCCTGAAGACAGATGGGAGGAGAATGGCCAGGATCATGATGGCCCTGTCTGTGAAGAGAGGGACTGGAGAAGAAGAGGGTGCGTCTATACTGAGCAAATCCCAACAGGAAAGAGAAGGCTTTTTCCAGTGCTACGCTCCCATGCAAAGCTGCAAGAGGATACAAAAGCAAAGAGTTCCCTCTGGCGAGGCCTTGCAGGGCTCTGTGAGGCTGGCCAGGGCACAGGAGTGCCTCGCTGACTGGGAGAAATTGGGAAATAAAGTTAACAGATATAAGTGAATTTTCTAAACACCTGTGAAAGTGCTGAGACTTATTTTATTTTCTGAAAAAATATTTGAACACAACAGTTCACACTGATAACTGAATAATGGTAACCCAGGACTCTGTGTTTTAGTCCAACTGGAAGAAAAGGCCATGAAGGAGAATAGAAGTGATTTTTTCAAGGAAAAAGGGCGACTTTTTCCTTGTGTGGAAAGTTTTCCTCAGCCAGCAAGTCAGAGGAAAGGAGACACAGGTGTGGAGCCTGGCTCCATCAGGAACTGTGTGAGTGACACTGGGAAAAAAAGTCACCCTCACTGAGTTCAGTTTATTCTGTGCATGCGGATAACAACACCCACCTTATATAAATATTGGAACATATGTCATGTATTCCATATGCTAATATGTATGATATATAAAACACACAGCTATACAGACAGGTGATGGATGTAGATAGATAGATAGAGAGAGATGATAGATAATGATAACGAAGATAGATATAGATAGGAAGATAGATGAGATGGATGGATAGATAGATGGAAGGATGGATGAATGGATAGACAGATAGATGACAGATAGAAAGATGAATGAATGGATTCATGAATGGATGGATGGGTGGATGGATGGATAAACAAGATGGATGGATGGAAGGATGGATGGATGAATGGATAGACAGATAGACGACAGACAGAAACATGAATGGACAGATGGATGAGAAACATGGATGGATGGATGGGATGGATGGATGGATAGATGGATGAGATGGATGGATGGATGGATGGATGAGATGAATGGACGGATGGATGAGATGGATGGATGGACAGATGGATGGATGGGATGGATGGATGGATGGATGGATGGATGGATAGACAGATAGCTAGATAGACAGAAATATGGATGGATGGATGGATGGATGGATCGATGCTAGAGATGTAACATCTGAAAGTTCCAGTGACATAGTGATCATTAAATGCTGGTTCCCACACCCTTATCCCCCTGTTCTCCTTTTCATCCCAACTCCATCTCCTCCTTCTCAGGTTCCTCCAGCTGAAAGACGCTGAAGTGCAAGGGCAGCCGCATAGCATGGGGAAGAACAATGTTGAGGTGGAGAGAGGAGCAGATGAGCCCTGAGGACTTAACCCAATGTCCCACACTCTACCCATCAAAACGAAGCAACATATTTTAAAATTTTGGGCAACATCTCAGAACCACCCACTAACAACCGTACACCCTGACAGAACCTTCTAAGCTGTTACGGAAAGGACAGAGGGAGACGCTGCCTCTGGTCATTATTCTGAGCACTGTATTATGAACATGATGACAGAATGCACTCGACCTGCTTTAGAAGTCTGATCTTTGTGTGCCAGTATTTCTGAACACTTAGCCAAGGAACCCCCAATTCTAAGAACAGCTCCAGCATTCCTGAGAACGCTTGCTCAAAGGCATATTTGTTTAAGGAATATCTTTTATACAGTGAGGCCAAGCTGCCATAAAAATGACCAAAACAACAAATCCCCAGGTATATTACACACTAGGCAGGCTTCAAGGCCAACCCAGGTCCAACAGGGGTCTGAAAAACACAAGCAAAATCAATCTACTCTGGGCATCACTCCTTTGGACATCAGAGTGTATCCACATGTAGCGACCACTGGGTGGCCACTGTCTGTCCTCTGCCTTGGCACTCGGTCAATATTTAACAAATATTTATCGAACGAATGTCTGCACCCTGTAGGAAGAAGTCTGAATTGTATTAATCTTACTCTGTATAATATGACAGACTTTAAGGAATAATAAGACAGACTTTAAGGAATAATAAAATAAAGCAAAGCTTTTAAAAGCTGATAAATCTTTTGTACTTATTTGCAAGGCCGACTTAGTAATCAAAACAGGTTTCAGCATATTATTTGGATTTATAGCATTTAATGGCCAATGAGACCTGAATCGTTATAAAAATGTAATCCAATTATTTCAGTAACTGTATATTTGACTGTGTGCATTTCCAGAGCTTTCTCCTTGTAAACTTACAAGACAGCAGGCCGGGGAAACTAGGAATGGTTCACATATTAAACCATGCAGAGAGTGACTCCAGCAAAGTACTGGTGATGAAAATGCAAGGGGGATAAATGCCTGCTGCACCCCCTGAGGTTTAGATAATGCCTTGCAAACTGAGAAGGAGTAAGCAGATTAGGAAAAGATTTAGGGGAAAAAGGAAAGGGAATACTGGAGAGGAAAAAGGAAACCCATTCCTTAGAAACTTTATGCACGACAGAAATTGAACACTGGCGGGGAGGAGGGGAGGGAGAACAAAATACATCTCCAAGCATGACTAGCGAGCAGCAAAATCCACGTTTTGATTCCTGCATTAGCCAAATGGACACCACCTCAACAAAGCCCAGGGCATTTGTGCAGAGCACCAAGCCTCCTCCTAAAGGGCAAAACACATCTGCAGGAAGTTGGGGAAAAACCACTTTCAGCGCAGCTCATGCTAACAGTGAAACTGAGTGCACACCGGGGACAAAGCAGATGAGTTAGTTCTCATGAGGGGTGGATTTCACACCAAAGCACGAGGAGTGCAGACATCCAACCAATCTGGAGGCGATTAGCACCAAGTGCTAACCAATGATGCGGAACCCATGGAGGATTTCCAAGTTTGATTTCTGCAGTTTGACTTTGCTTACTTGGTGGTTAGGCTCTTCCTTCCTCCCTTCCTCCCTCCCTGGCTTCCTTCCTTCTCTCCTTCTTTATCTCCCTCTTTCCCTCCCCGGCTCCCAGTTTGGATGGGTAAGCAGTTATGCATCTGCATAGGCTGACAATGGCACCTGGGCAATGTCTCGCTCCCTCCATCCCACTGGCTGAGGCCTTGCACTGCACCTTCGGCGTGTCCTCTTCGCTGACTCCTCACAATGAACTTCTGAGATGGACTAGAAAACAAGCCCTTGGAACATGGACGGCAAGGAGACCAGAAGCGGGAAGGTGGCACCGTGCACCACATTACATGGTGTTGCGTTGAGTCATGGGCTTCTGATCAACTCTTTCAAGGATCCTCCCACCTGTGTCCTCCAGGGTTTCCCTGACTTGCTGGTGTGCAGTGGAATCCCTCCCCTCCTGGCCTCCATCCCTACTCTCTTTATCATGAATGGGGCCTGAACCCACCTGCTTGCTATGGTGCCACCCACCGTGGAGCTGGGCATTTGCCCCTGTCCTGCTGAGTGCTGCTGCTGTGCAGCTCCAACACGTACTTAAAACCATAATAAAGAGCCCCTGATTCTTCCGTGTGCACAGTGTCCTGCTAGGGGAATGAAAAAATCCTGATAATTCAGAGATTATATTTTCCCCATCCCCAAGTTTGAGATATTAAAATTTCAAAGCTCAATCAACTCCTTCAAACTCTATTTTAAACACTATGTTTCTAATTGAATGGCACCTCTTTTCTCATACACAAATAGCACTTTTTATTTTCAGATAACTGGGTCTTGAGAGGATAGAACCATCAATCTCTCTAGGCAGATACTCAAGACAGAGCCCTTCCCTCTCTCCTGGCAGATTCTCACCCATCTTTCCAAACCCAGGTCGCTGTCACCTGTCCTGGGAAGGCTTCCTCAGGCAGAGCAGAGTCCCGGCTCTGTTCTAGGAGCTGCCCACCAACTCCCTCCCATTTCAGACAGCTGGAAGACTAGACTGTAATTTATCTGTTTACTGTCTGTCACCTCCAGCAGACAGTAAGTGCCTCCAAGGCCAGGCCGGTGATAAATCCATCTCCGCATCCTCATCAACCTGCCTGACACATTTTAGGCTCGATAAATGTGAGTTAAGTGAATGGATGTCAATCTCCTGCCTTCCATTCTTCAGGCTAAATACCCCAGAGCATTTAGCTGCTATGTAAATGACGGCTTCTAGGAGATGGGGCTAAGAGGAAAACAAGAGAGCACAGGAAGTAAAATGTTTCTCCATCTGGCGTGAAGCCAGGCCATTCAGGGCACAAAAGTGATGGCTGTGAGTCACGACCTTCCAACCTCTCGCTCTGTGGTGCCCTCTCTACCTCACGGCTTCTGAAGGCAAAACCACAGAAGTTGGTGCATTCCACACAGCCTGAGGTCACTGGCAGGGAGCTGCTCTCCTTACCATCTAAAAGACCGATTCCCCTCAACTGCACTGCTTGTGAAGTTTCCCCCATCACTGTTGTGTGCCTCCTGCACCTGCTCTTTGACGCCAGAGTATTTTGAGGGGTTAGAGGTAGAGTAAACCAACTGTCACAGACAATGACTCAAGTCCCTTGCCTCAGCTTAACAAAGCTGAAATATGGCCCAACTTCTGTCTCCAACTAAAGCTGCAGGGAGTCACAACCCACAGGTGGCATTTAGCCATATCCAGGATGTACCCAGCAGAGAACATGATGGGGAGACGAGGTCCTTTCTGAAAACCCTTGAAAGCAGCCAAACCGAAATGCAATCCATGAACTAAAATCGATCAGCTGGGAATCATAACAAACAATCAATGCCTACTGAAATCAAACAACAATGCAGAAGTGATCATGGGAAAGGGTGGGTGGCCGGTGGCTGGTCTTTAAAGCAGAAGAAAGGCGGGGGTCATAAGAACTGGTCAGTAGGGGCTCGGCATGGTGGCTCATACCTGTAATGCCAGCACTTTGGGAGGATTACTTGAGGCCAGGAGTTCAAGACTAGCCTGGGCAACATAGTGAGACCCTGTCTCTATGTTTTGTTTTGTTTTTAATTAGCTGGGCATAATGGCACACTCCTATGGTCCCAGCTTCTCGGAGGCTGAGGTGGGGAGATGACTTGAACCCAGGAGGTCAAGGCTGCAGTGAGCTATGATTGCGCCACTGCACTCCAGCCTGGGTGACAAAGTAAGACCCTGTCTCTAAAAAAAAAAAAAACAAAAACAAAAAAACAAAAAACAAGAACTGGTCAGCTGTGCTCACCAGCCAATAGAAAGAGCTGCTCAGTGGAATCATCCTTCTGTGGAGAAGGTGGCCTGGAGACCAGCACAGGCTTCATGAACATATCTAAGGCCACCCGCCTCCACTGCTCTGATACCCTGTTCCAAAAGAAAGAAAATTTCTGCTTTTCATTTGATTTCTCATGGAGCGTTTCCTATAGGGGAGAGAACATGTTTGTTTGTTGACACGCATATCCAATTACCTTTTGAAGCACAAACTGCATTACGATTTAGTCAATGGACAGTCCAGTCTTTTTTTTTTTTTTTTCCTGAGTCTAGTTACTGTGAATCAATTCACAAAGATGTCTGAACAAGATGAAAAAACAGATCAAACTGAGTTTCCAAATTTCTAAAGCCCAAATCCAGACCATGGGCCCACAGTGGCCGGAATGAGGCACCGTGCCCCACCTCACAAAGCTCATGAATATAACCAGGTGACTGTTGCCCGCTGGCCACGTCAGTGAACAGCCCCTATTAAAGTCAGCACTCCTCATACTGATAGGAGTAACAGCCATCACGACCCCCCAGGGCTTGGGGCTGGGGCTCGGTGACCACGCTGCATTCTCTTCGGGGGATGCTTGGGCTCAAGTTCTCCTTGGAACATATGTATTCCATCAAGATCAGCTGTCAATTGCTCAAAGGCATGGGAACTGCGTTGGCGAGGATCATCTTTTGTTTCAGAACACGGATATAAGCATGCAGACGAGGCCTTCCCTGTTCCATTCTTCCAAAGCTAATTCAGCTGCATGTACAGGCAAATTGACATTTATGTGAGCAAATTTTAAAAAGTGAGCAATGTGGAGGCCCACTAAAGAAAGCGGGGTACCATCAAGGTTTTGCCTAGAGTTTCTTCTAGGCAGAGATGTCTGAGGTCTCCCCACCCATGGCCAAGTTCAGCCCACCTGTCCAGCCTGCTCCTGTGCCTCTGAAATGCCTGTTCCAATTTGGGAGTGGGAATCTCTTTAGGATCCTTCTCCACTGTTAGCCCACATTCATGGTGTCTCCTCACAATACACAGCATCCTTGAACATAATTTAGGCAAGTGATCATTAAATAATCATTAAAAAAAATGAGTATTCTTCAAGTTCTGAGAAGAAAGGCGGGCTATATGTTATCACAAAATCAAGATTGACCTGTGAGATGCTGAGGTTCATCTTGACTGAGGAAATTTGTGCCTTGGACCTTATGCTATCTTGGCTGAGCCAAGCCTGTCACACTGGACACAACACACTTATCACAAAGCCCAACCCACACCATCCTCAGTCCTTCCCAGCAACATAAGCTATTTGAGCAAAGATGTTTTTTGCAAGTCCTAATCCCCAAAGCAAGATTCCTGGCAGGATAAGAACCCATCACATGAGTTTTTAAAAATGAGTGTCCTTGGTAGGAAAAAATATTTCTCCTTCCAAATGATGAATAGTAGATAAATGGAGACCAAAAGAGGGCCAATTTATCAAGTGCACACACCAGCAAAAGGAGGAATGTTTACATGGCGTGCAAGAGGAGAAAACTTGGTGCCGTGGCCTGTCACGGCCACTTTGGCTGCAGTCTGATATCTCAGCGTGACAGGTTTATCAAACAAAAATAAGAGTGCTATGCTCCAAAACACTGCAGGGGCTGACCTCTTTTCCATTACAGCAGCTGGGAAGAATGAGGTGCTCCGTGCCTTCCCCGGGGGAGGCGGCCTCCCTGGCATGCTGCCTGTTGGTCATGGACCGCTCAGTGGCCTGGTGGGTAAGTCTTTAGATGGGAATGGGAGACCAGGCATGGAGGACCCACGGGAAGGAGAAAGAGTCTGAGAATGAGACACACGAGTTCTGATGTCTAACGCTGCTTAAATCCAGTGCCTATCTCTGACATCGACACAAACTCAGGCTACAGAACGGTCAGAGGATAGCTTCATGAGCCCTCACGCAGGCCGCAGCACTTTGCTCTGGTCCTTGCCTCCCTCCCCATCCTGTCTGATGCTCTTATCTCTCTGCTTATCCAACCTTCTAGACCCACCTTGATGGTGCTTTTCCTTGTCCTCAGTGACCACTGCATTCTGTGACCTACCATAGCTGTGCATGGGCCTCCCTGTACATCAGACCCTCAGCCACAAACTTATCATTCTTAGTGTCAACAACCAGCATTTATTAATTGCCTTCTCTATTCCAGGCACCGTGCAAAGGGTAAAACATGGAAAGATGATACAGACTCGATGCCTCTCAACAGAGTACCAACCATCTGTATGGTGAGAAAAGATGAATTTGTAAGGAGATTAATCTACTGATAATAAAGTTGAGGCTGGTGGTTCTCCAAGTACAGCTGTCTTATGTACTCAATCATACCCAGGATTTGACGTATCACCCATAGGAGTCTGAACATCTTACAGAATACAACTGAGATGCCAAGAGTCCATTCATTCTCTGCTTGGGACTCACAGAGCTCTGGAAGGCACCTGGAAAAACAGAAGCCCAGGCTGCCATCTTGAAATCTGACACAGTCATGAAATTGATCTGGGACTAGTCTCTGGGGCAAAGCTCGCGTGACCAGGAAACCATCAAGTGGAAACTTACCAAATTTATACTCAAAGAAATATGGCATGTGTTTGCTTAATACTACACTTGAACCCTGGCAAATATTGCAATGTATATGGAAATCATAAGGGTTTGGGTGCACCACTTGTCAAATCATACTCAGAAGTATGTGCCAGTATCTCTATCCCAGACCTTTCCTGAACACTACACGTGCATACACTACTCAGTGGGTATCTCCCAAGGTTCTCAAGCTTAACGTATCCAAAACCAAACTATTGATCTCACCCACCCTCCCAAATCGGCTCCTCTTCCATGCCTCTCTCTTTTTTCTTAACCATCAACACAGTTATTTAAGCCAACTCCTTGGATTGAGACTTAAAGACTCCCTCTCCTTCATCCTCCACACCCAAAATAAATCTGAGATCACTCCACCACTCTCTCCATCATCACTGCCTCCCCAGGAGAAGCACCTCTCACCATTCCTCTGCCCAGAGCTTCCCACTCAATCTCCACCTTCCCCATTTTCCTTCCAATGCTTTCTTCAGAGTGGCTGGAATAATACTTGAATGTGAATCAGACTGGATCACAACACTGCTCAAAACCCTTCCCAATGCCCTTGGGTTAAAATCCAAACTTTTACCCAGTCTCTCTTTGTTCTGGCACTAGGTTACTTCTTGCATGTCACCTTCTGATGTCCTGTCTTGATACTATCTTTAGCCATGCTAGCCCTCTTTCCAACGTCATCCTACCTATGGTCCATGGCAGACGTGGTTAGTTGCCTAGAAGAATGCTGCTTTCACTCAAGGCTGCTCCCCACTGTCAACTGCTACACTTGGCCAACAATCATGATCCTGTTTTCTTTGCCAGTGACTGGTTTAGGAAAGATACCAGAGAGCTTGCTCTTCTGTACTTTCTCTACAGCATGTGAGGCCACAGCAAGAAGGTGGCTGTCTGCAAGTCAGAAAAAGAGTCCTCACCAGGAAATGAATTGGTTGATACCTTGATCTTGGACTTCCAGCCTCCAGACTGTGAGAAATAAATATCCGTTGTTTAAACCACATGGCATATTGTTGTAGCAGCCTGATCTGACTAAGACATCATTGCTTAGTTTTAAATTGCGTATCCCAGTCATTCTAAGAAACATCTGCCAATATCTGTCAATATGTGCCTTCCCAGAGCTGTACCAATGCCCCACCCCCACGGCTGTGACTTCAGGGAAATAATTATACAAACAAACTCAAAAGGAGTCCACAGACATTCATGCAGACCAACTCATGGTTCAACGTTCAGATAGACATAAAGGAACAAATAACCAGAAGGTCAGAAAAAGGGCTACTTTCCCCAGCCCCAGGGAAGGTTTCTCTAGATGACTGATACTAGCTTCAGTTCTTTGCCAGAAGAATGGCCTAGCATTTATTTCCTTAAGCCTTCCATAGTCAAGCCGGGTGAGGCAGGACCTCTGATAAGATTTCTAACTGAGGACTTAGAGAGCCAGGGTGAGTAACACGGGGCTCCTGTCCAGTGTCTGCTTACCAGGACAATGACCACATCCCCCGAGAAAATGGTATGCAAAATTGTGTGTGTGTGCACATGCATGTGCATGTGTGTGGGTGCATGTGTGTGTGTGCATGTGTGGGCACGTGTGTGTGTTGTGTGTCTGTGCATGCGTTGTGTGTGTGTTGTGTGTGCGTGTTGTGTGCATGTGCTGTGTGCGTGTGTGTGCATGTGTGTTTGTTGTGTGCATGTTTTGTGCATGTGCTGTGTGTGTGTTGTGTGTGCATGTGTGTGTATGCATGTGCATGTGTGTGCATACATGCATGTGTGTTGTGTGTACGTGTGTGGTGTGTGTTATGCATGTGCGCATTGTGTGTATATGGTGTGTGTGCATGTGTGGTGTGTGTTTTGTGTGTGTATGTGTGTTGTGTGTGCATGTGTGGTGTGTGTTGCATGCACGTGTGTGTGGTGTGTGCGCACATGTGTGTTGTATGTTGTGTGTGTGCATGTGTACGTGTGTGCATGTGTGTTTTGTGTGCGCATGTGTTGTGTGTGTGTTGTGTGTGTGGTGTGTGCATGTGTGTGCATGCACATGTGATTTTATTAGGGGATAGGATCCACAACTTTCATTAGATGCTCAAAAGGGTGTAAAACACACCTCAAAAGGATAAAACTGCAAAAGGTGATCAATGTCCTTTGAAAGGGAAAGCATTCTGTAAGTGCAATATCTTAGTTTTAAAGCTCAGATGAATCAATCCTTTGCCAATTTCCATAAAGGAAAGTCCTTTAGGCCAAGTATATCACAATGGATGAAATTCTCCTGTGATAATGGCAAGAATCTACAGGCACTGTTACCTAAACTCACACTGAACTACAAACGCAGCCCACTTGAATGCTGGAGAAAGGCCATCTGCTGCTCAGACACTGCACCACAGCCAATGTGGTGGCGGAGGGATGTTTCCAGCATTCCTGGAGGAGAAGAGGATGCCACACACTGCCAGAACTTTCTCCAATCACCATCCCCTGCAGTCTCTCATTGTGTGCAGGGGGCTCTTTCTGCAAGGAAATGTTCCCTCCTTGGGGATGATGAAATGGGGAAATTCATTTCCTAGCAATTGCAGAAACAAGTTGGCCTAAGCCTACCCTAAAAGTATGTTCCATAATAAGTGTTTGAAAGTATAACTTCTAAAAGAAATTGTAATTTAAAAATAACTTTACAGTAGACTTAAGCAAAGCAAATAAAACAAGTAAGAAACAAAACTGATGATCCTGAAATAACTGCAACAAGCCTATGGCCTAGAATTGCATTTCCTGGGTTATGGAGACAAGACATCTGAGAAGAAATGAAAAATCTAAAGGCTAAATTGAGATTTTCATGGCATTTTTTCATCATGATTTCTTTGGGAGATGTACTATTTCCATAGTGGTTTGTATCCACTAAAAAGCCAAAGTGGCACATGAAAGGAGGCTTAATTAGCTATTAGAAATATGCAGATTGAAACCCCCAATGAGACACCACTTCACACCCATTAGGGGGCTATTACCGAAAAAAAGGAAAATGGCAACCGTTGGTGCAGATGTGGCAAAACTGGAACCCTTGTGTTTGCTGCTGGGAATGTAAATTGCTGGTGCTGCTGCTACAGAAAACTGTATGGTGGTTCCTCAAAAATTCAATGTAGAACTACCACATGGCCCAGCAATTCCACTTCTAGACAGAAACCCCAAAGAAGTGAAAGCAGGGATTCAAACAGGTATTTCTACATCTGTGTTCACAGCAGCATTATTCATGATGCCAAAAGCTGGAAACAACCCAAACGTCTATCAGTGGACCAAGGGGATAAACAAAACCTGGTCTAACCACACAACGGAGTATTACTCAGCTTTTAAAATGAAAGGAAATTCTGACTCATGCTACACTACAGATGGGCCTCGAAGATGTTTTGCTAAGTGAAATACGCCTGATATCAAAGGACAGATACTGTGTGACTCCACTTATATGAGGTCCCCAGAAGAGTCGAGATCATAGAGACAGAAAGTAGTGCAGAAGTTCCCAGGGGCTAGGGGAGAAGGGAAAAGGAGTTTTTATGTCAGGGGTGCAGTTTCAGTTTGGGGTGATGGAAAAGTTCTGGAAGCGAACAGCAATGTTGTTCGTGCAACACTGTGAATGGACTTAATGCCACTGAACTGTACCCTTAAACTGTACCCTTAAAAATGGTAAATTCTGTTTCATGTATATTTCACCAAACAAAAAATGGCCAGTAGAGGAAGAACCCAAGGCAGCAGGCGGTACTTACAAGATATAGGCAATCACCCCGATGGACCAGCAGTCAACAGCTTTGCTGTAAGGTTTCTGGGCGAGGACTTCAGGAGCTGCGGAAAGACAAAGAAAAGACACAGCCTGACAATTTACATGCCTCAGACTGAAGACAGTTTTTGGGGGTCTGCTATTTGGCCTGAACTTTCAGTGAGTATAAAAACTGAATAGAGATACATGATCCATTTTATTTGCTCTTTTTTTTTTTTTTTTTTTTTTTTTTTTTTTTTTTTTTGAGACGGAGTCTGGCTCTGTCACCCAGGCTGGAGTGCAGTGGCCGGATCTCTGCTCACCGCAAGCTCCTCCTCCCGGGTTTACGCCATTCTCCTGCCTCAGCCTCCGTATTTGCTCTTTGTTTGTTTGTTTGTTTGTTTGTTTGTTTTTAAAGGAAGGAAGATAAGGTCTTGCTCTGTTGCCCGGGCTGGGGTACAGTGGCACAATCATGGCTCCATGCAGACTTGACCTCCTTCCTGGGCTCAAGCAAATCTCCCATCTCAGCCTCCTAAGTAGTTGGGACCACAGGTGCATGCCACCATGTCCGGCTAATTTTTTTCTTTTAAGAGATGAAGTCTCGTGATATTTCCTAGCCTGGTCTTGAACTCCTGGCCTCAAGCAATCCTCCCACATCAGCCTCCTGAAATGCTGGGATTACAGGAATGAGTCTCTGCACTCAACAGAAGAAATATGAAGACACTACAGTATCTAAAGAATGTAAATAAAAACATAATGAGGAGGTGTGAGTATGTGTGTGTGTGTGTGAAGCGAGATTACTGATGGAATTCAGTCAGTCAACAAACACATAATACACGGCTATTTTATGGCAATGCTGTACTAAGCACTGTAACTCAGATCAGCCTGATGTAAAAAGAAATACTCATTTTGGGGTCTGGAGTCTGTGACGTCACCGCAAGTCACCTCAAGGCAACATTTCTGGCCTCTGTGTAGGGCCTTGCTGGGTGCTGTGGGGTTGCAAAGGTGAAGCCCCTCCCTGGGCCTTCCTGGAGCTAACAGTGCCATGGAGCTCAGAGTTGAGGCCAACCCTCTGAAAATCCTGCTTCAGGCCTGCTCCTCATTCCTTCTCCTGGGTTTGGGGAGGGTGTCAGCATGCTCACTGCATTCTCCCATCTCATCTGTGAAACAGGAAAACTGCAATTCAACCTTGCATTCTTGGTTCTAAAGCACTCTTCATCAAGAGTTATCCATGCTGGGGGCTTGGACTCGCTCTGTACTGATCCTAACTCCCTGTTCCTGGCCTTGGGGCTTGTTCTATACTGATCCTGACTCCCTGTTCCTGGCCTTGGGGCTTGTTCTATACTGATCCTGACTCCCTGTTCTTGGCCTTGGGGCTTGTTCTATACTGATCCTGACTCCCTGTTCCTGGCCTTGGAGCTTGTTCTATACTGATCCTGACTCCCTGTTCCTGGCCTTGGGGCTTGTTCTATACTGATCCTGACTCCCTGTTCTTGGCCTTGGGGCTTGTTCTATACTGATCCTGACTCCCTGTTCCTGGCCTTGGGGCTTGTTCTATACTGATCCTGACTCCCCGTTCCTGGCCTATGGCCATCGCCCAGCATTGGCTACCCACCCATTCTGGCAACCAGCCGCATCTGGCATAGCTGGCACTCAGTATATGTTAGTGCAAAAAGTAGATAAATACAAGAAGAGGCAGTGAATCTGAGTAAAATATCCTTTGCCCCCAAACACATCTGATGGCAGTGTCTTTAGCATAGACTTTCCTGAAAATTTTTAAGGATAGAGAAAAATAGCTAGAGCTGAGAAGGTGCCTGTTAGATGCTGAGTTAGGTCTTCTTTTATGATGTATTAACTCACTCACCCCAACAATCCTTGATGGGAAGTGCTAGTAGCATGATCACTATTATTCCCAAATTACAGGGGAGGACACAGAGGTATGAGAGGTCAGGTAAGTTAGTCAATGTTACCCAGTGGGAATGTGGCGTCTACACGAACTTCCTTTCAGAAAAGACTTCACTTATATTAAGGGACTGCCGTGAACTGGGTCTTGGGTGAGTAATTCATAAACGTTTTCTACTGCACTCCTTTGAACTCTGGCAACTATCATGATGGGCACCTGACAGGTCAGAAAAATGAGCCTCAGAGAAATTAAGTAACTTGTCCCACATCACACAGCTAGATCAGAAAGAGCTGAGATTTGAAACCAGCTCAATCTGATCCTTGTTCCAGCTCTTTTCACCCAAGCATACTGTTTGCTAAGGGAGAGCATCTTCAGTTGAGGTTTACATGGGTGTCCAATCTTTTCGTTTCCCTGGGCCACAATGGAAGAAGAAGTGTCTTGGGCCACACATAAAATACACTAATACTAATAATAGCTTATGAGCTAAAAAACAAACATTGCCAAAAAATCTCATAATGTTTTAAGAAGATTTACAAATTTGTGTTGGGTCGCATTCAAAGCTGTCCTCTGGGGGTTGGACACACTTGGAGAGGAAAAGTTCTTTTGTAGAAAAATGAACTGGGAAATCCTCTCTTTCATCCTATTGACAATAAACATATTCCTGAGCAAGAATAGGAAGGCAGACAAACCACTGCCGAGTGCCTCTGCTTATGGCAGTGCGGGATGCGCTCCACAGATAATCCTCCACACTGGCTTTAGTCTCCAACTCCCCCAGACTTCCTATCAGATTTTTATTTTTTCAAAACAAGAGCAAAATAAATAAATCTGCACATCCTTTCTTCACTCTGTTCACCCTCAACGCGGCAGCAAAATGAGAGACAGAACTACAGAGGGAACTCACACCTGGGAGGGGCTGCCCTCGGATGGCTGGGCGATAGCGGACTCTGCCGTGACTGCTAAGAGCATATTTCTCAAGACTCTTGTCTTATGGGAACTGACAAAAGGGTGCCATTTACCACAGTTAATGTCTTCCTGATGTAGGAGGCATGTTCTCCCCAAGCTGGCACTCTGGTCCCAATGGCCAAACGAGCACAGATGATGGGAGAAGCAACAACATCTGCAAGGACCCTCCAGGGCTGGCCTCGCGGCCTGATGGAAAGTGTCCCTGAGGCAGAGAAGGCTCTAGAGCAACGGTGGGCCAGCTTCCCCTCCTGCAGAGCTGACAGCGTGTGTCGGGAGGGCAGAGCCAAGCTGGGGGTGGAGGCACTGGGTTCCAGATCACAAGAATCTGCAAACCTCTTCAGCGAGATGGCGCAGCAGCCTGGCCTGGCCACTCCACAGAACCAGATGTCAAACAGCACAGAGGTGCTGGGAGCTCAGGGCAAACTTCAGGGTACAACCTCACGCCCCGTGCCAGGTGCCCAGAGTTGGAGGCTGCACTGAGCTATGATCACGCCATTGCACTCCAGTCTGGGCAACAGAGTGAGGCCCCATCTCTAAAATAAATACATAAACGAAAATAAAAGGTTTCTGCTTTGGATAACAGCGTGGTTGTTATGGGGGAAAAGTTTTAAATTATTAACAAGTAAATGTCAGGATGACAATATTGGGGATGGAGATTTACATATTTGTGTCAAGAATTTGAACAAGAATGTACATTTCTTGTTCTCTTTGGTGTTGTGTCTTATCTGTGTCACATCAACCAACAAAACACATTATTATTATTATTTTTTTGAGATGGAGTCTCACTCTGCCATCCAGGCTGGAGTGCAGTGACGTGATCTCAGCTCACTGCAACCTCTACCTCCCGGGTTCAAGCCATTCTCCTGCCTCAGCCTCCCAAGTAGCTGGGATTACGGGCATGTACCACCACACCCAGCTAATTTTTGTATTTTTAGTAGAGACGGGGGTTTCTCCATGTTGGTCAGGGTGGTCTTGAACTCCTGACCTGGTGATCCACCCGCCTTGACCTCCCAAAGTGCTGGGATTACAGGAGTGAGCCACCGCACCAACCAGAGATGGGTAAACTATTTGTCTTCTGGTGACCTTAATTGTGCTTGGAAACAAACACAGGGGGTAAAGAAAGAAGCCCAAAGCAACAGATATATGAGAAAGGAGCACAGACAAGGAAGCTGTGGTGCCTCCAACAGCTGCTTACACAGCCTCTGAGCAAAGACCCGGCCGATGCCCTAGCCAAGGAAGACAGCAAGAATATGAGGCCACAGCTACCGCGGAGCAGGCTTCCCGCCTAGGAATTGCGGACACTGTGTTCTTGTGAGTGCCCTTTGCTCACAGTTCTCCAGCATCGTGGATGGTGGGAGGCAGGATTCTTTAAAAGAACAACCTCCTCCTCGTCTTCATCATCTGTCAGAATGAGGAACATACTGGCCATGATCCATTGTTCAGAAAAAGAAAGAATAAAGAACATGGTTTTTTTCTAGAAATCCACACATCAAGGGAAACTGGCACAGGACACATTTCACCCTCAATCTGGCAAATCTGTCAACATACTGGGCCGTTGTGCAAGGCATGTACAGGCTGGGAAAGCAAGGGGCTAATTTTTATGCTTGGAGGTTCCTTGAGATGTTCAGATTCTTCTTCTTCTTCTTCTTTTTTTCTTTGAGAAGGAATCTCATTCTGTCACCCAGGCTGGAGTGCAATGGCACGATCTCAACTCACTGCAACCTCTGCCTCCCAGGTCCCAGCAATTCTCCTGCCTCAGTCTCCTGAGCAGCTGGGATTACAGATGTGTGCTACCACGCCTGACTACTTTTTGTATTTTTAGTAGAGAAGGGGTTTTGTCATGTTGGTCAAGCTGGTCTCTAACTCCTGACCTCAGGTGATCCATCTGCCTTGGCCTCCCAAAGTGCTGGGATTACAGACGTGAGCCACCGTGCCCGGCCGAGATGTTTAGATTCTTGAAGCCACAGACTAACTACACTTAAAACATTTTTAGAACACGAGACTCTGCTTAAATGGTAAAGTTTATGACATAAAGCATTTGGTTAAGAAAAGATTCCTGGGTCACATGTAGTGGCTCATGTCTATAATCCAGCATTTTGGGAGGCTAAGGCAGGAGGATCACTTGAACCCAGAGTTGGAGGCTGCAGTGAGCTATGACTGCACCATTGCACTCCAGCCTGGGTAACAGAGTGAGATCCTGTCTCTAAAATAAATAAATAAATAAATAAATAAATAAATAAATAAATAAATAAGATTTCTGCTTTGGATAACACCAAGGTTGTTATGGGGGAAAAGTTCTAAATTATAAACAAGTCAATATCAGGATGACAAAACTGGTGATGGAAATGTACATATTTGTGTCAAGAATTTGAACAAGAATGTACATTTTTTGCACTTTTTGGTGTTGTGTCTTATCTGTGTTATATCGACCAACAAAATACAAATTTTTTTAGCCAATGAGAGGTGGGTAAATTATTTGTCTTCTGGTGACCATCTTAATTGTGCTTGGAAACAAACACAGGGGGTGAAGATAGAAGTGTCATGTCACCCAGCAAACAAGACAAAGCAAATTGATTCGTAAATAACATTTCCACCAACATGAAATATTTTTAAAAAATTGCAAAATGGCATACACACCCATAGCCTAAATTCTAATTTCACTTGTGATTGCTGGAATCAAGGGTCCTTTGAAACATTGTTTGAAAAAGCCCACCAAGATCACTTCAAATAGCTATTTTTCATCTCACAGAAATTCATGGAAAAGATAACATTCTCAGGCAATTTTCAGAACCCTCCTGACAATCTGATACGGTGGCCAAACTGTGGAGATCCAAGAGGACGTTTTCTCTCCTGCTCGCCTCCTGCGATCGGCAGTCGCCTGTACTGTTTCACCAACCTGCTGAATTCACCTGGCCTTTCTGGCATAGCCCCCCACCCACCCATTTTCCTATTTCAGCTGTGGTGAGGCACATAGCCCTGCGAGAGTCCACTTCTCACTCTGATCTTTTCAGACGCCAGTTTTCCTGCCTGAGAATCAGCCGAACCGTCCAGTATTATGTTACCAGACTTAACGCCGCGTGGCAGGAACTCTGTTGTAATTCCAAAAAATCACAGCGTCCAACTTACAAACTTGCAGAAGACCAATGAGCTTCCACACCCAGGAGGTGCTGAGCACAGTCCCTCTGGGGCCTCGGAAAGTGATGAGGGCTCTGAACTATGCAACCACAGTTCCATCTCCTGGCCAATGCTGCCTGGAGATACCTGACAGCTTCGTAGTCAAGGAAAAATAGTATTCTCTTCTAATCATAAGCACCAGAACTCAAGTGTGATGGGGGAACCTCATAATGACTCCTTGCTGCTCCCACGCCTCCTGCAAGAGGGATGCTTTGAGTTCTTGCTTATTTGGAGCTACTGACAAAGACAGGCAGTCACTGAAAGGCTCCATGGCTTGTGTAAGATGGTCCCCAGCCTCCATAAAAAGCAGGAAAGGGCCTATTCTCCTGGCCCAGCCATGACAGAAGGGACATCCTCTCAAATGACAAGGCAAAGTCCCTGGGGGCTCTGTCAGTGGCTGTAGGGAAGCCCACTCCCCGGGAGGTATTGAAAGGGACCTACACAAGCCAGTCGGCAGGTCCAGCCTTCAGGACATCACTTAGGCTTGCCCAAAGCCAGCATTTTGGAGCTGCAGAGAGTGGGGTTAGCGTGGGGGCGGCTGTACTCAGTTGACACACATGGGCACAACGGGTGGGTTCCTAGGTGCATTACCACAATCCTGTAACACAATGGCCTCCTGTGACTCCCTCTGTACCTCCAATGTCCCTTTACAGATGCATAAATCCCACTGTCAAATCAGACTTCACGCTGCTGGAGGGCAGGCCAGAGCTCTCATCTCTGTACGTCCTGATTGGTCGGCACTTGTTGATTCAACTGAACCCAACCTAGTTGCCACACACCATTATTTCCACGGAAAAATGTCTTCCAAATTCCACACAACTGGGCTACAAGTTAACTTTGTTGCCTGAAATATTTTTGGCGACTAGGTACAAGAAAAAATAACACAGGATGGGCGGGGGCAGGGAACAAATGAATTTGGGAATGGAAGCTACTGCCAATTGGCAAGTACCTGTATTAGGTAAAAGCACGAGTAGTTGCCAAATACCTTTCCACGAACACACGATTTCATACAGGACCTTTGAGGAGAAAGGAGGCAGAATTCACCCTAACTCTCAGTGTGTGAATGTGTTTGTACCTCACGTTACTCTCCCTTTAAGACCTTTTCTCTGCCAGGCGCTGTGGCTCACGCCTGTAATCCCAGCACTTTGGGAGGCCGAGGACAGTGAATCACCTGGGGTCAGGAGTTCGAGACCAGCCTGACCAACATGGTGAAATCCCGTCTCTACTAAAAATACAAAAATTAGCTGGATGTGGTGGAGGGCGCCTGTAATTCCAGTTACTCTGGAGGCTGAGGCAAGAGAATCGCTTGAACCTGGGAGGTGGAGGTTGCGGTGAGCCAAGACTGCCATTGCACTCCAGCCTGGGCAACAAGAGTGAAACTCCATCTCAAAAAAAAAAAAAAAACAAAAAACCTTTTCTCCAAGGAAGTTCGGGACTACCTGGTTTCGGGGTAAAGGGTAGAAAGAAATACTTTGTTACATGATCTCTCAGAACCTCCTCCTGGTTAGATCTTGGGTGCTATTAACTCAGCTTTCTTTGCTATTCCTGACAAAAGAGTATCCCATTGGCTTATTAAGTTTACACTAGTAAATAAAAGTTAAGCTCCATGTAAACCACTCAGCCTCACTAGAGTGTCCCAGGAGCCATCAGAGACCTCTGTGGACAGATGTGGTCCTTCGCAGAGACCACGATTAACTCATGCTCTTTATAAAACTAGGTTGAGAATTCAAAATAATTGGATTTACTACTGTGAGATTCACCACCAGCCCACTTATGGAAAATTCCGCTTTGCGGGAAACGTCTTCTATAAACCAAGCTACTTCATATTGATTTAGAGCAAGTATTCCTGGCAAACGGAAAGACTCGAGAGACTTCAAAAAAACAAAAAAAGAGTTTCAGAAACCTTTCATCTTGTTTTTAAAACAATTAAATTGCCCATTTTCCTTACCAAAGAAGAGAGAAGAACAAGGCGTAACCAAGTGGACTGAAAACTAAGACAGCAGCTGTCTTGTGGGTGTGGGGTTCGCGGTAATCAATCTTCATGCTCTTCTGAAGTAGAGAAGAATTTTCCCTTTCCCGAGCCCCGAGGATGTGCCAAGAAGCAGTTTCTGCCGAGAGGGTGGAGGAAACGGTGAAGCCCTCACCCTCCCAGGACACCCACGTTCAGGGTGCTTCGTTCACATCCATAGACGTCTGTGTGGCCTCTCCTCTCTGTCCTTCACACACGACCCCTCCAGTGGGCAGAGGATGGTGACACATCAGGAGGGAGCAGCCTGCGGGGGACAGGGGCACTCCTCGATGCCAGAAGTTAAAAGTCAACAGTCCAGAACCAGGCTGGGCGCACGGTGGCTCATGCCTGCAATCCCAGCACTTTCGGAGGCTGAGGTGGGTGGATCACTTGAGGTCAGGAGTTCGAGACCAGCCTGGCCAACATGGTGAAACCCCGTCTCTACTAAAAATACAAAAATTAGGCAGGCGTGGTGGTGCATACCTGTAGTCCCAGCTACTTGGGAGGCTGAGGCAGGATAATTGCTTGGACTGAGGAGGTGGAGGCTGCATTGAGCCAAGATTGCACCACTGCACCCTAGCCTGTGCGACAGAGCAAGACTCTGTCTCAAAAAAAAAAAAAAAACCAAAACCAAAACCAAAACCAAAACAAAAAAAAACTGAAAATACTGAATTTACTCTAAATACGAGTCTGTTATCTCAGATCCAGCATGGAATCAGAGGACAGGATTATAGACTCGGCTCTGTGCCATGGTAAACTACAGGATTCATTATCTCACCTATGCCTCAGTTTCCTGTCTTGATGGGCACCTGCCACTCTGTCCTAGAGTTACGCCTGCAAAGAAATGAACTGGAGCTCAACTTGAAAGAGTTGCACGTGGCCCCTTATTGTAAACAATGCCAGGAGGTATCTGTGTCCAGGGCTAGATGCTCAGATCACAGCTGGTCTTCCGGTCTTTGAGTAACTTCCACCAGGAAGTGGGAAGAAGCGATGCTCCCCTGCTGGTGGGGGAGGGAACACCAGCTACTAAATCAAATTGCAATCGAGTGTCTAAGAGTTTGTGATACTGCGCCTCAGAGAAGAGGTGAGAAGATTTCTTTCAAACAGTGAGAGAGAAAGATGACATTTCTACCCAGCAGTGGCCTTTTCAGAGATGCTAAATGGAACTTAAAGATCAGGAAAAATAAAATTAAGCTTCGTGTTGTTAGAACCCCAGACATACATTTCAGGGGAGAATTTGGCCTCAGTAAGAATGACATCAAGACAAGGAGGTAATACTGAATGTGCTTGGTCAGGTTGGCTTCCTGTCAGTAACGGAATTTGCAGCAGCAGGGGTATTAAAAAAGAAAAAATTAGACGATGAGGGACTTTTACCAGGAGCATCTTAATAAACAGCTATTGCTTCACCCGGGTTTCTAGTATTGCAATCCAGACTGTTGGCAAGTAAAAATCAGGCTGAAACACAGGATCGTTCTCTGTCTAAAGTTTGTCTTCTGCCCAAAGTCACGGAAGATGAGCAGGAGGCTTTGGGGACAGCTCTGATCTTTCTGTTGGTATAGCCTCCTCCACTAGTCTCTATTATATCCTTCACCTAGAGCTGTCATTCATGAGGAATGTATTGCCTCTAGCAATAGATCAGGATGGCAAATAAATAAATAAATAAATAAATAAATAAATAAATAAAAATCATCTCACCAGGCCAGGTATGGTGGCTCATGCCTATAATCCCAGCACTTTGGGAAGCCGAGGCCGGCAGATCACCTGAGGTCAGGAGTTTGAGACCAGCCTGGCCAACATGGTGAAACCCTGTCTCTACTAAAAATGTAAAAGCCAGGTGCAGTGGTGCATGCCTGTAATCCCAGGTTCTCGGGAGGATGAGGCAGGAGAATCGCTTGAACCCGGGAGACAGAGGTTGCAGTGAGCTGAGATCGTGCTACTGCATGCCAGCCTGGGCAACACAGCAAGACTCCGTTTCAAAAAAAAAAAAAAAAGTATCGCCAAAGAGCAGCTTACCCTGATTTTTCCAGTAGCCTCGAGTTTCACCACAGGCATGAGAAGTCCCCATGAAAGCACCATACTGGTATGTAATTACCATTCTCATCTAAGCAGGGACTGCTGTTCAAATGCTCCCAAAGCCAATCATGGAGGAGTGAGGCTAAGGAACAGGGAGGGAGTAGAAGCTGGGGTCGCTGGGCGTTCGAAATGTGGGAGGGCCTTGGAACTCCACGGGATGGAGGAAGTCAACTGTGCCAAGGAAGGCATTTCAAAGCAAAGTGGCCACAAATGGCACTGCTGTGCAGCCCTTCTAGGGGCTCCCATGGGGGCCTACCTGGTGTGTGATCATGACATGACGCCTACTCTGTACTGAAGTCAAGCCTTTCTTGTGAAATCTGATTAAGAAGACTGCTAGAGCCATTCCAGGGTTTTGGTTTTTAATCAAGACAAAGAAAAAAATGGAGCTACACAATGCTGCCATCCCCCTCTTTCCCACCACGACAAAACGTGACCTCCATCCCACATCAAGTATCTAAAGAAGCAATTCCAGATGGAAGACAAGTGCCTTAAAAACACTGTGTTCAGAGTGACTCTGTGGGGCTGCCATGTGTGGGAGGGGGCTCCTCAAAGCTGGGCTGGGTTTACGTTGCCCACATGCAATGAGTCAGGTCCATGAAGAGGAGCGGGCCCTACAAGTCCCCCCACTTAGGGGACCCTGTCCTCTCCGACACAGGGGGTCTGGCTGCAACCCACGGTGTGATAAAATGTTCATTGTGGGCTGTCACCGAGTAGCTGTTGAGAAAGAGAGAAAATTCTCATCTGGATGTTCCGCCTACTCATCTGTGCCCTGTATGACAATTTCTTAGTTACATAAAATCCTGTTTCGACACTAACAGTCGGAGAGGATGGGAACAATGATGTAATGCTTATAGTCACAGACCAAAATATGGTATTTAAGTGAGAAACAAATAAAAAGCAAGCTCTGTTGGGGAGCAGCCACATAGAGAAGTGGAAATGAAAGGACTGGGAACAGAGGCGCTGTGGGGAAAGACGAAAAGAATCGAGACCACTCAGAAGACAGAGGTGGGGAGGTCAGTCGGCTGAATCCTTCTTCTTGGCTGTTGGGAGTGAAGATGGGAAAAATGATGGCCAGTATCCTTGACACGTAGATATTTACATACTTAAAGGATACCAAATCACAAGTCTATAGAAACGTACAATGCTCAAACCAGAAAAAAACAAAACAAAACAGGAGATGTTTAGCCCAGCACATTTATTTTATATACAAGAAACTGAGAATCCCCAAGTTTAAGTGAAAGGCACAGGCCTCCTTCATAACTAACCAATGGCAGACAAAGGAAGACGCTTACATTCAAGTCCTCTGCTGTGACTGCCACCAACTATAGGCTGGGCGGCTTTGAGGACAGAGGTCCTCGCCCCAACACTGTGCTGGCTGGAACCCCTGGTTTCTAAGAGCTCATCATAATCCCCAGCCCCACATCAACTTCTAGAAGTGCAGTGATCCCTGAATTAACACCAATCCTCTAACTCAGTGAAAAAATACATCGAGAATGTTGACCAACTGTTCTCCATCTCTTTTTAGAGAAGAACAAGACGAAACACGTTTAAACTATTTTAGGCAAGTTAAGACCGAGCTAGACCAAAGACGTCTATTGTGGCCTTGCAGCCAACACTGCAACTAAGTTCCAGAAGGAAATGAATGATTTCTTCCCTGACAGCCTCAGGAACATAACAGTCAGCCACCATCTAAAGCATCAAGGTGCAGTTCTGCTTCCAGACAGAATGATGGATCAGCTGTAAATGTTCCTTCTTATTTCTGAGTGACATCCGTAATGGAATAGTGTGGCTGTGGTTGTGCACTCCACATAAAATATTGCTAGGTGGTGAACTGTCACTGAATAAGGCTCCAAAAAAAAAAAAAAAAAAAAAAAAAAACACAACCTCAACTAGGCACAGTGGCTAATATCTGTAATCTCAGCACTTTGGGAGGATGAGGCTGGAGGATCACTTGAGCCCAGGAGTTCAAGACCAGCCTGAGCATCAAAGTGAGACCCTGTCTCTACAAAAACAATTTTAAATTAGCCAGGTGTGGTGGTGTGCACCTGTAGTCCCAGCTCTGCAGGAGGCTGAGGTGGGAGGATCACCTGAGCCTGGGGGATCGAGGCTGCAGTGAGCTATGATCATGCCACTACACTCCAGCCTGGGGGACACAGCGAGACCCTGTCTCTTAAAAAAAAGAAAAGATAAAGATGGAAAACAGGCCGTCCTCCACCGAATAGAAGTTTATCATCTGTCTCGTCAGTTACGTGATTGATATGGATGTTTTCTGTCACTTACTACTGATGTTCGGTGATTCAGGTATTCTAATTAACGCAGCTGAGCAGGCAATACACATAATTTTATTAACTTCCTTAGCTCTGACTTTTATTGCCGAGACCAAGGGGAATGTTATACTTGACTTAATTAAGTGGACTCCCAATCCCGGTCAATACCATACTGACAGCCACCACGGGCTCCCAAGGAGCCACTTTCTACCAGATGGGCCCATCATTTCTCCTCAATCATCACCAAGTACAATTCCACCAGCCCTCTCTCCAAGCCCAGTGAGTCTGTTCATTTCTCCCAGATCCTCCAAGAAGCAGCCCGTGACTCTGGGCCTCGGCTCCCTCTGCCTGCTCTGCACCTGTGACTCTCCTTACTTTTGCTCAAGTCCTACCCTTCCTTCAAATCCACGTCCTCCGGGAGTTTTCCCCTGGTCATTGCAACCTTTAATGATCCCTCTCATTCCTGTATTTTTTAGAGATGGGGTCTCACTCTGTTGCCCAGGCTGGAGTGCAGCGGTGTGCTCATACTTTGCCGTGGCCTCAGAGTCCTGGGCTCAAGGGATCCCCCTGCATCAGCCTCCTGAATAGCTGGGACTACAAGTGTGTGCCACCACACCCAGCTACTATTTTTTTTAAAAGAGATAGGGGTCTTACTATGTTGCCCAGGCTGGTCTTAAACTCCTGGACTCAATTGATCCTCTCACCCTGGCCTCCCAAGGAGCTGGGATTACAGGCATGAGCCAATGTGCCCAGCTTTCATACCTATATTTTAATGTTGCTTCTGAAATACACTGCCTCACATGAATCTGTATGGCCCATCTGCCACAATTTACTGGAGAACCTGTGGGTGTTGGCAGAGCCAGCCCTATGAGCTGCCCACAACCCAGTGATACGGATGGGGGTGCCCACCATCTCCCGCTATCAGTGAAGTGATGCACTGCCTCCACAGGCCACGGTCCTTGCGAAGGGTATGTACGATCCAGGCAGCCGTCACATGTAAAAGGGTGAAGCTCAAAGTGCTTAGTCCTCCTGCCTCCTCCTAAGGCACCTTGTGCATTGGGATACTTGGGGAAAAAGCACCATTTTCGGTTTCATTGTTAGAGAGTTCATTTAAATTGAAGTAACAGCTTCATGTTGGCAGAATTAACTATTCAGCTGAATAGTCACTTAGATAATAATAAAACGGTGATTCACAAATTGAAACCAACACTTCTACCTATCAAAAGTCTGAACTCAAGCTATAAACCTATAGATTGCCTTGGGGAGCATGGAAGATTTTCCTCATCTGTATTCACATTATTTCTTTCAAAATACAAAGACACCATGCTAGGCTGGGAGCAGACAGCAACCCGCTGCCCCTGGCTTGGGCCCAGGGGATAGTGTGGTCCCTGAATCAGAAGTGGCAGCTCTCTCTCCCTCCTTCCTCGCAGCTGCCAAATGGCGCTGGGCTCTGCTCTGTTCAAATGGAAAACTTTCCAGCAGGGATGAAGCTGCAGTTTCTTTGCTCAAGATTCAAAATGGTGCCCCAAGAGCCTTGCAGGGACAAGCCATGGTTGGTGAAGGAGGTGAGTGGCTGGGGTGAGCCCCACGGTGGACACCATGCTGGTGTACTTACCAAGACCCGTTTTGCCTTCTTCCTGCCATTCCTCTCACCACAGTGCTACCACACTTAATTAATAGTTCAACCAGGGTCAGGAATGGTGGCTCATGCCTGTAATCCCAGCACTTTGGAAGGCCGAGGCGGCTGGATCACCTGAGGTTGGGAGTTCGAGACCAGCCTGACCAATATGGGAGAAAACCCATCTCTAATAAAAATACAAAATTAGCCAGGCGTGGTGGCACATGCCTGTAATCCCAGCTACTTGGGAGGCTGAGGCAGGACAATTGCTTGAACCCGGGAGGCAGAGGTTGCAGTGAGCTGAGATCGCGCCATTGCACTCCAGCCTGGGCAATGAGAGCAAGACTCCATCTCAAAAAAAAAAAAAAAAAAAAAAAAAAAAAGTTCAACTAAATCCTCATCTTACTTGACTCAGTAGCAGCAACTGACACGTGATACTTTCTGCATGGAGCACTTTCTCCACATGGTGACGGGGAGCACGCCACTCCCTGCCAGCGCTCTTTCTACTTCACCCACTGCCCCTTCTCTGTCTTGGTCTCCTCTGCGGGCTCCAGCTTGTCCTCCTGACCTCTCCACCCTGACATCCCCAGGACTCGGCTCTGGGACCTTTCCTCTCCTTCATTGCCTATCCTGGTTCACGGCTTTAAAACGCGGCCATAAATTAACATCTCCCAAATCTAGTTGATCCTCACTACTCAAGGATTCTGTATCTGCAAATGTGCCTACTGGCTAAAAGTTATTCGCAACCCCCAAATCAATACTTTGTGGTCATTTGTGGACATGCGTAGAGTGACTAAAGACTTGAGTTGCCCGATGCGCAAGTTTCAAGCTGAGGCGGAATGAGGCGGTGCTCCTCCTCCATGTTTCAGCTCAGACTGTAAACAAGGGTCTTTTCTCACCCTCTATCTGGTGTCACGTTTTTCACATTTTTGGGTTTTATTGGAGATCTCCCTGTTTACAACAGCCCCAAGCATAGTGCTGAAGTCTGTCTAGCTTTCCTAACAGCAAAGAGGCTGCGACGTGCCTTTCAGAGAAAATCGGTGGGTTAGAGAAGCTTCCTTTAGGCGGGAGTTACGGTGCTGTGGGCTGCAAATCAAAGTTAATGATTCAAGAACACATATTCAATAAGGTGTCTTTAAACAGAAACACACACTCTGAAAAGGTTGTACTGATCGGTTGATGAAAATGTGACCAGAGGCTCACAGGAACCCAGCCTGTGTTTCCCTTAGGAGCAATGGTTCAGTATCAATTAATTCAGTGCTTTCAGCTATTTTCTATAATAGAACATGACGCCTGTGAACAGCGAGAATCGACTGCGCATAGTTCCAGGGTCACGTTCCAACTGCCCTCTTGGCCTATTCAACTTTAACAAACTGAAACCAAGCTCCTCCTAAGGCATCTGCAATCTATTCATCCCCCAGGCTCTTCCACCTCCAGTAAAGACGACTGCACCCTCCTGGGGTACTCAGGCCCCAAAACCTCTGAATTATCCATGCCTTCTCTCTTTCTCTCAAACCCTACTTTCAACCTTTCAGAAAACCTTGAGGACAGCGCCTTTGAAATATACCTGACATCTGATAGCTTCTTATCACTTCTGCTGCAACCAATCTGGACTAAACCCTTGCTGATCGATGCCTGAGGCTTCTCACGGTCTCACCTGATCAGTGCCAGAGTCTTCCGACGGCCTCCTTTCTCCACCCCACCCCCGCCATCTATCCTGATCCCAGCTTGTGTCCTAGAGCAGCAATCGCCAACCTTTTTGGCACAAAGGATCAGTTTCATGGAAGACAATTGTTTCATGGATATGGGACTGGGGATGGTTTCAGGAGGAAACTGTTCCACCTCAGATCATCAGGCATTAGAGCTCTCAAAACGAGTGCGCAACCTAGATCCCTTGCAGGCCCAGCTGACAATAGGGTTCGAGCTCCTATGAGAAGCTACTGCCGCTGATGTGATAGGAGGTGGAGCTCAGGCAGGAATGCTCGCCAGCCAGACTCTCACTTGCTGCTGTGCAGCTCGGTTCCTAACAGGCCCTGAATCAGTATCGGTCCAAGGCCTGGGGGTTAGGAACCCCTGTCCAAGAGGGATCCTGTTAAAAACAGAGTGTCACTGCCTTAACACAGAAGCCTCTGGATGGCATCCTATCACCAAGTAAAAGCTAAAGTCTATACAATGATTTCCAAGTCCTGGTCCACATACCCCTGCTCAGGACTTCTCCGACTGCCTCTCCTAGTCCTCTCCTTCCTGCTCCCTCTGCTCCCTGCCGCTTGCCCACATTCTCCTGCCTTCAGGCCTCTGCACTGCGCCTGGAATGCCCTCCAGATACTTGTATGGTCAGTTCTCTCGCTCCTATCAAATCTTTACCCACGGCCACCCTCTTAGTGAGGGCTGCCTGCACACTGTAGTTAAAATTGCCACCACCCTCTGAACACACGCACTTCTTATCATCTTTTCTGCTTCACTTTTCTCCATAGTATTAAGGCCACCTAATACACGAATGAACTTAGCTATCAATATTTGCTTTAAATCCTATGTCTCTCCCACTCAGATGTAAGTGCCACTAGGGAGGGGATTTTTATCTTTTTTTCTTCTATTTCTATTGATGTACCCACCCAGTGCCCAGAACAGAAGGTAGACAATAAATAAATAATTCTTGAAGGGCTGAATGATGTAGCCCTGAGCATACATTAAGCTGACCTGGTTGCTTTCTCTCTCACAATACTGTTGAATGTTTTGAGGTCAGAGTTTGTACCTTATTCACATTTGTATTCTCTCTCTCTTTTTTTTTTTTTTTTTTTTGAGATGGAGTCTCGCTCTGTTGCCCACACTGGAGTGCAATGGCGCAATCTCAGCTCACTGCAACCTCTGCCTCCCAGGTTTAAGCGATTCTCCTGCCTCAGCCTCCTGAGTAGCTGGGATTACAGGTGCCCGCCACCTTGCCTGGATAATTTTTTGTATTTTTAGTAGAGATGGGGTTTCACCATATTGGCCAGGCTGGTCTGGAACTCCCGACCTCAGGTGATCAGCCTGCCGTGGCCTCCCAAGGAGCTGGGATTATAGGCATGAGCCACCGTGTCTGGCCCATATTTGTATTCTCAGACCAAACACTGTACACTTGGCCCTCATATCCATGGATTCAAAATGTGTGGATCCACAGATCAAAAATATTTGAAAAAATAATAAAGGTAATACAAATGAAAACAATACCTATCTGCATCAGGTATTGTAAGTAATCTCGCGATGACAGTACACAGAGGCCACGCCTAGGTTATATGCCAACACTATGCCATTTCATATGAGGAACTTGACCATCTGAGGATGTTGGTATCTGCAGGGTGTGGAGTATCTTGGAACCCAGCCCCCTTGGATACCAAGGGACGACTGCACACAGTACACAGCAGGAACTCAATAAATGCATGCTGAGTGAATGGCACGGGAAGAGAGAAAGAAAACATGGCTAAGATTCATGAGCTGTGTGTTTTTACTAAATGCAGTAGTGTCTGCACAAAGATTTAATGAGACTCACAGTGAAATGAGAGACACAGATTGATACGAACCCTAATGCGAATGTGATCAGACCATAACGAGAAAAGGGTCATAGAAAGAACCAGGATGTCAAAAGACAGAACAAGGTGATATGAAAGCAGTCAAAGGAGGTAACATTTAAATTGGGATTTGGCAGCTGAATAGGAGCTTGCCACACAGACAAGGGAGGAAACAGCCCAAGTTCAGCTGGTAACTGCCTAAGGGATGTCCTCTAGACACAAGCTCTTCAAAGCAGCCCCTTCCCTCCTCTGAAGTTTTGTCCCCTCCACAAGACTCACTCCAGAGGCGCTCTCTTGGTGGAGTTTCAGTGCTCAGTCAACACAAACCAACAGAAGAGCGCCACTGCTACAGTCCTCCTCTCCCCCAGCCTCCTCCAGGACAACCTGGTATCTCACAACATCAATAGCCAATGGCTCCCACTGGCTGTCATTTAGAGTAGCAAGAGCAACAGACTCTTCTCAACACCATTCCTGACTCATCAGCGCCAGACACAGCAATCAACAGACCGAGACCCCGCAGACGGCAGCCACAGAAACCAGAAAAACTGCCATTCCGTGGGCTTTGCCAAAACACAGAGAAGTAAAACTCAATTTAGAAAGTGCTGGAGTTTTCCAGCCAAACATGAGAAGCACGTGACGCATACGTAGCTAGGGGCCTTCACTGGTTGTCAGAGCATTTAAATCACAGCCCAAGAGTCAACTTCCTAAAGGGAACAGCTGGGCAGGTGACAGTAACAGCACCTTCTGACCAGGGGAGACAGCTGAAAAGAGGACCAGCAGACCTGTTCATTTTCTAATGGCTGGGATTCCGGGTAGTTGGAACAGGCTCTCCCCAGTCAGCTTGTCTCGCCTCATGGATTCACGGCTTCCCTGATGGCTCAGACTGAGCTGGAGAAATTCCATGCGTATAGCACACACATTCTTTCCTCCCGTTGCCACCGCAGGCACATGTCCCCCCACCAGGGACCAGGCTATTCCTGCAACCATTATCACACTATCCTAAAAGAGACGATTGTTGACCATGCTGTTAATCTCTATCAAAGCCTGCACTGGCTTTTGTTTGTTTGTTTTTTGAGACAGGGTCTCGCTCTGTCACCCAGGCTGGAGTGCAGTGGCACAATCTCAGCCCCACTGCAACTTCCGTCCCCCAGGTTCAAGCGATTCTCTTGCCTCAGCCTCCCAGGTAGCTGGGACTACAGGCGCCCGCCATCATGCCCCGCTAATTTTTGTATTTTTAGTAGAGATGGGGTTTTGCCATGTTGGTCAGACTGATCTTGAATTCCTGGACTCAACTGACACACCCGCCTTGGCCTCCCAAAGTGCTGGGATTACAGGTGTGAGCCACTGCACTCGGCCATGCACTGGACCTTTCAAAAACGAGCAGAGCAGCCTTTTCTTCTGTGCCTTCTGCATACACATGATCCAGGGAATCGAGCCCCCCTGCGACAGTATCCACGCAGCTCCTCCCCAGCCACGTTTCAACCACCTGCATCTCCCTGCTTCTAAACCCTGCTGCTTTTTTCCCTTCCGCTTATTTTGTTCTCTACCCGCCTCAGCCTGCTCTTGTCTTTCCTCCTCTGAGTTACTCTGAAAATGAACAGCTATGACACTCGAGCTTGACATGGCTCTGTAATTATATGCAAGAACTTGAAAAGCCACAAAGTCATCTGGCCCAAGGTCATCTGGAGTTTCCCACAATATCCCTTGTAACCCCTTTAGTTTCAGGCCAACTCTCCTCGGCCTGCCTGGGAAGGTTCTGTGGATGTCCCCAAAGACCCACAGGGATGATGCTGGTCACATAACATACCTCCTCTCTCAGGTGGGTTCACCAGCTGTTCTCATGAAGAAAGGTCACTGCACTTTGCATGACAAGAACTTAGCTTCAGTCGGGCGCAGTGGCTCACGCCTGTAATCCTAGCACTTTGGGAGGCCGGGATGGGCGGATCACCTGAGATCAGGAGTTTAAGACCAGCCTGGCCAACATGGCAAAACCCTGTCTCTACTAAAATTACAAAAATTAGCCAGATATGGTGGCAGGCGCCTGTAATCCCAGCTACTCGGGAGGCTGAGGCAGGAGACTCACTTGAACCCAGGAAGCGGAGGTTGCAGTGAGTTGACATTGCGCCAATGCACTCCAACCTTGCGACAGAGCTAGATTCAGTACCCTACCACACCCCGCCTCAAAAAAAAAAAAAAAAAAAAAAAAAAAAAAAAAAAAAAAAAATTCAGCCTCAGACTCCATTTTCGGTAACTCTTTTCCAACCTCATCTTTTTTCTTGCTCTCAGATGTCCCTAGCTCGTACCCTCTCCCAGCCTTTGCGCTTTTGCACAAACTGGTTACTTTTCCTGGGATGCTATCCTGTAACTCCCACATGGCTGGCTTCTTCTTGCCACTGAGACCAAGGCCCAAGTCTCCTCCCTGTCCTGTCAGCCCAGTCCTGATTCCTTGTCACTCCATGGCAGGCCCCCAGGTTTAGTTTCTTCATAGCACTTATGATCTGAAATGGCCCCATTTGCTTATTTGTTCCAACTAAAACGTAAGCTCCATGAGGGCAGGCACCGTGTCCGTGTCATTCACTGCCTTAACCCCGGTGCCTGGTACAGCATCAGGTACATAGTAGCAACTTTACATACATCTGCCGAATGAATGAATGAATACACTGATGTCAGTGAAGGTCTCAGAACAGTCACAAGTATTCTAATGGCGTTTCTCCAGGACCCCAGAAGTCAAAAGATGAACATCAGAATCTAAGTGTTCAGATCTGTCAGTAGTGTTCTCTGCATTTTGGATGTTTAGTACAAAGAACTGGGGGTTGGGATTTAGGGAAAAACTTGAATGCCTAGCATCACAGTACAGATCAGGGTTGACTGATAGATGAGAGTGACTTGGTCAAGGTCTGAACCAGGTTCCTCCATCAATGTTCCTATCTCAGCAATTGGAATGTTTTCTTGTGTGTGCAACTTACTGTTATCTCAGTGTCTCACTGTAAATCACTCAGAAACAGATGCATGCAGGATCTCTGGAAATGGAATCTGGGATTCATCCAAATTAACTCCCAGCCTCCCGTCAGGCCCACAACCAAATCAAATGGGATTTCTACCCAACTGAGCAAAAGTTTTCAGGGGAAATCACTTCCCTGCTATGAATTATTCATTCCAGTGTCCCTCAATCTTTTTATTCTTTCCCCCAAGGGAAGTGAAGGCAGCTGTGATTACATGCCAAGCTCATATACTTCAGACAACTGATGAGTTGACACACGGTGACACCACACATGAGAACATCACATACGCATGGGCACATGTGTGCACACTCACTGTCCTTACCAACATAGCCTGGAGTTCCACAGGCAGTGGACATCACATCTCCTTTGCCCTCCATTTTTGACAATCCAAAGTCACTGATCATGATTTTGGACTCTTCATCTTGACTGTAGTACAAGAGATTTTCAGGCTAGAAAGAAAATAAGAAAAAAACATTACAAACTACATGTAAAGCTGGGTTAACTGTGGAAGACCCATTCAACTGCAAAACCTATTTGCAACGTCAGGATGTCCTTGACCTTCGGACATAGTAGATGCATCAGCTAAAGCAGCGGCCAATAGAAACAGTGCAGAGAGCCCAGCAGAGTGTCTGGCACAGATGGGCTTTCAATCTACGTTAGTCTCTTTCCTTTCCTCATATTTTGTCTACTTTAAAAAAGCTCACCATATTCTGAGACAATCGAGAAAGCTGACTGCTGTGCAGACTTGTGGATTCAGGTCTGGGGTTAGGGAAGGGAGATTCCAGGAAATGAAATCACTCTTGCAGGTGCTTCTCTGCTCCTTTTTATAGAGTGATTTTTCTTGAATCCAAGGGTCTCTGTTTCTGCCCTCAGTAACATGCCCTGGTGCTCCGCAGTTCTGGGAGATGTACTGCACTGCGCCCTTCACGAAGGCCAGCTGAGCCCTGCTCGTTCCTCTGCCAGGGAAGCAGAGGGATGCCATCCTGGAATAAATGAATCTGGAATTGAAGATGTAGCACTTTCCAGCCGTGTACCCTTAAAGGGTTCGCACTTCTGTTTGCCTTTCTGTGAAGCATGCGTTGATTTCATCCTTTGTCTGCTCCTCTGAACAGTGCTCGGGCAGCAGGAATGCACAACAAAGGCCTTCTTCCATTTCTTATGGCCCCCGTGTTCCCGTCTTCACTACAGTTCTGCAACATGAAGGAGGGGCTGAGAGTGGCAGTCCTGGGGTTGGCATGGGAGCCAATGAAGTATCATTTGCATAGTATTTTATGCAGAACTGGGGAATCTCATTGTTCCTAGCAAGGAAGGGAGGTGGGGCTTATGGAGGCTGAGAAGCTACAGCCTGGGAGCTTGTCCCTGCACTGCTGGGTGGACCTTGAACACAGAGAGGAGCCTGCATTTTTTTTTT
This sequence comes from Chlorocebus sabaeus, assembly GCF_047675955.1. Classification (NCBI taxonomy): domain Eukaryota; kingdom Metazoa; phylum Chordata; class Mammalia; order Primates; family Cercopithecidae; genus Chlorocebus; species Chlorocebus sabaeus. The sequence continues at coordinate 12,935,762 of NC_132912.1, read as the reverse complement.
TTTTTTTCCTCAAGAGTTGCTGGACTCGATGACTCCTGGATTCATCATCATGGTGACGATTTATCACTGGGGGACACAATGTCAAGGACTGTCATCTCTGCTGTTGTCTGGGAATGTCCACCCTTCAGGATAATCCTCACCCAGTGAATGAGGAATCGTTTCCGTCGTTTACACCAAACCTTAAACAGAGCGCAGCATGAAGAATCTGACGTGGGAAAGGCATTTCCCCACAGCACTTCCCATCCAGCTCTCCTCCCCAGTCCCAGGGGCGAGCCACATTCTCTCTCTCAGGGGTTTGTGGTGAATCTTGGGTTCCTAAGGGTTGGACTTTAGAAACTATTCTTATGTAGAGTGTGAAAGGAAAATAAATCTCAGGACCCCAAAATCACTAAGCCGGAGGGAAAAGTCAAACTGGGAACTACGCAAACCTGCCTCCCATTTTATTTCTAAATAATGAAACTACAAAGATAAAATGCCACATTCCTCCCTCACGATTCGCTGATAAGGAAATTCCTTGTGGGCAAAAGACAGACAAAACTCAAAGTATGGCCAGGCATGGTGGTTCACACCTGTAATCCAAGCACTTTGGGAGGCCGAGGCAGGCAGATCACCTGAGGTCAGGAGTTCAAGACCAGCCTGACCAACATGGCGAAACCCCATCTCTACTAAAAATACAAAAATTAGTCGGGTGTGGTGGCACATGCCTGTAATCCTGGCTACCTGGGAGGCTGAGGCAGGAGAATTGCTTGAACCCAGGAGGCGGAGGTTGCAGTGAGCCAAGATTGCGCCATTGCACTCCAGCCTGGACAATGAGAGTGAAACTTCGTCTCAAAATAACTAACTCACTCACTCACTCACTCACTCACTCACTCACTCAAAGTCCTCCCTCTGCTCATGGGAGACAAAAGCATACCTGATTGCTTCCTCTGCCCTATTGTTTCACTGAGCCAGACTAAGGCGTGAGTGACTATTCCTGTAAATTATGTATTCAGTGAAGAGCTGATCAGAGACTCAAACGAAAGCAACCGGTTGTCTCTTATCTATCTAAGACCTGGAAGCTTCTGCTTTGAGTTGTCCCGCCTTTTCAGACCTAGCCAATGTACATCTTACACATATTGATTGATGTCTTGACCGAGCCAATGTACATCGTACACATATTGATTGCTATCTCATGTCTCCCTACAATGTATAAAACCAAGCTGTGCCCTGACCACCTTGGGCATATGTCATCAGGACCCCCTGAGGCTGTGTCAGGGGCACATCCTTAAACTTGGCAAAATAAACTCTCTAAATTGACTGAGACCTGGCCGGGCACAGTGGCTCATGTCTGTAATCCCAGCACTTTGGGAGACTGAGGCGAGTGGATCACCTGAGGTCAGGAGACCAGCCTGGCCAACATGGTGAAACCTCATTTCTACTAAAAATACAAAATTACCCAGGCATGGTGGCAGGCGCCTGTAATCCCAGCTACTTAGGAAGCTGAAGCAGGAGAATCACTTGAACCTGGGAGGCGCAGGTTGCAGTGAGCTGATATTGCACCATTGCACTCCAGCCTGGGCAAAAAGAGCAAAACTGTCTCAAAAATAAATAAAAAAATAAAAATAAATTGACTGAGGCCTGTCTCGGATATTTTTGAGTTCACAAGAGTGACCAGACTTGTTTAGAAAAGTGGTTCTCGGCCTGTTGTGTGGCAGAGGCTCCTGTGAGGGTATTCACTGGCCAGAGATCGTGCCCTTCAGTGGGTCTGAGATGGTGCCCAGGGCTCTGGATTTCGAGCTCACAAGCAGCATTCTGATATGTCACCATCACAGTGAATAAATTTTCAGAACTCACCAAGGCTCCCTCCTTGACCAAACTTGAGGCAGGTTCCTCTGAGTCCCCTGCTCTCCTTGGCCTTGACCTTGGCCTTGTCTATCCTGCCCCTGCCAGGCCTGCACAGCCCTCTCTTAGCGAGAGTCTCCTAGGTCAGAGAATACCCCACCATGGGTATCTGATCAAGTTCTTCACCTTCTCCATCCCCACTGACAGACTCCTGCTGAAGGCAGGCCAAGGTGATTCGCTATTGAGATTGGGGTGATACAGGGGCTAGAAAGAAATTATTTAGGCAGATAGTGAGGGTAAAAGAGTCCTCGGCTCCTGGCTAACCCAGTGAAACCCCATCTCTGCTAAAAAATACAAAAAACTAGTAGAGCGTGGTGGCGGGCGCCTATGGTCCCAGCTACTCAGGAGGCTGAGGCAGGAGAATGGCAGGAACGCGGGAGGTGGAGCTTGCAGTGAGCCGAGATCCGGCCACTGCACTCCAGCCTGGGCGACAGAGCAAGACTCCGTCTCAGAAAAAAAAAAAAAAAAAAGAGTCCTCGGCAAGGCTTCCCTTCTAACAAAAAGCAGCCCAATAAATTATTATTATTATTTTTTCTAACAAAGAACAGCCTGAAAAATCAAGCTGCAAACATAAACAGGCAAGCTGGAAGCTTTCACCGGTGAAATGCGGCAGCCGTGCCAATAGAAAAGGGCCACCTGGGGGCCAGGCATATCCAACATGGAGGCTCCATCTTCCCTTTTCTTTGTCAGCCACATGTATGCCACTGCACTCCAGCCTGGGGACAGAGGCAACACTCAAACAAACAAACAAACAAACAAAAGAAACAGGCAACATGGGGCTGGCCAGGCAGAGAACCCATCTGCATCATAAAAGATTAGGGTGGGGATGACTGGGCATGGTGGCTCATGCCTGTAATCCCAGCACTTTTGGAGGCCAAGGCAGGTGGATCACCTGAGGTCGGGAGTTTGAGACCAGCCTGGCCTACATGGAGAAACCCCATTTCTACTAAAAACAAAATTAGCCGGGCGTGGTGGCACATGCCTGTAATCCCAGCTATTAGGGAGGCTGAGGCAGGAGAATCACTTGAACCTGGGAGGCCGAGGTTGTGGTGAGCCGAGATCACGCCATTGCACTCCAGCCTGGGCAACAAGAGTGAAACTCCATCTCAAAAAAAAAAAAAAAAAAAAAAAAAAAAAAAAAAAAAAGACTAGGGTAGGGGCAGCCAGCTTTCATGCCCTATGGAAATGGCACACCTAGCCTTAACTAGTTTTTTTGTGTCCTATACAAATGGCACACCTGGTCCAATCAATCTTTTGTGCTCTATGTAAGTCAGACACCACCTCCTCAAGCTCAGCTATACAACCCCCTGCATTTCACCGCAGACTGGAAACCCGCTTGGGACCCCTCTCTCTGCAGGAGAGAGCTCTTCTCTTTCCTTCACCTATTAAATTTCCGCTCTTAAGCTCACTCCTTGTGTGTCTGCATCCTTGATTTCCTTGGCGTGAGAGAATGAATCTCGGGTATCACCCCCGACAACGAGGCCACTTCAGGGGCATTAGGGATCTGATGAGATAACAAGGGTGGAAGATTTCAGCTCAACTGATTCAGCAGGATTATTGCTGAAAACTGGACCTACTGGACAGCCAGAGAGCAGGTCCTAGTCAAAAAGAGGACTCAAAGGGGCCTTTGTCAACGTCTAAGTCCTCAGCCTGCCTTTAGCAGGAATTCTGCCAGGTCAGGTTAGCAAAAATCCCCCAATTTCCCAACCACTACCCCATCCCCTCTCTTTTTCGGCTATCAATCCCTGCTCGTCTTGCTGTATTCCAAGTTGAGCTCAATGACATTGCAATGGTCTTGAATAAAGCCTTCCTTACCATTTCAAGTAGCGTCTAAAGAATTCTGTTCTTTCACAGAACCTAAAGAATAAATACTATCCTTCACTCCAAATAATACACAAAGGGATGGCAGTTAAGAGTCACTGTGACATTAATTTTGTGGATGAAGCAGGAGATTAGAAGAAAATCAACTGTGTGCTGAAGGATGTTTCCAATGAGGTTTTATTTATTTATTTTGAGATGGAGTCTCGCTCTGTCACCCAGGCTAGAGTGTAGTGGTGCAATCTCAGCTCACTGCAACCTCCACCTCTTGGGTTCAAGCAATTCTCCTGCCTCAGCCTCCCAAGTAGCTGGGATCACAGGCATGTGCCACCACAGCCGGCTAACTTTGTATTTTTAGTAGAGACAGGGATTCATCATGTTGACCGGGCTGGTCTCAAACTCCTAACCTTAGGCGATCCATCCACCTTGGCCTCCCAAAGTATTGGGATTACATGCGTGAGCCCACCGCGCTGGCCCCAGTGAGTTTTAAAAGAAAGTAAAGTGGCCAATCAGTTGAAACGAGAATACTCTCACGCTTAGAAAAGGGGCGGGAATGCTCGAATCATAAAGTCTGCATGGTTCCTGTTTTCTCTGGGTGTTTAGGGATTATCCTTTACTAAACAAGAAGGATTCAATCATGGGTGCTCAGAGAGGATGATGCTGTTGTTTCTGACTTTTTATCTTCCTTGTCCCAGGAGGTGATAAGGAGCGGAGAATAAGTGATTTCACACTGCTAAACAAGGCATAACCCAGGCAAGGGGCGGCCAAAGGGCCCAGAGCATCCACATATCCCTCCTAGAAAAGATTCATCTGGGTCAATAAAATGCTCTTTTGAAGACCAATTACACCCAAGGAGAGTTAAATCAACTGGTCATTCATAGTTTAGATCAATACTTTTTTTTTTTTTTTTCTTTTTGAGATGAAGTGTCACTCTTGTTGCCCAGGCTGGAGTGCAATGGCATGATCTCGGCTCACTGCAACTTCTGCCTCCCCGGTTCAAGCGATTCTCCTGCCTCGGCCTCCTGAGTAGCTGGGATTACAAGCACCCGCCACCACGCCTGGCTAATTTTTGTATTTTTAGTAGAGATGGGGTTTCACCATGTTGGTCAGGCTGGTCTCGAACTCCTGACCTCAGGCAATCCACCGCCTCGGCCTCCCAAAGTGCTGGGATTACAGGCATGAGCCTCCATGCGCAGCCGATCAATACTTTTAATTGGCCCGAGACTTAGTAAGGACAGCAGGGCTTTTCCTGGGGGATGGGAGTGGGGGTGGAGTGAAGACCGTGGGGGAGAGGCAGGCTCAGGTATCATCTGGGTGGGAGGCCCTGGTCCCAGGAGGAGGGCTGTGGGGGTGGTGGCCACAGGGAGAGGGTCTGGCCCACATTGCATCACACTTCCTCCTGGTGTCCAAAGGGGTCCAGGACTCACAGCAAAAATTAAGTTTTCTGCATATGATGGCATCTTAGAAAGACAACTGGTGGCCAATACCTGAGTTGGAATATCAACTCCAACCCTTTATAATAATCTACATAATAAGCTTTAAAAAGATCGGAATCAACACACTTCTGGTGACGTTAATGTTATCCATAGTCACATTCCTACTCCAGCGATTCTCAACTAGGGCAATTTCGTCCCCCAGGGGATAGATATCTGGCAATGCCTAGCGACACTGGTAGCTGTTAACAACTCCAGATGTGGTACTGGTATCCATGAGCAGAAGCCAAGGATGCGGCTCTGAATCCCACAGTGCCCAAGTGCAGCGGCTGAGAAACCCGATCCTAATCCACTGAGGCAGGAGCAGGCACTTCCAGTCTCAGTCACTTCATTTTGCAAAAAGAGCAACTGTCTCTAATAGCTTCCCGGGGCAACAAGACATCACATAGCTTTCTACAAGAAGGAGGTACATTTGCAGGTAGGCTGGGGCAGTATTCCGACTGCTGCACTAAGCTTTAAATTAACACGATCATCCTCTCTTTATTGCTCTGGGCTTGGTTATATAGGTGGTTTCAAGTTTAATTTTCTTAGCTGTTTATACAAATTTAGTAGTCCAATTTCAACTTCCTCCTCATAGATCAAACTCCTCTGTGCCTCTGAAAAGAGATCACAGAAAGGTCCTTAAATGGCAGTGTTCTTTACATAACGACAGGCCCGGTGATCTCGAGGCTCCACAGGATGGAAGCTGCAAGTACTTCTCCAAAAGCATTACGTGGGTTAACTAAAAACATGAACTCCCATACAGCCAGTCAGCCTTTCTAAGGGAGAGATAAACATTGCCCCTCCTGGACATGCCTTATTTGCTTAGAAATTATTTTTCTAGTAAGTACAGACAGCTAGCCCATCACAGCACATCCCTGTGGTCGCCACACGAACATGTTCAGAGAGAGCTGCCTCTGGTGTTCTGGAAGCACAGAATTGGCATTTGTGGGGGCACAAGAGATCAGAGAAGGCCTGGAGGCCTGGCACAGAGGTGCCAGGTCGGCTGAGCTAGCCCCTACCTAGCCCTCTGAAGTATCTCCAGGCCCTGAACATGAGCTGACCATGCCCACAGCCATTTCAGATGTCAAGAAGCCTGCAGAGGATGAAGGCTCAAAGGGATCCACTAAGATTCCCAAATATCCTCGCCCAGTGGTTTTCCAAGAGCAGCTCCCAGACCAGCATCCTCATCACAGGCAGACCTGTTAGAAACCCAACTTTTCAGGCCCCACTGGAGACCTACAGAATCAGACCACTGGGGATGGGGCAGCAGTCTCTATTTTCATAGCCCTCCGGACAATTCTGATATGGCGAACATTTGGGAAACACTGACTGGGTCAATGGAACATGACAACATGCAGAAAAACCACGGGAGTGAGTCTTTATGAAAGAAAAAGCTACACCACTTTATTCCTTGGTTCCCAGTAGCAGATAATGGCCAGGTGCGGAAACTGTTTATACAAATGTTTATGACTGGTTCTTTAAATTGATTTTGATTTCCCACAGTTGTGTACAGCACAGCTTCCAGATAATATGATCTTCGTGTTTACAATGAGTGGTGGGTATGTGTGCTGGGGTGGAATCTTTGTCTTGACTGGTGCAGTAAGCTCTGGGGGCTGGACCTGTAAATATCCTAGAATGACGCCACACTGCAGCTCTGGGTCAACCGCACTGCTTTCCACTGTTTCTCAAGTGAATATGTCTGATACCTACCTTTGGTACCGTATGTGTGACATCCACCCTTCAGAACTGTACGTGTGACATCTGTCCTTCAGTGTCTACATAGACCTGCTAGGGAGGGGCATATATGCCCATATAAGGCCCAGATCCTTCCGTGCCAAGGGATAAAGGGTCAATATACCAAAACCTCATTAAGAAACTGTAAGAAAAGAACCTGCAGGACACTATTTTTATTTATTTATTTATTTTGAGCCAGAGTTTTGCTCTGTCGCCCAGGCTGGAGTGCAGTAGCGCGATCCCGGCTTACTGCAACCTTCACCTCCCAGGTTCAAGTGATTCTCCTGCCTCGGTCTCCCGAGTAGCTGGGACTACTGGCATGCACCACCACGCCCAGCTAATTGTATTTTTGTAGAGACGGGGTTTCACCATGTTGGCCAGGATGGTCCCGATCTCTTGACCTCGTGATCTGCCTGCCTCGGCCTCCCAAAGTGCTGGGATTACAGGCATGGGCCACCACGCCTGGCCAGTCATAGCTCTTTTAACCTGTCTTCTCCCCTTCTATTTCTCTTCTCCCTCTTCTATATCTGCTTACCTTCTGTTTCCTTTCACTTTCCTCTCATGGTGTCTGACCACTGCTCTCTTTCTTTCTTTTTCTTTTTTTAAAATTAATTTATTATTATTATTATTATACTTTAAGTTCTAGGGTACATGTGCATAACGTGCAGGTTTGTTACATATGTATACTTGTGCCATATTGGTGTGCTGCCCCATCAACTCGTCAGCACCCATCAACTCGTCATTTACATCAGGTATAACTCCCAATGCAATCCCTCCCCCCTCCCCCCTCCCCATGATAGGCCCCGGTGTGTGATGTTCCCCTTCCCGAGTCCAAGTGATCTCATTGTTCAGTTCCCACCTATGAGTGAGAACATGTGGTGTTTGGTTTTCTGTTCTTGTGATAGTTTGCTAAGAATGATGGTTTCCAGCTGCATCCATGTCCCTACAAAGGACACAAACTCATCTTTTTTATGGCTGCATAGTATTCCATGGTGTGTATGTGCCACATTTTCTTAATCCAGTCTGTCACTGATGGACATTTGGGTTGATTCCAAGTCTTTGCTATTGTGAATAGTGCCGCAATAAACATACATGTGCATGTGTCTTTATAACAGCATGATTTATAATCCTTTGGGTATATACCCAGTAATGGGATGGCTGGGTCATATGGTACATCTAGTTCTAGATCCTTGAGGAATCGCCATACTGTTTTCCATAATGGTTGAACTAGTTCACAATCCCACCAACAGTGTAAAAGTGTTCCTATTTCTCCACATCCTCTCCAACACCTGTTGTTTCCTGACTTTTTAATGATTGCCATTCTAACTGGTGTGAGATGGTATCTCATTGTGGTTTTGATTTGCATTTCTCTGATGGCCAGTGATGATGAACATTTTTTCATGTGTCTGTTGGCTGTATGAATGTCTTCTTTTGAGAAATGTCTGTTCATATCCTTTGCCCACTTTTTGATGGGGTTGTTTGTCTTTTTTCTTGTAAATTTGTTTGAGTTCTTTGTAGGTTCTGGATATTAGCCCTTTGTCAGAAACTGGCACAAGACAGGGATGTCCTCTCTCACCACTCCTATTCAACATAGTGTTGGAAGTTCTGGCTAGGACAATCAGACAAGAGAAAGAAATAAAGGGTATTCAGTTAGGAAAAGAAGAAGTCAAATTTTCCCTCTTTGCAGATGACATGATTGTGTATTTAGAAAACCCCATTGTCTCTGCCCAAAATCTCCTCAAGCTGATAAACAACTTCAGCAGTCTCAGAATACAAAATTAATGTGCAAAAATCACAAGCATTCTTATACACCAGTAACAGACAAACAGAGAGCCAAATCATGAATGAACTTCCATTCACAATTGCTTCAAAGAGAATAAAATACCTAGGAATCCAACTTACAAGGGATGTAAAGGACCTCTTCAAGGAAAACTACAAACCACTGCTCAGTGAAATAAAAGAGGACACAAACAAATGGAAGAACATACCATGCTCATGGATAGGAAGAATCAATATCGTGAAAATGGCCATACTCCCCAAGGTTATTTATAGATTCAATGCCATCCCCATCAAGCTACCAATGAGTTTCTTCACAGAATTGGAAAAAACTGCTTTAAAGTTCATATGGAACCAAAAAAGAGCCCGCATCGCCAAGACAATCCTAAGTCAAAAGAACAAAGCTGGAGGCATCACGCTACCTGACTTCAAACTATACTACAAGGCTACAGTAACCAAAACAGCATGGTACTGGTACCAAAACAGAGATATAGACCAATGGAACAGAACAGAGTCCTCAGAAATAATACCACACATCTACAGCCATCTGATCTTTGACAAACCTGAGAGAAATAAGAAATAGGGAAAGGATTCCCTATTTAATAAATGGTGCTGGGAAAATTGGCTAGCCATAAGTAGAAAGCTGAAACTGGATCCTTTCCTTACTCCTTATACGAAAATTAATTCAAGATGGATTAGAGACTTAAATGTTAGACCTAATACCATAAAAACCCTAGAAGAAAACCTAGGTAATACCATTCAGGACATAGGCATGGGCAAAGACTTCATGTCTAAAACACCAAAAGCAACGGCAGCAAAAGCCAAAATTGACAAATGGGATCTAATTAAACTAAAGAGCTTCTGCACAGCAAAAGAAACTACCATCAGAGTGAACAGGCAACCTACAGAATGGGAGAAAATTTTTGCTCTCTTTCTTTTATACGGTGTGTTGTGCTGAAATGGGACTGGAATTGGCAAAAGTACTGTGGAACTACACCAAGAGAAGGGTTTCTGCAGCCTACATGTCTTGAGCAAAACCATCTCTTAGATGGGCTTGAAGCAATATATAACCCACCTCCCTGTAACCCTTTGGCTACATAATAGCTGTAAAAATCTCATGAACAGTGGCCAGCCATGTGAATCTTCATCTTCTTTCGAGATACTTCTGGGTCTGGATCCCAAAGGCCCTGACAAATTAAAGTACACAAACGCCCACCATCTGTTGCACCCACTCTACATCAGAGCAGCCGCAGGCCCCCACTGGCATCGGCTCTTGGACGGGTGCATCGCGGGCTGCAGAGTGGCTGCAGGACATTGTTCAGCAGTGGCCTCACCTTGAGGTCTCTGTGGACGATGCCCATTCTGTGGAGATAGTACACGGCGTCCAAGACTTGGCGGATCAGAGTGCTGGCATCCTTCTCCGTATAAAACCCCTTCTCCACTATCCGGTCAAACAGCTCTCCACCAGACACCCTGGCAAAAAAGAACATATTAGAAGTTTGAAAGGATCTGTTGCATTGTGAAGGGAAAGCTTCCAATGTAATAAAAGACCCAAACTTTATTGCAAAAATGAATCCATTTTCAGATTGAGATGTTGTCCCCCTATTCCTCAGAGGCTATAGCCAGGAAATGTTTCCATGTCACAGCAGTGCAAATGTTTGGAACAAAGTAAAGGAAATTTTAAAAAACAGGGTCCAAGGACCCGCCACACCTGGGGTCTGTCCAGGCCTTTGCCTCTGTTCTGCTGTGATGATGTAAAAAGTTTAAAAAAAAAAAAAAACCCTTCCTGAATACCAGCATCCTCGGATACAGGGAGATGACCCTGAATAAGATGTCTCCTTTGCATGAGACAGTATCCTTAAATGACCGAGAGTGTTGTGGGCAAAACACTGGCCTGCCAACGGGATGTCTGGGTTTTTGACCAAGTTCTGCTCCTAATATACTGAGCTATGAACACTCCCTGAATCCCTGGACCTTGATGTTTTCATGTGTAAAATTAGGGGATGAATCTGGTCAACATTTTCAGCAGTGAGTGGGACCATGCCCTCGGAACGATCAGAACCTCAAAGCCACTTCTGATTTACGAAAAAGCAGGCAAAAAATCAACACGGTATTTCATCACTTTGCTTTGATTTTAGTAATGCTGCCTCCTTTTTATTTGTTTTGCATTTCAGATTACACTGAACATTTTTAAACATTTTTCAAAATGGGACTAGGTTGGCAAGGGTCAAGAAGCCCTGAGGGGGAAACCTTTCTGGCACCTTTCAGCTCTGATATTTTATGCTGCTCTGAGTTCAACAAAATAATTGAAGTGTACGAGCTAGAACACAAACTCAACTAGTGTTCTCCAAGTCAGTAAGCCATCTTGGAAATAAATTTCAAGGGATTTATTAACACTACTGAAAAAAAAAAAAAACATTTCTCACAAACAAGATGAGACGGATTTGAAATACTAAAATCAAAAAGCAGCTTAAAAAACAACCCTTAAAGCTTTCATAGATACAACAAAAGACAAGCCCTAGGGTAACACATACTCATACACAAACACACAAAGATAGGATTCATTTTCCACAAGGCACAACAATTTATGTGCAATAACTGATCCACCGAAACCTTCTTCTAAAAAAACTAAACAAACAACCACTGCATCTGTGAAAGGCCTATGGGCTAGTCTCTTCCATTACCTAGAGTCATAGCAGGCAATATTGCGCTCGGATACTGCTTCACTCCCAAGGCAAACTGACAGTCTAGATAAGAAAGAAAAGGTGCTCAGGAGAAATGAAAAAGCAATTCAAAGAGTGAAAAGAAATGGAAACGACTGGGAGAAACTACATTTTGACGACCACGTTGTCTAAATGATCCATGCTTAGGTAAGCCAAGAGCCCAAGATATTCCTCCTGATACCAACTTCTCTCCACTTGTCATTTCTCAGAACCTTCCCCCAACAAGTTTCAACATCTGAAACTTTGCAGAGCTCGAGAAAGTACCACAAGAGGTAGACTGCTGTTAGGGACAAAGGGAGTCTGGGTGCCCTGGAGGCATTCACTTCTTCTTCTTCTTCTTTTTTCTGAGACAGGGTCTCATTCTGCAGCCCAGGCTGGAATGCAGTGGCATGATCACAGCTCTCTGCAGCCTTGACCTACAGGGCTTAAGCGATCCTCCCACCTACCTCAGCTTCCTGAGGAGCTGGGACCACAGGTATGCACCACCACGCCCGGCTAATTTTTGTATTTTTAGTAGAGACGGAGTTTCACCACATTGCCCAGGCTGGTCTCAAACTCCTGGGCTGAAGAGATCCTCCCGCCTTGGCCTCCCAAAGTGCTGGGATTACAGGCATGCGCCACTGCACCCAGCCTGCATTCACTTAATTATTTATTCAACCACTCACTCAACATTTCCTGGGTGCCCATTACATGCCAGCGAGCATGCCCAGTGGGAGGCAATTGAAGCAGCTTTCGCTATGAAGGAGGGATGTCTGTTTCTGCTCTGTTTCGATTGTGCCCTTCCACATAGGCCCCCCTCCATGAGCGGCCTCCCTAACTGCTGTCTCCAGGGCTCGCTTCTCACCGTTCTGCCCGCTCTGCGGCTGCTGGAGGACCTCTGGCAAGAATGCTTACCCCTTCCACTGCTCCCACCACCTCCTGCCCTTAGGACCCCATGATCCAAACCTTGCCCGACCCTCTGCCTTCCTCAAAACCTACCTGTCTCGCTTCCCATTCTATCAAGGTCCTCTTTTTCCCCATTATGTGATATATAAGGTATGGACAAATTCTACTGAATAAAAATATCTGCGTATATTTTCTGTCTTGCAGCAGTGCCATAGGTCAGCCATGCAGTGAAAACCAAAGCATCAAAGGGTAGTATGTACTGTTGCAGAGTCTCAATGCTCTGCACATTTAATATTCTGCTTCGTACATTTCAAATTGCACCAGGGCTCTATTTTTCGGAACATTGCTTGGAAAGAATTTGGTCTCCTTAGAAACCGAGGCACAAGGGGAAAGTTTAGAATCTTGCCAATAAAGAAATAAGATAATATGATATTGTCATGTATTTTTATGACTAATAAAAATATCTTCAATTTGCAAATCTCTTTGTACTTTTCAAAATTCTCCTTAAGCCTGCAGTTCAAAAACCTACGGTACTGTTACGGACTGAATGTTTATGTCCCCCAGAATTTATATACTGAAGACTTAATTCCCAATGTGATGATGGCGTTTGGAGCTGGGGTCTTTGGGAGGTGATTAGGTTTAGATGAAGTCAAGAGGATGCAGCCGGGTGCAGTGGCTCATACCTGTAATCCCAGCACTTTGGGAGGCTGAGGAGGGCGAATCACCTGAGGTCAGGAGTTCGAGACCAGCCTGGCCAACATGGTGAAAACCCATCTCTACAAAAATACAAAAATTAGCCGAGCATGATGGCAGGTGCCGGTAATCCTAGCTACTCGGGAGGCTGAAGCAGGAGAAGTGCTTGAACCGGGAGGCAGAGGTTGCAGTGAGCCGAGATCATGCCATTGCACTCTAGCCTGGGCAACAGAGCAAGACTCCAGCTCAAAAAAAAAAGAGGGTGGGGCCCCATGCTGAGATCAGTGTCCCTGTAAGAAGAAGGAGACCAGAACTCTCTCTTTACCATGTGAGGACACAAGGAGAAGGCAGCTGCCTCCAAGGCAGGAATAGAGCCCTCGCTATAATCTTTCCATGCTAGCACCTTGATCTCAGACTTGCAGCCTCCAGAACGGTGAGAAAATAAATTTCTGTTGTTTAACCCAATCTATATGGTATTTTGTTGTGGCAGCCAGCACTGACTTATTCACAAAACTAGTTGTGAGGTAGACACTGTCCCAGAATCACTGCTGGGGAAATAAGTCTGGCAACATGGCAAGCTGCACGTCTCATTTTCAGGCTTGCAGACCATGCTTAGGTTGGCTGTTTGGTTGCTGAGTTGATTGACTGAGAGATTTTTTCTGAGTCACACACCTTCTATGTCAAGCCTCCTGTGTGCATGTTTGAAAGCTCCACATCAGAAATGAAGTTCCCCAATTAAAACATGCAAAGCATCAGAATGAAGTTAGAAGGGACAGGGGTCAGGTGATTGAGGAAAAGGAGTAGAACCATAGTAATATATCAATACATTAAAATGAATAAATGAGGCCGGGCATAGTGGCTCACACCTGTAATCCCAGCACTTTGGGAGGCCAGGGTGGTTGAGACTGCAGTGAGCTATGATCGCAACACTGCACTCCAGTCTGGGTGAAGGACCAAGACCCTGTCTCCAAAAAAAAAAAAAATAATAAAGTGAATCAATGGCATAATAGCTATTAGGAGAGAGGCTCAGCTTCATAGGATGCAGATCTGGAAAGGTAAACAGGCTGGCAAAGATTAAGGAAGCAGAAGACAGAAGAGATAGTCGAAAATTCTCTACTCTTGTGAATTCCAACTTTGAAGTTTATTTAGAATAACCTGCCTCTATACTGAACTTGGGTTTATTCAGTTTCTTCTTCTTTTTTTTTTTTTTTGAGATGGAGTCTCGCTCTGTTGCCCAGGCTGGAGTGCAGTGGCACGATCTCGGCTCACTGCAAGCTCTGCCTCCCGGGTTTACGCCATTCTCCTGCCTCAGCCTCCCAAGTAGCTGGGACTACAGGCGCCTGCCACCACGTCCAGCTAATTTTTTGTATTTTTAGTACAGATGGGGTTTCACTGTGTTAGCCAGGATGGTCTCGATCTTCTGACCTTGTGATCTGCCTGCCTCGGCCTCCCAAATGCTGGGATTACAGGCGTGAGCCACTGCGCCCAGCAGGGTTTGTTCAGTTTCTAATCTTCCTTGCCTAAGACAGTATAATGCTATTGTATTGTGTGCAAATTTTAAATATGCAAATATGAAATCGTTTGATATAATAATCTCAGTAAAATTTCAGTATGTTTGCCAAATTTTACATGATCCAAATCCTTTCAAATGAAGAAGCAATTGTCAAAAAACATAACATCATTTTGAAGTTGCTGGACCGAGTAAACTCAACTCTGATGACACAGTGGTACACTGCAATGCAGTCTAATCGAGTCAGTATGCAATGTATCCCTTGTTAGTCCTTGGCCAACCACGCTGTTGTTTACATGCATTCAAAACTTCTCCATCTGATTTTGGTAGATATCCTGTTATCGTACAATTTACTGCTAATTGTAATTTAAAGTATTTTATGTCTTCAAATAATACCAACCACACATTCATTAAAAGGGAGCACTTCTGCTACTGCTGGAAGCAGCCTCCAACAATCCATTCTACTCTAGTCTGGAAGCGAGATGTAATAAAATAATATGAAGAAGGCCAAATAGTACAATGCTGTGAGAGCAGTCTGAGAAATACTAGCCACGAGGCTAGGGTAACAGAAAGTAGTGGCACATCAAATATTTGAAATTCACCTTCGAAATACCTTTGAAATTCACAAAGTCTGCCCTATGACAAGGCCAGGGGGAGTGGAGAAGACATGGGGCATGCTGCAAGGGCTGTGCGGTCTCAACGGGCCCCAGAGCAAGGCTGGTTATAAATGTGTTTTCTAAGCAGCATTTCTCTTCCTTATATTTAGTCCTAAGGGGGAGATACTCTTGAAATCTGTAGGCCGTGATGAAGAAAGGCTACAAACAAACAAAGCATTTTTCAACTGAGAAACCCCAAGGTCCAGAAGGCAGATATTTACATTTTTAACCTTGGAGTTGGTTAAAAATGACTTGGAGTTAGTTAAAAATGGCTTGGAGAAAGTTAGTTTCCATCTTCTCGATCTTTTCCTCATTCAAGATCCACCTTGGCTGAACCTGAGATTTCCCTCTTTCCACTAAAGGCAGCTGTCCATCGTCCCACACTGCTGCCTATAATCGTCGTAACTTCATTAGGTTTGGTACCCACCCACACACACTCCCTGCTCCTGGGGGGACTCCCTCACCCACTTCTGGGAGATTAAGGTTTCATTTCATGCAACTCTCCCCTCAATATTTTCTTCCTTCAACAAATCCTACTTTAATAATTTTTAAAAATCTTTATTCTTAGAATTCCATTTCACAGTATCTTCCAGGCCTCAATCTGTTCAGAAATTTCCAAAATACAAACACACGCCTTTCTATCTAATAGACTGGCTATATTTAACCACCTGTATTCGGTTACACTCTGATTCTGGGCGTTTTGCCTTCTCCATATCTGGGTGTTATGGACTGAACTGAGTACCCCTAAAATCCATATGGCGAAGTTCTGACCCCCCAGTACACCTCAGAATTGGACTGTGTTTGGAGATAGGGCCTTTGAAGAGGTAACTGAGGTTTAACGAGGTCGTATGGATGGGCCCTAATCCAATAGGACCAGTGTCCTCACACAAAGAGGAAGAGACACTGGAAATTCCATGCACACAAGGACGACCACGTCAGGACTCAGCAAGGAGACAGCAGTCTGCAAGCCACGGAAAGAGGCCTCAGGAGAAATCAACCCTGCTGACACCCTCATCTTACACTTCCAGCCTCCAGAACTGTGAGAAAATACGTGCCTGTTGTTTAAGCCACCCAGTCTGTGGTATTCTGTTCCATTAGCCCAAACAAATACACCAGGCAACGTAAAAGGTCTTCCATACTCACGCGAAGTGTCTTTGAATATACATTCTCTTTATACATTTTTTCCAGGTTTATTGGGGGAAACCCGCCCACCATGTTCTCTACTTATTGTGCTTTGTTTCTTCACCACATCACGGAATGATCCTGTACGGAGCCAGACAGTATGCTGTCTCTGTTTCCAGTGGGTGCACAGTCCGGTGCGGGACACTGACACACACAGCCAAGTAAACCAGGGAGTGAATGGCTTTGACGGTGGAGGGAGGCAGAGTGGTGAAGGTGCTTTGGAAGACTTCAAAAGAGCACCCGGAAGGGACCCCTGGGAAGAGGCAGGAGGGGACGATCTGAGCTGTCTTAAAAGGAGGAGCAGGCTGGGCATGGTGGCTCACACCTGTAATCCCAGCATTTTGGGCAGCTGAGGTGGGTGAATCACCTGAGGTCAGGAGTTCAAGACCAGCCTGGACAACACGGTGAAACCCCATCTCTACTAAAAATACAAAAACCAGCCAGGTGTGGTGGCGCAATCCTGTAATCCCAGCTACTCGGGAGGCTGAGGCAGGAGAATCACTAGAGCCAGGGAGATGAAGGATGCGGTGAGCCAAGATCATACCACTGTATTCTGGCCTGGGCAACAAGAGCGAAACTCCATCTCAAAAAAATAAGAAATAAAACTAAAAAGGAGGAGCAGTATTTAGTTAAGTGAAGAGAAGCCCAGAGGGCAGCCAAGGCCCAGTAAATGGAATTATACTGAAAAAGGGGAACCAGTGAAAGCAGCCAGAGCTCACTCTTTTGGAGAACACAGGCCATGAGAGAAGGGGTAAATGCACACACGGTAGAACCCCGCCACCTGAGGTGCAGGACTGCTCTGTCTGGGGAGCCACGGAAGCTGCTCTAGTTTATAGTCAAGACGCCAGTGACAAATGACTTGCCACCTGTGACCCTAGCAGGATGCAGGGCTGGACATGGCAGAAGCGAGAAACTGAAGGCTGAGGAAAGGCTTCCTGGAGGAGGTGTCTCCACTACCTTTGTGTCTCTGGAGTCCAGCAGAGCACTTGTTGAACTGCAGACATTTCAGCTGATTCTCAAAGCAAGAGGAGGCTCAGAGAGACAGGAGTTAGGGAGAAGAGCATGAGAGGCAGGAAGGAAGCGGATACGGGAAGAGGCCTGATGTATCTAGAAAACGCAACTGGCTGAGGATGAAGTCGAGTCAGGAAGAGTTTTGAAACTCAAGCAGTGGAGGCTGGATGTGCCGCCTCAGATGACGGTCAATGCTAAGCTGCTGGTGCCCTAAAGTTTCCCATTTCCGAAAGAGATGCCACCGAGAGGGGTTATGATCTGTGGAGTGGGTCTGGGGTGGAGGCATCATGGAATAAGGGCCCGTTCCTCGATATGTCCACTGTCTTTCAACAGAGGTCTGCAGCTGCTGTTACAAGCCCCCTGCTGTGTTCCTCTCTGTTTTCTTCTCTCAGGTTTGCTCCAAACAACACATCCACATCGGCCAGCTCTGTGGTGGACATTGATTTTCCAGCCATCCAGGCAGAAGCTTGAATTGCCCTGGATGGGACCTCAGTGACTCGTTACTATCACCTGCTTCCAACTCTACCCTCTCAGTTTCCAGCCGGCCGCCCTTCAAGGCTGGCCAGGAAGAGTGTGGTTATGTCCAAAACAGTGCACAGGCTGGGCGCGGTGGCTCACACCTGCAATCCCAGCACTTTGGGAGGCCGAGAAGGGAGAATCACCTGAGGTCAGGAGTTTGAGACCAGCCTGGGCACCATGGCGGAACCCCATCTCTACAAAATATTTAAAAATTAGCTGGGCGTGGTGGTGCATGTCTGTAATCCCAGCTACTCAGGAGGCTGAGGCACGAGAATCACTTGAACCCGGGAGGCAGAGGTTGCAGTGAGCCCAGATCATGCCACTGCACTCCAGCCTGGGCAACAGAGCAAAACTCAATCTCAAACAAAACCAAAACAGTGCATAAGAAAGCACTAAAGACACTTTACTTTTCCTTGGGAGACTTGCTTGTCAAGACTGATAAAGAAATTCTACTTTTGCATTACTTATAAAAAAAGAGTTAAAGGATTTGTCAAGAAATCATTAGCGTGATCAAGATTTCAACAGAAAATAGCTAATCTCATCTAACTCAAAGCACCTGTTCACATTCCGAAGATGGTAAGTTAATGACAAGTCATTTTAATTTTTTGTATTCCAAGAGGGTAAACCACATTTATTCACGTTGAATCGCCAACACATACAACTTTTCCATTCCAGTAGGAGAGGGAGAGAAAGGAAATGAGTAGATTAATGAACAAACAGGTACATTTGAAAGTGCCAGAGGGTTAGAAATGCCGGGCGGAGAGGCGAAACAGTCTAGTGGGCGGCTGGTACAGCCACTGTTTAGTGCGCTCTGTAATGGCCCCTCTGAACGACATGAACGAGGCAGCCACGTGTGGCCGGGGAATAGCATTCCAGAGAAAAGGGTGAGGCAGCCGGTTCTAAGATCCTGAGGACCACACAGGTGGGATGGTATTTGGAAAAAATCTCACAACTGAGTATTGTGACTTCTGCATTAATTAGATATCTCTCTATAACCTTTTAGTTTAATGAGGACTTGTAAGATGAGGGTCAGAGCTACCTAGCATGATGTACTTCCTGAGGTGCCCTAGGTTAATGAACCAGTCACTGACATGGCATAGCCCCAGCTAGTGACCTTCTGGTAGAACACAGCCAGCATTAGCTTTATACTAACAGATGTTCTTGAAGGTATGAATTTTTGAAAATATTTTGTAATTAGCTCTTTGATGGTCACATATTGGCCGTTCTACAATTAGTCCAGTTAGGAAGATTGTACTTGGCATGCGGTATGGTGCGACCTCTGCTCACTGCAACCTCCGCCTCCCAGGTTCAAGTGATTCTCCTGCCTCAGTCTCCCGAGTATCTGGGACTACAGGCATGCGCCACCACACCCAGCTAATGTTTGTATTTTTAGTAGAGATGGGGTTTCACCATGTTGGCCAGGATGATCTCGATCTCTTGACCTTGCGATCTGCCCGCCTCAGCCTCCCAAAGTGCTGGGATTACAGGCGTGAGTCACCATGCCCGGCCAATTGTTTTTCAATTATACTTTTTTTGATACTAAAGTCATTTGACATTCCTTGAGTAGATGACAAGTGGAAGAGACAGGAGATGGCTCTGTCATAGGCCTCGGAATATGACTTGGTTACAGACAGTTCGTAAGACCAGTGGCTCCCGGGCAGGGAACTTCCAGTGGCTGTAGGCACGTCCTGGTCTCTCTGGGGTCAGTGACTCTACTAAAAACTTATGGAGAACAACTATGCAATTACATATGCTCGAGAGATTCAGAATGTGAAGACAAATTGATAGGACTCCGATTCTATGACAAGCCTAAAAGATGCCTTTAATTCCTTTGTTCAGTTTTAATGGGAGTTTATTATGTGTATGTTTAGTATGTGTATATATTTTTTTATTTGGACAAATATAAGGGGGACAAGTGCAGCTTGTTACATGGAAATACTGTAGTGGTGAAGTCTGACTTTTAGTG
This sequence comes from Chlorocebus sabaeus, assembly GCF_047675955.1. Taxonomy (NCBI): domain Eukaryota; kingdom Metazoa; phylum Chordata; class Mammalia; order Primates; family Cercopithecidae; genus Chlorocebus; species Chlorocebus sabaeus. Next base: position 12,915,933 of record NC_132912.1, on the reverse strand, counting down.
TAACCATCACTCAAAGAGTGTGCCTTGTCCCCATTAGGTAATGTCTCATCCTTCGTCCCCCTTCTACCCTCCCGAGTCTCCAATGACTACAATTCCACACGCTAGGTCCATGTGTACACATTATTTATGGTATTTACATTTGTTCTAGTGTTTCTCAGCCAATGGGGATCTCTACTGAAACTCTTCTAGCGCAAGTGTGGGTAGGCACATGCATTTAGACAATCTGGCCAGCGCGGTGGCTCACGCCTGTAATCCCAGCACCCTGGGAGGCCGAGGTGGACAGATCACCTGAAGTCATGAGTTCGAGACCAGACTGGCCAAGATGGTGAAACCCCGTCTCTGCAAAAATACAAAAGTTAGCCAGGCATGACGGTGGGTGCCTGTAATCCCAGCTACTTGGGAGGCTGAGGTGGGAGAATCGCTTGAAAACCTGGGAGGCGGCGATTGTGGTGAGCCGAGATTGTGCCACTGCACTCCAGCCTGGGTGACAGAGCAAGACTTCATCTCAAAAAAACAAAAACAAAACAACAAAAAAAAGATAATCCAAGACCGACCTAACAATGCCTTTGAAAGAGCAAAGACGAAACAAAGATCGCCTTTGCTCAGCCTTGCAAAACTTGACTCACTGCCTTTGTTGGTGAAATCTCAGTGGCTTCTGGGTTTACTTTCTATCGGTAGCACTGACAAAGGCGCATGGCCCCAGCCGCCCACTGCATGGCTCCCGGCTCCGTGCCGGCTGCTGAGGCTGGGACCTGCAGAGCCCTCACACGTTTTTGTCTTTCTACCCGTACTCATTGCTTAGGTCCTAGCTTGAAGGTTGCTAGTACAGAGATGCCTTTCCTGACCCCTAGACCAGATCAGACCCCTCAGTACATTCGCTCTTAGCACCTGTCTTTCTGCACAGCACACACCAGTTATACTTAGGTGTTAGCAGAGTTACTTGGGTCAGGCTCCTCCTCCTGTCCCACCCTATCCCAGACTGTGAACTCCAGGAAGGCAGGGCCATGCCTGCCTCATTTACTACTGTTTACCCAGAGCCTGACATGGTCCTTACACAGAGAATAAGTGAACTAAATATTTGCTGACTAAAGAAAGATGATGGCTGAGCAGGGTGGTGTTCCTATAATCCTAGCACTTTGGGAAGCTGAGATGGAAGGATCATTTGAGGTAGGAGGTGGAGGCTGCAGTGAGCTATGATCGTGCCACTCACTCCAGCATGGGTGACAGAGCAAGACTCTGTCTCCAGAATAATAAACAAATGAATAAATATTTTGCGTGAAACTGCATAGTGAGTGGGGTGTGGTCTAGCTGGTATAGTGACCTTAAGCAGCCACGTAAATTCTCAAAGCATGCAGCATGAAGCTCACGACAGAAGCCTTCTGAAGCCTACCTCTTTTATTTTATTTTATTGGAGGAGACAGAGTCTCACTCCATCACCCAGAATGGAAGGCAGTGGCGTGATCTCTCGACTCACTGCTACCTCCACTTCCCGGGCTCCGGCAATTCTCCAGCCTCAGCATCCTGAGTAGCTGGAATTACAGGCATGTGCCACCATGCCCAGCCAGCTTTTGTATTTTTAGTAGAGACGGGGTTTTGTCATGTTGGCCAGGCTGGTCTCAAATTTCTGACCTCAGGTGATTTGCCCACCTCGGACTCCCAAAGTGTTGGGATTACAGGTGTGAGAGGCGTGAGCCACGGCATCGGGTCTGCCTACTTCCTTTAGTTGACTGGCTGCTGAGACAATCCTCCCTCAACTTCTACTTCATTCATCATTCATTCATTCATTCATTCATTCTTGACTTTCCCCACCCCTTAACCTTGATAGTGGTTTGCACGTTGTACCCTTATTTCACCAATGGTCTCTCCTCCCGGCCTCTTCTGCTCTGAGTTTGGCCTTTTAGCTTGGAGTGCGCACCCCACACTCAGAAGAATATTCTAGAGCCCCCAGCCCATCCAGGGAACGGCTGTTCCACCTGGCTGGTCCTGGCTTTGTGCAGGGACCCCAAGCAGACAAGACTTGGTGACTTCCCTCTGCAATCAAAGGTCACATCTAAACAAAAGAACCCGTCAGCACATTTTAATAATCATCCATGTCAAAAATCATGCCAGAAAACCATTTAGAATGGTCTGCTATAGGGTAAGTGAGTGAGTGATACAGCACAGCATGTGGGCATGGGGTGACCCCTGGGTGGGGACAACTAGCTGGCAATGGCACAGCCCAATCTGCGCCACATGGACAGGGTGGGGTAATCAAAACACACATAATCAGTGCCTGGGGAAAAAAAAGCAATTAAACCATGGCAATTTGTCAGTTGTGAATTTTGACAGCTAACAGTTCTAAAGCCTTCCCTTGTTATTGCATAAATGTACAGTATGTGCTGAAATGGCTTTGTCAATTGATGTGCTCTTTTAGAATTAAGATGAGGAAACAGATCAGCTGCCAGACATTCCAGGTAAGCATCCACTGTCCTTGGCTCCTTCTCACTCAGCTCAAATGGCTGCAACCTGAGAAAAGAACAAAACCTCTACTCATGGCTATGGTGTAGGCAGCTTTTAAAACATACTTTCTGGCCGGGCGCAGTGGCTCACACTTGTCATCCCAGCACTTTGGGAGGCCGAAGCAGGTGGCTCATTTGCGGTCAGGAGTTTGAGAACAGCCTGGCCAACATGGTGAAACATTTTTTTTGTATTTTCTAGTGAAAACACAAAAATTAGCCACATGTTGGTGGGCACCTGTAATACAAAATTTAGCATGGTGGTGGGCACGTGTAATCCCAGCTACTTGGGAGGCTGAGGCAGGAGAATTGCTTGAGCCCAGGAGGCGGAAGGTGCAGTGAGCAGAGACTGTGCCACTGCGCTCCAGCCTGGGCAACAGAGCGAGACTCCATGAAAAAAACAAACCACACTTTCCATGTGTTCCAGTCCCCTTATTGGACAAAAGCCATTCTTACAATGGATTTTTTTCTTTTTTAACTTTCTAGCACCTACACATTCATCCTCCACATTTAGTAGAGAGGAAAATAAGACATGACGTGACACCAAATGAGAACACTGCAACATGATCAAAGACAACAGTTTTAACAACCTATAAAACCACATTATGTTTGTATTAATTAATAGTATGCACTAGCCTTAATGTTAAAAAAATGACAAAGAAAGTTTTTCCCCCAATATTTATAAGGTTTACTAAGGATGGATACCACTGTTCCCAAAGAATGAACAGCAACCATGTTGCTGTCCTGAAATTTAGGTTGTAATTTTGAATAGCTCCCAGGCATCACGCCCAAAATTGAGGAGCTGCCTTCCAGCAAAGACGGTCAGTCAAGGTGTGGAGCATGGTTAGACCTAAAGTTCATGCTTTTACACTTGCAATTGTCTCTCTATAAAAACCAATCACTAATTGAAGTAATTGTAGAAACACTCATTCATTACAATCAAATTGAACAGAGAAACAGGTCACAGAAAGAATGTGCAGCCTCCTCAACCCCTTAAGATTTCTTCCTCTGTTTTCATCAGAACACTCTGTCACTCAGGCTGCCATGCAGTGCTACAATCATAGCTCACTGCAGCCTTGAACTCCTAGGCTCAAGCAATCCTCCTGTCTCAGCCTCTCGAATAGCTGGGACTACAGGTGTGCACCACCACGACTGGCTAATTTTGCTTTCCTTATTATCAGTCCTCACTGATGGACTGATGGACATTTCGGGGCTCTCCCTGCTATGTACACTGTCAGCAGGACCTTTCCAGGCAGGACACGGTAAAAAGCATCTTCTGATGAGTCATGGGACTAGCTACTGTCCTTCTCAACAGATGAGTTACTCTGGTCAACTGAGGACCCCAAAACCCAAAGCTTACAGCAGCTACCAGTGTTTTTTTCTGGTTCCACAAAGCAAGCCTTTTCCAGGAACTCTTGTCTTTTCAAGTTTTTCAACAGTGCTCAAGGAAAACTCTGAGTTACACACCAGTGCCCCCATCCCTGCCTGTGGGCTCCTCCCAACCAGAGTCCAAGTCCCTGGTTCATGCCTGCAACCGCATGAGTTTCATGCCTTCTTCCCCTTCTTTATTCTCAATGTCTTAGCACATAATGGCTCCCTGCCACTGAGGTTTTACAAGAGACCCTTGACAAATTTATTTCTGATTGAGACTATTCTGAAGGACACTAAGCATGTTTGCTTTTGAACAATTTTTAACACAAAGAACAGGAAGAATTTAAACACCATGAGCTGTGGAGGGTGAAGAGAGGAATAAAATTGCATTGTTCTGGCCAGACCAAATTCCGGAATGGCTCCTTAGCATCCCTTCGCTGCATCCTGGCTGGGGCTGTGAGCGTTAATTTTATGGAACTTGAATAGGCCACAGTGGTCAAATATTTGGTCACACATTATTCTGGATGAGTGTGTCTGCTTTTTGGATGAGATTAACATTTAAATCGGTAGACAAAGTAGAGCAGATTTAACTTCCCTAATGAGAGTGGGCCTCATTCAAAGACCTGGACAGAACATAAAAGGGTGTCCCCCGCTGCCCCCAAATATGAGGGGACCCCTCCTGCTTGACTGCTTTAAAGCTGGGACACTGGTTTCTTTCTGCCTTTAGACTTGAACTGAAATAAGCGCTCTTCCCAGGACTCAAGGCTTTCAGACTGAAACTCACACCATCAGCTCTCTGGGATGTCCAGCTTGCCAACTGCAGATCTCGGGACCCACCATCCTCTGTCACCATTAATTGTTTATATTAATAAATCTCTTTCTGGCTAGGTGCAGTGGCGCATGCCTATAATCCTAGCACTCTGGGAAGCCAAGGCAGGAGGATCGCTTGAAGCCAGGAGTTCAAGATCAGCCTGGGCAACATAGCAAGACCAGCCCCTGCTCCCCTCCACCCATCTCTTCAAAAAATAAAAATAATTGGCCAGACGTGGTGGTGCACACCTGTAGTCCCAGTTCTTCAAGAGACTGAGACAGGAGGATTGTTTGCACCCAGGAGTTCAAGGCTGCAATGAGCTATGATTACACCACTGCACTCCAGCCTGGGTGACAGAGTGAGACCTTGTGTCTTAAAAAAACAAACGCCTGTAATCCCAGCACTTTGGGAGGCGGGGGCGGGTGGAACACGAGGTCAGGAGATCAAGACCATCCTGGCCAACATGGTGAAACCCTGTCTCTACTAAAAATACAAAAATTAGCTGGGCGTGGTGGTGTGTGCCTATAGTCCCAGCTACTCAGGAGGTTGAGGCAGGAGAATCGCTTGAACCCGGGAGGTGGAGGTTGCAGTGAGCCGAGACCGGGCCACTTCACTCCAGCCTGGGCAACAGAGTGAGACTCCATCTCAAAAAACAAACAAACTAACAAAAAGAATTAAATAAAAATAAAAAACTCTTTCTCCATCTATTTGTCTCTCTCTATATATCCTATTGGCTGTTTCTTTGGAGAACCATAAAACAGGGGCTTTCTGCTTCTAGGGTTCCTTTAACCCCAACTAATGACATTGTTGTAGTATCAGAAGGATAAACTGATCTGGTCTCTAAAATGTAGGAACCTCAGACGCCTTTTAGTTAAAGCCCCCATGTCAAGGTGAGGAAAGCGATGCCTTCAGCTGTGGTGTGGCTCACCCCCCGCCCCCGTCACACAGTTCCGTGTGGCACAAGGACATGGCCTCATGCTGCTTCCTGTGAAACGCTCCTTTCCTCAGTAGCTCTGGTCACGATTACAGAAGGGAAAGCAGATGGCAGAAAAAAATAATGTGGAAAGAGAACAGGAACGAGAAGTAGAACAGGAGAGACGGCAAGGTCAGGGAAGCAAGAAAGAGAAGGTGTTCCAGGAGCAGTCTGCTCAGAGACCCCCGAAACATTTTCCTGTAATGTGGATGGAAATGTACAGCATAGAAAACTCACATTTCTTTCTTTTTTTTTTTTTTTTTTTTTTTTTTGAGACGGAGTCTCGCTCTGTTGCCCAGGCTGGAGTGCAGTGGCCGGATCATGGCTCACTGCAAGCTCCGCCTCCCGGGTTTACACCATTCTCCTGCCTCAGCCTCACGAGTAGCTGGGACTACAGGCGCCTGTCACCTCGCCCGGCTAGTTTTTGTATTTTTTTTTTTTTTTTTTTTAGTAGAGACGGGGTTTCACCTTGTTAGCCAGGATGGTCTCAATCTCCTGACCCCGTGATCCACCCGTCTCGGCCTCCCAAAGTGCTGGGATTACAGACTTGAGCCACTGCGCCCGGCCGAAAACTCACATTTCTAAACAATAAGCCTAACGTTCCAATGTCCCCCCAATTTCTGGCAAGCTTTTCTAAAACATGTTAGACTCAAGTGGACAGATTTGAGATTCAGTAACTTTTTTAATAGCTTTACAGGTAACATAGGCATCGGGACAAATACAGTCGGCATCAGGACAAATATTAAATGTATCTTTGATGACAAAAACACTTTGATGCAAAACCAATTAGAAGCCTAAGATGTTGTCTAAGTACCAAAGGGGTCCTGGGACATACTTTCAACTAAGTGACTGTTCTTGAGTTGTGGTATTCTGGAAGAAAGTTGTCAGATTTCATTGGCCAGGCACAGTAGCTCACGCCTGTGATCCCAGCACTTTGGGAGGCCAAAGCAAATAGATCAACTGAGGTCAGGAATTCGAGACCAGCCTGGCCAACATGGTGAAACCCTATCTCTACTAAAAATACCAAAAATTAGCCAGGCGTGATGGCAGGCACCTGTAACCCCAGTTACTTGGGAGGCTGAGGCAGAAGAATCTCTTGAACCTGGGTGGCAGAGGTTGTGGTGAGCTGAGATCATACCATTGCACTCCAGCCTGGGCAACAAGAGTGAAACTCTGTCTCAAAAAAGAAAAAAAGAAAATTGTCAAGAGTTTCTTGCATTTGGAAAAACAAAACTACAACAAGAATCCATATGTAGCAACACTTGAAAAACTCACGAAAGTGACCTTAGATAGAGATGCTTTCTTCAGTGCTACCAGAATTGTTGACCTGTCTGATTCCCTTCAGCACATTCTGTTTCTAGTATTCTAGTTTGTGTGTGTGTGCGCGCACGTGCGCACGTGTTCATGCGCGCATGTGTTTATGTTATTTGAAAATAACTAAAAGCTTTGGTCAATCTGGGTCTTAAAAAGTATAGCAGAGCCTGTTCAATGAGGGAGTCCAGAATGGACATTCCCATGGCTCTATGAATGACAGTGGCTCTCAGCAGCCACAACCACTACACCTGATCCCTGAGCACAAAGAATGAAGTTTCGTGGGCATGGAACTGAGAGCCTCAAGCAAGAACCTGACTTGTTTTGTTGTTTTTAGAGACAGGGACGCACTGTGTTGCCCAGGCTGGAGTACAGTGGCATGACCACAGCTAACCACAGCCTTGAACTCCTGGGTTCAAGCGATCCTTCTCCCTTATCCTCACGAGTAGCTGGGATTACAGGCATGAGCTGCCATGCCTGGCTAATTTTTTTAATTTTAATTTTTGTAAAGACCAGCTCTCACAATGTTGCCCAGGCTGCTCTTGAATTCCTGGCCTCAAGTGATCCTCCCACTTCAGCCTCCCAAAGTGCTGGGATTACAGGTGTGAGCCACTGTACCCTGACTTTTGTTTTTAAGCTTCGCCTTTCTTTGTTGTCAGTGTGTTTTTTAAAATATGCCTTTCTGCCTCACACACACTAGTATAGCTACAATTTAAAACCAAAACAGCAAAAATGAAAATAACGAGTGTTGGCAATAAGAATGTAGAGAAAGTGGAACCTCACCCATTGCTGGAGGAAATGTAAAATGGGGCAGCCACGATGGAAAACAGTTTAGCAATTTCTCAAGAAGTGAAACTACAGCATTATGGGATGACCTAGCAATTTCATTCCTTAGGTATATACTTGTGAGATCTGAAAACACACATTCATACAAAAACTTGTACATCAACGTTCGTAGCAGAATTGTTCATAATAGCCAAAAAGTGGAAACAACCCAAATGTCTATCAATTGATGAATGGAAAAACAAAATGTGGTATATTTACATCATCCATATATGGAATATTTTAGCCATAAAAAGAAATGCAGTACTGATACAAACGACAGCATGAGAAACACATTGAAAACATTATGCTAAGGGAAGGAACTAGACACAAAAGGCCACATATTATATGATCCCATTTATATGAAATATCCAGAACAGGCAAAACAATTTTTTTTTTGAAACGGAGTCTCACTCTGTCACCCAGGCTGGAGTGCTGTGGTGCGATCTCAGCTCACTGCAACCTCCGCCTCCCAGGTTCAAGCCATTCTCCTGTCTCAGCCTCCGGAGTAGCCAGGATTACAGGCGCGCGCTACCACACCTAGCTAATTTTTATATTTTTAGTAGAGACGGGGTTTCACCATGTTGACCAGTCTGGTCTTGAACTCCTGACCTCAGGTGATCTGCCTGCCTTGGCCTCCCAAAGTGCTGAGATTACAGGCGTAAGCCACCGCGCCCCGCCCAGAACAGGCAAATCTTTAGAGAGAATGTAGATTCACGGCTGCCAGATGCTGGGAAGGAAAGAGGAATAGGGACTGCTAGTGAGTTTAGAGGTCGTTTTGGGGGTGATAGGAATGTTCTGAAGTTCTGTAGTGGTGATGGTTGTCCAACTCTATGAACATACTAAAATCCACTGAGTTGCACAACTTGAAAGGACGAATTTTATGGTATGTGATTTATACCTATTTTTTAAGTGCATTCTTCTCTTTTTTTATAGCCCATTATTTCATCAACAGGAGCAGAAATGTGCCAAATGAAGGCAGATTTTTACACAACCTTAGAAATAGCCTAGTTTTCCCTTGTCTTTGTTTCCTTTTTCTTTTTCTTCCTTTCTTTCTTTCTTTTTTTTTTTTTTTTTTTTTTGAGACAGGGTCTCACCCTGTCACCCAGGCTGGAGGATAATGGCACGATCTTGGCTCACTGCAACCTCTGCCTCCTGGGTTCGAGTGATTCTCCTGCCTCAGCCTCCCAAGTAGCTAAGATTACAGGTGCCTGCCACCATGCCCAGCTAATTTTTGTATTTTTAGTAGAGACGAGGTTTCATCATGTTGGCCAACCAGGCTGGTCCCAAACTCCTGACCTCAAGCGATCTGCCTGCCTCGGCCTCCCAAAGTGCTGGGATTATAGGCGTCAGCCACCACGCCCGGTCTTGTCTTGGTTACTTGTTCAATCTTTGTCTTTACGCTTCCTATTTTCTGGTGACATACCAAGATGACCTCTCATCAGGGCCATGCCTCCTTTTCCACACACCCTTCCTCTTTTAACACCTGCTGTCTCGCGCACATCCATATCTGTTTAAACAGTCCCCGTCTCTGACACGGATTCTCCTCTTGAAGAATAAAGTGGAAGAACTCTAAAGCATGCAGCCCTTTGTTAGATGTGGTATTCTTAGACGACCTCAGGGAATAAACCACTTAACACAGGGAGCTGGAGTCATTCTCTTTGGAAATAGCTTTTAGTTAGTTACGTCTGCCAAGATCTTCTATGATGTGACCTCAAATAACTGCTCAATGGCACCTCACTCGCCCATATTATTCCCACCGAAAGAGCCCTTCAAGCTAAGAACTTCTTTGAGCTGAAACCTCACTAAACGTGATTTGCTTCAAAATCTACCAGACATAATTTTAAAAAGAGTGTGTGCCATTAGGGTGATGAAAATGCTCTAAAACTGGATTCAGGTGATGGTTGCACAATTCGGCCAATTTACTGAAAATCATTCGATTGTACATTCGAAATGAGTGGATTTTACGGTACATAAATTACACTTCTGCTGTGCGCGGTGGCTCACGCCTGTAATCCCAGCACTTTGGGAGGCCAAGGCAGGTGGATTGCCTGAGCCCAGGAGTTGGAAATCAGCCTGGACAACATGGTGAGACCCTGTCTCTACTAAAAATTTAAAAATTAGCTGGGCTTGGTGGCGCATGCCTGCAGTCCCAGCTACTTGAGGGCTGAGGTGGAAGGATGGTTTGAGCCCAGGAGTTCGAAGTTGTGGTGAGCTATGATTGCATCACTGCACTCTAGCCTGGGCAACAGAATGAGACTCTGTCTAAAAATATATACACACTTCAAAAATGTGTTAAAACACAAAAACAAAGGGGAGCAGTGGGTGTAGGCAGAGAGAGGGCAAGATGGGCCTCGTGTGCACATTGTCCCCTCAGTGGAGGAGATGCTGCTGGGTGTGGCCTTGCTCTCCCTGTAACGACACCCCAGATGCTGGCACTGTTGGCTGAGGCCAGCTCTTAGCTGAATCCCTCACCTTTAGCATATGATAGCTAAAGATCCCTCTCTAGGGACAGCTCACATCCAGACAATGAGAGGATGTAAACGTCCATCTTCTCTCCTCGTCCCAAAGCAGGAGAAATCCCTGCAGGGCCATCTCAGTTCCGAAATTCTGGGACGACTGAGGCCTTGCTGAGCCTGCTCTGTGGCCCAATTCCTTCCCCAGCCCTCTCCTGCTTCCCGCCCTTCCCAGCAGATGGGGACTCTCCACAGAAAACCACCTGCTCCCAAACCTCTGCTTCAGAGGCTGTTTCCTGGGAAACCGACTTAAGACAGAGGCTCATGATATCCTCTCTTTACATTTGTAAATGCTGAACATTTTTCATAAGAAATAAGAAAACCAAAAAGTTCCCTGAACAGAAGCACCACAAACTCTAGGGAAAACATATCTGATGTTTCACAGCCTGTAGCCAATACAAAATTTGCTGTCCATGGTAGAAAGAAACAGAGCAAGGCAAGCCAAGAGGGTGGCCCTCACTGCCCCTGAATCTCAGGGTCAGGAGCCTGGTTCAGCGTGATCAGTGCCTTCCTGGCTGCCCTGTAAGGACTGTGAGATGTATTTACCCATCTGTGCAGAGGGATTTGTTGAACTTAGGTCTAACCTGGTGGTTCGTAACTGTTCCAAGAGCAAGTGGTCTCTGCTAAGCATGAGGAAAGGAATATGGGAAAATCTGAGAGCACCCAGGCTCTCAGAGAGGTAATGAGAAGCCAGGCAAGTCTGTACCCACAATGGAATTTAGAATCCATGTGTTTCCTTCATTTAATACACTTGCACCCTCTGCTAGGAAGCCTGGAGGCAGGAGGATAATAAGATTTTGGTGATTAAATGATTGAAAGTCACAGATATAGGAGAATTTGAGTGCATTCAACATTTTCAGTCTCTTCCATCAAAAGGATGATGTGGAAAATCCCCTTCCTTTAGGCAGTCCAGGAACCACCAATGATCTGAAATTGCCTTGCTTAAGAAAATTCCAAATGTCATTCGAAATTTCAGGTTAGCTCATGATTATTAACTCCCACTGGCACATGAGGTGAATATTGGTAGTACACTAAAAAGTTCTCAACCAAAGGGATGTGAGTGACCACTTCCGTTATGCTAGGTTCAACTCAGTACCCAGTACTAGGGAATGTGTTGTCCTAGTGAAAAACAAAAACAAAAACAAAATAAACAAAAAACAGAGATCTCTCCAAAAGAGGCACTGCCTCCCAAAATCTTGAACTGCCTTGGCTCAGCTATTTGTGTCTTGTTCAAACTCTCAGCTTCTCTAGCATCATTGGTCCATCCTACCACCTTTCTGGTTCCATCTCCTAGTTTCGTTTCGTTTCTTCCCTCCCTCCCTCCCTCCCTCCCTCCCTCCCTCCCTCCCTCCCTCCCTCCTTCCTTCCTTCCTTCCTTCCTTCCTTCCTTCCTTCCTTCCTTCCTTCCTTCCTTCCTTCCTTCCTTCCTTTTTTTTTGAGATAGATTATCCCTCTGTTGCCCAGGCTGCAGTGCAGTGGCACGATCTCAGTTCATTGGAATCTCCACCTCCTGGGTTCAAACACTTCTCCTGTCTCAGCCTCCCGAGTAGCTGGGACTACAGGCGCTCGCCACCATGCCTGGCTAATTTTTGTACTTTTAGTAGAGATGGAGTTTCACCATGTTGCCCAGACTGGTCTCAAACTCCTGCCCTCAGGTGATTCACCTGCCTCCACCTCCCAAAGTGCTGGGATTACAGGCGTGAGCCACTGTGCCTGGCCCATCTCCCAGTTTCTGGTCTTGTCTCTCTCCCTTGATGTGGTACCTCCACGAAACAGTCATTTATTTACAAAACAAGCTCTGTGCATTTCCTTCATGGGGTGGCCTCTGGGTGCCTTTCCACGCAGCCACACCAGGGGATGTTGGGGAGGGCTGCACAGAGGGCAGAGGTGAGGCCCCAGGGAGGAGCTGAGCACAGATAGAAAGATTCACAAAAGGAAGGCAGAGAAGTAATATCTCAGGCTGGGCACGGTGACTCAAGCCTGTAATCCCAGCACTTTGGGAGGCCGAGACTGGTGGATCACGAGGTCAGAAGATTGAGACCATCCTGGGTAACACGTTGAAACCCCGTCTCTACTAAAAAATACAAAAAACTAGCTGAGCGAGGTGGCGGGCGCCTGTAGTCCCAGCTACTCAGGAGGCTGAGGCAGGAGAATGGCGTAAACCCAGGAGGCGGAGCTTGCAGTGAGCTGAGATCGCGCGACTGCACCCCAGCCTGGGCGACAGAGCGAGACTCCGTCTCAAAAAAAAAAAAAAAAAAAAAAAAGAAATAATATCCCAGATGATGGGATGAAACACCACACAGGAACTACTCGGTTCCTACCTCAGACACTGTTTTTACAAGTTAGGAAATATATTTGGCATAAGTAGTACCATTGTCCGACTCATTACTGCTGTCAATCTTTGCCTTTTCAAAAATATTTGTGCAACTGTACAAATTCCACTTGCTTCTCACAGGAAAGCTATTGTTGGTCTCATTTTAAGGATAAGGCAACCAGGTTACAGGAAGGAAAAATGATTCGATGGGTGAGTAGCTGAGCTGTAGTGAACTGAGACCGAGAGAGCACCGTACAATTAGGGGTCTTTTAAAATTTCCGATTACAAATAGCACATGCTCAGTACAGAGAATATGGAATGTATATAAAGTACACGAAACTAAAATGTCATCCCCAACTCCACCACCAAAGGGCACCCAGAATTAATATTTTGCCTTTATCCTCTCAATCTTTTTTTCTTTTCTTTTCTTTTTTCTAAGTTATATTGAGATCAAAGTATATATCTCAGCCGGGTGTGGTATCTCACTCATGTAATCCCAGCATTCTGGGAGGCCGAGGTGGGTGGATCATGAGGTCAGGAGTTCGAGACCAGCCTGGCCAACATGGTGAAACACCGTCTCTACAGAAAATACAAAATAAAAAATAAAAAATTAGCTGGGTCTGGTGGCATGTGCCTGTAATCCCAGCTACTCCGGAGGCTGAGGCAGGAAAACTGCTTAACCCCGAAAGGCGGAGGTTACAGTGAACCAAGATGGCGCCACAGTGCTCCACGGCCTGAGCAACAGAGCAAGACTCTGTCTCGGTGGCAGGGGGCAGTATCTATCTATCTCATTTTATATTAACCTTTTTTCTTTTTCTGAGACAGCGTTTCTCTCTGTCGCCCAGGCTGGAGTGCAGGGACGCAATCATGGCTCACTGCAATCGCTGCCTTCTGGGCTTATGCGATCCTCCTGCCTCAACCTCCTGAGTAGCTGAGACCACAAGTATGCACCGCCACGCCTGGCTAATATTTGTATTTTTTGCAGAAACAAGGTTTCGCCATATTGTCCCACCTGGTCTCAAACTTTTCGGTTCAAGCGATCCACCACCTTCCAAAGTGCTGGGATTACAGGCGTGAACCACTGCACCCAGCCAAACTTTTCAAGTAATGTTATATCACAAAGGTTTCCCAACGTTCATAGATACCTCTTAAGGTAATTTTTAAGTTTGCATAATCTTACGTGTGGTTAGAATAATTTATTTTTATTTATTTATTTACGGACAGAGTCTCGCTCTGTTGCCCAGGCTGGAGTGCAGGGGTGCGATCTTGGCTCACTGCAGTCTCTGCTTCCTGGCTTCAAGTGATTCTCCTGCCTCAGCCTCCCAAGTAGCTGAGACTACAGGTGTGAGCCAACACGCCTGGCTAATTTTTTGCATTTTTAGTAGAGATGGGGTTTCACTGTGTTGGCCAGGATGGTCTCGATCTCCTGACCTCGTGATACACCCGCCTCAGCCTCCCAAAGTGCTGGGATTATGGGTGTGAGTCACTGCGCCCGGCCAGAATACTTTATTTTTAATGATATATTCCCTGTGGATATTTGTTATTATAAATAAAAATGAACAGATCAAGTTGGCATAAATATCTTTGTTTACATTTTGAATGATGCCATTCCTAGAAAAAGAATTCTAGCACTGGCCAAATGACTGATAGGAAAGGGTTTGCGTGTCCTTCACTCCCACCAACAGTCCAACAAAGAATCCATTCGCTTTATTTTAGTCTTCATTTCTGATTAACCTATGAGACTCTTTGCATCTCTTATTCACTAGTTACACAAGGTTAAAATGTCCTTGTATTGACAGAAATACTTATGAGCTCTTACTATGGTATAAGGATATTAATCCTGGGGTCTATCATAATTTCTGACATTTTTCATAGTTCGATATTTATCTTTTAATTATATTTTCCACGCATTGTCACCTACAGAGGCTTTTTATTTTATTGGGTATTGAGATTTGTCCACACATTCCTTCACTATTTATTTTCTTGAGGAAGGGTCTTTGTTTCAAAGACCTTACAAAGATTTCTTCCCAAAGACTTTGTGATTTAATTTTTGATGTCACACTGACTAGTATATTATTTTATTTTAAAATTCTATTAACTTACTATACATTTTGTGAATTTATGACTATTCTTTAATCCATCTAGAATTTATTTTGATGTATGGTACAGTAGTCTCATGTTATACAGCTGGAATGTGAGTTCAATAAACTCGTGTTTATTTTAGGTGCTACAGCAGGCATTCTTAAGAGTATTTTATATTTACTTGTGTTTACCTTGTAGCTTATGTCCCCTTTGCCCCAAAGTGAGTAGAGACTGTAGAATCTAGGATTGAGTCATGTCACAATTATTGATCATTTTCAACAGTGATACAAATGAACATTTCCAATACACAATGCCAAGAACAGAAGTGTTAAAGGGATGGGACAGCAGAGCAGTGGGTAAGGTGGAAAGGTCACAGGCAGAAGTAAGAGGCCAGGCCAAGGAAGGTTTCAGCCGGGACCTGGGGAAAGTGTGGTGGGGCTTTGCAAGCTGAGAGGACAGCAGACTCCAAAGCTCGGAGGAAAAGAGGGCAGGGGTCTGGGGAATACCAGATAGCCTGTGTCACTGGGCAGTGCAGCCTGAGGTGGTCAGGAAGGGGCCTGACTCAGAACTTCATTCTAATGATGACAGAGACACAGCACTTTGGGCAGAAATATCCCATGTTCAATTTCTGTCTAGGATGATCCTTCTGGTGTGAAGCATAGGTTAGGGGAAATAATGGGGGCATGGAAATTGTCAAGAGGCTGCTGCCCCCGGCCAGCACAAAGAGAGTCAAGGCCAGTCCAGGACAGGAACAACAGGGAGAGAAAGAAAGCGAAGACCCTGAGGAGAGAAAGGTCAGAGGCAGTAGCTGATGGATGGGGGCAAGGGTAGGAGGAAGGCCCAGGGGCAGTGTTAGAGAGGCCGATGTGTGTCTGTCCAGCCCCCGGCCCCCAGGACTCAGGCTACGTGCCCTCGTGCCCTCCCCTGCAGCTGCTCGCACTGAGATTGGTCAAGGGACGCTCGCTGTGGGGTCCCTAAGCTAGAATGAATCAACCTTGAAGCAACTCGTGGCCGCAGTCCAGCTCCTCCAAGGGAGCAGAGAAGGAACTAACAGGCAGAGAGGAGAAGACCAGAGATCCAGAGAGTGATGGAGAGAGAGAAACACAGGAGCTGTTTGTCCCTGACTCAGATGCTCAGTTCTGCCAGTTCCTGATGGGTTTTCTCTCACTGGCAACCAAAGGAGTCTTGACTAAATTAAATACCACGCTGGCTCTGGCCAGAGCGGCCAGGGAGATGATGGTGCTATTCATCAAGAGAAGCAATACAGGAGCAAGAAAATGTTTTGGAGGAAGAAAAACAGTTTGGAGGCACATCGTGTCAACATATCCCAGCAAATGCATAGAGCAGGCACTTCTATCTAAGCATATGAACTTGATGTTTTATTCATTTTTCATGTATTCTCTGTTGGGTTTTGTATCAAAATATTTTCCAAAATTATAAAACACAAATCATATTTAAGAAGTGCCAGAAAACTTTTAATTATATTATAATCTGTTTTGCACTTCTAGAAATAAATTGCTTTAAAAAAAATCAATAAATTCTCAACATTACTGTTACTAGAACTTGCCGAATAGAATTACCCAGCTGAACACAATTACGATGCTTCTCCAGTCAACAGCCAGAGACCCGCGCCTCTGGGGCAAGGCCACTTGGCGGTACATGTTGCTCTTATACCACTCCTTGGGGACGCCGAAGGGAAGGTGGTGTCAGGAGACAGGACACATGGGCAGGGCTGTGCCATAAGAGAGAAGAGGACAAGTTGAGGGGAGGTGAGAGAGGAGGAAAGTGAGCGTGGTCTTCACTGGGGAAGAAACTCATAGACTGCTTGGAGCAAGCATCAGAGGCTCTCTGAAGTCCTGGCGTTTGGCGCCATGATGGCAATTTTTGGATGAAGAAAGGCCACATTTCAAAACTTGCTGCAGATCTGGCTGTCCCCTGCATGAGCTCCCTCTGCCAGCCAAGTCTCAACAAGAGGAAGCCACAGCATCCACTGGCTCAGCGCTATGTCCAAATTCCTCCATGTGCCTACGGTGGAATTTCAATCAAAATCAGCTTATCCTTCTCTTTCCTTTGTGATCTGAGTGTGGTGCCAGCCATCTCTCAACCCCATAGCAATGGAGTATCTGGAGGGCGAGGAGGGGTTACAGCTTCTTAATTTCTTATTTCTTAAAAAAAAAAAAAAAAAGATGCTGACTGTGCCACCCCGTAACTCTTTGGGGATTAGAACCTGCCAGGCTGCCAGCTGCATATCTCAGCCTGCTGTTCCTTACATCAAGGTCACGGCAGGGCATTCAGCATTGGGTCTGGTACAGAGAGAGTGTTGGTACCACTAGAGGTGAGAGTGACCAGCTCCTTTTGGAGAGCCAGGCTTCTGCCATCACTGCCCCTTGGACACGGCATCGCAGGGCAGGGGTGAAGAGACCGAAGGTTTGCTCCTTCGCTTCTTGCTGCCCGAATTGGAAAAAAGATACTTTCCTTTCTTAAACTCACATCTGTAAAATGGGCATAATTATTGTGCTTATCTCTCAGGATCATCAGGGGACTGAATAAGACCTATGAAAAGCGGACACGGGGAAAGGACTTGACAAAGGCTAGCCATTATTATTACTATTCGTATCCTGTTATTCTAAGGCACTTCAGGCAAGGCAAATGCTTGGAATCACACCTCCATTGCACAGATGGAAACAAGTAAATGTTTACCATTTTAACAAATGCTTACTGAATGTTTATTCTGTGGCAGCGACTCTTCGAGGTGTGAGGAGAGACCTGTCCAAATGCCCAAATCCACCAATAATGAGCTACTTTTTCTGCCCAACTCTGTTCCAAAGAGCAGGCCTGAAAGGCGGCTTGAAAGGATGCAGACAACACAGAAAGAGAAAGCAAATTTGATACAAGTAAGAAAAATCGGGCTAAGGAGAGGATTAAATCTAAGATGAGAAGTAGGGAGAGGTTGGTGCCCAAAGTCAGGCCATGAAGTTCTCTGGACTTGGTGGAAGCAGGTCACAAACACAGTTCTGAGATTTTTCTAGTATCCGAGTCAAAGAGGGATACAGCCAAGTCAAAGAGGTTTGTGTCTAATCTTATTTTATTTTTTTGAGATGGAGTCTCGCTCTGTCACCCAGGCTGGAGTACAGTGGCGTGATCTCGGCTCACTGCAACCTCTGGCTCCCGGGTTCAAGTGACTCTCCTGTCTCAGCCTTCCAAGTAGCTGGGATTACAGGCATGCAGCAGGCTACTGTTTTTGTATTTTTAGTAGAGCTAGAGTTTCACCATGTTGGCCAGGGTGGTCTTGAACTCCTCACCTCAAGTGATCCACCCGCCTCAGCCTCCCCATGTGCTGGGATTACAGGTAGGAGCCCCTGCACCCGGCCTGTGTCTATAATTTAACACAAAACCACTGCTCAGGGGAAGCGCAAGAGATCTAGGATTTAGCCCACCAGAGGGGACTTCATCCACAGTCTTGGAGATGCTTACGATGTGATCATCTCGCTTTGAAATCTCTGGTCTTTCAAGAACTGTTAAATAATTTAGAAAATGAGTATACATACAATGACTGTACATATAATAGATAAGTATGGTTTTGAAATTTACAATAAAATGAACATTTTCAATTCTTTGGCCAAAGAAAGCGAATTCAATTCAGGAACCATTAAAGCATTTGAGCCAAATAGCTCAAAGAAATGCTAACACGCACGCTCATTCAAAACAAATTGGATTCGGGTGTATGGCATAACATAAATGAAATTTACTGAATGAGGAGCCACTGGCTGGCATTTTAATTCTGATGTTTCTAGAACATTACCTGGAGTTATAATTCTTCTGTGGCTGTACCCGCTGTGGAATGGTTAATCCTGAGTAACACTGAGGATTGATGAAATGAGCCCATGATCTGATTATTGCCAAGTCTGATGGAAATCCAGTTAATTAAAGAAGTTGCTCTATGCCAGGAAGTGTTGAAAATTTCCTGCTGTGCTTTCAGTGTCACCCACCTGGTCAGCAAAGCCAGAAACCTAGGAGATTGTCTATGACTCTCCACTCAACATTAACTCGCGTTTTTCATTCTGCAGTTTCTCTCTTAAAATATTACTATTCTCTCCTTCTATCTCCATCTTCACTGCTACTAAGGAAGATGTCTTCTTGGTCTCTCTCAGCTGTTAGAATATCTGTCTAGCTTCACCCTGAATGACTCATCCTCCTCCAATTTACCTTCATACTACTATGGAACAAAGGCTCAGAAAAGGTGGCAAATAAACCTTATTTAGAAAACAAATCGTGCCATGTAAGAATAGAAAGGTAAACTGCCACTTTGCTCCAGACTGGAGGCACAGGGTCTCACACACAGATTTGGACCAGGGAGTGACACCGTGTATATCGTAATCACTATATGCCGGGAAGCATGCTTAACATATTTTTGTACATTATCTCATTTAACCCTCAGAACTGCTCCATCTTTGAGGCATGAACTATTGTCTCCATTCAACAGACGAGGAAATTGAGAAGGAGGGGGCTTAGTGGCTTGTCAGATGTAAGTGTTGGAGTGAAGATCCCAAATGAGGGCCCTCCATCGCCTGCACTGTAATCATAGGCTCTAGATGAACCTATCGGATGCTAGTCCCACTGCCCCTCACTGTTGCTGTGAACCAGATTGATAGGGTTTGGCTATGTCCCCACCCAAATCTCAACTCGAATTGTATTTCCCAGAATTCCCATGTGTTGTAGGAGGGACCCGGGTGGGGGGCAGGTAATTGAATAATGGGTGCCCGTCTTTCCTGTGCTATTCTTGTGATGGTGAATGAGTCTCACAAGATCTGATGGGTTTCCCAGGGGTTTCCACTTTTGCCTCCTTCCACTTTGGCGGTTGTGTTTCAAGCTGTGATGTTTTTCCAGGAACCTCCATGATATGAAAGATTGTGCCCACAAGACACTCTTGTCTGTTGCAACTTATGTCTCCGAATGTCTTATCATCCCAACAATGGTGCTTGTTCCATAAAACATAGTGGGCCAGTGCACATTATTAACAATCACAGTACAAATGCTGTCAAAACACAAATTCCCTAGGCAGTCACATGTTATCAGTAAAAATGTTCCTTGAAGCAAGCTAGTAAGAAATATTGTTATATAAGCACAGACCAGTGATGCCTGCTTTGCCCTGAATGATTACTTAACCTCAGATCCACAAATCTATTCTGCTTTGATGTTTTTGAGTCATAACGTTCTTAACATTTCTGGACTTGAAAAAGATTGTTTTAAAAAGTCTTCAGAAGCCTTTAAGTTGTAGCCTAGCATCATCAAAACGAGGCTTAGTTTTGCTTCCCTTGCTCAGGTGATGAGTTTTTACAAAACAGTAAAGCCCCAGCTCCTGGCTATTTGGCCTCCATGAGCCACAAGCCTCCATCAGCACATGTGCCATGCATGCTACAGAGCCCCTGGGCTGAGCAGGCTGAGGATGATGAGGAAGGGGAGTCTGGGTGTGACCATGGGCATGGCTTGCCGTAGGCCTGGATTGAACACAGCCACTCCTCACCATGGCCCTGGGCAGCTGGAGCACAGGGGGCTGAGGGAGCTGGATTCAAACGAATTATCACCTGGATGCACAAACATGTGCAAAGCACTTGTTTTGTTTTTGCTCTGTCGCCCAGGCTGGAGTGCAGCGGCTCAATCTCGGCTCACTGCAAGCTCTACCTCCTGGGTTCATGCCATTCTCCTGCCTCAGGGCAGCTGGGACTACAGGAGTGCGGCACCATGCCAGGCTAATTTTTTGTATTTTTAGTAGAGATGGGGTTTCACCGCATTAGCCAGGATGGTCTCGATCTCCTGACTTTGTGATCCACCTGCCTCGGCCTCCCAAAGTGCTGGGATTACAGGCGTGAGCCACTGCGCCCGGCCACAAAGCATTTTTTAAATGAGCTATTCTGGTTTAAATGAAAGTGAGAACTCAAAACTCTGACCCATGTTTGAAAATCACAGTCGTAGTAAGTAGGTAATGTTGTGGGCTGAAGAATCTGGAAGACATTCGAGCAAATCCAAGCTCCATCACTGAGGCAAGTCACCATGTCTCCAAGTCTCAGTTTCTTCAACCATCATGGAACTAGTGTGAGCATTTAATAAATTATAGAAGCGTTGAGCACAGCCTTGCACTATATACAGCAGGTATAAAAATAATTACTAGTAACAATGATAGCATGTCCTGGTCATGGCTTCTGTAGAATTATTTTCTGAGACACGTCTCTTCTAATTCTGCTGCTGAACTAGGTCTAATTAAAGCTGACAATATGTAACTCAGCTTTCCGCTTAACTACAGTATTCCCTTCGTAACGTTACCACGTCATCAATTCCATTTTATAGGTTACATAAAACTTTTTTTTTTTGAGACAGAGTCTCGCTCTGTCACCCAGGCTGGAGTGCAGTGGCACGATCTTGGCTCACGGCGACCTCCACCTCCCAGATTCAAGCGATTCTCCTGCCTCAGCCTCCCAAGTAGCTAGGATTATAGGGGTGTGCCACCACACCTGGCTAATTTTTATATTTTCAGTAGAGATGGGGTTTCACCATGTTGGCCATGCTGGTCTTGAACTCCTGACCTCAGGTGATCCACTCACCTCAGCCTCCCAAAGTGCTGGGATTACAGGAATGAGCCACTGCGTCTGGCCGGCTAAGTGAAAATCTTGATTAACTATTTATTGACTAGGAAAAAAAAAAGGCATATGACACATGGCTAAGGCTGAAATATTCAAAGGCCTGCCTAGGAGAATTTCTTCTCAATGTGTTTAGGATGTGTGGGGAGAGTAGAAAAGTTAGTATTCATTATATTTTAAAAACTTCAAGTGCTGCCTGTAAATCCATTAAGAAAACTATGAGATTTAAAGAAAAACAAATGAAAAACATTCTTTCTGGGGGAATATCAATTTTAAATATGTGCAACATTTGATACCAAAATTTCATTGTTATGGCCAATGGCTGTGGAACAAAATGGGATTGTGGGAATCCTGCATAGCTAACATTATTTTTATTTTTTAATTTTAATATTTATTTATTTATTTTATTTTTTGAGATGGAGTCTCGCTCTGTCACCCAGGCTGGAGTGCAGTGGTGCGATCTTGGTTCACTGCAAGCTCCACCTCCCAGATTCACACCATTCTCCTGCCTCAGCCTCCTAAGTAGCTGGTACTACAGGCGCCCGCCACCACACCCGGCTAATTTTTTTTGTATTTTTAGTAGAGACGGGATTTTACCGTACTTACGACTTTTTAAGAAAGCTGTTAAAGTTTGTTAGATTCCTAGCTGTTCTGGCTAAATCATCTTTTAAAAAATGATGTTTGGATTCATATATTTGAGTCGACATTGCACTTTCTCTTGAAAATTAACTCTTTGATGTCCTTTATTGTTGAGGAAGAAAACCCCTTACTTTTGAGTTTAATGGAAAGAAGCTACAAATACTTTCACACGTAAGAATTTATTAGGCTGGTGCAGAAGTAATTGCGGTTTTTGCCATTACTTTTAATTTTTGCCATTAAAAGTAATGGCAAAACCACGATTACTTTTGCACTAGCCAAATATGAATGCATTCCATGGGTGCCGATTTTCATGGCGGACAACGTGCCCCTGCTGTTATTTTCTTACTGGCTCCTGTGGCAATGTGGCCGGGTACCAGGCAGGGATCTGCAAGCTGAGCCTACAGAGGACTGCGGATCTGAGGGTTCTCCAGCTGTCCCCAGTCCACACGGCTAAGCAGAAACACAGTGGCCCCATTGCTTCTGCTGCAAAACACTAGACGGATGTGCCTGGTTACCATTTGTTACCATTTGTGGAGTTTAGATTGTTGAAAGAGATGCGGTTGAAAGAAACATGCCTTTTTTCTTTTCACAATTACATCAAACATCTCAGGTGGCAGACACTGGGACACAGATGGATCACATTTTTGTTTGTTTTTTTAAGAGATGGGGTCTGGCTCTGTCACCCAGGCTGGAGTGCAGCAGTGTGACCATAGCTCACTGCAGCCTCCAACTCAGATGGATCACATTCTGTCGGCCACCTAGACCCAAGTGAAGGCCCATAGAAGTCAGGCTGCCCTGAGCTGGGTTTTATTTCATTCACACAGAAGCAGCATCTCCTTCCTATGAAGCTCAGACAGCGGCTGCCTCGTGTCCAGCTCTTCAAAGGATGAATATTTTCCCAAAGAGCCATTTAAATGTGAGGACTTCTCAGTGTCTAGGACAACAGGGATATATTCAATTGCTTTCTTTAAAGTGGATTTACAAGGTTTTGCTTCTGTCCAGCAATCACATTCCATTCTTCTACCAGAGGACACAGAGTGATGGCTGGAGTAAATCCAAAGCAGATGAGACCTGTGCACAAGCAAAACTCCTCTAAGTGAGGTGACTCCTATCCTTAGTGACTCCAGAACCCGCTCAAGGACTTGGAAAGCCCCAGAACACAAACCCTTCTCCATGCACAGGGATGCCATTTTCTTCACTCTGTTAAAACAGAAGGCAGCCCAAGACAAACAGATAGAAATACATTTAAAAACCTGCTAATGGAGGCCGGGTGCAGTGGCTCACGCCTGTAATCCCAGCACTTTGGGAGGACGTGGTGGGTGGGTCACTCGAGGTCAAAGTTTGAGATCAACCTGGCCAACATGGTGAAACCTCGTCTCTACTACAAATACAAAACTTAGCTGGGCATGGTGGCCCGCGCCTCTAATCCCAGCTACTCGGGAGGCTGAGGCATGAGAATTGCTTGAACTTGGGAGGCGGAGGTAGCAGTGAGCTGAGATCATGCCACTGCACTCCAGCCTGGGTGACAGAGTGTCAAAACAACAACAACAACAAAAATAAAAATAAAAAAATAAAAAACATCTAACGGAGTTTTAAACTACTGCAAGGATATAAACACAATTATTAATGATGTATTTTAATAGAAAAAAATTCCTTTCAATTTACATAGTAACTATTCTGCCTCTTGGAGGTCTTGCTTTCATTCATAAGTAGGCTGATTAGTGATAAGCTTACACAGTAGCAAAAGATGCAGGTTCATCTGTACCGTGTTGCAATTCCTGTACGCCTTTATGTAATCAATACTACTGTGGTATTTTCACTAGTTTATTTCCTTAAGTAGATAACCTTCCTCTCCTTTTCTGAGATGAGATGCCCTGAAAATGATGCAGGGAAATGCAGGATTTAATTAGTTTGGGTTCTGTCGTTAACCAGCTGTGTGAGATCAGGGAAGCTACCTAACCTTGTGAGCTGCTGACGCCTCATCTGTTACATGGAAGAGGTCGGACATCTTTTTCTTTTAAAGCAAAAATTCTACAATTCTCCCATTCAGACCGTTCAAACACCTAATAAATCTCAATTCTCCCAAACTGTAGTTTGTCTCCTTCTAAATAATGATAAATTCTAAATTAATTAAGTGTGACTCAATGACATTGCTTTAAGACCTGTGGGCCTGCAATACACAAACCCACCAGCCGACACCTGGGACTTTAGCCTTTTCACGTCCATTTCTTCTTTTCCCCACGCTGTGTTCATGCAGTTCTTCCTCCCATGTGGAACTGGGAACACCCTCCTTTCTACCTTTTCCCATCTATACTCAAATTCCAGCCCACACCATTTTCCACCTGCCCCGAGAGCACCGATTATGCCTCCATTAGAGATATACTAATTATCACTTTCAATATTCCGTCACATACTTATTAAATCACATTTCCTGACTGTTCACTCTTTTCTACTTCTCACTCTTGTTCCAAGCAGTTCCCAACAGATCACATCCCTTTTAGTGATCAGGGCCATCCATGCCTTACATTTCTTTTGTTTCTGCCTTAATGCTAGAAACTCTGTTAGGACAGGGATTTTAATCTTACAGCTTCAAGTGTAAATGGTAAGGACCTTTGACCTGACCTGGTACAAATCCTTTGGTAGGCCAGGGGGAAAGAAACCAACATTTGCCAGATGGTTACTGTGTGCCCAGGGCTTGGCTAAGAATTCCTCATAACTTCTCTACGAAGTATCATTTTCTCCATTTACAGATGAGGATGCTAAAGGGCAAATTTCTATAACTTCTGGGGATAACTTTAAAACTTATACTCCTTTTCAAATTATTTGGAGTTATCTTTTTTTTTTTTTTTTTTTTTTTTTTGTGAGACGGAGTCTCGCTCTGTCGCCCAGGCTGGAGTGCAGTGGCGCGATCTTGGCTCACTGCAAGCTCCGCCTCCTGGGTTCATGCCATTCTCCTGTCTCAGCCTCCCGAGTAGCTGGGACTACAGGTACACGCTACCAAGCCCGGCTAATTGTTTTGTATTTTTAGTAGAGATGGGGTTTCACTGTGTTGCCAGGATGGTCTCAAACTCCTGATCTCATGATCCACCCGCCTTGGCCTCCCAAAGTGCTGGGATTACAGGTGTGAGCCACTGCACCTGGCCCAGTGTTATCTTAAAAAGTCTACCATGGACTGTCTCCCAAAATGCATGTACTGAAATTCTAACACCCAAGGTGATGGTGCTAGGAGCGGGGGCCTGTGGAGGTGATTAGGTCATGAGGGTGGAGCCATCGTGAATGGGATTAATGCCTTCATAAAAGAGACCTCAGAAAGCTACCTCACTCAGGGAAACAGCCCCCTCTAGCTATAGAGCCTGCTGCACTTAGGAGGCAGTGAGGGGTTTCAGTAACTCCTACAAAAACTCTCTGTTATAGACATTAGGTCTACAGTGGCAGTTCTGACACCTGGAGTCTACGGCCATGTCCGTAACCAGTGCTTGTCTATCTAAGGAGGCACTGGGCCACGTGACCCTCATCTCCCCCCAGTCATTTCCCACTGAGCCACGTGGCCTAACGATTACTATCTGGAGGCACCTAGTTCATGCATGTGTGCACCTGTTACTATGGGTGACCCTCCGCTAGGTAATAAGCTATGTGAGCACAGGGTCCTGGTCTATTTTGTTCACTACTATATTCCTGATGCCTACAAAGGCCCTGGCACCTGGTAGATGCTCAGTAAATATTTTTGGATGGATGGATGGACGGATGGATGGATGGTGGATGGTAGCCAGTGAAAGCAACACAAAATTTTGAAGCTTGGAGCCATCTAATACCATGGATCCCAGATATTAACCTGCTCCCAACAGTGCTAAATTGAGTAATGCACAGCCTGCCGATACATTTCCTGTGATTAAATCCTATTCTTCCCTGTGTGGAGTTCCAGAAGGTGTTTTTATGAGTTGGATGTATTTGGAACAAGAAGCAAAGAAATTGCTAGCCCTCATGAAGCCTGTCCATTATGTGAGAAAAAAGCCTGTGACTGGTCTCGAATTACTTACCGAGTAATTGAAATGTGCGGGGAACCACAACAGGCTATGAGACTAATGGCCATGCTATTCCATGCAGCCAAGCTTCTCCAGACATTAGTCCCTTGACGATGAAGATCTTGCTGATTGGGCATGAGCGTGTCTGCTAATCACGTGGCACAGTTTAGCCACTTTGTGATTTTTTGTGTACAAATGCCTCTACCTCACCCAAGGACAACAAGCCCCACAGGTCAGGGCCTATTTATATCATCTCAGACTAAGCCTTGCCAAGAGTCTCCGCTGAACGGATTCACCAATTCCAGAAGACAGGTGCCCTGTCATTTGCTTTTGAAAAATGACTCACATGGTTCATGTATGTCCTTGGCCTGCAGTTAATTCAATTCTAAGGCTGAAATGACTTGAGGGAGGACAAGGCATACAACAGGCTTCTCAGAGTAACTTGCCAAGAACAACCTCCTTACCGTGGAGAGGAAAACCCTTGAATCCTTATTGATTCTTCGGGGTCATTTGAGAGGGAAGAATAATCTTCTCACTATTGTAGTTTCATTCTCAAAAAAGGGTTGAAGGGCTCCTATTTCCCTGTCAAACTCTGTTAAGACATTCAGGGCACTGGGCCAGTCACTGGCTTGGGACAATGAGTCTCTGTTTGCTTAGTTGAGATTAAAGAATGTGTCAACAGTCTTATCTATCATGTCACCTCTAGATCTTATTACCCTTAAGCAATGGGTGGGTTGAAAGATTAGTAGGAATGCCTTGAAATAACTTGTTGGAAGAGACTGGTCACAGACCTGCCAAGGTTTGTCATCACTCAGCATGCCTGTGAAGTTCAAGGGAACTGTGTCTTTAATGGGACTGTCTAAAATCATCCATAAATGAAGGCCTAAAACCAGAGGTGCCTTGTCTCCATGGTGCTCCAATGCACAGCCTCTTCTCTCATTGATACCCCAACAGTGACTCTTCACTAGGAATTCTGCAGATGGACCAGGCTGGGTTCTTTTACACCCTAATTCAAGTCATGAATCCCGAGTGACATCCAATCCTCTGTGGTTCAGATGGAAAATGGTTTGAGTGGCTCTGTTGTTCACCTCCAAAGGCATCCCTCCTTCCCAGTGACAAGAGCTGGGGATTAGGAGCAAGTTCTTAAAGGTCTTGCTACTCAAAGGGTTGTCCTTGGACCAGTCCTTGGTATCACCTGGGAGCTTGTTCTAGATGCAAATTCACGCCCCCTTTCCCACCCAGACCCACTGAATCAGCATCTCTGAAGGCAGGGCCCAGCATCCTTTGTTTCAGTGATATCCTCAGGTGATTCCTCTGTGTGCTAAAACTTCAGCTGGATTGCTCGCAACTGTCCCCCCATATTGACTTCTCAGCCACACTTCCCAGAGGACTGGAATCTAAAGGCTGGGATGCGATGAGCAATTATTTTCTAGCCCCTACACCTGCTAAAAGAGGGTTATCCATAGGTTTCACCCTGGGATAACTGTGAAACAGCCTTGCCAGGTAAAAAGTGCTCCCTGAAGGAGGAGTAAGACTGGCAGGGACGCAGTGGTTCAGTGCTGGCACTGGGTTATTCTTGACTTCCTTCAGTTTCCTGGTGAGTGGTTCTGTCAGTGGAAAGGTTAGTGCAAAGTGGCTCTAACCCTAAAAAGCAAAAAAGGATTCCGTTGCAGGCTGCTGAATCCAGCCTACTTACTCCTTCCTGCCTCACCCCTGCCCACAGGAGCCAGGGGACTGTTCCCTCCCAGATTTCTTTTGATACAAGGAGAGTCTGCACAAGAGACCTAGTGTGGTGCATTCATGAAAAGAGGGAAACTCTTTTACAGTTTTCTTTTTTTTTTTTTTTTTTTTTGGCACAGTCTCACTCTGTCACCCAGGCTGGAGTGCAGTGGTGTGATCTCGGCTCACTGCAACCTCCACCTCCCAGGTTCAAGTGATCCTCCTGCCTCAGCCTCCCAAGTAGCTGGGATTACAGGCATGCACCACCACGCCTGGCTAATTTTTATATTTTTAGTAGAGACAGGGTTTCATCATGTTGACCAGGCTGGTCTTGAACTCCTGACCTCAGGTGGTCCACCCACCTTGGCCTCCCAAAGTGCTGGGATTACACACGTGAGCCACTGCTCCCGGCCTCTTCAACAATTTTAATGGGGAACTTCCCATGAGAACCTTTGGGAAGTTCGTACCTTGTAACTGTCATACCTTATCTCTATTTCTTTTTGATGAGATGAATCTACCCCACTGGGTTTCAGTGGACTTAGCAGATGTGAAAGTGCCCAAGAGTGGGGTCTATGCAAAAGAAGCAGGCAAGGCTAGCAGGGACTGTTAGTCAGATGAGCAGCACATGACTTACAAATACTCTGGCTGTCAACTCCCAGTGCTATCTTAGGGAGAGTTAGGCGGCCCAGTTATGAGACTGATAAGGTACAGTGTGCTCAGCAGAAAATGGTTAGTAGAGAGAAAAAGAAAGAAGAGGTGAGGCATTTCAACTTTGAATGAAAAAAACAAGAAGAGCCAGCGAAGATTCCAAGTCATGATGCGTGCGGTAAAACCGTCGTGAAGATCTTGTATCATAACCTGTTTTTAAATCATTCAACGAAGAAACCGAAATCTCCAACGGACAACTCTAAACCTATAACTTCAGCTCGAAACTCTGAAGACCTGCTCACGTTACAACTTTAGGGTATTATTCTAAATTTACTTGGGAAAAGTCCATTTATTTCCCCCAAGTGGAGATTTTTAAACCAAAGGGAGCCATCTGGTGGCTCGAGTGTCTACTAATTAAAATCCCTCTTTTAGGCATAAGATTCCCACCGTGTGGGTACCATCACCGAAGCAAAGGCATAAGATAAACCAGAGTTGACGAGAAACTTTCTTATGCTGCATAAAAATCAAATATTGCCATTTAGACAAAATCAAGCCAAAATTCAAGGTGAGTGGTAATGCTGGTATTTTTTCCACCTGCTTAAAATAAACCAAATAATGTCTGTGAATCATTAAAAGTTGTCTTTCGAATCCTATTTCAAGACTGCATGTTTTAATATAATAGGAGACAGTCCAATCATTACAAAACTAGAAATCGAACCAAAAAACCATGAGTCAACGGCTTGCTGAAATGACAGACGGGTTTGATGAGCTTTGGATCCTGCTCTTACTTTGTAAGGGGTCAGTAGAGAACGGGAGAAGAGAAGCTCCTACTGGGAAAAAGAAATTTTCAACTCCTCAGCATTGTGAATACAGATAATTTAGTGTGAAATACACCCTTTCTTTCAGGTCTATAATTACACACTGCACTTGTTAATAATTTCAGTATAGTATCTATGTATTTCAATGCTGAAATTTCTTTCTTTGCAATCTTTTTTTTTTTTTTTTTTTTTTTTTAACAGGGTCTCACTCTGTTGCCCAGGGTGGAGGGCAGTAATGCAATCGTGGCTCACTGCAGCCTCAAACTCCTGGGCTCAAGTGATCCTCCCACCTCAGTCTCCCAAGTAGCTGGGACCACAGGTGTGCACCACCACATCCAGCTATTTTTTTTTTTTTTTAATTTTTAGAAGAGACGAAGCCTCTCTATGTTGTCCAGGTTGGTCTCGAACTTCTCGCCTTAAGTGATCCTCTCACTTCAGCCTCCTGAGTAGCTAAGACCACAGGCATGTACCAGTAAATCTGGCTAATTTTTTTTTACTTTTGGAGTGATGGGGTCTATGTTGCCTGGGCTGGTCAAAATCTTTTTTTTTATGGAGAAGAATGTACATGTATTGTTCTCATTAGGAAGGAGAAAAGACCACTTCAAAACTTCAGATAGTTGCCTTGAGTAAGAGGTGGTTCTGCTAACAATAACTTCACCAATTTTTCTTCTGACGTCTCCATTACTCCAAGCTGCCCGGCACTGAATATATTACTGGGAATACTGGTGATTATTTTTTATGAGGAATATCCAGTGGCTTTCACGAAAGCCTAATTATACTGATTTTCCTGGCAACCATAAGGAACAAGCAGTTAAGAGTTCCTCATTATTTCCCTTACAGTTCACTGTGAAAGCGTAACTTGGCTGTAAAAATGTACCAAAAAATTGGAGTAAATGTTGAAAATCAAAATGTAATTTTTAAAATTACTTACAAAACCAATACAAAGACTGCTTTTAAAAAGATGTTATGTCTGCTGAATAATACTTTAAACCAAATGTAATAAAAGACTACGAAATGTACATTATCACTGGCCTACTTCTCAGGTAACGGCATTCTGTTTTTAACACTGACCAATACATTTAAAATGAGAAAGCATCACGGTGTATCCCCAGTGAATACATATACCCTGATTTATCTGGGTAGAAGCATTGCTCACGGACGGGATCTGGTGTTGCCAGTCCACTCCTTTGCTACCCTCCTTGCTCTAATGAGAGAGTCCTGACAGCTGGGCCGTGGTTGATGGTAGCAGCCTGGCCTCTACTCCCATCTTGAATTGCAGTGAACACCATGCTAAGTGTGCACATTGGTTCAAGATACCAGTTCGATTCCAGAAATATAGTTTAAAAAATTCAGCCAATGTTCCAGGCCCACTCTCTGCATGATGCCATACTGTTAATTTAGTTGAATTGTTCCAGTTCACATGATGCAGTCGCAGCCTTCATCTCGGGGGATGGAAATGGGGCAAAGAAGGTGCAGGGTGCTGGGTGTGCAAAACACGAGGTGTGACAAGTACTCATGACGCGGCACATACTTATTGCTATGAACCAGCCGCATTTTCACTCCCAGAGCCCGTCTCCCATGCACCACTCTGAGGCTTTTGAACAAATTGGCTCAACACGTACAGCACTGAGATGGAACAGTAGGCAGGCCCAATGCAAATTTTTCTGGCAAAGTCAAGAAAGCTGGAGGGTCTGATGCAATGGTTCTCAAGCTGGGGTGATTCTGCCCCGCAGGGGACATTTGGCAATGTTTGGAGAGTGGGGATACTATTGGCATCGAGTGGGTGGAAGCCAGGGGTGCTGCTAAACATCCTACAATACACAAGACATCCTCTGCAGCAAAGAATTCTCCAACCCCAAATGTCAACTGCGCCAAGGCTGAGAGTCCCTGGTCTAAGGGATTTCAAAACCACTTCAGAGAGATAAAGTGTGAGGCGGTATCATAAGGGCACCAGGAAGGTGTCCCCTCATGCTCCCCCTTGTTAGAACTTGATGACAGATGCTTAGGACTGTGCCTGACACAGCAGGCATTCAATAACTATTTACTAAATTTATTAAAGTAGGCAAAATGGGCCGGGCGCAGTGGCTCACACCTGTAATCCTAGCACTTTGGGAGGCTGGGGCGGGTGGATCACTTGAGGTTAGGAGTTTGAGACCAGCCTGGACAACATGGTGAAATCCTGTCTCTACTAAAAATACAAAAATTAGTTGGGTGCCATGGTGCGTGCCTGTAATTCCCGCTGCTTGGGAGGCTGAAGTTTGAACCCGGGAGGCGGAGGTTGCAATGAGCTGAGATTGCACCACTCTCACTCAGCCTGGGTGAGAGAGAGACTTCGTCTCAAAAAAAAAAAAAAAAAAAAAAAAAAAAAAAGCCAAATGCCATCCCACGCTTCTCCGCCTGAGATCCAAGTATAATCTGATTGTGGTTAGCAGCTTCCCTAACTTTTGTATATTTAATTTCTGAAAACACAGCATACTATGTTATATCACACGGTGACATCACCTTTTCTATGCAAAAGCTAGATTTTCCCACAAATAATTTGCGCCTTGTATTGTGCCAACCACTTCAAGCTAAAAGTTAAGTTTGCACAGAATCGCTGTATCCATCTAAAGAGCAGTATTTGTTTGACTGTCTGTTGAATATTTGGGGCATTTTGCTATTATTTATTTTAAAAGAAGAAAATGGTAAAATGCATCTGAAGCAGCTAGTGATAAGAAATGAAGATATCGCAGTAGTCAGGCATCTGAGAAGAGACAAAGAGGGAACTGATCACACAGAACAGAAGTGACCAACTGGATGGTCACTGGACTCTAGGTAGGCCAATGTTCAGATTTAGTTACAAAAGAATGAAAAAGCAAAAAGCTATAGGCATAGGGAAATACATCATCAAGAACTGTGATGACTCATATGTGGTAGCTGAGAAAGCGGATCTCATGGAGGTGGAGAGTAGAATGATAGATACCAGAGGCTGGAAGGGTGTTGGGGGCATCTGAGGGGGGTTGGTGAATGGATACAAACATACAGTTAGATAGAAGGAATAGTTCTAATGTTCCACAGCAGAGTAGGGGGACTTTAGTTAACAGTACTGCATTGTATATTCCAAAATAGCTAGAAGAGAGGACTTGAGGTGTTCCCAACATAGAAGAGACAAATATTTGAAGTAATGATACTTGATCATTACACATTGTATGCGAGTAACACATCATGTACACCCCATAAATAGGTACAAGCATTATGTATCAATAAAAACCAGTAACTAAAAGACCAGGGATAATTAGACACTCTGTGTGTGTGTGTGTGTGTGTGTGTGTGTGTGTGTGTGTGTGTGTAATTTAATGTACCTATTTATTTTTATGTATTTATTTATTTATTCATTTTTTTTGAGATGGAGTCTTGCCCTGTTGCCCAGGCTGGAGTGTAGTGGTGTGATCTCGACTCACTGCAACCACTGCCTCCTGGGTTAAAGCGATTCTCTTGCCTCAGCCTCCTGAGTAGACGGGATTACAGGCACCTGCCACCAAGCCCAGCTAGTTTTTTGTATTTTTAGTGAGATAGGGTATCACCTTGTTGGCCAGACTGGATTCTAACTCCTGACCTCGTGATCCACCTGCCTTGGCCTCCCAAAGTGCTGGGATTACAGGTGTTATCCACCGCGCCCGGCCTTAATGCACCTACTTATAAATATATAAATACATTTTCTATTTTAAAATTATAATTAAAAATACAAATATACTTTTAAACCTCTCTGGGCTGGGAGCATGTAAGTGTACTGTTCCATTTTGCACAGGGGTGCATGTTTTGGGGACTATGCCATGTATGAAGGTAGACAGTTGTCTGGATTTATATTCTAAAGATATAACATGCCTATGCCTACAGGGGTGGGGGGGTGACAGTGGGGTTGGTCAGCAGGGGGATCATAGATAAGAGACTTAGAAAAGCCCACCCCCTTCCCAGTCAGCAGCCGCTCCGCAGGACCACACGGGGAAAGCAGAGTCCTGGCTACACGCTGTGACCATGGGCTGTGGCAGGGATGTCCTCTCAGTGGAGGTGAGGGTTCCAGACCATCTATCATAGCCTGACGGCACCAGCTGTCAACATAACCCCATTCCCTCCTCCTGCTCTGATCCCATCCATCCAAGCGATCTTCTGATTACAGTTTGCCTTTCTAAGTATTTTTGCCTAAAGGGGAACGATGATGCTACTTAGTCAACATGAGCCCACTGGATAATTACACATTGTATTATGAATCAATCATACTGGCATTCTGTCTCAGTTGAGGGATTCTGTTCTGACAAAAGGATCCACACGTGGTGTGTTGACAAACCAGCTGAGGTCTAGACGCTGGGCTGCCGGGCATCCATCCGCAACCGAAGGGAGGACACGTAGGGGTGCCCCAACTCTCCTTTCTTCCCTTCTCCCTGCTCAGATTTCTACAAACATGGATCCAAGTCTGCATTCCCTCCCTATTTCTTTTTGGTTTTTGTTTTAACCAATAAGCCACCAGTGCACAACTGTGTACTGTGCTGATAGACAGACCATTCCGGCCTCAAATGTCATTGCTGTGAGAAGCCAGTTAGCAAGGGACACCCCTGGAATTCGTGGGAGCAAAGTTACCCTAATGCTGCACTTCACCAACCTCAGGATAAAATGCATCTCATGGAAACCCCAAAGCCAACACAGGACTTAGATAAACTAAAGGCATCGTCCACACGTTGCCTATTGTTTGACTTCTTAAAAGCGGTACTCACTTGGTGAAACTCTGTTTCTACTAAAAATACAAAAAATTAGCCGGTCATGGTGGTGTGCACTTGTACTCCCAGCTACTCAGAGGCTGAGGCAAGAGAATTGCTTGAACCTGGGAGGTAGAGGTTGCAGTGAGCCGAGATAGTGCCACTGCACTCCAGCTTGGGCAACAAGAGCGAAACTCCGTCTCAAAAAAAGAGAGGCACCCACTTAACAGAAGCTCTAAGGAGATCTGAAATAGGTACCATGCCTCCAGGAATGTCAAAACCATCTTTTCCATGGAGAAGTATATATTTTTTACATGCTCATGCCTTCCTCCTTTCACAGAGGGTGGGCTCTGAGGCTCTCCCAGGTATGGAACTGACAATGAAGCTGGCTGCTGCTAAGCTCAGTACCCTCCCCTTTGCTGCTTTACTTTTCTCATCAGTACACGGGGGTTTGTGTAGGCGGGGAAGGTAATAGAGTCTAATTCTCTCAGCCTGGTAATCCTACAGCTGAATCTTCCCCTCTGTTATGGATTGAATGTTAGTCTCCCCTACCCCCAAATTCACATATTGAAACCCTAACCCCCAGTGTGATGGTATTAGGAGGTGCAGCCTTTGGGAGATGATCAGATTAGATGATGTCAAACAAGTGGGGCCCACATGATGCGATTAGTGTCCCTATAAGAAGAGACGCTAGAGCCCTCTTTTTGTCCACCATGCGAGAACACAGTGAGAAGGAGGCCGTCTGCAAACCAGGAAGAGAGCCCTCACCAGGAACTGAATCAGCTGCTGCCTTGGTCTTGGACTTCCAGCCTCCAGAACTGTGAGAAACATACATCTGCATTTAAGCCGCCCAGTCTACAGCGTTCTGTTGTAGCAACTACACCTAAGACACCCTTCTTCATCCTGTGTGCCACTCCACGGTGCTGCTCCAGGCTGGCTTGTTATTATAGTTACGTGTGCGCCTGTCCTAGCCGTAAGTACTCTAGACACAGGGCTGCATCCTGACATTCCTGAACTTGCAACGCTGACCCCATGCAGCACGATGCTTCTGAAAACATCAGCTCCTACTGTCCCTGGAGAGCTTCAGCTGAAGGAGAGCAGAGCTTCCCTTAGGGTGGCCCTCAAGCTTCTTGGTGAAGTTCTTAAAAGCATCTTCCACATCTGCCATGTCCCTTTTGCCTGATAAAATGCACAAATCAGCACATAAACCTACTCTGTCCCTCAAAAGCATCAATCAACAAAGCTGACAGAGGAACAGCTGATACATTTGCCGATCACATTCTCCACTGAAAAACTTAGGAGAAATCTGATCTGTTGGTAGGGCACACAGAGAATCTGAAATTACGTCCGAGAGAAACATTTTACCTTTATGGGAGGTATGCATCTAAATAGAAATATATGGACAGAATTTTATTTTGACCAAGCTATTTTTCACGGCACACTGAAAAACGAACGTTTGATCATCATTGCTGTCAATATTCCCTTCATTCTAGATTAGCACTGTTGTTTCTGTAAAAATAGGGTGTAGATGGAGCAGATATTTAGACCTGCTGGAAAGGCCAGACACCAAAGCAGTGTGAGGACTCTGGCTCAGGGCCAGAGAGTCCTTCCCTGCCTCATATTCACAGGGAACACAATGACATTCACCTCTTCTTATGAGAGTGCAGAACACTTTGCCTGGCACTGCTCTCTCTGAAAAGAGCAGCAAGCAGTACCAAGAAGCAGCAAGCACCCTGGGAGATGATTTTAGGATCTCCATACTCTGACAAAAATATACATGAACATAAAATGTAAAACATTCTGAAACTCCAAAGGCAGGAATGAAGTGAATACGTGAGAGCTCTTCCAACGATGCATTCTCATGCATATTTATCTACGAGAGAGCCTGCTAGTTCTTTACTGTCTATCACAGAGGGACTGAATTTCCCTTGCCTTTAAACGCCTGCCCTGTAAAGCAAGGGTGTTTCTCGTTCTGTGTTTTTCCCCTTAGCCTGCAGGTGGCGCCCCCGTTCCAGTCCACTATGACCGCTGCTGAAAATGGCTAGATCTTGGATTCTTCAGAAACAAGTTCTTGCCACATCACCTTATGTGACTAAAACAGGCGGTTTTCGTTTTTGCTTTTAGCCAGAAACCAACTGTTCCTGGAATCACAGGGCCAGAAGGCTTGATTAAGCTGAAATTAATACCAAGAAATAGAAGGGGAGAAAAAGAGGACAGACTTTCATGACTGGGAGCTCTATCCAACAACAGGCTTACGTGGGAGATGGATTTTGACTGCATGATGAAATAGACAAGCAATACATTCAAAACCTTAATCCACCCAGCAAAGATTCATGTTACAGTCTGAACAAGTTGATGAAAACTCCAATAGTGATTGATCAAAAGTCAAACACAACAGACATTTGTATGACTTTTTATACCCTGGTGTACACTTGGAAGTACATGTCACTGGTGGGGTTGTGTTCAGCCCGGATGCCTTTGTTTATATACTAGAGGTTTTGCTTGTGATTAGTTATTTGTTTTTAGTGGAATACACTGTAGTTCTTTACACACTCCCCCTCTTGCCTGGGTCCTGACTCCTAAAGTTGCATTTTCACGGGGAAAGGTTGGATCACATTCTGGGCAGCAGCAGGTGGCTTAACCCAAGCTTGCTGGTGGCAAATTATCCTGGCCCCCATCCCACAACTTGCAGGACCTGAGCCCAAAAGAAGTCTGTGCACCCGGTCTCTCAAGCCACTGTCAAGAGGGCTAAAAACTTTGATGTACAAAATACTGTATCAAAGGCATTTGTTTCTTCTCTGTCTTTGTCACTAATCTGTGGGCTCTTTATTTTTCATGTTTATATTTTCCATAGCTCATGTCATTTCTAGCATATAATATATGCTCCATAAACATGTATGGAATGAAGGACAGGGTACAGCCAAATTACTGAAAGTTATCAAGACATGGTCCAGAAATACTCTGGTGGCAGTGGCGTGTTACTTACAATGTAAATCAATGTCATTACATCTGGATCCAGCTACTGTGCCCATTTACAGAAATATACTTTGGGTTCTAAGTGGGAAAACCAAAGGAGAAATTAAGTGTCTTTGAGGCTGGTAGTTACAAATGGTAACACTTAATTTTCTTTTGAAAGATAGTATACTGCTCTAAGCATTTAGATAGTATTTAATTTAATCCTCATAACAATCTATGAGGTAAATACTATTATGATCACATTTTAGAGGACACTGAGGCACAGAGAAGTTAAGAAGGTTGCTCAAAGTCACATGGTAACTTGAAGAGTCAGGATGCAAACCTAAGCAGTCTGACTCCAGGGCCGGGGAAATGAAAACAAGAAATTGCAGGCGTCGACTCTGCGTCCTTCAGTTCCCTTCCTACTGGCTTTTTATCAAAGGTAACCTTTCCTTAGACACTTCCCAGCCGCTAAATATGCCTACAATCCACCAGCTACCACATAATAAAAAAGTTAAATTAAAGTAACAAAACCCAGCAGAAATACTTTGAAACTGATTAAATCATAAATTTGAATGTTTTCCCGAGGCATTAAGTAAACCGATATTTTCATGGATGTTGCTACAGAGAGGAAACTGAATCACTCGATAATCTTACAGCTATGCAAGACATCAAGTGACAGATTAAAATACACAGGCCCTCCTCTCCACCTCTATGTACCTAGAGCACTGAGTTTCCTTTTCTTGTGAAAAAGCTTCTTGCTGTTTCTGAGTTTGCAGACGCTTAGCTTTGGGCTGTCTCGATACTACATATTTTTATTCCCCTAAGATTTCAGAATGCATTCAGTTCTATCTGTCATATTTTCATTTTCCCTCCTTAGACTCTGCATTGCAAAGTCCTTTCCATTTTCATGTTTGTTTCAACAACGGGAAAGAGGTGGGGACAGCTGGTGCCTTCTGCAGCCACTGTCTCCCTTTACCAAAAAAAAAAAAAAAAAAAAAAATCCTCCAACCACCGCCTTAGCACTCCTCACATTTTCTCAGCCAAGAATTTTCTCAGCTACAATGTATTCCATCTTTACAAGCCCACAAGGCCTTTTTGTTTTTTTCTAACTTTCCATTTATATAACTGTGGAGGCTCCAAGCTCCACGTCGGCTTTCCCAAAGCCTCCACAAGGAGGTTCTCACCCGCCCCCCACACAGGTGACTCATCCAGGAGGAAGGTCTAACAGGGAAGAAAGATGTCTGAGGCTTGGATCTGGGCGGCCACCTTCTGCCAAAAGATCTGTGCCCCCCAATCCCATGCCACAGTTCAGGCCCCAGGGCATGGATGCCTGTTCCAAGGCTGAGACTCGAACTGGGATGCTGTTAAGCGGTGCAACTCCGGGTCGGGCGCAGTGGCTCACTGACTTCAGGTGATCCTCCCGCCTTGGTCTCTCAAAGTGCTAGGATTACAGGTGTGAGCCACCACGCCTGGCCTAACAGGGTCATTTAAAACAAGCCCCACGACATCAAACAAGTCATCCATATTTAATAACCAATAATAGCGTAGATTAGAGTCTATTACCCAGAGAGTCCCTAACAACCTCAACATGAATAGAAGACAACAGCCCACCTGTCCAAAAGGCCATGATGCTTACACTGTCTTGGGAGTTAATATCTGTAAAATGATTCAAGGAAACTGGCACTTTTAAAGAGGATAGGGACATGCAAATTATAGTACAGGCAAAGTGTCAACTCTTTTGCTGAGGTCATCTGAAGCTTTATAGAAACAAGTGCAGAAGTATACTATGGAGCTTAACGAAAAACTAAATTGTGTTTACATGATCTTGATCATAGTTTTATTATTCTACATTGAGATCCAACCGGGATCAGGGATTGGGTGGCAAGAAGGGAAGGGGGTACGCACAGCACCCGTGTTACTCTTCCTCTGTTTCTGTGCCCGTCAGATGGAGTTACAGCGCTTCCTTCTCCTTCCCTCCCGTCACCACCCAAACTCCATCTCTTTCATAAACAGCAGGTAAACATAGCAGTCGCCACTGGGACTTTAACAATGTCTCCCAGGCGTCAGCTGGGAGTGCACTGTCATTGCGGGATACTAGCCCCAGAGCACAGGTGGCAGAGTGCAAGCGGCACATATGAACCTCTGGGGGGACTATCAAGACCCTCAGTAAAACGACTGTACCATGTGTGCAGCACTAAAATGTACTGTGTTGTAGAAATGCATTCTGACCTTTACAGAGCGAAGGTTAAACTAAATACAATGGGGGCTCTAGCCGTGGCAATGACAATGCCGCGTGGGTCACTCTTAGTCAAAGTCTAACACAGGATTCCACGTGGGGTTAGAGGTCGGGCCGGAGGGGAACCCATTTACTGAGTATCTCCTATGGCCTGCACTCTGTGCTAAGCATAAATCCTTATAAATCCTCCCAACAGAAGGCCTTGGAGGGAGCATGGTTATGGCTAATTTTACAGCTATGAACGTAGGCTCTGAGAGGGTCTTGCCTAACGTCATGAACTTCAAAGGTAGGTAGGCGAGGCCCCCTGGTGTTCTTGCTATGCCATGCTTCCTCAAAACATTTACTTGTCCTCCTCACACTCAAAGAATCCAAGAGAGATTAGCGACAAGAAACTATCATGTTGAATAAATTGGCCTCTGCCCTCTACGTTCTGGAATTCCCCAGAGCCGAGCAAGTCTTCCCTTCCCTATCTCTCTATTTTCTGACTGTGCTCACTGCGTCTGCTCTATAACAAGCTCCAGCAGACATTTCCTGTCCTTCCTCCACAGGCTTTGGCCACCTGCCTTGCTGCCGATGTTTTATTTGACCCTCTACTTCTCCTCTCCTTTTTAATAAACACTTTAAATTCTTATTGGGAAGAGGATATGGGATGCCAAAAGGATATGGATTAGTAAGTGAGAACTCAAAGTCAAAATGACACAGACACATTTTACCCCAGTCAACACAAATAGAGTAACAAAAACTTAACATATTTAAAACAAAAACACGTGACTGTAATACTGCTTCTGATATGCCAAACTTACAGTGAAACCTTAATTAGCCAGGCCTCCGGAATTAATTTTTTTCTGAATTCTATTTTTAAGCAAAACAAGCAACAGACAGCTAAAGTACATCCACTGCTGGCTGAAAGGAGCAAATTCCAGGCTATGTCCTGGGGCTGGGAACTGTCCTCCACTCCTTCCGTAACCCCTATCTCTCTCCAGCTGGAAAACTCTCTTATGTGCCTGTTAAGTTGTATTTTAAATATCTTTGTGATGGGTAATGTCTTCCCAAACCACGCAGTTTATCCATCTTCCTTTAAAATCCCAGATACCTTCACATGTATCTCCCTCTATTCTAGTGCATCCCACCCTAAATGGCCATGATGTGGATCTATCTGTGTCTTCCTCTGGGCCAACGGCCAAGGTATCACCTACTTTTGTGTTCTAAGAGCACAGCACAAAGCAGGTGCTTAAAGATTGTTTGTTTCAAAGAATAACTGAGAGAATGAATAGAAAGCAGAGATCTTTTCTACACTTTTTTTTTTTTTTTTTTTTTTTTTTTTTGAGACAGGGTCTCACTCTGTTGCCCAAGCTGGAGTGCAGTGGCACAATCTTGGGTCCCTATAACCTCTGCCTCCCAGACTTAAGCTATTTAAAACAAAAACACATGATTATAATCCTCCCACCTCAGCCTCCCAAGTAGCTGGGACTACAGGCACATGCCACTACACTCGGCTAAGGGTTTGAAAAATTTTTTATAGAGATGAGGTCTCACTATATTGCCCAGGCTGGTCTTGAACTCTTGGGCTCAAGCGATCTTCCTGCCTTGACCTCCCAACCGCTGGGATTGTAGGTATGAGCCACCACGCCAGTCCTTTCCACATTCTGTCTCCATCTACACTGCTGTGCTGTGGGGCTGAATTTCAGAAGGACGATACGGTAGCCCCCTTAGCCTCAGTTTCAGTTACCTGCCGTCAACTGTGGTCTGAAAATATTAAATGGAAAATTCCACATAAAAACAATGAACACATTTTAAATTGTGAGCCATTCCAGTAGCTATGAAATCTTGTGCCATCCCACTCTGTCTCACCCAGGACATGAAACATCCCTTTGTCCCGCCCAACCATCCACATGCTGTCTACACTACCTGCCAGTTAGTCACTTAGAAGCCATCTCAGTTATCAGATTAGAAACCCTTAGTGTGTATCTACTATCTGCCATTTCTACATCCACTGGGGTCTTGGGACACACCCCCCTCAGATAAGGGAGGACTACTGCACTGTAATGATCTAAATGGATAAAGATGAAATGAATTCAGTATAACTGAGTGCTAAATAAGGATGCTAAGTTATTATGATACATCCCATGAAGATGTTCAAGTACTACCTGGCATCATGAAACCAGTAGTTAACAGTGAGCATCACTTTTAGTTAATGCGGCTGCTTCATTAATAAAAGCATTCTTGTCCCTAGACACTCCAGCGACGTGAGCTATCGCTACTTTTAGACTAGCACGAACCATCCATCATACTTTGATGACACCGGCAGAAAGCATGTCTAAGCCCTTGGCAAGAAGGCTGAACAAGAGAATTCTGGCTCAAGTCCTTGTTAGGAACAACGTCCTTCATTGCTGGCTGCATTTACTTTGAGTAGCACTGTCCACACGGAGCCATACTCACAACTGAAGACCAGACTGGTCTCCCTAAACCAGCATACTTTATACAAACACACCGTTCATGGAAGTGAAATAAGAGGTGCATAAAACAAGTTTTTATTATCGTTATGATGCATGGTACACTATTATTCTATTGTTTTCTTTTTATTTCTTTTTTTTTTTTTTTGAGATGGAGTCTTGCTCTGTCACCCAGGTTGGAGTGCAGTAGTACAATCTCGGCTCACTGCAACCTCTGCCTCCTGGGTTCAAGTGATTCTCCTGCCTCAGCCTCCTGAGTAGCTGGGATTACAGGCGTTCACCATCACGCCCAGCTAATTTTTTGTATTTTTAATAGAGACGAGGTTTCACCACGTTGGCAGGATGGTCTCAAACTCCTGACCTCAGGTGATCCGCCTGCCTCAGCCTCCCAGCATGCTGGGATTATAGGGGTGAGCCACCGGGCCCAGCCTATTATTTTCTATTCTGTTCTATTTTCTTTTTAAGCCAGTCATAACTCATCAAATTGATTTCAGTATCCAATGATGGGTCAAGAGCCAGGCATGAAGAAACCTATAGTGTAAAACCCATTAAATAAGCAATGTGTATGTCAACTAACTTAACTGATCCCTGATCAATACGGAGAAGGAACACTAGACTACGAGAGAGAGCCTAGCCACTGCCTCTATATTTTGATTCTGTCCAATGATATTTACCAGGTTTTATTTCATGTTACTAGAACCAATATTATTGCCAATACCACCACTGCAGGGGAATACTTTAATAGAACAAAAAAAAAAAAAGTAAGTGATATTTAACTTGCATTATACTCATACAATAAGAAATAGACTTTCCATGGGAGATGTATTAAATGGTTGTTCTCAAAACATTTAAAGGAATGACAGAAGCCACAATGCTTGCCATCGCAGATCGCAATGCACCACTCCACGCTCCACTCAAAAAGCTTGACAAAACCCATTTTATTTCCAGTTGTCATTTTATAAACTGTCAATCGTCCATAATATCCACTTCCCTTGAGTTTTAAAACTTGATGAATCATTCTTGGGGTAATTTCTCTTCTTTTTTTTCCCCTCTTTTTAAAAATTATAACACAATAACATCAAACAATCTCTTCTTTTTGAATCTTATCACCTTAGAGATGGAAAACATGAGACTCTTGAAAACAGGGTATCATCTGGGAGGGCCAGCTATAGCAGACAAATGTCTCAAAATGCCCACACTGTTATTGGTCCCTAGCCATTTTCACTCAATGTCTCCTACAAAACTAAGATAATAATGATCACGATTACAATGAAGTCGTATTTCTATTCCAGCAGTGATGGCAGCCTGCTGACTGTAATTAAGTACATTTATATGAAATACTGATAACAGCCAAGGGTTTTACATAAACAATATTCTACTTTTCAACCTTGCCCTAATAAGGCTTCTTCTTAAAATTGTATTTAAAAGGCTGGAAAAAAGAGGATGACTAGAGCATGTGGACATACCTGCAGTAAGAGTTAATAAACTTCACTAATTGGGTCTTTTGAATAACTTACCCTTTGCCCACTTACACATACACATGCGTTTCAAAAAGCTGGGAAATTATTCCCAGTATTGGGTGACTTTTGGCTCACCAAGAGAGTGACTCAACTCTCCAACCCTGCATGATTCATCTATGGAATGCAAACGTTTGAATAAATACGGAAGTTTACTTTGTGACAGCTTCTCATTTCTCCTTTATTGAACTCAAATTTGTCTTTTTTTTTTGGGGGGATGGAGTCTCACTCTGTCACCCCGGTGGGAGTGCAGTGGCATGATCTCGGCTCACTGCAACCTCTGCCTCCCAGGTTTAAGCAGTTCTCCTCTCCCAGCCTCCTGAGTAGCTGGGATTACAGGCACATGCCACCACACCTGGGTAATTTTTGTATTTTCAGTAAAGATGGGGTTTCACCATATTGGCCAGGCTGGTCTCAAACTCCTGACCTCAGGTGATCCACCCGCCTTGGCCTCCCAAAGTTCTGGGTTCACAGGCATGAGCCACCACACCCGGCCCACTCAAATTTGTCTTTAAAAGTATCTGGGCAACATATGAAAGGTGCTGCTGCTGTTTGACAGAGCCGTTAACTACGCCTCACTGCCTGATCTGTGCAATGGCAGGGTCTATTGCTAAGGTATGAGCAGTTGACCTAACTCACCAGGAGCCAAGACAGCTGTGGGACTAGATTCCCATGGCCTGTGGGTCTGGTGGCTTCTGTTCTGAGCCCTGTGAGTAAGACCCATTCACAGAACTCAGTGAAATGGCCAATCCAGTCACCCAATCTTTCACCCGACTCCACTCTGTGGTGGAGTGTGGAGGTCCAACAGGAATGGCACCACAGTTGTGTTAACTTCTGTCGAGA
The DNA here is from genome assembly GCF_047675955.1 of Chlorocebus sabaeus. NCBI lineage: Eukaryota > Metazoa > Chordata > Mammalia > Primates > Cercopithecidae > Chlorocebus > Chlorocebus sabaeus. The sequence continues at coordinate 12,872,020 of NC_132912.1, read as the reverse complement.
TAGGTTATGATATTGACTAAAGCTGCTCATTATACAAATACGTGACAAATGACAGATTTATTTTTTAAATGGTTAAACTTTAGAAAAACCTCAGGTGTATTTGAGAATAGTTAGTTAGCTATCTTCTTAATAGTGACCAGCTATTGCTTGGATGGAACCAAAAAAAAAAAAAAATTCAGATGAACTTTTTTGGAAACAACTCTGACCTACTGTAATGTAACACTGGGCATTGCTTTTACATACTAAGCTTCAGTTTCTCCGTAATGGGGACTGTATGATTATAAAATCCCCATTGGCCCCAGTTACTGGCATTATAATCTGAGAGGAACATTGCTCTCTGGCAAGAATCTCAGATCATGTGTACTCCTGATGACCTTCAGCCCCTGGGAAACACACTGTAGAATCTTCAGGAAGTACCAAAACGGGACTATGTGCCCCTCTCATCCCCAGTGCTACCCATCCTCTTTACCTTTCTCTCCCCAGCTCAGAGATGGCCTGGACTTAAATACCAGCTCTGCTGCTCACGGCCACGAGGCTATATGCAACATATGCGCCTCTGGGCACATGGTTCCCTCTCTTGTAAAACTGGGATCATCATAACTGAACCTACCTCATATCGGGGATTTAAGAGATAAACATATAAAGTGCTAGGCACAGTTGTGGCCCACACTGCTTTCATGGGAAAAGTTAGCTACTGCTCTTCCTAGGAACGTGCATTTTTGCAGTATTGTTTGTTCAACGTGCCTTTATCGAGTGTCTTTGTTGCAAGAGGCACAGATGGAGCCCGTCTTCAAGTAGCTCCCAAGAGTGTTAGAAACAGATCCCACACCCTGTACTGTGTTTGCCTGAAACTTTAAAGGCTTCTAAGTCTTCGAGGTGTGGCATATTTAACAGGGGCTTAGCTAGAATATGAGAATGATTTGACAGAAATGCTTCCAACAACCTCACCTCCTCAATGCTGACCTCAGAGCTTAGACAAATTTCACTTCCTCGTCACCAAAAGCAGCGTCCTCCACCGTCTTCCGTTGTGTGCCAGGGACGGCCAGCTGTCCCTGCACGATTCCTGCTCTCCTATGATGGAACAGAATGCTGCCTCTAGAAAGTGCGTTCCCAGCCTGGGCATACATTTCCAGCACCCCCACTCCCTGCCCTGTGCATCCAATGGGAAGCCACACAAATGAGCTCTGGCCAAGAATGTGGGGAGAAGTGACGTACATTGCTTCCAGGGTCTTCATAACAGCCACCCTTACACCTGATTCTACTCATTTCCTTTTCCTTTCTGCCGACTAGAGATATCTATACCTATGTGTGGAATATGGCAGGATCTCACCTGCCTCGGGCTCCGAATGCATGACTGGAGAAGAACCACTGGCCCCCAGCCAAGCTTCCAATAGCTCATGGATAAGAAATCCGCTTCTGTCACGTTCAGCCCCGAAGATCTGGAATGTATCCACTCTCAGAGAAAAGAACCATAGATTTCCTTTCTAGGAGCAAATGAGTATGTTTGGAGAAACCTCAAACTGCCTGAATTTATGGCAGTCTCCTAAAAAGAATACTGGGAAATGACAGAAAGGTCATTGGAAGATAGATACTTAAACATTTGGAAGTGGAAAGCCTGGGGTGATCATCACAGACACGTCACTTAAGAAGCCACACTGCCTTAAACAAAATTGAACTGAAAGAGAGGGGGCAATGCAGCCTCTCTGGCTAGAGAGGGCTGGGGTAGACCGTCCTCCCCATTCCCAGCCCAGCCTATACTGGAAGAAATATGAGGCCTGTTCAGGGGTGTACTTAAAACAGGGAAATGATGACAAGTAATTGTAATTAATTTATTAAAGTCTTTGTAATCTTTGTGCAGGTGATTTTGGTGTGCTTTGTGTTGGTTGTTTGCAAATCATTTCCTTTATAAATTCCGCAAATAAGCCATTGGAAGTAAAAACCCTTTGGCCACTAAAGAATAATCTACGAGATCCCAGCTACTCAGGAGACTGAGGCAGGAGAATCGCTTGAACTCGGGAGGTGGAGGCTGCAGTGAGCTGAGATCACACCATTGTACTCCAGCCTGGGTGACAAGAGTGAAACTCCATCTCAAAAAAATAAATAAATAAATAAAAATCTATGGGCAACTTAAAAGTGGAAATATGCACTTTCCAATAGCAGTAAATTTTCAATCACATCCAGTAACAGCTTGGATCCAGCCCCTTCTCACCATTTCACTCCTTTAGACACTGACCTTCAGATTGGAAAGGAGAAAACATTATGCTTTATACATATGTGGAGAAAGATATTCAGTAAAGAAAATTAGAATGTTAGTATAGTCAGTCCTCATCATTCACTGATCTGTATTTACAAATTCACCTGCTGGCTAAAATTTCTTTGAAACTTAGAAATCAACACTTGTGGCAATTCTGTGGTCATTCCTGGACATGGGAGCAGAGGGGAGAAAATTCGAGTTACTGGACATGCACATTCCCTAAGCTCAGAAAGGCTGGGTAATATTGGTTGGCTGTGTCCCCACCCAAATCCCATCTTGAACTGTAGTTCCCTTTAATTCCCACATGTGGTGGGAGGGCCCAGTGGGTGGTAATTGAGTCATGGGGGCGGTTACCCCCATGCTGCTGTTCTCATGATACTGAGTTGTCACAAGATCTGATGGTTTTTATAAGGAGTTCTCCCTCTTTTGCGCAGCACTTCTCCTTCCTGCCACCATGTGAAGAAGAACATGTTTGCTTCCCCCTTTCCCATAATTCTAAGTTTTCTGAGGCCTCCCTAGCCCTGCAGAACTGGGAGTCAATTAAACCTCTTTCCTTTATAAATTAGCTAGTCTCTGGTATGTCTTTATTAGCAGCAGGAGAATGGACTAATATACGATGCCTTACAGAGAAAATATGTGTGTTATGTAAACTTTGTTCAGATGTGTGTTATATAGTGCTGTTGGCTGTGAACTCGATGCTAAATGAATCAATAATATACGAAGGGACTTCAAAAGCTTGTGGAAAATGAGTATTAGGAAAAAACTATGCATGAATTTCAATTTTTTTTGCCCCAAAATAAATGTGTACTAGCTTGTTACAACACGTTTAGACAGGATCTAGTTTGAGACAGTAAGAAGGAAAAGACATCATTTTGAAAAGAACGCCATCAGAGCAACATGAATTCTGCTAAAATTGAAGCAAGAACAACCTGCAAATTTATGGTGACCCTTGGGTAGAAGGATGGTGAAATCATGGACGCCTTATGAAAAGTTTATGTGGACAATGCCCCAAAGAAATCAGCAGTTTCCAAATGAATAACTTGTTGTAAGAAGTTGATGTGGAAGATGAAGTTCACAGCGGCAGACCATCCACACCAATTTGCAAGGAAGAAAAATCATCTTGTTTGTGCCCTAACTGTAAAGGACTGACGATTAACAGCAAAAGCAACAGCCAACACCACAGACATCTCAACTGGTTCAGCTTACACAATGCTGACCGAAAAATTAAAGCGGAGTGAACTTTCCACTCTATGGGTGCCAAAACCACTGAGCTCAGCTCAGCTTCAGACAAGAGCAGAGATCTCAATGGAAATTTTCAACAAGGAGGATCAGGATCCTGAAGCATTTCCTTGAAGTGTTGTAACAGGAAACAAAACACGGCTTTCCTAGTACAATGCTTTTTCCCAGAAAACACACAATCAGAGCAATGGCTACCAAGAAGTGGAAGAGGTCCAGTTACAGCAAACACAGATCGGTCAACAGCAAAAGTCACAATCACAGTTTTTTGGGACACTCAAGGCATTTTGCTTGTTGACTTTCTGGAAGGCCAAATAAGAACATCTGCTTATTATGAAAGTGTTTTGAGAAAGTTAACTAAAGCCTTAGGAGAAAAATGCCTGAGATAGGGTCACCGGACAGTCCTTCACCACCACAACAAGGCTCCTGCGCATTCCTCTCATCCCACAAGGGCACTTTGGGGAGAATTTCAGTAGGAAATCATTAGGAATCCCCCTTACAGCTCTGATTTGGCTCCTTTGGATTTCTTTTTACTTCCTTATCTTAAGAAAAAAAATCTCTAGGTTGGGTGCGGTGGCTCATGTCTGTAATCCCAGCATTTTGGGAGGCTGAGGAGGGCGGATCACGAGGTCAAGAGATCGAGACTATCCTGCCAACATGGTGAAACCCTGTCTCTACTAAAAATACAAAAATTAGCAGGGCGCGGTGGCATGCGCCTGTAGTCCCAGCGACTAGGAAGCCTGAGGCAGGAGAATTGCTTGAACCCGGGAGGCGGAGGATGCAGTGAGCCGAGATGGTGCCACTGCACTCCAGCCTGGTGACAGAGCGAGATTCTGTCTCAAAAAAAAAAAAAAAAAAATCTTTAAAGGGCATCATTTTTCTTCAGCTAATAATGTAAAAAACACCGCACTGACACGATTAAGTTCCCAGGACCCTCAGTTCTTTAGGGATGAACTAAATGGTTGCTATCAGCATTTACAAGTCTCTTGACCTTGATGGAGCTTATGTTGAGAAATAAAGCTCGTATTTAAATTTTTTAACTGTTAATTCCATTTTCCCATGAACTTTGTGAAGTCTCCTCATATATTAAAGGAGGTGTCTTTAAACAGAAACACACACAAAACAGGTTATGTACTGACATATATAAAACACTAAGGTTATAAAAGTGTGTTCCCAGAGGCTGGAAGGGAACTAACCCTGTATTTCCCCTAGAAGCGATGGTTCAGTATTCACTAATCCGGTATACATGGTAACTTTAAATATCTTAAACATTCCAGAGGATGAGACTATTTTTAAATTTCATGAACAACTATTATGCATCAAATGACATCACGAGTTTATGCATCAAATAACACCATGTAAAACTCTCGGGCAAGTATGATGTTTCTGCAGTTTAGGCACACTGAAACACTGCATTAAGCCTGACAACAGAGTAGTATTTATAATGCCACTACTTTTAGAAAACTTGGCCCAGCCAGTATCACTATTTCAGTAAACGGCAGCCATTCCAAGGCCACACAGCTTTCCTGTCAAACCAACAATTCTTGCCAAGTAAACTGAATGGACTTCGTAGGATTTAGTAACCAACTGCCGAAAATTACAAGAGCCATTTCCTGCAGAAGGCCGCTTCCACTGCCCGCAAAGCCTACTGACCTTTCACACCCCATGGCTATGACATGGACACAGCCCACAGCCTCTACTCCAGACTCTCAGCAACACCTGGCCAAAATCCAGACTCACGGCACAGGTACGGGAACTTCGGTGAAATGCAGGAAAAGTGCCCATGTCAAGGGTCTTCCACTTGTCCTTGATTTTAAAAAAACATCTTTGCATTTGGCTGGATGCAGCGGCTCACACCTGTAATTCCAGCACTTTGGGAGGCCAAGGCGGGCGGATCACCAGGGGTCAGGAGTTTGAGACCAACCTGGCCAACATGGTGAAACCCTGGGTCTACTAAAAATACAAAAATCAGCCAGGCATGACGGTGGGCGCCTGTAATCCCAGCTACTCCGGAGGCTGAGGCAGGAGAATCGCTTGAACTGGGAAGGCAGAGGTTGCAGTGAGCTGAGATCAAGTCATTGCATTCCAGCCTGGGTGACAGACAGAGACTCCATTGCCAAAGAAAAAAAAAATGTGCATTATCAAAATACTTAGCAACTCTGCTGCTAAAGTTGAACCTAGCCTCCTATTCTCAATCTTTGTTGCTTTACGTTTAGCAATGAAGTAACAAGCCAGGAGGTTAAAAATGGAGAAACATTTTCTGATCCCTAGAGAATCTGTAGACAAATTCTAGTCTGTTTCTAGCTCTGGTTCTTGGACATATGAAAGGCTGAATAATTTTGGGAGATTTTAGGACTATTTAACTCAAATTTGACTCCACATTTCCCTCTAAGTTCTGGGTGAATCAATTTGACTCCACATTTCCCTCTAAGTTCTGGGTGAATCTGTTTATTATAAATATACCCTACTTTGATCCATACCTTCCAGGGATTGCCCCTAAGGCAGGCTATTCTTTTAATGCAATTCGTATCGAATTTAGTGTCATTTTTTTCTCCTTTCTAAGTTCAGTGAGAAGTCATACAAGTGTGACAGCAAACACTGCTTAGCTGGGAACTCTCTGATCCACTTTGAAAGGATCCAGGCAGATAAATATCCTAGAATATTAAAGCAGACTGCCAAGATGGAGAAGTTTCTAAGCATGAACTGTGGGTATTTATAGAAAACTGACACATCTTCACGAGCTACTTTCTTCGACGGTCCCATTTTCCTATGAAAGCAAGAATTTGAAATTTATTACTAGAACTACTTATTTTATTGAGTAGAAAATTCTGAGCCTTCCAAATACAAAGAAGAAGAACCTCAAGAATGACAGGTAGAATTCTGCCAGTAATGGCAGCTATTAGAGAATGACATTTTCATCTATTAATACCATTACTGTTGAACATGAATATGAATATACAACTGAAGGAGATGGCTATTTGTGAAAGCATTCCGAGTCTTGGGATAATTTTTTTTTTTTTTTTTTTTTTTTTTTAGATTGAGTCTTGCTCTGTCGCCCAGGCTGGATATAGGCTCACTGCAACCTCCGCCCCCTGGGTTCAAGCAATTACGCCACCTCAGCCTTGATGGGTGCACACCACCACGCCCGGATAATTTTTGTGTTTTTAGTAGAGATGGGGTTTTGCTTTATTGGCCAGGCTGATCTCAAACTCCTGAACTCAAGTGATCCTCCCACCTCAGCCTCTCAAATTGCTGGGATTACAGGCATGAGCCACCAGGCTCGGCCAATTGAAATAATTTTAAAGCAGTGATTTTTGAGTTTTTTCACCTCAGGACAATTATTGAAAAATCTGGTGAATACTCAGGCTCATATGTCTACTTACAAGACAAAAGTATGGCAAGATTTCCAAAGAGGTCAAATAATATTCGTTTATTTTATTTTATTTTGTTTTTGAGGTGGAGTTTGACTCTTGGTGCCCAGGCTGGAGTGCAGTGGCGAGATCTCAACCCACTGCAACCTCCGCCTCCCGGGTTCAAGTGATTCTCCTGCCTCAGCCTCCCAAGTAGCTGGGACTACAGGTGCCCACCACCACGCCCGTCTAATTTTTTGTATTTTTAGTAGAGATGGGGTTTCACTATGTTGGCCTGGCTGGTCTTGAACTCCTGAGCTCAAGCAATCCACCCGCCTCAGCCTCCCAAAGTGCTGGGATTACAGGTGTGAGCCACCACGCCCAGCCAATATTCTTTCATTTTTTAACTGACTACATTATGCATGGAGTATCATAGAACCATTAAATTTAAAAGCTGGGTGGGACTTCCAACACCTCAATCCAGGGTAACCAAAACACAGTCATTAGTAACAAAAAGGAGACAGCCCAAAGGACCCCTCAGGAGGTCTGTGGGCACTTTTTCATCGCACTGCATCCCACAGTGACTAGAGCACCACACACTTTTATGTGATGTGAAATAGTATCTTTTACTTAAAATACTTAACCATGTCAGACTTTATTCCACCATCATGTGCTTGTTATAATGCGGTGGCTACAGGGCCAGGGAGGAGAAGGGAAGAAGTCAAGCTGGGAGTGGGCAGTGCTGAAGCTCAAGGAGCTGGCTTGTGAAGGGCAGGCCTTGGGGACAGAGGCTGTGGAGGCAGGACATGGCTCTTTGGGAAGTCACAACGTGCAGCCCATATTGGAGGAGTGGGGACTTATGTTCCCCCTCTACGTGAAGGTCACTTCTTCCATAGAAGCCTTTCTGATCAACAGTCCTAAAAGAAACTCCAAGTCATTCTCTATCTGTCCTACCATCCCCTGTATTTTAATGGGATCTTTTCTTGTTAATGTATCATGTCCTGCTTTATCATCTGTACTACAATATAAGCTCCTATATTAAGGTTCTCCAGACTCCAGAAAACAGAACCAATAGGATCGATCTATCATCTATCTATCTATCTATCTATCTATCTATCTATCTATCTATCGAGAAATTTATTTTAAGGAACTGGTCCACTCAATCGAGCATTTATTTTAAGGAATTGGCTCGCACAATTGTAAGGGCTGTCAAGTCCAAGACCTCTAGGATAAGCCAGCAGGCTGGAAATATTACAGTTTTGTGTATGAAATCAACAGAGCAGGCCAGGTAGGCTGGAAACTCAGGCAGAGTTTCTTTTTTAGCGGGGGACAAGGTCTCACCCCTTGTCACTGCCTGGAGTGCAGTGGTACAATTATAGCTCACTGCAGCCTCGACGTCCATGCTCAGGTGATCCTCCCACCACAGCCTCCTGAGGGGGCATCAGCATGTCCACCTAGGGTTTTCTTGTTATTTGTGTTTTTTGTTTGTTTGTTTGTTTGGTATTTTTTGTAGAGATGGGGTTTCGCTACATTGCCCAGGCTGGAGGCCAAATTCTGTCTTCTTTGGGAAAACCTCAGTCTTTGTTCTTTTCTCAGAGATGGAGTCTCGCTCTGTTGCCCAGGCTGGAGTACAGTGGTGCAATCTCAGCGCAGTGCAACCTCTGCCTACTGTGTTCAAGCAATTCTCCTGCTTCAGCCTCCCAAGTAGCTTAGACTACAGGTACGCGCCACCATGCCTGGCTAATCTTTTGTATTTTTAATAAAGATGGGGTTTCACCATGCGGGCCAGGCCTGTCTTGAACTCCTGACCTCAAGTGACCTGATGCCTCGGCCTCCCAAAGTGCTGGGATTACAGGTGTGAGCCACCAAGCCTGGCCAGTCTTTGCTCTCAAGGCCTCAACTGATAGGATTAGGTCCATGCATATAATAGAAGATGACCTGCTTTACTCAGAGTCTACTGATTGAAATGTTAACCACAGCAGTATCTAGCTTAATGTCTGACCCAACAAGTGGGTACCATACCTCAGCCACGTTTTCACATAAAATTTGCCATCACAGCTCCTTCAAGCAGGACCCCTCCTGCTTATTCATTGCTAATTCCTATTACCTACAACATTAGAAGATGCTCCATCTTTGTGTGGTCAGAGAATCAATGCATTTCCTTCCTGGGAACTGTTTATGTCCTTTGTCTGACTTTCCTACTTAAATAGCTTATACTTTCCTTACTGATTTCTAAAGAACACTTTAATTAAAATAAAAAGTAACACTTGGTCAGTTAAATGTTTTTGCAACATATTTCTTGTTTCCCCTTATTTTTAAAGTGTTTTGGCTATGAAAAAGTTTTTTCTTTTATTTTTATGAAGTCAAAGTTATCAATATTATTGTTTATGGCTTCTGAGTTTATGTCATGCTTAGAAAGGGTTTTGCAACTCCATATAATAAACAATGTTATGACATTTCATATTTTATTATTTTACAGTTAAATCTTAGGTACATCTTTTTGTATGAAAAAGGAAGGTAAACATCTGTTTTTCCTAAATTACTTGCACTATTTATTAAACAATCTACCTTTCCTACTGGCCTGAAATATTTTCATTAACATATACCAAATTGTGTATATGTGTGTCTTCTTGTGTAATTGAGAAGGAGCATCTATTTCTGAACTCTTTCCTTTGTCTTATTTGTCTTACATCAATAGCACAACAGAAGAAGCAGGTGACATTCTATGACCAGATTATTCAATAGGCTGATTTTGCAGCTGAAATCAACTATGAAGGGGCCAGCCAATGTCTGCTGTGTGAAATCAAACAGGTGCTCTTAATAGCGCCCTTTGTGACAGAGAAAAACAATTCAACCATTTGGCTTAAATCATTTTACCTTTAAAAAAAATCATGAGCAAAACAGAAGCTGCCAGGTTTGTACCCGTCTCTCTTTGGAATCAAACCTGACATCATTAAACTCTGTCAGTCATAAAAGCCAAAGTGGGCTAGACAGGAAGGTCAGAGGTGGTCCCACAGCTGCAGAAGAATCAGTATCACTTGCCTTCATTGTTGCTGGCCACCTCAACATTTATACCATGGGATGTAATTTACATGTAATAACATGCACATAAATGTAATGCAAATACACATAAATTTACATGTAAATGTTGGTTATTCAAGGCTTTCTCCCCCTCCTCCTCTTCACTTTATTCACAGAGGGGATGCACCACAAATATTGCATATTAAAATATAGAGGGGGCGGGCACAGTGGCTCATGCCTGTAATCCCAGCACTTTGGGAGGCCAAGGCGGGCGGGTCACAAGATCAGGAGTTTGAGACCAGCCTAGCCAAGAGACGAGCCTGGCCAATATGGTGAAACCCCGTCTCTACTAACAATACAAAAAATATTAGCCGGACGTGCTGGCAGGCACCTGTAACGTCAGCTACTTGGGAGGCTGATGCAGGAGAATTGCTTGAATCCCGGAGGCGGAGGTTGCAGTGAACCGAGATCCCGCCACTGCACTCCAGCCTGGGCAACAGAGTGAGACTCTGACTCAAAAAAAAAAAAAGAAAAGAAAAGAAATATATATGTGTGTGTGTGTGTATATATGTGTGTGTATATATATATGTGTGTGTGTGTGTGTGTGTATATATATGTGTGTGTGTGTATATATATATGTGTGTGTATATATATATATGTGTGTGTGTATCTATATATAGAGAGAGAAAAAAAAAAACTTCAGCTCTGTGGCAGATATCCAGCCTCTCTTGTCCACAGAGTTTCCCTCTCCATGAACAAGTGCCAGTTCATACCGTCATTGGAGGCTGCCTTCCTATTTCCTACTATTTCATGTAGCAGTCCAATTTCTAGAAAGCCCACCTACCCCAGCCTTTCTTCTGTTTCAATCATCCCTTTACAGTTAGTCTTCAGCAAGCTGAGGGAAAGAAAGGGCAAGTTTCCAAATGCGTTCTTTGTTGTTTCAGGGATTCATGGTTCAGTCACGCAGGTGTGATGGCTTGCATTACGAAACTACGGTGTTGACCTGTCATCTCTGACTTGACTTTGTGAAACAATGCCCCCAGCCAACAGACAGAAAGGGCTCCCTGTGGCTAAAATGACACAGGAAAACAACACCTAGTGGCCATAACAGGGTGAGGGGTGGACACGAATCCTGTGTTACTAAGGGCCACACGGCTTTCCTTCCTGTCATTAAACAGAAACCAGCTACTAAAAAACATCGTCAAAACAAGCACGGAGGAAATTTTTCCAACTGACCCCAACAGACTACCTGACACCAGCTCCCCCAATCCCCACAACCCTCACCCCCGCACCGCGCAGTCCTGCAACAACTCAGAGGACTGGCCTCATGGTTTTACAAACAATCTTTCCTCATAAACAGCTGCAGACCTTAAGCCAGTGTCAGCCAGCTTAGAGAGACTGCACGCAAACTGTGTGTCTGCAGTTCATCTTTTGACATAGGAGCCAAATTCTACCTCATTGTGATGCTAAAGCCCAGCCTCAAAGTGAACATGAGATGCGTGTTACATACACATTTATCGACTACATGGACACTTGACCTCCCTCATAAATATTCATAGATTTCTCCCAAATCTATGAAATACGTATATAAGACAGGTCTCGTAAGGCATAAATACCAGCTTTGCCCTCCCTTCTATAGGCTGTGCTTCTGTTTTACATTGAAGGCTGCATCTTTCCAATCTACAGATTTCTTTTTTTTTTGAGACGGAGTCTGGCTCTGTCACCCAGGCTGGAGTGCAGTGGCGCAATCTCGGCTCACTGCAACCTCTGCCTCCGGGGTTCAAGCCATTCTCCTGCCTCAGCCTCCCGAGTAGCTGGGACTACAGGCTCCCACCACCACTCCCAGCTAATTTTTTTGTAGTTTTAGTAGAGATGGGGTCTCACCGTGTTAGCCAGGATGGTCTCGAACTCCTGACCTCATGATTCGTCCACCTTGGCCTCCCAAAGTGCTGGGATTACAGGCGTGAGCCACCGTGACCGGCCTATAGATTGTTTCTTATAGAAAATAACTCTTTTCCTCCATAAATCTCAAAGTCTTTTATTAACCTCCATAATAGATACTGAAATATGAAACGAGTCAAGACAGTGTATGGAACAATGGCTGGCACAGGAAGTACTCCATAAATGGCGGTTATGCATATTTTTGGCAGTTCTCCGGGTCATCAAGTCTACAGTCATGTGAGATAGGTATTCAATACAAGGCCCGAGTGAAGCTATCAGGTCCACATGGAGATGGAAGAGAAATGACCAGCCACAGAGCACGAGGCCGTACTCAGGTCATAGGACACTGCTACTGTCAACACCAAGTCACAAAACAATATAAATACTTGCCAGCACCGACGATCTCTGTACATGACAGCCCTCCGTATGTTAATGTCTTGTTTACTTTGTATAAACCTTTCAATCAAAAGTTGAACTCCAAACCAGAATGAACCATAAAAATGAATTCACCCAACTCAGACCTCATTTTTCCCCCGACTTAATAATAAGCTGAATATAAAGACATTTTAAATTATAAACAGCAGGCTCAGTTCAAACCAATTCTTTTTCTTTATTTCCTTTTTTTTTTTTGAGATGGAGTCCTGCCTTGTCGCCCAGGCTGGAGTGCAATGGCGCGATCTCGGCCCACCGCAACCTCCACCTCCTGGGTTCAAGCAATTCTCTTGCCTCAGCCTCCCAAGTATCTGGGATTACAGGCACGCGCCACCAGGCCTGGCTAATTTTGTATTTTTAATAGAGACGGTGTTTCACCATGTTGGTCAGGCTGGTCTCGAACTCCCAACCTCAGGTGATCCGCCCGCCTCGGCCTCCCAAAGTGCTGGGATTACAGGTGTCACCACCGCGCCCGGCCAGTTCAAACCAATTCTTAATATCTACTCTTGGGAGAAAATCACTTTATGGGTACTTTTACCTGAGTTTTCTGTTCAAATACACTTCAAATGTGGGATGAGGGTGAGAGAGAAATACAACTTCTTTATGAAGCAGGTGGTCGAACTACTAAAAGGAGAAACAGGTTACTAAAGAGTACACCTAGTTTAGATATTACGTATACTTAACCAATTGCGATTCAGCTGTGTTTGAAACAGCAGAGGGGCGCAGGAGGAGAGAACTGAGTAAGTGACTAAAGCTGGTTCCCTAAGCTGGTTGCTTAGGGAAACCTCCTAAGACAAGAGAGACTCACCCCAACAAAGTGAGCATCATCTCCCTCCTTTCAGTTTAGTCCAAGTTGTATGAAGCAGGAAGGCAATGGGTAGAACGCCATCCTCCCGCTGCTAAGCATTCTATGGAACTGAAGGAAGGGAACCTAATATTTTCTCCCTCAGAAGCCTGAATCGCCTTCTCACAAATCTGAAAGAATGGGCCGGGTGTGGTGCCTCACACCTGTAATCCCGGCACTTTGGGAGGCCGAGGCAGATGGATCCCCTGAGGTCAGGAATTTGAGATCAGCCTGACCAACATGGTGAAAACCTGTCTCTACTAAAATACAAAAATGAGTCAGGCACGGTGGTGGGCACCGGTAATCTCAACCACTCAGGAGGCTAAGGTAGCAGAATCTCTTGAACTTAGGAGGCAGGGGTTGCGATGAGCCGAGATCATGCCATTGCACTCCAGCCTGGGCGACAAGAGCAAAACTCTGTCTCAAAAAAAAAAAAACTAAAATAATGTAACTCATTTCAGAGACATCGGAGGCTAAACGAATGCTGCCAGTGTTTTGGAAATTAAAGGAATTCATGGCCCCTGAAGGATCTGCACAATGTCACCGCCTCCTTTGTGGACCTTAGGGTTCAGAAGGAGTTTGCTCCGCACACATGGCAAGAAAAAGCTGGTAAAATTAAGGCCCCAAATTCTATTGAGCTGTTTGTAATTCTTTAAATCTTTCTCTCCTATATGTACCTTTTTTCCAGAGGCTAAATAGAAGTTGGTAATTAGATTGGTTTGTATTGATTCATATTTCAATAAATGATTTAGTTTTGGGGGATGAAAGCAGGACTATGTTCCAGATGCCATTACACTGAGACTCAGTCCTTCACACTAAGCAGAGCTTTGCCAACCGAGCCACCCAGGTGTAACTATAAGCCACGTATTCACCCAGTACCCAGGAGAGATTTTAGGACAAGAAAGAACTAAGCAGGTCCTTAGAGGGTAGACTGGAAAATGGAATGACAGGTGTCACAAGGATATTGCCTAACCTTACAAACAAATTAGAACATGAAATACTTTGTCAGCAGAGCCTGCATTAAATGGATATTTCATTCACCTTAATTCCCTCCTGTTTTGTGTCATGTCCATTTTCAGTAGGCAGGGATTGTTTTCAACCAACTTGAACACCTACATCAGAGATATAGGTCATTAATCAGCTGTATTTATGGCGATACTCAAGTCTATTGATCACTGAAACACGTTGTTCTTAGACTTATGAGTCAAGATGTTCCTGAGACCTTGAGAACCTCGGGAAGAAGGAACAGGAGGCATATTGGCAAGAAAGCACAATCTATTACAGCCTTAGAGCTCATCAATGGGAAGGAAAATTCCTGACACTGTAGCCTGTAGCAGCTGTGAACTTCAGCATCCCTTCTTTTTGATTTGTCTCCGGAATTAAGAGATGTGGCTTTGCTTTCAGTCATGGTTCTCTTGTTCGCACTGGGGCAAATGGAGCCTCCTGTCCTAGTGTGATGCCTTCCACCTTTGTCTCGGATACTTCTGAGCTGTACATATTCCTCTGGTTTAATGATTTGATCATGTGCCTTTGGTTTCAAGATTTGATCATGTGGTAATATAATTTAGTGAGAATTTAGACGCCAATCACAACCATCCATCAGCCACCTCACGTTACAACAAAATTAGGAGCTCATCAACTCACAGAGATTCCACAGTCATATATTAAAGTCATAACGGGAATCAAACTGCATCTTTTCATCTACTACAAATGTAAAACCCAGTAGGGGGAAAGCAGATGTAAAACATTTCTGGCACGTGGTTTTGGGGCACAACGCAGGAGGCATTGTGTTGAAAGGCACTTTGTCAAAACAAGCTGTGTAATTTTTTTTTTCCTGAGTATAGTATCAATAAATCAAAGAGAACGGCTGGTCCTGAATCAACATAAATTGTTCAGTGAGATAATTAAAGACCGAAGCCATTAAGGGCTCAGTACGAAGGCTGATATTAAAAATGAATGTGCTCTGAGAGTGGACCACTTCAGGTCTCTTCCTATTTCAAGTATATTACACATCCCTGTAGCTACCTCCTTCTCTCAATCGTATCTCTCTACAGAGGAAGATTTTAGGCTCCGATTATGCCAGCAAAATGAATTTTTTTGGTCATATTGATAAGTGACTCTCACTGCTGTGAGAATTATCAGTGGTAGGAAAATAATTACTATTTGAGGTTGGTAGTAAAAGATCCAGTCTGCTGGAGGGAACCAAAGGTTTTTATGGATCTGGGAAGTGATTTTTACAATTAAGCCTTAAAGCCATGGGAAGAAGTACAAATAGAGCCTGTTTAATTTTTTAAACATGGTACAAAATTCAAATAGTACAAGTGTATACAGTAAAAAATGTTTGCTTCCCACTTCAAACACCCAATCTTCCCTCTGATAATTAAGCCTTAGCAGTTTTCTATATATTCCTCCAGACACTTCCTGTACAAATAAGCAGTATGTTTCTATGTAACTCTGTTTTAAGCCATAAATGAAAGTATATATGGCCAGGTGCGGTGGCTAATGCCTGCAATCCCAGCACTTTGGGAGGCCCAGGTGGGTGGATCATTTGAGGTCAGGAGTTCAAGACAAGTCTGACCAACATGGTGAAACCCTGTCTCTATTAAAAATAAAAAATTAGCTGGACATGGTGGTGCATGCCTATAATCCCAGCTACTTGGGACACTGAGGTAAAAGAATCGCTTGAACCTGGGAGGCGGAGGTTGCAGTGAGCCGAGATCATACCACTGCACTCTAGTCTGGGCAACAGGAGCGAAACTCCATCTCAAAAAAAAAAAAAAAAAAAAAGTATATACTGCTATAACATCATGCACAGCATTTATTCATTAACATCGTATCTTCGCAATCATTCCGTATCAACACATACAAAGTAACCTCATCCAGGGCATATTCCCAAATATGTATATGGCACAGATGATGTGACTGTCCATGTGTGAACAATATTAACTTCCAAACAGGCTAAAGTGAGCAGCAAAGAGCCTTAGAAACATCCTGAACTCCTGTAACTATTGCTGTTCCAGCTGGTAGTCATACATTTCAAGGCTCTCACTGTAGCCATTGCGATTCTAATCCAGAAAACTGTGTGTCTTTATCTACCCAGTGAATGGATTGGCTCTCCGGGCCATAGCAGAGGGGGGCAGCTGTAGTCTGGAAGTGCTGGAACAAAATAAGATGTACTTGAAGGGCAGAGCAGAAAAGGCAGAGAAGTCCCACCTAATCCTCATAATCTCCTGTACAACTTTCCTGAAGAGCCGAAAATTCCCATTACTGCCCACTCATCTGTTCTGAAAGTGAGAGTCTATCTGTCTCCAGGCGCTCGCCAGTCCTTAATCTTCCATGACTCGCTTTCGCTCGAAAATGCCATCCTTTCTCTCTCAATCTCTCCAGCCCAGGATGATTGAGAACAGGGAGACAGTGAATCACCAACGAGAAGGCCTGGGGTGACTTTTCTGAATAAAAATATGCATAATTCAGTGGCTGGAGAACTATTCCTGGAAACAGATGGTGAACAGCCCAGGTTCTTTATAAAGAGCTGGGGTCAATTTCCTACTGGTTAAGCAAGTTGTACTTCTTAGGAAGGCATATCTTTGACCCAGCTTAATACTGTAGCTATGACTGAGTCCTGGTGGCTCTTCTAAACCTGAGAGGCACAGTCACTCAGTACCGAGTCCTTGTAAAAGATGCAGAAACTCAGGTATACGTGGTGTTTCCAAATAGTTCTAACACATATCTACAACTAAACGTCACTAAAGGTTCTAGTACAGCAGAGTTAGTAACAACCATTGCTTTTGTTTGTTTGTTCGTTTTTGAGACAGAGTCTCGTTCTGCCACCCACGCTGGAGTGCAATGGTGTGATCTCGGCTCACAGCAAGCTCCTCCTCTCTGGTTCAAGCTATTCTCCTGCCTCAGCCTCCCGAGTAGCTGGGACTACAGGCATGCACCACCACGCCTGGCTAATTTTCGTATTTTTAGAAGAGACGGGGTTTCACCATGTTGGCCATACTGGTCTCGAACTCCTGATCTCATATGATTCACCCACCTCAGCCTCCCAAAGTGCTGAGATTATAGTCGTGAGCCACCGCTCCCAGCCACTAATGGCTATTGTTAAAGACCTTTGGAAGACAAGGCTTAACTCTTTAGGAACCTTTGAAAAACACTATTTACTTACAGACCTTGTTGAACTCTCGGGAGGCAGCTACTCTCCTCCGATTCTAGTTGGAGCATTACATATGAACCACCCTGGATAAATGTTTGCCTGTTTTATACAGTAAACTTTGTAGAGTTTAAAGATCTTGACACTAAATAAATAGCACGATGATTAAAAAAAAAAAAAAATTGGCCAAACTCCCAATATCTTCTGAATATATTCTCTTAGTTTTTTCTTTTCATTACAAGAATTATAAATAGGGATGTGTAATACATATTTACACAAGAAGCTGACCAATTACATCGTCTTTACCAACCACGGCTATAGGAACTTGTTCAATTCATTCCGTGCTGTGATTTTTAAAAACAAGAGATCACTTAAAAATTATGTTACAATAGTCCCATGATTTGGATGTCTTTTAGTATTTAGACCACAAATCAATCATCTTCTTCTATACTGAGGAAAATTTTTTAAAAAATTAGTTATCTTCTTTGAGGAGCCTTGCCAAGGGCTTACAACCTAAAATACCTGGAGCCCTTCCTTCCAAAGGACTTGGCATAATTCAGCAGAAAATAGCCTGGTTGTGGCTACTTCTGAGATACCCCCTTCTCCGACCTAACACAGTTTCTCTCCTTTCTTAGCACATCTGACCCTATAGAGATGCCGTTGGACATTACTGATCCATCCACCAAAAACGTCAAAGTTCTCAATGTCACAAAACTCAAAGTTCTCCCCTCTTCCAGGGAGAATGCAAGCTTCTTAAAATACTAAGATGTTAGAAAACACTGCTGCCACCGGGTCCCTGCACACAGCCCTCTCTGACTTGTCTTAAGCAGCACAAACTGGTTGCTGGGCTCTGCAGCCAGTGTATACTAGTGATGTCGGTACACATCACTACTCTCAAAGACAAGAAATGCCCTGTCCCTTAATTTTTGCTATTCCTTATGGCCTAATTTGTTTGTTTTAATGGCATTAAATGTCACATTTGTATGCAATGAAACCTCATCATTTTCAGAGTGCACTCATGCATCTATGATGAATGAAAAATATCATGTCTAGTTGCCCTGAAATGTTTTCAGTCTTGGCCGGGTGCGGTGGCTCAAGCCTGTAATCCCAGCACTTTGGGAGGCCGAGACAGGCGAATCACAAGGTCAGGAGAACGAGACCATCCTGGCTAACATGGTGAAACCCCGTCTCTACTAAAAAATACAAAAAACTAGCTGGGAGAGGTGGCGGACGCCTGCAGTCCCAGCTACTCGGGCGGCTGAGGCAGGAGAATGGCCTAAACCTAGGAGGCGGAGCTTGCAGTGAGCTGAGATCCGGCCACTGCACTCCAGCCCGGGCGACAGAGCGAGACTCCGTCTCAAAAAAAAAAAAGAAAAGAAAAGAAAAGAAAAGAAATGTTTTTAGTCACTAGGGGTCTGAATACGTGGTTATTGGAGGGGTTGATGAAAAGAAAGGTATAATGTTGAATTTAAAAACTCTACTGATAGATTAGTTCATGTTACACACACACACACACACACCTGGATTCCTAAATTAATTTACTTCATAATACTTTATTATGAACCTATTACATACCAGGCATTGTGCATCGTGGGCCTTAAGGATGCAAAAATACTAAAACAATGATCCTGTTTTCAAGAAGCTCATAGTCAGAAGAGACAGACTAAATGAGAGCAAAATAAATCATGACAAAACCACATAAGGAGCACAGTGAAAAAAGACAGGAAGGGCTATCACAGAACAACAGTGTAATGTTATCCATCGGTCCATCCTGACAGTAAAACGTGCCACTGAAGTTAACAACACCATATATCTGAAATTTTAATTTATGAATTGATAAATTGGTTTTTATCATATTGGTAGGCTTATAAAAATAATTTTAGGACCAGGCGTGGTGGCTTACGCCTATAAACCTAGCACTTTGGGAGGCCGAGGAGGGCGAATCACCTAAGTCAGGAGTTTGAGACCAGCCTGGCCAATATGGTGAAACCCCATCTCTACTAAAAATACAAAAATTAGCTGGGCATGGTGGTGCGCACCTGTAATCCCAGCTACCCGGGAGGCTGGGGCAAGAGTAACGCTTCAACTCGGGAGGCGGAGGTTATGGTGAGCCGAGATCATACCACTGCACTCCAGCCTGGGCAACAAAGCAAGATTCCATCTCAAAAACAAAAAAACAAAAAACAAAAAAAGCCCAGAAATTAGCTGGGTGTGGTGGCATGCACCTGTAATCCCAGCTACTCGGGAGGCTGAGGCTGGAGAATCGCTTGAACCTGGCAGGCGGAGGTTGCAGTGAGCCGAGATCGCACCACTGCACTCCAGCCTAGGGGACAGACAGACTCCATCTCCAGAAAAAAAAAAAAAAACAAACAAAAAAAACGAATTTTACTTAATCATTATTTTTAAAAATAGAAAATTTCCAAAAATTAAAATAACTTTCCATTAAAGCGAAAAAATGTTTTAACTTCTTCGTGTAAACTAAGTAAATATCAGAAAATAACATAGGCAGAATAATTAGATTTGGCACATACCCCCCACATATTTTAATCAGATTTTTAATTTCTATGTTTCTAAACCCGTATCTGGGAAATTCATTTTTTTTAACATGTATTATTTTCATTTTTTCATAAAACTTTCTTTAGTTTTCTTCAAACTTGCATTTGATGATTACTAAGCTTTAAATTGTTCATACCTTCTTCAATTCATTCTTCTCTACTGATCATAATATTTTTAACTTGGAAAATACTCTCTCTACAACTGTTGCAATATCTATATTCACAGCAAATCTTGCTAAATGAGCAAATTCTAAATTGTAAATTTTTAATCCAAGTATATAAGTAGTTCAGCCTTCAAAATATTTTTATAGGTACTCCTATATTGCTACCTTTTGACAAGTAAGTAATTTTAAAACATAAACTTTCTCCAATTAATGATTTAATGTTTCCCCAAATTTGGATACTGCAAAACAATCAGCTTTCTCAATCTCCTTCCATTGCTGTACGGATATAAAATTATCCAATTAAACACAGGGGCTCCACAAAGACACTCTCCACAAGGCACAATTACAGAATGTCAAAACTAACTCTTACACATCATTTAAGCTCTCATCACCTAATTTGTTTTCTTTCTTTTTTTTGTAGGAATGTATTTCAAGTTTTGTTTTCAATAATTACTATTCACTACAAACTTCAAAACCTACTGTCTGGAGCATTTAATTTGTTGAATACTTTGATTAAAGATTTCCAACTGTTTTTTAACCAACATACCAAAATATGGGGGAATCATTCACCAATAAGTTTGATACCATGTTCGTCTGCCTAGACTGATTTCCAGTGTACTTCTTGAAAGACTATGGGGCAGTTAGCTTAGAATGAATGATAAATATGTGGAATAAATGAAATAAAAGAGAAAGGAAAAACATCTAACTAGGATCATGGCAGAAGACAGCACAATGGTACTGAGGAACGGGCTGAGATTTCATTTCATTCAGTTTTCAGCAGCTGCCACTCATCCGACGACGTGGTTTCCTCCACGGGACCCAGCAGCCCTGCTGCAGGAACGGGGGATGCAGGCAGCTGCACTGTGGTCAGGTGTTGAATCTGCAGAGTGAGTGCAGCAGGCAAAGAAGGAAAGATGCCGGCAGGAGAGTGATCATGGGGAGGCTGTAAGGGGTTTGGCTAGATAGGGAAGCCCAGGGTTGGGGGAGGCACTAGGAGTTCTCAAAGCATCAGAGAACAGGCATCAAAATAAGAAATGAAGGGGTTGTTGTCAACTAGGCTGAAGGCAGACATGGAGTGGTGGTGATCAGGATGATAGACCCGTAGCAGCTCTGGGGAACGCCACTCTAGTGCGTGGCCACGGGGGTGTGCTGCTTAACCATGGAGTTTTAGGAGAGAAAATGGTTAAGGACACAGAGGTTATGATGTGGGTTGTCCTGTGGACACTTGATCTTCCTGGTTGCACAGCTGGGGAAGGAGTTGAAATCTATCAGTCGATCACCAAAGCCCTCAATGTAAGAAAGTGAGTGGTCAGAGGTCAGGAGAGGCAGAAACAAAGCAGGCAGGCCAGGAACAGAGCATGAGGCCTGAGCCACAGTAGAGTGGAAAAAAAAAATTTTTTTTTTTCTTTTTTTTTTGAGACAGGGTCTCACTCTGTCACCCAGGCTGGAGTGAAGTGGTGCCATCGTAGCTCACTGTAATTCCTGGGTGCAAGCGATCACAAGCAAGGATTTAAGATGTAAAATTAATCATCTGGATGTAGCAAAAGGGGATCCAGCAGAATTCTAAATGCCTCCTTCAAACCCAGAACCAGAGAGCCTTTCAATAATCCCAGCCACTCCCCTTCTTCCTCGTAGGAAACATCAAATTTCGCACATTCATTGGGGCTGCCACGCCAGCATCATCACCAACATGCATTATTCATAAACCTCCAAGGATTCAAAGAGACGAGATCGGTTTTAGAAATACCATCTCAGGAAACAGACTTTGCTAGCAAACCCAACAACTGGATTTCTAACATCTGTGCTTGTTTCATGGAGATTTACACTGAGAAAATGCGGACGACAACATGAGACCACGGAATTTTAGACCTGAAACCTTTTTAAACCATTTAAACCTATTTAAAACAAACAAACAAACAACAACTAAAAACCCTCTACTTTATAAGCAGACCCAGAGAGGCCAGGTGCTGAGCTATCACATACCTCATGAGAGGCAGATGGAAGCCCAGACTCTGTGGCTCTCTCTATTCCAGTCCATTCAATGCTCTTACCAATTAACGACATTCCTAAATTAATTTCCTATATAAACTCTGCAAAATCTCCCCCATATCTCTTTCCAGATGCCCGGCAAAAATCTTCCAAATGGGAACACCAGGAAGTTTATACCTCTAGCCTCAACTCTCCCATGGTGGGGGGGCTCCATAAATACTTGTTGAGTGAATGAATGAATATGATGATGCATAATGATTAGTACAGATTTAAGATGTTACAGAATTTTAGGAAAGGGAAAATTTCTGTGGCTGGGGCTTCTCTGATGAGAGATGATGTGTAGCTTACATTTTAGAGAGGAGCCACGTAACTCACAATGATCGCTTTCCTTGGGGATTATGCAGCATGCTTTGGTATCACAGGGAAAGCCCTGGTGGAACAGACACCCTTGAGGAGAGGATGATGAAGAATTAGCCAGGGGGATATGCTGGGGTGCCGGGCGGGGCTGTGATCCAGGCAGATGGGTATTCAGAAGCCTGGGTCGGATTAAGAGGGATTTAGTGTGTTGTGGTGCTGTAAAAGAAAAGAGAGGTTCTAGATGACTGAAAGGAGTAGAAGGAGCATTATGGAAATTGGGAGACATGAGGGAAAACCCAAAGCAGAATGGATACATTGCATTTGCAGGGCATGAGGAAATTAGTTTGGCTGGGGGTAGAGTGCTATTTCTTTAATACGTCATCAAACAGAAATGCAACTCAAGTGCCTCTCAAACTCGAATGCCTAATCTGATATATTCTGAAATTTATTAGTGCATCTGTGGTCTTTTTATAAGCCCAAGTTTTTATCTACTAGGGAGTCAGAAGCAATGAAGTCCATAGCGATACTATCTGTATTTTTTTAATTTTACTAGCCCCATCTTACTGATTTTGTGACATTACATATATCCTTAAATCAAATAAATATCTATATAATGTATAAGTAAATAAATGGATAGTTTCAGAAATTGATGCTTTATATTCTAAGGATGAACAGACTCTTAATGTACTTTCTATGACTTCTTAAATTTGAATATTAGCGACCAGATCTAACTTTTCAAAAAGGTTACAGTTGTTCATATAATGTATGGAATTTTTAAACCGTACATACTTTAAGAACTTATTAGATGTTTGATGAAAGATGTTGACTGTCACGCGTATTGGCTAAAATGGATAAGATGGTATTTAGAAAAGTGTGTGAAAATGTTTAAGTCAAAAATTATTGGGTGGGGTGCAGTGGCTCACACCTGTAATCCCAACATTTTGGGAGGCTGAGGTGGGCAGATGACGAGGTCAGCAGTTCAAGACCAACCTGGCCAACATAGTGAAACCCTGTCTCTACTAAAAATACAAAAATTAGCTGTGCATGGTGGTGCATGCCTGTAATCCCAGCTACTCGAAAGTCTGAGGCAGGAGAATCACTTGAACCTGGGACGTGGAGGTTGCGGCGAGCCAAGATCACACCACTGCACTCCAGCCTGGGTGACAGTGTGAGACTTTGTCAAAAAAAAAAAAAAAAAAAAAAATCACTGGATTAAAAACATGACTATAAAAAGTCAAAAACTGTGATAAGAGACAAGGAAAGATATTATATACAGATAAAATTGTTAATTCACCAAATAGACGTAACAAATATAACCATACATGCACCAAACATCAGAGCTCCAAAATATATGAAGCAAACATTGACAGAATTGAAGGGAGAAATAGCTCTACAAGACTTCAGTACCCCACTTTCAGTAATGGATGGAACAACCAAACACAAGACCAATGAGGAAACAGAAGACCTGCATGACACTGGAGAACAATTGTACCTAACAGATATATGCAGAGCACTTCATCCAACAACAGCAGAATACACATTGTTCTCAAGTTCATGTGGAACATTCTCCAGGGTAGACCATGTTAGGCCACAAAATAAGTGTCAATAAAATTTAAAAGACTGAAATCATACAAAGTATCTTTCCAAGCACAATAAAAGGAAACTAGAAATCAACTGTAGAAAGAAAACTAAACAATTCATGGACACACAGAAACTAACACACTATTAAACAACCACGGTGATTCAAAGAAGAAATCACAAGGGAAAATATCTTAAGATAAATTCAAATAAAAACACAACATACCAAAATGTATGGAATCCTACAAAAGCAGTGCTAAGAGGAAAATTTATAGCTATAAATGCTTACATTAAAAAAGAAGACCTCAAAAAACATGATTATGCATTGGCAATTTCATACAGTTGAACCTAGTAAGATTGGCTCCAGAATATGTCTCTTTTTTCTCTTGATCTTCTTAACTCTCTAAATCTTTTCTATATCAGCGGGTTTTCCAGTGGCAGAAAAAATAAATAACAAAGCATATTCAATTGTTAGTCTGGAGAAGGACAAAGCAGCAGCAGTAGCAACCAGAGGTATTGAGTTAGCCTCTGCTGGCATCTCCAGCCATAACTCCCACCAAGATGTCACATTACCCCCCAACCCCAGCCAGACTGAACTCCTACAAGACAAAACCCCTCACAGATTAAATCCCCCACAGACCAAACTGTCACAGACTGAGCCCTCCTCACAAAGCCCCTCACAGACTCAGCCCTCCTTTCAGACAAAGCCCCCATAGACTAGCCCCTCACAGACTCTTCCTCCCTCCCAGGCTCCCTAACCTTTCTGGTAGTACCTGCCCTTCTGCCTGGAGCCCAGCTACCTATCTCGTGGCTGCACCTCCATCTGGCTGACTCTTAATCACCCTCCATTTAAGGTGTTTCCTCCCAGAGTGCCCGGCACCATCCTCAAGGAAAGCAATCTCCGAGGTTTATAATCTCTTCTTTACAAGGAGCTCTACTGAGGAGCATCGGCTGTGTCTTGTCTGTATCCCCCAAGCCCCTTCCCACCCCCACAATGCTGAACAGAAACCACAGGTCTGTTAGGTGTTCAATTAGTATCTGCTGTGAACAAAGATGAGATTTTGGTAATTTATATGTAAATATATTAAGGTGTCATATTCAGAAACATTTTTTTTCTTCATTATTATGCTTGGCTACTCACAGAAGGCTTTTTATTGGGAGTAATAATTTGTGTTCTAATTAAAACTGTTTCTGGGAACACAGAGTATGAATTATGAATACAATATCCACACGAAAGCTAACAGCGGTGACCCCCACAAACAGGGAACTGTGCAAACAGCTTACTGCACAAGCCAACAGAGTAGAGAAACCATATTTTCTCTTGGAAGCTGATCTATTTTCATGCCTTGGGGGTACCAGGAACCAAATTAATATTCTTTAAAGAATGTGTGTTTCGTCCTTAGCTTTTCAAGCTCAGCAGGGAATCACAACACTGGCAAAAAATCACAACACTGGCAAAAAACTCACAACATTGGTAAAAAATTATGTAAGAAATAAACATAATGATTGTTGTAAATGGAACGAGATTGTTCTAGTGAATTCCTGTGATATTGCTGAGTAAACTTTTTTTCTCTCACAAGTCACCACAAAATATAAGATATTTTCTAGTTAGCTCTGCTTTTAAAATACTTCTTGAATCATAACGAATAACATTTTCTGGGTAAACTGAACTATTCACATTAATGGTGCCTACGAGGTTCTTTGTTTCCTAGAAGTGCTATCAGTGTATTGTATTAGGGCTGGTCAAGGGCATACACTGGGTTGTTCACTGATTTGGGTAAATGATCCAACCTCTCTGTTCAGGTTCCTCATCGAAAACTGGGATTACAGTAACTCCTGAGTTTATTGTAAGGACTAAATGAGTAAAGAAATATGTTAACCATTATTACATTCCTATGTGATCATATCAATTAAGCATTCGTCAAGCGCCCAGCATAACGTGAAAGCACTGTTCCAGCAGACAAGAAAGCAGAGACAACTCTTCTGATGGTGACAAGTGCTACAGAGAGAAAGAAAGTTGAGGAGGGGGATAAGGAATTAATGTATGTGTGGCACGAGGTGGTGGTGGCAGTTGCTATTTTATACAGGGGAGCCTGGGGTATATCTCAATGAACAGGTGACGTTTGGCAGAAATTCTCGTATTTCCGTCATTCCATGATGGCATTAAGGTAAGTGATTCTGGCTGGGGGTGGTGGCTCACACCTGTAAACGCAGCACTTTGGGAGGCTGAGGTGAGAGGATTACTTGAGGTCAGGAATTAGAGACCAGCTTGGCCAACATGGTGAAACCCTGTCTCTACTAAAAATACCACAAATTAGCCAGGCGTAGTGGCAGGCGCCTGTAATCCCAGCTACTCAGGAGGCTGAGACAGGAGAATCACTTGAACCCAGGAGGCAGAGGTTGCAGTGAGCTGAGATCGCACCACTGAACTCCAGCCTGGGCAACAAGAGCGAAACTCCGTCTCAAAACAAACAAACAAACAGACAAAAAACATAAAAAAAATAAGTGATTCCAGCAGAAAAAACATCAGAAACAAGGGCCCCATGGCAGTGCAGGTCTGGCATGTTTGAGGAATTGCAAGGAAACCAGACAGGCTGCAGTCAAATGAAAGAGAGAGAGAAAGGTGGGACAGGAAGTCAGAGAGGTTTCCAGAAGCCAGGACATATAGGGCACCGGAGGCCACCATAATGACTTTGTCTTTGACTCGAAGATGAGAAGCCAATGGGAAATTTTCAACAAAGGCATGATAAGATCTGGCTAACATACTAAAACAGCACAGTGGGGTAGGATTGGGGGAAGATGTTTTATACGGCAGTTTGGAACAGGGTGGTAGGTATAGAGATGAGGAGAAGTGGTTGCATTTGTTGTATATTCTGAAGCTGGTGGCCACAGGATTTGCCAAGGGATGGGATTGTTGGGTATAAGAGAAAAGGATAAGTCAAGGATGACTCCAGATTTTTGGCCTGGGCAACTGGAAGAATGGAGTTGCCATTTGCTAAGATGAGATAGACAGCAGGAGAAGCAGATTTTGTGGAAAATTCGAGTTTATTTTGGATCTGGTATGTGAGTGATGCTTATTACCTGGCCAAGTGGAACTGCTGAGAAGACAGTTGGATATACAAGCTTAGAGTTCTGGACAGGGCTCCAGGCTG
This sequence comes from Chlorocebus sabaeus, assembly GCF_047675955.1. Lineage (NCBI taxonomy): Eukaryota > Metazoa > Chordata > Mammalia > Primates > Cercopithecidae > Chlorocebus > Chlorocebus sabaeus. Next base: position 12,844,994 of record NC_132912.1, on the reverse strand, counting down.
GAGGTACAAATTGAGGAGTTACCCACATATGGAAATGTAAGTCTTATTGGAAATATGTTCTAATTCCACAGCAATATAATCTAGTTCTTTTTAAAAATATATCTGATCTATCCTTTGCATTGTATCAGCCTGAAGTTTATTTTACTTCCTAAGTTGTTATAGTTGTAAAGGGGGAGGAGTTGAGGCGGTGTTCTTTCTCATCTCCAAATGTAAGGACTAATATTCTTCTTTCTTTTTTTTGAGACACAGTCTCGCTGTGTCACCCAGGCTGGAGTGCAGAGGTGTGATCTCGGCTCACTGCAACCTCTAGCTCCTAGGTTCAAGCAGTTCCCTACCTCAGCCTCCTGAGTAGCTGGGATTACAGGCGCCTGCCACCACGCCTGGCTAATTTTTGTATTTTTAGTAGAGATGGGGTTTCACCATCTTGACCAGGCTGGTCTTGAACTCCTGACCTCGTGATCCACCCGCCTCTGCCTCCAAAATGCTGGGATTACAGGCATGAGCCACAGCGCCTCGCCCTGGATTAATATTCTACAAGTCAAGTCAGATGAGAAACAAATTCTGAATGAACTGACTTTCCATCTATCACTTCTCCCAATGTCATAATGACTTCCTCCTATCTAAAGCAGAATGTTCCAAAAACAGAATTCTGAAAAAAAAAAAAAAAAAAAAAAAGAAAAGCATTTTTCCAAAAACCCAAATAAAATTTAAATATAGACTTCTGGAAACAATTAAGTTCCATGCTGCAGCAGTACGGGAACAAATCTACTGCAGTACTCAGAACTGAAATAGCAATTAGACAGGTACTAATATGAAGGTGCTAGCACATCCCCTGTTGTCTCTCAGTGCCCACGATGCTGTTTCCTAGGAAACTAAAACTTTCTGAGGCACAAACATTGTAAAATACCGTCCTCCAAAATGTTGTGTTTTAGATCCTCCCCATATATTTAGAAGCTTAAGACTTTCTAAGCTCTTTAGTCAAACAAAAACAAAATAAAAACAAAAACTCTTTCCATTTTCTCACTGACCCAGACAGAAAAGATGGGGGCCAGAGGCAGTGGCTCACGTGTGTAATCCCAACACTTTGGGATACTGGGAGGACTGCTTGAGGTCAGGGGTTTGAGATCAGCCTGGACAACACAGCAAGACTCATCTCTACAAAAGTAAAAATAATTAGCCAGGCATGGTGGCATATGCCTGCAGTCCCAGTTACTCAGGATGCTAAGGTGGGAGAATCGCTTGAGCCCAGGAGTTGGAGGCTGCAGTGATATATGATAACGCCAGTGCCTTCCAGCCTGGGTGACAGAGTGAGACCCCCAACTACTGAAAAAAGAATTTTAATTAAAAAAGAAAAACAGATGGATTATCAGGAGCATAAACCACTGAGCCTTGCCAAACAAAAACAAAAAATACAACAACCAAAAACAATACAGGATACAAAATCCTCAAACCAAACCAAAGACTTTTCCTAGTAGTGTTATATTCTGATATATCCAGGGCTTTCTGTCATTGCTTTTTTCTTTTTATACTCATTTAGATAACTAATGGAGGCAAAAAGGGAATAAGAGAGACTAATTTGAATTTTCAAAATATCTAACATAAAATATTTTAAAGACATATTATTACGTCATTAAAATACACTTAATATTTAGAACTAAACTATCGAAGTTTTACCAAAGAGGATTCCTTTAGGGAACAACTAGAATCAATATAAATTTCAGATGACATGATTATTGAGATAGAAAATGGTAAGAAATCTAGAACAACACTAGAACTAGTAAGTGAATTCAGCAAGGTCAGAGACTAATGCACAAAAATCAATTATATTTTTATATGCTAGCAGCAAGCAACCAGAAAAATGAAATAAAAATCTATTTACAATAGAATAAAAAATACTTCAGAATAAATTGAACAAGTATATGAAGACCTACATCCTGAAAACTATAAAATGTCACTGAGAGCAATAAAAAATCTAAATAAAATGAAAACACTTACGTTGATTAATCAAAAGGCTACATGTTTTAAGCTGTTCTCAAATTGATATATGGATTCAATGTAAGACCAAACAAAATTCCCACAAGCATTAAAAAAGGCAGCTGGGCACGGTGGCTCAGACCTATAATCTTAGCACTTTGGGAGGCCAAGACAGGTGGATTGCCTGAGCTCAGGAGTTTGAGACGAGCCTGGGCAAGATGGTGAAACCAAATCTCTACTAAAATACAGAAAATCACCTGGGCGTGGTTGCGGGCGCCTGTAATCTCAGCTACTCAGGTAGCTGAGGCACGAGAATTGCGTGAACCCAGGAGGCAGAAGTTGCAGTGAGCCAATAGTGTGCCACTGCATCAGAGCCTGGACAATAAAGCTAAACTCTAAGAAAAAAAAAAAAAAGGCAAGTCTATTCTAAAACTTACATGAAAATACAAATACTCTAGAATAGCCAAAGCAATTGTAAGGGAAAAAAAAAAAAAAAAAGTTGAAGAACTTACAACAAATGATGCTGAAAATTGGATAGCCCTATGACAAAAACGAATACTGTCATTACTTCATACTATATATATATAAATTAACCTGAAATTGATCATGAAATATACCTAGGTAGAAAAGTTGACCAGGCACAGTGGCTCACGTCTGTATTCCCAGCACTTTGGGAGGCCGAGGCGGCCGGATCACTTAAGGTCAAGAGTTCAGGACCAGCCTGGCCAACATGGTGAAACCCCGTCTCTACTAAAAACACACACACAAAAAAATTAGCTGGGCATGGTGGTGCACACCTGTAATCCCAGCTACTTGGGAAGCTGAGGCAGGAGAATCACTTGAACCCGGGAGGCAGAGGTTGCAGTGAGCCAAGATTGCGCCACTGTACTCAGGCATGGGCAACAGAGCAAGACACCATCTCAAGAAAAGAAAAGAAAAGAAAAGAAAAGAAAAGAAAAGAAAAGAGAAGAAAAGCAAAGCAAAGCAAAGCTAAAATTATGTAATGTCCAGAGGAAAAAATTATTTGCACAGGCAAAGACTTTTAACACAGGACACAAAAAGCACAAGCCATTAAAAAATGAACATTATCACCACCAAAAAAAAAAAAAAAAGAACATTATCACCACTTTCCTTTTCAAAAGGTACCATTATGAACTAGGTGATAGCGGTCAGGTGTGGTAGCTCACACCTGTAATCCCAGCACTTTGGGAGGCCAAGATGGGCGGATCACGAGGTCAGGAGACCGAGATCATCCTGGTCAACATGGTGAAACCTGTCTCTACTAAAAGTACAAAAAATTAGCCAGGCATGGTGGTGGGCCCCTGAAGTCCCAGTTACTCAGGGGGCTGAGGCAGGAGAATGGCATGAACCAGGGAGGCAGAGCCTGCAGTGAGCCAAGATTGCACCACTGCACTCCAGCCTGGGCGACAGAGCGAGACTCCGTCTCAATAAAAAAAAAAAAAGAAGAAGATAAAAAGAATTAGGTGATAGCTTCTTAGTATAACACCAAAAACATAAGCAACAAAAGAAAAAATAAACAAGACCACCTCAAAGTTAAAAAACTTTTGTGCTGTAAATGGTACTATCAAGAAAGTACAAAGACAATCTACAGAATAGAGGAATACATTTGCAAATCATATGTCTGGTAAGACATTTGTATATAAAATATATAAGGCAGTCTGACAACACAACAATAAAAGAAAAATCAATTTTACAAAGGATAAAGGATTTGAATATCTATATATCTCCAAAGAAGATATGTAAGTGGCTAACATGGGAAAAGATGTTCAAAATCGTTAGTTATCAAGAAAATACAAACCGAAATCTCAAGATGCCACTTCACACCCACAGGATGGCTATCATCAAAAAGACAGAGAGTAAGTGTTAATAAGGATGTAGAGAAGTTGGAATCCCCACACGTTGCTCATGGGATTGTAAAATGGTACAGTCATTTTGGAAAACAGTTTGATGACTCCTCAGAATGTTAAAACAAGAGCTGTCATTCGACCCAGCAATTTCACTCCTAGGTATATAACCAAGGGAAATGAAAGCAAGTCCACAAAAAAACCTGTACATGAAAATGCCTGCATCATTATCCATATTAGCCAAAAAGTGAGATAACCTAAATGTCCATCAACTGAAAAACAGAGAAATAAAATGTGATATATCCAGATAATAAAATATTATTTGGTAATAAAAAGGAATGAAGTACTGATACACGACACAATATGGATTAATCTTGCAATCAATAAGCTGAGAGAGAGAATCCAGTCACGAAAGATCACATATTGTATAATTCCATTCATATGAAAAGTCTAAAATAGGCAAATCCATAGGCACCAAAAATAAGTAGTCACAAGAGACTGAGGGAGTGAGGAATTGAGAGTGATTGCTAATGAGTATAGGGTTTCTTTTAGAGGGACAAAAATGTCCCTAAAATTAGGTTGCAGTGATGGTTGCATAACCCTGTGACTATACTAAAAAACATTTCGGGCTGGGTGTGGTGGCTCACGCCTGTAATCCCAGCACTTTGGGAGGCTAAGGTGGGTGGATCACCTGAGATCAGGAGTTCAAAACCAGCCTGACCAATATGGTGAAACCCCATCTCTACCAAAAAATACAAAAAATAGCTGGGCATGGTGGCGGGTGCCCATAATCCCAGCTACTCTGGAGGCTGAGCTAGGAGAATCGCTTGAACCCGGGAGGCAGAGGGTGCAGTGAGCCAAGATCACGCCACTGCACTACGCCTGGGCAAAACGGCAAGAATCCGTCTAAAAAAAAAAAAAAAAAAAAATTCATCGTACACCTTATGGGTGAATTGTGTAGTATGTAAATTATATTTCAATGAATTTTTTAAAAAGGAACCATTAAAAAAACAGCAAAGCAAGCTACAAAATGGAAGAAAATATTCGTATTACGTGTATCTGACAAACTATGGACTACATAAAGAACACTTTCAACCCAATAATGTGATGATAATCCAATAAAGACTGCGCGAAAGATCTGAACAGATACTTTATAAAAGAAGATATACAAGTGGCCAATCAGGGCATAAAAAGATGATCAACTTGATTCATCATCGAGAAATGCAAATTAAAACCACCCTGGGATATCACTACACCCCATTAGCATGGCTAAAAGTGAAAATCTCAAGGACTAGCAAGAAGGCAGAGCATCAGGAACTGACATATACTGCTGGCCAAAAACAGAAGGCAAGATGGTACAACCACTTTGGAAAACTGTCAGGCAGTTTATTAAAAAGTTGAACACAATATCTACCATATGACGCACTCATTACACTCCTAGGTCTTTACTCAAACATGCATGCATGCAAAGACCTGTACATGAATGTCCACAGCAACTTCACCCATCAGAGTCCCCAAACTGGAAACCACCCAAGTGTCGATAAATAGAAAAGTTTAAAACATGTGTAATATTCATAACAATGGAATACTACTCAGTAATAAAAAGGAATGAACCACTGAGACATGCTACATGGATGAATGTCAAAATAATGATTAATGAAATAAGCCAGACACAAAAGGGTATATACTATATAAGTCAATTTATAGGATATTTTATAAAATATAAAATAACCTCTAGTAAGTAAAGTAGGTCACTGGTTGACTAGGGTCATGAATGAGGAAGAGAAGACTTCAAAGGGGCCCAAGGAGTCTTGAGTGGCATGGAAATTTTCTGTCTCTTGACCGTGGTGGTGGCTTTATGGGTATAATTCTGTCATGTTCATCTAAATTGTCCATTTAAATGGATACAGTAACTTGTATGTAAATGATACCCCCAAAAAGTTGATTTTTATAAAGTAATGAGAACCAATGAAAAAAGAATACAATTTAACATTTAAAAAATTAGCATATCTAATTTTTTGTGTAAACAGAGCTTCTGAACTGCTTACTATTGTGCAGAGTTTTTTTACTTAGGTAATTCAAACATTCATTGCCTCTAAACTGGATTTTGTGATTAATTTGCCTGACAAATCTCATACAATGTCCCCCAACAGTTAATCCCACCCTAATTCCTCTCTGAATTACTAAAAATTCTTAATGAGTGTGGTTCACATTAATGAGGTGTTTTGTTTTTTGTTTTGAGACAGAGTCTTGCACCTTGTCACCCAGGCTGGAGTGCAGTGGCACGACCTCAGCTCATTGCAACCTCTGCCTTTCGGGCTCAAACTATTTTCCTGCCTCAGTCTCTTTCTCTTGAGTAGCTGCGACTACAGGTGCCTGACACCATGCACATCTAATTTTTATATTTTTAGTAGAGATGGGGTTTCACCATGTTGGCCAAGCTGATCTTGAACTCCTGACTTCAAATGATCCGCCTGCCTCTGCCTCCCAAAGTGCGGGGATTACAGGTGTGAGCCACCATGCTGGGCCAATGAGGTTTTTTTTTTTTTTTTTTTTTTTGGTAACACAAAAGAGGGAGGAATTCCTTGACAGAAAAGCTCAGGGAGGGGCAGGGATAGCGGTGTCCTCATATGACTTCCAGGCTTTGTTCTAAGGTTGGTTTTGTTCCAGACATTTTTATGTTTTTATGTCAACCCATATTTACGGTAACTTTTGTTGGTAATATACAACCCCAAGTTGCTTAGAAAGGCAAATTCTAAATCAGCTTGAACGTTACCTCATAAAATTAAAGACCATCTGTAGAGACACAGTGATGAAATGATATAGATATCCATAGAGAAACCACGTGTACTGAAGACCTATTATTGTGAGATTACTTACTACACTTTTCTCCCTCACTACTCACTATAATCCTCTAAAGAAAATATTATTATCCCCATTTTCCCATTATGGAAACTGACACTCAGAGCAGCCCAGTTATTTGCCCCAGTTCACCCGGCTAATAAGAGGCAGAGCCGAGGTGGACACATTTGAGGTGCTTTAACTGATATTTGGTTACAGTTCCACAAACACAAAACTTAACCAAGTAGATCCATATAGCTTTGGATTTGAGTATTAGTCGTTTTTGCATTACTAGTGAAAAAGCACACATTTAAACACACAGCTAACAATTTGCGGGGCATTTGGTCGCCACTGACATCTCATAATCTTCCAATTATGCAATGATATTTGATGAGAAAGTGATGCACTTGCACCTTTATAGAGCAGACTTCGCATAAAGCAAAGTCACAAGAACTTCTAGGGCATGCTCCCAAATTTGGGGAGAACTAGTGCTCTCTACGAAAAACCAGAAATACGGCAAATTGTAACGCAAAGAGAAGAACAAGGAACTAGAAAAGAAGAAGAAGGAACTAGAAAAGGTAACTCGAGTTAACATGGAACCAAGCAGTCAAAAAACTTCTTTGACTTATATCACGGCTGACTATAACATATAAATCTCTAAAACTGCTAGTCACCACCTAGAACTGCCATTTGACAGACAGCAATAATACATATGCTTCTGGCATAGACAGCTTTAAAATATTTATACAAAAATATCACAACCTACAAAAATATTTTGAAGATCATGAAAGGTTAACTAAATGCACCGATGAACACTTATTTGCATCCTAACATGATCCCAAGTTAATGTGTTGTTTAAACATTCATAAGGAAAATAAGAATCTATGGAAAAGAAATTGTGAACCTAATCATCAATTCTACACACCCTTGACAATCCCAAGTCTGAAAATCATTAATAAATCATGAAATTAAGTCTATATTCTAATCTTCAACAAAAATCTCCTCAGTCGGTAAACTTAATCATATGATGTTCCAGCATTTTTATTCATTCAGGTAATGGTTAAAGCATAATATTCTGACACAGTTTCTATCAGTTAATTCTACTCAGTGCAGCCCTGGGATATTCCTAGGAACCATATTGCTTAGAGTAAAGCACTTACGCAGGCAGGGAGGCTAATTTCAGTTTAAATTTTTAAAAATACATGTTCAAGTAAAGTCTCTATTCGAATATCTGGCTTTCTGATTTCTTCCCTCTTTTGGTAATCTCCAGTGTTAATGGAATGCAAAAATAACCTAATGAGGGGGATAATGTCATGGTCTGAAGTCAATTATACTTCTCTTACGTCTGGCGCAAATTCCCTTTTCAATCACATGTGCTCTTATCTGTCAAAGGAAGAGTACAAGGGAAGAAACGGGTATACACAGTTACCATCTGCTTCCCTCCCCCGGCATCCCTGGAAAGGATGACAAGGGTGGGAGTTTCTCCTGGAGACAGGAGCAAAGTGTACCTTACAGTGGGCCCACTGAAGTGTCTTCAGGCAGCCACATTTGGCCCTGACATATTAGAAGGCAATACAGACATCCTGCAGTAGGGACATCACATTCACTGCTGAGGCTCTAGGTTATTAGTCCAGCCCAGCAGCTGTAGGCTGGTTCAAGGGAGGCCTGTAGACTCCTGTGGGCAGCCCACTGTCTTTAGTTGGATACAGGCCTCTCTAGTATCCCACAGGCCTCCCTGCTCCCTACTGCCTTACCTGGCCCACTTCAGTCATTTCTTTTCCCACCTGATCCCTTTAGACATTGGAGTGTGCAAATTGGTTCAAAACTCATCAGTCAAACAAGGTACTTACAGCTGCATGACCAAGTACAAGTGATTTGGGCTTTCATAAATGTCTTCCAGGGCAACAATATTTTCATGCTTAATCCTGAAAAAAAAAATAGACACACAAAATAGTAAGTACAGTTAGATAGGAAAATGTTTCAGAACAGACAGCATTGTAGCAAAAAGTTACAACACAGAATCCAAACTCCTGAACAAAAACATTTCAGACTTCAGGATCTTGTCCCCAAACTTTTTCCAGACCCATTTCCTAACAGTCCTTCCCTGATCTCCACTCCTCTTCGTTCCTAAGGCTCAATACCCTACAGTTTAGCAAGAGTGGATTAACTATTGTGGCTTCACGTGAATCCCAGAAATGGGCCAAACCTGCCCACATCCTATTATCTTGTAGGGCCCAACTCAGAGGGCTGGGCCGCTGGGCAGAAGTGTTCCCTCTTGTGTTGTCTCTCAGTGGCCATCACGGACTTGCCTGACCACTTAATTATATGCAAATCTGTCCCCCATGACAGGCATATGTCAGGGAGCAGGGAGACCTGGTAAAACACTGGAGAATATATATGTTCCAGGGAACAGTTTCTCTGGCATGTTCATGGGTCCAGTGTAAGGAAAAAAAACCAACCTGACTCCCTCACTGGGGTAGTGGGTCCCACTCCACCCCACTACCAAATGTCACTTCAGCTTCCCAAGCAAACTAGATCAGTGCTACTCAAAGTGTGGTTCTCAAACAGGCAGCACCACGATCTCCAAAGAGCTTAGTAGAAATGCAAATTCTCAGGCCCTACGACAAGCACAGAGTATACAAGTTGAGGGCAGAGCCCAGAAATCAGTATTGTAATAAGATGCTGAGATAATCTACACGTGCAAACTGGAGTTGGAGAAATACCGTATTAGACCAGCGCTGCTCAAACTTCAACGTGCAAATGAATCGCCTGGGGATCTGGCTCCACTGCAGGCCCTGAGTCAGCAGGTTTGGTTGGGGCCTTGGAGGCTGCATTTCCAACCAGCTCCCAGGAGATACCGGTGCTGCTGACCTGCAGACCCCACTCTGAACAACTAAGTCCTAACTAAAGAACCAGGGCAGAAGGAAACAGCCGAGTTCTAGCCCTTGGCACTATCCATGAAGAGCAGTTTCTGCTCAGAATGTAAGGCTTGATATTATTTAAAGCATTGGACAGAAAAAAAAATATTTCATTACTCAAGGAGATAATTAGCTCTTACCATAAGCCTCTCATTGAAATGTCTGCTGAACCATTTAAAGACAAGCACATAATATGCAGATTCTTGTGACCCTCTTGAAAGCTAGAACTACATTATTCATTTTGGTTGCTCCTGGTGCCTAGCACAAATCTGCTTAATAAATGCTTGCTGAATGAATGAATGATATTGAAAGGCTGTTGCCACTAAACAGCAAGAAACCTTATTTAGTTAGGAAAAAGGGAAACCATTTTCCTAAATGTGTGATGTCTTCCCTGCAAAAAGAAGTTTATAAGGTGGAAAACAAACAAGACTATTATCTTCCTTTTGAGATGAAAGAGAACAAGATAATTAACAAAGGCTGCTAAGGCTTTCCTTTGAATTCTATAGCTCGTAGTAGTTAATGCAGTTGTTTTGTAGGAGCTAAAACAATAGATTATACTAAATTCACATTCCACCTGATTCCAAAGAACAGAGTCTAATTATTCGTCGGCCATAGTTTCTACACAGCCTGAGCAAGATACTATCAGCCATATAGCATATGAACCAAATAAACTATGCCACCAAGGAAACCAAGAGAGCTTAACTTGAGACTATCAAGATGCTACAAATCATGGCATTATCACTACTGGATATACCTAAAAGAATATGCCCACAAAAAGTAGGCATTATGTAGATTTTCCCCTTTTTGGAAAAATTGTTGTAATTTGCCATTGGAATCAATCACATGGTCATAAACATTTTCTTCTAGTCCAGCTCATTTGAGAGTTAATGAAGAGCCTAGATTTCTGGAGAAATAGGAGGAATGGGATTATATGAAGAGTGACCAGAGAAAATGCCTGGCACACAGTTACATCTGAATTGTAGCAACATGGTGAATACTTTTGCAGTTTAAGTACGTCCCAAGTACTGCATGGTTGTTTATCTGAAATTCAGATGTAACTGGGCAAGCTGCATTTTCATGTGCTAAATCCAATCACTCTGCTTACATCACTCAATCTCTAAATTGGGTTTAGAGATTGGCACCTGCAGCCCTAGCTCGCCTTGGAGGTTGAGTCAAGAAGGCTGTCTGAGTCCCAGAGTTCAGTCATTCATTCAGATTCAACAATAACGCAAAGAATCAAGTCTGTCTGTACAAAGCACTTGCCTAGCCAACGTGGCAGACTCCAATAAATTAGGACTACAGTCCCCTCCTTTGACACATGGGACAGAGAATTAAAGCCTATTTAACCTGCTATGTCTTACATGAGTGCTGACTAGAAATTGCTTTTAATTCATTGCAGCGTTCCAAAGAAGTATTGCACACAGCAGGGACAATCAAAATAGCAGTTTCACAATGGCTGGAAAGACACTTTATTAATATCTCTCCATCAACCAATCAAGCAATTGTCATTTGCTGCATTTCTGCTATGTGTCTGGAAGAAAAGAAAAGTAAAAAATAAGTTTTGCTATCAAAAAGCTTATCATCTAGGCAGAGAAACTCAGGAAGAAATTAGAAAAGAATCAAATGCTAAAATCTGTAGAATTGCCTTTAAGTTCAGAGAAAGCAAAGCCCTGAATGGGTCAGAATTATGAAGAAGGCCTCAAGAAGATGATGGGAGTTGAGCTGGAATGAGTAATGTTTGAATAAGCATACTTGAGAAATTTCAAATAAATCCAAAAACAGCCTCTTAATGTCTCTTAAGAAAAGTGGTTTAATTAACTTGGAGCTGTTCAAACATGGTTAAAAAAAAATTATTCTGGCCTCCCACATCTGTTCTCAGGTACTTTATTCCACCCTCACATTCCTTACAATATGCAAAGCTGAACGTAAAGTTTTAACATTATTTCAGTGCATGAGTTATTTTCAAAAAATGCCATATGACTATCCCTGCATTGAGGACTAGGACACAAGCACCAACTGAGGGCCTATTCCATGCAAAGGCTCACTTCATGTTCAATTCCCTCTTTTCATCATTCATTCAATAAATACCTGTTGGGCGCCTGCCCTGTACCAGGCACGGTCCTAGGTACTCTGAATTTGGTGGAGAGCGAGACACAATAAAGGCAGCCTCAGTCCTCCTGGTGCTCATGCAGAGGCTGGAGCTAGAACGCTTCTCAGGCAACCTGTCTCACGTTTACCAGAGATCAGCTTCCTGGTCATTAGTAATGACTCCTAGGACCAACAGACAATTAGCTTCCACCTTCTTCCCACATATCCTGCACAGATTTGAGGGACATAATGCCTCTGCTTAGTCTTCTCATCGCTGACCAATCTTCCTACAATATGGTTTATATTCCTCTCATTGCTCTATTGTCACTCATTTGTCCAGAGTCTAGCATTCAGATCTGGAAATACCGATCCCAGGATAAAACACTGTATCATGAATCTGGTATTAAATAGTAAAGTAGAGGCCGGGCATGGTGGCTCACGCCTGTAATCCCAGCACTCTGGAAGGCCGAGGTGGGCAGGTCACTTGATGTCAGGAGTCCGAGACCAGCCTGGTCAACACGGTGAAACCCCATCCCTACTAAAACTACAAAAATTAGCTGGGCATGGCGGCACATGCCTGTAATCCCAGCTACTTGGAGGCTGAGGCAGGACAATCATTTGAACCTGGGAGGCGGAGGCTGCAGTGAGCCGAGATCGTGCCATTGCACTCCAGCCTGGGCAACAGGAGCAAAACTCTGTCTCAAAAAAAAAAGGAAAGTAGAACTAGTAACCATCACGAGCTGGATATTACACTTCTACCAATAAAACCTAACAAGTTCATTGTTGTAGTTTTGAACCACTGCATAACCACTGGCACACAGAGAATATAAACTCCAGGTAGCTAGGGATTTTTGACTGTTTCACTACTGTCACCCCAGTGCCAAACAAAGAGCATGGCACACAGTTAATTACTGAACATTCAGTTTAGGGCCAATTAAACCACCAGATCATTTTAATTTGAACTTCTAGCAAACACAATCTCCTTTCTTACTCGGGTTGATATTGTGAGAGCTTAATGTCTTCACCTTTAGCTTCATTAAATCCAATCATTCTGGATTCCATGCAGCGTTTCAGATGATCAGCAGTGTTCTGAATGCTGATTGACTCATCTATTGCTCTTATTATCCCTCTCAACTTTGGGCCATCTGTGTATTTGGTACATATCCATCCCATGTGTCTTCATTCAAATTCCTAATTAAAATTTTAAATGGAAGGTTACATGTCAGAGCTCCATGGTATTCCACCAGAGACCCCCATCAAGATAACCATGACATTAATCAGCTGGCTTCGATTGCTGTCTAGCTGCAAACCTAGCAGTACTATCATCTAGCCTGTGTTTTAACATGCCATCCATAAGGAGACAATTAGATGCTTTGCAGAAGTAGAATTCCTCAGCCCTACACATCACATAATACTATTTAAAAGGGAAATGGGATGTTTGGGAAGATTTGTTCTTAGTAAACCCATGTTAGCTCCTAGCAACCACTACAGTCTTTACTAAATGATCACAAACCATCTGCTTAATTTTCTGTTCCAGAATTTTGCTGTGCATTGAAGTCAAGCTTTCCAGTCTATAGATCTCATCTTCTACCCTTTATATGTTTGGGAATTTTGACAACCTCTCTTACGTTGTTTTCTTAAACATTTCAGCTGTGACTTTTCCGTGATAAGTGCAATTTCCTCAGTCCCCTGGGATGTCACAAATCTAAACCTAGTGATGAGCTAGTTTTATAACTTTTGTTCGGCCTTGCTTACATTGCTGTTGTATTATACCATTTATTGTTAACTATGTGTTAAGACTGTGTTAAGTATTTTTAATTATTTCATTTACTATTAACAACAAGTCTATGAAGTAGGTATTATTTTCTCAATTTTTAAAAGAGGAGAAAATGAGGAAGGAGACTAAGATCCCACGAGGCTAAGTAAGTATTCCAAGATCACAGAACTCGTAACTGTCATTGCTGAGATTCAATCTAAGTCTATTTTCACTCCCAAGCCCATGTTAAACCAATTATGCTATAACTTAACTAAGTTATGAGAATATCCAAGAGCTCATATAAATTCAGTTATTTCCATAAAATTATAACATCTAAAGTCAAAGTATTAATATGCCATCATTAACAATATAATATCCACTTCTGTGGGTGCAGAGATTTCTTGAATTATCTTGAATCCAGTGGATGTGCTCAAGATACTCGGTTGTAAACATCCTAACAGATGAAATTCTAGTAGGTCAAACTGAACCAGAAAAAGAGATGTTGAAAAGCAGAAGGAATAGGGAGAAGTCCAGAGTAATTAGAAAGAGCCTCTCCTTAGCCCATGTCTGCTAGTGTCATCAAAAAAGAGAATCAAGTGAACAGAGAAAAGAGGCAGAGATGTCAGTTATAGGCAAATCGAAAATGGAGATTCTGTCAACTTGCATAGTTAAATCCCAGAGGTCAACACTCTTTCCAAAGTATGGCCAAGAGGATCTTCATCCGTAAGGGATGTTGACTCTGAAACAGCAAAACGTCCTGAAATGTGCATAATTCAAAGCCATAATAATGTCACTGAAAACAACTTCAGGTGATAAAAAGAACCTCAACTTAATTTTCATCACTTATCATTTACCAGGCCCAAAGTAAGCACGAGCTGACACATCTATATACAGAGAGAAAATGGTTTACATGGTAACCTACATGAAAACCTCCATAATCTCCAATAATGCACAGAAATGGATAGAGGGAAGTGGGTCCAGGCAGAGAGAGTCAAGTTGAATGGGAAAATAGCACGTGGGCATTGAAGCAGACTTCTGCCCATACAGTAACTGACAGTCAAGCAAGAAAACTCCAGAAAAAGCCAAGAAAACATTTAAAAATTAATTCATGCATAAAAAATAACTGATACCAAATGTACAAGTAGACCCTGTTACAAAGCCCCCAAGCTTTGTAAGGGAACATCAGGACCCAAAGGGTCAGCCTGCTACTGACTACATGTGCTTCTGTGGAGTGAGGGTAACATCTTCCCCTCCACCCTCATGTTCCCCAGTTCAAGGATCTACAATTTTAACTCCATGGCAAATGTGGAAAATTTTTAAAAAAAAAGAAACAGAAAGAAAAAGAAAAGCACAAAAGAGGAGAGGAGAAAAAAAGTTCAGCATTTCTCACTTTTTCCATTCCATCATTTTACTGAGCTCCAGGGCATCCATGGCAGCAATTATGAGGTATTCAGAGGAAGGAAAAGATCACAAAATCCCTTTCCTTGGTATTGCTATTCTCTAGTAATGGGCATTGACCCACCTACATTATGGATGCCAGATGAAGACAAGGGATGGAAGAAAATATAATCGGAAGAGAGAGACAAGAGTGAAAATGATTATAAGAGAGGATGAGGTGGGGATAGCGAGGCATTGATTGCCCTGCAATGTGCAAGGAGGAATTTACGTCAATGTGTCGCAATCAGCTTCCGGTCCGTTTTTTAGGCACTTCCAGGTTCGCAGTCTAGTCTGTGAAAGGCCTCTCTCCACAGGTAAAGGCCATAGAGGACCAGGTCTTTCACCACCCACCACTGTCACTCTAAGCAGCCCAGAAAGTTGAAATTTTATTCACACAAAAAGAGAGGCTGTGGTTCCCTGGCATGGAATTGCCTCAAAAGTATCTGAAGGTTATTGTGGGGTCTTGGCAAACACTCCTGTTTGTCTAAGTAAACATTTATGTTTTTTCGAAATTGAAAAAAAATCATTTCCTCCTTACTAGGGTCAAATTCTTGTTTTCTCACATTACAAGCAGTGTGGGAAATAATGCTGAGAAAACTGGGATGTTGTCAGTCACAAGAGCAGTGACAGCACTGAAATATTGGCCAGATGGTATTAAAAGCAATATCTTTCATTTTAATAAATAGGTACATTCGCAGGTGTTATTTCATTCTGCAACAGCCTTATAAAGTAGGCATTATTATTCCTATCTCATAGACGATCATTCACAGTTTATAACCACTTAATTGTTCTCAACTCCCTCTGGTCTCACTCTCTTCCTATCCATTTTCCATGCTGTCTCCCGAGTGATCTCACCAAAATATAGAACTGATATAACTTCTTAGCTTGAAATCCACCTGCTCCCTGTAGTACAGGAGAAAGTTCGAACAACGGCATGGCTTATAAGTCATTTGTCACTTGTGAAATGGGAAAAGTTCCCCTATCCCACTCGCAGGGCGTGCGACAGGGGAAGTGGCTCACTTCCTCAGTGCCAGCTGTTGATACCCCTGGGGGAGCATGCAGATGGGCAGGTTGTGAGTCTCCAACTCCATAGCAGAATCTAGGGGTGAATGCTTACCGCTCCACAAGCCCCCATGGGCGTGTGTTACAGGGTGCTCTTTTAGTTTTGTCATCTGTAAGCGGCTTGTGTTAATCAGCTCTATTAGACCCTCTGCCTTATCACAAGGACAAAGGGCTTTCTGTATCCTGGGGTTCCTGCCTTGGTGTACTGGAAAACCGGATCACACGTGGGCTTGGAGAATGAGTGCAAAGTTTTTTATGGAGTGGTAGCTCTCGGTGAGGTGGATGGGGAGGGCAGAAGGGGGATGGAGTGGGAAGGTGGTTTTCTCCTGTAGTCGTGCTGCCCAGCAGCTGGGCTCTCCTCTGACTGCCCTAGCCAAACTCCACGTCGTTCTGCTGGTCGATGGCCTGATGGCATCTTCTGGTGCCTGTGTGTCTGCTGGTGCATTCCTCTCGATGTCCAGCCACTTGTGTGCGTGCCCACTAGGGTCTCAGAGTTTTTATAGCCACAGGATGGGGACACGGTGGGCCAGGGTAGTCTTGGGGAATGCAACATTTGGGCACAAAAACAGAAATGCCTGTCCTCACCTAGTTCCGTGGGCACGGGCCTGGGGGTGGAGCCCTAGGCACGGACCATGCCCTTCCCTCCCCAGCACTTCCCTCCCCCCATCCCCTATCCTTTGGTCTTTACTTGCCCATTCCACATCACCTTCCACCCCTGCCCCACACCAACATTTTACTGAACCCAGGCAGCTCTCGCACACCCCGCCCTCCCCAACCATGTACACCTTCTTCTCTGAGTGTGCTCATCACTCTCCTATCTTCTTATGAAAATACTCATCCTTTAAGACTCAGTTCTCTATCACCTCCACTGAGAACACTTTACTGTTTCTCACAGCTTGCAGCACCAATCACCTTTCCTCCGGGCCACCCCAGTTCTTTGTTTTTTTTTTAGACAGAGTCTCGTTCTGTCACCCAGGTTTTGTATTTTTGGTAGAGATGGGGTTTCACCATGTTGGCCAGGATGGTCTCAATCTCTTGACCTCGTGATTAGCCTGCCTCAGCCTCCCAAAGTGCCGGGATTACAGGTGTGAGCCACTGTGCCTGGCCAGAAAGGTGCTTTTAAAAAGTTCTTGATGAAAATCATTAACAAAGTTCACCAAGTTTACCAAAATGTATCCATAAAAGTGCACACAAAAAGAAATGCATACTGATTAGTGGAATTGCACAAGCAATCAAGAGATTAGCTCGCATCTTAGCTCTGATACATCTAACTACAAGACTTTGAACAAGTCGTTAAATACTGATTCGTCTTCCTCATTTGTTAAATGAACATCAAAATATGTCATCTTGTTATTTTTCTATCCACATGTATATACATGTTTATATAAAAATATGTTATATATACACACACATATGTAACATATTACTGTATAGTTAGAGATCTTGTGTTATAGACGATAGGCAGCTTCAGGAAATGAGCAGAATTCAAAATCCTAAGCTTCAAATCACCTCTCTTTGCTGCCAGAAGATGGCGCTATACTCAATGGGCAACTAAGGAGCCAAGACTATGATACCTAAATCAACTAAGCTCTTAAGTCTGTAAGCTAGTTTTGTTGTTATTTTTTAAAGATTAAGTACTACATGTTGATACTCGCTGTGAAGTGAATTTTTCCTTGAATCCTTATAAACCAACAAATGACAATAAAAACCCTTGTGCACAAATGGCAGTTTTCTCTTTGAGACAGGGTCTCTCTGTCACCCAGGCTGGAGGGCAGTGGTATGGTTTCAGTTCACTGCAAACCTCGGCCTCCTGGGCTCAAGTGATCCTCCCACCTCAGTCTCCCAAGTAGCTGGGACCCAGGCATTTGCCACCACACCCAGCTAACTTTGGTATGTTTTTGCAGAGACGGGATTTCACCACCTTACCCAGGCTGGTCCTGAGGTATTTTCTTAAGAGCACCCCAGGCCTCCTTAGTACAATGCAAGTACCCAGTGTGGGGGCATAGCCAGCACTCATATGTGTACGGATGCAGGGCTAGAGCCTGTAATGGTCCCACAGGAGGGGCATCAACGAGCCGGTTCTGTCTCTGACCCTATGACCACGTTCTGGCCACACCACCTTCCTGGGTCTCAGTTTCCTTGTCTAGAAATTAACCAGCCAGACCGGAAAGTCTCCAAGGTCTTTTCCAACTCTAACAATCAATGAATCTAAACTTATAATGAGGCAACGTGCACTAAGGTATATATGAGAACCATCAAGTTTGATTCTAAGCCCATCTTCAGTGTTGTCTGGAATAGTCCTTGCTACACAGAACCTGGTGACAACTTGTGCGTCAATAGGTTCTTCATCTGCACAGACAAGTTTGTCAGCTGGACACAGAACAGAATTGCTTGAGGCATGAAGTTGTTTACACAGAAAAGACCTGCCTTTCCTTTTCCCACATCAGTATCCACAATGCCTGGACCAATACAGAAATGCCCAAGTGATTTATTTGCTCTTGTCTAGAACAGTTCTAGAGGTCCAGCTGAGGCTTGGTGGTCTTTAGACCAAAGGAGAGATAAGTTAGGTCCAATTCAGTGTGAAAAATCCAGTGCTTGGCACATACCAATATTCAAGGAATGTTCATGAACGAAAGAAAGAAAGAATGAATGAATGAATGAATGAATGAATGAACAATTAATTATCGCCTTCCAAAAGTCGTACAGACTACAGACATTCCAAAGCTACATACTAGAAGGGAAAAAGGTTCTAAGATTTGACTGAATATTTCTTTCCTATTTCTGTTACCATCCATGAAAAGTTACCAGTGAATGGGTGATACAGTTTGAATATTTGTTCTTGCCCAAATCTCATCTTAAATTTTAATCAACAATGCTTGAAGGTGGGGTCTGGAGGGCAGTGTTCAAGTCATGGGGGTGGATCCCTCATGACTTGGTGCTGTCTTTGAGACAGTGGCTTCTTGTGTGGCACCTCCCCTTCCCACTCGCTTACGCTCCTGCTTTCGCCATGTGACATGCCTGCTCCCCCTTTGCCTTCCACCATGAGTGTAAGTTTCCTGAGGTCTCCCTAAAAGCCGAGCAGATGAAGGTTCTGCAGCCTGTACATACAGGAAACACGGTGCTTCCTGTACAGACTGCAGAACCATGAGCCAATTACACCTCTTTTCTTACAAATTACCCAGTCTCAGGTATTTCTTTTTTTTTTTTTTTTTTTTTTTGAGACAGAGTCTTTCTCTATAGCGCAGGCTGGAGTACAGTGGTGCGATCTCAGCTTACTGCAATCTCCACCTCCCGGGTTCATGCCATTCTCCTGCCTCAGCCTCCCAAGTAGCTGGGACTATAGGCGCCTGCCACCACACCCGGCTAATTTTTTGTATTTTTAGTAGAGACATGGTTTCACCACGTTAGCCAGGATGGTCTCAATCTCCTGACTTCATGATCTGCCCACCTCGGCCTCCCAAAGTGCTGGGATTACAGGCGTGAGCCACCACACCTGGCCAGGTATTTCTTTATAGCAATGCAAGAATAGCCTAATCCAGTGGGTCTCAGGCTCAGATACATGCTAGAATTATCTGAGGAGTTCCAAATATACTAATAACTGGACCACTTCTGGAGATTATGATTTAACTGGCCTGCGGTGTGGCCTAGGCATAACAATAGTTTCTCCAATGATTCAAATGTGCAGCCAAGTTTGAGAACCACTGGTAAATCATTTATTACTAAATTACGGAGAACCTTAGGTCATGGGAAAGGATTCAACTTTAGATACTTCAGAGTTGGTAATTTCATGGCTTCCATGCCCATTTTAAATTTATCTAGGTGGAATACATTTATTTGATAATAAGTCTGATTTTTAAAGGTACGATCCAGGGTGTCCTAAGGATAAAGATTTAAGGCTACATGGTCAACCCATTACTCCTCTCAGGATAAGACTATGAAAAAATAACATTTCTTAGCAAGTATCATAGTATTAGCAACTAATATTTCTTAGCAAGTAGTATTAGTGGTATTTCTTCTACTATTTCTTAGTAAGGCTTTGAAACACTAACACATTTAAAGGAATATTGTCATTTCCTTCTTTTAACCTTTTGGTAACTTTTTGTCGAAGGGTAATATATATTTCTGTGGACATTTTAAACATGAGAATAAGCACCAAGTGTCTTGGAAAACATTAAGGTGCTTATCCACCTTGGAACAGAGATTAACTCTCGTAGCGTGGATTTCCTAGCTTCACTGATGTGAGCACACACACATCAAAATCACCTTAGAAAGAGAAATCTCAGAAAGCTTGTTTCAGATTCACTGTGGATGCTTACAATGTGAATTTAGAAGCTATTCCTGTATGAAATACTGTTAATGACACAGAACTGCTGGGGTGTATCCTGCAGCTTCCTCACATACTCTGTACCCCAGACTGAAGATGCTGGGCTTGAATTCAGGAAGCATCTTCGAGGCTTCTAGCTGTGAACACTTGCATTGATATGAGGATAAGTCAGTGGAAGGGAACCAAAATAATGCACTGGAATCTAGGGGAAAGGTATCGTTTCTTTTTTCTTTCCTACCACTAATGTCCTGTGCTTTCTCTGTGCTGATATCCATATGGAAGGCTCCATATTTCACAACTCAAACCCATGACTATGCCAAGCCAACAGGTGCCCTGAATACCCCCTACTGAAATTGGAGGACCCAGGGCTGCTCTTTTCTTCAAACTAGATAATGAAGCATCAGGAACACAGGCCAAAATGATTCTGGGCATCGCACTAAAGCTACTGGGGTATGGCAACATTTACTTAGAAAGTGGGAAGCCAATTGTAAAAGAAAAAGATGAAATGAAAATAGTAAGATGAAAAAGAGAGAGGGAAGTCTGTTGAACAACCATCTAATATCAGTTCACTGTCAGACTTAGGGGGATTGAACTTATACTGTAAAATGTTCCTCATCATTCTAGGAAAGTGCCCACATTCAGAGATGATGGTGCAGAATTGAGTGTTCTTTAATTTTTGCACATCAGTAATTAACACTGTCACATGGTTGGCTCAGATCACACTCAGACTTCAGATAACCAGGCACATCCCAATGGAAGAAAACATCTTTCAAGCACTCATATGTTGAGAATGAATGAGGGTGTTTGTGGTTCATTGCATGCGTGTTTTTAAATATAGTATCTTATTTTCTGATCATCTCTATCAGTGTGCATAGTAAGGACAACTCTGTGCTTTGGTTTGAATATTTGTTTCTGCCAACACTCACGTTGAAATGCAATCCCTAATGTGGCAGCATCGGGAGGTGGGGCCTTTTAGAGGTGACTGAATCACGAGGGTTCTGCCCTTATGAATAGATTAACCCATTTGTGGATTAATGGGTCATCACAGGAGTGGGCTGGTGGTTTTTTAAGAGGAAGGGAGACCTAAGCTAGCATATGAGCACACTCAGCCCCCCAGCCATGTGATGACCCACAATGCCTCAGGACTCTGCAGAAAGAGTCCCCCACAGCAAGAAGGTTCTCACTAGATGCAGCCCCTCCACCTTGGACTTCCCAGCCTCCATAGCTGTAAGAAATAAAGAAAAGGTTCTTTATAAATTACCCAGTTTCAGTTATTTTGTTACAAGTTACGGAAAACGAACTAAGACACTGTATTCTTTCTTAAGAAAGAATGAATTTCTTCATAACTGAGATTAGAGTCACAATTAGAAAGAGCAGCATGTTTTGCTTTGTTGATTTTTTTTAAACGAGGGGTGTGTAATACACATCCACCTCTCCAAATTGCAGTTTTATGATAGATCAGTGTTAAATGCTGACGTGGTCTGAGCTTATACTTTTATTATATCCTGCTAATAAAAGATTATGATCAAGGATGTCAACTCAAGAAACTTCCCAGTGTGACCTCCAGGGCTATTTGCAAATTCTCAGGAATGACATTACAAATAGGTTGTGGCTAATAAAGTTTTCTATCCCAGAGTTTAAAGGGAATTTACAAAAGCAATTGTGTCAAGAAGGATGAGGGGCCAGAAGAAATCCATGCACATGGAATGTCCCTGACAATGACCCAAGAGTAGCCGGGGAGACAGAGTGTGGCCATTGCTGCTCTCCTGCGTTCAGCAGCACAGCCGAGGTGCCCAGGTGGTGGCCGCAGTCTGCAAGCCAAAGAGCAGGGAGGGCTGGGCCAGGCTGAGATCACACAGGGGCCACTGAGTATCCTGTAGGCAGTGCCAGGCATCAAGATCTTTTCCTCCAAGCATCAGATCATATTAGTCCCGTGGCTGGATTCCATTAAGGTCACTTCTGACCAGTGCTTTTTCCATCTGGTTCCCCCCAACTCCTCCAGATTCTCAACCACTACTTGGAAAATGTAATGAAATATAACCTGCCCAGGCCCCACTGCAATCAATACCCAACGTGAACAGCAACATGTTAACATGTGTTCTCACTGACACAATTTAGAATAAATGCTATAAAACTGAAATTATAAATTCATGCTAGAATTCTTACCATGTATGTACTGGGTTCTACCTAAGGATTTATTTTTAAAGAAGACTCTACCACTGAAAAGTGAAGAAAAGTAAACAAACAAACAAACAAACAAAAAAACAGAATAAAGGCAGGGGCAAGGGAGTGGAGGGAACCAGTGTAATCAACAATTCAAAAGTGAAATTAAAATTCCCCACTCCAACTAGTGAAGACTATTACCGACACATTTTCAAATACAAAGGGAAGATCTTCCCTCAAAAAGTTATTTCCAAAAATGGTAATGAGCTCCTTTGTCCTAAATCTTTGGCCTCTTTACAGTTTCTTTAAAAACAAAAACGAAGTTGTCTAGGCAGTATGGCTCACACCTGTAATCCCAGCACTTTGCAAGGCCAAGGCTGGAGGATCACTTGAACCCAGGAGTCTGAGACCAGCCTGGACAACATGGTGAAATCCTCTCTCTCCAAAACATACATACATACATACATATACATACATACATACATACATAAATACAAAAATCAGCTGGGCGCGGTGGCACAGGCCTGTGGTCCCAGCTACCCAGGAGGCTAAAGTGGGAGGATCGCCTGAGACTGGGAAGTTGAGGCTGCAATGAACCATGACTGCACCACTGCCCTCCAGCCTGGGTGACAGAGTGAGACCCCATTTCAAAAACATAAATAAAATAAAAGCTGTGTTAAAATCAGGAAGAAGCCAACAGTGTGCCAATGGTGGAGACAGGCGCATACACAAATCTGTCTGTATGTAGGCATAAATGTCTGGCCGTCCTCCTTAAGTCCAGTTTAAAGTCCCACAGTGTTCGAGTTGCTATCTCATCACAGGTGGGGCTCGGGGGGCACAGCCAGCACTGTTTAACTTACTAGGCAGGCAGAGAACCTGGCAGAATGACTTATCTCAGGGGGAGGATGCTGAGAACAGTGGAGGGGTAAAGAAACAGTGGGAGGAAGGTGGAGGTGGGAGCAAACTGCGGTGACTCCTAAAAAGCCGGCAAAAGCCTGTGTCCAGATTCATTCCCAGTCTCATGAAGCCCCGTGGGGATGTGTGATGGTTAATCCAGGGAGCCTTAGGGGAAGCAAACTCGAATCTGGGGAAGGAAGACAGGCAGGTGAAGGACCCTACAGTAAGGGTATGGGGCGAGATGAACCCCCTGATGGGTTTTTTTCTCCCATGCATCCTTCTCCCTCTCTTTTAACCCTTATCGGGTGAAGGATGATGCTGCTGGTGGACTAAGTGTCTGCAGAATTAATGTTTTTGATAACAAATAAACACATTGAAGCTCTGCTTAATACAACAGCCGCTTGGACATCACAAGCGAATGCGGCACAAGGAGGCTCCAGCTGCACTGCAGACTGAGGCAAGTGGAGTGGGCAGGGGAGGGGCAGGGAGGGCACAGTCTGTCATGATCCCTGCTGCCCTTTCGCCATGTCCACTGCACGTGAGAGCCCCTTGAGCAGCATCGCGGCACGTTGTGTGCAGACAGCTCACAGAAAACCCACAAAGCTAGGCTTCATAAAACAGAGAGGGGACCCAGGAGTGCCAGGCATGAGGCTAGGCAGCAGGGCCCTGAAGATAGATAAAACACAGTCCCTGAAACCAGGTGGCTCCCAGGCCAGTGTGAGAAGACAGAGGTGTACGTAAACATCATGACACGGCACGACCAATGTCCTGCCAGAGAGCCAGACACAGGGCTATGCAGGCACAGCCCTGCCCTGGCATCTGGCCCTGCCCTGAGTGCGCTGGTCGGGCTGTAACCCAGGATCAGTCTACACTCTGGTCTGGGCCGGTGAGCCCTGCACAGGAAGGCAAAGGAACAGGGCACGTCAGAGAGAGGGAACCACATCAGCTAGGGCAGAGAAGCATGAAGGTGCTGCAGCCAAACAGAACACTCAGGTGGATGGCAGCCCCTCCAAGGGTAGAGGAGGGACTACTGTGAGGGGCTTCGTCACCAAGGCCACCTGTGCGGGTTTTATGCTAAAGGAACTAAAAAGTAATACGCCAAGTGTAAAACTTCAGCTACAGAAAAACTAAAGGTGGTATTTTGTCTTGCAGGGATGCTGAAGCTGAACACCACGAAATTGTTCCTGGGAAACCCTGCTTGGAGCCCTGACCCTCTTGCTCCCACTCATGGGGTCACTTGAGACTTGGAACTTCACTTTACTCCACTTTTAATTTCCCAAGCGACAAGTTCATAGACAGTTTTCTCTTTCATCGTGAACAAGTGGAGAAAGTCCATTTGACCAGAGTGTAAATGCCGAGATTTCCTTGGAGAATGAGTTGGAGTTAGGAGCTCTTCAGAGGTAATGATGGCAAAATGCATCCTGCAAAATGTCAACTTCATTACTCTTTTCACCAACATTTTTTTTTGTTTCTAAAGAAAAGGGAGACTGTCAGAGAAAAAAAAAAAACCTTGATCTGTCATTATCTGGGGTCTCTTTCTTTGGCGTATTCCTATAGCTCCAGAATTAGAATACCATTGACTGAATACCTGTGTCTTCAGAAAATATCCTGTACATGTCTGAAAGATGTTCTCCTCTTCAACAACAAACACCTTGAATGCAGAATGCACCAGCTACTTGGTGGAACTTCCGTGGATGCAGAGGGGATCAGCCTCAACCCATATCGAGCTCCCATGGGCTCCTCCCGCACACAGCTCCTGGCCATTTGCCAGCTGGCCTCCCCTTTCTTTCAGACACATGTCCATCTACCTGCTGGCTCTTGTCTTCCTATGTTAACATTCACTCACACTTGGAACCTGACAATACAGCGCAGAGTCAAGGTAATGAACTCTCTGTGTAAACTGCCTCTTTGTGTTAGTGTGTACCCCACCTTGGCAAAGCACAGATTGTAAAAGATATCGAGTTGCTGGAAGTGGCAGTACGTGCCTGTCATCCCAGTTACTCAAGAGACAAAGTGAGAGGCCTGTTTGAAGCCAGGAGGTCAAGACCAGCCTGGGCAACATAGTAAAACCTAGTCTGTAAAAACATTTTTAAAAATTAGCTGAGCATGGTGGAGGGTGTCTGTAATTTCAGCTACTCAGAAGGCTGAGGCAGGCGGATGACTTGAGCCCAGGAGGTCAAGGCTATGACTGCACCACTGCACTCCAGTCTGGGCAACAGAGCAAGACCCTGTCTCTAAAAAATTAAAAAATAAATTCGAACAGATGCCTGTTATACAAAATGCCTTCAGATGAACACTAGCCCCTGGTCTCCACACATACTAAAAAGGATCTTTGAAGTGAAGATTAAATAAAAAGAGAGGCCAGGTGTGGTGGCTGACACTTGTAATCACAGCACTTTGGGAGGCTGAGGTGGGTGGAACACCTGAGGTCATGAGTTTGAGACCAGCCTAGCCAACATAGTGTAACCCCTTCTCTACTAAAAATACAAAAATTAGCCAGGTGTGGTGGCATACACCTGTAATCCTAGCTACTTGGGAGGCTGAGGCAGGGGAATCACTTGAATCTGGGGGGCAGAGATTGCAGTGAGCTAAGATCACACCACTTCACTCCAGTCTGGACAAAAGAGCGAAACTTCCTCCCAAAAAAGTAAGTAAGTGGATGGACGGACGGATGGATGGATGGATGGATGGATGGATGGATGGATGGATGGATGAATGGATGGATGGATGCATGCATGTATGGACGCATGGATGGATGGATGGATGGATGGATGGATGGATGGATGGATGCATGCATGTATGGACGCATGGATGGATGGATGCATGGATGGATGGATGGATGGATGGATGGATGGATGGATGGATGCATGGATGGATGGATGGATGGATGGATGGATGGATGAATGGATGGATGGATGGATGGACGCACACATGCAAGGATGCACGGATGGATGGATGGATGGATGCATGGATGCATGGATGGATGGATGGATGGATGGATGGATGGATGGATGGATGCATGGATGGATGGATGGATGGATGGATGGATGGATGGATGGATGAATGGATGGATGGATGGATGGATGGATGGATGGATGGACGCACACATGCAAGGATGCACGGATGGATGGATGGATGGATGCATGGATGCATGGATGGATGGATGGATGGATGGATGGATGGATGGATGGATGCATGGATGGATGGATGAATGGATGGATGGATGGATGCATGCATGCATGGACGCACGGATGAATGGATGGATGGATGGATGGATGGATAGATGCACGGATGCATGCATGAATGGATGGCTAGCAAGTGAATGACACTGAAGTCCATCTAGCAGAGTGGCCATTACTGATCATCAGTATCCCCACGGAACACTGAAAACACAATCATTACCAGCTCTTACCCAGTCCTACTGAAATCCCATCGCCAGGCAGGGGGATCCTGGGAATCACGAGCTTTTTTAAAAGTCTGTAGTAAGGTAGTAATGATTAGGCAAAATTGGAAGCCAATATTCTAGCCAGCCCTCCATTTACAGATGGGAGAATGCAGTGAGTGCTCCATGAACTCTTAGCTAGTCACAATGGCTGTATGTCCTGGAACATAATGTCTTTCTAGTCTATAAAAAGTAGCTTTTCTATAAAGCTATAAATCAAAACAACAAATGATTCAATAAAGAATGTTCTGTCGCCTACCAGGTTGGAATTTTGAATTCCTGGACTCTTCTCAAGATGGCGTCATGGGGAAAGTGGACTTCTCAGCACTTCGCATCGTATCTCTGACTGTCCAGAACTTTGGCCTGCAGATCCAAGCTTCATTTGTACACTTGCCCACAGACCTGCCTTGGCCTAAGGACATCCCACTAGCAGTGCTGCCAGCTCTCAGGAGGAGGGACCCAGGAAGCAGTCCATATGCACCCCAGAAGTGCATTCAAAGTCCCTTCAGAAGAATTTCTGGGGTCAAGAATTTCTGGGAAGTACCCACCCACAAGCACTGGGTGGAAAGGCGTCCTTGGCCCCATGTCCTTCACCCTGCAGACATCTCACTCCACGGGAAGGGCATGGCTGGCTCATGGCCAGGACAGAATCTCCTAAAGCAGGGTCTCCTCTTACCCAGGTCTAAGAATGGAACATTCTTCTGGAACACAGAACAATTCCCACCTAACTGAAAATCAGCCTCTCTCCCTTTCAATATATATTCATAGATGGAAATACGTACATATGTTTTTACAACAACCACTTTTCTGCAAAGCATTGGTATACAGATAATTTTTAAGAAAACTGTAATGTGTTTCTAAAGTAAAAGACTAGACTGGGGGGGCAGGTGCAGTGGTTCATGCCTGTAATCCCAGCACTTTGGGAGGCCGAGGCGGGAGGATCACCTGAGGTCGGGAGTTTGAGACCAGCCTGGCCAACATGGTGAAACCCCATCTCTACTAAAACTATAAAACTTAGCCAGGCATGGTGGCACATGCCTACAATCCCAGCTACTCAGGAGGCTGAGGTAGGAAAATTGCTTGAGCCCGGGAGGCAGAAACTGCAGTGGGCCGAAATTGTGCCACTGCACTCCGGCCTGGGTGACAGAGTGATACTCCGTCTGCAAACAAAATTTAAAAATTACAATTAAAAATAAAAATAAATAAATTAAAAGACTGCAACACAACACTGAATGATAAAGAGTTTTTAGGTAATAGAGTAATGTCTTATAATTGAGTTGGATTCTGCTATTTCTTTTCTTGTTCAGTCCTACGTTTTTGGTAATGACTATCATTTACTTAGAGCTTAGTATGAGCAGAATACCAGGCTAATCATGTTTCATTGCAATATCTTATGTGGACAACTGGAAACCCTAGGGGAGGGGGCTGTTATCCCTGTTTTACAAGGAGGAACTGAGATGCAAGGAGGTTCAGTAATCTCAAGGTCTCACCGTTAGCTCTGTGGCACATCTTAGACAGAAACCTATGACTGTCTCATTCTTAAGCTCACTTCTTTCTGGCCCCATCAACTGCCTCTGAAATGAAATGTGGATATATTTATCTACATTTCTTTAAGATAAGTACTTGCCTTTCAGAAAAAAAACTTACTATTTCTGTAATATTATAATAATACAAGCTATGTAACAAGATTTTTAAAAATCTCTACTGTATTTGTAATTGTGGTCAGAGAGGGTTCTCTCTGGAGCCACAGAAGTGAGACAGAAGCCATGAATCATTAAGATGAAAGAATATTAAAATGCTTGCTAACATTTCAGGAAACTGTTATCCTAACATAACTTTCTAGGGAAAAATCTTTTAAAATCAACTATAAGAATATTTTCCTTCAGAAATTACCTCCTATACTAAGGATTCGAGTTTTTATCCAGCTTCTGCATAAAAAGGATTGACAGAATTTTTTAAAGTAAGTAATTCTTCCCATAGCAACTTATTTTCTGTTCAGCAGAAGATTCTAAACAGAAATACTATTTACAATGTTTCAGTTACTTAAAAAACTAGCCATTTATGAGAAATTACAGAAATTCTTCCAGTAGTATGAAAATAGTTTAAAGTCAGACAGCCTCATGGTGAAAGAAGAGAAATAAACTTTTACATTTTCTTAGGAACATTGATCTCACAGGCAGCATTTTTAGATGCATCGCTGCTAAGTTATTTTTTAAATACTCAGATGGTGTGGCAGACATGACGGTGCTGCCCATCAGCCGTCCAACTCTCTCTCCTTTGGTAAATTCTTGATTTTCATTTGGTGAGCCACATCGCCCCCATACAACTTGTGCTTTGGGGAACGCTAACTCTACCTCTGTGTAGGACTAGAGCACTTGGCACCAGCCTTAAACAAGAAAGCAATGGGTCTGGACGTCACTGGCAGCCATCTTGTGACCCCAAGAAGGAAGTGACTATGTAACGGAAGCTGTGGAGAGCAGGCAAACATCAGGGCTGAGGCCCAGCTCTTCATCTCACTGTTGTTTTACTGAATCAATTCTAACGTAAGCCCACTCAATCTCTGGGAGACCAGATACATCAACCAGTGAATCCCACATATCACTGAAGCCGATTTGACCTTTGTACTTTGTTGCTTATGATCAAAGACATCCTAATGGATACAGACAGCAAGTGAAAACATTCACACGCTTCTTACATTGTTCCATAAGTATAAACAAAAATAGAAGTGTATTTCTAATGTGGGCTTAGAAAAAAATTTTTAAATAATAGCTCAATAATGAATAGCATTATTAATCCTGACTAAAAATAGTAGAGGATAAATGATCGCGCCTGTCAAGCACAAAGTGTGGGAATATGTTCACTGAGCCTCATATACTTCATGGAAACATTCAACCACTTAAAAATGTGAAGAGAACAAAGAAGGCAGAGGAGGATATGAATTCTGGAGTGATTCTAAGACACCTGAGGTAAATGGGAAAGATCAGATATGCTAAGAAAGCAACTGCTTTGCAAAAAAAAGTCACAAATTTAAACCACCGTGAAGGTTACCTAACCTTCAAACAAACCCATTTAGATTTCTGTATATTAGTTGTCTATTCCTAATATGAAATTTCTAGGTGAGCCACTGGACACACATTTCTACTTTCTTTGGACATAAAGAAGAGATCCTTTTAACATAGCTTTATAGGAATATTAACATGATATTAATATTAACTTGTAATGGCTTATGAAAAAATAATGTTGAAAGTCATTTTCTCTGTGGAGTTACATAAGATAGGAATCACAGCTTGCACTGCCAGTAAGGAAAATGCATAATTCAGTATAAAAGGCTAGAAGCCCCTTCAGAAGCAGAGGGAAGCCTCCATATTGGAGGTTACTGAAGCTCTAGAGGAAGCTCCAAAGCCCAGATGACTAAGAGCTGGGGATCTTGCGGCTCAGCAGGATCCCGCTAACCACAAACTAAGCATCGGCAGGTGCAGTGACCAGGGAGAGAAAACTAAGAAAAGCCAACCTCTGAGAAGAGGCATGGAGGTTTTCAGCATATGGGTCAAGCGTTGTGGGCAAGGAAAGATTAATTTTGATGGCATCTTAAGATGCTGTGAGTTCTGTGATGGGTTGCAAAAAATGAAAGGAATTGACTTTTGGTGTCAAAAGCTTAGTCACCTGACATAATCCTTGGGTTTAGGTTGTATTTATTTATTTGACTCACATTAATGGAAAAAGGAACATTTGTTTTTGTTGGGAAACTGAGAGAGCTAACTCTGCCCTGCTTGTTTTACTCAGACAGCTATAGTGCCAGGGACCACAGGGCGGGAAGTTCACAGGGAACTCCAACAGCCCAGTGGTTCCCAACATTTCTGGGACCAGAAACCAGTTTCACAGAAGATAATTTTTCCATGGACCAGGAGAGGGCTCAGGAGAAGATGGTTTCGGGATGATTCCAGCACATTACGTTTGTCGTGTACTTTATTTCTATTATTATTACATTGTAATGTATAATGAAATAATTCTACAACTCACCATCATGTAGAATCAGAAGGAGCTCTGAGCTTGTTTTCCTGCAACTAGACAGTCTCATCTGGGGGTGATGGGAGACGGTGACAGACCATCAGGCATTAGATTCTTTTTTTTTTTTTTTTGGAGACAGAGTCTCACTCTGTCACCCAGACTGGAGTGTAGTAGCGCAATCTCAGCTCACTGCAACCTCCGCCTCCCAGGTTCAAGCAATTCTCGTGCCTCAGCTTCCCAAGTAGCTGGGATTACAGGCATGCACCACCACGCCTGGCTAATTTTTGTATTTTTAGTAGAGATGGGGTTTTGCTGTGTTGGCCAGGCTGGCCTCGAACTCCTGACCTCAAGTGATCCACCCGCTCGGCCTCCCAAAGTGCTGGGGTTACAGACGTGAGCCACCGCGCCCAGCCCCAGGCATTAAAGTCTCATCAGGAGCACACAACCTAAATCCCTCGCATGCGCAGTTCACCACAGGGCTCGCGCTCCAGTGAGACTCTAAGGCAGCCGCTGATCGAACAGGAAGCGGGGCTCAGGCGGGAATGTGGGTGATGGATGGGGAGTGGCTGTAAATACAAACGCAGCTTCGCTCACTCACCTGCCGCTTGCCTCCTGCTGTGCGGCCCCCATTCTTAATAGCCAACAGATGGAGTTTTCGGGGTTGGGGACACCTGCTATGGCCCAAGAAGGCGAGCTCACACAGACTGCATGAAAACAAAATGTGGCCGGGCACGATGGCTCACGCCTGTAATCCCAGCACTTTGGGAGGGTGAGGCGGATGAATCATGAGATCAGGAGTTCGAGACCAGCCTGACCAACATGGTGAAACCCCCTCTCTACTAAAAATACAAAAAATTAGCCAGGTGTGGTGGTGCACGCCTGTAATCCCAGCTACTTCCCCGGGATGCTGAGGCAGGAGAATTGCTTGAACCCGGGAGGCGGAGGTTGCAGTGAGCTGAGATCACACCACTGCACTCCAGCCCAGGGAACAGAGTACAACTTCGTCTCAAACAAACAAATAAACAACAACAAAAAAAATGTAATTTAGTCAGGAGAATAAAGAAGTTATCCCCAATTTTCATAGTCATTTAAGAAAAAAAAAGGTCTGTAACTGATCCTCCCAGGACTACTTTTAACTCATCATTTTTACATATATTTTATCTACAGTATACTAGGAAAAACTTTTAGGTTTTCTTTACAGAATATTCCCTGACACTCACTGGAAATGACTCTAGAACATTCTCCTACACTGTCAAGACCCAATCAGAATTACAAACCCTAAAATAAACTAAAAAGAGGGTGAGTGGTAAAATTAAAATAAAAGCATAAAAATGTGGAAAAAATCAGTATTAGATCAAATGTCATTTATGGTATCTCTCATTATTGGTAGAAATTTTTAGATCCACCTTCTGGCTGTATGTAAAGTTAATAAGCAGGTTGTCCATGGGTTCATCCGAGCTATTTTCTTTCAATGTTGGAAAGAATATGTTCTGACCCAGTCCCAGGGAAATTCCAAGAAATTTCCTTTTGGGTTTATCCGCCACCCCCTAACCCTGCCAAAATCCACTGCACAGCAGCCTTGGTGTGTGGTTGCTCAGCTATCATCCATCTGTTTAACTGCAGCGCTATTTAGTCCCTATTTTCCTCTCTCATCTACAAGGACAGTCAGTGGTTCATTCAAGAATCATCCACTGAACAATTACATGCCAGGCCCTGAAAGTGCTGGAATAAATGGCATTTGGCCCTGACTTCCAGGAAATCACTCTGAACCCATCCACAGGCCAGCAAATAATTATTACACAAATGTGAGGAACGCAAGACGCAGCATTGCGCAGCCCGTGAGATTTCACCCGCGCCACCTTTTGCTGGAAATTCAATATAACTGCATGCCCATTATTTTTCTGGATTTAGCAATCTAATTAGCAAGTAAAAAAGCAAAAACCTGTGGCCTTTCCTTTTTTCTTTTTTTTTTTTTCTGAGAAACGATCTTACTCTGTCGCCCTGGCTGGAATGCAGTAGCATGATCTTGGCTCACTGCAACCTCTGCCTCCTGAGTTCAAGCGATTCTCCTGCCTCAGCCTCCCCAGTAGCTGGGACTACAGGCGCCCGCCACCATGCCCTGCTAATTTTTGTATTTTTAGTAAAGATGGAGTCTCACCATGTTGGCCAGGTTGGTCTCGAACTCCTGGCCTCAACTGATCTGCCTGACTCGGCCTCCCAAAGTATTGCGATTACAGACGTGAGCCACTGCGCCCACCCCCTGCATCCCTTTCTTAAGGTGTTGAACACTCATCTCTTCAGTAACACGCTTTTAGTATCTGTCAAGGACCAACTTATTTCTTACCATCATAACTTTGTCATCAGTTTAAATGTTTCTCTTTTCTTTGCTTTTTTTTGAGATGGGGATCTCACTCTGTCACCCAGGCTGGAATGCAGTGGCAAGACCATGGCTCACTGCAGCCTCGACCTCCCCAGGATCAGGTGTTCCTCCCACCTCAGTTTTCCACCCGGGACTACAGGTGCACACCAGCACACCCAGCTACGGGTACGCACCAGCACACCCAGCTACAGGTGTGCACCACCACACCCAGCTAATTTTTGTATTTTTAGTACAGATGGGGTCTCATTATGTTGCCC
Organism: Chlorocebus sabaeus; assembly: GCF_047675955.1. Lineage (NCBI taxonomy): Eukaryota > Metazoa > Chordata > Mammalia > Primates > Cercopithecidae > Chlorocebus > Chlorocebus sabaeus. Next base: position 12,811,582 of record NC_132912.1, on the reverse strand, counting down.
AGAGTGGTCTCGAATTCCTGGGCTCGAGCCATCCTCCTGCCTCAGTCTCCTAAAGTGCTGGGATTACAGGCATGAGTCACCATGCCCAGCCACATTTCTATTACTTTAAACATTCACTAATTTTTTAAAAAGTCAAAATAGTTTATCAAAACTGTATTTTAAAGCTGGGCACAGTAGCTCATGTCGGTAATCCCAGCACTGTGGGAGACCAAGGCAGGTGGATCACCTGAGGTCAGGTGTTTGAGACAAGCCTGGCCAAAATGGTGAAACCCCATCTCTACTAAAAATACAAAAATTAGCAGAGTATGGTGGCGCATTCCAATAATCCCAACTACTCGGGAGGCTGAAGCAGGAGAATCGCTTGAACCCGGGAAGTTCGAGGGAGGTGGAGGTTGCAGCGAGCCGAGATCGCACCACTGCACTCCAGCCTGGGCAACAGAGTGGGATTCTGTCTCCAAACAAACAAACAAAAAAAAAATGTATTTTAAGCCAAAGGCCATCTGTAATTACCGATAAACTATTCTTCATAATTGATTTGAAAGAAAGAATTTACGTAGAATATGCAGTTGAGAGCAGAGATTCCCAATCTATTTCCTGTTTCCACATACTGAAAAAAAAAAAAAAATCATGTTTGCAGAATTCACTGGGGTAAAGGCTGAGGCAGGCCTCCCACAGCAAATTCGGTCACAGCACGTCACACAGCACAGCACGGACGACAGCTTCGGTCAGGAATATTCTCTGAGACTATGTAATGTGTAAAATGTTCTTTTTACTAGTTACAGGGAGATGCAAATAGTCTACTTAGAGCTCACGTAAGAAAAAAAAAAGTATCCATTTACCCATTTCCTTCAAGGTTTCCACAGAGAAAAGAAAGTACCATTTGCTTCTGAAATTTCATAGCTGTGACTTGTTCAATAGGCTTGCAGATAAGATCCCCAAATGAGGCTCATTTCCATCCACACAACATACACAGAGTACTTAATGTGTTGAAAGCACCATGCTAGCTTCTCAAGGGCCTACCTGTGACAAAGATATTACAATTCCTATTCTTGCAGTGAGGCAACCTGGGCACAGACAGTGGTTCATTCACTTGCTGAATACCACAGAGCCAGGATTTGGGGATGCTAAACTCCTTCTCCTCCCCACTCCTGCTGACAGAACCTGCAACTTGGGCAAAGCTCTCCTGAACCAGAAGGGGTGGGGGCAAGCTGCCAGCAAACAAAATCAGAAATTTGGAGAAACAGACTCCCAAGCTGGAGTCTCTCAAGCAAAGCAAATGAAAAGAGTTTTCTAAGAGGAGAAATTGCTGGGGCTAGGAGCGCTGATTCTTCGAGAGGAAGGAGCTATTTTGCAGAATAAAAATAAGGACATCTGTCAGTTTTTGTCTTCCAAAAGGGGAGCTTCGTAGAACATGACATTACCAGTTTTTTCCCTCTCATTAAAGTCACAGAATGTGAGATGCTGGTGCTATCAGAAATCAGCAATTGTGCTAGCAGAGCTCCAAGAGTTTCCATGCAGAATTCCAGGTGCATAGAAGTTTCCCCCTTGAACTCGAGAGACACAAAAAGAATTCCCGAATAAAAAAAAATATATCCACTTACTCATTTGTTAAATAACAATCAGTTTCCAGAAGCATTATCATGAGAGGCACCTAAGGGCTTAAATTATCAAGCAATTAAAGCAACAGTATGCAAATCAATATCACTAAACAAATAATAGATACCAAAAAACAAAATGTTAATTATAAAGTAAGCAAACATTAGGCTCTCCTTGAAAACAAGGTTACACGTGATTGCATGCTAGAGAAAATGCAGACGAAAATTCTCCTGAGGCTTCCTTGGGTTTGGGGGGAAAAATTAAAAAAAAAATAAGCAGGGATGAGCTTAAAGCCCTTTCTGGTTCTCATTAGGTTTGTTTGTTTGGAGACAGAGTCTTGCTCTGTCGCCCAAGCTGAAATGCAATGGCGCAATCTTGGCTCACTGCACCCTCCGCCTCCCAGGTTCAAGTGATTGTCCTGCCTCAGCCTCCCGAGTAGCTGGGATTACAGGCGCCCCTAATTTTTGTATTTTTAGGAGAGACAGGGTTTCACCATGTTGATCAGGCTGGTCTTGAACTCCTGACCTCAGTGATCCACCTGCCTCGGTCTCCCAAAGTGCTGGGATTACGGGCGTGAGCCACTGCACCTGGCCTGATTAGGTCTTTTTTAAAAAGCTTCTTCTCTATATTGCTAAAGCAGGAAAATAGAAAGGGGACTTTCTCTTTCTGAGGCGGAAGGTCCTGTACATCACTGCCCACTGAATGAATTTACATACACATTCAAATGGATTCTGATCATTTTCCATGGCCCAGGAATGAGCTATGTATTGAAGTCAAAGCAGGAACCAGAGGAATGAGGTTCCTGCCCTCATGAAGATGAGATTCCAAGCAGGGAAAGAAAGACAGCAAGCCAGGCAGGGCCATCGCTGACTGTGACAAGGATGCAGAGAGAAGTGGGGGGACATCAATGGGGACTTCGGAGGTGAACGCCTTCCCACCCTTCCAGAGGGAAGATGGGGAACCTCACCACCTCGCTCGCTCCCACTGTTCTTCCACTTTTATGGATTTGATGACACAAAGTGAGGGGCAGACAAGGAGGGCTGCACAGCCCACGTGGGATGCAATCACCCAGCGCTGCAGCAAACACGATTGCGCTCCGGGGCTATGACGATGACTAAAACCCTCAGGAGGTTGTCTGAGGAGACTCCAGCCACCAGGCTATTCTGACTGAGGCGGCATTCAATTGAGGGTGCAGTGCTGCAGGAGCTCGCAGAGGCAGAGGCTAGCCAGGGTCAGGGGCCAAGGGAAGGCTTCCAGATGGAGAGGAAGAACAAGCAGGATTTATCCAAGGAAAGAGAGTGAAGAGTGAAGGGAACGGAGCTCTCCATGCAGAGGGAACAGCCTCAGTAAAAGGCCCGAGGTGGCAGAGAGCTCAGTGCAATGGGAACAGTAGGTGGTTTAGTGAGGTGTGATTATAAAAGGATAGGGAGAGGAGGAGGAGGCTGCGTAGATGTGGAGGGATACAGTGAAGAACAAGAGCCGCAGCGTGAAGAGCAAGCAGGCTTAGAGTATGACTTCATCCAGACCCTGCCCAGCTCCTAGAGAGACCTGCGAGGACCAGACAGTGGAAGCTGTGGTTCCGCACACGAGGAAGCCAGCCCCTCCCACTGCCCAGCCCTTTTCATCGTACTCCTAGTCAAACAGTGAGTTGTTACTGGGGTGAAGAGAGGGCTTCTAGCAAACCCAGAAGACGGCCTCCCCTTCTCTGAGGCCCCTCCTAACACAAGAGTCTCTGAATCCCCCCATCCTCAACCATTCAGCCGCCTGTGGTCGCTGAGGCACAGGTCGGAGTGGGATAGGATGAGGCTACCGGGCTGGGCTGTGGACAGGATGGAGGCTACAAGGCCGGGCATCGGTGGCCTTCCTCTGCTTGCTGAGATGAGAAGCCAGCTTGTGCCTCTGCAGCGCTTTCCTTCTTATTTGCAAGACAAACTAGAGAAAGAACACATTTCCTTCCCTTCTCCACCATATGGTTGGTGTTCCCATCTGAGTGATCCGCCTCAATATAGCACCACAGCCTCACAAAGGCTAAAGGAGTCGTGGATGCTTTCCTGCCAATTCCTCACCATGTTCTTCAACAGACTGTATCTTCTAAGAATAAAAGAGATTACTAATATTTGCACAATTGTATGCTTACTTCCCGCCCCTGCCCTCCACCCCAGAATCAGGGCATCTTTACATTAGCAAATCCAGTAGCACTACCACCAGGAACTCTGCCTGGGACCTTGGAAAATATTTGGCATTTCTGCAACCTGCCTCTATATACGCTGCTGGCTACAGATAAGATAAAGAAGTGAATGGATGTCCTGTGTCCACACGTTTGCATAAAAGAAAGATGCAGAGGCTGTCTTCAACAGGCAGGAAGGTAACTGTAACACTGAAGCGACATACTTCCTTCTGTGAGAGCTGAGAACAAGCTCATGACTTTCCAGAGAGGCAGAATGTTCTAGAAGTATCTACAAGAGTCGTATTTTAGAAATATAGGTTTCCAAATTATCTTCAGAAATAAAGTATGGACCTGGTGCAGTGGCTCACACCTGTAATCCCAGCACTTTGGGAGGCAGAGGCAGATGGATCACATGAGGCCAGGAGTTCGAGACCAGCCTGGCCAACATGGTGAAACCCCGCCTCTACTAAAAATACAACAATCAGCTGGGCATGGTGGTGCACGTCTATAATCCCAACTACTTGGGAGGCTGTGGCAGGAGAATGGCTTGAACCCAGGAAGTGGAGGTTGCAGTGAGCTGAGATCCAGCCACTGTACTCCAGCCTGGATGACAGAGAGACTGTATCAAAAAAATAAAAATAAAAATAAAAAATTTTTTAAAAGTATGGTCTTAATTCTCAGTTGCTTTTTCAGATGCCTGTTCTTTTGGTGCTCAGTGGCTCCTCAGATTTACTGAGCAAGAACACTGAAGTACCCAGGAAGCACGTCCAATATTCGGAGAAAATGTGAACGGTCTTCTGTTCTATGCTGAAAACAGTTACTGACAGAATGCAAGACGCCAGAATCCAAACTTCTAACTGCAAATCACTGTGGAACAACAGAAAAAGCCTCAGCATTGGAGAAAGCTGGGTCCAAATGCCCATTCTGACATCTGTTGGTTGGACAACTTTAAACAAGTTATTCAACCCCTCTCAGTCTGTTTTCTCATTGGTAAAAACTGCATATAAGGCCAGGCACAGTGGCTCAGGCCTGCAATCCCAGCACTTTGGGAGGCTGAGGTGGGAGACACGTTTGATCCCAGGAGTTTGAGGCCAGCCTGGGCAACAGAATGAGACCCCGTCACTACAAAAAATACAAAAATTACCCTGGTGTGGTGGCACACACCCGTAGTCTCAGCTCCTGAGGAAGCTGAAGTGGGAGGATCACTTGAGCCCCAGAGGTTAAGGCCGCGGTGAGCTATGATCACGCCACCGCACTCTAGCCTGGATGACAGAGCAAACTACTGTCTCAACACAACAAAACAAAATAAAAACCACATATATAATATGCCCCTTATAGGATTATGGTGAGAATTCAATCAGATTATGTGTAAAATACCTGGTACAGCGCCTTAACTAACTAAAACATATCTATTAGGAAGAGAAACTGTAAAACCTCCAAGGATGTTTTACAAGATGAAAAGAACTCTGCGGACAGACAGTGGTAAGGATCATAGAACAATGTGAAATGTACTTAATGCCACTGAACCGGATACTTAAAAATGGCTAAGACGGTAAATTGTATGTTATGTGTATTTTGCCACAATTACAAAAGAAAAACTGCAAGGACTGTTTGGAAAGTGTTTAAAATGTCTAGATGAAGAAACCTCTACAGTAATCAAGAGGGAGATTTCTCCTACTTTAAATAGGATAGTTTTCTTGCAAGCCTAGTGAATCATCTCTTATAACTGAAATATGCAATTTAAGTACTGAATTGTTACTAATAAAATGCTCAATGGAGTATCATTTAAATATAAAGTGAAACATCAGGTTTTATCAGGAATCACATTTTTTTAGAAGAGAAGGAAGAAAAGGATTAATCATCATAAGATAAAAACCCCCTTTTAGCACTGCAGATCATTACTCCTAACCTCACCTTGGTTTAACATTCAGAAATAAAATCCATTTTGCCACATTAAAATCTGTAGGCCTCATTTTTAGCAACTACTGACATTTGCAGAGCCATGAACCGATAGATCTGAAAGGCAGGGGGCCTCTTCCCTCCCAGGAAGATCCCGTGGGTCCCTTCTCTCCTAAAGAAATCCTGATACCTCCACCCTCCCCTAGACCGGAGTTCTTTGAATCCAAGAGCTCCTGCACTACGCCATGGGCTTAGAGGGTACTCAACAAGCCATTGGTGAACGAATACAACTGTATATCTAACCTCTTCCCATTGGTGATGTCTGAACAGTTTTGCACTGCCTCAACGCCTCATTGACTACGTTTACTGAAACAAACAGCCAACTTAAAAGGGCAGTGAGTTTCTCAAGAAAAGCGGGTGGGAAGTCCCAGGAAATGAAGATGCTCAATGGTGCCATCCAACGCAACCGGATTCCAGGCCAGACCTGGGCAGCCACAGGGCCGGTATACCCAGGGTCTTACTATGCCACTCACAGGAAGGCCTCCCGAGCCCCCAAACCCTCCTCCTCCACCACACCTCACCTCAACCTCTCTCTCATGTTCCCCACAGCTCCTATCAGCTTCCAAAATTATCTTGTTGATCATCTGCTGTCCCTGCCCCTCCACTCGCCAACACACACCCCAACAAAACAGAGACTCTGTCTGTCTGGGTCGCTGCTGCGTCCTCTCTCCCAGCACAGTATGTGGCACCTGCCAAATGAAGACTGGATGAGTGAACAACTAAACAAAGAATGGAACAAAACAAAACCTCATCTGCTTGTGCTGCCACCCAAGTCCCACTGAACATGGGCAGAATCCCGGCCACCATCATGACCTCAAAATGTCAGGCTCATTCAAAGTGAGACCTCCCCTTGGAGAACCCCGAGGTGTTGCCTCCCAGCAGCAGAGAGAAGTGAAAGCCAAGGGGCCGGCAGGAAGAACAGCTGCACCAGACTCTAGCTACAAGGTTGCAAAACATCAGCATGACGAGAAAGTCAAGACTGGCAGTGACACTCGGCTCAGGGGTGGAAGGTCAGCCAGGCGGCTCTGGGGGGCTGTCTGGAAGGAGTGTCTCCTACATGGATGGCATCTGACAGCAGAACACGGATGTGCGGCTCCAGCTGGAGAGGGAACAACAGTTCCTTAGTCCCCGCACCACCAAGCTATGGGATGATTCCAGCAGCCTCCCAGCCCACGCTCTGTCCCTGTTGAACCACTGCTTACAGGACAATGGGTGGGACAACAGGATGATCACTTGGGGGCAGAGGCGGGAGAATGGCTTGAGCCCAGAGGTGTGGCTGAAAACAGCTGCCGTAGGGGGATGAGGGAGCATCTGTGTTTGGAGGTGTCTCCTGACAAAGCAGATGGCCTTTTCGGTTTTATTTTCTTCTCTCCCCAGTGAATCACGGCACGCTCCATACTGTGCAGCATGAAACAGAATAAAGGCAGGTGAGAAAGGACGAGGCTAGGACACAAGGACCTGCAAAGAAATGACTCAGCAACATGCAAAACAGCTGTTCTCACCCAGGATGGGACTGAAAGTCACTCTTGAAGAGACAAAGAGAAAACTCCTGTGAGCAGATGCCAGCGCGCTCTGAACCTTGCCAGCGCGCCTCAGCCCCTCCCAGTTCCCCAGGAGCCGCGAAGAGAGGACTGGAGCAGCTCAGGTGATCCCTCCGACTAAAGCCAGGTGCTGCCACACTCGGGCAACATTCTTTCCGTGCAGGCTTCCAGCTCCGTGGACCACAGCCTCAGAGAGTCAAACCACCGCAAAAGGGTTAGGGCATCCCTCACAAAGGCCTGTGCCTACCTTTTAAAAAGAGTCACTCCTGGCTGAGAAAGGTGGCTCATGCTTGTAATCCCAGCACTTTGGGAGGCAGAGATGGGAGGATGCCTTGAGCCCAGGAGTTCGAGAGCAGCCTGGGAAACATAGACAGACCCCATCTCTACCAAAAAAAAAAAAAAAAAAAAAAAAAAAAAAAAAATTAGCTGGGCGTGATGGTGCGTGCCTGTGGTCCCAGCTACCGGGGAGGCCGACATGGGTGGATCACTTGAGTCCAGGAGGTTGAGGCTGCAGTGAGCCATGATTGTGCTACTGCACTCCAGCCTGGGCAATAGAGTGAGATGCTATCTCAAAAAATTAAAAAAAGAGCAACTCTTCGGTTTTCACACAGCCCTCGGAACCGAGTGTCTACAGCCACCCTGAGCGGTCTGCTCAGGGATATGAGTATGCTCCCTGTTAACAAGGGCATCATGCCCAGGTGCTTTCTGTCACTGCACTTGAGTTGACCTTCTCCAGTTCAATCTTCCGTGGAGATGAGGCGGAACCAGCCAGAAACCTCGGTTATTTGAGGAGCACTGTTGCCCCACCGCTCAACGCTGCTTCTCAGGGAAAAAGAAATACAAACGCCTGGATTCCATTAACCTCCTCCCACGGGACTACTAATGCATCCTTTCATCTATTTTTCACTCCTCTCTGGTACCTCTCCAATTTCCCCATCTTCTCCCAAAGTGTGGCAGCCACAACTAAACATGACACTTCAGTGATGAAAGCAATATCCAAATGCATGGCTTCTCCACCACACTCAGCTCCTGTGTAACTATCAGAGCAGGAATGGCAGATTCACTGCGGGTCGGCCTGCTGGGGCCTCACGGGGTCAGCACGTTGGGCAACACTCACATTTCAACCCTAGCATGAGGCAGCATAAAGAGAGGACACTCAGCCGGGCGCCGTGGCTCAGGCCTGCAATCCCAGCACTTTGGGAGGCTGAGGCAGGCGGATCATGAGGTCAGGAGATCAAGACCAACCTGGCCGACATGGTGAAACCCCGTCTCTACTAAAAATACAAAAATTAGCCGGGCGTGGTGGTGGGCGCCTGTAATCCCAGTTACTCGGGAGGCTGAGGCAGGAGAATCACTTGAACCAGGGAGTTGGAGGTTGTAGGGAACTGAGATCATGCCACTGTACTCCAGTCTGGGCAACAGAGTGAGACTCTGTTAAAAAAAAAAAAAACAAGACACTCAACACATGGGCAGTCTAAACATCTGGGTCCCAGCCTTCCAAACTCTTGGAGTTTCATATTCTTCATCTCTAAAATGGGAATAAATACCCCTGACTGATTTACCCCAGGCTTCTGTAAGGTTCAAATACCTATATGAGAAAACAGCTACATCAGACAATGATCCTGAAAGGTCATATTCTGCCACTGGATCCTTCCAATGGCCTGCAAGGGCCCACCAGAATCCGACCCTTTCAGCTGTTCTGCCACTCAACTCCCTCCCTCTGCTCCAGCCACTGCCCTCTTGCTGTTCTCCAATAGGGTCCAAAGTTGTTCCCCTTTCAGGGCCGTGACATTCCTGTTCTCCCACCTGGAAGTCTCATTCTCTAGATCCTGCATGGCTGGCTCCCTGAATTTCCAGTTTCTGCTCATAAACCGTCTCTGACTCCCCTCCCCTCATCTAAAATAATCACTCGTTAAATGGCAGAGAAAGATTTGGGAGAGGTATTTCAAGGAGGGATGTGAATCTTAGCAATAAAGTCTGCAAACCAGGAAGCCTGTAGTGAGTTCAATAAGACGTTGGTTAGGTAGAGACGTTGCCCATCAACCAAAGCAACAGGGCCTTCATTCAGCACAGAGGGATGGGTTTAGCTGGACTGACAACAACCAGCCTTTACATGGTGTGTTAGAGCTTGGGTCATTCACTTACTCATTCGACAAATATTCACTGAGCGCCTCCTGCGTGCCAGGGCTGGGAAGAGAGACGGAAATACGGTCTGCTCTCATGCGTTCGCAGCCTCCTGGAAAAACTTTCAGGTAGTGGCAAGTGCATTTCCTCAAGCTCTATCCTGTCACCATTGCTTTATTTTCCAACTGTTCCCAATTCTGAATGATGGCCCCTACCTGATGAAGGACCATGTCTTGGCTTTTCAAAGTGCTGGGAATGAAGTTTTTGGTGTCGCAAAAAAAAAAAAAAAAAAAGAAAAAGAAAAAGAAAGTAAATCTTAGCAGAATTTTGATATGAAAACAAGTCACAATATATATGTAGTGGGGGTGGGTGGTGGGCAGGGGAATTCAAGCGGAAACAAAAGAGAGAAAGTCTTGAGGACAAAGATGCGCTCACTAGGGAGAAGATGCTGGGAAGAAGAAGGAGCATGAAAGGTAAGAAGTAACCAGGTTATGAGCGGCTTCAAATATCAGGGTGAACAGATTGGGTTTCATTTTTAGTATCCTACATCCTTATGGCTGGAAAGAACTGCAGAGGTCATCTAGTCCAATCACACCCAAAAGCAAGCTAAGAGGCCACCCTAGGAGGCTCAGGTGCCTCCCTGTCCCACTGTCCTTCTGACCTCAGCCTCTCAGGAACAGACCATCTCTCAGAGAGCTGCAGTCCTGCCTCCATCCACTGCCGTCTATCATATATGTCACTGGACTGAACTTATCATTGTCCCCTCCTGCTGTTCATTCACTGCCCTGGGAGGCATCAACAGACATAATCAAAGACAACCGCAGGGGCAGGACCTACTCAAAAGTCCTAATGGATGTTCGCCTCCTTCTGTATCCAGAACCCCTTGCTTTTGAGGATGCTACGAGGAAACAATGGCTTGAGCCCAGAGAAATGAATGTTATAATGCTATCAGGAAATTTACTACTAAAAAACATCAGCTTGGATATTGTGAGAATTACAGTTTGGCACTTTTCTGCGAGATAATGTAGAGGTTGAAACAAAATCACAGGTGGAGAACGCGTCCTTGTCTGCGATGACTATAATCAGGACACTCCCACACTATCAGCTTTTCACTTAACAGCCACACCGCGGCCTCTGACTTTGCTCCCTGTAATATTCTGACAACCCCGACATGGGGACAACACACAAGAATCTGGAAGAAAGGACTCACCTTCAGCTCTGCAGCTTCACCGGATGCACATGATATTTTTATGTAAATGCGTTTATTGTCATTTTGGCCTTTCAACACCTTGGCATGAAATGTTTTTATTACACCGAGTGCAAAGTTGATTGCATAAAGTCATAGTTTTAGAAAGCAAAAAGTAAGGCTAAAACCAGAACTGGATCAGTCTTTAAAAGGACTCTTTGGATCCTCGGATTCCCCTCCTGTCCTGAAGCAAGCCCAGAGGTTGGCTCTCTAAGAAGATTACTGCATACAGGCGAGGGGAGATTAAAGTACTCCAGAGAAAATAACCCATTGAACAAAAGCTCCCTCCTCACCCAAGCTCAGTTCCCAGAATGCTGGCAGCCCGTCTCTGTCCCCACTAAACAAATACACACAGACATTTAGAGCAGCTTTATTCACAACTGCCCAGACCTGGAAGCAACTGAGAGTCCCTCAATAGGTGAACAGGTAAACTGTGGTACATCTAGACAATGGACTAGTATTCAGCGCTAAAAAGAAATAACCTATCAAGCCACTTAACTGTGCATTTCTAAGTGAATGAAGCCAATCTTGAAAGACTACGTATTGTATGATTCCCATTATATGACCTTATAAAAAGGTAAAACCATGAAGACAGTGAAAAGGTCAGTGGCAGCCAAAGATTGGAAGGAGAAGGGAAAGGGAGGCAGGAACAGGTGGAAAACAGGATTTGTATATCAGTGAAACCATTCTGCAGGCCTCTATGATGGCAGATACATGTCACCTATTTGTCAAAACCCAGAGAATATACAACACAAAGAATGGACCCTAATGTAAACTAAGGGCTTTAGTTAATAATAATGTGCCAATTCTAGCTCATCGATTACAGCAAATGCACCACTCATCAATACCAACATTGGCTCATTATAATTATAACAAATGCACCGCCCTAATTCAAGATGTTAATAATAGGGCAAACTAGGTTGGGCGTATATGAGAACTCCCTGTACTTTCCACTCCATTTTTCTCAAAACCGAAAACTGCCAGACCATGATAAAGTAAAAATAAGATAAAGTTATTAATTAGAACACACACAATGAGCCATGACTACACCAGAATATAGCGATTCAGTTATTAACTAGACAGAGGCACAACAAGCCATGACCACACTAGAATACACTAGAATGGCTAAAATTTAAAAGACCAACGACACCAAGAACTAATGAGCAACTAGAACTATCTTATACTACTGGAGGGAATGAAATGGTACACCCCATTGGAAAACAGTTAAACACATATGTGCCAAATTACCCAGCAATTCCATTCCTAGAGATTTACTTGAACGAAACGAAAACAGGTCTACACAAAGACTTGAATACAAATGTTCGTAACAGCTTTAACATAATAGCCTAAAACTGGGAAAAATCCAGTTAGTTAGTTTGTTTTCTGAGACAGAGTCTTGCTCTGTTGCCCAGGCTGGTGTGCAGTGGCACAATCTCCGTTCACTGCAACCTCTGCCTCCCGGGTTCAAGCGATTCCCCTGCCTCAGCCTCCTGAGTAGCTGGGATTACAGATGCGCACCACCACGCCCAGCTAAATTTTTTTTCTATTTTAGTAGAAATGGGGTTTCAACATGTTGGCCAGGGTGGTCTCAATCTCCTGACCTCGTGATCCACCCGCCTCTGCCTCTCATAATGCCAGGATTACTGGCGTGAGCCATTGCGCCCAGCCTTGTTTTTCTTCTGTGTTCATCAACAGGTGAATGAATAAACACCTCGTGTTACATTTATGCAAAGGAATTTCATACATGCAGTGAAAAAGAACAATGCCAGCAGCATGAACGAAGCTCAAAAACATTATGCTGAGTGAAAGATACCAAAAAACAAAACTGTGCTCTATGATTCCATTTACATGATGTCTAGAACAGACAAAAATAATTTATGGTGATAAAAATCAGATCAGTGGTTGTACTGAACAGTGGGTAGAAAGAATTAACTAATAAGAGACACAAAGGAATGTTTTGAGGCTATGGAAAAATTCTGTACCTTGACTGGGGTAATGATTATCTGCAAATATATAACAGTCCAAAAATTCAGACAACTGTGTACTTTAAGTGGATATATTTTATCTATAAATTATAAGCCACAGAGGTCATTACAATGTTTACAAAGGTAATTAGTAACTACAAAGGAAAATAAAAGAGGTTCAAGCAAGAAAATATAATCAATATATCTTATGATTTTGCTGTGAATATTATTTATACAGTCATAATAATGCACATGCTGATCTTTGATTTAACCAATTAACACGTGCGTGTGTGTGTGTCTGCATGTGTCTGTGTGTCTGTGTGATTGGAGAAATGAGCTAAATCCTCTAGTTAGTACAACATCAGTAGATGATGTTCTAAAACAGGTGAATCAAGAAATATTAGTAGAAATATATTTTTTAAGAAATTTAATGATAAGATGGGAGCGGTGACTCACACTGGTAATCTCAGCACTTCGGAAGTCCGAGGCAGGCAGATCACCTGAGGTCAGGATTTCAAGGCCAGCCTGGCCAACATGGTGAAACCTCGTCTCTACTAAAAATACAAAAAATTAGCCAGGTGTTGTGGCATGCGTCTGTAATTCCAGCTGCTTGGGAGGCTGAGGCAGAAGAATCACTTGAACCTGAGAGGCGAAGGTTACATACAGTGAGCCAAGATCGCACCACTGCAATCCAGCCTAGGAGACAAAGTGAGACTCCATCAAAAAAAAAAAAAAGAAAAGAAAAGAAAGAAAATTGGTGAATACTAGAAGACACAATGTAAAGAATTCAAAGGGAATCTCTGGGAAGACAGAATCAAAGAGCTGAGAAGGAATGGAGCAAATAACCCTTTTTCATTATAAGTCGAGTGACACTATTTGATTTTTAAAACTATGTATATTGATTTGATAAAAATAAAGTTAAAATTTAAATTAATGCAAAAGACTCACAAGAATGTTCACGATGTATTGTTAAGTACAAAAAGCTAGTTTTGGTGTCATGAGTATGACATAGCTTTCATTTAAAATAGAAGAAAACTAATCACATATGCATATGAATTATGAGTATAAAAAAAAGACTGGTTACAAACAAAATGTTAACATCAGATACCTCAGAGGAGAGGAATGAAAGATTACAGAGAGGGTGCAGCAGATATAATTTTTTGATATATATATTTGTGTCATCTGACTTGTTACAATGAATATATATTAATGTTCCTATTAAAAATCAACAAAACAAGAAAAATCGAACCCAAGGGATTAAACTGGCTGTTTTCTACAGATCCTACAGGTCTAATATTACACAAGTGTATGGCTTTTGCCTCAGAAATCCAGACTTCCATGATTTACTGTAATGTGACATTTATCCTAGACATGTCCAAATTTAATCTTCACCAATCTTTTAAAACTTCAAGTGAAGACATCTATGGAGTCTACTATAATCTAACTGACTAAATACAAACATTAAAAAAGCAAGCCCTGCACAGATTTCCCTGAGGGTGGCTGGAACCAGAGAGTTGAGGCAAACCACACACTATTACACAGTAAGAAATGGAGCAGAGGGGCGGGGCGAGGGGGCTCATGCCTGTAATTCCAGCACTCTGGGAGACGGAGGCTAGCGGATTGTTTGAGCCCAGGAGTTCGAGACCGGCCTGGGCAGCATACCCCTGTCTCTACAAAAATACAAATAAAAATCAGTCAGGTGTGGTGGTGCAAGCCTGTAGTCCTAGCTACTCAGGAGGCTGAGGCAGGAGGATCACCTGAACCCAAGAGTTCAAGGTTACCATGAGTTACGATAATCATGCCACTGCACTCCAGCCTGGTTAACTGTTTCTTTTTTTTGTTTGTTTTTGACATGGAGTTTCGCTCTTGTCACTCAGGCTGGAGAGCAACGGCGCGATCTCAGCTCACTGCAACCTCTGCCTCCCAGGTTCAAGCAATTCTCCTGCCTCAGCCTCCTAAATAGCTGGGATTACAGGCGTGCACCACCATGCCCAGTTAATTTTGTATTTTTAGTAGACGGGGTTGTAACATGTTGGCCAGGCTGGTCTCTAACTCCTGACCTCAGGTGATCTGCCCGCCTTGGCCTCCCAAAGTGCTGAGATTACAGGCATGAGCCATCATGCCTGGTCAGGTAACTCTGTTTCAAAAGAGGAAGAAGGGAGGAGGAGGAGGAGGAGGAAGGAGGAGGAGGAGGAGGAGGAAGAAGAAGAAGGAAGAGAAGGAGGAGAAGGAGGAGGAACGAAATGGGGGATAGGTATGCGAAGATTCTGTCAGCCAGGAAACCTGGGCAACCCATTGTGTGTAGGCATGGTCCTGGATACCCTACCTGCTGTGCCATTTAATTTTCAGAACAACCGTAAAAGGAGTATAATGAAGAAATGAAGGCTTAAAGGGGTTCAAGAGAAATGGGAAGCAAACATCTCTATCACTCTCTCTCCTCTAAGTACAATTCACTATAGCCGAATTGGCCTCACCTGGATCAAAATGAAATGTATTTCTCTAAATGAGACAGGCTCCCCAGTAAAAAAGAAAGGAAGGAGGTTCATAGTAGCCAAGAGGTGTAACAGATAAATGTCAAGGGCAGATGAATGAAAGAAAATGTGGTAAACTGTGGAATACTATTTACCCTTTAAAAAGAAGGAAATTCTGCAGGGTGACAACATGGATGAACCTTGAAGACATCATCTGAGTGAAATTAGCCAGTCACAAAAGGACAAATACTGTATGACTCCACTTACATAGGGTATCTAAAATAATCCAGTTCATAGAATCCAAGAGTGGAGAGGCGGTTGTCAGGGATTTGAGGGGAGGGAAATTGGGCAGTTACTTAATCAACATCATAAAGTTTTAGTTGAGCAAGATGAATAAGTTCTAGAGATCAGCCTTACAACACTGTACTGTAGTCAATAATGTATTGCACATCTAAAATTTTAACAGGGTAGATCTATTACAGGTTCTTACTAAAATAGACTAGAATAAGAAAATTTACACACACACACTCATATGGGGATATACTCATGATACAGATCAAAACGCTAAGAATGATTTTTTTTTCTAAGACATTGGATTATGGTGACTCTTAGTTTTTTCCTTAATTGCAATTTTTTTGTTTTGTTTTGCTTTTTGAGATGGAGTCTCAATCTGTCACCCAGGCTGGAGTGCAGTGGTGACATCTCAGCTCACTGCAACTTCCGCCACCTGGGTTCAAGTAATTCTCCTGCCTCAGCCTCCCGAATAGCTGAGATTACAGGTATGCGCCACTACACCTAGCTAATTTTTGTGTTTTTAGTAGAGATGGGGTTTCACCATGTTGGCCAGTCTGGTCTCGAACTCCTGATCTCAAGTGATCCAGCTGCCTCAGCATCCCAAAGTGCTGGGATTACAGGTGTGAGTCACCACACCCAGCCCTTCATTGCAATTTAAAAGGGCTTCTAAATAACATTTATCACTTTTGCAAAATAAAGTAAAATGCTATTTTGGGGGAAAAAAAGGGAGCATGCGTGTAAAATGTGTGTCACTCAGTCTAAGCTACCAGTAAAGGCCCAAATTCTCCATGGCAACCATTTGTTTCATGATGCGGTTTCCCTAAGTTTGTTCCTCAGAATTTTATTTATTATTCCATAACAAAAGTTTCTGTGGTCCAATAAATGTGGAAAATGTTGAGGGGGGAGAAAGGAAGGAAGGGAGGGAGGGAGAAAGGAAGAAAAGCAGGAAGGGAGGAAGGGAGGGAGGGAGGAAGGAGAGAAGGAAAGGAGGAAGAGAGGGAGGGAGAGGAGGAGGGAGGAAGGGAAGGGCGAAGAGAAGGGCGGATGGGAAGGATGAGATGATGGGAGGGATGATAGGAGGGACGGATGATGGGAGGGAAGGAGGGGAGTGACTCCCACCTTGGGCTCCTCATCTCTGAAGCAAGGCGCTTTACCACCACAGTGCTTGTTCCCCACACAAGCCTTGATTGTTGTGGGCCGAGTTCTCTCCTGTTCTTTCAAACACGCTACTCACTCCTACGCCCTCCCCTCTACTCAGGCTATTTCAGGAAGAAAAATTCCCCTTCTTACCCAGCTTTTCAAAAGCTGGGAAGTTTTCTGACGAGCTCAGGTCTGACCGATGCCACCACAGCCTCCCTGGCCGCTCCAGGGCAGCGTCTGTCTCCTTTCAGGGGGACCAAGAGCACATGGATTAAGGACAAGGGCCTGCGTGCTAAACCATGGGGCTCAAAATCCAGCTGTCTGCCTCCACTTGCAAAAAGGAGTAGAAGTATGTTTCTCTATTCTTCCTGCTAAGTATAACTGAAAACTCTGGACATTACACACACACACATACACACACGCGCACACACACGTGCACACACACACACCAAATGTAAGATGCTGCTGCCAGGTGGAGAGATTCTTTGGATCTTGGGATTCAAAGAAGAAGCCGGCACTGAGAACCCTGAGTTTTCTTTCTGCCTCCTGTATCCAAGATACAGAGCTGGAAAAGGTGACATTCCAGAAACACCAATGGGCTCAGACCAAAACAGCCCCCCACAAAAGCCTATTTTCTCTCTAGCCAAGTGACCAGGGGAAGGCAGCCTAGCAAGACAAACTTTCAGACAACAACCGCACAACTCCAGCCAAATCCCACAAAAACAAAATGTGCCCCACCACCACCACCACCACCACCACCAGCAAGGGCCAAGCAGAGACCTAGGTGTCCACCTCACAAGGCTGTACCAAGGGGACCCCCACGCCTGGTGGTGTCAACCACGGTGGGGTCAAAGACGCCAAAGAGGAAAGTGAGACTTTTGTCCCTAATGGCTAGTAACAAGGCCTAACCCTGCCACAGGCAGTGTCTACGGAGACACTGAGGAAGCCAGAATTCTACTCCCACTGCACAGTGGGAAGGAGCTCCCCCGGCAGGTGACCATGGAAGCCTCGTGGGAAACTTGGGTTTCACCCCACCTGGCAGTAACAAGGCAATACCCACTCCCGTCTTCTCCTGGAGCAGTGTCAGCAAAAGCCATCTAGCACAGAAGGTTAACACCCAGGGTTTCATAAGATAATACAGAAATGTCAAGGAATCTACACACACACACACACACAAACTAGAACTAAAAAGTAAGTTCAGCAAGGTTGCAGGATACAAGAACAATTTGCAAAAGTCCACTGAAGTCCTGTATGCTAGCAATGAACACACGGATACCATTATTTAAAATACCATTTACAATCATTCAAAATAAATAAAATGCTTAGGCATAAATCTCAGCAAACATTTATAGGACTTGCATAATGAAAACCACACAATGCTGATGAAAGAAGTCAAAGATCTAAATAAGTGGAGGGGCATACTATATTCATGGATTCAAAAACTCAACACAGTAAAGATGCGAATTCTCACCAAGCTGATAATACGGGTTTAGCACAATGCCTATCAAAACATTTTTGTAGCCATAAATGAGATTATTCTAAAATGTATATGAAAGGCAAAGGAACTAGAACATAGCTAAACAACTTTGAAAAACAACAGTGGGAAGAATAAGACTACTGGACCCATTATATAGCTACAGTAATCAGACAGTGCGGTACTGTTAGGGGGACAGACACACAGATTGATGGAACTGAATAGAGAACGCAGAAATAAACCCATATATCCAAGCCCAAATGAGTTTTGATAAAGACACAGAAGCAATTCAGTGGAGAAACACAGCCTCTCATACACATAGTGCTGGAGCAACTGGAGCAACAGGCAAATCTGGAGTAACAGACAATAAAAGTTAAGCTCTTTGTTTGTATAAATCTCACCCCTTATACAAAAATTAACTCAAAATGGGTCATGGAGTTTAATGTAGAAGTTGAAGTATAAAACAGGAAAAAATAAGAGAACATCTTTAGGATCTAAGACAAGACAAAGAGTTCTTAGAACTGAAACCAAAAGCATCCTGCATTTTTTCCAAAAAGGATAAATTGGACTTCATCAAAATTAGAAACTTTTGCTCTGTGAATGACCCCATCAAGAGGACAAAAGGACAAACTCAGAGGGGAAGAAAATATCTGCAAACCACACACCCCACAGGGGACTAATATTCAGACTATATAAAGAACTGTCAAAACTCAATAGCAAAAAAAGTGAACAACCCAAATAGAACATGAGCAAAAGACATGAAGAGACATTTCACCAAAGAAGATAAACACATGGCAAGCAGGCACATGGAAAGATGCACAACACTATTGGTCATCAGGGAAATGCAAATTAATATTCCAATAAGACACTACCACACACCTATGAGAATAGCTAAAATCACAAAATGACGTCAACATCAGATCCTGGCGAGAATGCAGAGAAATGATCACTCACACATTACCGGTGGGAATGTAAAATGACACAGCCACTCGGTGGCAAACAGTTTCTTTACAAATGGAACATGCAATCACCATACAACCTAGCAATTGAACTCCTGGCATTTATCCCAGAGAAATAAAAAGTTATATTCACACAAAAACCTGTACATGGACGTTTATAGCAGCTTTATTTTTTAATAGTCAAAAACTGGACACAAACCAGGTGTCTTTCAACTGGTGAATGGTTAAACAAAGAGGTACACCCAAACTGTGGAATACTTCTCAGTTATCAAATAGAACTGCTGATACATGCAACAACTTAGATAAATCTGCAGTGAAAGCTAAGTGCAAAAGGAGATCCCAAGAGGTTACCTATTATGTGATTCAATTTATATAACATTCTTGAAATGATAAAACCATAGAAATGGGGAAGAGATTACAGGTTACCTGAGGTTAGGCAGGGGGTGAGATCATGCCAGGAGGGAAGTGGGTTTGCTACAAAACAGCACCATGGGGAATTCCAGAAGCTTCTGTCAATGTCAATATCCTGGTTGTAATATTGTACTACAGTTTCGCAAGATGTTACCATCTGGGGAAACTTGGTAAAAGGTACGTGAGATCTCGCTGTATATTGTTTCTTACAATGACATGTGAACCTACAATTATCTTGAAATTAAAATGTTAACATTAAAATGTAATTTTTAATAATTTTAAAAATCCAGGCAGGGGACAGTGGCACACACCTATAATCCCAACACTTTGGGAGGCTGAAGTAGGAGGATCACTTGAGGCCAGGAATTCAAGACCAGTCTGGGCAACATAGTAAAACCCTTCCTCTACCAAAAATTCTAAAATTAGCCAGGCATGGTGGTGTACATTTGCAGTACCAGCTACTCAGGGGCTGAGGGAGAAGGATTACTTGAGACCATCAGGTTGAGGCTGTAGTAGCCATGATTGTACCACTGCACTCCAGCCTGGGCAACAGAGTAAGACCCTGTCTCCAAAAAAAAAAAAAAAAAAAAATCCAGCTCTGGGTTAATTTGGTCATTATTCACCCTCTCTATGCCTTAGTTTCCTCAGGAGAAAAACAGGGATAAGAGTAATGCCAACTTTATAGGATTACTGTGAAATTGGAACAGTTTAGTAGACATAAAGTACTTAAACAGCTTAGCAGATAGCACTCAAACGCATTTGCCATGATTATTTCAATCAGTAATTCAAAAGTATTTACTGAGCTCCTGCTATATGCAAAGATTCAATGGCTTCTTTAAAAGGAGACATCTCAGGTAGTAGTACTGCCTAGCACTGACAGAGCAGAGACTTTGGAGTAAGAGAAATATGGGTTTAAACCTCAGCACTGCCACCATCTTCGCTGTGCATACTTAGGCAATTTACTTAGCCACTCTGAACTGCCTTTTCTTTAACAGTAAAATGGAATTAATAATATACCCTCATAGGGTTATGCATATTAAGATGCTATATGTCACTGATTGGTATATGACAAATAAACTGCAACTATTATTACTACTACCCATACATTCTCATTTGGTTGCTTTCTTCCTACGCAAATTTTAAACTTCTTGAGAAGAGTCTCTTTTATTTCTCTCATGAATCCCTCTAAACACCAAGCCTAATGTGATGAAAATAGAAAGTACTCAATTAATACTTAGTAAAAAATAAAATATTCTGGCAATGCTTAATGAAATTAAGCATGACCTGATACTTAAATGAAAAGTAACTGCATGTCTTCTTCTGAATATGAGGCTCCCAAAAAATTCCCCCATGAGTCTTTGAAGGGACATGAACAAGGGTTTTCATCCATGATCTTCTTTATGGATACACAAGCGCAAGACGGTTCAGTCATCCATCACCAGGGAGATGGAGATAAAACGGGGTAAAAGCAGCTATAAACAATGAACTAGATTAAACAGAGTAAGTAGCACGGTCAGATGTTAGAAAGAGGGTGCACTGAAAGTGCTAAGTAATAGAATGAAATCTATCGAAGAATACCATTCAAAAATTTAAAATACAATCAAAAATACAAATTAAAAATACAAACATTTACACATACATGCACACCACGAAATGAAAAAAAAAAATGAGGAGGATGCCTGTGTATTCAAAGAGATTTAGCAAGTCCATTATAGTGGACATCTATGGAGGGAGGAATAGGAAATGAGGAAATAATGAAGAGGAGGGAGAGAAACAGAAAGCTCTGAATCGGCTGCTGATCACAAGCCATGAACCGCTGGATCTAATGAAGTCACCTCTCAATACCTAGATCCAAAACAAATGCGAATTACTACAAAATATGCAAATGATTATGTAAATAGTGACAGTATTCTACCCTAAACCTTACTGAAGAGGTAGCAATTAAAGAGATAATTCTGAAATGGCAATGCAAAATCAGTACAGATAAACTGCTGTAATCCAATTGTTTGGCTATTTAATACAATTAATGTTCTGAAAAGCACACCACTTCACGTTTCATTTGGAAAAGGTTCTATCAGGATTTCAAGGAGCTCACCAGTGGAAACCAGCATGTCAGTGACATGCTTTTTCTCCCCACCTCATTTCTGTCTCATGTAACTGTTCCATATTTGTGTCACTGGTGAATCAGACACATGCAATCTGGAGGAGAAAAAAATAACCCGGCAGGTATCTCAGCAACTAGAAAAGCCAAAGGGCGGGCGTGCTCGCCACTCAGGATCTTGACATTTGGTCCCAAGGCCAGAAAACAGGTGCAGGTGGGACAGAAAATTACTTCTCTCCTTAAAGAGAAGAAATGGCTCTCCCAAAAGCAGAAAATACCAGCTGCCACGCCCTGGGGTGCCTCACTTTCTAGCCATCACAGCCTGCATATCTGCCTACCACACAAGTGGCTTGTTCCCTTGCTCCAGGAAAAGCTGCTGCTAATTTATTCTGGGGGCAAGAAGAGACGAATGGGGATATTTACCCTAAGTGACGCCAGGAGTTAACACTGGGAATTTCTGGCTAGTGGAGTTATATGAGTGTTCTTCCTCTTTTTGCTGATGTATTTTTCCTTATTTGTCTTCTAGGAATACACATTGCTTTGTTGGGAAAAAACTACAACATTTAAAAATAAAATAATAGCACCAGTTAATCAACTAGAGGGCTTAACAGTCACGATTCCTTTGGTGCACTAGTCATCTTACTGCAAAGCTTAAACGCTTTTGCAACTAATAACTTTCCTCCCAATTCGATCAGCTGCTTGCATCCTTGAGGAAAACAAATCTACCACTCACCTTGCTTAGGAGAAGTTCCTGGTGAAGTGCTTAGTTGATTAGAACATGCCTTGAATTTTTATGACTAGACAGGGATATTGAAAAGGCGATCCCCAGGCTAAACTTCCGGTCACCACCACCCCTTCCCCGCACCCCAAACATTTCACTGAATAAATGCCACTGAAGTGGGTGTCCGATAATTCAACGGCTATAATAAATATGGACTCAGGGCAGAGACCACCTGGGTCCTGCCTCCTCTACTCCAGCTGGTGAGAAGATACTTGGCCTTGGCCAGGCGCGGTGGCTCACGCCTGTAATCCCAGCACTTTGGGAGGCTGAGGCGGGCGGATCACGAGGTCAGGAGATCCAGACCACAGTGAAACCCCTTCTCTACTAAAAATACAAAAAACTAGCCGGGCGAGGTGGCGGGCGCCTGTAGTCCCAGCTACTCGGGAGGCTGAGGCAGGAGAATGGTGTGAACCCGGGAGGCGGAGCTTGCAGTGAGCTAAGATCCGGCCACTGCACTCCAGCCTGGGTGACAGAGCAAGACTCCGTCTCAAAAAACAAAACAAAACAAAACAGATAGTTGACCTCTCTGTCCTTTGGATTTTTCCGTAAAGGGTGGGTAAAAACAGTAGCTACTTGAGAGGTTGGTTGGAGGATTTAATGCGCTAATTCATGTAAAGGATTTAGAACAGTCTGTCTCCCTGGAGCATCGATAAATGTTAGCTACTCCAATTACTGTCCAAGATAACTCGTTTTGTTATTCAATCAATTCTGAAACATTATATAAGACTAAAATATTCAAGGCTGCCCACACTTGGAAAACTAATTTCATTTCTTCCTATTTCCTTACCAACTTTTAACCATATTTTAAACACACATGTGCACACTCATATGAAACTACACACGTATACATTTACACACGCACTAACACATTTATACACACACCTACATATACACACCCATATACACACATGCTCACACACCTATACACACCAACACAGGCACACACACACTCTATACATACACAACACATGTGCACTCACACACATCCCCACCTATACACACACCAACACACATGCACACCCACACACACATGCACACACACCTATACGCACACCAATACACTTGCAAACACACATACACCTATACACACACTAGCACATGCACACACTTATGCACACACACCTACACACACACCTATACACACATACATGCACACACCCACACCTATACACACACGAGCACACACATATACCTATACACACGCACACACAACACACATCCACACACTACACACTCCTATACACACATGCACACACCTATACACACCTATGCACACTATACACATACCCACACACACACCTACACACCTACACACACCTATACATATAGACACCTACAAACCACACACACCTATACACACACTTGCAAATACACCTACACATAAACATGCACACACATGCATGCACACCAATATACACACACTTACACATAACTCTACATGTACACATGCACACATACCTACACGCAAGTGCACACACTCACACCTACACACACGTACACACACACACTCAGACTCCTTTCCTAAGTTCCATTTCCAAAGAGGGGCAAAGAATTTGAACCACCTCCCTCCAGAACCTATACTTGAATACATTAATTATTACAGTATATTTTCTTATTCAGATGGAAATGAAATACAAAATGCAGCAAATCTTAATCGAGAGTCAAAAAGAGTGAGTTCCTCTTGCTGAAAGCTACCAATGGCTCCCAATCACCTGAGGGACGTGTGTCTGCCTTCCTAGGGGTGGCCCAGGAGGCCCCCTCATCTAACTCCACCAATTCTGCCTCCTCCCGCCCATCCCCTGGTCCCAGAGACTCCTTGCTCAGGAACCCTCTGGAACTCTCAGGCGTTCTGCCTGCCATTCCTCCTCAGAATGGGTTCTCAGTCCTCCAGCTCCCAGCCCCCCAACCCTGTAAGCCCATCTCCAACGTCATCTTCACTGGGAAGCCCCAGGTCCAGGCACCTGCTGAGTTGATTAGCTGGTAATGTGCTTGCTGGGCCACACTGGGTCGTAATTCTTTGAACACACACTTCTAAGGATGGAGACTTGGGGCTGATTACTCCATATCAGCAGTTTCTAACACAATAGCTGGTATGGCTGGTACTCAAAGAACCAGAGGATATGAGACACATCCGAGTCCCTGTGTAACAACAGCTGGTAGCCCTAGCGCACATGGTGAATAAGCCTTGTGGAGGGTGAGGGCGCACCCTAAGGGGTGACCAGATAATTTGGGGTAGGTGGGGTGGAGGTTTCCAAGGGCTTATCAAGGCCTCTCAACACGGACTTAGTCAAAATTTAAAAAGAAGCTAGAACAGAAAGTCAACAAGAAAGGCAACAATTATTACACAGTCATCAAAATTTCCCTCAAAAATTATTTCAATTGCCCATTCAAGTATGGAGCACCTATTTCTGTGTATTCAACCCCATAAAGTGAATAGCTATTTAGCACTTTGTAATATATAAAACTATGGCTATTACAATATGTGGAACACATGCAAAATATAACTGTACAGTATTTTAATTTCATGAGAGAGATGCATATGGTTGCATTTACTTAAATGTGTATATAATGTCAATCCACAGTTGCCTATTTTTGTCAGCAATCTGGATTACATGTGCACACAACAACAGCAAAGCTAGGGCATAGTGACAACACCGAGTGAATACTTGCTACACGGCAGTGTGTGTGTGAAGGGTTTCCCAGTATTTATTAATTCAATCCTCACAATCCACACAGGGAACTCCTGTTGCCAAGCCCATTTTGGAGATAAGGAAACTGAGACTCAGAGAGGTCCAGTGCTCTAGGTGACAAGCGCTACAAAGTAGAAAATCTGGTGTGAAAATCAAGGCAGTCTGGCTCCTTTAACATCACCCTACCCTACCTGTCCTGGGTTAAAAAATAATAACTGGCCGGGCGCAGTGGTTCACGCCTGTAATCCCAGCACTTCGGGAGGCCGAGACGCGCGGATCATGAGGTCAAGAGATCGAGACCATCCTGGCTAACATGGTGAAACCCCGTCTCTACTAAAAATACAAAAAAAAAAATTAGCTGGGCGTGGTGGTGGGCGCCTGTAGTCCCAGCTACTGGGGAGGCTGAGGCAGGAGAATGGCCTGAACCCGGGAGGCGGAGCTTGCAGTGAGCCAAGGTGGCGCCACTGCACTCCAGCCTGGGCGACAGAGCAAGACTCCATTTCAAAAAAAATAACAATAACTAAGGAGAAAAGTAGAATATGGGGCAGCTGTAAGTTAACAGGGATTGTGTGATGGAGGTGATGATCAGAACATGGTATTATTACATCACTTCTGCCATCAGACTCCCACATATACTGGCCAAGTCACTTTCTCTTCTCTATCTCTCAGTTTTCTTCCCTTTATAATTGGGATATTATCGCTTACCTTGAAGAAAAAAAAGAAAAAAGAAAAAACTCAACTGTACCCAAAACTCTGCCCCTACAAAAGGAAATGTGATCCTAGGCCGGGCGCGGTGGCTCATGCCTGTAATCCCAGACCTTTAGGAAGCCAAGGCAGGCGGATTGTGAGGTCAGGAGTTCGAAACCAGCCTGGCCAACATGGTGAAACCCCGTCTCTACTAAAAGTATAAAAAATTAGCCAGGCGTGGTGTCAGACGCCTGTAATCCCAGCAACTCGGGAGGCTAAGGCAGGAGAATCGCCTGCACCCTGGAGGTAGAGGTTGTAGTGAGCTGAGATTGCACCGCTGCACTCCAGCCCGGGCAACAAGAGTGAAATTCTGTCTCAAAATTTAAAAAAAAAAAAAAAAGTAAATGTGATCCTTAGACCATCTGAACACTTTGTTCAGAACTAGCCAGGAAGGGGTTCCACTGTCTGTCTGTTACAAAGATCAGTTCACATCTAAAGTATTGGGAGTTAGCTCTAATAATGTTACAAAACTGAAAACAATCAGAAAGAGACAGGCAGGGCTGTGGAAACAATACCTGATGGGACTGGGAGAGGGGGTTAAGAAACTGAGTATAGAAGACGGGCCAGAGAAAACAAGAAGAGGCATCAGAACATGGTATTATTACACAGTCTCTGCCATCAGACGCCCACATTTACTGGGCAAGTCACTTTCTCCTCTCTACCTCTCAGTTTTCTTCCCTGTACAATCAGGATATTATTGCTTGCCTTGAAAAATTCTTGCAAAGATTAAATGAGGTGCTATCTTAAGTCCTACGCACAGTATTTCACAGTAAGCACTCCATGAAATTATCCATCACTGTCATCATTATGACATAGTCCCAACAGGAAAAGTTTATAAAGCAAGAGATTCAAACACAAAAATGGATTTCCTAACAGTTAGGTTGTCCCCAAATGGAGGGTGCTGTCTTGGAAGACAGCAACTGCACCACTGCTGATAGTCCTGTCTAGCTAGGAGTCAACAGATAATATTCCCATGTTGAGACTGTGCTCACCCAGATGGTCCAGGACCCTTTCATCTGACGTTCTTATGAGTCAATGATTCTACAGCATTGCAAGTAGAAACACATACACAAATGGTAAACAGAAATAACAGTGGGATGAAATACATACAATTTACGCCTTCAGCTTCGGTACAGTTTAGGCAAGGGAAGATTACTTCTTAGATGCCTTTCGTGGCTCTTCATTTTATTTACTTTATAATGCTTTTGTTGTTATTGTTGTTTTAATAATAAAGTCATAGCCAGTCCATTTGGAAGAATAGGCGCTAACAGAGGCTGGGCACGGTGGCTCATGCCTGTAATCCCAGCACTTTGGGAGGCTGAGGTGGGCAGATCACCTGAGGTCAGGAGTTCGAGACCAGCCTGGCCAACACGGCGAAACCCCGTCTCTACCAAAAATACAAAAATTAGCTGGGCATGGTGGCGCATGACTGTAATCCCAGCTACTCAGGAGGCTGAGGCAGGAGGATCGCTTGAACCCTGGAGGCAGAGGTTGCAATGAACTGGAATCGCGCCACTGCACTCCAGCCTGGGCAACAGAGAGAGACCATGTCTAAAAGATGGGGGGAAAAAGAAGCTAACAGAGCAAAGTGGTAGATATCGATAAGAAAAAAGTTCCCTCCGACTCTCAACCACTGTATGGACAGAGTGCTGAAATGGGTTCCAAAGTTTTAAAATAGAAAAAGTTTGTAGTTTACAAGGCTGCTTCACATATTTCAGATGATGGAAATGCAATCAGGAATTTCAATAATGCTGGCCTGTTTTTTTCTTAATGGCTTGTCACAGTCTCGTGTAATGCCACAGGCTGTGATATTACCACCAGTGTGCTGCTGTAGTGAAAAAGAGCAGCCCATTATAGGGAGCCATCTATCACGCTTAGGTGCCAATTTAGAAGGTGGAAATTCTGGATATGGATTCCTAAACTTCTGTTTGTGGAAAAGAGCTTGCTTTTTTAAAAAGTTTCTTGGAGTCTTGAGGTTGCTAGAAGAAGAGCTTAAGGATGCTATAAATTGAGTTCTTGGACAAGGCTGGAGTTAATTAGCCCTCAACTGTAGGGAAAAGTTTCAATCTTTGGCTTCAACTACCTTTATCCTGCCAATGATCGAGAGATGGAGGCACCACTCCACACACCATCTAGTCAGGTCTTGAGACAGAGATGCGAACACTCATTTTATTTCACAATCATATTCCTTAAAGATACAGTCTCCAAAGATAGATCCCTGTCATGTATTTGCTTTATAAGACCATGTGCCAAGACTACACTAAGTTGAGGGATTTTTAAAAATGCAACAATATGGCCGGGCGCGGTGGCTCACACCTGTAATCCTAGCACTTAGGGAGGCCGAGGCGGGTGCATCACGAGGTCAGGAGATTGAGACCATCCTGGCTTACACAGTGAAACCCCGTCTCTACTAAAAATACAAAAAATTAGCCAAGTGTGGTGGTGGGCACCTGTAGTCCCAGCTACTCAGGAGGCTGAGGCAGGAGAATGGCTTGAACCCGGGAGGCGGAGCTTGCAGTGAGCTGAGATGGTGCCACTGCACTCCAGCCTGGGTGACAGAGTGAGACTCCCTCTCAAAAAACAAAAAAAGCAACAATAATAATAACAAAAGGTATTAGAATTTTACGCTGTCAACAAAATCACGGAACTTTCATGTCTCTAGGTGTTTTGAAGAACATATGGTTCCAGCTATTCCTTATGTAGATGATGACACACGTGCTCAAAGACTGACATGCCCAACCAAGCTGCACCGGGAGAGGAGTATGCAGCCTCCACACCCATCCAGGACCGACCGACCTCTCTTTGCAAAGGTCTTCCTCTACTAGGAACAGCTGGGGGAAATCCAACGGACTCTTGCCCTGATCCTGTCAACTTCCTGGTACATCAGGACACCATTAAACCCACAGTATCAAAACCCAATCTGACACCAGGCATGGTGGTTCATGCCTTAATCCCAGCTATTTGGGAAGCTGAGGCAGGAAGATTTCTTAAGCCCAGCAGTTCGAGGATGCAGTAAGTTATGATCATGCCACTGCACTCCAGCCTGGGCAAGAGAGTGAGACACCGCCTCTAAAAAAAAAAAAGTAATTAATTAATTAAAGCCCAGTTTGGGACAACAGATGTGTAAACATGCCTGAGAATATGAAACTTCTCCCCCTCCAAAGTTAGTTCTGTGCTTCCATGAAGTCTCTCTATAACCCTTGAAGGTGCCTCGTAGACCTTCGTTCCAGGCCGGAGTTTTGGAAACGAAGCTCCGAAACAACCCACAGCAGCATTCCCTTAAGGTCCCAGAGAAAGAGAGGACAGAAAGCAAATGCCTCATTTATCTTCTCACATAGCACTGGAGAGCCAGGGAGGAGCATCTTAAGAGGGAGTGCTTTTTATTTTATCTACCATGTCCAGCAAGTTCCCTTTTTATTAGCCCCTTAATGGACTGGCTTCAGAAATGAAATGCTTCATGAAGTGGAGAAATAAAGCATTAGCAGGATAACCTGGGGCAAAAATAAAACTTGAACGACATTCCAGGTGCGGTGGCTCACGCCTGTAATCCCAGCACTTTGGGAGGCCAAGGCGGGTGGATCACCTGAGGTCAGGAGTTCGAGACCAGCTTGGTCAACATGGTGAAACTCCATCTCTACTAAAAATACAAAAAATTAGCCAGGTGTGGTGGCACGCATCTGTAATCCCAGCTACTTGGGAGGCTGAGGCAGGAGAATCGCTTGAATCCGGGAGGCGGAGGTTGCGGTGAGCTGAGATTGCGCCCCTGCACTCCAGCCTGGGCGACAGAGTGAGACTGTCTCAAAAAAATAAAGGCATTCTGAAACATTCAGGGAACTGGGGGTACACAGGGGACAGGTTTCATTCAGTGGGCAGGCAAGTACCACACAGCAGAGCTCCTCCCAACCAGAGATGTCTTCTCAGGCTCAGGCGGAGCTTCCTCACCTGGAAGCAGATCTGGAGCTGGAAAATGCCTAGATTAGTCCCCGGAAACCAAAGAAACCAGGTGACGGCAGAGGAGTTGCAGGACTGGGAATGTCAGGATGTCAGCATGGAAGGGGGCTCTTGGAGGCTCTAGGATAGCTTCTGCTGCGTCCCTTCCTTCCAGAGATAGGCACAGGGCCTGTGTTTAGTAGTGGAGGTGGAGTCTTTCGGGTTGTCTGCACTTTGATGGGGTCCGCGGGTCCAGGGTCTCATTCTCAGCTCTGGGGCTCGCCAGGTAGGAACCAGCAGAAGGTGGCAATTAGGAAACAGACTCCAGAACCCTGAAGGCCTACATTCAGAACTCAGTTCTGACACTCTCTCATGTGACCTTGGACAAAGCACTAAACATCTCTGTGCCTCAGTTTCTTCATCAATAAGATGGACAGCTCACAGGTTTGTTATACGGTTGAATACATAAAGTACTCCTAAGAGTGCCTGGTATATACTGAGGGTTATTTAAGTGTTTGCTGCTATTACCTTTTCCCTGAAGGGGTTCTCGGGTCTCCAATCCTGTCAACTAAACTCACAGAGCACTGATGTATTAGCCAGAAAGTCAATGCATACATAATCTCGAATAGAAACCTTTCACCAACAATAAGACAGGGAAAGTCAGGTTAGGCTGGAAAGTACATCTATTTTCATTCAAGTAAGGGAATTCTACTTGAGGAGCCAGATTAAGGCCAAAAGGTTGCTTTTTGAGCCTAAAGTCAGATCACCCATCTGGGTGGCCCAGAGATGAAAAGTCACCTTCCGCTGTGAAGACTGTCCCTGACAAGTGGACCTGAGCACTCATATCACTTGGTCAGAACACCTTCTGCCTTGAACTGTGGCAGTGATAAACCCCACGAGGCTGTAAGCTCAAAGCCTTCCGTTCTGTTCTTGACATCCCATTATATATTTACTACTGGGCAAGGCAGATGTCAGCTTCTTCACGGTAACATGGTGGGTTTTTCTGAGAAGCCGATGGAAGCAGAGACATCTGCTGAGAACGGGGAGGAGACAACACCATAGAATCAGAATGTGCCGAGAGAAAGGAGGCGAGGGACAAATGTCAGCATCGAGATGCCGCAGAGGACAGCAGATACACTACCATGCTGTTTAAATGAATGACACAGAAAGTTTACGAACCTGAAACATCAAGCTACCCGCCCATCTCTGCCTTGTCACCTGGCCGCCGCCATGACTGCGGAGATCGGGCTATTTCAGGCACACTCTGGAGACAGCTGGAACTGCATGGTCTATGAACATCCCCTTCAGATTCAGTGACTTCGATTGGTGGCTTTAGTCACATGCAGAGTCTTTACACCATGGAAATGGGTAAATGCTACAGATCAGGACCTCTTCTTCCTCCCAACGCCTCCCCAAGAGCCCGTTGTTAAACACTTACCAGCACACCACTGGGCTGTTTCTCCACCGCTTGATTGAAATGATCCTTATGGAAGCACAAATGACTTCACTGTCACTAAATCCAAGGGACATTTTTTATTTTTCTTAAACTCTCCAGGAGGTTGGAGAGCTGATCCTTCTCTCCCTCTTGAACTTCCTCTCCTGCCTGGCTTTAGGGCTCTCTGCTGACTTTTCTTCATTTCTAAGCACAGGGTCTCAGGAGTCCTCAGCCTGCGGGCCATGCACTAGTACCACTCTGGGGCCTGTTAGAAACCAGGCTGCACAGCAGGATGGAAGCGGCAAGCGAGCAAAGCTTCACCTGTATTCACAGCCGCTCCCCATCGCTCGCATCACCGCCTGAGCTCCGCCTCCTGTCAGATCAGTGGCGGCATTAGAGTCTCATAGGAGCGTGAACAGTATTGAAAACCGCGCATGCCAGGGATCTGGGTTGTGCGTTCCTTATGAGAATCTCATGCCTGATGATCTGTCACTGTCTCCCATCACCCCCAAATGGGACTGTCTAGTTGCAGGAAAACAAGCTCAGGGCTCCCACTGGCTCTACACTATAAGTGGTAGAATTATTTTATTATGTATTCCAATGTAATAATAATAGAAATAAAGTGCACAGTAAATATAATGTGCTAGAATCATCTCGAAACCATTTCCCCACACCCCATCCATGGAAAAATTGTCATCCATGAATCTGGTCCTGGCGTCCAAAAGACTGAGGAGCACTGCTCTACACAGTCGCCTTACCCCAACAGGCCCTGAAATGTTCGTGTTCCCCACAGCTCTCTTTGGTCACTGAACGTGTCCTTTGAGACAAGGCTGGCTCATCACTTCCTCCAGGAAGCCCTCCCTGACCCACGTGATCTGGGTAGTGCCTGTTTTTACAGTACCCTTTATATCCATCACAGCTGAGTATCTATGCACATGCATGGCCCCTTGGCAGGAAGACCAGAACCTGGAAGGCAAGAACTTGGAATTACAGCAACAATAAGCAAAACAATAGTGACAAATAGCTGCTACCAGCACGCACCATCTGCCCGGCACCATTCCAAGAGCTTTACATATTCTGTTTACTCCTACACCACCCCTATGATTTCTCCCACGAGACTCCTGACACTGGCAGGGCTGAAGTAACCCACCCACGTTTACACAGACCAACAAGAATGCCGAAGGGCCAACGCACTGAACCATTTCCTCCAATGCCCTTTCTAGTTTGTGTATCTCCAGAACTCAATCTAACATGTTTGAAGCAAAAAGCAAAGAGAGGAGAGATGGGGGATTTTATAAAACCTGATATTCTTCAGATTCAATACAAGTCCTTGTTTATTATATTCAGTGAAGAAATAAGATAGTTCCTAATTCCAGCTCACTTTAAACATCTTGCTCACCTGTAGTGGCGGTTCTCTGCAGAGGCCATTTTTCAGGACCATGGGGCTAGATTTTGTATTGCAGAACACAGCCTCTGGTTCCCTCCTGCTACTGCTTGAGGGACAAATATTAATGCATCATGGAAGAAGAAAAGCTGCTACTTAAAACCGGACAGTCTGAAATCTCTCCACACACAGCTAAACACTTTAAACCACATAAATATGGTTGGTTTTTTTTGTTGTTGTTTTTGGTTTTTGGTTTTTTTTTGAGAAAGTTTCACTCTTGTTGCCCAGGCTGGAGTACAATGGCATAGTCTCAGCTCACTGTAACCTCTGCCTCCCAGGTTCAAGTGATTCTCTTGCCTCAGCCTCCCGAGTAGCAGAGATTACAGGTGTGCACTACCATGCCTGCTAATTTTTGTATTTTTAATAGAGATGGGGTTCCGCCATGTTGGCCAGACTGGTCTCAAACTCATGACGTCAAGTGATCCACCCGCCTTGGCCTCCCAAACTGCTAGGATTATGGGTGTGAACCACCACGCCTGGCCTAAACCATGTAAATAGGTTACTAGTTCCCTTCATATCTGTACATTTTCTTTGATGAATCTGTTTTTATTAAATCTCACTTTTGGCCGGGCACGGTGGCTCATGCCTGTAATCCCAGCACTCTGGGAGGCCAAGGTGGGCAGATCACGAGGTCAGGAAATTGAGACCATCCTGGATAATGCAGTGAAACTCCATCTCTACTAAAATACAAAAAAATTAGCTGGGCATTGTGGCGGGCACCTATAGTCCCAGCTACTCAGGAGGCTGAGGCAAGAGAATGGCGTGAACTCGGGAGGTGGAGCTTGCAGTGAGCCAAGATTGCACCACTGCACTCCAGCCTGGGCAACAGAGCGAGACTCCGTCTCAAAATCAATCAACCAATCAATCAATCAATCAATCTCACTTTCCCAAAGATATAAAAATAGTAAGTACCTTCTGGATTTGGGCTTCTGTTTTCTTTTCTTTCTTTTATTTTATTTACTTACTTATTATTTGAGAGACAGGGTCTCTCTCTGTCACCTAGGGTGGAGTGCAGTAGCATGATCATGGCTCACTGTAGCCTCCACCTCCCAGGCTCAAGTGATCCTCCAGCCTCAGCCTCTCAAGTAGCTGGGACTACAGGCGCTTGCCATCACAGTTGGCTAATTTTTGTATGTTTTGTAGAGATAAGGTTTTACCATGTTGCTCAGGCTGGTCTGGAACTCCTAAACTCAAGTGATCCTCCCGCCGGAGCCTCCCAGAGTGCTGGGATTACAAGTGTGATCCACTGCACCAAGTGCCTTATTAGTTTTAAAGGCAAAAGCATCTTGGCGTCTGGGCGGGAAAGTTCCAGGATACATTTGAACCATCTTCAAAGTTGTTATTTGTTTTAGATCCTCCAGGCAATTAAAGGGTGCAGGAACTCCCAGAAGGTTTATGCTTCTGCTTCTTCAGCAGACAGACATGGAACCTGCTCAGGGATGTGAACAGTGCAGGGAGATGTTACTGGAAAATTA
Source organism: Chlorocebus sabaeus (assembly GCF_047675955.1). NCBI lineage: Eukaryota > Metazoa > Chordata > Mammalia > Primates > Cercopithecidae > Chlorocebus > Chlorocebus sabaeus. Next base: position 12,777,633 of record NC_132912.1, on the reverse strand, counting down.
ACAGCTCACTAAATGGCCTAGGTGGTTTTCTGATTGTCTCTCGCTAGAACCCACAACACCTCTCATGACCAATTGATCCTTTACAGTGATGCTGTCAGATACTTTACTAGGAGGTTCTCATACAGTAAACCCTGGATTAGCCTCCCTAATGCACAGAATGAGACAGGCAGATGATAGATTTCTACCTGGCTTTAAAGCCCAGTTGGAAAGGAAGGAAAGAAGAAAGGGAGGAAGGCAGGAAGGGAAAGAAGCATAAATGGGCATTTTCTCCACTGGCAAGGCGCTGCACGTGTGGATGACAGAGATGGAACTGGGCTTAAATTATCTGTCGCTTCTGGGCCAGGCGCAGTGGCTTGTGCCTGTAATCTCAGCACTATGGGAGGCCAAGGCAGGTGGATCACGAGGTCAAGAGCTCGAGACCATCCTGGCCAACATGGTGAAACCCCATCTCTACTAAAAATACAAAAATTAGTTGAGTATGGTGGCAGACGCCTGTAGTCCCAGCTACTCAGGAGGCTGATGCAGGAGAATCAATTGAACCTAGCAGGCGGAGGTTTCAGTGAGCCAAGACTATGCCACTGCACTCCAGCCTGGGGACACAGTGAGACTCCATCTCCAAAAAAAAAAAAAAAAAAAATTATCTGTCACTTCCTTGCTGGAGAACACAGGCAAGACGAGCCTCAGGTTTCTCATCCACACCTTGTGAATGATAATATCCAATCCCCAGCATCCTCCGAGTGATTAAAGGGCACATACAGACTTCAGAGTTGGGCGTGGTGCCTGAGACGCCACAGGGATCAACGCATGGGAGCCCTGATTATACATACAGCAGGAGGGAAATATGCACCCCCTGGTTCTAGGGGTGGGGCGAAGGGAGACTCCACAGAGGAGGATGTTTCACACGTCCTTCCCAAACCATCAGGAAACCACGAGTTAAAATCCCGGCCGTCCATTCTGAGCCCTGCCCTGGGAGGGCCGTCTGTGGTTCCCATAAATATTAGGCAGATCTCAGAGCCCAAGCCCCACTGACTGATTTTTGCTGTCTTAAGAACATCAGTACCAGCTCAGCCAAATGGGTTAGGAGGAAGTGGGCAAGTCAGGACAGTGGAGGAAACGTGCGTGACCGACTCTGTGCCGGGGTCGCCTGGCACCCCCGTCTCTGACTCCTGAACCGTCCGTCTGTCCCTAGGTGCTGTGTGTGAGGGGCCCATGGGGCAGAGCAGAAAGTGAGGCCTGATTCAGAGGCCCCGCAGTCCCTCCCTTGTGGTCCCCTGAGCAGCCGCGGCTCACAGGAGGATGACAGCACCTGCGTTAACTCAAAGGAAGTGGCTATTCTGGCTGCTTTCAGCTCCAAGCTGCATGGCTATGAAGCAAGCATGAGGAAGGCGCTTGCAGTTTTGCCTTTTCCCCGACCTCGATCTGACGATGTGCCCCCAGAAGTCAGGACTACGATGACCTCTGCAGTGCTTCTCTCACTGCCAAATTCTGCCCCGTGGCTCCCAGCCCCCTCCACCCCAGAACGTGCCCCACAGATCATCTGAGCAGCCGCTGGCACCAACCCCTTCCATCCGGGACAACAGGCTCCACAGGCCCTGGGGAGAGGCTGAGCTGTTTACTTTTGGTTTCCTAATAAGTCCTGTTTCCGAGAGCTCTTTGCCAAAGGGAAAGAGAGGCAAGTGGCATCCAATGGCCCTGTCCAAGGGCAGCCCAGGGCCGAGGCAGAGCTGCGCAATGCAGGCCGTGTTATCTGGGGCTGCCAGTGGCACCACAACCCCCAGGGCTCTCCTCCTTCCTCCCCAACTGTCACCTGCTCACTCCCGAGAACTGTTTTGTATCGTCTCTCTGAAGTGAGTGGGCAGAAAATGCACTGCAGAACTTCTGCTTGGATCACAGAGAAGAGGGTGGAAAGAGCCACCGAGGGTCAGAGTGGGCCCCTGAGTGGCCTGGAATCACCAGGTGCTGGGCAGGGGTGGGCGGCCAGGCCAAATGCTTTTGGAAGATGGTACGGATGCAAATACCACCTGCCACAGCAGTGAAGTTCTGGCCAAGGGATGTATATATGAGTGTCTGTCTCTCTCTTTGACACACACACACACTTGAATGGTTTCTATCCACCATCACACGACACATTAGAAGCCACATGGTTCCCAGGGAGGTGCCCCAACCTAGGAGCCAGACCTTCCTAGCCTCATGGCCTTCACTGGGCCAGGCCTGTTATTCTCTCTGTAAAATAAAAGTATTGTACTGGTACCCGGCACAGTGGCTCACACCTGTAATCCCAGCACTTTGGGAGGCCAAGGTGGGCAGATCACGAGGTCAGGAGATCGAGACACCGTCCTGTATAACACGGTGAAACTCCGTCTCTACTAAAAATACAAAAAATTAGCCAGGAGTGGTGACACGTGCCTGTAGTCCCAGCTACTTGGGAGGCTGAGGCAGGAGAATCACATGAACCCAGGAGGCAAAGGTTGCAGTGAGCAGAGATTGCGACACTGCATTCTAGCCTCAGCGACACAGCAAGACTCTGTCTCCAAAAAAAAAAAAAAAAAAAAGGATTGCACTGGATCTGCATTTCCCAAAGTGAGGTTCCATGGCACACTAGTCTCCAGGAAAAGGGTGCTTTGGTCAACTAAGTTTAAAGATGCCTCATACTACCCAGGTAATCACTCCTTCCTCCTATTTTGAGAGATCCCAGCAACTACAGGGAATCGTATGCCCCAGACACATGACATGATGGATATACGTTCCAAAGTCAACTGCAACCTGAAACATTTGAAGCAACTCCCTACAAATGCTCAAAATACCACTTGCAGGTGGTACATTACTACTATTCTTGCGAATGAGTCCATTGGAGATCATGAAAAGTAGCCCTCAAGTTTCTGAAACTCTGAATAGCATCAAATAAGTACTTCTGGAAAGTTCTCCAGTGAAGCCATGCACCCTGATGGCATCTCCAGTGCCGCAAAAGTTCAGCTTCCCACGGGCCAACACGGCCAAACACGTCTGCTAAGAAGTCAGATTCACCGCATTTTTTTTCTCTGTTTATCCGATTCCTTATTAATACCTGTCAGCCTCAAAGACGCTGGCACTTGTACCACTCCCTGTGCCCAACTTCCACCATCCTTGGAATTTGTACCTGAACTGTTTGCGCCCCCCCCCCATCTCCCTGCCTGTCTTAGCTGTGTTCTATGACATGCATTCACAATGAGCGATGATTCTGTACCAGGCACAGGCTTGGCTGGGTGCTAAGAATTCTAGAGATACATAAGAACGGGGCCCAGGCCTCCAGAGGCTCACTTCTGTCTGAGACGCAGACGGATAAATAAGTATCTAGGATGGGAGGTGACAGGAGCGATCACAGTGTGACAGAGGCACTTAACTACTATTGGAGTGCAGAGAAGGAGCAGGCCAGCCCTGCCTAGGGATATGGCCACTGGCACAGTGGCTGGCTATGAAGCAGGCATGGATTTTTCAGGTAGACAAGAGCATCCTCAGCTCAGGCAGGTGCTGCAAAGTCCCAGAGACCTCCGGGTGCACAGCGTTTCTAAGGAATGGTAAGTTGTAGTAAGTCACAGCTAGAGTGTGACAGCTGTGTTTCAGGGCTGGAGATGGGGGAAAGATGAAACGGCAAAGATCACCTCAGGCCCCTTCGCGACTGGTTTGAGGTGTGATGTTAAGGAGCTTGTTCCTTATCCTGGAGAAAAAGCAAAGGAAGCAAAGAGTTGTACTAAGGGAGGTGTGTGATTGGAGGAATGGGTCAAGCGGGAAAGAGGGGAGATTGATCCCCAGCAGGTGCGAATCCAGCCGCGGGCTGACTGCCTTCTGCACCCTTCTCATGGCTGTCCTGGAGCCGTGTTCTCACCCCGAGGTTCCATTCCGTCCAATAGTGCAGGACGGACTGGACGAAGGCAGGTGAGAAGGCCAGATAAGGACCTATTACAATAGCAGAAGTAAAAGGTGACAGTGATCATGGGTTCTGGGGAGGTAGTGACACACAAGTCACATTTCACAGGCTGAAGTCATATGATATAATGATCAAGGACAGGCGTGCGTGGGTCAGGGTGGGAGGCGGGGGGGTGACCTGGAAGGAGGCCCAGGTTCCTGGCTTTAGGCACTGCGCAACTGGTGTCTCCACAGGACACAGCAGGCAGAGCCAGTCTGGGCGGGGAGGAGGAATCCGGAACGCGGACTTGAGGTCACTGCAGGAAACGTATCAGGAAACACTAACAAGCAGCGAGAGGCCAGGCACAGGGATCACGCCTGTAATCCCAGCACTGTGGGAGGTGGATCAACTGAGCTCATAAGTTCGAGACCAGCCTGGCCAATATGGCGACACCCTGTCTCTACTAAAAATATAAAAATTAGCCAGGCACAGTGACATGTGCCTGTAATCTCAGCTACTCAGGAGGCTGAGGCAGAAGAATCACTTGAACTCAGGAGGCAGAGGTTGCCATGAGCCAAGACTGCACCATTGCACTCCAGCTTGGGCAACAGAGCGAGACTGTCTCAAAAAATAAAATAATAATCATAATCATAAGCAGTTAGAAAGACATGTGATGCTTATGGGAGTCACTGTGGGTCCAGATCCATCACTGGTCTTTGCTCAGACGTCCTCATCTTCCACTTCCCACACAGAGGCGGAGTGTGCAGGCAGAGGAGCCTCCACGCGTCTCTGCAGGCCCAGTGCCATTACAGACCCAAAACGATGCAGGTCCTCCCCAAACAAACATTTCCTAAGTGCTCAAAGAATAGCCATCGCCTTTTATGCTGACTTCTATCTAAATAGAGGCACTTCTGGTGTGTCAGGAATTGACAGCAGATAAAATGAACCTGCTGCCCAGGAGAGGTGAAGCTGCCCACTCTCTTCTCTAATTCACAATGTTCCCACGCCCTGTGCTCTGTCCCAAATGGCACCCGCTCCTACAAATATAGCTCCTGTCACCCAGGAATCTTTCTTTCTTCAGGTCATTCGCATCTTCTCAGGGTTGGAAAAGTCATCGGTGAGAGACTTCCTGCTACCTGTAGACCACCTATGAATGTGAAATGAGAGGCTGTGAGTGGAGATTGGGTGCTGTGGCTCATCCTTGTCATCCCAGCACTTTGGGAGGCCAAAGTGGGAGGATCACTTGAGGCCAGGAGTTTGAGACCAGCCTGGGCAACATAGTGAGACCCTGTCTCTACAAAAATGAATAAACAGATAAAATACAATAAAAGATTGCGAGTGGAGATATTAAAACGAGTTCATACACGGCTTTCCTGAATTACTTCCCGGTAATCAAACTTGGCCTCAGATAGGCTCAGTAGTGGTCTTACAAGACCATAGTTCTTCGGGGAGTATGAGGAAGGCAGACAGAACCATCAGGGGAGATGTTTCCAATCATAAGACAGGCATTCCCCTTGTTCTGGAAGATTCTGAAGTCCCACCTCCTATGAGTGGCTCCAGAATGGGCCCCCTGCCACAGGAGCCCTTTCCCTGGGCAGGACACACAGGTAGAGGGGGCTTCCTCCTGTTTCCTCCTAAGAGCTCAGCTGCCTTGTCCACAGGTACCTAATGCACACCAGCTGAGCTGAAATGAGCTCCTGAGGCTCAGATGATTCTGTGGGCGAGAAGAAAGCCCTGCTGAGGACTTGCCACTGTGTTTAGAATTTGTGTCTTTGAGAAATGAACTGAGGCTGGGCACGATGGCTCATGTCTGTAATCCTAGAACTTTGGAAGGCCGAGGCGGGCGGATCACGAAGTCAGGAGTTCAAGACCAGCTTGGCCAACAAGGTGAAACCCCATCTCTATTAAAAATACAAAAATCAGCTGGGCGTGGTGGTGGGTGCCTATAATCCCAGCTACTCAGGAGACTGAGACAGGAGAATCCCTTGAACCTGGGAGGCGGAGGATGCAGTGAGCCGAAATTGTGCCATTGCACTCCAGCCTGGACAACAGAGCAAGACTCCGTCTCAAAAAAGAAAAAAAAAGAAATGAGTTGAGACTCTCACATAAGTCTATGGCAGACTTATACCAGGTGCTGTGGCAGGCCACACACCTGCCAGGTCACGGGAACTAGAGAGCTCAGGTCACATGTTTTCATGTCATGCTTGTCCATCCTCACATAAGATACAGGCAAGACTGAGTGAAACCGAATTTATTGTGCAATGAAAACTTGCTCATATTATTTACAGGACATGGAATGCTTGTAAATAGAAGCTCACACCAAAAAGACAATCTCCGAGAGAAAAAAAAAAAAACCACTATAATTGTAGCCAGCAATCTAACTACTGGGTGTCTACCCAAAGGAAAGAAATGATTATATCAAAAAGATACCTGCACTCATGTCTACCACAGCACCACCCACAACTGCAAAGATAGGGAATCAACCTAAACATCCATCAAAAGAAGACTGGACAAAGAAAATGTGGTACATGCATACCAAGGAATATTATTCGGCCATAAAAAAGAATGAAGTCATGTCGTTTGCAGCAATATAGGTGGAAGTGGAGGCCATTATGTTAAGTGAAATAACTCAGAAACAGAAAGCTAACTACCACATGTTCTCACCCACAAGTGGGAACTAAATAATGTGTACAGGTTAACATACAGAATGAAGTAATAGACATTAGAGGCTTAGAAGGGTAGAAGAACGGGAGAGGATGAGGGAGGAGAAATTACTTAATGGGTACAATGTACACTATTTGGGTGATGGTTACACTAAGAGCCAAGAATTCACCATCAGGCAATATATCCATATAACAAAACTGTACTTGTACTCCTTACATTGATACAAAACAAACAAACATAAAATCTGAGCAAACATTTTGCAGGGTTAAGTAAATTAAAGAGAAACTTCTTTCATTATCAGACTTTTTGGTTGCTAGGAAAAGTGACATGTCACCAAATCGACATTTGCTAAACCAAGGCGCTTGGAATTTCCTTGGAATCAAAACACGCGTTCACTGACCCCTCTATATGTTGTGAAAACAAACCAAGTGTGAGTGGGTTACAGAGTAGGAACTCTTTCTAGGTTCTGCCTGGCAACAGAAAGCATGAGCTCTGAGTGAAAATGTAGGGCCTATTGTTTCATTCCATTGTTTCTGAAGTCCCCCTTAAGTTGAGGAGGTCTCAAAGGGAATGCTGAACTAGAAACAGGGGGACCCACCCAGCTTCCCATGTAAGAAGCAGGGAGCTGGAGTCAAATATCCTTGAGCATCTCTCCTGTTTTTTTCTTTCTTCCAGTTTGGGTATTTTTACAAACTTCTATTGTTCTATTTCTGTCTTCCCACCCTCCTTCCCTCTCTCTCTTTACTTTGAGCCAAGGTCCCACTCTGCTGCCCAGGCTGGAGTGCAGTGGCACAATCATAGCTCACTGCAGCCTCCAACTCCTGAGCTCAAGTGATCCTCCTGCCTCAGCCTCCTGAGTAGCCGGGAATACAGGAACACACCACCACATCTTGCTTGTTCTGCTGTATTTTCTTAAAAAATAAAGCCAATTGTTGATAGCAGGCTTTTTTGCCTTCATGTGTGCATTTAACAATCCTCTAGCTGATGATAAGGGATTTACACAATTCTGCAATTCTTCTCATCCCCAGAAGCGGGCACTGGGGAGGCTGCAAGCCCTCCTGTGGGGCCCATGTGGGAAAGTCATGAATACCGATGCACAGGGGTACTATGACCCAAATGCCAGGAGCCCACGAGTGTTCATAAAACACCAGCATCTCTTCACGGAGGACACAAAGGCCAAAGTGGTAGGACTGCTCCTCCCCTTCTCCCGATCGTGTTCACATTGCTGTCTTTCTACCACAAATAAGTTTGTCTAAAAGGAGACAATAAGAAACCAACAAGAACGCATTGCTGAACCAAACACTGGCTGTTTTCTTCTTACTTTATGTCTGTCTCAGCCCAGAGGGTTTCTCCTGTGAGGCACTGCACTGCCTACTCTGTGATGCCAGGTGGACGCGATGAGGTCACAAAACCTTCCAGGATCCAGTGAACCAGGTGCTTCCTTCATCCACCCCACCCCACCCCTCCAGCTCCAGGAGACACCTCATTCCACCAGAACCTACAGGCAGTCGCACCCCACCTCAATGAATGGACCGAATTTCTCCCCTCGACTCTCAAAATAAGATGCAGCAGGGAATCACTTCCATTAGAACTCTTTAACCTAAAACCTTCACCGTAAGTTTACAACTCAAGAAAACAGAGTGACTGCTCCAAGTAACCCAAAAAAAGATACTAAGTCAGCGTAACTGTTCAATAAATAATGATGATCATTACATGCTAGTCATTGGCTGCAGGAACACATGAACGTACAATTCCCAGAAACACCTAAGGTCTTTCCTAAATCCTGGGCAGATCACACGCCCTGTCTGAATTCTATGAATACCTGAGCATTCTTGTGCATCATTACCCAGAATGTGCTAATTCCAAAGTAGTTTCCCTACTCACCTCCCACCCCAAATGCAGAGATTACATCACATCATACACATTGAGGTATTTTGGTCTTTGTAGGCTTCATAAAAATAGATTTGTTATATCCAGGCATTGCACATAGAGCCAGGAGCATGTTATTTGCAAGATATGCATTAAAAGGTTGACCCGTGTTCATTTAATTTTGCTTCTACCCTTCCAGGTTACACAAGCTCAATGGACAACCTCAAAGTAAAGGCTTTTCCAGGAACCCACCAGCACAGAGCCCTTTCCCTCCCTTCAGACCTTCGATCCTTTCTGCATCCCTGTAGCCCAGACAGCGGTGCTCTATGACAAGCATCTTGTCAGACTGGCAAATTCGAAAGGAGCACTCAGTGTTTTAAAATATCTGTGTGGTGTCCTGAATCTGCAGGAAGTGGTGTGACCTGAAACGGATTCCATTCTCCTTTGAAAATGAGACTGCTTCCTGAGATATGGAAAATGTTGCCCAGTACATAGTAAGTACTCAAGAAACAGTAGTTTAAACTACTCTAGATAGCACAAACTGATGTATCTTGAGATTCCCTTATGGGAAAATTATCGACATCGTCCGAATTTTACCATGCTGGAGAACAGCTGTAGGAAATGAAACAATCCCAGGCTGAAGCGGGAACCCACACGTAATCACCCGCTCTGAGCAGCTGCTCTGCCATGATGTCCTGCCACGGATGCACATGAATAACAGAAAAGCAATTGAACATCCTTAAGTATTTTCATTTTCACAGCAGGGACCCAGGTTCTGCTATTGCTTTCCTGTGGCAACACTGAGAATCAAGGCATGAATGAGTTCTTTCTGAAGCTAATAAGTGATTATCCTTTACCAAACAAACGTGACTAGAGTGCTTGCATAGGAGGATGTCTGTAACTTACAAATGTGTGTGTTTCACGGCATCGTCCATTTTAATGTCAGCTCTTCAAAGACAGGACTGTGCATGTGTTTTTTCCTTATCTCATCTAGCACAGGGATAGATGCACTTGGTGCTGATGTGTTTTCTGTTATTATTTGATAACGATGCCAGCACGAACACTTTATGTCCAGATAACTGTCTCCGAGTGTTCTGATGGTAGAGTACACCTCCCAGAGATCCGGTGAGAGCATAAATAAAGGAAGCAGCTCACATTAGCAAATACAGGGCTGCTTCATCTTTGGATAGAGTGAACAGCTGGTGATAGAGAAGACAGCCCTATGGGTGGCCCAGGAGACCAGTACAGAAGAACTGGCCAAGGATCTGAATAAAGCAAGGAGTTAAAGTCTGGAAGGCTACAATCCACAAGAAGGAACTAGCTTCCCCCATCACCCTCAGTGAGGGAACAACTGGGCCATGGATGTGCCCCTCTACGAAAAGGCACGTGCCTCTGCCTAGGGTCTAATCCCAACCATTCCCTTCCATGGTAGGGGCCTCAGAGCCCCTACCATGAGGGACCTCCCAGGAAGTAAGATCCTTTAGCCTCCAGATGGTCGGCGTGTCTGTGGGAGTCAGTGAGGAAACGGTCAGCCCCGAAGGCCAATGACTCTGGGCAGGCAGAATTGAACCACAAGACAGTGCCTCAAGAAGGTCCTGGCCTCAATTCCTGGAAGTTCAGTGTCAAGTTTCCGTTCCCAAGGGGGTGATGGATGCTTCCCCAACCATGGAGGGCATCGTGTGTTCGGCTCAACACCTTGCATTCAGGAAATCAAAGAGTAGCCACCATACAGATCAAGTGCACTTTTCAAAAGCGTTTTTCTTCTTTCCAAATAGATGCTGCTCCTCCAACTGCTCAAACCTAGTGAGGCAGAAGTGCTAAGCTTCCCCACAAGGCCACAAGCTCCTACAGGGCAGGAGCTGTGTATTTTTCATTTCCCATCCCCAATGATGGGTGCTTTGAAGGGGCTCAATAAACGTTGGATGAATTAGACCCTGAGCTCCAGAGATAACTGAACAGCCTCATCTTAGCATTTACCTTGAGTATTCTAGGTTTCACTAGAGTGTTTGAAGCAAAGAGAGGAATTTTGCTTGCAATCTCTAAACCAGTGGGAATGTTGATAAAGACACCTGAAACAACCATAAGAAAAATGCAGAAAAGGGGAAAAAAAATGACCAGGTCTAAAAAAAAAAAATGTGGGTGGGAAAGGGGGACTGGAGGCCAGGAGGAGTAACACTAGTGATCAGAAGCACAGTGAACACAGTGTCTCCAGAGGAACCTATCCATTTAAATTCTAGACCCCACCATGGGATTTAGGCAGCATCCAAATCTTTGAGGGTAGGGACCCAGAAACCTTGATTTTAGACAAGCTCCTCGAGTGCTCCCTAAGTTTGAGCACCTGTCATCTACAGGTTTCAGATGGACTCTCTACCTAGAAATCAGTACCTAGGAGTAGCTCAAACTAACAGATTTGGGGTGTTAAAAATATCTAACTGGGAAACCACTAGGCTGAGATGACTCCAGCACCTTGGATTCCTAGGTAAGCCAACTGAAGCCCAATATAAACGGTAAAGTGAAATGTAAGCCTAACCAATCAGAAACTGCCAACTAACCTCTAACTGGGGACCTCCCACCAGATCATACCCAAATAAGGCAAACTGCTAGCTGAAGCCAATCAAATAAATGCTTTACTTTGCTTCCAAGTTCAGCCTATAGAAGCCCACTGCTCATGCTGCTAAAGCCTAGATCTCTGAACCTCTTCTGGTCGTGAGTGCTGCCCAATTCATGAATCCTTTAATGCTCAAATAAATTCTACTACATTTATTTTGTCTACAGTTTTTCTTTTAAAGGCAGATCAACTCAACCCCTCCTCCAAACACCCACACTCTCCTCACTTCCTGCTTCCCCTTCTTGGGTCTTCCTGGGCTGTGTCCCTTTTTAGGACTGATGAGCTCTCTCATCTCCACCCCTTTTAGTGTGTCTTACTGCTTGCCAGAAGACAAAACCCGAACAACTCCATTCCTAGACTCCCCTGTAGCTGGATTCCATGTGTGGCCCGACTCTCCCCTAGGCAAAGACTTAGCCATGAAAAGGAGGGAAGGCAGAAGCTGCTATCACAGTAGGAAGCGATGAGATGCGTTCAGAGTTGGCTACACAGCTTTCACAGCCCCATGCAAAACAGAAATGCCAGGCACCTTGTTCAAAAACCAGGAGGAAATACTGTCCCCTTTCTTCTGTGGTCTCTTTATTTGCCTGTCATGGTATTTTTAAAATTTGCTATCTAATGTCACGCTTCCTCAGGTGGCAGTGGTCTCTGGGTGGGACCAGAAAGTGGGCAGCTGAACACTCACCCTGGAAACATGGTCAAGGGGTAGGGGATGGAACCAACTATGGATAGAAGAGCCACGGCCCAGAGCAGGCACATTGGACTTGACTTACAAAATGCAAATACAAAGATACAATCAAGACATTCAAGATGGGCCTGGACCAATCACCCCATCTCAGATGCAAAGGTCCCAGGCACCAGGCCCGAGTTCATGAGTCTAGAATCAGGGGAAGGTGTATTCCACAAGCCAGCAGCATCTTAGTAACTGCCCACATTCTGATAATTCCTCAAGTTCCTAGCTTTAGCAAAAAGAGAATCTCTCCTAAAACCACCTTTTTTTTTTTTAGACGGGGTTTCACTCTTGTCGCCCAGGCTGGAGTGCAATGGTGTGATCTCGGCTCACGACAACCTCTGCCTCCCAGATGCAAGCAATTCTCCTGCCTCAACCTCCAGAGTAGCTGGGATTGAAGGCACGTGCCACCATGTCTAGCTAATTTTTGTATTTTCAGTAGAGACGGAGTTTCACCACGTTGGCCAGGATGGTCTTGAACTCCTGACCTCAGATGATCTGCCCTCTTCGACTTCCCAGAGTGTTAGGATTACAGGCATGAGGCACCACACTCGGTCTTCCCCAGAATCACCTTGAAGATCATTCCTGGAACCTCAGCATGGAGTGAGTCTCCTTCCCAGCCTTTCATTGTCTGTGTCAGCACTTGAAATTCTCATCACCCTGTGCTTAAACAAGCTGGAATCATTTCCGCTTTCCTCAAGCAGACACTGACCTATATACTCCATTCCTTCCTGCAGCCTGGGCCTGGCTGCAACGAGGCTGCCCCACCTAAGTCAACCACTTCCTGGGACTTGAACACCGGAGGAGGCCGAGGGGATGAGAAGCACACGTTCAACCTCCCGGAAACAGTTTCTTGATTTTGTTTTTGTTTATTACCACATAAGGAAGTGTCTGAAAACTATGTATTTTCCAGCAGAAAAACTGCCTGTAACCTAAACTAGCCTTTAACTTTCCAACCATGGGAAATGTTTCTATATCTGACAGAAACGCTTGAGTTCACTGACTCCCTGAAAGTTTACAGCAGGAAATGAGAAGGGACAGACACGCAGAGCCCATTGTCATTGGCCCACTTGGTGGGTGGTTCCATATTCTGTCTGACTCTTGGCTCTGGTGGAGGCCAAGCACTGACAGCCTCAACTGCAAGGCATTCAAAAAGCAAGAAAAATACAAGTGAAATTAACCTGTCCCAAAATGTCACTTCAAAATTAGCTGCCTATAAAAACAAGGATCACACCTATAGGCTTAAATGTGATTGAACAAAACAAACTTGTTTTGTATAAGAGAAATTACCACACCTTGAGATACGGTAGGGTTGCTAGGTGGTGGCTGTTATTTTTTCTTTCCCCAAATCACAGCAATGAGAATTTGACATGTCCAGTGTTCCTCCCTGTAATGTGAATGTCATTATGCTCTTAAGCTGAGCTCACCTCTTATAATGACAGAACTTCACTCCCATGATTGTGTCTTTAAGATGGAGTCTCGCCTTGTTGTCCAGGCTAGAGTGCAACGGCACGATCTTGGTTCACTGCAACCTCAGCCTCCAAGGCTCAAGTGATTCTCCTGCCTCAGCCTCCCAAGTAGCTGGGATTACAGGCATGTGCCACCACACCAGGCTAATTTTTTATATTTAGTAGAGATGGGGTTTCACCACTTTGGTCAGGCTGGTCTCAAACTCCTGACCTCAAGTGATCCACCACCTTGGCCTCCCAAAGTGCTGAGATTACAGGCGTGAGCCACCGCGCTTGGCCGTGTTTTAATTAGAGAAGAAGGCAACGCAACTTCCAATCCAGCACAAAAACTGCCTGACCAAGGGCAGACATTACAAGTTGAGTGGCCCAAACTTGGGAGGACAGGTAAGTCCAGAAAGAACTAGATTTAGTAGAGAGGAGAGGAAGAATAAAGGCCACAGGTCACAGGGGATGGTATTTTGTTTATTCACAATTTATTAATTTAAAAAAATTCCAATAGATTTTGGGGTACAAGTGGTTTTTGGTTAAACAGGATGAAGTTTATAGTGGTGAATTCTGATTTTTGTTTGTTTGTTTATTTTTTGAAATGGAGTTTCGCTCTTGTTGCCCAGGCTGGAGTGCAATGGCGCAATCTCGGCTCATCGCAACCTCTGCCTCCCGGGTTCAACAGATTCTCGTGCCTCAGCCTCCCGAGTAGCTGGGATTACAGGTGCCCACCACCATGCCTGGCTAATTTTTGTATTTTCAGTAGAGACAGGGTTTCACCATGTTGACCAGACTGGTCTTAAACTCCTGACCTCAAGTGATCCACCCACCTTGGCCTCCCACAGTGCTGGGATTACAGGCGTGAGCCAGTGCACAAGGCCTTGGGTCTTATCTTTAAGAAGCTTCAGTCCAGAGGGAGATTGATCATCACGTAATCACATAATCACACTGTGCAGAAAAAGTAAAGAGTGCTCTAAAACAGGTTCGTTAAACTACAACTGGTATAAAGTTTTATTGGAACTCAGCCCACACATTCATTTACATATCAGCTCTGGCTGCTTTTAGACTACATCAGAGTTGAGTAGTCGCCTATGTGGCCTGCAAAGTCTAAAACATTTACTGTTGGATCCCTTATAGAAAACATTCACTGACCCCTGGTCTGAAAGAGGAAAATAGGAACCCTAATTCGGACTAGAGTTTAGGAAGACTTCCCCGAGAAAGTGACATTTAAGAGGTATCTGAAATATGAAGAGGAAGGAGCCAGGAAAAGGAGAGAACAAGAGAGATTTTAAGCAGAGGACTCTTAGAAAGGAAACTGGCATATTAAAGGATTCTAAGGACTAAGGCAAACATGACTGAGAGAAAGTAGCTGCTACAGGATTTCTGCCTAATAATGAGTAGTGTTAGTATTAGTAGCCATGGGAGAAACAGTAGCAGTGGGCCGGCATTGAACAATTACTATGGACCAGGCTGTGGCTGCGTTCGGACACTTCACATACATTAATTATTTTATACCAAAGGGACTTGTGATTTCAGTATGTTTGGAAATAAGGGGCATGAGACTGCATCTGCGGCGCCTTCACCTAAAATTGAGAAAACATCAGTTGGGGACATCAGAGAATGGGGGGTTGGGTGGGCTGACAGACACTTGGGGAGGCCTAAATCCCTGTCCCCTACCCCTCTAAATATCATGCTGGCCATGTCATTTCTTACTGACACATAAAACAGTCTCTAAAACAAGACAATGTCATCACTTTAATTAAAGTTCATTATTGACATTTAAAAGAAAAATACCTTTGGCTGGCAAATCATGAAACTCGATTTTTCAGACTTTCTACCTATATTGAGAAATACTGGAAAATAAGAAAAATCCTCATCTTCAAAATAAGAAAAAAGAATGGATTCCGGAAAGGAGAAAGATAGAAGGTGCCTGACTTCCTCCTTCTTGTGAGATTGCAGGGAGATAATGAAATGAAAGTTTTACGAGCATTTAGAAAACGCTCAGGTGTGGACTCCAAGCCGGCCCAACCTCCTTTCCTGTTTTGGGTGACTAGGTCTGGAGAATGCTACCAACAGAGCACAGGTCAATTTCAGCCAAGCAATCGACAGGGGCATTTTCATATTTCCTTTTAAAATTAAGAAAAGACAAATTGGCACACACACACACAAAATGGCCAGGTGCGGTGGCTCGCACCTGTAATCCTAATACTTTGGGAGGCCAAGGAGGGGTGGATCATGAGGCCAGGAGTTCAAGATCATCCTGGCCAACATGGTGAAATCCCGTCTCCACTAAAAATATAAAAAATTAGCTGGGCAGGGTGGCACGCGCCTGTATTCCTAGCTACTAGGGAGGCTGAGGCAGGAGAATCACTTGAACCCAGGAGGCAGAGGTTGCAGTAAGCCGAGATCCCGCCACTAAACTCCAGCCTGGGTGACAGGGTGAGACTCCATCTCAAAACAAACAAACAAACAAACAAAAATCCAGTATTTAGATGTAGAGCTGTCAACATAAACAGAGAGAACAGTAAAGTGAGCAGGGCTGGCCTTCTTCCTGGGTCTTTCCCTACGTGGAAATAAGTGAAGCCCACCAAAATGAGAGAAGCCAAAGCTATTTATTCAGAGCTCAGTCACCTGCATTCAGTAGAGACTCAAAGGCAGGCAGAGAAGTGTGACACTTTGTAATAGAAAGAAGGGAAGGCTCTGGGTGGTGGTGGCTGTTGGCAGGTGCCGTAGGGGGATAACAAAAGCAGCCTATCCGGGTGATCGGTTAGGGGAGAGTATTTGGCCTTCTCTGTTTGGTCCTAAGTTGGAAGTCACGACAAAAATTAGGGCAGCTGCCAGTAATTGATCAAATCCTGGGCATGCCAGGCCAATTGCTACAGGGGTTATTGGTTGGTTTCCTGGACTGGCGGCTGCAGATGGGAAGTCAGAACTCCACTTTTATATAAGATCTGGCCATTGCCCACTAGAATCATCAATCTCTGTCCCCGACCCCTCTGTGTCTAACACGGGGAGAACAGACTGTTCCAGTCAGCTTTCTTGAAAGTGGCATAAAGAAATTTTAGAAAGCAGACAGAGGAAAAACAAAGAAATGAATGAGCCACAAAATCAGAGAAGATAAAATTAAAAATCGGTCACCTATATTCCCCAAGGAAAATCGGCGGCATAAAGATTGATGAAACTGAAATGTGCCACAGTAGGTAGCTACGACAATTGTCAGCAACGTCGGCTCTCATGGAAGCCGTCATTGTCTAAGTACGTGGACGGCTGGTCCATGTGTCACCAGCTCTTCGACCTTGGGCAAGTAAGTCACTTGATCTCCGTGAACTCTAATTGTTCATCTCCAAAACAAATAGACCGAATTAAAATCTCAAGTCCTTTGTAGTTCTAAAATTTTCTGCTTCTATGATTCTAATTATGGATGGTTCTTTTATTCTACAGGCGGCAGCTTTATGTCTGCCCAGTTAGACACATAGAATTCATTATAAGCTGATCTGGAAAACGAAACAAATCACATCGTGTTTTGTTCAAGTGCATTCATTCAACAGTAATTATGGAACAGTAACTATGAATAAAGCACTCTCCTAGGTGCTAAGGGGAAAAGCAGAAAAACTGAGACCCAGGGCCAGGCACAGTGGCTCACGCCTGTAATACCAACGTTTTGTGAGGCCGAGGCGGGAGGATCACTTGAGGCCAGGAGTTCAAGATCAGCCTGGGCAACATAGCTAGATTTTTGTAGGACCCATCTCTGCAAACACTTAAAAAGTAGCCAGGCATGGTGACGTGCACCTGCAGTCCGAGCTACTGGGAAGGCTGAGGGAGGAGGATCGCTTGAGCCCAGGAGGTCGAGGCTGCAGTGAGCTGTGATGGTACAACTGCACTCCAGCCTGGGAGACAGAGTGAGATGCTACCTCTAAAAATGAAAAATAAAAGTCTGAGACCCAGTCCTAAAGAACTCCAGTTGGCAAGTGAAGATATGTACATAATTAACTCCGCAGCAAGAAATAAAGTATTCAGTGACCTAAAATGAGACAGAAAGTGCTGGAGAAAATGGCAAATGGTCTGTATGGGCTGCACAGCCTCCCTAAGGGCTCTCGAGAAGGATCAGCTTGCGGTTGTGCTTTTTAGCATATTATAATTGGCAAAGAACTTGAGCTTGCTTTCAGCGTCATTTGCTCCTGTTCTTTCCCCTTGGCTCTGAGGTTTGGCACATCAGAGTTACCCTAGCAGGTCTCTACTGCAAAGGGCATTTAAAAGGAGGGTTTATGTCGGAATACCAGCAACTCTGTATTTCACAAGATGTTCTGTTCAGAAAAATCCCAGACTCAGAAATTACTAAAGAACTGCAATGAAGGAGGACAAATGTTCCAAGGAAGCTGATTTTCTTTAAAGTCTCTGTTCCTAGGAAGTGGTAAATGCTGAAAATTACTACTTCCTGCTGCCCCCTGCCCACCCCCATCTGAAGCTACTCCCAGTGCTGGAGGAGCTGATTTTTAAGAGAAGCAGTTTCTGAGGATGAGACATTTTCACTGGCAAGCAAAGGGCCAGGGAAGAGTTGTTACTTGCTCATTCCTGGCTGGGGAGCTGCTCTTTCATTTCTGCAGCTCTGCTGGTATCATCCAAAAATGCTTACGTTTGCTCTCATTTAAGAGAAATGCATGCAAATCACAAAAGGCAAAGCACTCATGGTCAGTGAAGCTCAACCATGGCCCGCAGGCTCGGTTTTGAGGCCACCTCCAGCCACATCGAGGTGGTCAGCCTCTTTTAGACACCAAACCATTCTGGGTCACATGTTGTATGTTTGCACAATCTGTTCCCTATTTTAAAAATTATATAGGCTGCGTGCGGTGGCTCAGGCCTGTAATCCCAGCACTTCGGGAGGCCAAAGCAGGAAGGTCGTTTGAGCTCAGGAGTTTGAGCCCAGCCTGGGCAACATGGTGAAACCTCATCTCTACAAAAAAAAAAAAAAATACAAAATGTTATCCAGGCATTGTGCTGTGCACCTGTGGTCCCAGCCACTCAGCTGGATTGAGCCTGGGAGACAGGAAGATGGCTTGAGCCTGGGAGATGGAGGCTGCAGTGAGCTGAGATAGCACCACTGCACTCCAGCCTGGGAGACAGGGCAAGACCCTGTCTCAAATACACACACACACACACACACACACACACGTGCGCACACACACACGTGTGTGTATTTCTGTTTATATATATATATATGTATATATGTATATATGTATGTAATGTGTATTTTATATATATGTATGTGTATACATGTATACATAGGGGCACATTTTATATATATACACACATATGTGTGTATATGTGTCCCTTTATATATATGCATGTATATATGTATGTAACATGTATTTTTATATGTATGTGTATACATGTATATATAGGGGCATGTTATATATATACACATATACACATATATACATATATGTGTATATATACAAGCACATATATATGTATGTGCTTATACGTGTGTGTGTGCACGTGTATGTGTGTGTCTATGCGCTTTAAATTGACACAACTCTCTCGAGTTTGATGCAGGATGAGGGGAGCGCTGAGCACGTACAGGTGCTGGGGCAGGAGATCTACCTGCCAGGAACGCAAAGTTCCTGGAGACCAAGGCTCCAGGTCAGTTCGCAAAAACAAAAAAGAAAGAAAAGAATCACCCAAGTACCGACTCAATATTTGCTTCCTATTTGTCACAAATCCCCCAACAATTAGCAAGCACTTACTGAGAGCAGGGTTTCTCTTTGTTTTCCAGCAAACTCTCATGGGTGTGCCTCTTATTTAAATTCTGTGACTAAAAGCCCTTAGGGATGAAGCTAGTTTGCAAATTTGCTAAGCATGCAGTCAGCGAATATGCAGGGTGTCCGATCATTATTCTTAACAAGCTCGTCATCTTCCTGTGGCCAAGCCAGCTATGAAATTCTCCCCACCCAACCACTATCGCAAACATCTGGCAGAGCTCCGTGCCTTGCAAACTGTCACCCATTTATGGGACAAAGGGACAAAGAGCAGCTGGGGTCCCCAAATGCCCTGCCAATTTCCATAATTACTGAGCCATCCAAATTTTTCCACTCCCTTGGAAATATTCACTTACTTTATATTATCTACGATCTACCAACTCATTTCAATACAACTTAGCTAGGCACTACTTCACTTAATATTCATGTGCTCCCGCAAAGCTGCATGTAAATATATCCTTAAATTTTTAAATCCAAATCACCGAGAGAAAGGCACTATTTAAAAGAGCTTGAAGGCAGAATCTTTAATAATCAGTAAGTGCTTTCTATAGCACAGCCATTCCCTAATTTATCTCTCTGGGTTTACTGGTGACAGGTCATACATCTAAAAATCAAATCTACAGAGATGCTAAGGCAAACTCAATTATTCTCTCTTGAGCATCAAATAAGAGAAGGGGGAAAATATTTTTCTAAAATGATATGTAAATAGGAGTCATTTTATTACAAGAAGAAAAGGAATTCCACTGCAGCCTAAACGAGCCACTCCATCTGCACATCCTAAGGAGTCCTCCCTGCCCTCTTCTTCCAGCTGTGTTTGTTAGTCTGGTCCAATAAATCTCAACTCTGGCTGCATAGGAAGCCACCTGGGGAGACTTTTTTTTTTTTAAATGATGTACGGACCCCAGTCCCAGAGAGTCTGATTTAATCCATCTGGAATAGGCCCAGGTGGTTTTAATATGCAGCCGGTCTCCAGAAGCCCCGGCTGTCATCAGAGTTGCTAAGTCACTGTGGATCCATCACCTAACCCAGAACAAATGGAGACAAGTAAGAAGTCAATGCGTCTTGAGCTGCAAGTCTCCCCGAATTGTGTGTGCAGGATATGATGAGAGGGGCTCCACACCGTTGTTTGTGCCTGCTTATTTTGGGAGTCAGAGCGTATTTTAGGAAAGCGATCGTGGGCTGGCTACTCCTCAGTCACTGCTTATTAATTTTCGGCTATTTACCATCACAACCTCTCTTAACATTGCAGAGAAGTTTGTTTTCCCTTAAAAGGAAAGGAACCCGTGGAACCCATAAAACCAGAGCCTGGGACTCAGAGATCATTTCCAATCATCCAACTTACCAAGGAGGAGCCTCAAGCCCAGAGTGAATCAAGTCAAAACCGCTAATGGGAAGACGCCCCAAGTGAGAGGTAACCAAGAAAACAAAACCATGGTCCCCATGCTCCTTTCAGAGCAGCCTTCCCTTGAGTCATGGTCCTTATCAGCAGGAGAAGCAACCTAGAAAAGCACTTCTCCAAAGCCACTCCCAGGCCAGACAAGTTCTCACCTGTCAGTGATGAAATTAAAAAAAATGAGTATGGGAACATGAGGGATCTGGAGGTTTGTTTTCATTTATTTACTTAAAAGACTGCTCTTTTTTATGAGATTACATCCATCCAGTATTTTTTATGATGTTAATTTTTTTTTCTTTCATGAAATGATTTTAACAACAGACAAAAGAGTTGAGCAACAGCCTGGGTCTGGAGAGGGGGCAGCAGGAGGGTGGTGACTGTCTGCAGCACAGGACATAGCAACTTACTCTCAGGGCTGAAGGTGGGCTGTGGGTCAGGCTAAGCCTGGATCTTCTCTCGGTACTAGTTTTGGAGAATGGGTATTGTTTTTAACAAGGGAGTAGATTTCCTAATCAGATGAAGCAAACCTTTCGTGTATGCATCCATCTCCCTTCTTCAATTTTTTTTTTTTTTTTTTTTTTTTTTTTTGAGATGAAGCCTTGCTCTGTCACCCAGGCTGGAGTGCAGTGGTGTGATCTTGGCTCACTGCAACCTCTGCCTCCCAGGTTCAAGTGATTCTCCTGCCTCAGCCTTCTAAGTATCTGGGATGACAGCTGAGGAGGCCAGACGTCTTCAGCTTCAGTGGATTGGAATCGACTCTCTTGAGCGGTGACAGAAAGGCTATAGTTTTGTGTTAGACTGCTATTACTAAGAAACAGAACAGAAACAATTTTAAAAATATTTAAAATATTTTCCAAAAATATCTGGAAGACTTTCTCCAGGTTTGGTGGGAGAAAGCCATCGTGCTATTGATTCACGGTGGGGCTTCCATAAATGTTTGGATGTATAAATACCCGCGCTCGGAAGGGCTCCATCCAAGCAACCCTTTGTCATAGCAGTGACCTTGGCCAATTTCGCTCTTGTTCCAAAAGGCTGAAAGAAGCTGATGATGTTGGTGGCTTACCTGCCACTGCTGACCTTCAATTAAAACTTGTGACAGATGCCACAGAGCACGTCAGCCAATGAGAAGAGGAACGGCCCTGAGCAGCACAGATGCCACGTCCAGAAGCCTCCATGGAGCATCCGAAGGATGGAGACGGCAGGTCACTGAAGACTGACTTTAGTGATTGATATGGTTTGCCTGTGTCCCCACCCAATCTCATCTTGAATTGTAGCTCCCATAATTCCCGTGTGTTGTGGGAGGGACCCGGTGGGAGATAACGGAATCATGGGAGCGGTTTCCTCCATACTGTTCTTACGGTACTGAGTAAGTCTCACGAGATCTAATGGTTTTATAGGGGACATCCCCTTTTGCTTGGTTCTCATTCTCTCTCGTCTACCGCCATGTAAGATGTGCCATTCGCCTTCTGCCATGATTGTGAGGCCTCTCCAGCCACGTGGAACTGTAAGTCCATTAAACCTCTTTTTCTTTATAAATTATCCAGTCTCAGGTGTATTTTTATCAGCAGTATGAAAATGGACAAATACACAGGTCCAGGCTGAGCCCTCATAGAAACTGTACTTGGTCATTGCATTTGAGAAACAGCTGCAGGGTCAGAATGGAGACCCCAGGCAGAGGCAGCTTAAATCCGTATTTTTCAATGTGTGGCCTCCAGACCAGTAGGCCTGGCATCACTGAGTGCCAGAAATGCAGAGTCTCAGGCCCCAGTATCTGGGGACGGGGCCCAGCAATCTGCATTTTCACAAGCCCTCTGGGTGGTTCTGATGACCTTAAATTTCAGGAACCACCAGCTTAAATCTCCAGTTAGTTCCAAGAAGCCTGGCTGAGTTGTGAAGAATTTCTCAGTGGGGGCTTATCCCCAAGGGACCTCTTTGTAGGGGAGGGAACACATTGGATCTGAACATCAGCTCCCAGCCTAATGACTGATGTGAACAGGACAAAACCTAGCTGCCCAGCAGTCCAAATGTTCCTGGTAGTCTTTTAAATCTATGTGTGATACCCTTGCTGGTTAGCTTTTTTAAATGCAGGAATTATAAAGCATGTTACTATTAGGAAGCAAAGTGATATTCCAAAACAAGGCTTCAATTCAAGAAACCTCGATTTTAATTTCAGTTTTGGCAAGCTACTGGGCCTTTCTTTTTCTTTCTTTCTTTTTTTTTTTTTTCTTTGAGACAAGGTCTTGCTCTGTCACCTAGGCTGGAGTGCAGTAGCATGATCACTGCTCACTGCAGCTTTGACCTCCCGGGCTCAAGCTATCCTCCCACCTCAGCCTCCCTAATAGTTGGGACCACAAATGCATGCCACCACGCCTGGCTAATTTTTGTATTTTTTGTAGAGCTGTGGTTTTGCCATGTTGCCCAGGCTGGTCTCAAACTTCAGGACCCAAGCCATCTGCCTGCCTTGGCCTCCCAAAGTGCTGGGATTACAGGCGAGAGCCACCACACCCGGCCTACTGGGCCTTTCTGAGTCTCAGATCCCTCTTCAGTAAATTGAAGACTCGATACCCACCTCTTTGTGTTATTATAAAGTCTGGGAATAAATATGCACAGTAACAGAAACTTGTGTAGTCAACAGGCAGAACATGCTATGACCATTATCACCATCATCACCAGCATGGTCATTCTTTCTCCTCCTCTGAGTCATCACACATTCATAGCCTACTTCTTAGACAACGGCCTCAATGGCTTTAGTGAGGAAATCCAATTTGCTCTTCCTGGAGAATCACATTTTACTTATCCTTAATTATCACTTAAAATGTATTGCTACTTTTCCAAATAAAATTAATATACCCTTGTTAGCTTGTCAGTTACGTACTTACATAAGTCTTAGGGTTCAGGCATCACTTCAAGAATCTGCACTCACAAGACACTAACCAGAACCTGGGATAATCAAGTTCAACTTCCTGCTCTCTATGCATGCAGAGACAAAAAGAAATATAGGTGCTTCCAGGGTAAAGAAACTGTTTATACTGAAGACACATAAAAACCATCCTAGAGAGATGACAGACAACTTTGCTATCATCATGTCCTGATTATCTTAAATCTGGCTAGTACAATTACACTCACACAGGCCTCAGAAAGATTAAAACACAGCCGGGCACGGTGGCTCACACCTGTAATCCCAGCACTTTGGGAGGCCGAGGCAGGGGGATCACGAGGTCAGGAGATTGAGACCATCCTGGCCAACAGGGTGAAACTCCGTCTCTACTAAAAATACAAAATTAGCCAGACATGGTGGTGCACACCTGTAATCCTAACTACTTGGGAGGCTGAGGCAGAAGAATTGTTTGAACCCAGGAGGCGGAGGTTGCAGTGAGCCAAGATCGTGCCACTGAACTCCAGCTTGGCAACAGAGTGAGACTCCATCTCAAAAAAACAAAAAAAACAAAACAATAACAACAACAACAACAAAACACACAAAACCAAAGAAACATCAACGGGGAAATGCTACCTGAATAAGCAAGGCCAAAGCACAGAGTGTGGCAGAAACACACAGGGACACTCAACCCTATTCACTCATTGACAACGTCTGATCAAATTTAAGGGATTTTCCTATCAGGAAAAAAGCATCATCTTTTCTGTTTATCCTAAAACATAGCTGACTAAAAATGGGATATGCTATTTTAACAATGACGAGTATCAAACCATATGTTTGCCAGGACAATTTCTTTTACATCACACACTAAGGAAAAACCAAACTCGTATCGTTGGAACCATCCCAGCAGAAGAGCTTGAGAAATCAGCCCATCCATTGCCTTCTCTAGAGAGAGCTACAACTGTCCCTGTACAGACGTATTTTCCAAGTTCTTCAGACAAGACACTACAGCTTCTCATTGCAATACTAGATAATTTTCCCCTGATAACAAATTGTTGGGTTTTTTTGTTTTTGTTTTGTTTTGTTTTTGAGACAAGGTCTCACTCTTTCACAGATGGGAGTCTTGCCACGTTGCCTAGGCTGGTCTTGAACTCCTGGGCTCAAGTGATCCTCCAGCCTTGGCCTCTCAAAGTGCTGGGATTACAGGTGTGAGCCACTGTGCCCAGCAAAAAAATTGTTTCTATCCAACTTAAATTTCATCTAGGACTTCTGTGTCCTGGAGTACCATGTGCTGATCCCAGCTCAGCCAATGACTTTGTGGTCAACAGTGGGTGTTTAATTTCCCTGGGACTCACTGTCTTCACTATAAAGTAAAAGAGATGGATTATGGTTCGAATTCTTCAAGGACTTAAAATTAAAAAGCATACTTCTGATAAATGAATTCAGCAAAGTTTCGGGATACGAAATTAATGTACACAAATCAGTAGCTCTGCTATACACCAACAGTGACCAAGCTGAGAATCAAATCAAGAATTCAACCCCTTTTACAATAGCTGCAAAAAAATAAAGTATTTGGGAATATACCTAACCAAGGAGGTAAAAGACTTCCACAAGAAAAACTACAAAACACTGCTGAAAGAAATCGTAGATGACACAAACAAATGGACACATCCCCATGCTCATGGATAGGTAGAATCAATATTATGGAAATGATCATATTGCCAAAAGCATGCAATTCCCATCAAAATACCACCATCATTATTCACAGAACTAGAAAAACAATCTTAAAATTCATATGGCACCAAAAAAGAGTCCACATAGCCAAAGCAAGACTAAGAAAAACGAATAAATCTGGAAGTATCACTTTACCTGACTTCAAACTATACTATAAGGCCAGAGTCACCAAAACAGCATGGTACTGGTATAAAAATAGGCACACAGACCAATGAAACAGAATAGAGAACCCAGAAATAAAGCCAAATACTTATAGCCACTGATCTTCGACAAAGCAAACAAAAACATAAAGTAGGGAAAGGACAGCCTATTCAAGAACTGAACAAATGTGCTAGGATAACTGGTTAGCCACATGGAGAAGAGTGAAACTAGATCCTCATCATTCGCTTTATACAAAAAGCAACTCAAGATGGATCAAGAACTTACATCTAAGATCTGAAACCATAAAAATTCTAGAAAATAACATCAAAAAAACAATTCTAGACATTGGTTTATGCAAAGACTTCATGACCAAGAACCCAAAAGCAAATGCAACAAAAACAAAGATAAATAGATGGGACTTAATTAAACTAAAAAGCTTCTGCTCAGTAAAAGAAATAATCAGCACAGTAAACAGACAACCCTCAGAGGGGGAGAAAATCTTCACCATCCGTACACCTGACAAAGGACTAACATCCAGAATCTACAAGGATCTCAAACAAATCAGCAAGAAAAACAAACAAACAAAAAATCCCATCAAAAAGTGGGCTAAGGACGTGAATAGACAATTTTCAAAAGAAGGTATACAAATGGCCAACAAACATAGGAAAAAAATGCTCAACATCATTAATGATCAGGGAAATGTAAATCAAAACCACAATATGATACCACTTCACTGCCGCAAGAATGGCCATAATCAAAAAATCAAAAAACAATAGATGTTGGTGGGGATGTGGTGAAAAGGGAGCACTTCTACACTGCTGGTGGAAATGTAAACCTAGTACAACCACTATGGAAAACAGTGTGGAGATTCCTTGAAGAACTAAAAGTAGTTTTACTGTTTGATCCAGCAATCCCACTACTGGATATCTACCCAGAGGAAAAGAAGTTATTATACAAAAAAAAAAAAAAGAAAGAAAAAAAAAAGACACTTGCACATGCATATTTATAGCAGCACAATTCACAATTGGAAAAATATTGAACCAGTCCAAATGCCCATCAATCAACAAGTGGATAAAGAAATTGTGGTATATATATACCATGGAATACTACTCAGCCATAAAAAGGAATGAAATAATGGCATTTGCAGCAACCTGGATGGAACTGGAGACCATCATACTAAGTGAAGTAACTCAGGAATGGAAAACCAAACATCATATGTTCTCACTCATAAGTGGGAGCTAAGCTATGAGGATGCAAAGGCATAAGAATGACACAATGGACTTTGGGGACTTGGGGGAAAGGGTGGGGATGGGTAAGGGATAAAAGACTGCACAGTGGGTACAGTGTACACTGCTCAGATGATGAGCGCACCAAAAAAGATCCAGAAATCACCACTAAAGAACTTATTCATGTAGCCAAATACCACCTGTTCCCCCAAACCTATGAAAATAAAAAATAAAGAAAAAAAAGCACAATGCCCCCACAGAATGCTGGCCATGCAGTACAATAATAAATATATATAGTTAGCTAATGTCAGTTGTTCAATTTCTCCAGGTAAAATTATACTTTTCAAAACAATACACAAATTTCCCAGAACCTAATTTCCCACCACTGGCCATTACTGGGGTTCCCCATAGGACTCTCTCCACACACTCCCACATTCTTCTTAGGCTGGTGTTCATATGAACACGATGTGGCTCTCTGTGACTTTTGCTTTTCTCTTTTTAGTGGGGCTTAAATGGTACAATCTTTTATGATTTACATTGCATTTTTCAAGTACAAAGTGAAGCTTGTTCTAGTTAATAAGTCCTGTTTGAACAGTAAGACTTCTGCATACAAAGTACATGTTCTACTCTCATCTGAAACCAAGTTCTCAGAGGAGTTAATCTGTAGCTAATTCAACAATTGCAGAGTCACTAGCTTTGTACACCAAATACTGTCACCTGGGAGACCGGGGGCCAGAAACAGCAGGCTCCAGTCTCCCCTTAAAGCTATATTTTAAAAAAAAAGAAGGAAGGAAAGGAGGGAGGGAGGGAGGGAAAGGAAGGAAGGAAAGGAGGGAGGGAGGGAGTGAGGGAGGGGAATGAGGGAGGGAGGTAAGGCAGGGAAGGAGGGAGGGAAGGAGGGAAGGAGGGAGGGCGGGGACGGAAGGAAGGAAGGAAGGAAGGGAGGGAGGGAGGGAGGGAGGGGAAGGAAGGAAAGAAGGAAGGAAGGAAGGGAGGGAGGGGAAGGAAGGAAAGAAGGAAGGAAGGAAGGAAGGAAGGAAGGAAGGAAGGAAGGAAGGAAGGAAGGAAGGAAGGAAGGAAGGAACGCACGGAGGGAGGGAGGGAGGGAGGGGAAGGAAGGAAGGAAGGAAAGGAGGGAGGGAAGGAGAGAGGGGAAGGAAGGAAGGAAGGAAGGAAGGAAGGAAGGAAGGAAGGAAGGAAGGAAGGAAGGAAGGAAGGAAGGGAGGGAGGGAGGGAGGGAGGGAGGGGCATATTTTACTCCAAATACATTGGCACAGCCTAGATGCCCAATTCCTAAACATCTGTTAGTCAAACTAGTTACAGATGATGTTGACATGCAAATCGTAGCCTTAAGAATTATCTCGAGACAGGAAAGATCTGGCTCACACAGCCAGGTCTGAATGACTAAACCTTTAGGAAACCCCTCACCAGGGAATTCTGGCTGTGCCCAAAGACCCTGAGAGGTTCCACAAAACAATACTTTCCTCCCCAGAGGAGATGGTATCACTGGGTTTTCTGCTGAAGGAAAAACGCCCAAGGGGAGGCCAAGAGAAAAAGCTTAGAGCAGATACTTTTCTAAAGGATTCCACCCTGGCTCAGAGGGGACACTTAAAGAATTCCACCTGAGCCAGGGCAACAAGGAGGTTTACAGGCCCTTTTGAAACTCACAGCCACTCCATGAATCTCCAACCTATCTTGGTGGGAACTCATGGAGACGGATCCAGAGAAGAGACCCGACCTCTCGCTTTAAGGAGTGTGAACCATGACAAGGGTGGTGCAGCCCTCGGTCCCCCATGACAGTGAAGGCATCTAAGAGCACGAAGAGACAACTGTGACTGGTCTGGTCCGGAAGGCTTCATGTTTGGGTAACACTGGAGTGAGCCTGAGAGATGGGTCAAGATTTTTGGAAAGAAAAGGGTGCAGGGAAAAAGAGTAGTAGATGGAAAGAGGAAAAAGTTCTTTTTGTTTGCTCCAGTGGGAAGAGACAGACATGTCATCAAAGATCCAGCAGGAAACGCAGACTGACCCCTAAATACAGAAGGCCTGGAGCTCCGGACTCAATGGTCTGACCACATTCCATAGGCAATGGAGAGCCACTCTTTAATGGAGAGAACAAGATGATCAAAGAAAGTTACATGATTAAATTGGCTTGAGTAATACATGATGGATGAGAAGAAGTGGAGAGAAAAGGCTGCTGTAATTGTCAGCAGATAAGGCCAGGGGGCCCAACACAGGATTCAGAAGAAGGAAAGGAAAGGAAGGGAAAGACATGAGGTGTGCCATGCAGGACTCTGTAACTGCAGACCCGGGAAATGGAACCAGAAGCGGAATGCTCCCCTCATCCTGCATCAGCCACAACGCTGTTCCCTGCTCATACCATGCCGTTCCACCCCCACAGCCTCACTCAGGCTCCTTCCCAGGACTCCTCACTCTCCCACACCCACCCAGCCAATTGTTTCTTGTCTTTGAGGCTCAGTTTAAAAGAGTTTCTCAGTGAAAGCCCCTTCCCTGGGGCAGGCACACTTCCCTATGCCCCTGAAGCATATGGCACTTCTCAAAGGGCTGCTGTCTTCTGCTCGTGCCTCTGGGCACCCACTAGACTGCACGTTCCCCAGCGCAGGGCTCATGTGCTATTCGTCTCTAGCCACCATGTTCACACCGCACCTGAAAACAGTCAATAAAGAGTAGAGCTTCAGCCTGTAGTCTCTAAAGTCAAACTGAACTGGTGCAAATCATCACAGAGGTAAGGTAACATCCAGTAGGTCACTTACTCCCTGGGTGGAAGTACTTACTCCCTGCGGAAGTTACCTCACCTCTGCGATGGTCAGGTTTCTCATCTGTTAAAAGTGGGTCATCAGTCTCGGTGCAGTGGCTCATACTCGTAATCCCAGCACTTTGGGAAACTGAGACAGGAGTATTGCTGGAGCCCAGAAGTTCAAGACCAGACTGGGCAACATAGGGAGACTACGACTCATCTCTACAAAACATTTTTTTTTTTTTTTTGAGATGGAGTTTCGCTCTTGTTGCCCAGGCTGGAGTGCAGTGGCGCAATCTCGGCTCACAGCAACCTCTACCTCCCGGGTTCAAGCGATTCTCCTGCCTCAGCCTCCCGAGTAGCTGGGATTACAGGCATGCACCATCGTGCCCGGCTAATTTTGTATTTTTAGTAGAGACAGGGTTTCCCCATGTTGGTTAGGTTGGTCTCGAACTCCTGACCTCAGGTGATCCACCCGCCTAAGCCTCCCAAAGTGCTGGCTGCCTAAGCCTCCCAAAGTGCTGGGATTACAGGCATGAGCCACTGCGCCTGGCCCTACAAAGCATTTTTTAAAAAATTCGCCAGGCAAGTTGGAGCATGCCTGTAGTCCCAGCTACTTGGAAGGCTGAGGTGGGAGGATCGCTTGGGCCCGGGAGGTCGAGGTTGCAGTGAGACATGATGGTGCCACTACACTCCAGCCTGGGCAACAGTGCAAGACCCTGTCTAAAAATAAATAAATAAAAAGTAGACTATCACAATACCTTCCTTGCAGAGTTGCTGTGAGGATGTAAGATAATGCAAATATAAAAGCTGGCAGCTGTGCTTGCCTAATAAATGTTAGCCAACATTACTGTTAGCATTGAATACCAATTTGTTGGCTGGATGGATGATTGGATGAATAGATGAAGATTCCATCTTTGATTTCTTATGTAGATAAGTGGGATCCTGGTAACGACATTTGCAAAGGTAACAAGGAGGACACCACGTGGGTGGGGAAGGAGGAAAATGGGCATAATCTTTGAGGGGCTGAGTTAATGATGTCAGCCAAGCATCATTCCCTGTTTCAGGGCATTGGCCGGGATAGGGCCTAGGTCTCCAGAAGTCTCAAGAATAGAACCCCTAAGATAATCTGTAGCAGGAAGAGAGAATGGACTAGTCGAGAACTGGTGGCTTAGCAGCAAAATAGGGACAACAAAAGAGGGAGACTTTTTGGAAAAAAAAAAAAAATCTCCTATTTGATCATTCTGAAATAGCCATGACGTAGTAATAATGGCAGAAACAGAACTTTGTTGGATCTCTTTACACTTATTATATGGTTTAAAATGTTTAATTTAGTTCTCTAAATAAAGAAGAAAGGCAATGTGCTCTGCAATGTTTCAGGGCTTTGTGCCTCTTAATGATCTGAATCCAGAACTGGGTAGATCCAGGCTGGAGGCCTAGAGGGAGAGGTCAGATTCAGAACTGGAGGTGGCAGGTGTTGATCCACCAAAGGGCTGGAGGCGTGGTTCCTAGTGAGAGACCTGCAAGCCTAGAGCTGGAACTGGGCTGGGAACCCAGCAAGGGCACATACAGAACCAGCCAGGAATTTTGGCAGTGTCCAGGGACCTCCCCTGGGCTTGTCCTGGCTTGTGTTATGGGCCGGGGGACTGCAGTATACACGGGTGAGTGACAGGAGGGTTTCAGCATGCAGAGTCAAGGTGGCCGTCACCTCCTGCAAGTGCCCCAGCCTGGCACATATTAACAAAGGCATCCTCAGTTCGTGCAAGAAACCAAGATGCATGTAGAAGAGTTCTGAAGCTGATTCCACGGCCTCTCTCGGCCCCTTTCCCCAGGCTGGGTTTTGGGGCTCTGTGTCACTCACAGAGATGTGGTTCCTTTTCTGCCAGACACTCCAGCTCTCCATTCTGAGATAGACGGCACACAGGTGTGCTCACTGGCTGACATGCACAGGACCAAGCCAGACGCTAGCATGGATTTGTCTACAAAGCTCTAGAAATACAGAGCCGAGTCTCTAGAACAGGGGTACCAGGCTGTGGAACCGGGCCGCACACCAAGAAGGTGAGTGGCAGGCAAGTGAGCATTCCTGCCTCAGCTCCACCTCTTGTCAGATCATTGGTGGCAACAGATTCTCACAGGAGTGTGAACCCTATTGTGAACAGTGTATGCGAGGAACCTAGGTTGTGTGCTCCTTATGAAAATCTAATGCCTGATGATCTGTGACCATCTCCCATCACCCCCAAGTAGGACCATCTAGTTACAGGAAAACAAGCTCAGGGCTCCCACTGATGCTACATTATGGTGAGTCGTAGAATTATTTCATTATATATTATAATGTAATAATAATAAAAATAAAGTACACAATAAATGTAATGCACATGAATCATCCTGATATCATCATCCTCCCCCTCTCCCAGTCAGCGGAAAAACTGTCATTGATGTAGCCAATCCCTGGTGCTAAGAGGGTTGGGGATCACTGCTCTAGAATAAGAGTCTCCAAACTGTGTTAATTATGTGCCGCCTTCAGTACAAAACACTCAGGTACAAAACCCCCAATATGGATACATTGACTTATAAATTATCACAGAGATACCACTGCACTCATATCTTATGTAAATGTAAAACTTAGCCTTAAAACTTTAAATAATTCGATCAAAGAAACAACATAAATAAACTGTATTTTACTTAGGAATAATGCAATTCACATTTTTGCTTTCACTAGAAAAATGTTATGAATAAGAGAGTACTTTAAGTGAGATCAATGAAACCGAATATTTCACTTGTATTTGTATTGTTATTAAATTGTTTTATCCTTGTAACATGACTGACAAAGAACTCCCAGGAGTAGAAATCTGAGCTCTTTCATTATCCTGTTGTGTGCTTGCGCTTGCATTTTCAATATTATCTTCAAGCCATGGTTTCCTTCCAGGAATCTTCTGAAATTCCTGCTCTATTTTGTGAAGGTTGGTTTAGGTACCACCAGGGCATATAACCCACAAATCCACTTAACCAGCCACATGCAAACCACCACTGTCTTCTTAAGCTCAAGGCAGAGGAGCAAGAATTCTGGGGGAGTTCACGGGTCCCTGGGAATGACTCACAGGCTTGTGACTGTCTGACAAACTGTCAGTCCAAAACAATACTCATGATTCTTAACTTCATCCTCATTCTAAAAGATCAAATTATAAGTGGAAGTGTTGACATTTTTTTTCTGCATCCCAATGGACCGTCTTGTCTACCCACTTTGGAGATCACTGCTTTAGAGAGACATGAAGGCTGGAGATTTTGCCCTGGACATCCTCCAAATCAAAGTGAGAGACAAATCAAGGTGGATTCCACAGATGGACATTTGGAAAGCAAAGGAGACAGGGTATCAAATTGTTTTAAATGTCCCCAGCTAAGAAACAGGAGTGATGGCTGGGTGTGGTGGCTCACACCTGTAATCCCAGCACTTTGGGAGGCCGAGACGGGTGGATCACAAGGTCAGGAGCTCAAGACCAACCTGGCCAAGATGGTGAAACCCCATCTCTACCAAAAATACAAAATTTAGCCAGGCATGGTGGCAGACACCTGTAATCCCAGCTACTTGGGAGACTGAGGCAGGAGAATCGCTTGAACCTGGGCAGCAGAGGTTGCAGTGAGCCAAGATTGTGCCACTACACTCTAGACTGTGCAACAGAGTAAGACTCCATCTCAAAAAAAGAAAAGAAAAGAGAAAGAGAAAAGAGAAGGAAAGAAGAAAGAAATAGGAGTGATATGGTTTGGCTCTGTGTCCCCACCAAATCTCATGTTGGAGTGTGGTCCCCAGTGTTGGAGGAGGGGCCTGGCGGGAGGTGACTGGACCATGGGGGGCGGTTTCTCATGAATGGTTTCGCACCCTGCCACTGGTGCTGGTCTCCTGATAGTGAGTTCTCGTGAGATCTGGTTGTTGGAAGTGTGCAGCACCTCCTCCCTCACTCGCCCTCTTGCTCCTGAGGGGCAGGGGAGACACTTTACTCCTCCTTCCACCATGACTGGAAGCATCCTGAGGCGGCCCCAGAAGCAGAAGCCTCGATGCTTCCCGTACAGCCTGCAGAACCATGAGCCAATTAAACCTCTTTTCTTATAAGCTACCGAGTCTCAGGTAGTTCTTTATAGCAGTGTGAGAACAGACTAATACAAGGAGGAAGAAGTCAGCAAAAGAGGTAAGAAAGAATCCCAGGCCAGGTGCAGTGGCTCACACCTGCAATCCCAGCACTTTAGGAAGCCAAGGCAAGTGGATCACTTGAGGCCAGGAGTTCGAGACCAGCCTGGGCAACACAGCGAAACCCCATCTCTACTAAAAAATACAAAAATTAGCCAGGCATGGTGGTCTGCGCCTGTAATCTCAGCTACTTGGGAGGCTGAGGCATGAGCATCGCTTGAACCTAGGAAGCGGAGGTTGCAGTAAACTGAGATTACACCACTGCACTCCAGCCCAGGCGACAGACCAAGACTCTTGTTTCACCAAAAAAAAAAAAAAAAAAAAAAGATTAAATGAGACTTAAAACACTTGCCTCCCTCCTGTTGACCTCCTATGACTCGCAGGGCTCTGCTGATTCTTCCTTCTCAATGTATCCAGCAGGGTCAACCTGCTTGGGTTGGGCATGGTGGTTCACACCTGCAATCCAGCATTTTGGGAAGAAAAGCGGGAGGATGGCTTGAGCCCAAGAGTTCAAGACCAGCCTGGGCAACATACTGAGACCCCGTCACTACAAAAAAATTTCAAAATTAGCCATGCATGGTGGCGTGCCTGTAGTCCCAGCCATTCCAGAGGCTGAGACAGGAGGATCACTTAAGCCCAGGAGTTTGAGGCTATAGTGAACTGTGATCTCGCCCCTGCACTCCAGCCTGGGCAAGAGAGCAAGATGCTATCTCTAAAAATTAAGCCTTTAAAAAAAAGATCAGTTGGCTTGCCTGGGGTCCCTCCCCTCCAGCCAGGACTCTCACAGTCAGATGCCAGGTGGCCAACTGGTCTCTATTCTGCAACTGCCTAGTCCACCCCCATCCCACACACCACCACAGGAATCGTCCCGCATCTTCCCAGCATTCCTCCGCAATCCTTTGCTATGCAAAAATCTTTTCAATGG
The DNA here is from genome assembly GCF_047675955.1 of Chlorocebus sabaeus. Lineage (NCBI taxonomy): Eukaryota > Metazoa > Chordata > Mammalia > Primates > Cercopithecidae > Chlorocebus > Chlorocebus sabaeus. Next base: position 12,743,443 of record NC_132912.1, on the reverse strand, counting down.
TTACCCCTTGGCCTAGCAAATGAAGTACAAACCCCTAGATTGTGATGATTTCAGAATGAAGTACAAAGGGAAGCAAGGCACGTCTTACATGGTGGCAGGAGAGAGAGAGAGAGAGAGAGAGAGAGAGAGAGAGAGCGCTAAGGAGGAAGTGCCACCTTTAAACCATCAGATCTCTTGAGAACCCCATCACTACCATTACAGGTGTGAACCACCACACCCAGCCCAAGAATAGGCACCTCCATGCTTTGCCCTCGGTTCCCTGCACCCCATCCTTCCTGTTGCACCTTCTCAAACACTTTTCATCTTTATCTCTGTACCTGTTCTAGCTGTTCCACCCACTGAACCGTTGCCCTTTTTTCCTGCCTCCACGCAGGAAAAGCCCACTCGGTCTTCGAGTTCCTCCAATGCCACCTTCTTCTGATTTGCCAGATGGCTATGATGGGTACCTCTTCTGAACCCCCTGCAAGCACCTACTCCCATTCTACAGAGTCCTAAGGCTGCTTTCTTGCACAGTTGCTGGGTATACTTGGAACCCCCACTCCCCCCCCAATATCAATTCTCAGCTCCTTGAGGCATGGATGGGGTTTGACTCATTTTTAAAAGTGTGTCTAAGTCATTAATTAATAAGGCTCAAGAAGTGAAATCTGTTCATTCAGCTCAAAACAGTGCCAGCTTCTTTCCAGAAGGTAGTTTACTCATGGCAACTTTGGAGCCATTAATAGCGTCTTCTTATGTTTAAAACTCTGGAGAAGCTGTGAAGACAAATCCCAGCCAAAACATTTTCAACAATAGGAGTAGGTCTCTGGTTACCATTCACACATCTTGCTCTGCTATGATTTGTATTTTAAAAGAGTTGTACTAGTCCCTTCTCACACTGCTATAAAGATACTACTTGAGGCTGGGCGTGGTAGCTCATACCTATAATCCCAGCACTTTGCAAGGCCAAGGCTGGTGGATCACCTGAGGTCAGGAGTTCGAGACCAGCCTGACCAACATGGCGAAACCCTGTCTCTACTAAAAATACAAAAATTAGCCAGGCATGGTGGTGCATGCCTGCAGTCCCAGTTCCTTGGGAGGCTGAGGCAGGAGAATCACTTGAACCCAGAAGGCAGAGGCTGCAATGAGCTGAGATTGCACCACTGCACTCCAGCCTGGGTGACAGAGCACGACTGCATTGCAGGAAGAAGAAGAAGAAAAAAAAAAAACTACCTGAGACTGGGTTATTTATAAACAAAAGAGGTTTAATTGACTCAGTTCCATATGGCTGAAAAGGTCTCAGGAACCTTACAATCATGGTGGAAGGTGAAAGGGAAGAAGGTATCTTACATGGTGGCAGGAGAGAGTGAGAGTTAAGGAGGAAGTGCCACCTTTAAACCATCAGATCTTGTGAGAACTCCCTCCCTATTGTGAGAACAGCACAGGGGAGCCACCCCCATGATCCAATCACCTCCTGCCAGTTCCCTCCCTTGACACGTGGGGATTACAATTCGAGATGAGATTTGGGTGGGGACACAGGGTCAGACCATATCAAGAATCTTACACTTCCCATATGAGAAGAAGTGACAACAAAAGTGAAAATTTGGCACCAATTCTGCTTGGGATTTCATGTATTCTATCAGAATTTTTTTTTTGTTTTTGGGTGCTGGTTTCTATCATTGAAATGAATACATATTTACTACTCGCAAAAGCTTTTTGTTAGGATACACGTACTTATGTTAACTATCTAAAGTACTTGGCAATTCTATAAAATAAAGCATTTTTATTTTTTTAGAGGGAAGGGAATACCTGTTGTTTTCCTTAATCTTTCCTCTTGTGAAAATAGCACAATCTGACTCCTCCCAAGATATACCAAACACCCACAATGTAGCAAGGACTTTGCCAGACACTAGAAACCCATTTGGAGCTCAGGCAGCATCCATACCTACATGGAGCTTTAAGTTTGCTGGGAGAGAAAGACAAGTAAACAGACCGTTATTTGTTATGGAGACAGTGTTACAATGGAGGCAACACTGATGCTACCAGGGAACAGAAGGGGTAGCAAGGGTACCCTGGATTTCTGAAGCAAGGATTCCTAGACCAGTGCCTTTCACAGGTAAATAAGCAAACGCATCACTGGGAGATCCAGCTTCCACACACATTCTGATTCAGTGGGTTTGCAGCGGGGCCTGTGAGAGCATTTCTAATCCACTCCCAGGTGATGCTGCTGCTGCTGGTCTAAGGACCACACTCGGAGTAGCAAGGTGCCCAAAAGACTAGACCCCAACACTGAGGCCACATCAGTGGGGAACAGCTGCATTCTGGGGAAGCAGGTGATGGAAAAACAGCCAGATGCGAGACCTACAACAGTGACCACCCCTGTCCTCAAGGATTTTTTTTTTTTTTTTTAAATTTTATTGACATGAAGCCTCACTTTGTCACCCAGGCTGGAGTAGAGTGGTGCAATCTCGGCTCACTGCAACCTGCACCTCTGGGTTCAAGCTATTCTCCAGCCTCAGCCTCCTGAGTAGCTGGAACCACAGGTGTGCTCCACCATGCCTGGCTAATTTTTTTTTTTTTTTTTTTTTTTTTTTTAAATAGAGACAGGGTTTTGCCATGTTGGCCAGGCTGGTGTTGAACTCCTGGCCTCAAGTGATCTGCCGTACTCAGCCGTCCTCAGCCTCCGAAAGTGTCACTGTCCTCATGGATTTTGTTTTGTTTTGTTTTGTTTGTTTTTGTTTTTTTGAGATGCAGTTGTGCTGTTGTTGCCCAGGCTGGAGTGCGATGGTGCCATCTCAGCTCACTGCAACATCCGCCTCCTGGGTTCAAACGATTCTCCTGCCTCAGCCTCCTGAGTAGCTGGGATTACAGGAGCCCGTCACCACGCCCAGCTAACTTTTGTATTTTTAGTAGAGATGGGGTTTCACCATGTTGGCCAGGCTGGTCTCGAACTCCTGACCTCAGGTGATCTGCCCATCTTGGCCTCCCAAAGTGCTGGGATTACAGGCGTGAGCCACCGTGCCCAGCCCCTCATGGATCTTAAAGAGGTAAATGAAGAGGAGGAAAAAAATTAAAGGCATCTACAAAAATATCAATCACCTTGGAGGTGTGATGCAACCTTCTTACACAGATTTAAGTGCTCTTGGATTCAGAGTAATTCGAAGATGACAAATCTAAATTATTTAAAAGTCTGAGTTATAAAATTTTTTTAAAAAGAGTTATTTCAAGTACTTGTAGAATCTTGAACCTATGGGAGGGTCACTGCCACATCCACTTAGGTGACAAGGTCATTACTGCCATGGGACACACTGGTGTCAAGCCCTTAAAAATATTCCTTTTCCTAGGTAAGCAGTGTAATATCTTAATAAGTATTTTTTATTCTATCGTATTGTCACCACACAATTTTTAAGAGTAGTAGAAAAGATGAATTTCAATCGGACCTGTACGCCGAGTACACAGAGTTCAAAATGAAAAGATTTTCTGTCATCTATGTACAAGATGCCATTCCAAAAGAGACTCTATGAAAAATTCTAAAGCGAGACGTTGATATGACTGTTGTTTTCTTTAAAATAACTACAATGTATGCAATTAAGTGAGTGCTGTTTGCTACCAAAAAAGGAAATTAAATGTCCACACTAATTGAACGATGGAGTACAGAGATGACAGGAGTCTGATACATACACCCTGAAAAGTTTCATTGCCTCGTAGACCATCTGTTCATCCGACTCAGCAACAATACTGTGGAAATATTCAGGGATATTTCTTGAGTAAGTAGTTTCTTCAGAACAGTTTCCATTTGGAAGTTTATATTACGTTCCTCGACACAGTGATATTTATAAAGAAGAAAAAAAATCCCACTCTAAGTCGCCTTTTAAAGAGGCATATTACCTTTTTGAAAAAGTTATATTAACTGAATAACAATAATAATGGGCTTAATAATAATAATGGTGATTATTCCCAAAACAAATTGCCTACAGGAGGGAAAGCACTCACATCTGTGTAAGGAAACACTGTATCACTTACTTAGTCGACTGTTTCAGAAAGTCCACACTACTGGACATATATCCTTAGGAAATTATTTCAATAAGCAGCTCATTCATAGATACTGCTTGTGGTTCAAAAGTAGCTTGCTGATCTGTTCCCACAATCTTCTCCAAAGTTTTAAGAAAAGAAGCACTCAAAACAAAACAAAAAAAGACGAATTTAAAAAAAAAGAAAGAAAACTGAAAAAGAAAGAGGCTGATCTGGGCACACTGCCTAGGCGTTAGCCCTGCTCCGCAACCAGGAAAAAAGATGAGGGGAGGGAGGGAATGAAGGAGGAGGAGAGACAGAGAAAATGAAAGACAAGTAGAGAGAAATAGGAAGGAGGGAGGGAGAAAGGGAGGGGGGAGGGAAGGAGAGAAGGAAGGAAAGAAGGAAGGAAGGAAGGAAGGAAGGAAGGAAGGAAGGAAGGAAGGAAGGAAGGAAGGAAGGAAGGGAGGGAGGGAGGGAGGGAGGGGAGGGAAGGAAGAAAAGGAAGGGAGGAAGGGAGGGAGGGAGGGAGGGGGCAAGGGGGGAAGGGAGAGGAGGGAGGGAAGGGAGAGGAGGGAGGGAAGGGAGGGGAGGAAGGAAGGAAGGAAGGAAGGAAGGAAGGAAGGAAGGAAGGAAGGAAGGAAGGAAGGAAGGAAGGAAGGGAGGAAGGAAGGAAGGAAGGAAGGAAGACAGGAAGGCAGGCAGTCAGGCAAGGTGGGAGGGCAGGCAGGCCTAACTGATGGTGGGTTCCAGAACAAATCAAACTTGTAACCACTCTATAGACATATTTAAAGGAAAACTCAGTAAAAGTGGCCCCCACTTATAATGTACCATGTTCTGAATCCAACAGAACATGGAACCTGTCAAAAATGGGGCCCACAGACAGATTTGCCTCCTAAGTTTTAACATAATCCCAGGTATACCGACCATTCTGATTCAAGCTCGAAATTCAAGGCACTCTCTGAAATGTGCACTCTGCCATGCTTTAGGGCTGCCCACCCTGTTGCTGTATCAAGTGGCTTTGTCCTGGAAGAGGTCCTACCAGGATTAAACAAACAACCACAACATCAACAAAAAGAAACCACACACTCACAGAGAATCAGGTGTGGATTTGTGAATACACAATTCAAACTATTTTAAAGAAAATAGCTGCATTATCACTTGGCTCTAAAACCCAGCGAGAACTCATTAGAAAAAACAGCGAACACCTGAGTAAAAACTTGGTTCTGGAAGTTTACTTTTCTACCTAGAAAAATGTGTGCACACATGTAGAGAAATGAGTCATGGAGGAAGCAGCCACGGCCTCTTGGACAGGTTGGCTTATCCCCCAAACCATGAACATCTCTAGATGGTTTTCAGCTCATCAGCCGCCCCATCCCTGCCTTCCCTACTCTATGCCATCCCGGGGGATGATGCCCCCCAAACTCACTCTGTTGTCCATGATGGTACATGGGAAAGCTTCCTCCCTTTGTTTCTAGAACATCTTGGAAAACTACAGAGAGAGCAAAGGATCAAACAGGACAGAGAAGGAACAGCACAGCTCTCAGGCCTGAAGCTGACGGAGAGGATGGAAAAGGTCTTTCTGGATTATGAACTCACGCCAGAGTAGCATTTTCCATATTTTCTAGATCATTCCACAATCTGTAACTGGCTTCTTCCCACTGCACTTCTGAGAAGTAGTATCTTCACTGTATTCCCAAGACACTGGCACACTGGGCCAGAATCATCAGATACACCTGAAATGAGAGCAAACCTCTCCAGCGTTCCACCTGTATTGCAGGCTTGGAGGCAGGCCTCTGAGCTCCGTTCTAGTGAATACCGGGCACCGGAGACAGCCTGGAGCAGAATACGACTGCAATCCCAGCAGCTCGAAGAAACACTGCACTGCTGCTAGGGAGGGGAAGTCAGAAAGAACGGCACATCTAATTGAAATCACCAGGGGAATTTCTGACACTAGTCAATATCCCATTGTGGAATCTGGCCAACCTACTGGAGTAGATTCTTCAGGACCTCTACAAGATAAGGAAGAGTTACTTTCCTACACTCTCCTGGAAGATGCTGTACACGTATGGTTATGTGGAAAGAGTTCTGAATTTGGAGGCCAGAAACCATCCTTCTGACTCTCCGCGTCTGCCTGGCTAAGCTCCATGACCTCGGGCAATCACTTTACCTCTCTGCACCTCTTTCCTCTTCTGAAAGTCAAGAGAACTGGACCAAGATGTCTAAGTTCCTTTACTAGTTCTAACGCTCTGGTGACTCTAACATTAAGAGAAGCAGACAGTAAGGGAACCAAGGAAAGCAAGAGTTTTCACAGGAGTTTTGTCAGCAAGAAAAATGGTGAAACTGATGTATCCTTGGCAACTCTGCATCAGGGTTGGGTCTATGACAGCAGCAGCCTCGCCCCTGGAAGAAGGCCGGCCACCTCAGTGCTGCTGCCTCGGTTTCCCATTTCAAGAAGGACTCCCTTAGGCTTCAACAGGGAGCCTTATGGAGACAACACTTGCTTGATGCAGCTTCTGGGAAGGAACCTTCCCCCTATTCCCACTGTCTAGCAAGATGTCCCTTACACATAATAATAATGTACACAGCAAACATTGGGAGAGCCCACACTATGTGCCAGGCACGCATTGACTGTTTGATCCCTACAACGACTATTGGAGGCAGATATTATTATCATCCCCATCATCCTACAAATGGGGGCTCAGAGTTCAAACGACTTGCCCAAGGTCAAGTAGCTTCTAAGAGCAGGAGTCTGATGCAAACTTAGACGAGCTGATTCTCTTGACTTCACCACACTGTATCCTGCCTTTCTGTTAGCTGAGAAGTCACAGTTATGGATTTATTCTTTCACCATTAATGAACACCTCCTACATAGAGTGGGCTATTGCCTGTATCAAGGAGAAGTGGCCCCTTTCTTCACAAGAGAACACAGAGACAGCAGATGGGTCAAATCATAGTGGAAAGAGACACACAGACCTGGGTAACTTCCTCTCCGCATATTACTAGTTATGTGGCCCCTAAAAATGTCTTAAATAAGTCCAAGTTCCTTATCTGTGAAATGTCAATCATAATATCCACTTTATAGGTTTATGGTGACGATTAAATAAAACAATGCTTGTAGAAGTCACTAGTTTCTAAATCATGACACAGGAAGAAGGCTGTTTTTAAAAACCTTGAAGGTACATTTACTAAATGAAGCAAAAGTCCATTTTGTTCTTCAATAAAAAGATATAAAAAACTGAGATGTGGCCAGGCGCGGTGGCTCATGCCTATAATTCCAGCACTTTGGGAGGCCAAGGCGGGTGGATCACCTGAGGTCAGGAGTTCAAAACCAGTCTGGCCAACATGGTGAAACCCCGTCTCTACTAAAAGTACAAAAACTAGCCAGGCCTGGTGGCAGGCACCTGTAAACCCAGCTACTTGGGAGGCTGAGGCAGGAGAATCACTTGAAGCTGGGAGGCAAGAGGTTGCAATGAGCCAAGATTGCGCCACTGCACTCCAGCCTGAGCGACAGGGTGAGACGCCGTCTCAAAAAAAAAAAAAAAAAAAAAAAAAAAAAAAAAAAAATTAAAAACACCTGAGATGTATGTATGTATTTATTCATTTTCAGAGACAGGGTCTTGCTCTGTCACCCAGGCTGATGTGCAGTGGCACAGTCAGAGCTCACTAAAGCCTCAAACTCCCGGACTCAAGGGATCCTCCTGCCTCAGCCTCCTGAGTAGCTGGGACTACAGGCACATGCCACCACACTAGGCTAATTTTCTTTGATTTTTCATAGAGACAGGGTCTTGCTATATTGTCCAGGCTGGTCTTAAACTCCTTGCCTCAAATGGTTCTTCTATCTCAGCCTCCCAAAGTTTTGGGACTACAGGCATGAGACGCTGTGATTGGCCTCCAAGACATATTTACAACGTGTGTATCTGCATATTTATTTACGCAACTACATATAGTACACTTACGTGTGTGTATGCTTAGTTCATCAGTTCTACAGCTTTCAATAAGAACCAAAAACACCACATCTATTACGGCACTGTATTTCTTAAAAGATATCCTTGTATGTGTTTGTACCCCAAGTGATACCTCCTACTTATGCACATGAAGTCAAAACTGTTTTTTAAATATTCATAAAAGAAAAAATGCAAATAGCTAAAAAATGGATATTAATCAATTTACCAAATTCTATCCAACTATTACTTTAGAAAAAATGTCTTCCCCCAAACCTGCTTTCAGACCAATCATCAGAGCCTTTGAGAAAAAGAGTTATATAGCTTTAAAACAGTAAACAACTCTTCAAACTACTCAAACGATAGCCCTGGACTTCACATATGTGAAATGAAATTTGTTAATCAAATTACATATAATTTAAAATACACAGTAAGTCATAAATAAAGCTTCACTAAAATAATTCATTTGCCATATGAATCATGCCAAAACCACATAGAAGACAGAATGGACACAACCTAAAGCTTAACAGAAAAAAAAAAAAAAAATGAATCTTTGGTGTCTATTTCTTTTTCTGTATCTGCCATCCTAGTCTATCTCACCTACTCGCATTTAATCTTTCATTAGTGTGGTTCTCCAATGTAAGCTATTCTGACTTTTTAAAAATATTAGCCTATGAGAGAAACAGAGACATCTATATAGATAGATCTACATATCTAGATAGATATCTAGATAGATATCTAGATAGATTGCTCTTGAAATCATTTAAGTGGAATTTGTATAAATCATCATCTAAATAAGTTTACAGAAGAAAGGGAAAAGATCTGCCAAGATATATTATTCGAGGAATTTAAGCCACCAAGTAGTCCACATATGAGCTGAACTCCCATGTAAATATCCAGATTAGATGACAGACATGGCACAAGGAAATAAACATGCAAAGATGCAACACTGGTTTTAAAAGTGTGATGAAACACATTGTTTTTCCAACTACTCTAAATATCTACAGAGTAATCTACATAGTACACAAGGTGGCAGGAGAGGTCAGACCAGATTTAAGTATACTCTGTTGCCATAAAAGAATTCTCTCTCTCTCTCTCTCAAACCTTCCACCTTTCTGGAATGCCCCATATTGATTGAGGAACCTGTCATCCACTTGGTCAATGTAACGGATAATTTTATGTGTCAACTTGACCGGCCTAAAGGATATCCAGACAGCCAGTAAAAGAGTATTTCTGGTGTGTCTGTGAGGGAATTTCTGGAAGAGATTAGCATCTGAATCAGCCGACTGAGTAAAAAGATTATCCTCACCCGTGTAAGCGGGTATGTTCAAATCCACCGAGAGCCAGAATAGAACAAAAAGGCAGAGGAAGAATCAATTTGTTCTTCCCTTTTTTTTTTTTTTTTCTTTTTTTTTTCAGAGACAGAGTCTTACTCTGTTGCCTAGACTGGTGTGCAGTGTATGATCACGGCTCACTGCAGCCTCGATTCCTGGACTCAAGTGATCCTCCCACCTCAGCCTCCCAGGTAGCTGCGGCTACAGGCGCATGCCACTACACCTGGTTTTTCTCTCTCCTGGAGCCAGGACATCCATCTCCTGCCCTTGGAGGTCGGCTCCCCTGATTCCCAGGTCTTTGGCCTTGGACCAAATCATTGCTTTCCTGGGTCTCCAGTTTGCAGATGGCAGACTGTGGAACTTCTCAGCCTCCAGAATGACAGGAGCCAATCCCTCACAATAAATCTTTCTATGTATCTATATATATATCCTATTGCTTCTGTTTCTTTGGAGGACTAATACAGTCACCAAAGCCAGAGAGAACTGGAAGTCAGCATAGATTCCTCCCTTCCACCAAACTTTCTTTGCCTAATCAGCACCCAGTCCCAGGGTTTCTAACCTCCTTAATTTTACCTGAGTTCCCCTAATCCTTGCCTCCATTCCCACCATGTTGCCTTTAGTTCAGGGCTAGATTCAGGAAGTCCACAGTCTGGAGCAGCAGAGATCCCACGGCACAGTCAGGAGTGATAGAAGCAAACCTCGGTGCCGTGGAATCTCAGAGGGAAGGACCCGTCCAGACAGGAAATCAAGGGACGTGTCCCAAAGGAGGTGTGTGTCAAACTGCAGCAGGAAGGATGTGAGGCGGGGGGCAGTGGGGAGAGGCAATTATCTGCTCTTTTCAGGACAACTCAACTGAAACATGGGGTGCAGGGTGGGAAGATGAAAACTAAAGAGGTAGATCACAAAGTGGGGGGCTCGTTTGCAAAAGAGTTTGGATCCTATCAAGCAGGGGACTTTTTGGAATTAAAGTAGTGAGGGTGATTATCAGACATGCATTTAAATACTCAGTTGCACAGTGCTGTGGGAGAAGGAACTAAAGAAGGGGAAACTGCCACGCTTTGGGCGTGTCCTCCGACACTTCATGTGTTGGAAACGTAAATCCTCAATCCAGCAGTGCTGGGAATTGTTTCGGTCATGAGGCATCTGCCGTCATGAAGGAGTGAATGCAGCGTTCATGGGACTAGGTTAGCGCTAACAAGAGCAGGCTGTTATAAGGCGGGGTGTTCTCTTCACCTCCCCTCTCTTGGCACACACTCACTTGCCCTTCTGCTTTTCTGCCATATGCCATAAAGCAGCACAAAATCCTCACCAGAGGCAGCCACCCGATCTTGGACTTCTCAGCCTGCAGAACTGTGAGCTCAAGAACTCTGTTTCCTTTGTAAATTACCTAGTATCAAAGTATTATGTTATAGCAACAGAAGATGGAATAAGACACTAACTTCCACAAGAGCCACACTTAGTGCACTATTTGGGAAGTAGAAACCCTAGGCAGGAAGAGGCCCCAGAGATACATGGACCCTGGAGAGATAACCAACATGGCTCCTCGAAATAGGTTCAATTCCTTGTGTTGTAGTATGGGATATGGCCAGTTGTCTTTTCCTTCAATTCAGGGAGTACTATAAGCAATGTCTAAGAAATTAACAGAAATGCATTGATTCTGGATCTCACATCAAATGTAAAACATCCTTGATTTTTGCAATGGACAAAACACCATGAGAAAGTCACTGGAAGGACCAAATATATTATCTCTTGGCTAGAAAGTGGCACTAGCGTTAGACCACTCCTATTTCCTCTTACAGACATGCACAGTTACGATGAAATAAACAACGACCACCAAACGGTGATCAGAAACGAAGGTGAGTTTACTGCCAACCAGGCAGGGGAAGCCTCCGGACTTAGGAGGAAGCTCAGCATGGCTCCCAGGATAAGCAAGCATAGGTACGGAGCAAAAAGGAGGGAGCACACTAAATAAGGCAGGATTCTGAACTGCTACGGAAGAACCATCATTATGGAAGACCTGTCAATGTCAACTCTTCTCAATCATTAATGGCTTTCACAGAGCCTGGTTTTCACAGGTCCGGGGTGCATTGTTTAAGATTCCAGAAGGCCTTAGCTCATTCAGCAGACAAGCTCACATATGCATGCCCACAGCTTGGCAAGATTTTGGCTTTAACCACACACACCACCACCACCATCACTAAATAACTTACTGCATCCCTCAAAGCCTGTTTTACGGGGATTGCCTGGTTTTATCTGAAATCAAAGTAACGGCCTGGCACGGTGGCTTAGGCCTGTAATCCCAGCACTTTGGGAGGCCGAGGAAGGCGGATCACAAGGTCAGGAGCTCAAGAACATCCTGGCTAACACGGTGAAACTCTGTCTCTACTAACAAAATACAAAACAGTTAGCTGGACGTGGTGGTGGGAACCTGCAGTCTCAGCTACTCCGGAGGCTGAGGCAGGAGAATGGCATGAACCCGGGAGGCGGAGCTTACAGTGAGCCAAGATCGCGCCACTCTACTCCAGCCTGGGCGACAGAGCGAGACTCCGTCTCAAAAGAAAAAAAAAAGAAGAAGAAGAAATCAAGGTCACTTTCAATACAGTTTCCCAAGGTATCCGAGAGTCTAGAATCGTAAGATATACACCTGCCTCCCTATGTGTCACCATAAGCAAGGCTTTCAGCCATTACTTTTCACATTTCCTGCTTGTGTCCTCCATTCCAATGCAAGCTTTCCAGAGAGGAACTCTCTGTCTTTTAGAATATCGCCTTCTAAGCAGGTCAGATTGATCCTTAAAAAGCTGTATTGGTGCCTGAGAAATTCAAGTACTAGCTTTACCAGCTTAGCCATTTTCAGTCATTGGAAAAGTGGTTATCTTCAGCCCCAATCAATGGATTTCTTTTCTTTTTTTTTTTTTTTGAGATGGAGTTTCCCTCTTGTCGCCCAGGCTGGAAGGCAGTGGTGCGATCTTGGCTCACTGCAACTTCTGACTCCTGCGTTCAAGCGATTCTCCTGTCAGCCTCCTGAGTAGCTGGGATTACAGGTGCCCACCACCATGCCCGGCTAATTTTTGTATTTTTAGTAGAGATGGGGTTTCACCACATTGGCCAGGCTGGTCTCGAACTCCTGACCTCAAGTGATCCGCCCGCCTTGGCCTCCCGAAGTCCTGGGATTACAGGCATGATGCACCGCGCCTGGCCCCCAATCAATGAATTTCTATTCAAGTGTCAGTTTCTCTAACACACACAGACTGGCACTTGGCAGTGATTTAAACAAGTGAACAGGGCCAGCCTCCCTTCAGAACAAAGCCGCAGGAGCAGGGGCAGGCTAGATTTCCAGAGTTCATCAATGTCAAAGCCTTTCTCCGGAGGCTGTTCCTTAATCCCAAAGCAGTTGTTTTCTTTGGTTGCAGAAGTTGCCCTCCCTCTGGTCCACACTGAGAGGAAGGTGTCTGCCTTAAGGTAACTGGAGGAGGAGGCTCTGCCCTTCCCACGACAGAGGTGCCAACTCACTCTCCTGCCACACATCCTGCCATCCATCCTGACCTTGACCCCAGGGATTTCAGGGATTCCAGCCCAGCATCCTGGGCTTTGGCACCTGCTGCCTTTAGCAGTCCTGACCCTCTTCTGATGTGCTTGGCACCGCAGTGTGCTGGCTCGACCACACCCTACCCCAGCCTCTCAAGGCCTGGCACTGCCACGACTGCCCATACTTCTTCAGTCACCTTTGAGAAGTGAGGTTCTCGCTCCTGAGCCCAGTCAGTGGCTGGTGCGTGCTCCTCAACGATGGGATGATGGACTCAAGTCAGTTCACCAATCTCATAACAAAACTAGGCTCTTCCAAGGCAGCACATCTGAGTTTGCTCCTCTCAATGAAGACTCTGCCCTGAAGGAAACATTGCGTGGCATGTGTTTCTGCCTGTGGACACATCTGGACACATCTGCCCACACCCCTGGTCATCACACAGAGCAGCCCCACCCTAGCAGGTGAAATCAGGGGGCAAGGGCTGGAGAGGGGTGGCTCTGACATCGCACTGATTATGTGTTGGGATCACTGGGTGGGGTATGGGGGAGATGCTTTTTCAATTTTCCAGCACCTGCCATTACCTCCACTTCTGACTCAGTTGGTCTTGGATGGGACCTAGGCATCAGTATAATTTTTTTTTTCTTTTTTTTTTCTTTTTTTTTAAGAGATGGTGTCTCAGTCTGTCACCCAAACTGGAGTACAGCCTCAAACTTCTGGGCTCAAGCAATCCTCCCACCTCAGCCTCCAGAGTAGCCGGGACTACTGGCAACCACCACACCGGACTAGTTTTTTAAATTTTTTTGTAGAGACAGAGTCTCACTATGTTGCCCAGGCTGGTCTTGAACTCCTGGCCTCAGACAATCCTCCCGCCTCAGCCTCCTAAAACGCTGCAATTACAAGCATGAGCCACTCACTGTGCCCGGCCCATCAGTACGATCTTAAGAGCTTCCTAGGTGATTTTAAAGTGCAGCCAGGGCTCAGAAACACTGACTGGGAGAGAAAGAGGCAGAGACCGTCATCTGAGACTCCCCAGTGTACCCAAATAGACAAAAACACGCCAATTCAAATCAGTTCCTGCCAGGGTCTCTCCCCCAAGGCAAGACAATCTCTGCAGTCTACAAAGAAGCCATCAGAACAGCACGTTGAATTCTGGTGCCATGCTTCATTCAGACAGTATCCCCTCCACCAAACTGAGCCTGAGTTTTCCCAACTATTAGTAAATGAGCTGCTCTAGACATAGCTGCTTTGCTTCTCTCAGCCCCCACCTTCTAATCTATGCATGCCCCTCTCTCTTCATCTCTCATTTAAATGCAGACTGTTGATATATTTGCCTTTCTACTCCTGCAAAAGTACTTTAAGTGTTGCCTTGAAATTATTATTATTATTATTATTTTTTGAGATGGAGTTTTGCTCTTGTTGCCCAGGCTGGAGTGCAATGGCGCAATCTCGGCTCACTGTAACCTCCACCTCCCAGGTTCAAGCAATTCTCCTGCCTCAGCCTCCCCGGTAGCTGGGATTATAGATGTGTGCCACCACATTCGGCTAATTTTTGTAGTTTGAATAGAGATGGGGTTTCACCACGTTGGCCAGGCTGGTCTCAAGCTCTTGACCTCAAGTGATCCATCCACAGCAGCCTCCCAAAGTGCCGGTTTCCAGGTGTGAGCCACCGCACCGGTCAAGTTTGGAAATTAAGATTTGGGCAGTGCCTGCCCTCGAAATAAATAATGTCACAGAAATCATAAACTCTGTAATCCAGCCCGAGGAGAATAACACCAATGGTGTTCTATTCCATACTGCATACAATACTCTGTGGTGGGATCACAGCTAACCGTTCTGTCTGGAGCAGCTTGTGCTGAATTTTCTAGATGCAGCCGCTGATGCCAGAGCGAGGCTGCCGGTCCTCACAGCTGCATAGCAACAGCCTACCTCCATGTTTATCTCAGTGTTTCCCTCTGAGCTTCATTGAGTATCTACTGATCAAGTAGAAAATTCATTTTGGAACAATTTCCAGAGCAAGTACAAAGACATCCTTAAGGACATGTTAGCTACATTACTTCAGTCCAGTGAAATAAATAAACTTCTCAGCCTACAACAAGCTCAGCATAAAGAGGGGACAGGCAGTCTTTTCAGTGTGCCGGCTTAGCAGTTCCCCGGTGGTCCAGCAGCGAGGATTCAAATGGGCCTACTTCCAAGGAAAATAGTGTGGAAATAAACAAATGGCCAGGAAACAAACACAAACAGTGTGGAAATAAACAAATGGTCAGGAAATAAGCAAAAGTAGTGTGGAAATCAACAAAGACGGTGGAATTTAAGGCAGTCTATTTGGGATCCCGTCTACAATGACTAAGTCATGAAAATCATCAAAAGACTTTTTTCTGTTTTCTTTTTTCTTTTTTTGAGATGGAGTCTCGCTCTGTTGCCCAGGCTGGAGTGCAGTGGTGTGATCTGGGCTCACAGCAAGCTCCGCCTCCCAGGTTCACACCATTCTCCTGCCTCAGTCTCCCGAGTAGCTGGGACTACAGGCGCTCGCCACCACACCCGGCTAATTTTTTTTTTTATTTTTAGTAGAGACAGGGTTTCACCGTATTAGCCAGGATGGTCTTGATCTCCTGACCTCGTGATCCGCCTGCCTCGGCCTCCCAAAGTGCTAGGATTACAGGCGTGAGCCACCGCGCCTGGCCAGGACTTTTTTCTTATATGCTGTGTCTGAAAAACTTTACCATTCAGCAAGTCCAAATCACAGTTGAGTTCCAGACCTGGACAGTTAACTGGACTTCTCTACCGGGACATCTCCTCAGCCCCCAAGTTCAGCATGTCTAGATCAGGACTCTCCACTTGCCCTCCTGCTCTGGTATGTCTGATCTCAGTGAATGGGGTCATCACCCACCCAGGCATCCATGTCAGAAACCTGGCAGCCCTTCTGGAATCCTCCTTCTCCCTCCCTGCTCTCCCCATTCCTTCCAAATTCCTGAGTCCTACAGATTCCACTGCGTTCACACCCTCATACCTGTTTCTTCCATCCCAAGGCCAGAGCTTCTGCATTCATGTGTTACGTCTTCATTTCTCCACCAGATTCTTCCAATGGCCTCCTCACTATTCTCCCTACATACATTGAGTCCTGGCCCCCCAGTCCATTCTTCTCAGTCCTGCCACAATAATCTCCAAAAATTAATCTGGATTATGTTGCTCCTTTCATTAAAACCCTCCAATGGCTCCCCAGGGTCTAGAAGATGAAGTTCAAAGTGGGTACACAAGGCCCTCCACACTCCCACCTCTCCAACCTTAGTGTCTGCAGGCCTCCCCCTGAACCCTTTGCCCTGGAGAGCTCCCCGGCACACCAGCCTTTCTGTCTCCCATCTCCTGACCTCTGTCTGGGCTGCCACTTCTGGATGGAATGTCCCTCTGCGTTTCCGACCCTGAAAACCATGCCCATTGTCCGGGCCCTCCTCCTCCGTGAACCCTCTCCTCCCATCCCACTCCAAAGGAAGAAGAGGGCACCCTCCAGGCCCTGGCCACGCTCCTATGCAGCATCTGCAATGCCACTGCACGTACTTAGTGACAAAACTATGAGCTCCCAGAGAGCAAGGAGAGCACCTTATCTTTTAAACTCAGCGCCCACCAGTGCTGCCTGCTGCACAGTGAGAATTTAACAAATATTTGTTAAATGAATGAATGTCTCCATGACAACATTCTGAGTGGTTTCAAACTGTTTTCTTTCTAGCTCATTGACTTTGCTTTCAGCTGCTCAAGATGTGAATCTGCCTCTTATTCCACATGTAAATCATTTGCAGAGGACCAAAAAAAAAAAAAATCAGTGCGGGAGATATTATAGATCACCTTCTTATCCCTGGAGAAATCACTTCTTTGTTCTTGACTCCTGAAAGAGGGGTCAGGCTTCCAGGCACTCCAGCAGCGGATACTGAGAAACTATCACAACAAGTTATTCCAGCCCTCTGGCCCTCCTTGGTTTTTCAGTGCCCTCTCCCTGGAAGTGATTATTTGAGTGAGGTACAGGGTGAGGACAATTAAAACAGACCATCCACAGCATCAACAGGACTGGCTTATAAAGCCTACATCCATGGCCTCTGCTCATGCAAATGAAAAATAACGCTAAAAAAATGAAACTGACTTCCTCCGCTTTTGGACTTCTCAGCCCTAAGGGAGTCACACAAAAATACAGTCACCATTCTCAATCCATCAGCAGACAGCTCCTGTGCCCGACGTAAAACCTTTGGAAGGCTCTGGGCCCACTCAGAATTCCATCTACAATGTCAAATATCTGTAATATGCCTGCAACTTCATGTCACCAGCAAACAACTTCTTCTCCAAGTACTGATTTCATATTGGAAAATGAGCAATTTAAATAAAGGTCTCATTAACATCATGTTTTCCTGCTAGATGCTAATGTACTTAATTTGTTTTCCCAGATTCTCTTCCATACAATCATCTCCTGCAATCCTCCTCAGGACAACCTGAAACTCATTGGGTTCCTAATAGACAATCCAGAGCACCTAGAAACAGTCAAACTACCAAACAAATAAGCAAACCCCTTAGGCTACAATGTTATAGAGACCTGTTGGTTCTCAAACACTTATCACACATGCTGTAGCTTCTTCTGGGAGGTTCACAAAGGTCAGAAGACGACAGATCGACTGTCCTGGCCCTCTCAGCAGTGCTGGGTTTGTACAAATAATGGCCCATTATTTGTTCAGTGGACACCGCTGGTCCCAGTAAGAGAGAAGTGGGCAAGATGTTTATTCAGAAAGAATGTGAGGAGCGTGATATTTTGTGCTAAGGCCCTAGAAGACTTGTTCTCATTCTGCTTTGCTTGTCGGTACAGAGATTCTTGCTATGTGCTGATTCCAAACCCCAAAAATTTCAAGGATATTTCGAACATCTTTTATTCATAGCAACTCTTACAAATTTCCGTAGCACACTGCTCAGACACACTCCAAACATGCAAAATCAGGTACTACATAAGGGCTTATTCCCCCAAACCTTTTGAGATTACAGGGCAATGGCTTAATCATGACAGTGTGGGGAACGGTGTGGACACCACACCCATGAAAGAACATCGTTGGGGTGGATCCAGACACATCAGAATGGTTCTGGGAGCCAGGCACCATGGCTGATGCCTGTAATCCCAGCAATCTGGGAGGCTGCGGTGGGAGGACCACTTGAGGCCAAGAGTTCAAGACCAGCCTGAGCAACACAGTGAGCCCTCCATCTCTAAAACAAAACAAAACAAAAAAATGTTTTTTAATTAGCCAGGCATGATAGCATGTGCCTACAGTCCCAGCTACTCAGGACCCAGAGGTGGGAAAATCACTTGAGCCCAGGAGTTGAGGTTGCAGTGAGCCAAGATTATGCCACTGCACTCCAGACGGGGCAACGGAGCAAGATCCTGCCTGGAGAAAACAAGAAAAAATGAATGGTTCTATGTGTACCATTATATAAGAGGGGACTTTCTTATATTTTCACTCCCCGTGTGTAATCGAAATAAATGAAAATCTTGGCCAGGCACAGTGGCTCATGCCTGTTATCTCAGCACTTTGGGAGGCTGAGGCGGGCAGATCACCTGAGGTCAGGAGTTCAAGACCAGCCTGCCAACATGGTGAAACCTCGTCTCTACAAAAATACAAAAATTAGCTGGGCATGATGGCAGATGCCTGTAATCCCAGCTACTTGGGAGGCTGAGGTGGGAGAATCACTTGAACCCTGGAGGTAGAAGTTGCAGTGAGCCAAGATTGCGCCATTGTACTCCATCCTGGGCAACAGAGCAAGACTCTGTCAACAAGTACGGAAAGAGGAAGGGAGGGAGGGAGGGAAGGGAGGAAGGAAGGAAGGAAGGCAGGGGAAGGAAGGAAAGAAAGGAAAGGAAAGGAAAGGAAAGGAAAGGAAAGGAAAGGAAAGGAAAGGAAAGGAAAGGAAAGGAAAGGAAAGGAAAGGAAAGGAAAGGAAGAAAGAAAAGGAAAAGGAAAGGAAAGGAAAGGAAAAGTAAGAAAGGAAAGGAAAGAAGGAGGGAGGGAGGAGGGAAAGAAAGGAAATAAAGAAAAAAAAATCTATTTTATTTCTATTACACAAAAAACTCAAAATAAAACTCAATGAAGAGGTAAGCACTGAAACAGTGAACTCCATGCAGCCTGCTGGGTGCCAGGTGCCACGTCTGCGGCAGAGAATGGGAGAAACCATCGGAGCGTGTGGAAGTAACACTGGCCGGGTTGCTATTCCAGGCTCTGCCACCCTGAGCTGCAAGGCTTTGGACACATGACTGTATTTTATGAGCTTCATCACCTTATCATAAATAAAACAGTAACAACAACAAACAACAACAGTACTCATAGCGGTGGCAACAGCACAGACCTTTACTGAGCACTTACTACGTGGTGAGTGCTGCAGTGAGCCCTTCACAAAAACGTAGTAAGCAGCATCTTACCAAATCCCTACAACATCCTGCCAAGGAGATGCCAGTAACTCCATTTTACAGAGGAGACTCAGAGCCCCGTAGCCAGCCCACGGTCACTCAGATATCGTGAGTGGCAGGGTCTCGGTTCACAAGCAAGTCTGCCTGACAGCTGTGCTCTTTGGAACTGAGAACTACTTCCAGCCACCGCCGTGAATGTTATAAGACACGAGAGATCTATGGGAAAAGTGCTTTGAAAGTTGGTTTCATTTGCAGAGTCCTCTGGGGGCCCCTCTGCCCCCCGAGGAAAGTCTGCCTCCGGGGCAGGCATCCTGCAGGACACAGGGGCCAGAAGGTGGGGAGGGGAGGAGGGGAGGTGTGGGGGAGGGAAGGAGGGGAGGAGGTGAGGAGGGGAGGAGGGCTGCCCTCCAGCACTTACTTTCTCAGGACAGCTATCTCATTCTCTATGCTGCTTTCCTTGCCCTTCAGCGCCTTCTTAGGGATACACTTCACGGCAAAGAGCTTGCCAGTTGCCTTCTCTTCAGCTAAAACCACTTCCGAAAAGGCCCCGCTGTGAACAAAGAGGGAAAAAAGAACACTTAGATGCAGGAGTCTGGTTTTGCAATAGCTCTACTCACCCTACCACCAAAGTTTGAGTAAACAATAATGACGGCTTAATTGTAAGCATTACTGTTACTTTTATCCAACACGGTTCCTTGCCAAACATCTTTGTGCAAACAAATACACAGGGGCGGCCAGGCACAGTGGCTCACGCCTGTAATCCCAGCACTTTGGGAGGCTGAGGCAGGCGGATCACCTGAGGTCAGGAGTTCAAGACCAGTTTGGCCAACATGGTGAAACCCCATCTCTACTAACAATACAAAAAATTAGCCAGGTGGGGTGGCACACACCTGTCATCCCAGCTACTTGGGAGGCTGAGGCAGCAGAATTGCTTGAACTCGCGAGGCAGAGGTTGCAGTGAGCTGAGATCATACCACTGCACTCCAGCCTGGGTGACAGAGCAAGACTCTGTCTCAAAAAATAATAATAATAATAATTTTTTTAAAAAAGAGGTACACAGGGGCAAGCATGCTTTCCTGCAAAGGGACATGTGGATGTGGAGGTTAACACGGTGAGGCCACCTCCCGGTACCACCTGCTGCACAGCACAGTGGCGTCCCTTTGGAGCCCACAAGAGGTTTCTTCTACAGAAAAGGACTGGATCCTTCTGCCGGTGTCAGCTCTCCCCACCTCCACGCAGACTAGAAAGTCACACTAAAACCCCAGGTCCTCACAGGCTTTTTCATCTAGAGGAAATTTCAGAGCGCTCTGCAAACACTGGACTCCTTCTCCCAGCTGGGTAAGGACACGACGCGGTGTGAGCAGTGTGGTAGGTGGTCCAGACACAGGGTCATTAATTGCTCCAAGGGTACAAGTGCTCACCAAGCAGCTTGAATCCTTTTTAAACCAAAGAAACTAACAAACAAGGACCATGGACTGGGGAAGACTGTCCTGCCTGAAAATACACATTTCACTCTGCAACGGCAGAGCAACAAACTAAAACCAGGACATCTGGGGCTGGAGAGCCCATTTCTCTGGAGGAGTCCCTTGTGATCAGGGAGCCCCAGAGCCAGCACCCCGGGACCACCTCCTTCACCGACGGCAAGCAAGGCCTGCATGCAGAACTCCACTAATAACCCTGGCATGGAACAGGCTCCTCCGTCATCCCCAGATCCTCCAGATCCCAGCTCTGGGAAGTACCACAGCCCACCAAGTCGTTCTCTGTCCCGGGACTTTCAACTCCTGCTTCAAGAAACCAACGTTCCTGTGTCCAGAGAAACCACTGGAAGCCCCAGTGTTATGGCAATGCCAGGGCTTCAGGCATTACCTTCTTCAGTCCAATGGTCCCCAACCTTTTTGGCATCAGGGACCAGCTTCACGGAAACCAATTTTTCCATGGACCCGGGAGAGGAGGGTGGTTTGGGGATGACTCAAGTGCATTACATTTCTTGTGCACTTTATTTCATTTTTTTGAGACGGAGTCTGGCTCTCTTGCCCAGGCTGGACTGCAGTGGCACAATCTTGGCTCACTGCAACCTCTGCCTCCCAGGTTCAAGCGATTCTCCTGCTTCAGCTTCCTAAGGAGCTGGGATTACAGGTGTCCACCACCACTCCTGGCTAATTTTTGTATTTTTAGTAGACATGAGGTTTCACCATGTTGCCCAGGCTGCTCTCGAAGTCCCGACCTCAAGTGATTCACTCGCCTCAAACTCCCAAAGTGCGGGGATTATAGGTGTGAACCACCATGCCCAGCCACTTTATTTCTATTATTATTACACACGAATGTATAATGAAATAATTCTACAACTCGCCATAATGCAGAATCCGTGGGAGCCCTGAGCTTGTTTTCCTGTAACTAGACGGTCCCACCTGGGGGTGATGGGAGACAGTGACAGATCATCAGGCATGAGATTCTCATAAGGAGCGTGGAACCCAGATCCCTCGTGTGCACAGTTCACAACAGGGTTCATGCTCCTATGAGAATCCAATGCCACTGCTGATCTGACAGGAGGCGGAGCTCAGGCGGTAACGAGAACAATAGGGAGTGGCTGTTAAGTACAGATGACGCTTTGCTTGCTTGCCCGCTGCTCACCTCTTGCTGGGCGGCAAAGTTCCTAACGGGCCACATACCCTACCGGTATTGGTCTGCGGCCTAGGGGTTGGGAACCCCTACTTCAGTCACTGTCAAAGAGATTCCTGAACAGAGGGAACGCCCTTCCTCCTCCTCTCCTTGGCCTCCTGACAGCAATGCGCACTCTGTCACAATCCAAGGGAAGGTAAATGCATGTTTAAAAATCTTTTCCAGCGAGAGGAATTCACTTCCACTCAGTGCAATTAACCTCAGGACAGCGTTCCCACCGGCCCACGAATGCTCATGAGAGAAGCCTGTCTATAGCTTCAAGGTCTGTTTGAAAACCAAATCCAAGGGGCAGAACATAGTCCTTCCACAAAATATCCCAGATGAAAAAGATCAGAAGCAGGATCTTCTGCCCAAATCCACAAATGATTCATCTGTAAGATTCTCCCCTCAAAACACTACATCTCAGAAGCCAAACCTTCTAGAACCTGCCAGAACAATCATCATTAAATATAAACACATAAACCCACCACAGGTTTATCAGAGAGGGATACACGGAGTCCGGCATTCCCAGTGACACCGGCCATGGCCAATAGCTTTTGTCCAGGAAACTCAAATCATAACAATTCCAGAGATGGCCCCTGAGCCCATGGCCCATCCCTCCTCACTCATCTCTAAGCCAGGGGGAGACAGGTGGCTGCACCTCACAGAGTTCTCAGGTGGGCCAAGACCCTGAATGAGGAGGTACGTGTTCCCCCTCACGACCCTCTGGAGGTAGAACAAGAACTATGTTAGAGTATGAGAAAAAGCACTGGGGAAAGACCAAGGTTCACGCACCACAGGTGGTTTAATACCAGATACTTCATTCATTCATTCATTCATTCATTCAGTCAGTCAGTCAGTCAATTTCCCTGTTGGCCACTTGAGTCCCTAATGCTGATGACACCCCAATGTTCCTGAGTTTGTTGGATTTACTAAGCCCATTTTCCAGAAGGTGGAAAAGCCCTTTGGCAGCAGTGACCATGGACAAGGGCTCGGGCTGGGAACAGTGATCAGGCCCCTCTCGTCCTGGACTGCCCCTCGCTCCACTCTCCATCTGCAGGTGCTCCTTCCTCTATGGAATCCCTGTGATCAGAAATGACTACAGCCCACACAGAGGGGACACCCTGCTCAATCGGACCCTTGGGCGCCTATAAGAGAAAAGCATTTCCTTGCTTGGAGGAAATGGAGTGAGAAGTGAGGTTGCCGCAGGACTCAGCCCAAGGAACAAGAGATTGAGGAAGGGACCGAGGGGTCTCCTCAGAGCCAGCACTGCCACGGCAGGAAGCTGACAACACGGCGAGGCAGTAGTGCCCGTGGAGCTAGGGTTTTTCTGCCTTTGTCCCTGGTTAGGTAGGGATGGGCTATGTGGCCCCCTATGGGGAAGGCTGGACAACGGCACAAAGGTACATCAAGAGAGTCATATGCTAAACAGCCCAGGCTTGACACCACATGACCAAGGAGTCTCCATCAGAAGATCCTGAGTAGAGTCACGGAGCCAAGTTTCCAGTCCCATTCTCTGTGAATGCAAGTCAGCACGCAACTCCATGCCTAGGTCTATACCCAGAAGTGAAAGTGGGGAATGAACAGGGGCGTCGACAGCCACAGTCACAGCGGCATTATTCACAATAGCCACGAGGTGGCAACAACCCTTGCATCCACTGGGGGAACAAATGGATAAAATCTGGTCTACACATATAACAGTAAATAGCCACAAACAACAGTGGAATTCTGACCCATGCTGGAACACAGATGAACTCTGAGGACATTATGCTAAAGGAAATAAACCAGATACAAAAAGCCAAATATCGTGTGATTCTACTTACAGGAGGTGTCCAAAGTCATCAAATTCATAGAGGAAGAAAGTAGAACTGTGGTTGCTAGGGACTAGGGGGAGAAGGCAATGGGGAGTTCTGTTTAATGGGGATAGAGTTTCCGTTTGGGAAGATGAAAAGGATCTGGAGGCCAGGCACGGTGGCACATGCCTGTACTCCCAGCACTTTGGGAGGCCAAGGCAGGCAGATCACTTGAGGTCAAGAGTTTGAGACCAGCCTGGCCAATATGGTGAAACCCTATCTCTACTAAAAATATAAAAATTAGCAGTGTGTGGTGGCACGTGTCTGTAGTCCCAGCTACTCAGGAGGCTGAGGTGGGAGAACCACTTGGGTCCTGGAGGCGGAGGCTGCAGTGAGCTGAGATCACGCCTATGCACTCCAGCCTCAATGACAGAGCGAGACTCCGTCTCAAAAAAAAAAAAAAAAAAAGGTCTGGAGAGGGATGGGGTTGCTGGTTGCACGACGTGAATATACTTGATGCCACCAAACTGTACTCTGTCAAATGGTTAAAATAGGCCGGGCACAGTAGCTCATGCCTATAATCCCAGCACTTTGGGAGGCTGAGGTGGGAGGATCGCTTGAGCCCAGGAGTTCGAGACCAGCCTGGGCACCACAGTGAAACCCTGTTTCTACAAAAAATGAAAAAATTAGCCAAGTACGGTGGTATACACCTGTCATACCAGTTACTTGGGAGGCTAAGGTGGGAGGATCACTTGGGCCCGGGAGGTCAAGGCTGCAGTGAGCCATGATCACGGGACTGTACTTCAGCCTGGGCCATAGAGCAAGACCTTGTCCCCCGCTGCACCCCACACCCCACCCCCCAAAAAGGTTACAGTGGTAAAGTTTATGTTATGTATATTTCACTGCAATAAAAAGATAAACATAAAAGGTCTGCTT
Source organism: Chlorocebus sabaeus (assembly GCF_047675955.1). NCBI lineage: Eukaryota > Metazoa > Chordata > Mammalia > Primates > Cercopithecidae > Chlorocebus > Chlorocebus sabaeus. Next base: position 12,718,844 of record NC_132912.1, on the reverse strand, counting down.
GCTTCTAATCAATGATGTTGCCTGAGGACGGATACATTGGAAAAACTAGATAGACCTTTTCACCAAACACCTCCCTAAAGGAGAAAAAAATTATATCAACTGTAGGGTGCCAGCTGGAGTGAGCAACTTAATATTTACAAAGGACTCTGGCATATATCAGTGAATCCACTCCTTACAGGAACCCCATGAAGCAGACAAGAAGTTATTGCCATCTCCATTTTACAGATGAGGATACTGAGTCCCATCACACAAGTGGTAAAGGACAGAAAATAGAACTCGGTTTCCTATTGCCTCCGAGGTCCTTTCTCAATGAGTCATGCCAGGCTGATACCCATGGCTACCAGGGTGTGTACTTGGCAAGCACTGCAGGTGACAGGGATGGAGGGGTTAGAAGACCCTGTCGTCAGATGAGCTGCCGTCGCTCCAAGCCCGCAAATCCACCTGCTTTATCATTTAGCCAAACAATGTGCATTTACCTGCTTTAAGCTTTCGAAAGACAAAGTTCTCTGGCCTTCTTAAGGGATATGAGATTACCATAAACTGTTATTGTTCCCACAATAAACAGAAATCACTTGAAGACACTTCCCCTGTTCCAGGAAATTTAATTAGAAACATCAAACACAAAGCCCATGAATGAACAGTTTGAGCACTTTCTATGATATTATATAACACAGTGGTGTGCGTGTGTGTGTGTGTGTGCGTGAGAGAGAGAGAGAGAGAGAGGAGGGGGGTGTCCTTGTGATAAAAAAGGCTACAGCAAGGAAAATGATCTGAAAACCTATAAAGACTTCCTGAACCCAAGAACATAAATTCCAAGGAACAAAAGCAGGGACAGAGTGACAAAGTTTTAAAAAATACAAAGAGGTCAAAGCAGGTTGCACTCTATAGGCTATAAAACACAAGCATTGTGCATTTAAAGCTGAACGATGGAGCACTCCAGCCAGACTGAATCATGCTGGCAACTTGAAATTGTCGTCTGGGCTCAGCTTGCACTGGCCTGGAGCCCGTGCCCCACTCTTCTCTCTGCAGTCCGCCTTCTTCCTCCACCACCACTTGACTGGACCCTCGTGGGCAGGGCCCCCCAGGGGTCTCCCAGTTGCTAAACCCAATGGCTTCCTCTCACTGCTCATCCTACTGGTTTTTGCCTTGACCTTCTTCCTAAAATTCTTTGCTTCTTGGTTCTACAGCATAGTTCTCTCCTTCTGCCTCTATGTCAATTTCCTCTCCATCTCCATCTCTTCTTCCTCCCTTCAAACATCAATGGGCCCCGAAGGGTCCATCTGCAACCCTTTCTTCTTCCTAGTCTGTATCCTCCCCATGGAAATCCCAGCTGTTTCCATAGTCTCAGCCCCCTCTGTCCTTTGATGGTCTCCTAAGCTTCATCCACATTTTAATCTCTCTCATGTGCAAACCTTACCTTCTCCACTCACAAAGGCCCTTCCCAGCCTCTCAAGAGCACAATAACCAAAGTGAAACACAGTTATCTTTACCCCAAAACTTCTCTCTTTCATTTCTACTAATCAGTAATGCGGCCTAAAACCTGTCTACTTTACTGCTCTCTGTCTCTGTCATTTCCATCGCCAAGTACGTTCAGGTCTTCCGCTTGAGACAAGAGTCTCAAATGCCCGCCTGTTCCTCCATCCCTTCACTGTTCCTCTGGTTCATGTCCTCCTTCTCTCAATTCTGCAATACCTCCACCCACTCCTTCCTGGTCCTGTAGCCCCCAGTGAGCCCACTGCTACCTGCTACCTCCTGTTACTGAAATTACTCTTCTGGAAATAAGATTTGATTATGTCATTACCCTACTTAAATCATTGAGGTTTCATGTCTATGGGATCAAGTTCAAATCCCTTTGCAAGTTACCCATGCCACTCGAAGCTTTTCTAAACCTGACCACAACTTTGCAGGCTCATCTACCACTACAGCCACTGTCCCCAACACAAACACTCCCCACCACATACAAGTCACCTCAACCCAACCACACCACTCAACCGGCAGTTTCCCGAACACACAATGGCCTTTCACACCACTGGCCTTTGTTCAAGTTCTGCCCATCCTCTCCTTCCCTGAATGTCATTCATTCCTTTTTCTTTCTGCTTGGCAAAATTCCATGTTTTTTTCTTTCTTTCTTTCTTTTTTTTTTTTTTTTTTTTGAGACAGAGTCTCGCTCTGTCATCCAGGCTGGAGTACAGTGGTGCTACCGTGGCTCACTGCAACCTCCGAATCCCTGGTTCAAGCAATTCTCCTGCCTCAGCCTCCTGAGTAGCTGGGATTACAGGCACATGCCACCACGCCAGGCTAATTTTTGGATTTTTAGTAGAAACGAGGTTTCACCATGTTGGCCAGGATGGTCTCAATCTCCTGACCTCGTGATCTGCCCGCCTTGGTCTCCCAAAGTGCTGGGATTATAGGTGTGAGCCACTGTGCCCAGCTAATTCCAAGTATTTTTCAAAGGCCCAGATGGTATATTTCCTCCTTTTTCCTTTTTTGTTTTTTTTACTGTGAGACAGAGTCTCGCTCTGTCACCCAGGCTGGAGTGCTGTGGTGTCATCTCAGCTCACTGCAACCCCCGCCTCTGGGGTTCAAGCCATTCTCCTGCCTCAGGCTCCTGAATAGCTAAGACTACAGGTGCCCACCACCATGCCCAACTAGCTTTTTTTTTTTTTTTTTAGTAGAGACGAGTTTTCACCATGTTGGTCAGGCTGGTCTCAAACTCCTGACCTCAAGTGATCCGCCCACCTTGACCTCTTATTTCCTCCTCTTTTAAGAGTTTCTCAATTGCTTCTCACCCAGGCAGAATGATGCTCTCCTTCTGAAAAATGTGGCTAAAACATACATTACCTATCCCATGTGCACATCCCATTACAGTCCTTAACATGCTTCCTATACGAGAATATGAGGTGCATGTATTCTGTTTCTGTGTCTCTAGACCTAATAATACTTGTGCCAACTGGTGCTCAAGATACTTCTGATGATCACCATTACTGGTGGCTCTCCTCTGATTCCCCATCAGGCTCTTCACTCTTCTCCTGTGCTGTAGATCTGCAAAGTAATGTATCCTAATGACCTTCTACTCAACACCAGTACTATCCACTCAACACTAGTACTATCCACTCAACACTAGTACCATCCACTCAACACTAGCACTATCCACTCAACATTAGTACCATCCACTCAACACTAGCACTATCCACTCAATACTAGTACCATCCACTCAACACTAGCACTATCCATTCAATACTAGTACCATCTACTCAACACTAGCACTATCCACTCAATACTAGTACCATCCACTCAACACTAGCACTATCCACTCAACACTAGTACTAGAAAACAGTACTGTCTCTTTTCTCCTTCATAATATGTTTCTCTAAGTTTTTATGCAAGCCTGTGCAGAAAGAACCTCAAAGGTTTCTCTTGAGGCATAAAAATTATTTGAGTCCCTCCTGATTTATTTTAAAACATGCACTTACGTGCCTGAATGCTTAAGTAATATTGTACAGTTGAATAATGCAGAGATGACTGTTTGTTTTGACTGGAAAAAGTCTTAAATTTGTTAATTTATGATATTTTCTCCCTATAAACCTTCATCCTTGTTGAATAAGTAAAATTTGGTAAAAAGAAACAGATTTTTATACAGATGAAAGGACTTTAGCAAATGCATAACTGTGGGAGAAATAAAAATTTCAGTGTTTCAAAAACTGTATTTTTTCAAGTTGTGACAAGACATTTATTTGAATGATAAAGAAAGCCATTATTCTATTTAAAAAACACCAAATTTCCATCAAAAAGGAATCTCTGTGATAAATTACTGGAAAGGTCAAATAAAAATTTAATCTTGAAATGCTAAATGTTTTCTTCACCTGATGATAGGCTGTACAAATTGCAAAAGTTGAATCCTTCCTGCTTTTCCCCACATTTCAAAGAAAATCAAATCACCACCCACAGGCAGCTCATCCTGATTATAAGCCAGGTGCCTGCAAGGAAATAATCTTTTGAGAACCAAATTTCCAAGACTAAAGGAAACCATCCCATTTTCCATAGTGATGAAAGAATTCTAAATGACTACTTAGACTTTTACCTTCATAAATGATGAAGGAAGTTATCTGGAAAATAAAAGCTGTTTTGCTTTGCTTTATCTAGTGAGTTTCAATGGACTGTGGTGTTACGATGGTTGGCTCTCCATGCTGTTAAATGTATACCCCGTCCTCTCTGAGTGAAATGATCTGAGGTCCAAGCGACCAGTGAGTGACAGGGCAAAGAAAAGAAGCGAACTTGGGCTCTGGGAATGTTCTTCCTGAGTTCCCTGAAAAAGGAACACAAAATGCATGTGCCCTAAGGATGCCTTGGCTAAAAAACAGACATTTAAGGGCTTGTGAACTGGTTTTTTACCCTTCTCCTGTGCTATAGATAGGCATGTGCTTACCTGTGGTTAAAAAATTATCAGAGTCATTCTGACTCCAGTCATCTTAACTCCAGACCTTTAGCTTATGCTGGGCCCAGAACTCAGAACCAAGCCAAGCCCAGAGATAGGCTGGCTAACTCCCTCCTCACTATCAATTATTACTGATAAAAACGGAAACAAGAAATCTGTGTCTATCCCAGTTTCCACAATCTTTTCCTGTTTCTAATACCTTTCATCTTTAACCTAAGTTGTTAAGAATAATCGGGCAACAGCCAGGCGTGGAGGCTCACACCTGTAATCCTAGCACTTTGGGAGGCCAAGGCGGGTAGATTACATGAGGTCAGGAGTTTGAGATCAGCCTGGCCACCATGGCAAAACCCGTCTTTACTGAAAAAACACAAAAATTAGCCGGGCATGGTGGGCGCCTGTAATCCCGGCCAACTCGGGAGGCTGAGACAGGAGAATCACTTGAACCCAGGAGGCAGAGGTTGCAGTGAGCCAAGATTGCACCACTGCACTCCAGCCTCAGGGGCAGAGCAAGACTCTGTCTCAAAAAAAGCAAAAAAAAAAAAAACACACACACACACACACACACACACACACACACAATAATAGCTGGGCGTGGAGGCTCACACCGGTAATCCCAACACTTGGGAAGGCCGAGGAGGGTGGATCATCTGAGGTGAGGAGTTCAAGAGCAGTCTGGCCAACACGGTGAAACCCTGTCTCTACCTAAAATACAAAAATGAGCCAGGAGTGGGGGCGGGTGCCTGTAGTCCCAGCTACTCGGGAGGCTGAGGCAGGAGAATGGCTTGAACCCGGGAGGCAGAAGTTGTTGCAGTGAACCGAGGTCATGCTGCTGCACTCCAGCCTGGGTGACAGAGTGAGACTGAGTCTCAAAAATAAATAAATAAATAAATAAATAAATAAATAAATAAATGCACATTACTTTAAAATAAATTCTTCTCTCAGACAAGAGCAATTTAATCACAAAATGGTCAAAAATTGTAGCCTCCGACCAATCTGCTGTGACTTGCACATTTTAGGTGCTCCAAAACTGTTGGTCAAACGGAACTGTTGAAACCTGAAAAGGACTCCTCTGACTTTTAATGAGAATCAGGAATTTGGGAGCTGTCTTTTTGATTCATGACAGTTCACTAAACCAACCACTGGGTGAAATTATATCCATCCCAAATTAGACCAAGAAATAATCAGATGATACTGAAATGATCTGCCCTATTATTGGCTCTTTGCCTTTCTATGCTTTTTAGTCATTCTACATACAGATCAGACTGACGGTGTTATTAACTTGATGAACAGCATCGCTTCCAGCCTACTGCCCTTACCGGACGATGTAACTGGGTCTGTAGATGTTACCCCCTGGCCTCTGACCATAAATTAAAATGTTCTTTTCTACTAATCATATTATTTTCCCCAGTGTCACGTCAGCACAATATTAAAGGCTGGTTTTAAAACACTGAAAAGCTGGGGTGCCATGGCTCATGCCTGTAATCCCAGCACTTTGGGAGGCCAAGGCAGGAGGATCACTTAAGACTAGGAGTTCCGGACCAGCCTGGACAACAGGATAAAACTCCATCTTTACCAAAAAAAATTCAAAAATGATCCGGCCATGGTGGTGCGTGCCTATGGTCCCAGCTACTCAGGAAGCTGAGGTAGGAGGATCACTTGGGCTGGGTGGCTGAGACTGCAGTAAGCCATGACTGCACCACTGCACTCCAGGGTGACAAAGAGAAATCCAAAAAAAGGAAAGGAAGGGAGGGAGGGAGGGAGGGAGGGAGGAAGGAAGGAAGGAAGGAAGGAAGGAAGGAAGGAAGGAAGGAAGGAAGGAAGGAAGGAAGGAAGGAAGGAAGGAAGGAAGGAGCAAAAAATGAAGTTGGTGGTACTTGGCTTGAGACCGTCTAGGAAATAGACAGGTGCCTTTTAGACCTATTGTTCCAGATCAGAATCAACTCTTAAAATGGAAAAACCTGTTAGTTAACCCTAACCCTTACAGACCCCAGAGAATTTGAATGGATCATAACAGTAGTGAAGTCGGCTGGGCACAGTGACTCACGCCTGTAATCCCAGTACCTTTTGGGTGCCGAGGTGGGTGAATCACAAGGTCAGGAGTTTGAGACAAGCCTGACCAACATGGTGAAACCCCGTCTCCAAGAATACAAAAATTAGCAGGGCGTGGTGGCACATGCCTGTAATCCTAGCTACTCATGAGGCTGAGGCAGGAGAACTGCTTGAACCCGGGCAGCGGAGGTTGCAGTAAGCTGAAATCACATCACTGCACTCCAGCCTGGGTCACAGAGCGAAACTCCATCGAAAATAAAAACAGAGAAGAAGGAAGGAAGGAAGGAAGGAAGGAAGGAAGGAAGGAAGGAAGGAAGGAGGGAAGGAGGGAAGGAGGGAAGGAGGGAAGGAGGGAAGGAGGGAAGGAGGGAAGGAGGGAAGGAGGGAAGGAGGGAAGGAGGGAAGGAGGGAAGGAGGGAAGGAAGGAGGGAGGGAGGGAAGGAGGGAAGGAGGGAGGGAGGGAGGGAAGGAGGGAAGGAAGGAATGACAGTAGTGAAGTAAATGGTCTCAATGTTCAATGTCTACGCAATTCTCCCGGCAGAAATTTGGCAATTTTAGAAGTGACATTAACTCCTTCTGATAGAATCTTCAGCTAAAAATCTTCACTAAATTGCACACCACTAATGACATTTTGTAGTGCTAATTCAGCACATTGACCTAAGAAAAGCCAGGCCCAATCTGGAAAATAAAAGTTCCGCCAAGCAAACACAGCAAAAGGACTTGCTTTCACATGCCTGAAGAACAAATGTGTCCAAGAAAATGCATATCCAACTTAGATACAATGTCTATTCATTAAAATGTATCTTTTAAAGCCCTGCACCTGACAATTACATAGTAAGCCTTACCTTTGGTTATGCTAATGCTTAAGCTAAAAGTATTAAAATTCTATTTCTTACAAAAAACAAAAAACTGTAACTCGGGTTCTTATTAACTAGGACCAGTGCCTGACCAACCAGTTCAAATTAGAAACATATCCTTAACTTTAGCAAGTCTTAGATGCTTAGGAACAGAGAGAATCCTTCAAAACAGTTACGCTTTCTCACTGAAAAATTCTCGTCTCCTCTTTAACTGGTAAATTCCTCAATGATAAGCAACGCTGCATAATAGCTTCAAGAACCATGATGAGATATTCTTAAATACCCACACGATTAGCTTAATTTTTGTCCAGATCAATTTTCATTCTGAGTACAATCCTATGTCTAAAACCGCCACCAGGGCAGGTCTAGGTTATGACAATACTTGTCACAGGGAGAAGGCATCAAAATGCTGACACAATCATTGCTTGTGACATCTTTGGTTTCTGCAGGTGTTTCTGTGGCACTAAATCTTTACCGTTCACAACCTCACTGATCCAAATGCAGAAGACAAATAAATTCCACATGAGAGCTTACTGCCACACTCTTAAAAACACGCTTCGTTTAATAGCACTCCTTGCTTTCCTCCTTCACTTCTCTGACAGGCTCCCACATTTTATCTCTGCTCTTTTCATGCCATTTGTTAAAGGTTGATATGGAACCGAAGTGAGTCAATCATTTTTTTTTTCTTATACCAACAGGGAACATCCATGGAAGCCTGGTTTTTGAAGGCAGAGGCAGAATAAAATATTCAGGCCAGACACGGTGGCTCATGCCTGTAATCCCAACAGTTTGAGAGGCCACGGCAGGAGGATCACTTGAGGCCAGGAGTTGGAGACCAGCCTGGACAACATAGCGAGATCCCCAACTCTACAAAGAAAAAGAAAAAGAAAAAATGAGCTAGGTGTAGTTGCACACGCCTGTAGTCCTACCTCCTTGGGAGGCTGAGGTGGGTAGATCGCTTGAGCCCAGGAGTTCAAAGTTACAATGAGCTATGATCACACCATTGCACTCCAGCCTACAGTGTGACAGAGTGAGATCCTGTCTCTTAAAAAAATACTCAGTTCTTTTTGAGATTACAAAATCTCCTTATAGCTACAGCGTAAAAAGCTGGCAACACTCAAGGGCAAATAAAGTGTCCATGTGGGCCATGCATGCATTTGTTGCCAGGGTACATTTTCCATGGATGACAAAGGTACTAACTTGGATGACACTGCAACCCCCAGGATACTCTCTTTCTTCATCACCTGTGCGGACCTCTTCGACAGCACTTCTCACTGTGGTCTTCCCAGATCTCCTGCTGGAGACAGATTTCTCCTTGCAGAGGTGGCTCTTCGGAGGCGAACTCCCCTTTCTCACTCCCATCCCTGACGGTGGGGGAACCAGACCTAGCAAATGCTCATGTTCTGCCCTCTGGCTGCTACAAAAATCCAACATGCTCCTAATGCCAGCCGCATAGCCCCATTGTCACATGGTGGGCAAAACCTGAATGGTGAAGTGGCAATGGGACAGAATGTTCATGATTAATCCCAACAGACCATCCCTCATCCAGCCATTCCCACTCGCCAGATCCTCTGACTTTAAGCACTCTTTTGAGCTTATTTTCATTCTCATTCAGGGCAGATGTCTCAACAAGTAACTTAAAGGAAAATTCTTTTAAGTTCCCTGCTAACTAAACACACATCAATACACTCTTTAAGTATGCTTCAAGCTATTCCATAAAAAAACAGAGTCTTTATAAGTAAAATAATTACTACATTTAAGGGACATTTGGCTGTGTCTGTGTAAAAAAAAAAATCAATATTCTGGCTTAAAACAATCAATAAAAGTTTGAAATAGCAGAACACTGGAAAAATTCTAAATATCCATTAATAGGGGACTGGTTAAGTAAGTTACAATCTAAAAAAACAATGGAGACCAGGCATGGTGGCTCATGCCTATAATCCCAGCACTTTGGGAGACCAAGGCAGGAGGATTGCTTGAGGCCAGGAGTTTGAGACTACCCTGAGCAGCGACCCTGTCTCTACAAAAAATAAATAAATAAAATAAAAACTTAGCTGAGCATGGTGGTGTGTGCCTGTAGTCCCAGCTACTTGAGAGGCTGAGGCAGGAGGATCACTTGAGCCCAGAAGTTCAAGGCTGCAATGAGCTATGATTGCACCCCTGCCCTCCAGCCTGGGCAACACAGTGAGATCCTATTTCTAAAAATAAATAAATAAATAGATAAATAAAAATGCAATGGAGTACTATGCAGTCATGTAAAATAATTAAGTAGATTTACGTGTATAATACAGAATTATTCCCAAGATATACTGTTAAATGCAAAAACAAAGATGCAGAACATTGTGTATTTTATATTCCCATTATTTATCCCTATTTTACAGATGTGGAAATTGAACTCATCAAGGTTCAAGAAGTTGTCTAAATCTCAAAGCTAGTGTCTGGAGGGATTTTGACTCCGGTGTGACGGGTTGATGAAATGCTGCTGCTGGCAAGGTACCCTGGGACCACACTGTGGACATTGTGAACATCAGATGAACAGCATGCACACAGTGCAGCCAGCAGTGAGAAGGCATGAGGCCTTGAATAAATGACAGAAACAAACAGAGCCAATTGATATGTAGTATTCTCAATCCCATCAAATGTGTTTTAGATAATTTTTGTGTTCTCTGACATCCTTTTGAACAGAAACAGGTAAGTATCCTCCCTAACAACGTGGTATGCCTCTGCCAGGCAGAAAATTCATTTATGATCTACATTTTCATTTATGCTACTGAATGATATAAAAAATACCTTCTCTATTTTTCCTTTAAAAATTTCCCCCCTTTCTTCTTACTTTAGCAAGTGTTTGCTTCATAACTAGCTGGATCTCCCTGCACTAGCCCGAAACACCCTGCACATCTTTTGATCACTGAGCTGCACCTTGGGCAATTTAACAAACAAGGCTGTTAACAGAATTTGGTCAAGATGCAAACTATTCTATGCTTCCTTATATATATAAAGTTGGAGCACAGAGAACAATTCCTTTCCCTGAGAAAACAGGTTATTGTGCAAAGAATGAAGCTTCCCCAACCTAAATAATCATCATCATCATTATGATCATCTCCATCATCATCACCATCATCATCACTATCACCACCATCACAATCACCATCACCACCATCACCATCACAATCACCATCACCATCATCTCCATCATCACCATCACCACCATCATCACCATCACAATCACCATCACCATCATCTCCATCATCACCATCATCATCTCCATCATCACCATCATCACCACCATCATCACCATCATCTCCATCATCACCATCATCACCATCATCACCATCATCACCATCATCATCATCTCCATCATCACCATCATCTCCATCATCACCATCATCATCATCACAATCACCATCATCATCATCTCCATCATCACCATTTTCATCACCATCATCACCATCTCCATCATCATCACCATCATCACCATTATCACCACCATCACCATCACCATCATCTTCATCATTATCACCATCACAATCACCATCACCATCATCATCATCACCATCACCACAGTCATTATCATCATCATTTTCACCACCATCATCACAGTCATCATCACCATCATCACTATTACCATCATCTCCATCATCATCACCATCATCACCACCATTATTGCAGTTATCATCACTGCCATCATCATCACAGTCATCATCATCATTGCCAAGATCACGATCATCACCATCACCATCATCATCGTCATCATCATCACCATCATCATCAATACTGCTCATTAAAAACTGTATATAATTTTTTAAGAGACAGGGTCTTGTCCTGTCATGCAAGCTGGAGTGCAGTGGCATGGTCACAGCTCCCTATAACCTGACATTCCTGGGCTCAAGCCATCCTCCTACCTCAGCCTCCCAAGTCTAAATGAGCATAAGCTTATTTTTTAAAAAAACTATTTGCCAACTACTTCCCAATTCTAATAATAACCCTGCATGGTAACATTATTATGTCCATCTTACAGCTGAGAAAACTGAGGTTGAAAAAGCTGAAAATTTTGCTAATATGGCACTAAACTGACATTGTAACCCTAGTTTGATGCCAAAGTCCCGCTCTTTCATTTTTAAACCATGCCTCCTAACTGGGTATAATTTTACAATTTAGAAAGAGTAACAAGAGTGAGGGCGGTACAGAGGTTTTCTTCCCATATGCCCCTCCCCCAAAATACTGTCTAAATTCTCATCCAAAATGGGCTACAACGGATAGACAAATCCATTGAAATTTTCTTAACCAGAGACCTCTCCAAGGAAACCCCAGTGACATTGTCTTCCTTCTCAGTTTCTCACAATGATTGCCCACTTCAACCCCAAGGGCTGAAGACAGAGATTTTCTTCCCTGCTACTTCCATGAACCCAGACTCTCTATTAGGGGAGAGTGGAAGAATTGTTAAGTTGGACTTTAGGTTCTGTTCCTAAACCACTCTTTGTAGAATTAGGCACTCATCTAATTGCCTTGACATCTTAAAATTCTACATCCTAGTTTTCTCTGTTTTCCAAAGTGCAAATACTGACTGACCAAAGTCCACAGATGCAAGACTGACCCTTACGTTGCCCCACTTGCTAATTTCTTCTCCTCCAAAATGGCAACCATCTCTCTTTATTCACTTCCTGACTCACAGAGCCAACTTAATCTTCAAGTATAGTTGACAGTTTCTCCCATTCCCTACAACATAATCACATTAACATTCCAGCAGAAAGAAAATTTCATACTTCCTAGGCTTTAGTGCCGTGGTAAAACGCTTTAATTGCTGTTCAATCATGTACACACAGACTAATCAATCTGTTGTGGGGTGCCAGATGGTGGGTGGGTGGGTGGGTGGATGGATGAATGAAAGAATGGGTGGATGAAATGGATGGATGAAATGGATGGATGGATGGATGGATGGATGGATGGATGGATGGATGGATAAATGAATAGACGAATGGATGGATGGATGAATGGGTAGATGAATGGGTGGGTGAGATGGATGGATGGATGGATGGATGCATGGATGGATGGATGGATGGATGGATGGATGCATGGATGGATGGATGCATGGATGGATGGATGCATGGATGGATGGATGCATGGATGGATGCATGGATGGATGGATGCATGGATGGATGGATGCATGGATGGATGCATGGATGGATGGATGCATGGATGGATGGATGCATGGATGGATGGATGCATGGACGGATGCATGGATGGATGCATGGACGGATGGACTGGATGGATGGATGGATGGATGGATGGATGGATGCATGGATGGGATGGGTGAGATGGATGGATGGATGGATGGATGGATGGATGGATGGATGGATGGGATGGGTGAGATGGATGGATGGATGGATGGATGGATGGGATGGGTGAGATGGATGGATGGATGCATGGATGGATGCATGGATGGATGGATGCATGGATGGATGGATGCATGGATGGATGGATGCATGGATGGATGCATGGATGGATGGATGCATGGATGGATGGATGCATGGACGGATGCATGGATGGATGCATGGACGGATGGACTGGATGGATGGATGGATGGATGGATGGATGGATGGATGGATGGGATGGGTGAGATGGATGGATGGATGGATGGATGGATGGATGGATGGATGGATGGATGGGATGGGTGAGATGGATGGATGGATGGATGGATGGATGGATGGATGGATGGGATGGGTGAGATGGACTGGATGGATGGATGGATGGGATGGGTGAGATGGATGGATGGATGGATGGATGGACAGACGGACAGATGGATGATGGGTGGGTGGGTGGATGGATGGACGGACAGATGGATGATGGGTGGGTGGGTGGATGGATGGACGGATGGATGGACAGACAAATAGATGATAGAGATAAACAGATGAATAAATTTATAGATAGACATACAGATAGCATTTTTGTACAATTACAGACGCGTAACCAGGGCAGGTCTCTCTGCTGAGAATCGAACGGAATGAGGAGAGAACTCCAGGCACATGTAGAAGCCTCTACCAGGAAGACAGAAGCACAAACGTAAGGCCTTTTGGGTTGGCAAGGCTCTGGTTACAGAAGAGCAGGAGGCTGTGTGAAGAGAGAGAAAATGGGGTTCACAAGATCCCTACAGGGCTTTAGGGCCTGTGGGCCGTGGCAAAGACTTGACAGTTTTCTTCTGAGAGATGTGCAAATCCACAGGTCGTAGGACACGCATTTCTTCTGTGTGACAGGTAAAAACAAACACAAAAAAGCCAGCCCATACAGGCAACACAAATGTCATAATTCCAGCTAAATTAATAATGACCAGATGTCAATCAGGCTCCCAAACTTTCTCCTAGGCCCATCTGTGCCCTTCCTTATAAAATCCAGTTTCAACAAGAACCCTGCTAACTCAGTTTAGCAAGAAGCCTCCACCACCTTGGACATCTGAGCCCCCCTGAGATCTGATGAGGGTCGTCATCCTTCAAAACCCCCAAGGTGATACTTGATCACCTTGGCCTGTATTCAGCAAGAGTCCTGTTAGGTGGGTTTAGCCAGAATCCCCCTTTCCTCTGATGTCCTTCTTAGTAATCTTCCATCCACTGACCACCCCCACGCAGCTCTGCTCCTGGGCATTATAAATCTCCTGTTTTCAGAGTTGAGCCCGATCTCTCTCCCACACTGCAAGATTCCCCTGCAACGGTCCCTATCACCATCGTCCTGAATGAAGTCTTCCTTACCGTGCTTTAGCAAGTATCACTGGATCATTTTTTTCTTGAACACCCTTAAAAAGTGGACTCACGCCTGTAATCCCAACACTTTGGGAGGCCGAGGTGGGCGGATCACCTGAGGTCAGGAGTTTGAGACTAGCCTGGCCAACATGATGAAACCCCATCTCTACTAAAAATACAGAATTAGCCACGCTTGGTGGCACATGCCTGTAATCCCAGCTACTCAGGAAACTGAAGCAGGAGAATCACTTGAACCCAGGAGGCTGAGGTCACAGTGAGCCAAGATCACACCATTGCTCTCCAGCCTGGGCAAAAAGAGTAAAACTCCATCTTAAAAAAAAAATAAAAATAAAAAATAAAAAAATAAAAAAAAGTGGACTTGATACTGATTTAGTCAAAGTTCCTCACTAAGCTATGAAAAGGCCTGTTGTTCTTGTCTCAATTCTCCCATGAGGCTGCCTACACTCTTCCTTTTTTTTTTTTTTGGCCTCAGTTTTGCCACCTGCAAAATGGACATGAGTTCCACTGCCCTCTCCCCCCACCACTTTAGATGAAAGCTGCGAGGGAGAGCTCCTGACCCGCCCTGAGACCCCCGCAGTGGGGAAAGCCTTAACCACACATGGTCTGTATGTTTGTTTTCTGCACAGCGCTGGCTGCAGGGAGAATACTAATGTTCTTCTGCGTCTAATCACTAGTCTGCTGGACACCTAGCAACTGGCCTGCACCTCCTCGGGCCCTTCCTGGAACCGGCCCTCCATCCTCATCATGGCAAGCCAATGCATATGTCAGCAAAACGTTCTGGAAATGTATCTAAACCACACGCACAAAAATGTAATACTAATATGATTTAACACTGTCCCGCGTGCCATACACTTCAATGCTTCTGAAAAGTCTGCTTAAACATAAAAACCGGATACACAGATCGTTTCCACCGTTCAGTCAGATACATCTCACAAGCAGCAGCAAAATGATCTCCCTTTCTCCACTCACTGTTCCCTCACCTTCACCTGCAGGAACAAATCACCACGTCTCACCTCTTATAAACGCGAGGGTCACAGAGCTAAAGAGATCACCTGTCAGCCTCCAGGATGCTTCAGTCCTGGCATCTTTCCTGAGGGTAAATGTCACAGGCAATGATACAGACCATGTTTCTTTACTGGATTTTAAAACAAAAATACCAAGTCCAGCATAATCTCAACTAAGCGGGTCTACTTTCCCTGTGTGTTCCCAGCTAGTGGCTGACAGCGCCTTCCCCTTTCCACGGGCCTCACAGTGCGCGGAACAGAAAAGATCAGAGAGTACATTTTAAAAAGGAAAAGATGGAACACAAGTCATGCCATTGTCCTTTGGCTGAGCATTTGATACGGCCTCCAAGCAAGTGATATTTAGTCAGTCAGTTCCAATGCCTTGGCCATGCTTAATTACACAGAAAGATAATCTGGGTTTCTTGAAGAATTCAGGTTGATTACATTTCTAAATTTAAAAAAATACAATGAAAACGTTGGAACATTTTAGGGGAAAAGAATTAGAAGACATACATAGGTTAATCTTCTTAAGCAAGATGCAAAACCCAAAAGTCTCAGGGGAAAGGGGAAAATATTCAACTCCTGCTAGTAAAATATTAATAAAGAGATAATAGCCCTGTTACGTCAAGGGCTTCCCACTAACACAGCCATGTGCACAACTCCAGGGGCACTCACTGTGCACAGAAATCATGCCCAGCAGAGATGGTCTGGGTGAGCCTGCAGATGCGGGGAAGGATACAGACATACAATTCAGAGAATGGCCAACGCGCATATTAACTGATGTTCAAAGCTCACTAGCAGTCGCCAAAATGCTAAACAAAACCTCGGCAAGGCAGGTTTCTTCTCAGCAGGTTGGGAAAAGGTAAAGTGATGTGGGAGAGCTGCTAAGTATAAACTGCTACAACATTTTGGGAAACTAATCTGGCTATGCCTGTTACATTACATTTTAAGAACTCTATTCTATACAAATAAAAGCATTAAGCTGGGCGCGGTGGCTCACACCTGTAATCCTAGCACTTTAGGAGGTCAAGGCAGGCGGATCACTTGAGGTCAGGAGTTCAAGACTAGCCTAGCCAACATGGCAAAACCCTGTCTCTACTAAAAATACAAAAATTAGCCAGGCGTGGTGGTACCCATGTGTAATCCCAGCTACTTGGGAGGTTGAGGCAGGAGAATCACTTGATCCCGGGAGGTGGAGGTTGCAGTGAGCTGAGATCACACCACCGCACTCCAGCCTGGGCAACAGAGCAAGACTGTCTCAAAAAATGAAAAAAGAAAATAAAAAAAAGAAATAAAAGCATTATATAATGGTATATGTATAAAGAAAGATGCTTATTGCAACATTATAAGAAGTGAAAAACAGGTTGGGCGTGGTGGCTCACACCTGTAATCCCAGCATTTTGGGAGACTGAGGCAGACAAATCATGAGGTCAGGAGTTCGAGACCAGTCTGACCAACATGGTGAAACCCTGTCTTTACTGAAAATACAAAAATTAACCAGGGGTGGTGGCGCATGCCTGTAATCCCAGCTACTCAGGAGGCTGAGGCAGAAGAATCGCTTGAACCTGGGAGGTGGAGGTTACAATGTGCCGAGATGGCGCCACTGCACTCCAGCCTGGCAACAGAGTGAGACTCCATCTCAAAAAAAAAAAAAACCAAGAAGTGAAAAATAATGAAAACAACAGAGATTCCTAGTAAGAGTTTAACGGTACATCTGTACTATGGAATATTATATGGCTAGCTACTGAAAAGAAATTATCTAGAGGGATGTAAATATCCCAATATATATAGAGGGATGTAAATATCCCAGATGTAAATATCCCAAATGAGAAAAGTAAGCTAAGACAGTCCAGTCCGTCATTCAGCAGAATATTCTGTAGCAGTTTAACTAACTGACGAGATCTACATGCATTAACAGAAATAAACCTGGAAAACATAATTTATATCAATCTATAGAATACACACAAACCAACACTAACCACTACACGGTTTGGGTATATAATACATACACAGGTAGTGAAAGTACAAACACAAACAATTAGGATACACCACCCGCTTAAAGTAAAGGTTGCCTCTGGAGAGAAAAGAGGTGCTACAATGGTTTGAAGGTCAGGTGCAGTGGCTCATGCCTGTAATCCCAGCACTGTGGGAGGCCAAGGTGGGTGGATCACCTGAGCTCAGGAGATCAAGGCCAGCCTGGTCAACATGGTGAAACCCCATCTCTACTAAAAATACAAAAATTATCTGGGTGTAGTTGTGTGCACCTGTAATCCCAGCTACTCTGGAGGCTAAGGTAGGAGAATGGCTTGAACTCGAGAGGTGGAGGTTGCAGTGAGCCAAGATCACGCGACTGCGCTCCAGTCTAAGAGACAGAGTGAGACTCCATCAAAAAAAAACAAAAATTAAAATTAAAAAAAAGACATGAAATATGGCTGGATGCATAACTTTTTTTTTTTTTTTTTCCAGAAATCTGAAGCAAAGATGGCAAAATGTTAATTAACATTTGCTCAATCTGGGTGGTGGGTACATGGTAATCTGTTCACTGATTTTTCTACACTTTTTGGTAAATCTGGAATCTTTCATGATTTTCAAAAAATTAACCAAAGGCATAAAACATAATGGTGCCTTCAGGAAACTTCAGAGTTGGGAGGACACATATGGAAGGAGACCATAGGTCCCAGCTCCCTGTGGAAAGTCCAGGTTTATGTATAGCATCCCAGCACAGCAGTTAACAGCCACACTGTGAAGCCCAGGGCAAGGTACTTATCCCCTCTGAGCCTGTGTCCTCACCTGTGAAATGCAGATGGTACCACCACAATTCCACGGGGTTATGAAGAGATTCAGCGAGAAGATGAAAAATCTACACTCACTACTTAGTGCGGTGAGTAAACAGTAACCGCATGGATGAGGCAACAGACCCTACCACGAAACTATTCACAAAACATTACAAGAACTCAGAGGCAAGAGAACTCAACTTTACAGGCCAAAATTAAGCACCAAACCTTCACAAAGTGGCCACATTTGAGTCATCTTTCAGGAGTGGGAATTTTCCAGAGTGAACCTGTCCATGTTTGCAGAGTACAGGACCAACACTGTATTAGAACCTAACTAAAGAGGCCCAGGGGTACTAAGAACGGCTTCTGGATGCTGGCCAGGCAGTTTTAATAACTTTACTTCACTCCTGGCCCCATTATTTCTTGGAGCTGATTTCATGGAGGACTTATTGGCCATTCTCATGAGGAGGAATCACCACTTAATGGGGTAGAGTTAACCACTAATGGCGATGGAAGAAGGGAATAAAGTCCCGGTTCTTATACGCTTAGGGGAGGATAAAAAAAAAAAGACCCAGAAAACATCAAACAAATAAAAACAAGTCGCTTCAGAACCGAGAGTGAAATTTGGTAGTATCCTAAGAGGTTGGAGCCAGAGCTGGTGTTAGCAGACAGAGCTGGGAGAGACAGGGCCTGGCCTGGCTGTGCACAGATGTGCAAAGGGCCCTGCGGTGGGTGGGTAACTGAGAGCAGGCAGAGTCCCCACGGGAAAGGCAAGCAGGTGCATGCGATGGGCTGTAGCAGCAACTGTGCCTCACTTCCTGTGTCTCAGCTTATCTTAACGCTTTTCCAACTAACAGGATCTTAACGCTTTTCCAGCTAATTGTCACCAGGGCAACAACGTGGCCAGTGGCTAACTGCTCACCAAAACGGTTTCCTTCTCTTCCCAGGCACAGAGCTAGACTCTAGTTCCCAACCTTGCAGTTATCTGTGGTCACATGACTGGGCTCTGCCAATGCAGCCTAAATGAATGACATGGGCACTCCTAGGCTGGCCCACAAACACCTCTCACACATGACTCGCCATTCTAGTTCACCACCTGCCCACTAAACGCAGAGGACTCCAAGGTCCTGGAGGAGGACAGTGCACAAGATACAAGGAGCTCAGGTCTCGGTCCCCACGTGGAAGAACTACTGCCAACCAGGAATCTCCGCACTGATCCCTGACAAGAGAAAAACAATGGCTTATTTTGTTAAGCCATTAAAATGTGGAGGTTTGGCCAGGCGCGGTGGCTCGTGTCTATAATCTCAGCACTTTGGGAGGCCGATCACCCAAGGTCAGGAGTTCGAGACCAGTCTGGCCAATATGGTGAAAGCCTGTCTCTACTAAAAATACAAAACTTAGCCGGGCGTGGTGGCACATGCCTGTATTCCAGCTACTCGGGAGGCTGAGACAGGAGTATTGCTTAAACCTGGGATGTGGAGGTAGCAGTGAGCCAAGATCTTGCCACTGCACTCCAGCCTAGGTGACAGAGCAAGACTCCATTTAAAAAAAAAAAAAAAAATTAGCCAGACATGGTGGTGAGCACCTACAATCCCAGCTACTGGGGAAACTAAGGCAGGAGAATCACTTGAACCTGGGAGGTGGAGGCTGCAGTGAGCTGAGATGGCGCCACTGCACTCCAACCTGGGTGACAGAGTGAGACTCCATGATGGATGGATGGATGGATGGATGGATGGATGGATGCATACATGGATGGATGGATGGATGGATGGATGGATGGATGGATGGATGCATACATGGATGGATGGATGGATGGATGGATGGATGGATGGATGGATGCATACATGGATGGATGGATGGATGGATGGATGGATGGATGGATGGATGCATGGATGGATGCATGGATGGATTGATGGATGTGTAGGTTGGTTTGTTACAAGAGCTAACATTGGCCTATTGCACCAAATTACAAAAGTACAATCCCCAAAATTCCCTTCCAGCTGGAGGTAGCCAGTGAGACTCCAGCCAAGCCACCCCGTGAGGCTTCAGAAGAACTCCTGCAAAGGGGTTGATTCAGCTATCTGGCAGATTCTTTTGTCCCTTGCCCAGGAGATGTCCTGGAATAAGAATGTGATGGTTGGATCTCCAGCAGTCAGCTTGTGACCTTGAGGACGAAGTTTCTAATGGTGACGGACCAGAAATAAACAGAAAGAACCTAGGGTTTCTTGTATCTTTACAGAGCCACCATACTAGCCTTGCAGACCCTATTTTTTAAATTATTTTACATGAAATAATAAACCCATAATCTATTTATGCCATGTCAGAACACTAACTGCTCCTCCAAATTTTTCTGTTACTATCAGCCAATTTTGCCTCTTTAGTAATAAAGTGGCCACAAAGATGACCCGGTTAGGCCGGAGGGGCTGTGTCATTTTGAAGAGTAGTGGGAGGCGGGTGGCTTATGATAACACAGAGTCATTATAATAATGGCACTAAAGACTCAAAAACCACAAAAACTTGGTACCTAACACTTTCCATGAAGCAGAAAACAGTATCTACACTGTGACTGGAAAGTAAACAGATCACAAGTTTATGGCAGGAAAATTATTCTTTAAAAGGATAAACTCATGATCGGGTCAGTCTGTGAAAGAGGATGGCAGCACATTATGGAATGATAACCAGGAGATGGTACTTGGAGTGATGTACGAGCCACCTCCTTCCATTCAGATAATCTCACAGCCAGATGAACGATGCAAGGGAAAGCTGAGTCGGTGCAGAGGAACACCAACCACTGCCAATACACAAAGCGGTGCAGTCGGAAAGGGCAGTCTTTCAACATGTTTTTAATGTTTAATTTTTGTGGAGACATAGTAGGTGTATATATTTATAGGGTGCATGAGACGTTTTGATACCGACACGCAATGCGTAATAATCCCATCATGGAGAATGGGGTATCCATCCCCTCAAGCAATTAGCCTTTGTGTTACAAACAATGCAATTATAGTCTTTTAGTTGTTTTGAAATGTACAATTATTATTGACTGTAGTCACCCTGTTGTGCCATCAAACAGTCTTATTCATTCTTTCTATTTTTTGTACCAATTAACCATCCCCATTTCCCACCCACCCCCCTCCCCAACCTTTCCCAGTCTCTAGAAGCCATCCGCCTACTCTCTACCTCCATGAGTTCGACTGTTTTGCTTTTTAGATCCCACAAATAGGTGAGAACATGCGATGTTTGTCTTTCTGTGCCTGGCTTATTTCACTTAACACAATGATCTCCAGTTCCATCCATGTTGTGGAAAATGACGGGACCGCATTCTTTTCATGGCTGAATACTACTCCACTGTGCATAGGTACCGCATTTTCGTTATCCCTCCATCTGCTGACAGACATTTAAGTCACTTCCAAACCTTGGTGACTGTGAACAGTGCTGCAACTAACACAGGAATGCAAATACCTCTTTGATACACTGATATCCAGAAAGGTCAGTCTTGAAAATAAAAAGATAAACAGGTCTTTTGGCCAAGTGGTCAATATGAATCTGTTGAGTAAAGGAGACAAAGTCCCAAATTAAGAAAATTATAAATTGGAAATTATAGTTTCCAATTATAAATTGTTCTAATTATAAATGAAAAAAATAAGATTTTTTTCTGTTATAGCAATGATTTAATTGCTCAATAACCTACCCAGGGAGAGGGCTGTCAACTGGAACTGATGGGCTAGGCTAGCCAAAACTCTCCCCTGTGTAGTATTTCTAATAAGCCTTTATTGGGAAGAGCCGGGTAAGGGACCTGTTAGAAATTTACTACGAGAGAATTCTCTGATTCCTAGATTATAAATCTTTGTAATTAGAGACAGAAAATCTCCTTTGACTTTACTGTCAATTCCCTGGCCTCATCATTTAGCAGTTATTTGCCGTATCAACCACCCAGGTAAGAAGACCAGCAAAAGCAATTTTTCAGTTTGTGACCAACCCGGAGAGAACAGGATGAGAACATTATTGCTTAGAAAACAGAGAAAGGCCAGGCAATGTCAGGAGACGGCAGTTTTCAGTCTTATTTCCTCAGTGATAATTAGTTTGCATTTTGTATTTCTCACTGGAGCATGTAAGTTGGGTCTCGAAGGAGTGAGCACCATCCCACGCTCTTTCTGTGCAAAATGGGAGGCGTGGTTTGGATCCGTTCCACTGCGATGATTCCCTGGAGTCTCTCCTGCTCCGTGGCGGTTCACGATGGTAGACGCTGTAATCATTATGTTTATCATCAGTAACTTGGTTCCAAATAATTGGACTTTGTTCACAGACAGTTTGTTTAAGCAAATGTGATACACATAGTAAGGTCCGGGCACTAGAACCTTCTGACGTTGGTAATTTCCATGTGTCCCTGGCAACCACTATCTCATTTCAGGACAGGGCAGAAGGGGGATGAATGCACTCTGGAAAGCCTCTTGGAGCCAGCCTTGCTGTGTGCCTAACTAGGTCCTTAATATATACTACATATTTCTGAAGACAAACAAGTTATCAGCAAGTCATCATCAAACTGTGATGGATTTTCCGTGAATGCTCAAAGCAAGAATACTGATGCGAATAAAAACTTCGTGAAGGCATCTGCTGCCTGTTTTATTTTCTACAGGAGAAGCCTCACATGTAGGGTCCTGGAACCCTGTGCTCAAATTAATTGTCTTATCCTTTTTTCTTTTTTTTTTTTTTGAAGCAGAGTCTCACCTGTCTTCCAGGCTAGAGTGCGGTAGCACAATCTCAGCTCACTGCAACCTCCACCTCCCGGGGTTCAAACAATTCTCCTGCCTCAGCCTCCCAAGTAGCTGGGATTACAGGCACCTGCCACCACACCCGGCTAATTTTTGTATTTTTAGTAGAGACGGGGTTTCACCATGTTGGCCAGGCTGGTCTCGAACTCCTGACCTCAAGTGATCCTCCAACGTCGGCCTCCCAAAGTGCTGGGATTACAGGTGTGAGCCACTGCACCCAGCCTAATCACAACTTCTGATTATCTCAGTCTCCAATTTTAATGATGAAACAGAAAGAAAGGGGTCTAAAAAAGTAAACTGCAAAACTAGTTCTTGGCAGAAACTAGGGGAACTGCTGCCTCCCCAGACCCCGAGGCCAGGGGAAGACTTTCCTGGAACCCCCGTCAATTCTCCAAGACCCCACAAAACACACAACAGGACTTCCGCGCTTCTCCATTGGTTAGACTGCACAAACCAAAACTATTAACATGTCAATTACCGAGCTGTCTGTTCCCACCAAAATATCTACCATGTTGAATGGGAAGATTACCAACTGTCAGACCTGGATGACTCAGAGATCATGAAGTTCAACCACCTCACTTCCCAGAAAAGGAAACTGAGGCCCAGAAAGGAAGAATGGCTTGCCTAAGACCCAGTTGCTTACAACACTGAGGTAATTCAGTCCCGTGCTTTCCCCAAACAAGATATTCATGTCCATCTGAGAGTTCAGCCTGTCTGGGCCTCTCCACTCACAGCCTGAAGGGAGCAGCCTCACTGTGTTCCTGTGTTGATGCCAACAGCCTCCGGGTTCAGCAGGGGCAGCGCTGAGGAATGCGTGGCCTTGGGAGCCAGCCAGACCTTGATCCGAATCTCAACACCAGAGCTCATCAGCTGCGCAGATTTGGGAAATGACTTAACTACCCTGAACGGCAGCTTCCCCTTACACAGAACAGGGATACTATTCCCTCCCTTAGAATCACAATAAACATTGTGTGCTTACGTATATCACAGGCACACCATCGAGCTTCACACGGGGTGGCCAGTTGGCTTAGTATCTTTTTCATGAGTTTATAAGAGAAAATTCACATTTGTTTCCATTTCCAAAACCTTACCTCCATGAAGCACATGACAAGAGATCCACATTCATCCCAGAGTCATATGGGGAAAAAAGGCTTCTTATCTATTCTTGCCCATATTTAATCATAGTCATCCTGAAAGGCTCATGGGTATCTAGCCGTGGAAAAAAATTCATTATAATATATATTGCCTTAAGGGCTTTCTTCATGACTTTTCCTAGCACTTGTATTTTTAAATTACATTTGCTTAAAAGAGACTTTCTTGCTCAGCCAGCACGAACAAAATTTGTGTGTGGCCACCGTACATGGAGTAAGGGACTACCCAGCGCTGTGTGGTTTATCTCTATGACCTGAGAAAACAGACTCACAGACCCGCTACTAAGCACTCACGAGCACCAGCCGTCTACAGCACGTATGTCATCTAAATCAAGCAAACTCATGATCAATAGAAATCATGCAATCCAGAAATACAGACTCATAGGGAAGGGAGCCCCTTTGTCCCAATTTGCCAGGACAATCCCAGTATAATTATTCCTAGCACCCCCTTGCACCCAGAAAAGTGTGCCAATGTGGACAAGACGCTCCATGGTGATTACACATACCATTCGCACATGGCAGGTACCCACAGGTAAGACGTCTTCAGTAAAGAAGAATCCATGAACCCTGACCCCAGTGTGCCAACCCTGGTTGGGAAGGTGGTCCACCCTCTCTGAGTATTTGTTCCCTCTTATGAAAAAACTGAGAATTATGCTACCTACTTTGCAGGGTGATTTTAACATTGGAGATGTGCCCTGCAGGGCGCTTGGGACATCTGTGCCTTACAAATGCAGCTATGACGACGAGAGTGAAGATGAGAGAGCAAGCACAGGGGCTCACACCTGTAATCTCAGCACTTCAGGAGGCCAAGACAGGCGGACTGCTTGAGACCCAGAGTTCAAGACCAGCCTGGGCAACGAGGGGAGACATTATCAAGTCCAGGAGTTCAAGACCAGCCTGGGCAACAAGGTGAGACACTATCTCTACAAAAAATAAGAAAATTAGCCAGGTGTAACGGCATGCACCTGTAGTCCCAGCTACTCAGGAGGCTTAAGCAGGAGGATTGTTTGAGCCTAGGAGTTTGAGGTTGCAACGAACCATGATCATATCACTGCAGTCCAGCCTGGGTGACAGAAAGGAACCCTGTCTCCAAAAAGAAAAAAAAAAAAAAGTGAGGATTTCATCACTTTACCTGTCTAGAGCTGTTTCCTTATCTGTAACACCTGACACTCACAAATCATTTTGCCTTTGACATGGTGCCTCCCTACCCATGATGGGTGTGATTGTTAAAATCAGGAGGTGGGCTTAGGCCCCGTGAGTCTCTTCCAGCTCTGATCGCCTATGATTCTACTATTCCAAGATTTGCTGCCTAGAAATGTACCACACCT
The DNA here is from genome assembly GCF_047675955.1 of Chlorocebus sabaeus. Taxonomy (NCBI): domain Eukaryota; kingdom Metazoa; phylum Chordata; class Mammalia; order Primates; family Cercopithecidae; genus Chlorocebus; species Chlorocebus sabaeus. The sequence continues at coordinate 12,693,725 of NC_132912.1, read as the reverse complement.
TCCAGAAAGGACAGCAGCAGTCACTGAAATCACGCTTGTCTGTACTATAGAATTCTATTGGCACCTCTTCCGCAAGCCACCTGAATTTTCTCAGATTTCCTACATGCAGAATGAACATAATTCTTACTTTAGGATGATCAATGTGAGGCACTTCATTCTGAAAGTGACTTGTACATTTATCGCTGAGGCACTTTTCTAGCTAGCATGTGCTAATATGTGACAGTCAAGTGTTAAGATATTAACATGCTTCCTCTTACTGTATCATTGTAGTTATGTCTGTGGACTTCTGAGCCATACAACCTAGATCATTCCTTGACTAAGTAGCTATGTGACCCTGGCAAATGACTTAATTCCTCCAAGGAGGTAACATCATCTCTAAAATGTGACTAACACCACCCACCTAATAGGGTTATTGCGATGATTAAATGGGTTACTATAAGGATAATGCTGAGAATAATGCCTGGCCCTTAGTAAGAATTAGATAACTGTTATTTGACTTGTCGTTGCTACTAACAGCCAAATAAAAAAGTTTTTAAAAATCAAGCGCCAAAAAATATTATGCTACTATTTGTTCTAAATAGCGGGGACATACGACATGCAGGACCAGCCAAGATGGAGCACGCCCACTAAACCCATGCCGCCCACTAATTACAGGTTAAATTTCTGCACAGAATACAAAAACCAACTCCTTGAGGTTCTGCAAAGAAAACAGTATCAGAGAGACTGAGAAAGAAGTCAAAAGTTGAAGAAATATCCATTGGTAAGTTTCCTGGATTAATTTTCCTCCTTTATCTCTTGACTTTGATCCAAAAGCAAGTCAAAGCCGGGTGCAGTGGCTCACGCCTATAATCTCAGCAATTTGGGAGGCCGAGATAGGCAGATCATTTGAGGTCAGGAGATGCAGACCAGTCTGACCAACATGGTGAAACCTCGACTCTACTAAAAATACAAAAAAAAAAAAAATTAGCCAGGCGTGGTGGCGCATGCCTGTAGTCCCAGTTACGCAGGAGGCTGTGGCAAGAGAATTGCTTGAACCTGGGAGGCAGAGCTTGCAGTGAGCCAAGATCACACCACTGCACTCCAGCCTGAGCAACAGAGCAAGACTCCCTCTCAAAATTAATTAATTAATGAATTAAAATAAAATAAAATTAAATTAAAAAGCAAGTCAAGTCAAGGAACTGCACCCTGGAAGAAGACACCAAAATTCCAAGAAAAATTCCCTTTTTCTGGCCAGAGGACTGAGACAAGCAGTCCCTGAAAGTGTAGAGTCAGGTGGAAGAGCCCAGGTATTTTTTTTTTCTTTTTTTCTCTCTTACTTTCTACCTGCCCTGCTCTAAGGCTAGCCCTAGTCATGAGGTTACACTACTGCTAGGCAATATGAGCCCCTAAAATCCCAAGAAATAACCCTTCTCCCTGGTCAACAAAAGTGGGAATAAAAGGGTTCTATGGTCTAGAAAGTGTAAGGGAGATTTTATTTGTTTATTTATTTTTGAGAAATGGGGTCTTGCTACATTGCCTAGGCTGCTCTCAAACTCCTGGGCTCAGTCAATCCTCCCACCTCAGCCTTCTGAGTAGCTGGGACTAGAGGTGAGGTTCTGATTTTTTTTTTTTTTTTTTTTTTTTTTTCTGAGATAGGGTTTCGCTCAATGATATGACCATGGCTCACTACAGCCTTAACCTTCCAGGCTCAATCAATCCTCCTGCCTCAGCCTCCCAAGTAGCTGGGACGACAGGCATGCACCACCACACCTGGCTAATTTTTGTATTTTTAGTAAAGATGGGGTTTCGCCACATTGCCTAGGCTAGTCTTGAACTCCTGGGCTCAGGCAATCCGCCCACCTCAGCCTCCCAAAGTGCTGGGATTACAGGCTGGAGCCACCATACCTGGCCTCTGATTATTTTTATCTTCCTTTTCTCTTGTTTTGCTCTGAGGCCAGCCCCAGTTATGAAGAACTGCAAAATAGCAAAATCACGTATGTGGTGTGGGAGGGTAAAGCTCTCAGACATATCCATCTTCTGACAAGAGACCTGGGAAAAAGGACCCCTGAGATCAAGGGTGTGAAAGAAATCCCAGAGAGAAGAGAGTTCAAGAAAAGAGATCCTAGAAATCTGTGTATGCATCAGCACAAAACCCAGGCTCACCCAGGAAATGCTCATGCATAAAACACACCCAAAGAAACACGGCTTTGAGAATTAAACTACAACTTAAAGAACCACGCAAGTCCCATACTAACTCCTGAAAAGTGTGTATGTGGGGCAGATACAAACAGCGTAGCAAAGGCTTTGAAAACTAAACTGATACCGTTACCACCACTCACAAAAGGCAGGACAGACTTGCCCTCTGAGCCTGATTTGGTTGACTATCTGCTTTTTAAAGCAAACAAAAGGAAAAGGAAAGGAAAAAATTTTCAACTTTTTCCAGTAGATTTTAACAAGATTCAGAATCTCACAATATAATGTTTAAAATGCATAGGATATAGGGCCAGGCGCAGCGGCTCACACCTGTAATCCCAGCACTTTGGGAGGCCAAGGCGGGCAGATCACTGGAGGTCAGGAAGGAGTCTGAGACCAGTTTGGCCAACATGGTGAAACCCCATCTCTACTAAAAACACAAAAATTAGTCAGGCATGGTGACAGGCACCTGTAATCCCAGCTACTTGGGAGGCTGAGGCAAGAGAATTGCCTGAACCTGAGAAGCGGAGGTTGTAGTGAGCAGAGATCACGCCACTGCATTCCAGCCTGGGCAACAGAGAAAGACCCTATCTCAAAAAAACCACAAACAAACAAACAAACAAACAAAATACACAGGATATAATCCAAAATTATTTATCATACTAAACAAACAGGAAAGACATAATCAATAGATGCCAACCCCCAGACGATTCAGATGTTGGAATTACCAGACACCACTATAAAGCAGCTCCCTAAGTAAGTGGGAACGCTGTTGAAATGAATGAAAAGACAGACATTTTTAGAAGCAAAAATTTTGGAAAAAATTGGAATTTTAGACTTGAAACGTACAATAATTGAAAGTTTTAAAAAAATTCACTAGATGGGTAAAAACAACAAAACGTAGATGACAGCAAAAAGACTCAAACTGGACGACAGAATGATCTCGTAGAGAAAACAAAATGAACAATAGGTGAAGAGAGCTTAAAGATATCTGGGACAATATCAAATGATCTCATATTCATGTCACTGCAGTCAAACAATGAGTGAAGAAAGAGAAAGAGATTGGTGCAGAAAAAAAATATTTAAAGAAAGAATGGCTGAAAACTTCCCTATAGAAGTTCATCAAATCCCAAGCAAAATAAACTCAAAGAAGAAAACACCCACACAATAATCAAACTGCCAAAAATCAAAAATAAAGAAAAACAATCTTGAGACTAGCCGGAGAAAATCAACACATGACCCCTCCACAGAAAAATGCAACGCAAATGAGTCCAATTTCTCATCATGAATGATGGAAGCCAGAAGACAACGGAAAAAAAATCCTTAAAGATTTTAAATTCTATCCAATGAAAGTCTATATCCAATAAAATACCATTTGGAAATAAAGGGGTAATAAAGACATTCTCAGTGAAGGAAAAGAGAGAGAGAGAAAAAGACTTTATCAGCAGAAAATGTTCTCTAAAATAAATGCTAAAGGAAATCCTTCAGGTTGAAGGAAAATAATGGAAAAGGAAAACTTGGAACTTTAAGAATAAAGAGAGAGCTAAAGAAATGATAAATATCTGGATAAATATGACATGATTTGTCTCTGCTTAACTTCTTTATAATTAGAATGACTGTTGAAAGCAAAAATTAAAATGCTGCTTTATGTATGTAGATGTAATAAATATAAAAACTATGAAGAGGAGACAGTAAACAAGTCTATTTGGTTATAGGACTTTTAGATTTTCTTCAAGTGATAAAATGCTATCTTAATTTCAGATTTTCTTAAAGTGATAAAATACTGTCTTAAAGGCTGTGAAGTGGTAGGTATTATATAAATCCCTAAAAAACACACACACAAACACAAAAAAAGAAAGCGTCAGTAGACAGAGTCAGAGAAAAAGTTTAAATTGAATATTAAATATATCATATAACACAAAAGAAGGCAGGAAAGGGTGAAGAGAGAAAAAAAAAAACAGAAGAGATCAACACAAAGCAACTAATAAAATAGTAGGCCCACTATTTACTCTAATAATTAGAGTAAATGTAAATGGTTCAAATATATCACTAAAAGCAGACAGATTATTAGACTGGATTTCAAAAAGCTACAGTCCAAATATACGCTATCTATAAGAAACACCTATAAATATAATGATATATATAAGGTCAGTTAAAAGGATGGGAGAAGAAGTATCATGCATACTAACCAAAGAAAAATGAATATTGGCCGGGCGTGGTGGCTCAAGCCTGTAATCCCAGCACTTTGGGAGGCCAAGTCGGGCGGATCACGAGGTCAGGAGATCAAGACCATCCTGGCTAACACGGTGAAACCCCGTCTCTACTAAAAAAATACAAAAAAACTAGCCGGGCGAGGTGGCAGGTGCCTGTAGTCCCAGCTACTCGGGAGGCTGAGGCAGGAGAATGGCGGGAACCCAGGAGGCGGAGCTTGCAGTGAGCTGAGATCCTGCCACTGCACTCCAGCCTGGGTGACAGAGCGAGACTCCGTCTCAAAAAAAAAAAAAAAAAAAAAAGACTATAAATAGACAAAGTAAACTTCAGAACAAGGACGTCCATGAAAAAGAGGACTGTCATATAATGATAAAAGAATAAATTCACCACAAAGAAGTAACAATATTAAATGTGTACCTATCTAAAAACAGGGCTTCAAAATATATGAGGCAATAACTGAAAGAAAAATAGGACACATCCAACATTATACTTGGATGGTTATTTCAACACCCCTTTCTCGGTAACAAATAGAATAAGCAGACAGAAAATTGGCAGGGATGCAGAAATCCTGAATGATACTATGTTTTTACCTAATTTACACTCTACTCACTAATGGCAGAACACAAAGTATTTTTAAGTACACATGGAACATTCAACAAGATATACTACATATATAAATCAAACTTTATCATAAAACAAACTTTAAATTAAAAAAAATAAAATCACAAAGTTATCTGACTGTAATTTACTTAAACCAGAAATCAGTATCAGATTATGTAGAATATTCTCAAATATTTGGAAAGCAAACAACTCACTTCTAAATCGTCCATAAGTCAAAGACAGGCAAGTTAGAAAACATCTTGAATTAACTGAAGTAAAAATACAACATACCAAAAATTTGTGGAATATAGCTTGGAGAGAAATGTATGACATTAAATGCTTATATTAGAAATAAGAACTAAAATCAAACATATAACATTTCACTTCAAGAAACTAGAAAAATAAGAGCAAATTAAACCTAAATTTGGCAGAAGGAAAGAACATATAAGGATAAGAGCAGGAATCAATGAAATTGAAAACAGAAAAACCATACAGCAAATCAATCATACCAAAAGCTGTCTCTTTAAAAAGATATATAAAACTGATAAACCTCTAGCCAAGCTGATTTTAAAAAGAGAACACAAATTACCAATTTTAAGAATGAATGAAGAGATATCACTACAGACCCTATAGACATTAAAGGGCTGATAAAACAACATTATGAACAACCCTAAGCCCCGGTATGTGACAACTCAGATCAGATGTGAACAAGTATTTTTATAATGGGCAAACAGCAAATATTTAAAATTTGTTGGTCACATGGTCTCTGTCATAACTATTCCAGTCTGCCATTATAGTGCAAAGATAGCCATGGACAATAAGCAAATGAACAGGCATGGCTGTGTTCCAATAAAACTTTATTCATAAAAAGAGGTGGCTGGCCTGTGGGCTTCAGTTTGCTAATGTTTAGCTTTGCGTAACTTAGATGAAAAAGACCAGTTCTTTAATAGATCAAAACTACCACTCAGGAAAAAAAAGGTAATCTGGATATACTACTGTATCTAGGAAAGAAATGGAGTTTGTAAAGTACTTCCAAGAAAGAAAACTGAAGGTTCAAGTAATTTCACTGATGAACTGCACCAAGAATTTAAGTAAAAAATACTACCAATTTTACACCATTTATTCTAGAAAACAGAAGAGAAGGAAATACTTTGCAACTCATTTGTAAGTCAAGGATTTCTTTGATATCAAAATCAGACAAAGACATTAAAAGTCATACACTGTTGGTAGGAATATAAAATAGTACCAATATTCCCCAAGAGCACAGACACAAAACTTCTTAACTGTTACCAAACGGGATCCAGCAAAATAAAAAAAAAACTAAACACCACAACGATGTGATATGCATCTCAAGAATACAAAGCGCGTTCAACATTCAAAAATCAACCGATATCATCTGCCATTTTAACAGACTAAGAAAAACCATAGGACATCTCAACAGAGGCATAAGAAGTATTCCATAATATTCAATATCCACGTATGACTTAAAACAATTTCAACAAACTAGAAATAGAAAGCAAACTTCCTTAACTTGATAAAGAGGATCTACAAAATTCCTACAGCGAACATCATACTTTAGGGTAAAAGCCTGAATGGTGTCTGTTCAGGTCAGGAATAAGGTAAAGAAGGATGCCTGCTCTCTCATCAGTCCTATGTCCTATTCAACGTCACACTCAAAAGTCCTAGTGAGGACAAGAAAGCAAGGCATACAGATTGAAAAGGACAAAATATAACTATGTCTCTATTGGCAGATAACATGTTTTTATGTTTTTAAAAATCTCAAAGAATTGACCCAAAAAAAGCATCTAGAACTATTAAGTGAGTTTAGCAAGGTCACAGGGTACACGTAAAAACCAACTATGTGTCTATATACTAGCAATGAACAACTGGAAATAAAAATTTAAAAAATAATACTATTCACGACAGCTGCAAAAATAAAATGCTCGGGTGTAAACATTACTCTAAAGAAGTACATACAGCATAATATGCTGAAAACTATAAAACATTGATTAAAGAAATCAAAGAAAACAAAAATAAATGGATAGATCATGTCTATGAACTGGAAGATCAATACTACAAAGACACTGGTTTTTCCAAAGTTGATGTACAGATTCAAGGCAATCCCAATTCAAATCTCAGCAAGGTTGCTGTAGAAGTTGAAAAGATAGTCCTAACATTTATATAGAAAGGCAGTGTCTACAAAGAACTCTCAAAATTCAATAAGAAAAACAACGTGGTTTTTAAACATGGGTAAATGATGTGAACGAACACTCCGGTAAAGATACACAGATGGCAAACAGGCAGATGAAAAGATGCTCAAACTCATTAGTTACTAGGGAATTGAAAATTCAAACCATAGTGAGATATTACCACATGACTATTTGACTAGAATGTTTTAAAAACTGACAATAACAAGAGCTAACAAGAACACAGAGCAAGAGCATCACGACACACTGCTGGTGCGAATATAAAATGGCATAGATGCTTTGGAAAACAGTTTAGCAATTTCTGATAAGGTTCAATAAATACTTACATATGACCCAGCAATTGCACTCCTAGCTATGTATTTACACAAGATAAATGAAAATACATGTTCACATAGAAACTTATATGCAAATGCTTATAAGAGCTATATTCGTAATCATTAAAACTGGAGACCGGGCGCGGTGGCTCACACCTGTAATCCCAGCACTTTGGGAGGCCGAGGTACGTAGATCACGAGGTCAGGGATTCAAGACCAGCCTGGCCAGGATGGTGAAACCCCATCTCTACTAAAAATACCAAAATTAGCCAGGCGTGGTGCTGCGCGTCTGTAATCCCAGCTACTCAGGAGGCTGAGGCGGAGAATTGCTTGTACCTGGGAGGCGTTGGTTGCAGTGAACCAAGATCGTGCCACTGCACTCCAGACTGGGCGACAGAGCGAGATTCTGGTCTCAAAAAGCAAAACAAAAAAAAAAAACACCTGGAAACAACCCCAAAGTCCTTCAACTGGCAAATGGTGAGACAAACCCTTGGCCATGATACGATGGCTTTACCACTCAGCAACGAAAAGGAACAAAACGTTGATACATGCAACAACATGGATGAATTGCCAATGAAATATGCTAAGAGAAAGAAGCTGTATACTGTAAGAGTATTACATTCTAGAAAAGGAAAACCACAGGCAAAGAGAACTATAGAGAAAGGCTGCCAAAGCTTAGGGCTGGACAGAGAGTTGGACTGCAAAGGAGGAACACAGGGGAATGTGGAGAAGTTCTGGGAGAAGTTCTGGGAATAGTGTGTCTCTTGATTGTGGTGGAGATAACATGATTCCATGCCTGTGTCGCAATTCAGACTGCACGCCATAACAGTCATTTTTACTGCGTATAAATTTAAAAACTTTTTTAAAAAAGAAAGGCTAGGCCAGCTGTGGTGGCTCATGCTATAATCCCAGTCCTTTGGGAGGCCGAGGAGGGTGGATCACCTGAGGTCAGGAGTTTGAGACCAGCCTGGTCAACAAGGTGAAACCCTGTCTCTACTAAAAACACACACACACACACACAAATAGCCAGGTGTGGTGGTGTACACCTGTAGTCCCAGCTAGTCAGGAGGCTGAGGCAGGAGAATCACTTGAACCCAGGAGGTGGAGGTTGCAGTGAGCCGAGATCCTGCCACTGAGCTCCAGCCTGGGCGACAGAGTGAGACTTGGTCTCAAAAATAAAATAAAACACAATAAAATAAAGGCTATAAACATACACCAGTAAATACATGGCACTAGCTATGTACCACACGTTGTATTAGACACTTCTTATTCAGTGGGGAAAGCGAATAATATCATTTCTTCTTTCAAGCTGCAAGACAGCTTCGACTGAAGCCTATGCTAGCTTGGTACCCTGTAAAACCTACACCAGGGAACCCACGGAACTAAGCTGTCACTAAAACATAATTATTAATAATACAGACTTTGAGGCAAGGCCAACCTGCGAGCTAAAATCCTGCCCGCCCCACATACTTCTTGACTTTAGGCCTTATCTGTAAAAAGGAAAGAATGCTCCTATCTCACCATGTCATTTTGGGAATTAAATTCACTTATGTGAGCCCACAGGGCAGTGTGTAGCATTTAGGCTAGAACTGAAGGGACATTATTCTTTTCATCATTGTGGTGGTAAGTGCTTTGCGGTACCTTAGAAATTTTTATTTACTTGATGCACACCCTTCCCAATGTGGCCCAAAGGAGACCTGAATTGCTACCAAATTTGCATAATAAGTAGTATGATATTATAAGCAATATATGTGTGTGCAGGGTTAGCCGTGTGCTAGCAATCTATAATGTGTTCCATCACCCTCTTGCCTCATAGTGGAAGCAGCGAGATAAAACTATGAGCATTCACATTAATGAAATCTCACCACTGCCACGCCGCACTCCAGCTGAAAAGCACGTTCAGATCCATTATGCCATTACCTCATCATAGCAAGTCAGGGAAACTCTGTTCTCTCCAGGGGGGCGGTGACAAATACCTGTGTGCAGATGGCATCATTCATAATCCTAGTGGCATCCGCACAGCCCACCGCTGCAGTCAAGCGAACAGAGAGGCATAAATGTTTGAAGTGAACACAGATTAATGTAGAGATACAGCCACATCCATCACTTGCGCTTTCGCTACTTTTGAGTTCTGAATTCACTCTAAACGCAGGATAATGCATCGTCAGTTCAGCAAACACTGACCACATCGTTTTTTACTTCGCTTTTGTTTTAGACAGGGGCTCGCTCTGTCACCCAGAAGGAAGTATAGTGGCATGATCATGACCCACGGCAGCCTCGACCTCCCAGGCTCAAGTGATCCTCCCAACTCAGCCTCCTGAGTACCTGGGGCCACAGGTGCATGCCACCATATCTGGCTCGTTTTTTTTTTATTCTTTTTTGGATTTTTGTAGAGACATAGGTTCACCATGTGGCCCAGGCTGGTCTCGAACTCCTGGACTCAAGCAATCCGCCTGCCTCAGCCTCCAAAGTGCTGGGATTACAGGCATGAACCACCATGCCTGGCCTAATTAAGTACTTTTGATAAAGTCAAGGGTTCTGCCCTCAAGAAGCTCACATATTCATAACAGGCCTTACTTGATAGGCCCACTGCACATCGTATGACTTGACCAACTATGGGTTCAGCACTGAAAGCTGAAAAGCCCACAGGTTTACAATAGCGTTGCTTCATTCCCCACAGACCCACACGATTCATTTACGGTCTGTCCAAAGAACTCAAAAGCCTGTCATCACACCTTCCCCAGAGCTGCCAATGTCCAGGGTGGCTGTGTCCTCACTCCCCATCCTAACACATCTTGTGGAGCGCATTCAGGAAGGCCTCTTGTTGGTCAAGAGGCAGACAAATAAAAGGCCAGGCAATAAAGCCAGCAAAACACCTGGCTAGGCAGCTACAGTCAGAAACACTTGATTCGGGGAATATGACAAAGACGGGTCCCCATCAGAACTTCCTCTTCTGAGCTGGCCTGGGCAGTCAATCCAAACCTCTGCTGCTCGAGGCAGAAAGACAACACCATCCCCAGCCACCGTGTTCCTCCAGGTGTGTGCTGTTAATTCTGCTCGAACAAAGAAAACAACTGAGGCAACGTTAAACAACGTGTGCTCGCTCCGGTTCATCTATTACAGGAACTGTCAATATTAGCCCCACGTGGTCGGCTTGCTTTCCCCGCTGCGGTCTCAGAATGTGCTGAAATCACCTGGACCAGGAACCTTTCTTCCCTCGGAAATAAGCAAATACCCGTCCCAGCTTTAGTGAGCTTTTATGACCACAATCTCTCTCCTCGGCTGGACAAAACACACAGATTGATCATCCACTGTGCCACACTCGCAGGCTTGATGACGTCTACAAAGGGGCACCTGGAAATCAGAAAACGATGCCCCAGTAGCCACCATGGAGTCTAATTCCTGGAAGCCAAAGTGAAGCCTTATCTATGAAAATAAAGACATGCCACATTTAGTAATGCTTCAGTAATGAGCTCCGAGTCTCCCAACAGGCAGCTGCTGAGGCAGGAAAATCGCTTGAATCCGGGAGGAGGAGGTTGCAGTGAGCCGAGATTGTGCCACTGCACTCCAGCCTGGGTGACAGAGCAAGACTCCATCTCAAAAAAATAATAATAATAATTAATAAAGCAGGTTTGTGCTGGTGACGGAGCCTCGGGGGTTGTCTGAAACCAGTAACAATGTAAGGCAGTGCTTTCTACTGCTTTAACTTCTCCCAAATGGATCAGAATTCCTAAAATTCCAGGTCCTGCGTAAGCGCAGCTCCGTTTATTCCGGTACCTCTTTTGGAAGGGGTTTTATAAATGTTTTGATGAGCAGACACATTTTGATATTTATTTGTGCTTTCATACTCAAGTTACCAGGCACCCGGCTTTTTGTCACCTCTAATATGCCAGGGTATAGCAGAAGTCTCTTTAGCGTAGTGCCTGGTTACATTTTCCAATTGCTTTTCCAAACACCTCTGGTTTCATTTGCTCCTTTCCGGCAGCTCTATGAGGAACACCAGGCAGGTTATCTTTACACCCATTGCACAGATGAAGAAACTGAGAGTCAAAACACACTCCGCGGGTGAACTCATTCAGCTTCTTCACGGCACAGAGCCAGAGAGCTCCAAGCTCACAAGACGGGCACGTTCTCCCCACTGCTGAAGATGCCTCTGGCTTGGCGAGAGGTTGTACGGTTCATCGTCATGATCGCTGTAGTGGGAAGAAAGTCTCTGTGTCTATCCAGGAGAGCCGATCCTTCTGGGTGGCCCGTCTGATTTAAAGCAAACAAACAATGTCTGGGCATCACCCAAAGATTCTGATCCAACTGGATTGGAGTAGGACCCAGATATATGCTTTTTTTTTTTTTTTTTTTTTTTTTTTGAGACAGGGTGTCACTGTGTTGCCCAGGCTGGAGTGTGGTGAGCAATCACCACTCACTACAGCCTCAACGTCCTGGGCTTCAGCGATCCTCCTGCCTTAGCCTCCCAAGTAGCTGGGACCACAAGCACACACCACCACACCCGACCAATTTGTTTACTTTTTTTTTTGTAGAGACAGGGTTTCTCTATGTTGCCCAGGCTGGGCTCAAACTGCTGGGCTCAAGAGATTGTCCAGCCTTAACCTCCCAAAGTGCTGAGATTACAGGCATAAGCCACTGCGCCTGGCCTTGTATATTATTTTTTAAAGTTCCCCCAGGAGATTCCAACTTGCAGCCACAGTTGCAAATGGCCTCCAGCCCTACCAGGTCATCAGTAACTGAGGTGACTCCCACATCTGCATGATAATCCATAAAGGCAGAGGAAGAGACGTTCCAATGTCCAACCCCAGATTCCTCGCCACCCAGAGCATACTAAATTGGGAGTGAGGCAGATACCAGTGAAGAAAAATGGGAGCATATTTACAGCAAAGCAGACCACCGAATGCAAACTAAAATTCCGCATCCTGTGTCAGCGCTGCAAGAATGAAAAGTGGAGGTCAAACTGCCCTGCTGGACAATCTGAATCTTTTGCACAGTCTCCCAGAGCCGAGTCCTTTCCCTCCTCCAGTCTCCATTTCTTGGCAGAGCAGGGACCGCCTTGAAGAAATGAGAAATCAATTGTGTGTACTCTGCTGAATAAAGGCTTTTCCAGGCTTGTCGATCTGCATTCATTTGCATGCACTGGCACTGTCTTCCCTACAGAATGAATTCACAGGAATCCGGAAAATGCCACGCTTGTACATTTGTGTCCCCACCACATCCTGCAGAAGCCACTCCTGTGATTCATTCAGGAGTGGCCAGAATGAAATCTCCTGTCATTGGTGACTCTCGGGAAGCACTTAATTTGGAGGGGGCCCCAGAGGTGGCACTGGCAGCAAGACCTCAAGTCCCCTCGGCACACAGTCCTATTCTGCCTCACTTGCGTGCAGCCAAGGTAGTGAAAATATATTCAGTTCTCAGATATGCTTGTTGTTGAAGGAGTATTTGTGTTGTAGGTAAAAGGAAATGATTCAACAAGATCTTTAGACAGCTTTGAAACTGGCTTCAAAATGCCCACATGGCTACACTCTTTTTTTATTATTATGTTTTAGATGGAGTCTTGCTCTGTCACCCAGGCTGGAGTGCAGTGGCATAATCTCGGCTCACTGCAACCTCCGCCTCCTGGGTTCAAGCAATTCTCCTGCCACAGCCTCCCAAGTAACTCAGATTACAGGTATGTGCTACCACGCCCAGCTAATTTTTGTATTTTTTAGTGGAGACAAGGTTTTGCTATGTTGGCCAGGCTGGTCTCAAACTCCTGGTCTCAAATGATCCACCTGCCTTAGCTTCCCAAAGTGCTGGGATTGTAGGCGGGAGCCACCCCAAACCCTCTTAAACTGAACAGTGGGGTATCTTGAGCTAAGGGCCCACAGGGCACATTCATTGATACTGAAGTCTGAGTTTGGTTCTTACTTGCCTACATGATTTCTGTCTGAAAGCCTGACTTTCCTTCCTATAGTAATGAAAGCAAGTAACACCTCAGAATCTTGTTTTCAGTGATCACAGCCCACATAGGAAACAGGTGCCCAGCCTAGGAGTCTGTTTAACTCAGGCCTTCGTGAAATTCACCCAGTGCCACATGGCTACTTTTGAGTCACAATCACCAATGAAGTCCTGGGTGAACTGACAAATTGCTACCATGTGTTACATAGAACACCAGGACTTTACTAGAGTCTGGTTTCAGACAAGGACCACTTAGAAGTCACACTCTTTTTTAAACAGTCTCCTTCTGTCACCTAGACTGGAGTGCAGTGGTGCAATTATGGCCCACTGCAGCCTCAACCTCCCGGGCTCAATCCATTCTCCCACCTCAGCTTCCTGAGTAGCTAAGATGACAGGCATGCACCACCACACCCAGATATTCATTTTGTTTTGTTTTTGTAGAAATGGGGTTTCACCATGTTTCCCAGGCTGGTCTTGAACTCCTGGGTTCAAGTGATCCATCTGCCTTGGCCTCCCAAAGTGCTCGGGTTACAGGCGTGAGCCACTGAACCCAGCCTAGAAGTCCTAGAAGCCACATTCTAAAACCTCAAGGTCCTGGCAGAAAAGACTGGCATCGCTCCACCCGTGTCCAGACAAGCACATTCACAGCTAAGAGGAAGGTGGCATTCCAGACCAGCTTATGGAATGATGAAACACTGGTTTGGCCAAACCTGGTCTCTAGTGGCTTTTCAAACAAGAGCTGGATTCTATGTCACAGAATGGCTGTATTAGAAGCCCGGAGCAGGGTAGAGATCAGACCTCACCAACGCCAGGTGACGGCCTCTGCCTGGGGCTCCTTCCCATTGGCGGCTGCTAAAGGGAAAGTCGTGCAATTATCCAGAGGAAGGTTCTCCCCTGACCTCTCTGTCTGGGCGCCTGCTGCTCCCTTTTCTGAGATGCCCTCCTGCTCCCTCTGCACAAGACAAAATGCAATCAGCTGTGAATGGTCCAGGACTCTCCCCACATCCCCTCTCCAAGGTGATTTACACCAGCAGAACTCCAGCCCAGTCCTCGGTCCTTCCCAGCGGGGTTCCGTCAACAAACAGGAAAAACAGAAGAAGAAAAGATTTGGGGAACAGGTCAGAGAATTTTCCAGGAGTGTCCATGTGGCTTACGAACGTGGTTTCCTTTCATCTTCTTACAGAGAGTCCAGGAAAGAAGGACACCACGTTTTCATGACTTTCAGCTTAAATGCAAAAAATTAGTCAAGTGGGTTCCCCAAGCCCTCCCCTCAACTTTATCAGGGTTATGTGAACTGCAGAGAGGCCTCAGGATGGGGAGTTTAGCTGGGAAGGGAGAAAGGGAGGAGACCCATGTGTATGCTTTTTTAAAAAACTGTGATAAAATATATGTCACATGAAATTTACCGTTTTTACCATTTTCAGGTGTACAGTTCAGTGGTACTGGGTATTCACATTGTTGTAAAACCACCACCACCATCCACCTCCAGAAATTTTTTACCTCCCCAAATGGAAACTCTGTGCCCACTAGCAAGAAGTCCCCATTTCCCTTCCCCCCAGTCCCTGGTAACCACCACCGTTCCTTCTGTGAAGTTGTCTATTCTGGGTACCTCAGTAAGTGGAATCATAGGACACTTGTCCTTTGTGTCTGGCCTGTTTCGCTTAGCGCATTCTCAAGTTTCACCCATGCAGCAGCGTGGGTCAGAATTTCCTTCTTTTGCAAGGCTGCATAATACTCCACTGTATGAAGAGACCACATTTTGTTGCTCTTTTGTCCATCAACGGAAATTTGGGTTGTTTCCACCTTTCGGCCTTTGTGAAGAGTGATGCATTTACTTTCAGAAAGATTCATCTGAGGTGCCAAGGACATACACAGCATGGAGCTGGAAAGCAGGATTTCTCCCTGCAAACAGGCAGCATCTGGATTTGGGAATCGTCTTCCTACAGCTGTTTCTCCAAGTGTCTCGGGATGCTTGTTAAAAACACCAGCATCTCAGTCCTGCCCCGGGCCTGCCACATCAACACGCCGGGGACAGGACCCAGGACTCTGCATTTCACAAGCTCCCCAGGGCATTCTAAGGTCTGGGAACAGTGTGGCCTGGACAGTGTGCAGAGGCTTGGGGAAGAAAGGGATGAGAGAAGAGGGGGTGAGTTCTAGAACACAACCCCGAGAAGCAGCCACAGACACACGAAAGCAGCAAGGACCAACATTCCCCACCACTGGGGACAGAGAAAGACAAAAGCATTATGCAAGGCAGTCAGCTGGGAATGAACACGAGAGAAAATAAAGAATCGGAACCACGGGAAGGGCCCAGCTGAGAAACCGGGGAGGGACCGGTCTGGTGGTTTTTGAGAAACACAAACCCACCACAAGCGCATCTGCAGTGCCTCTGTACAACGTGAAAAAGCATCCTTTCTTCTGGGTGGCCCTCAGCCAAAACCGACACAGAGGGGCTCAGTTGCTGGGTCTAAATCAATCTACTAGTTCACCCACTCGCCCTCTGTCATTCCCAGAAAAGGAACAACAGGATTTCCTGATATTACAGGGAAATTAGCAGAAGAAACCAGGAGGTGAAATTCCCCTTTGACAGAACGTACTCCCCCATCTGATTAACAGAAATTAAAAAGAAAAAGGGTGCTTCCCTGCTGTTGGCCAGTTCCCTGTTTCTAAGGACAGAATCCTGTAAGCAACAACCTGTAGCCTGCAGGCACCATCCAAGCTTATAAAAAGAAACCTGTTGCCACTAGGTCCCAGACTTCAACAGCTTTTTTAGCCTCTTTGTGTTTCTCCACTCTGTGTATTAGCTTGTGAGATACATTTTGCACGTGACCCATGGGAATAAAGGGTCACAGGGAAAGAGGACTGCAAGAAAAGTCCAGGTTGTGTTCACACAGTAGCTGCAAGCGTCTCCAAACTTTTCAGAAATTCATCCTTGCCTACTTTACATTTTTTAATGAGCTGCTCAGCATTCCAACGAACAACCCAATACATCATTTCCTCTATTAATTGCTGCAGTTAATTTGAAAACTGTTCTCAGTTCTATATTTATATGGGAAATATTAAGAGTCCATCTTCTTGCTCCTTTTTCATTAATTCCATACACATTCATCATGCTAGGAACTAAGGACACGAAGTGACCTAAGGTCGGCAGGTCCTACCCTAGGGCTCGGGGACACCAACTGCTGGGTGCACATGGAAGAGAGAGCTCAGGCAGGGCGCGGTGGCCCACGCCTGTAATCCCAGCACTTTGGGAGGTCGAGGCGGGTGGATCACAAGGTCAGGAGATTGAAACCATCCTGACTAACAAGCTAAAACACTGTCTCTATTAAAAATACAAAAAATCAGCCGGGCGTGGCGGCGGGCGCCTATAGTCCCAGCTACTCGGGAGGCTGAGGCAGGAGAATGGCGTGAACCCGGGAGGTGGAGCTTGCAGTGAGCCAAGATCGCACCACTGCACTCCAGCCTGGGTGACAGATTAAGATTCCATCTCAAAAAAAGAAAAAAGAAAGAGAGAGCCCAGATCTTCCCTTTACTCCTTTACAGTGTGTAGAGAAACTTACATTTCCCAACAATGGTCTAATTCATTATCTTTTCTTTTTGAGAGAGTCTCACTTTGTTGCTCAGGCTGGAATGCAGCCGCACAATCTCAGCTTACTGCAAACTCCATCTCCCAGGTTGAAGCAGTTCTCCAGCCTCAGCCTCCTGAGTAGCTGGAATTACAGGCACGTGGCATCCCACTCAGCTAGTTTTTGTATTTTTAGTAGAGACGGGGTTTCGCCATGTTGGCCAGGCTGGTCTTGAACTCCTTGGCCTCAAGTGATCCTCCCACCTCGGCCTCCCAAAGTGCTCGGATTACAGGCGTGAGCCACCTTGCCCAGCCTCATACATTATCTTTTCTGATCCTCACAGCAACCTCAGGAAACAAGCTGAACAGGCATCATACATCCATCACATGGATGGGAAAATAAAGGCTCAGGAAGTTAACTGACTTGCCATCTTCACACATCTAGGACTTGGTGGAGCCTGGAATCAACCTACATTCTCCTTCCGTCTTATCTATGACTCTCATTCAAAAGGATGAATTCTAAATGGTAGATTTCCATTGACATGTGATGTGCAGAGGGCTGGAACAAGGGAGGAGGAGGAAGATGGCAGCTGTCTGAAATCATTTGTGTATTGAATCAGCCCTCCTTGGCTTCTTTAGCATCTGGTACACGCTACAGCATCAAGTCCTGGCCCTAATAAAGACCAAACAGCAATAAAGCCACAAAGAAGAGATCTGACTGCTCTGAGAAGTGTAATTAAATTCTCAGAAAACAGATTCGAGGGCTGGACCATTTGCTTTCAATATTATTTATTCTTTGTTGTGCAAATGTGCCAGACAAGCAATAAAGGAGAGACACTGCTTGTAATGAGCACAATCTAAGCTCATTTTGCAGACCAAGCAAGGAGCCGGATGGACCAACTGCCCAGGAAAGAACCCTCCAGAAAGGAGGGCCTGAGCTCTGAGCGAGAAGCAGCACTGACACTGGCCACACTGGGAAGCTTTTGATCTTCCTTTGAGAGGCTTTCTACGCCCATTTTACTGCCTTTAAAATTATAGTGCAGGCCTAAGGGTCTCTATATTCCTATCCAACAATGAGTTTTGCAGGGGAATTTTCATTTTCTTGGCATCCTTAAGAGAAAAGAGGTCAACAAGCTCCTCTACCTACAAACAAGTGCAATTCTTGAAGACTCCCGGGAGCCATCTGTTCTTAACACACATGGCCGACGTGGCCTCCAAGTGTCACTTTGCTCCTCTACAACCGCACGCCTCTTTTCTCTTAGACTGCTCACACTGACTGCTTCTGCATCTATCAGGACAGTATGGGGTTAACAATAATCACGGAGCACCTCCAACATAAATAGCAATACAGGGAGGAAAATGCCAAGAACTAAAACAAAATGATGATGGTGCCTGACTGCCCTGCTGTCAGTCAGCAGCAAGAATCAGTGGCAGCCTGTGCTTCGAAGTGTTGCTTTGTTGCTACCAATGTTCTTTCAGTTGAGAGTTCCTAAGGAGCAACGCTTCAGACACTGCCTGCAAGGGATCTGGGCCCACACCTCAAGAGAGCATCAGAGGGGGCAAGAAAGCAGAGCGAGGGGTCATGGAACCTGAGGCTGTGTGCACTGCAGAACTCAGTGGAAAACCTGAGAGAAGCCCTGTCCCAGGAGGTAGTAAGAGAAAGGTACAAAGTGGCCTAAAGGTACAAAGTGGGTCTTGACATGTTCCCAGGGAATCTCAAATTCAGCCTTTCTAGGTTGAACACCATGATGGTTAATTTCATGTCAACCTAACCGGGTTAAGAGGTTCCCAAAAAGCTTGTAAAGCATCATTTCTGGGTGTGTCTATGAGGGTGTTTCTGGAAGAGATTACCATTTGAATTGCTGGTGAGTCAAGAAGGTTCACCCTCACCGATGTGGAAAGGCATCACCTAATCCACTGAGGACCTGGATGGAATGAAAAAGCAGAGGAAGTGTGGGCGACTTCACTTTCTCTTCTTCAGCCTCCTGACCTCGGACACTGGTGCTCCTGATTCTTGGGTCTTTGGACTCTGGGACTCACACCATGACCAACACCTCCTCCAAATCCCCCCAGTTCTCCGGCTTCTGGACTTGGACTGAATTACACTACTGGCTTTCCTGGGTCTCCAGCTCACAGATGTGCGTGTGCGTGTGTGTGTGTGTGTGTGTGTGTATGCATGCATGCGTGTGTGTAAAATGTGTATTTGGAACATATTTGTGACATTTAGAAGACTGATCCACTTTTTGAGAATATATTACATACATCACACACACACACACACACGTTATTGGTTCCGTTTATGTTTACTGGAGCAGCTTGACTAATGCAAGCACCCAACTCTTTGGCTAATATGCTCAAGGTCTCTACCGGAGAAATCCACGTCTCAGTGGACCCGGGAAAGCAGGTGCCCTGTGGGACTGTTATCCATATGAAATCCAGCTGAGGTCCTCTGAAAGGAACTAAGTCTCCTTGAGGAAAACCCACTATCCTAAGTCCAGTATATGCCCTGCCTAAGAACTCGAACTTTTCAACACTGTAACTTTAATACCAGCACAAAGCAGGACTCCAAGAGAAAATACTCGAACCTGTTCTTCCATCCTGAACACTATCTTGCAGAGGCCCATGGACCTAACTCTGAAACGCTGGCCCAATCATCATGGAAAAGGGGGGAAATCATTTTGTCAGAAATCACAAAAGAAAATCCCCCAAGCCAGTTATCACCTGCAGTCAATCCCCGCCTCAAATGTATTCATTCATAAGGGTGGAGTCAGCTGGCTAGGTCTGGCCCAACCTGAATTTTCTGTGATAAGATCTCCACTCACAAACGTCCCGCCCCTCTCCCCAGGAGCCCGCTCCCACCCACTCCCTCCTCTCTCACAGCCCACTTCTCTGCTCTCCCTTCTTCCGTCCTCTTACCTCACCTGCGCTCTCCTCCCTTGTTAAAAGTAGCTTAGACTGCCAGACAGCTGTGACACACGCCAAGAGGGGACCTGCTACTCAGCTGTAAACCCGGCGCCCAGGAGTTTTTGGTTCATGCATCTCGTTGAATGCATTTAAATATATTACATGCAGCCACCTAGCCACATCGGGGAGGGCAAGGAGCAAATGCTCCTCCCAAAATCCCAGCGGCAAAAGTGCACACACACGACACACACAGACTTATATGTCTACCCACATACTTATATGCATACACACATGTACATATATACACATATACACACATGCATAAACATATACACATGCATACACATACATGCACATACATATATTCACGTATGTGCACGTCTAGGCATACACACGTAGGCACATGCATGCATACATGGGCACACACACGCACAAATACATACATGTATACACAAATATACACACATGCACATCCATATACATGCACATATGTGGGCATATATATGCACACACACATAGGCACATGCATGCATAGGCACACACGCACATATACATATGCATATACACATGTATACACAAATATGCACACATGCACACACACACCCATGCATGTACACACGTGCATGCTAATACACTGAAGGGGCAACAGTGCACAACGGATGAAGCCTGTGCCAAGGGGGAGAACGTGGAGACACCACCATCGCAAAGGCAACACTGGACTGGCAAAGGCAGTGAAATGCATCCTGCAGTGAAGATGGGCTCCAAGGAGAAAGTGAGCATGGCAAGTAACAGCCTTCCAGGGTCGCAGGCACACCATAGGACTCGACTCCCAGCCAGGCAACAGGTCCTACACACACCTCCTTCCCAACGCTCTGGCTTCACCCTCTCTACACTCCCACTGCCAGCCCGGGGCAGGCTGAGCAGCCTTGTACCTGGAACGAGAGTAGCCATGACTAAGGAGCAAGCATCCTGGTGTCTGAGGACCCGGGCTAAAGCCTGGCACTGCTACTTCCAGGACAAGGCCTAGGGCGGGTGGCAGTGTGTGTCCTCTCCTCTGTATGGTGGAGGTAAATGATGGTGTCTGCCTTGTGGAGCTGCTGAGAGGACAGGCTGAGGCTTCCCATGGGATGCTGGTCAGTAGGGGCCGGGTCCTGTGGTCCAGGACCTGCCTTGAACCCGGTGCTGCTCATGAGCCAAGACACCTCATCTCCCCACACCTGATTTTCTCACTGGTAACCTGAGAAACAGGCCAGCATTGGCAATGTTCCCTCCAGCTTGCACGATACATCACCGCCTGATTTTCCATTCCCTGGCTGGGGTCTCCTTCCTTTGGATTGGCCTTTCTCTGCCCCATCTTGCCTAGCACCATTGAGGACCTTCCTAAAGCTCTGCATCCATCACAGCATCACTCAGCCCAGAGTCTGCGACGTGCCTCATTCCTCCGGTCCAGACTGCCTGCTGCTCCCGGCACAGAGCCCTCTGCCCTATGGCAGGCCCTCCTCACCATGCCACCGGCTCCACACTCGTTCCTGACCCTGAGCCTGCGCCTGCGCCTGCCCTGGTGGCTGCCTGCCCTCCCTGCAGCTGCCTCAGTTCTATCCCAGCCCAGCACAGTCCAGGCTTCCCCGACTCTCCCTGGGACCTGCAGCTCCGAGCGCTTCCATTCCGTTCCACCGCCACCCCTCCTCCATGGAGGTCACAGCAGCATTGTCACCTCAGCAACTCCACACACTGCCCCAAGAGCATCAGATGGCTTTTGGGGGACCATACCCTTGAGACATACCAGGGTTCTCAACCCAAGCACCCCTGACACTCGGGCTGGATAATGCTTTAGGGCGGGGAGGCTGTGTTGTGCACTGAGGGGTGTTTAGTAACATCCCTGATCTCCACCCACAGACACTAGAAGCGGCACACACAACCCCCAAATGTTTCCAGATGTCACCAAATGTCCCCTGATGGGGAAAAAAATCACCCTCAGTCGAGAACTGCTGGAACATGTTTATCTCCGTAGATAAGCCAGGAATTCCTGGTGAACAGAGTCCATGTTCTTCTTCTCTTTTCATTTCCTCCAAGCACCTAGCACAGAGCCGTGCATACAACAGACACTACGTAAATACCTGGAAGGAACGAACACATGAATGGCACATGACACGGCAATCCTGCGGAACAGCGCTGAGCACAGGCACTCATGCCCCAGGTAAGCTGAGGATTCTGCACACCTGAAGTCCCCCTCACCCCTTACCAGACGATAAACTAGCACCAGAATTTCTCAATCTGTGCACCTCTTAGTGAGTTTCAGCCAGTGCACAGCGCTCTGAATATACAAGGGCTCAATAAAAATGTGAAGGCTAAGTAAATTCTGCCCCTAGGGCACTATTTACGGGAAAAAAAATAACCAAAATAAACAGGAAATTGCTACGACCCACTTAGGCTGGGACTACCGACTTCCCCTTTCCCTGTGTTTTCCATCATTGCTTTGTGAGCAGAATGGATTGAGTTGAGGGCGAGGTGGAGTATGGAAAAGGGAATGGGGTTTGGAGTCAGGGGGACAGGGATCTGGGTGCCAGATATGCCCATGATTAGCCCAGAGGTCTTTGGCACGCTGCCTCTGGAAGCTTCACTTTCTTCATCTGTAAGAGGAAATGTAACGCCAACCACAGGAGGTTATTGTGAGGTTGCATTGAAGCAATCTACGTGAAAGTGTTCACACAATAGGCAGTTAATAACAGCACAGTCTTCAAGCTAACAAGAGAACGTGATCATGTCATTTTTAATCAACAAATAAGAGGCGTACAACATACTTGTGTACTTCACTGCTAAGTCCCTTGCAAAGAATCCACACTTGGTGTCTAATAAAAGGAAGGTTGATTCAAGGACAAATTGGCAGGATGCCCAAGCCTGTTTAGCTGGATAATCTTATCTAAACTGAAGCCCAGGAAGGTTCAGTGACTCGTCCAAGGTCACAAGGCAAAGGGTGGGGTCAGGCTTCAGAATCTGATCTTTTCTACTGTATACCTCAACTTCTTACTTTTCCAGTAGAATTCTCAATCTCTGGAATGGCACGCCACCCAGCCCCGGCAATGGCAGCAAAGGCCCCTCCATGCCCGCAGGGAAAGGGTTCCAGTGCTGGCTGCCTGTCACCACCAGAGCAGATTCACCCTGGGCAATGCTGTGTCTCACTGACCTCTAGGCTCAGTGAGGTCTGAGAAGAGGTGAGCCAGGTCCCCAAAGGGACTAATTCTGACCCAGGAGACAAAGAAACAAGTCAGACAGAGGTTTTTTGGGGGGATTTTTTGGTTTTTGTTTTGTGTCTTTGAAACAGAGTCTTGTTCTTGTTGCCCATGGGGGCGTGCAGTGGCACGATCTCAGCTCACTGCAACCTCCACCTCCGAGGTTCAAGCGATTCTCTTGCCTCAGCCTCCCAAGTAGCTGGGATTACAGGCACCCTCCACTATGCCCAGCTAATTTCTGTATTTTCAGTAGAGACGGGGTTTCACCATGTTGGCCAGGCTGGTCTCGAACTCCTGACCTCAAGTGATCTGCCCACCTCGGCCTCCCAAAGTGCTGGGATTACAGGCATGAGCCACCACATGTGGCCCAGACAGCTTTCTTCTAACTCCAAATACTTCACAGAGCCACAGACTATGCCTTCTTGGAGCATCCTGGTGCTGTCACGGTCCTAAATGATCCGTGGACTGGTCCTCTTCCTGTAATTCCCTCTCCTTGAATAGACCATAGCCAGTGTCAATCTCTCCCAGAGCTATGGTAAGGTTCCAGAATTCTGCTTGGCAGAGACACCCTGTTATGTAACGGGGCTGCTAACTCCCACCAATCTCTTGTGAAAGACTTTCCTCAAAGCAGCTAAGGGCAGACAACCAACCAACGACCTTAAGTTCTTCGCTGCTTGGTCTGCTCTAAGGTGAAAATCCCTCCTCTCTCAAACCCTTGTGTTGGAGAAAAGCAGAAAAATAGCCTTCCTTTGTGTGCTTCCAGCCAAATCCTGTCAAAAAACCCTGGTATGCCACCTCCCAGACACCGAGCCTCCTTGGAAAACATTCGGATCTGGGGGGAAATCAATCCTAATGCCTCAGGGCCAGCCACATCAAAGTGTTTATTTCTGCTTTCGGTTCTGACACGTCTTTCTTTTTTCATTTGATTTTTTTTCAGAAGGAACTGGAAGGTAAGAAAATCATGAAATATGCATGTAGATATGGATTGTGGGCAGCACAGACAAAGCAGGATTCTTACCAGAATGAGAAGAGGGATCCGCTCCTGGCAATGAAATGAGACCCAAGACCATCCATCCGCATCTTACTGAGGTTACTGGTCACCCTAAGTGACCTCATCAGTTCAGCCTCTGAGTACTGAGATTGATAAAAAGACCACCTAGGAAAGAACTGCCCAGGAAGCTTTTATTTTCCTGGTCTCATTTCCATTCCTCTTGCTTCTAGCTCATTAATCAGCAAATAGCATATACAACTTTAAAGCACTAAGTTCAATACGGATGCAAAAAAAAAAAAAAAAGCTGTAATCTACAAGCCAAGCGAGTAGATTTCATATATGACCCAGGGGAAGGCATTTGCAATCTATGCCTTGATTTATCCACTGCTAAAATTGTGCATGAGTATCTGTTGCCTAAATTCCATTGTGTCAATGCACAGAAATCCTTAATGAGATGATATTCTATGGAAGAAATAGCTCTATAGACAAACCAAGGCAATATTATTATTGCTTCTCGTCATTACCTCTTCATCTGCAAAGTACTAAATTGTACCCCCAACCAGTCTGAATGTAAAGAAGTACGGAGTTCAATGGCAACGACGACTTTGATGATGTCTTGGAGCTCCGAGGTCTGAAGATTAGCTACTTTTCCATCCTCTCTCACCTTGGAGGTCTGCTTCCCTGTCACTCCCCACCACCCAGCTCCCTCTGGAAGCCAGAGTTTCTTTTCAATTTCACCTCCACTCTTCAAGCAGCTGTGGCCTAGCCCTTCCCTAATGATATCCAGTGATGAGAGCTAACTCAGCGCTTCCTGAAGTGCTCCTCCTTTTCTTTAGAATCCAAGCTTTATCCAGGCCGAAAATCGAACACATCAGTGGATGTGGGATTCAGCCATATCTTAGCAAAGAGTTCCTGAATACCTCTCTCTGTGCCAAACCCACCTACTTCTGCCCTAAGGCCTTACCTACTGGATAACGCAGAAGTCTTCTCCCTCGTTCTCCTGGTGCCAGGTGCCCACTCTAAGATCACAGTCACAGAACAAATGAGCTCTTTCCATGCGGCTCAGACCCTCGGCTTGGAGCCCCAGGTCCACACTAAGTCTCTACTGTTTCTAATCACCCTCACGTTCTTCCTTCATCTGTTTCCCTCTTTCCTCCCGCCCTTTCTCATATGGTTTGATTGTGTCCTCACCTAAATCTCATCTTGAATTGTAGCTCCCATAATCCCCATGTGTCATGGGAAGGACCCCGCTGGGAGGTAACCGAATCATGAGGGTGGGTTTTTCCCGTGCTGTTCTCATGATAGTAAGTCTCATGAGATCTGATGGTTTTATATGGGGCAGTTTCCCTGCACATGCTCTCTTGCCTGGTGCCATAGAAGATGTGCCTTTGCTCCCCATTCGCCTTCCGCCATGACTGTGAGGCCTCCCCAGCTATGTGGAACTGTGAGTCCATTAAACCTCTTTTTCTTTATAAACTATCCAGTCTCAGGTATTTCTTCATAGCAGTATGAAAATGGACTAATACGCTTCTCTATCCCACCCAAATAAATATCTTCCTACAACACCCTTCATCTACTGTCCCCAGCCTCTGGACTTTCCAATCTAATCACCTAATTTGCACTTTCTTGCTGCTTCCAAGGCTGAAGTTTAGTCAATTTTCATGAATCAGGCTTTTGTAAAATTGGACTTTTCAAGCCCAGACATTTGGGATACAGACATAAAATTAAAATAAAATATATTAGAGTTTGAGTAGTTGCAGTTCATAATTTTAAACAAGTAAAGTTTATATCAGGTATTGCTGTAAGGGAACACACATCAAATCTTAAACCTAGAAGAATTTAAGCCCAACATAACCATAAAAAGAAACTCAACTTTTTTTTTTTTTTTTTTTTGAGATGGAGTCTTGCTCTGTCACCAGGCTGAGGTACAGTGGCGCAATCTCGGCTCACTGCACCTTCCTCCTCCTGGGTTCAAGTGATTCTCCTGCCTCAGCCTCCTGAGTAGCTGGGACTACAGGCACGCACTACCACACCCTGCTAATTTTTGTATTTTTAGTAGAGACGGGATTTCACCATGTTGGTCAAGATGGTCTCAATCTCTTGACCTTGTGATCCACCTGCCTCGGCCTCCCAAAGTGCTGAGATTAAAGGCATGAGCCACCGCGCCCGGCTCAACTTGTTTTTAAATGCTGTTAACAAAATACATGGAATCAACTCAAATGCCCATCAGTGAGAGACTGGATAAAGAAAATGTGGTACATATACACCATGGAATACGATGCAGCCACAAAAAAGGAGCGAGATCATGTCCTTTGCAGGGACATGGACGGAGCTGGAAGCCATTACCCTCAGCAAACTAATGCAGTAACAGGAAACCAAACACCGCATGTTCCCACTTATAAGTGGGAGCTGAACAATGTGAACACACAGACATAGGGAGGAAAACACCACACACTGGTGCCTGTCGGGACTGGCTGCGGGGGGAAGGAGAGCATTAGGGAAAAGAGCTAATGCACGCCGGGCTTCATACCTAGGTGATGGGTTGACAGGTGCAGCAAACCGCCAGGGCACACATTTCTCTATATAACAAACCTGCACATCCTGCACATGCACCCCAGAACCAAAATAAAAATACAATTTAAATGAATAAATACACGCTGTTAGCAATGGGTTATTTCTGTTGTATTTCCAACGAAAGTTAGGTATTCTCACAGAGACTCCAAGCTGTTCTTCACCAGCTATTCCCTCTTCTAGGGCATAAGGCCCCTGGTTTGGGGCCAGACCCACCTCCCTCAGAATCGAGGCCATAGTTCCACCTTTGCTTGGACATTACCACCCATCAAGCCTCTCCTCATTGACATCAGCTCTGGCCCCTTCTTCTGTGTCCTCTCCTCCATTCTGCTGTCTGGGATGCGGATGCCCCCATTTAGGACTATGCAATCAAGCCACATAAGACAGAGCAACAAGACAGAAACAGCCCGGGTCCCAGACGCCATGAAGAGCCACACGGACCCTAGAGAGAAACAGCCCCTACCCTGGTTTGACCGCAGTTATTTCCAGTCATAGTTCTATGACTTGCAGGCAATCTTCACCCGAACTGATACAGTCATTAAAGTTTAAGTGTCTCAGGTTTAAAACCTTAACACCAACTTCATAAAGACATTAGCAACCAAGGTAATTTACTGAGAATATATCTGTCTACATCCTTTAGAGAACCAGGGAACATTTAAGAAAACACACACATAGGCTAGGCATGATAGGCTAACACCTGTGATCCCAGCACTTTGGGAGGCCGAGGCAAGAGGACTGCTTAAGCTCAAGAATTCAAGACCAGTCTGGGCAACATGGTGAAACCCCATCTCTACAAAAAAAAAGAAAAAAAAAAAATAGAGGGCATGGTGGCACACCCAAGTAGCCCCAGCTACTCAGGAGGCTGAGGTGGGACGACAGCTTGAACCCAGGAGGTAGAGGTTGTAGTGAGCTGAGATAGTGCCACTGCACTCCAGCCTGGGTGACAGAGTGAGACCCTGTCTCAAGAAGGAAAAAAAAAACATATAAAGGAATATTTGAGAAAAAAAGTTTTACCAACAGTAGATAAATATGTATTTCCAATTTTTTAATCTTTCACTCACTAAATCCTCAACAGACAACAATGACTCCTGTTGGACATTCTTCCTTCCTGATTCTATTAGTGTCACATGTTGGAGTCTTTTCGTTCTTTCAAATTGTCCAGATGTTTAATCCTCAACTTTCCAAAGGACGTCGAAAGTTAAATGAACAATATACAAACATGAGCCATTCTGCGATTCTGCATTTCTCAGAGAGCTAAATGTTTTGTGCCATTTATGAGAAAAGAGTCATTGAATTTAAAAATTCAGTTACATTTTTTAAAAACTCGAAAAAACTGACCTATCAAAACAGAAGTGTCTTGGATCATCGGAGAAGGCATATCATGGTTGTAACTAACTGGAAACATCTCTTGATAACATTTAGCTCATTCTAAAGACCCACTCCAATGGCTATCACTATATCCTGCATTATTATAAGGTCATTTGCACACACACCCATTAGAAGAAACAGATGTTCACCTGAATCTGAAATTTTTTTAAAAAGCAAGTAAATTGAAGCCATTTCCTTTTTCACAAATGGTACAGGCTTTACCTGGAGCAACATATTTTTTTGTTCTGAGAAATTCACAAGAATGACAAGATGTGCTTGCTTCAGAATTCACCTGGAATAACCAGATTCTAAGTTTACAGCCCACAAGTTCACAGCTCAGAAGTTCACAGTCCACCTTTCTTTTTAATCGAAGGATTTTGATAGTGGTGTTGTTAATTCACAATAAAAAGGTTTTCCATGAGAAGAAAGTCCATATCTGAGCCACTCTGACCACAGCGATCTCGTTTAGAATCAGTTGTATTACTAGATCTCAAATCCGAAACAATGAGATACTCAGTTCTTAGTCAACCAAACCAATCATGGTGAAAAGTCACACGAAAATTCAAGGCCAGGCTGGGCACAGTGGCTCACGCCTGTAATCTCAGCCTCTTGGCAGGCCGAGGAGGGCAGATCACCTGAGGTCAGGAGTTTGAGATCAGCCTGGCCAACATGGAAAAACCCCGCTTCTACTAAAAATTAAAAAAAAAATTAGCCAGGTGTGGTGGCACACACCTGTACTCCCAGCTACTCGGGAGGCTGAGGCAGGAGAATCGCTTGAACCCAGAAGGCAGAGGTGGCAGTGAGCCAAGATCGCCCCACCGCACTCCAGCCTGGGCAACAAAGTGAGACTCTGTCTCAAAAAACTAAAAAAAGAAAGAAAACTCCAGGCAAAAGCAAATAGGAAATGGACATAAAAATATCTGGCTTTATGATGCAGTAAACTGAAATGCAGGGGTGAGGGCATCAGACTTATCTTCCGACCTATGATTTCCTAAAATAAATATCTATGTGTGTGTACGTAACACTAATATTAAAAATTAGCATGCATTTCCTAAGTACACACCACTTGATAAAGAAAAATGGCTAAAAATAAGCTGTGTACCAAAAATATACCAAGAGAACCTGGCTTGGGATTCAGCATTTTTCATAGATAATCCGCCACAGATAATCTGGCTCTATAACTAAATTTAAGCTTCTTCTAGCATTTCTCTTCCTCTGATGGACTGTGCTATAAATGGCTAAGATTTTTTTCTTGTCAATAATGGCACAACACCTGTCAGACGTGAGACACCCAAACGTGCTGGGCTTTTCAAGACTCCTTTGGGAACCACAGCAGGCTCAGTATTTCCCCCTCCACCAGCACTGTGCTCGAGATGTTCACCATATTAACCCAGGTCTCAAGTCCCAGGAGAAACGTCCTGTGCTCTTCCTTCATCCACCAGCATATTTCCCCTCACCTCCGTCCAACGGCATCCCCACATTTTAAAGCAACATGCACCTCCCATTTGTCCTCCTAAATCTCAGGTGAGGGGAGAGGCTTCCAACAGAAATCCACTGTGACCTCCCTGTGGCGGCTCCGCTGCAATCCACTTACTCCCACCCCACATAACCTAGATAACTAAAAACAGATACACAGGCAGAGCACAGTGGTTCACGCCTGTAATCCCAGCACTTTGGGAGGCTGAGGCAGGCAGATCACCGGAGGTCAGGAGTTCGAGACCAGCCTGGTCAACACAGTGAAACCCCATCCCTACTAAAAATACAAAAATCAGCCAGGCGTGGTGGCGCACACCTGTAATCCCAGCTACTTGGGAGGCTGAAGCGGCAGAATCGCTTGAATCCAGGAGATGGAGGTCACAGTGAGCTGAGATTGCACCACTGCACTCCAGCCTGGGTGACAGAGTGAGACTCTGTCTCAAAAAAAAAAAAGAAAAAGAAAGAAAATTGCAGGTATGTGTGTATACATGCATTTTCTTGTGAGAAGATGCACAGCTTCCATCTGATGTTTCAGACAATGTTAAAAGGTTAAGAACATGTACTCAGTGATCATGGAAGTTTCCTCCCTGCCCCAGCATGCTGAAAGATGGGAGGCTGCTGATGCTGGCCACATCTCCCCAGGACCCCTGTGAGTACCCCAAAGGTAACCCTGCCCAGTCTCACGCTTCAGTCTGTGCTCCTCAACCCTTATAGAAGTCATTTGCTAGCCACGCCACCATTTCTTACAGGACACACCAGCAGGACCTGTCCTGGGGTAGCCCAAGGGACAGACTGCAGACCACGGAAGGTTGTTTCTAGAAACTGTGTCATGAAAAGATTTGCCTACATGGCTCACTGAACATGCCACAATGCCCTGTTATCAACAAGAATACAGAAAGCAAGTGTGCGAGGGTTTCACCCATGAATAAAAGCACCCCGAACCTGCCAGGAACAGGAGCAGAGCCAGGGAAGCCGGGCGTCCACCATCAGCCACAGACAGAGGGAGTGGGGCTTTAAAATCAGTCCCAAAGATGACCAATCCTATACCAAGAAAGTAACAACGGAGAGTCACCTACAGCAACAGGAGCAGCCGTCCTTGTGTACAGCTCAGGGGACCTCAAGCTACCAGCCCGGAGGCTCAGACATGCAGACATGGCTGGGAGCCCACAAATGACTCCTTGGGGTGGTGAGGATCTGCCCTTGGGTCCTGTGGCCCTTAAATGGTCAGTGTCACCATGTGATATTGTGACTGTCACACAGTGGCTGTGTGTGCATTTTTGTTACTACAGTTTCATTTCATTTCATTTCATTTGAGACGAGGTCTCACTGTGTTGCCCAGGCTGGTCTTAAACTCTTGACCTCAGGCAATCCTCCCACCTCCACCTCCCAAGTAGCGGGGATTACAGGTGTGTGCCACTGCATCTAGCTATTTTTTTGTAGAGACAGAGTCTCACTATATTGCCCAGGCTAGTCTTAAACTCCTGGCCTCAAGCGATCCTCCCACATCAGCTTCCCAAAAGCATGCGAGCGGATGGCAGGTATGAGCCATTGCACCCAGCCTTTTCTTTTTCTTTTCTTTTTTTTTTTTTTTTTTTGAGATGAGGTGTTACTCCAGTTTCCTAGTAACCATAACCCCATGGTTTGATTTCTCTGTTCATGGCAGGAATAGCAGAATTTCACCATGATGGCTGCTCAGGCTCTGCCACAAACCTGGCACCATGAAGGGCAGCCCCAGAGTGGAAGGAGCTGGGCCTGCAACCACAACAGCCATGGCAGGGGCTTCCCACTGTCATCCTCTCAAAAAGACCCTGTGAAAAAAAGAAAAAAATTAAGCCTCCAGTCAGAAATGCATTAAACAGGCCAGGCACGATGGCTCACACCTGTAATCTCAGTATTTTGGGAGGCTGAGGCAGGCGGATCACTTGAGGTCAGGAGTTCGAGACCAGCCTGGCCAACATGGTGAAACCCCATTTCTACTAAAAATAAAAAATTAGCCAGGGGTGGTGGTGGTGCCTGTAATCCCAGCTATTTGGGAGGCTGAGGCAGGAGAATCGCTTGAACCCGGGAGACGGAGGCTGCAGTGACCGAGATGGCACCCCTGAACTCCAGCCTGGGTGACAGAGTGAGACTCTGCCTCAAACAAAAAAAAGAAATTCTTTAAAACAGAAGGAGACTAAGAAGCATGGCTACAGAGCTTTTAATGACTTTATCAACAATTAGCAACCAGGGCCGGCCTCCCTGTGCCAGACTCTGAAGGAAACGCTCATGATTTCAGTCCATCCTCTCGGCGATACTGGGAGGTGTTACCCCACTTCGTAGGTGAGGAAAGGCAGGTACAACCTGTCCACTGCCTGCAGCTCAACAGGACACCTAGGGCTGACTTACAGGATCTTTTATTCTGGTAGAATTTCCTTTCATACAAGGAAATTCCCACCCACCCATCCCCTCACAACAGAAAAAATATATACATTTCCTTATTTTTGTATCACCTCCAAAAATATTTTTTGAATGACCTTGGCCTATGAGGCAGCAGTCATTTTCTAATAACAAAAAAGGGTTAGTGCTCCTGGCAGAAGCACTATCACCTAGTTCAACCTCTGTCACTGGTGTGAAGACCACCACATCCAGCCCGATGAACTCAATTAATCACCATCAGTTACACACCAGAACAGCACAGCCAAATGTTCCCAGGGATTTCCTAGCAAAGCCTGAGGTTCCATCTTCAAACACCTGCACACACACATGCGCGCGCGCACACACACACTCTCATACCCTCCAGTGATGCAGTTACAACCAAGTGAGCACGGGGCCAGGTGATTCTAGCAAAAACACAGAAATCAGCATGTCTCAAATCCCAGCATCTGCACAGAACCATTTTCCTTATTTTCCTTCATGGAAATTCCCAACTAAACCTGAGTTTGTTTCTGGAAATCATTTTGTTCCATTAACGTTTTAAGAACCATTTTTTATGGATACCTAATAGTTGGACATATTTATAGGGCATGTGTGACATTCTGATGTGTGCGTACAGTATGTCATCACCAAATCAGGGTATTTAGGACATCTATCATGCGCTAACATTTACCATTTCTCTGTGGTTTTTCTTTTTTCTTTTTGGCTCATTGCAACCTCTGCCTCCCGGGTTCAAGCGATTCTCCTGCCTCAGCCTCCTGAGTGGCTGTGATTACACACATGTGCCACCACACCTGGCTAATTTTTGTATTTTTAGTAAAGACAGGGTTTCACCACGTTGGCCATGCTGGTCTTGAACTGACCTCAGGTGATCAGCCTGCCTCGGCCTCCCAAAGTGCTGGGATTACAGGCATGAGCCGCCGCACCCGCCCTCTTTGTAGTTTTTCTTTTCGTTATAGAGTGAATAATTTCACTATAGAGTGAATATCGGTGAGACTGCCCTAACTCTATCACACTAAGAAAGTAATAATGTTCTGCTACTTTTTCTCAACGCCCTCCCTCTGTCCATCCTCTGTCAGAATACCCCTTTCTCCCATATCACTCTCCTGACTTCCCATTAAGCTGAGGAGCCGGCCCCCCAATTCCCCCTCCACACCACAGGACCTAACAGCCCCGGGCAGCAAAATAACCTTGTCCCAGCACCCTGCAAGTAGCTGGCTTTAATGACAGTTCCAAGAACCGTCTCACCATTTCACTACACTTATCACACCCAAAACAATGTCCTCAGGCAGGACGGAAAGAACCTGCAAGTGATTGCCCAGGCCCAAGTAAGGCTTCACAGGAGCGGCCAGGGCTGGGTAGAGCAGGCGAGCTGCTGTCACTCAGAGGCCCTCGGAGACGGCACCCAGGAAAACCCTCCCGACAGCAGTGACTGAAGACATACCTGCATGGCACCCACGCCTCCCCTGCTCCAGCCAAGGTGCCACCGACACCTCCAGAGCCCAAACCCATGAGTGTGGCTGCCCCGTTCACGCCTGCCCCACACTCCCTCGAGCCAGAGAACATCACGTCCAGCAACACATTCCTCTCCGGCTGAATGCTGGAATGCTGGTGTCGGTGTCGGGGCACCTGGAAGCTACAGGGACATCATCAGCCCATGGTCCCACAGAACCAGCTTCACCTAAAAACAATCGCTGACACCAGAGAGTTCACCTCGGGCAAACTTCCGTGAGAGCTGCAGGTAACAGGTCAGACATGATGGTGCAGGAGATTAAACAGAGGGGAAAAACGGCTCGTCCAGCATAACTACCGTGAAGGCAAAGGTGGAAGTTGTCCCATTCGTTTATGTCATGTAAACCAGGCATCTCCAACCTCTGGTTAGGAAGGAGCTGCACAGAAGAAGTGAGCAGGGAGAAAACGAGCGAAGCTTCATCTATATTTCTCCCTCCTCCCAGCGTCACCCCAAGAGCCCGTTGTTAAACATGTACCAGCACACCACTGGCCTGTTTCCCTATCGCTTGATCGGAATGATCCTTATGGAAGCACAAATGACTTCACTGTCACTAAATCCAAGGGACACTTTTTAGTGTTTATTTTTCTTCAACTCTCCAGGAGGTTTGAGAGCTGATCCTTCCCTCCCTCCTGAGCCTCCTCTCCTGCCTGGCTTCTGGGACTCACTGCTGACTTTTCTTCATTTCTAAGCACGTGTTTTCAGGCCTTGGACACCAGGGGTCCTCAGCCTGCGGGCCATGCACCGGTACCAGTCTGAGGCCTGTTAGAAACCAGGCTGTATAGGCCAGGCGCGGTGGCTCACGCCTGGAATCCCAGCACTTTGGGAGGCCAAGGCAGGTGGATCACGAGGTCAGGAGATCGAGACCATTCTAGCTAACACGGCAAAACCCCGTCTCTACTAAAAAATACAAAAAATTAGCCGGGCGAGGTGGCGGGCGCCTGTAGTCCCAGCTACTCAGGAGGCTGAGGCAGGAGAATGGCGTGAACCTGGGAGGCGGAGCTTGCAGTGAGCTGAGATCGCACCACTGCACTCCAGCCTGGACGACAGAGTCAGACTCCATGTCCAAAACAAAACAAAACAAAAACAAACAAACAAACAAAACCAGGCTGCACAGCAGGAAGGGAGCGGCAAGTGAGGGAAACCTCATCTGACTTTACAGTCGCTCCCCATCCCTCACATCACTGCCTGAGCTGTGCCTCCCGTCAGGTCAGTGGCGCCATTAGATTCTCATAGGAGCCTGAACCCTATTGTGAACTGCACACGCGCCGGATCCAGGTTCCACACTCCTTATGAAAATCTAATGCCTGATGATCTGTCACTGTCTCCCATTACCCCCAGATGGGACTGTCTAGTTACAGGAAAACAAGCTCAGGGCTCCCACTGGCTCTACAATGATGGTGAGTTGTAGAATTATCTCATTATATATTACAATGTAATAATAGAAGTAAAGTGCACAATAAATGTCATGTGCTTGAATCATCCCAAAATCATCCACCAATCCGGTCCACAGAAAAATGGTCTTCCATGAAACCGGTCCCTGGTGCCAAAAAGGTTGGGGACTGCTGCTGGAGACAGTCTGTATTCACGGCAATCTCCTCTGCCATCTGCACTATCTGGAGTCACTGCTTATGTTCACAGTGAGTTGATCCGTGGAGTCCATTTTGTGCCCTGTAGAAGATGCTCTAAAGAGTTATTTCCTCATACTATACTCATCCAGGGTGCACAGGGGAAACACGGAGTGTTAACCACCATCACATCCGGAACTTGGGCACCCACCTCTGTGATTTCAGGGGATTTGGAAGGCTTCTCCAGAAAAAAAAAATCTGCACCCATTCAGCAGTCAACCCTGCAAACCTGTCCCAGACTTGCAACTCTATGAAGTACAATAGCAAGCTGTTAGCAGTCACTTCTACTTAGAGTGAATGGGGTTGGGAGAATTACAGGGAATGATGGCTATGAAGGGAGTGGAGCTTGGAAAAGAGGTTTCCTGGGATCTTAGGAAATACCATTGGATTTCCCCGGCTTGTGTTCATTACAGGAAGTCACCCTGTTTGAGATCCTGAAATGCCAAGGTTATTTCAACAAGGCCAGAGGAGCCATCAACCCATGTCTATTTAGTAAGTGTAGATTAAATAAGTATTTTTATGCTGCAGGTAATTTGCTGTCCCAAATCCACACTTTCCATTTCAGCTAATATTGACATTTGCTGAATACTGCTCAGGGTCTGCAGAGAACCAACACTCTTCTGTTAGAACAGAGAGAAAAATCACAGTCCCAGTGACTCCTCAGAACAGACAGCATCTTTCTCAAGACAAAAGCCCCTTGTGGGATCCACAATAAGTGATTCCACTTACTTGACACCTTTCTTCTGGGATCTGTGGCATTGCAATGATGAGCTAAGCTCGCTGCAGGCACTGATTTGAAAAGGACTCAGGCATGACTTTGGAGTCAACCCAATAAAATCAAACTCAAATCAACAAAAGTACAAATCAACTCAAGCTGTCTCTGCCACAGGCCAACTCCCAGGTCCATGTTAGCTGATAGAGAACAGTCGCTGAAATAAGTCATCAAATTATAAGTCTTGTGAATTGATCAATACGGTCACTCAATTTGATGAATTAGAGGCTGGAAGCAGTGTGGGGTAGTTTATTTGAAATAATCCATGTATTCTTGGAAGAGTTCATATAAA
Source organism: Chlorocebus sabaeus (assembly GCF_047675955.1). NCBI lineage: Eukaryota > Metazoa > Chordata > Mammalia > Primates > Cercopithecidae > Chlorocebus > Chlorocebus sabaeus. The sequence goes on along the minus strand of NC_132912.1, from coordinate 12,657,559 downwards.
TCAAAATTTTCCATACAAAAGAGGAAACCAGATAATTAAAGGGACCTTGAGGAGAAGCCTATTTTAATGTAAAAATTTAGCTCCTAAAATGATGAGAACATATGAACATAATGCGAGGGACAGCAGACACCAGGGCCTCCTTCAGGGTAGAGGATGGGAGGAGGTAGGGGATCAGAAGAAATCACTATTGGTTACTAGGCTTAGTACCTGGGTGATGAAATAATCTGTACAACAAACCCCCGTGACATGAGTTTACCTGTGTAACGAACCTACACGTGTACCCCTGAACCTAAAATAAAAGGTGCATTTTTTTAATTAGCTCCTAAATTTCTCCTTTTGCCCAGGTTTGTTTTATGTGTGAATATTTTTACATTTTCAGAGACAGGATCTCACTCTGTCACCCAGGCTGGGGTGTAATGGTGCAATCATGGCTCGCTGCAGCCTCAAACTCCTGGGCTCAAGTGATCCTCCCTTCTCAGCCTCCCAAGTAGCTGGGACTACAGGCATGAACCACAGTGCCTGGTAATGCATGAAATGTTTTAAAAGTGGGCCCCTCAGGGCTGTAAGCCTCTGGCTCACTGCCTATAACACAAAGATTATACAGAGAGACCCCAAATTTCACTGCTCTGCTTCACTGCTGCCTTTTTAGAAAATCTTTTAACAGAGAAGCTGGCATTTTGGCTGGGCTACAAAGTAGGAGTTTACTCGGCAGATAGTTGTATTAGGGTTCTCCAGAGAAACAATACTAATAGTGTCTGTGTGTGTGTGTGCGCGCGCGCGTGCACATGCACACGTGGGTACATGGTGTATGATTTATCATAAGGAATTATAAGAGACTGGCAAGTCCCGGCCAGGCGCGGTGGCTCATGCCTGTAATCCCAGCACTTTGCGAGGCTGAGGCAGGTGGATCACAAGGTCAGGAGATCGAGACCATTCTGGCTAACACAGTGAAACCCCATCTCTACTAAAAATACAAAAAATTAGCTGGGCGTGGTGGCAGGTGCCTGTAGTCCTAGCTACTCAGGAAGCTGAGGCAGGAGAATGGCCAGAACCCAGGAGGTGGAGTGTGCAGTGAGCCGGGATCGTGCCACTAGGTGATAAGAGCGAGACTCTGTCTCAAAAAAAAAAAAAAAAAGAGAGAGAGAGAGACTGGCAAGTCCCAAGACTCGCAGAATAAACAGCGTGTGCGCGCGTGTGTGTGTGCACGCGCACACACGTGCACAGCTGCATGGGTACTTGATTTATTATAAGGAATTATAAGATGCTGGCAAATCCCAAGACCTGTAGCGTATGTCAACAAGCTGGAGACTAGACTCTCTGCTAGTCTTGTGGCACCTTGCCATGGTCCCTGGGAGGGAAACTGCCTTCAAATCAGGCCCTCTGCGTGACACGGTAGCCAGAGCCCAGGATGGATACCAAGGACTCACTAGAACACAGCTGAACTTGGCTCTGCTGCGAATAGCGCTGCTACAAGAGACAGACGCATACTCACAGGGTTATCAGGTGTTAAGCCCTAGTTAATCTGCAGGGGAAAAAAGTAATATGACATCTTGGCATTTTTAGCAATTCTCTTCTGAAAGTTCCAACCTTCCCTTATCGGTGACCCTATCTGAACTCATGACTCCTCGAGAAAACATTCACATTTCCTGTTTGCAGATAAAGAAGCTGAATTTTGAGCAGTATGGCAGAAGCACCACAATCTGGCAGTCAGAATCTAAGTCCCACCCTCCCTTCCGGGACTCCTGAAGCACTTACAGCCCCAACAAGCAGTGCCTCTGCAGCCTGCAGACCCGCTGGCTCCCTGTGACCAGCCCTCCACTCTCCTTCACCTGGGACAGGCAGGTGGTGGCACATACATGTGCAGCTGGGGGCACCTCGTCGCTGAACCTGGGAGCCAAGCTTCACCACCATCGTGCTGCCTGTTTCTACTCACTCCCCCACGACAGAAGGCACAAGGAGCTCCACGGCCAGACAGAATCGCCAGGAAGCCCTGACCATCCCAGGAGCCACCGGTGGCCACAGTCCTTCAGCTCCCCAGGGACAGCCAAGAGGCAGCCACGTCCCTCTACCCGGTAGCTCCTCCTCCCCTAGCTTGGTGTCACTCACTCGCTGCAATAATCTGCCTTAGCCATGTTCGCTAAAAATACACTTCGCCTCTCGGTTACACTTACTAATGCATTCTATTTCAGGCCTGTTTGCATTCTTGCTTAGAAATACCCGTATGGGGAGCAGTGAAAACATGCAAGACGTGAGGGCAACTTTCCCTCCCGAAAGCCTCCTCTCTGTCCAGCTGTGCTCGGCACACCAATCTGAAAAGCAAATCTTTCCATACCGGATGGTAATTGGTGACATTACAGAAAAGGCCTGGGGTAGGAGGAGAAGGGAAGAAGCCAGTAAGAGCAGAGATTTCTGCGGGGCACACCATGGGGTACCCCTGCTTCCTGCTCCTCACACCTGCCCTCCCACGGACACGCCCAGCCCAGTCCCGCCCAGAGTCACTGTGCCCACAGGAGCAGCTGCAGAGTGGCCTCTCCATTGGAGTCGCATGCCACGTGTTAGAAGCCTGGAGAACATCTCGAGAGAGCCACAAGCTAGGCTCTACTCCACGAGCCGCCCCCTGGAAGACGCTTTCCACATCTGAGGCCAGGGGACGTCATCGCTTCCACTGCATAGTGGTCCCCATGAATGAGCTCATCCGCCCCGCAGCTATTTCCCTGCCTGGCTTCCACCATCTTGGAAGAGCAAGTGAGTTCGGCTGCCAGTGGCTCCCTGACTTGGCTGGCGTTTCCAAGAACTTCTGCTCTCTCCTATAATTAAGGAGGATAATGACAGCTCTCCATCTCCGATCTCTGCCTTCCTGCAGGGAAGGAGGCAGAAGAACGATTGTGTGATCAGTGTTTAAAGTCCTTAATTCATGTTTCTTCTTCCTGTTTCAGCCCAGGATCTCCTATAATTGACCCTCCTGCCTCCGAACACAGAGTTCACGCATTTTCCTCTATCTGGAGGTGAAACATGAAGAGAGATGGTGACTTGGTGCTGCCAGCTGCAGAGCAGGCGGGGCCGGAAGCAGGGATTGCAATGCCCGGTGGGAAGCTGAAAGCAGGGAGGAGGCTGAGCCGGAGCTCAGAGCCCAGCTGGTGCATATTCATGTCTTCCTTATTGCAAAGCTCATGGGTGACGGACACTTGGACGCACATAGTGAAGCATTTGGAACGCCACCCAAGCCTGCCTTCTACAGGTCCAGGATCGTGGCTGCAGGCACCAACCTCACACCTCCATGAAGTCACCAGGTCACCAGCTATGAAATCAGCTCATTAAAATTGGAGGCCGAGCACAGTGGTTCATGCCTGTAATCCCAGCACTTTGGGAGGCCGAAGTGGGTAAATCACCCGAAGTCAGGAGTTTGAGACCAGCATGGCCGACATGGCAAAACCTGGTCTCTACTAAAAATACAAAAATTAGCTGGGCATGGTGGTGCACGCCTATAATCTCAGCCACTTGGAAGGCTAGGGCAGGAGAATCACTTGAACCTAGGAGGCGGAGGTTGCAGTGAGCCAAGATCACACCACTGCACTCCAGCCCGGGCAACAGAGTGCGACTCTGTCTCAAAAAAAGAAAAAAAATATTAAAATTGGATCTCTGTTTTTAGAGGCCAGGTGTGATGACTCCGGCCTGTAATCCCAGTGCTTTGGGAGGCCCAGGCGAGAGGATCACTTGAGGCCAGGAGTTTGAGATGACCCTAAGCAACATAACAAGGCCACGTCTCTACAAAAAATAAAATTTATAAATAATTTTTTTTTAAATAGAAATTAAAAAAAAAAATTTAACTTGAGACTGCTATAATCCCAGCACTTTGGGATACAAAGGCGGGCAGACTGCTTGAGCCCAGGAGGTCAAGAACAGCCTGGGCAACACAGCAAGACCCTGTCTCTACAAAAAAATGCAAAAGTTAGCCAGGCGTGGTGGTGCACACCTGTAGTCTCAGCTACTTGGGAGGCTGAAGTGGAGGATCGCTTGAGCCCGGGAGGTTAAGGCTGCAGTAAGCTATGATCATGCCACTGCACTCCAGCCTGACTGACCAAGTGAGACCTTGTCTCAAAGAAAAATTAAATTAAAATATAAAGCATGAGACTGAATGATGCTCCACAAACAAAGAATGGAGTCTCCCACAGGGTGGAATTTAGGGGCTACACCCGGGTCCACCTAGAGAGCAGTGCAGGGCAGGGAGGAAGCTGGGCATTAGAACGGGAGATGAGAAGAAAAACGGGAACAGGGATAAGAGAAATGAGTGTTTTTCTAACCATATTATCTCTTTCGCTGGCAGCGTGATGTGGGTAGGGAAAGGGTTATTAACCACCTGAAATATGAGATCCTACCGTCTGAAAATGTCCTGAACCGCAGCAGCAGCAATGTTATTTATGGCGGTCTCTTCCACCCTTAGTAACAGAAAGCGCGGCTGTGAACAGGGAGCTCTCCAGCACTGTCGTGACATCCCACTGGTGAGTTCAGAGACCAAAATTAGCCCTGTCTCCTGGCAGTCTACCTTCAGGTGCTACCACTGAATGCAATCACATGCGCATAACAAAAGATAGTCACAGCCACAGGCTGTTCATCAAGCTGACCCAGTAGGTGTCCATGCAAATGTGTGTGTCACATATACACGCATATGGGGGAAAAACCCACTAGCACTCAGGAAAAGTTCCCCAGGTTCCCAGGCCTCATCCTTTTGCATTTTCTCTGCTATTCCTCTAAGTCTAGCTTCCAAGACAGAAGAATTCACTGCTTCAAGAGAAAAAAAAAAAAATCTATTATTCCAACTTTCTTTCCTGGAGCATAAAGAGTGAAAGTGGCCGGTGAGATTTCTTCAGCACGAAGAAAGTTACTTCTCCATTTCAGCTTTCGGGTGTTATAAAACAAGTGGGGATGCAAGCGCTGACCTGGAGGTCCCCTAGGTGGCCCTACATCTCCACCCAGCTCCAAAGGTGACCTGCGGGAAGGGCCTCATTCCCTCCAGAACCACCCCCAGCTTCCCAATGTGCTGCTGGGCACAGCCTGCAAACTCTAGGGGGCAGGGGCGGGGTGAAGAAAGGAGAGGAGGCAGGAGCCAGCGCGATGCTACAGGTTCACGTCCCTCTTTTCAGAGACAAGCTAAGAGGATTAAAGAGGTAATTGTTGCTTCTGGAGCTCTTCAGCTATAAGATGCTCTATAAATACCGATAACCACCCCCTCAAGGGAAACACATTTCATTACAGTGGAGGTAAATGCTGCATCAGCCTGCAAGAAAGATGTGATGGATCACGAAGGGATTTGCTGCCATTCTAAGCACACTGATGGAGAGTAACTAGTAAGCATCATGAGTAACCCACACATTGTCCAGCTCCGACTGGAGGCCCGAGCTCCCTGGGCTGCTTGTAATGGCCCAATGGGTTCTTCCTGCCCACTCCACAGACAAAAGCAATTCGTTGAGACATGACATTGCAATAAAGAGAGTTTCGGCCAGGCGTGGTGGCTCATATCTGTAATCCCAGCGCTTTGGGAGGCCAAGGCGGGCAGATCACCAGGTCAGGAGTTTGAGACCAGCCTGACCAACATGATGAAACCCCGTTTCTACTAAAAATACAAAAATTAGCTAGGCATGGTGGCACACGCCTGTAATTGCAGCTGCTCAGGAGGCTGAGGCAGAAGAATCACTGGAACATGGGAGGCAGAGGTTGCAGTGAGCTGGTTCGTGCCATTGCACTCCAGCCTGGGAATCAGAGTGAGACTCCATTGCAAAAAAAAGAAAGAAAGAGTTTAATTGACACAAGGCTGGCCACGCAACATGGGAGACAGGTTATTACTCAAATCAACCTCAGAGATGACGGTTTTTCAAGGATAGTTTACTGCGTCAGGGGCTAAGGGAATGGGTGCTGCTGATTGGCTAGGAATGCAATCATAGGGGTTTGGAAAATGGTCCTGGTGCACTGAGTCCATTTCTATGTGGGGCTACGGGACTGGCTGAGCCAAGAGTTGAGGGTCCAGGTAGGGCCACCTGGTCATCAAAAATGCAAAAGCTGGAAAAGACATCTCAAAAGGCCCATCATAGGTTCTAACATCACAATAGTGATGTTATCTACTGGAGTAATTGGGGAAGTTGAAAATCTTGTGATCTCTGGAATAATGGCTGGTAACCATTTAATTACGCCCATGTCTTAGCAGAATTCAGGCTGCTCTCATCCTCCTAACCTGGTGGCCTTTCATTATGAGTTTTATAAAAGCAGCTTAGTTTGGGGAAAAGGCTATTATCATTTAAACTATAAACTAAATTTCTCCCAAAGTTAGCTTGACCCAAGCCCAGGTATGACCAAGGGCCGTTGGAGGTTAAGGGCAAGATGGCAGTTGGTTAGATCAGATCTCCTTCACCGTCTCATTTTTTCTCACTGTTACAATTTTTGCAAAGGCAGTTTCATTCTTGCATCTCATATATGTATACATTTCCATCTGGCCATCCAATGTGCACTTATTAAGCACCAACTCTGTGCCTGAGAGGCAGTGGAATCTAGCAGTTGGGTGCATGGGCTCTGGGGCTAGGGAGCCTGGTGGGGATCCTGGTTCTGCCTGCTCATCAGCTACATGGCCTTAGGCAAGTCCCTTAACCTCTGTGTCCTCCCTTTCCTCCTCTGTAACATGGGGGCGATAAGAGAACCCACCCCAGGAGGTTATTGTGAGAATTCAACAAGATCATCTGAGTCCAAGTGGTTAGACCCTAACTGACACACAGCAAGTGCTATTGAAGGGATGGCTATTAGAGGTACCTAGCAAATATATGGCTCTATAGTATTTTGTTTATTCCTTGAATTTTTTTTGTTGTTTGTCTGTTTTTTGTTTTTTGTTTTGAGATGGAGTCTTGCTCTGTCGCCCAGGATGGAGTGCAGTGGTGCTATCTCGGCTCACTGCAACCTCTGCCTCCCGGGTTCCAGTGATTCTCCTGCCTCAGCCTCCCGAGTAGCTGAGACTGCAGGCATATGCCACTATGTCCAGTTCATTTTTGTATTTTTAGTAGAGACAGGATTTCAGTTGGCCGGGCTGGTCTCGAACTCCTGACCATCCATCTCGGCCTCCCAAAGTGCTGGGATTATAGGTGTTAGCCACCGAGCCCGGCCAACTATTTTAAATTAGATTATTTTAGTATCAACAACTAGAGGAAACAGGTAGGATCTGCCAAGCAGGTGTGGACCAAGCCCTTACCCAGTGACCAGAGATGTGTGGGAAACAGACAAGAAGCAGAAGACAAGGTCACTGAATTTGGAGCTTACCAGGGCTTCAACAACGAAGGGGTGCTTAGGCCGTTTTTCAGTCTTTGGCTGCCAGGCAGTGGCATTTGAGCAGGGGCAGAAAGCAGAGCATGTATCCAGGACATTGTTGAGAACTACGGGCACAGAGTGATAATAAACAGCAGACTGCATTTTAGTGGATTTTATTGTTGCTTTAAGTTCTGCGTAGACAATGCACTCCCTCGGCTCCTCCTGCCCCATCCCTTTGCCTTGTCACACCCGTGCATGCCAGGATCCCAGCCAGAAGAAAGAAGAACCGCTCTCCTGAACCTACCACCAGAAGCCCTCAGTGCGTCCTGAGCAGTGACAGGCTCCCCTCTGCTGCAGGCTCCTGAGCTGTACATACCCTAAGGCCAGAGCACATCTGCTGGGCGAGAGACAGGCCCAGGGGACAGTCCCTGTCCTGCCCCTTGGCTGAGTGGGAGACTCAGCACCATGCCGCTCAAAGCATGGTCCCCACAGCAGCAGTAGCAGCAGTGGCAGCAACAGCAGCAGCAGTGCTGCCTGGGAACTTGTTAGAAATGCAGCTTCTCGGCTGGGCTCAGTGGCTCGCACCCGTAATCCCATCACTTTGGGAGGTTGAGGCAGATGGATCACCTGAAGTCAGGAGTTCAAGACCAGCCTGCCCAACATGGTGAAATCCCATCTCGACTAAATACAAAAAATTAGCCAGGCGAGGTGGTGCACGCCTGTAATCCCAGCTACTCGGGAGGCTGAAGCAGGAGAATCGCTTGAACCCGAGAGGCAGAGGTTGCAGTGAGCCAGAATTACACCATCGCGCTCCAGCCTGGGCAACAAAAGTGAAACTCCGTCTCCAAAAAGAAAAAAAAAAAAATGCAGCTTCTCCAGCATCATCGGGGACCCACTGGCTCAGCAACGCTGAGGGCGGGGCCCAGCAGCCGTTTTCACATACTCCACAGGAGGCTCTGATGCATCTTCAAGTCTGAGAGTCACTGGCTCCCAAAAAAGTTACTAAAATGATTCTGAGTCACAGTTCCCTCATTCATAAAAAACAGTTAATTGGATGCACCTCATAAGGCTATTGTAAGAATTAAAGGAGAAGATACGTCAAACACTTGGTAGAGGGCCCTAAATATGGCAGGCACTCAGGACACTGTGGTGATGACTATTATTATCATCCATGTCAGCGGAACACATTTACCAAACAGCAGTAACTCAGACACAGCGGGGAGGATGGAATCTGTAACAGGGAAGTGGTTTAAAGGAGAGCGTGAGAGAGAAGCTGAGATCTTACTGCACAGTGCCCCAGAGACAGGGAACTCACAGTTTCCCAGGATTCGGGGTTGCCAGTCCAGGTTACCTGTGATCCAATTTCAAGATCCACGGAGATCCCCACAAACTCTGACTCAAGTACCTTGAATTTGGAATTCCAGGAAATAAAAGTGCACCCCATATTACTGTTAAAATGAGGACAGGCCGGGGGCAGTGGCCCATGTCTCTAAATGCTGGGACTGGTTGGGGCCAGGAGTTTGAGACCAGCCTGGGCAACCTAAAGAGACACTGTCTCTACAAAAAATAGAAAAAAAAAAAAAAAGTTAGGATGGTGGCTCATGTCTGTAGTCCCAGGTACTGAGGAGGCTGAGGTGGGAGGACTGCTTCAGTCCACAAGGTTGAGGCTGCAGTAAATCATGGTCACACCACTACACTCTAGCCTGGGTGACAGAGCGAGACCTTGTCTCGAAAAATAAGTACAGGCTGGGCGCGGTGGCTCACGCCTGTAGTCCCAGCACTTTGGGAGGCTGAGGCAGGTGGATCACGAGGTCAGGAGATCGAGAGCATCCTGGCTAACGCAGTGAAACCTCATCTCTACTAAAAAAAATACAAAAAAAATTAGCCAAGCGTGGTGGAGGGCACCTGTAGTCCCAGCTACTCAGGAGGCTGAGGCAGGAGAATGGCGTTAACCCAAGAGGTAGAGCTTGCAGTGAGCCGAGACTGAGTCATTGCACTCTAGCCTGGGTGACAGAGCAAGACTGTCTCAAAAATAAATAAATACATACATACATATATACATACATACATACATACATAAAATAAGGATAATATGAATTTTGAGGAGATGCCTCCATAGAGGACAAGAGATAGCTGAGCTCAAGTACTGGTATTAATTAATTTTTTTTTTTTATAGAGATGGAGTTTCGCCATATTGCCTAGGCTGGTCTTGAACTCCTGAGCTCGAACTCCTAAGCGATCTGTCTGCCTCAGGTTCCCAAAGTGGGGGGTTATAGGCAGAGCCACAGTGCCCCAAGTACTGATATTTAAATAGACGTTCATAAAGAACAATGGACATCTTAAGAATGTGTACTAAATTAGCCGGGTGCGGTGGCTCACGCCTGTAATCCTAGCACTTTGGAAGGCTGGGGCAGGTCAATCACCTGAGGTCAGGAGTTCAAGACCAGCTGCCCAACATGGGGAAACCCCATTTCTACTAAAATCACAAAACTAACCGGGCGTGGTGGCTCACGCCTGTAATCCCAGCTACTTGGGAGGATGAGGCAGGAGAATCGATTGAACCTGGGAGGTGGAGGTTGCAGTGAGCAGAGATGAGGCCACTATACTCTAGCCTGGGCAACGAGAGTGAAACTCTGCCTTTTAAAAAAAAAAAAAAAAAAAGTGTACTAAATTGCTGAAGGGGGTTTTTATTAAGAAAAGGTGATATAGAGCCAGGCGTGGTGGCTCACGCCTGTAATCTCAGCACTTTGGGAGGCCGAGGCAGACGGATCACGAGGTCAGCAGATCGAGACCATCCTTGCTAATACGGTGAAACCCCGTCCCTACTAAAAATACAAAAAAATTAGCTGGGCGTGGTGGTAGGTACCTGTAGTCCCAGCTACTTGGGAGGCTGAGGCAGGAGAATGGCATGAACCTGGGAGGCGGAACTTGCAGTGAGCCGAGATCATGTCACTGCACTCCAGCCTGGGCAACAGAGCGAGACTCTGTCTCAAAAAAAAAAAAAAAAGAAAGAAAGAAAAGGTGATATAAAGAGGCATAATGTCCAGATGAACAGCATCTAGAATTCAAGAACTAAGGAGAGAATGTGCTGAAAGAATCCCATCTACAAGACTGGAATAAAGCACACGGGATTCCATGGGATCCAACACCACCACTGTCTGAAACAATGGTAGAGGTCACAAGGGCTTCCCAGCAGCCAACACGGTGATGTTTGTCGATCACCCTTCCCTTCTGGCATCTCACAGGTGAGCACTCCCTCCGCCCTCAACTTCTTCCCCCTTGACTTCCAAGACACTGTCTGCCCTGGTTCTCACTGAACACCCTGCCCCTCCCTCCACATATTCCTCTGTGGGCTCCCCTTCCCTGGCCCACATGACTACCACACATCATCCTGTCTCTTCCAGCCCCTTCACCTGTCTACCCAAATCCCGTTCTTCCCGCTCTGGAGTCTGCAGTAGTGCCTATGAAGAGAGTAGAATGGGACCACACTCCAGGGCAGATCCCGCCTCCTAATCGTGTCCCTTTTGTCTTCCCCAGTCATCTCAGATGGACACAGGAGTAGACAACAAAGAGGACAATCTTCTGCTTTTTTGAACCAGACTGGAGTGCATGGCATGATCTTGGCTCACTGCAAGCTCCGCCTCCCAGGTTCATGCCATTCTCCTGCCTCAGCCTCCCAAGTAGCTGGGATTACAGGTGCCTGCCACTATCTCCCAGTTAATTTTTGTATTTTTAGTAGAGACGGGGTTTCACCCTGTTGGTCAGGTCTCGAACTCCTGACCTCCAGTGATTTGCCCACCTCAGCCTCCCAAAGTGCTGGGATTACAGGTGTGAGCCACCGCGCCTAGCCTGGACTTGTCTTCTTGTTGTGACTTGCGTTCTTTCTAACAATCCCATGCCCTTAGGCATTGGCGATGACCCCCATAATCTCTCAAGCTTCAGGTCCATCCTAGGCCTCAGGCCTCAGGCCTCTCCATCTAACTGCCTATTTAACTCTGTCTGGATAGTCCAACAGCACAGCAAGAGAAAGTTATCTGCCAGTGAACTCATTGTCTTTCCCGTAACAGCCACTCCTCTAACTATGGGCTTCACTCCAGTCCCACATAACAGGACCTGGAGCAGGGAGAATGGAGAGCTGGGTTTCCTCCAGTGTACAGATGGGCAGGCCTGCTGAGAAAGGACTTACGGGGCCAGACGATGAAGGGCTAGCAAGAGAAAAGCTGCAGTGACTAATCCCAACTTCAGGTTCAAAGTAGGGTAAGAAAAGAGGTGGAAATACTTATCACATTTAATATCAAATTATCCTCCCAGTTTCATCTGTCACCTTCGAAACAAACCAGGACAATATGACCCTCCCCACTCCAGATTCCCAAAATAAAAAAATCCTGACATGGTAAGAGAAATTTTTTTAAAGAAATATAATGATCCTCACTGAGTAAGGATCTAAATTTACACTCATTATACGGTATCTTTATTTCATTTTTCCAGCTTCATTTTATAGTCACGTTGTAATTATCTTTACCCTGAAGATTGTCTGTAGATCCCACAGGACTTCCTCCCCTGTTCTGGGGAGCCCTAAAATAAATGCATGCTCTGCAGTCTCTCAACCCACCCTCCCGCTTTTCCAGACATCCTAGCTCATGGTCATCTAGTCACCCAAGCTAGAAATCGGGGAATCACTCTAGACTTTTTTTTTTTTTTTTTTTTCTTTTTTTTTTTTTTTTTTTTGAGACAGAGTCTCATTCTGTTGCCTAGGCTGGAGTGCAGTGGAGTGATCTCGGTTCACTGCAACCTCCGCCTCCCGGGTTCAAGCAATTCTCCTGCCTCAGCCTCCCCAGTAGCTGGGATTATAGATGTGTGCCACCACATTCGGCTAATTTTTGTAGTTTGAATAGAGATGGGGTTTCACCACGTTGGCCAGGCTGGTCTCAAGCTCTTGACCTCAAATGATCCATCCACAGCAGCCTCCCAAAGTGCCACATAACGCAGGAACAGAAAACCAAATAGTGCATGTTCTTACTCATAAGTGGGAGCTAAATCATGAGAACACACGGACACCTGAGGGGAACAATGGATACTGGGGTCTGCTTGAGGGTAGAGGGTGGGAGGAGGGAGAGACTCGGAAAAAATAACTATCAGGTACTATGTTTAGTACCTGGGTGATAAAATAATCTGTACAGCAAACCCCCGTGATATGAGTTTACCTGTATAACAAACCTGCACAGCTATCCCTGAACATAAATAAAAGTTCAAACACCAAAATAATACTAATATATACCTCGAATAAATGGTTAAAAATGGTAAAGTTTATGTTATGCATGTTTTAACACAATAGATAGGATGGTTAAAGAACCATCCTCGTGCAGGGCGCGGTGGCTCACGCCTGTAATCCCAGCACTTTGGGAGGCTGAGGCGGGCAGATCATGAGGTCAGGAGATCAAGACCATCCTGGCAAACACAGTGAAAACCCGTCTCTACTAAAAATACAAAAAATATTAGCTGGGCGTGGTGGCGGGCAACTGTCGTCCCAGCTACTCAGGATGCTGAGGTAGGAGAATGGCGTGAACCCGGGAGGCGGAGCTTGCAGTGAGCCGAGATCACACCACTGCATTCCAGCATGGGCAACAGAGGGAGACTCCGTTTCAAAAAAAAAAAAAAGAACCATTGAAGAGGTAGCAGTTAGGGACACGGTGACACAGACTAGCTTATTGCTTCCTGCCCCTCCCCTCTTCCTCTGACTACCAATGGCGCTGTTGGTGGAACCGCCAGCCTCCCACTGGACCCAGAAGTAAAAAGGAAGTCCAAGGGAGCTCTAAGTCCTATCAACATATGACTTAATTCAAACATTAAATGTCATTAGTTTTGTTATTAACTATCCTATGTTTAAAAACAGGTTCCAGAATTGCCTTTTCAGTACCCGTAATTATGAGAAAGAGGTTCTAAAGAAAAGTTCCATGAGAATCCCCTACAAAAACCATAGAGGACTCCTAGCAGTCTCCCTGGTTCAAACCTCCATCTGTCTCTGAAGATAAGGAATTACCTTGACAAATCTGAGATCCTTTTCCCTATTACTTAATACCTCCCCATGGTTCTGCAATGCTCGCAGGATCAAGTCCAACTCCAGAGTGTGAGAGCAGCAGCGGGGCGGTTAGAAGATCCGACTCCGCCATCTAGTCACCAGTGTAGACTCTCCGGGCTTGCAGCTGGCCCTACGGCCTGCTGCCGGGTGACCTCAGACAAATCTCAGCCTCTCTGGCCTTTTTTTCATCTGTAAAATGGAGACAATAGCAGTTCCTACCTCTTAAGAGTTGTTATAAGGATTGAGTGAATTAATATCTACGAAATACCAGACAATACCTTGCACATAATAAGGACCATGAAAGGGTTCACTATTGTTATAGTTTTTTGGGGTTTTTTGTTTGTTTGTTTGTTTTTTGAGTCAGAGTCTCGCTCTGTCACCCAGGCTGGAGTGCAGTAGTGTGATCTCAGCTCACTGCAACTTCCACCTCCCGAGTTCAAGCAATTCTCCTGCCTCAGCCTTCCGAGTAGCTGGAATTAAGCCACCGCACCCAGCCTCAGTTCACTAATGTTATGATTTTGATAGGCAAAGATCTTCACGATATGGCCACAGTCTACTTTTTCCAAGTGCAACTTCTCCCCCTGGATTCCCACGACATCGCTGCTAGCCTGTGCCCCGGCAAGCCACACCTGTCTGTGCCTGCAGCTTCCGCATCTGCCATTGCTTCCACCTGGCGCACCCTCTCCCCTCCGGCCCCACACTGGCCCAGCAAACTCTAAGAGGCATCTGTTTACCACCTACAGCTTTCCTGACTTCCGGTCAGGCATACGCTCACTTTCCTCTGTTTCTCCTGATCCTAGCCACCTTAGAGCAATCCCCACCTGGATATTTCAGCTTCCCTGGCTCCCTGGGTAAGGAGCAGCGAGTTCCTGCAAGGCAAGAACTGAGCCACTCATTCCTGTACTCGAAGCCTCAAGCAAAAGGCCCTGCATATAGAAAATGATCAATAACAGTCAAATGAATGAGGCCGGGCGCGGTGGCTCATGCCTGTAATCCCAGCACTTTGGGAGGCCGAGGCAGGTAGATCATGTGAGGTCAGGCGTTCAAGACCAGCCCGGTCAACATGGTGAAACCCCATCTCTACTAAAAATACTGAAATTAGCTAGGCGGGGTGGCGCATGCCTGTAATCCCAGCGACTCAGGAGGCTGATGCAGGAGAATCGCTTGTACCCAGGAGGCAGAGGTTACAGTGAGCCGAGATCACGTCACTGTACTCCAGCCTGGGTGACAGAGTAAGACTCCATCTCAAAAACTAAAATAAAATAAAAGTTGAATGAATTGAGTGCTGAACTGAAAGAGTGAGACAGAGACTAGGGATGAAGGGAGAGGAAAAAATAAGAAACAACCCAACATCGAGACCTCCCTGCATCGAGGGAGAAGGGATGTGCTCAAACGAGAAGAAGCAGAGCAAGGTTTTGAATCACAGGAAGGAGAGAAGCTCAAGGCACACGAGGAAGAGCAAACAGAATGTGGGACAGGGACATCTGAGGTCTACAGAGCTCCCCAGGTCTAACCTATACATGCTTGTGATAAGTTTAGACATGAATACACAGACAGGCAAGGGGGAACTGAAGGCAGAGCATCGCCGTATCTCAGCATGTCCTCACACCTTGGTAGAGAGAGTTACAGGTGACTGTGAACTCGCCAAAGGAGAAGGTTAAGGGTGGAGGCATCTCAGATTAAATAGGAATCAAGTCAAACTCAGAGAGAGCTTTTCCTTTTTACTTTTTCTTTGAGACAGAGTCTTGCTCTGTCACCCAGGCAGGAGTGCAATGGTGCAATCATAGCCGAACGCAGCCTCAAATTCCTGGGCTCAAGCGATCCTCCCACCTCAGCCTCCAGAGTAGCTGGGACAATAGGTGCACACCACCAAGTCCTGCTCATTTTCTTGTATTTTTTGTAGAGAGAGAGTCTCGCTATGTTGCCCAGACTGGTCTTGAACTCCTGGGCTCAAGCGATCCTCCCATCTCGGCTTCCCAAAGTGCTGGGATTACAGGTATGAGCCACCACACCTGGCCAGAGATAGCTTTTTCAACATGTCTGTCCTTAGCAGGAAAGGAATAATCTGCGCTCGCAGGAAAGGAAGAAATCAGATCCATTCTGCAGGCAGGGAGCTGGGTGGAGAACCAGGAGAGGTGGGAGTGAAGGGGCAGGCATTCTAGTCCTGCCTTTCTTGATTCTCAGGAAGGAATGAGCTGAAAGGCACTTGGCCAGTACCCTGGCAACCTGGATAGCTCCTGCCCTGTTCCTCAGGTTTTAGGCTGCTGAGCTCTAGTCAAAGGACCTCGGACACGGTTCACATGGTCACCTGATGTGTGCACAGCCAGTCCCACCCTGGCCACTAAGAAACAGGTTCACCACCTTGAATGAGGTGCTGTTTACAGTCAGCGGTCAATATAGACAGCATTTGGGTTTCATGCCCAAAGGTAAACATGAAAGACAACCATAGAGGAAGCCACTCCCACGTGGACCCAGACACATTGATCCAGACCAGGGGCTGATTCCCACTGCGAAAGTGGGACAAAGCCTGTTTCCTGCAGCCTGCAGTGAACATGAGCACTGGGGTGGGGGAATCAGTCACCAATAGTGGTCACTCAGCTTCAAGCTTCAGATCGACACAGATACAGGCACACAAGAAAGTAGAACTAGAAAAAAGCATGGAGGAAAATAATGTGGGAAAAAAGACACAAAAGGAAGGAGGAGGAAAAGGAGCAAAAAAGAAACAGGAGAAGTCATAATGGGGCTCTAACAAAAAGAAAGCAAATCAAGCAGGGCTCCTGGAGCCGAGCCCCACCACACCCACACACACCCACACACAATGTGGCTTGGTTTAGTACAGAGGTGGTGGCAGTGCACTGGGCCATAAGCACACCTCAAGCTAGGATTTCTTGGGATTCAAAAACCATACATGACTGGGCAAGGTGGCTCACGCCTGTAATCCCAGCACTTTGGGAGTCTGAGGTGGGTGTATCCCTTGAGGCCAGGAGTTCAAGACCAGCCTGGCCAACATGGTGAAACTCCATCTACCAAAAACACAAACAGTAGCTGCATGTGGTGGCAGGCACCAATAATCCCAGCCACTCGGGAGGCTGAGGCAGCAGACTCACTTGAACCCGGGAGGCGGAGGTTGCAGTGAGCAGAGATCGCGCCACTGCACTCTGGCCTGGGCAACAGAGCAAGACTCTGTGTTGGGGAAAAAAAAGAAAAAGAAAGAAGAAAGAAGGAAGAAGGAAGAAGGAAGAAGGAAGAAGGAAGAAGGAGAAGAAGAAGAAGAAGAAGAAGAAGAAGAAGAAGGAGGAGGAGGAGGAGGAGGAGGAGGAGGAGGAGGAGGAGGAGGAGGAGGAGGAGGAGAAGAAGAAGAAGAAGAAAGGAGGAGAAGGAGGAGGAGAAGGAGGAGGAGAAGGAGGAGGAGAAGGAGGAGGAGAAGGAGGAGGAGAAGGAGGGGGAGGAGGAGGAGGAGGAGGAGGAGGAGGAGAAGAAGAAGAAGAAGAAGAAGAAGAAGAAGAAGAAGAAGAAGAAGAAGAAGAAGAAGAAGAAGCAGAAGCAGCAGCAGCAGCAGCAGCAGCATCATACACAGTATTTTATGGATTTTAGTGAAAAAAATTACAATATGGGTAAATGCCCAAGATATGTCACTCTGTGGAAAAGGGAAGAAACAACATACAATACAAAACCGATTGTGATACACAGAAAAGGCCTGGAAAACACATCAAAACATTTCACAGTGGTTATTTCTGAGTGGTGGGATTAGAGTTGATTTTTATACTCCTGGTCAAGTCTTTATATATCATACAAAGGAATGGCATGGCACAGTTTCCTAAATTTAAAAAAGCTGCCCTAAATATACCACATAGAAAGTCAAAGTTTTCAAAAGCATGATAGAGAATAGTTATGAAATCCAGGAGGCAAATGCAGACCTCGAGGCTAGCTATGTTTATATAATCATGGACAACGATCTGGTTGTTTATTAACAAACGAACATTTGGAATCATTTAGACATATCTTCAAATCCAAAGAAAAATTAAAGCAATCAAACAAATATTTACTATCCTTCTGTCTGGTATTCTCCCATTTATATAACTATCAGAAAATACCCTGGGGAAAGTGTTCAATACTTAAGAAGAACAGTACCCTAATACACCAAAAAAGTGACAACAGGAAAAAAAAACAATCAGCCAGGAAGCAAAAAGCTTCTGAAAGAACCGATTATATACGATGACTGAAAAGAATTTAACACATGCATTTACCAAATCCTTTGAAAGGGTCATTTCCACTAAAGTGTTCTCCAAGTAAAATATAACGTTATTTTCTCCAGAAGATGCACACCTTAAAACTGGATTCTTAAAAGCTTATGAAATAATAGTATACTATCAACACATTTACAAAAGCGTTTTATGATATTAGCTTTTCCCAGAAATAAGTGATCCAGGTTTCCACATCATAAGCTGTAGCCGTGTAGTTACGTGTTTATGAATTCGTAATTCCTGGGGAAGGTGGCTTGTTGATTTGCCATGACTGTGGAAATAAAGCGCGACAAACCCAGAAAGAGAAGACAATGCCGATGTCCCCTTTCTTGGTTAGGCCCAAATGGAAGCCATAAATATACTGCCGTCCGCACACCTCCAAGGGAAGGCCTCGCTTGGAAGAAAGGGTTAATTGCATGAGCACCTGGTATGGGCTGAAATCCAGATATTTTCTAAGTCTATATGAAAAGGGGAGGATGGGGGAAACCTCTACCTTCTAACCTAGAATGCTGGGTCTAATTCAAGACTATAGAAATGCTGGGTGGCTTTTCTTTCCCTAAATAGAAACAAGGCCATGTTCCCATTCAGAGGAGACCATTTAAGCTCAGCAGGCATGGACTTCAAGGGTCCCAGAATACAACAGGCTCCTTGCCCTATACAGCACTGCCCCCCTCCTCTCCTCACCCCATTTCCTCTTTATCCGGGGAGCTGCAGCTCTCCATCCCCTCAGATTCTCTCCCTATGGAGCCGTCCACTTGGTTTCTATCCATGCGAATCCCCCACCTTACCTGGGCAGGACGCTATGTGGACTGCTGAGGGCAGATGAGATTTGGGACCAGAAAGGGGCTGTTAAATAATGAATAAAAAGAAGCACCCCCAGCCCTCCAAGACCTAATTATTGGCTTGCCTGCATCCAATAAGAAAAACAACCCCATGAAAGGAAAGGATGACAAAGACAGAGGCTAATTCTTCTCAAACCTTCTGGAAATTCGAGTTCTGAAGGGGGCAGGTGTGGTCAGGGATTTGGGGGCAGATCAGACTTAGAGCTCTGACAAGCCTAAACTACTCCACATCCGCCCATCACACGGGCTGGAGGGGAGGGTCATGGGGGGTTATAGGCACAAAGGGCCCCCACCAAAGGGCTGGCCCCTACCCAGAGAACACAGGCAGTGCTCCTTGTGCGGGGCTGTGAAGGCGTCTTTGTACTACTGTCTATGCCATGCCACTCCAGGACAATCTTTCCTCCCCTACTAGGGACGCCCCCAGTCATTCCAACCTCACCTCTCCTCTGCACCTGGGAACCAGCAGCATCCCAACAAACGCCCAGAAAGTTCTAGTTCCACCTCTGCCCCAGGGGCCCACAACGTGGCTTTTATTTTCTCCAGTCATCCTTCACCATTTTAAAAACTGTATTTGAGGCTGGGCTCAGTGGCTCATGGCTGTAATGCTAGAACTTTGGGAAGGTAAGGGAGGCAGACTGCTTGAGCCCAAGAGTTTAAGGCCAGCCAGCCTGGGCAACAGAGTGAAGCCCTGTCTTTACGAAAAATACAAAAAAATTAGCTGGATGTAGTGTTAAGCACCTGTAGTCCCAGCTACTCGGGAAGCTGAGGCAGAAGGATCACTTGAGCCCAGGAGGTCATGGCTGCAGTGTGCCATGATGGCACCACTGCCCTCTAGCCTGGGTGACAGAGTAAGACCCTGTCTCAAAACATAAAAATTAAAAAGCATACTTGCATAAACTCAGTAGCTCGTATGAATGACATGAACTGTATCAATTTCAATATCCTGGTTATGATACTGTACTGTAAACTTGCAAGATGTTACCATTGGGGGAAACTGGATAAAGGGTATGCAGACTGTGTCTATTATTCCTGACAACTTCATGTAAATCTACAATTAGGTCAATAAAAAATTCCATTTAAAAAACCTAAAGAACATATGTTATAAACCTCATGTGAACAAAGACCAATCAAGAGATAATCCTACCTACAAATGGTTATACAAACTGAGCCTGGGTTTTGCAGGTGCTTCTGCAGCCCATTTATTCAACAAATACATCTGCCATCCCTACAATGCGTTATGCTAAGCATTAGGAAGTGCATCTCTGCTAACGCTCTCATAAAATGAGTGTTGATGAGAGAAAAGTTACCTATTCTAGGTAGACCTGGCATAACTGACAATTTCATTTTTTTTAAATCAGAGGTGAAAATATTTTGGCATTCAATACATTTGAAAATGCATTAAGTAACTGTTCTATTTAGGTCGGGACATGGCTTAAGTCACAATTCATAAGTTACTCCAGCCCCAGCTGTCAGGAAAACATGAGAGTGGCTGAGCGCAGCAGCTCATGCTTACAATCCCAGCACTTCGGGAGGCCAAGGTGGGTGGATCACTTGAGGCCAGGAGTTCAAGACCAGCCTGGCCAATATGGCAAAACTCCATCTCTACTAAAAATACAAGAATTAGCCAGGCATTGTGGCAGCTATCTGTAATCCCAGCTAATCAGGGGGCTGAGGCAGGACAATCACTTGAATCCGGGAGGCAGAGATTGCAGTGAGCCGAGATCGCGCCACTGCACTCCAGCCTGGGTGACAGAGTGAGACTCCATGTCGATAAAAAATAAAACATGGGAGTGGAAACCCGTTGCCGAGTCACAATATTTTTTACACGTTCCACACGGCAGCATCTACCCACTCCTTCTGCAGGCCACATATTGATGACAAGTTTCTCAGGGGGCTAAGAGAGAGGCGAAATTTCAACCTGAGTTCAAGGGCAACCTCCTGGGCTGCTTGCTTTGCTTCAAAATGAGTCATCAAAACCCTATATGCCTTTTGGCCAGAAAGTTCTAGAGATTTTAAACAAGCAAATGTGCCCCAGCCATGACAATCCCTGAAACATCCTGCTTCATTTTGCAGCTGTCATCTGTCTGGACCAGATGTCGCTCTCAGCTCATGTAAAAAGCCCTGTGTAGCTGCCGCCATGACCTTCCCATAAAAACCATTCCCAAGACACATTTCCCAGGCACAGATCCTTCCCAAGGTCAGAGGTTTGAGAGGGGGATCATCTTCCTTGGCATATTTATTGCTGATGGCACTTATCAAAGTATTTTTAATGCATTATCTCATCTGTTACTTACAAATAACACCTAGCCATAGCAAAACCTATTGACTTCTAAAACAAAACAAAACAAATTCAGAGACAGGGTCTTGCTCTGTCTCCCAGGCTGAAGGATAGTGGTGTGATCATAGTTCACTGCAGCCTCCAACTCCTGGTCTCAGAAAATTCTCCTGCCTTAGCCTCTCAAGTAGCTAGGACTATAGGCATGTGCCATCACTCCCAGCTAAATTGTAAAAATTTGTTTGTTTGTTTGTTTTGAGACAGAGTCTTGCTCTGTCACCCACGCTGGAGTGCAGTGGCGCAATCTTGGCTCACTGCAAGCTTTGCCTCCCAGGTTCACACCATTCTCCTGCCTCAGTCTCCCGAGTAGCTGGGACTACAAGCACTCGCCACCACATCTGGCTAATTTTTTTGTATTTTTAGTAGAGACAGGATTTCACTGTGTTAGCCAGGATGGTCTCGATCTCCTGATCTCATGATCTGCCCGCCTCGGTCTCCCTACAAATTTTTTAGAGACAGTGTCTGACTAGGTTGCCCAGGCTAGTCTTGAATTCCTGGCCTGAAGAAGTCTTCCTGCCTCGACCTCCCAAGTAGCTGGGATTATAAGTGTCAGTCTTGGCATCTGGCCATAACCTCATTTTTTAAATGAAGAAACTGAGGTTAACTCCCTCAAATATTTGTCAATTCCTGGTTACTCAGAAATTGATGATTTAAGATCATTTCAGTCTTTTTCTGGCCTCCTCCTATCTGCTTCTACCAGTGGGCAGGCAGTAATTTAAAGAGAGAGTGAGCGTATGGGTCTTGAGTTAGGTGAAGTGGCAGTCCAGCTCAAGACTCAACAGATGACTTTGCATTTAGCCTCCCAGAACCTCTGTCTCTTCATCTGTAACATGGAGTAATAAACACCACATTGCAGGACCAAAGGGATGATTAAATGCAACAACCTGGATAAAACATGAGGTGGTTGCTCAAAATATTACCTCTTTGATGCTTGTTAAAAATAAGATTGGCTCAGCTGGGCGCACGGGCTCACACCTGTAATCCCAGCACTTTGGGAGGCCAAGGTGGGTGGATCACTTGAGGTCAGGACTTCAAGACTAGCCTGGCCAACATGGTGGAACACCATCTCTACTAAAAATACAAAAATGAGATAGGCATGGTGGTGGGCGCCTGTAATCCGAGCTACTGGGGAGGCTGAGGCAGGAAAATCGCCTGAACCCGGGAGGCGGAGCTTGCAGTGAGCCGAGATCGCACCACTGCACTCCAGCCTGGACGACAGAGTGAGACTCCATCTCAACAAATAAAATAAAATAAAAATGTCAGATTGGCTTAATAGAAGTAAGAATTAACAACCAAAGTGGAATTTCTGAATTATCAGAGAATTTAAATTATATGTAAAACTCTCTGAATTCAGGGGTAATTGGGGATTATCTACAATTAATGGCTGAGACAGAAGCACCCAGATGAACAGGATTTTTATATTCACTTATCTGAGTTGGTAAAGAAATGCTGCCCCACTATCTTATCCTTCAATTATCTACCATTAAACCTCTGCGCATAACTGAAATGTACAAACTGCACGCTTTACGGGTGAGGGACAAACCCCAAGCTCTCATCCACCATTCTCATCAGATTTCAACATGACCACCATAAAGGCATAATGGAATTTAGGACTGATTATTCCTTGCCCGATATCCAGAATGTCTGAGGAATGTGTGTGCCGTTGAATGTGATGTTCTGCTTCAGAGAACTGACTTGTGAATGGTTCTTACGTGCTCAAATATGAAGAATATGAAATACAACAAAATACATTTGGGATGAATTTGACCACTCCTTTTTTTTTGAGACAGAGTCTCACTCTGTCGCCCAGGCTGGAGTGCAGTGGCGCGATCTCAGCTCACTGGAAGCTCCACCTCCCGGGTTCACGCCATTCTCCTGCCTCAGCCTCCTGAGTAGCTGGGACTACAGGCGCCCGCCACCACGCCCAGCTAATTTTTTGTATTCTTAGTAGAGACAGGGTTTCACCATGTTAACCAGGATGGTCTCGATCTCCTGACCTCATGATCTGCCCGCCTCGGCCTCCCAAAGTACTGGGATTACAGGCGTGAGCCACCACGCCCGGCCTTGACCACTTTTTTCTGCCTTGTCTAACATCAGCCACTAACACTAAACTTCTCAAATTACAGTACACGTGGCAGGGGAGGGTAGGTAAAGCCACAAGATCAAATGGTACACCTTCTGAGAGCACCAGCCTTGCTCGACGTGAGTCTACAAGTTCTGGAGATGGCCGGTTCATTTATTGACTAGTCTCCGCACCTGGGAGCGCTCTGTGGCACTCGGAAAAGTGCTACTGAAGGAGAGGGGAAATACCAACTGATGGAAGACCCACCTGCCGAGGCCTCCGCTAGGCGTCTGCAGAGTGTCCCATTTAATTTCTTACCCAGTCATTCAACAACCACGGGACAAAGAGGGTACAAACAGCCAGTGATTTTTATTTATTGTTTTGAGATCTATTTTAACCAGGT
This sequence comes from Chlorocebus sabaeus, assembly GCF_047675955.1. Lineage (NCBI taxonomy): Eukaryota > Metazoa > Chordata > Mammalia > Primates > Cercopithecidae > Chlorocebus > Chlorocebus sabaeus. The sequence continues at coordinate 12,634,310 of NC_132912.1, read as the reverse complement.
TTTCAGACCTCAGTTAAACAGGGGTGTATTAGTCCGTTTTCCTACTGCTATAAAGAACTGCCTGAGGCCGGGCGCGGTGGCTCAAGCCTGTAATCCCAGCACTTTGGGAGGCCGAGACGGGCGGATCACGAGGTCAGGAGATCGAGACCATCCTGGCTAACACGGTGAAACCCCGCCTCTACTAAAAAATACAAAAAAACGAGCCGGGCGAGGTGGCGGCGCCTGTAGTCCCAGCTGCTCGGAAGGCTGAGGCAGGAGAATGGCGTGAACCCGGGAGGCAGAGCTTGCAGTGAGCTGAGATCCAGCCACTGCACTCCAGCCTGGGCGACAGATCGAGACTCCGTCTCAAAAAAATAAAATAAAATAAAATAAAATAAAATAAAATAATTTTAAAAAAAATAAAGGAAAGAGATTTAACTGACTCACAGTTCAGCATGGCTGGGGAGGCCTCGGGAAACTTACAATCAAGGCAGAAGGGGAAGGGGAAGCAAGGCACCTGTTTCACAAGGCGGCCAGCAGGAGAAGGAACGCAGGAGACACTACCACACATTTATAAAACCATCAGATCTAGTGAGAACTCACTATCACGAGAACAGCATGGCGAAAACCTTTCCCCATGATTCAATTAACCTCCACCTGGTCTCTCCCTTGACATGTGCGGATTATGGGGATTTACAGGGATTATAATTCAAGATGAGATCTGGTGGGGACACAAAGCCTACCCATATCAGTGGGCAATACATATCGGCCCCTTCAACTCACCGAGAGGTGAGAAAAAAGCACGGAGAACTTGGTAGTGAAAACAAAACAGCAGTAATCTCAGAGGTGAGGAAACTGGCTGATACAGACACAGATGTGCTGGCCATTCGAATTCAGGTTTACTTAAAAAGATAAGTTGTTGCACTATAAACAAACCACCAAATTTACTAACAACTAAAATACTGGTAAGTACCAACCTATGATATATTTATGCATAAATTTTTTAAAACTCTTAGAGCTGGCCAAGTGCAGTGGCTCACACCTGTAATCCCAACACTTTGGGAAGCTGAGATGGGTGAATCATTTGAGGTCAGGAGTTCGAGACCAGCCTGGCCAACATGGTGAAACCCCGTTTCTACTAAAAATACAAAAATTAGCCAGGTGTGGTGGTGGGCGCCTATAATCCCAGCTACTCAGGAGGCTGAAGCAGAAGAGTCGCTTGAACCCGGGAGGCAGAGGTTGCAGTGAGCCAAGATCATGCCATTGAACTCCTGCCTGAACAACAGAGAAAGATTCCATTTCAGGAGGAAAAAAAAACCAAAAAAACTCTTAGAGCTTATTTTCATTCTCTAAGCCAAATAGGAAATAAGTTTGCTGTTATCAGTCTTGGACTCTAGACATGAGTGCCAGCTGCTGGATGCCCAACAGAATTTTGATGAAAGATGTTTCTTCTCTGGCATATGCTCATTTCTTCTTCCAGTCCAGATAGAGTCCTCTCTGTCTATGCCGCTGAGCTCTGCCCTGCAAGCTATTCTCACTAACACCGCTTCACTCTAGAGAACTCCATTACCTTAACGGGTTAGAAATAAGAGCTCAACCTGGGCACGGTGGTGCATGCCTGTAGTCCCAGCTACTCGAGGCAGGAGCTGAGATGGGAGGATTGCTTGAGCCCAGGAGGTCGAGGCTGCAGTGAGCTATGACCGTGCCACTGCACTCCAGCCTGGACAAAAGAGCAAGAACCCATCTCTCAACAAAAAAGGGAATGAGAGCTCCACAACTCATATCAGCCCACTAGGCATGTCACACTTGAACTCTGACCCTTCTCATGTTTAATAATACATACTATACAGAGCAATATACAAATATTAGCTCTCTTTTCTGTAGTTGTTCCTGTTACTGTCATATTTTACAGCAATTCTGTTAGATGGTCTTGGGACCTTCACAAATACGGTCCAATGCTTATAACCATTTATTCAAAAAAGAAAAAAACTCCTGGCCAGGTGCAATGGCTCACACCTGTAATCCCAGCACTTTGGGAGGCCAAGGTGGGCGGATCACAAAGTCAAGAGATGCAGACCATCCTGGCTAACGTGGTGAAACCCCATCTCTACTAAAAATACAAAATTAGCTGGGCATGGTGGTGCATGCCTGTAGTCCCAGCTACTAGGGAGACTGAGGCAGTAGAATAGCTTGAACCTGGGAGGCGGAGGGTGCAGTGAGCCAAGATCACGCCACTGCACTCCAGCCTGGCGACAGAGGGAGACTCCGTCTCAAAAAACAAAAAAACTCTTACTAGGCCAGAAATTCAAATTATCCATTTAGTAATGAAAACTAAATGAATTCTTCATGAAATTAACAGAATTTGGACTTTGACAGAACACTAACACTCTTGGGAACATACACTCATTCTTTTGTTGAGTTGCAAGGGAGATAAGGGTCTTGGTATAAGATGTAAGAAGCGCTGGGTGGGAATATGCTGGTGAAGTGGATCTAAGAGAAGCGTGTTCATTGTTTCGGAGAACAGGGAACAGTTCCCAAGAAAAGCAGTGTTTGGTTTCTGTGATGAAAAACAAACTTCCTCCTCCAAAGATAAGTGGCAAAACAACACAGTCTCCACTCAAAGCATCTACGCTAAGAAATACCTTGGCTACCATCATAGAAGAAGAACCCCTAAAAACAACTGTGAAATATTTCCACCACTGTTGGGTTACTTTTGGGTATTCTTACTTTGGAAGCTTCTTTTTTTTTTTTTTTTTTTTTTTTTCTTTTTTTTTTTTTTTTGAGACGAAGCCTCGCTCTGTCGCCAGGCTGGAGTGCAGTGGCACTATCTCAGCTCACGGCAACCTCCACCTCCCGGGTTCAAGCAATTCTCCTGCCTCAGCCTCCCGAGTCGCTGGGACTACGGGTGCACGCCACCACACCCAGCTAATTTTTGTATTTTTAGTAGAGACGGGGTTTCACCGTGTTGTCCAGGATGGTCTCGATCTCTCAACCTCACGATCCGCCCACCTCGGCTTCCCAACGTGCTGGGATTACGGGCATGAGGCACTGCGCCTGGCCAAAAGCATCTCTTCTTTAAACTGCTACCCCAAATAGTAAAAAGCGTTAAAGAATCAGACGACTCCTACCCAACTGCCCTTCATCCTTTCTTACTTTTGCTACCCGATTCTTATTTCCCGTCTGGAAAGTAAATTCAGAAAGATAACGCAACACGCAGAGCACCGAACATGGATCCTCAGGTGGCCAGGAGCCTTTCTACATCCTTGAGTACAGCTGCTTACGGCAAATCAAACCTGCCCTGGCAGGGGTGTCTCGCTCTGCCAGCAATGGTGGATGTGCACGGTCCTGTCCTCACAGGCGGGTGCAGGAACTCCCCGTACCAGCCCCAGAGATGCTGTCCAAGCTTCCTGTAAGGTGAATCGAGGAGGCAGAGTGGAGGTCCTTCTGCAGGCACTACCTACCTTTTTTCCTTTATCTACTAGGAAGCACACATCACATCCTCCTAAGTCCACTCTCAGATCCTAAGAGGGCAAATCTGACAAAGCTCTGAATGGGCTAGTCGTCAAAGAGAGCTCAACCCTTTCAAGCAATTAAGCATTGGGAGGTCAGGAGTGCTGGCTCACACCTGTAATCCCAGCACTTTGGGAGGCTGAGGTGGGAGGATTACTTGAAGTCAGGAGTTCAAGCCAAGCCTGGGCAGCATAGTGGGACTCCATCTCTACAAAAATTAAAAGTAAAATAGGTTGGGTGTGGAGGCTCACACCTGTAATCTCAGCACATTGGGAGGCCAAGGTGGGTGGATCATGAGGTCAGGAGTTCGAGACCAGCATGGTCAACAAAGTGAGATCCCATCTCTACTAAAACTACAAAAAATTAGCCAGGCATGGTATCAGGCGCCTGTAGTCCCAGCTACTCAGGAGGCTGAGGCAGGAGAATCGCTTGAGGCAGGAGGGAGGAGGAGGCTGCAGTGAGCTGAGACGGCACTATTGTATTCCAGCCAGGGTGACAGCGTGAGACTCCATTTCAAAAAAATAAATAAAATCAAATAAAATAAGCTGGGCATGGCAGTGCACACCTGTAGTCCCAACTACTCAGCAGGCTGAGGCAGGAGGATCGCTTGAGCCCAGGAGTTCAAGGCTGCAGGGAGCTATGATCTCACCACTGCACTCCAGCCTGGGCAAGAAAGTGGGACCCCATCTCTTCAAAAAAAGAGAACAGAGAAATAGGAAATACAACAACAAGCTTCCATTACCACATTTTTGTGCATTTCCTAGAATGAGAGAGGATGTCTGCAACTCCTGGAGCTTTTCCTTAATATACCATAGAGTGGAATTGATCATGATTAGGAAATGAGAATCTGTATGACTTTGCATTTTTTTTTCACCCTGAAAACAAATCTGATTTCTGGTGTTTTCAAAACTAGATCACAGATCTAGCAATGCTTGTGAACATGCTGGTTCCATGTCAGATGGAGCTATAGTCTGCACTGGTTGTCAGGAGAAGCCCAGACTCCCAAATCTGGCTGCCCAGTCTGTGTTATTTTTCCTTCCTTCTCTGAGCAAAACTTAACTCTTGCTGTTGCAGACCTACAGATGCTGGAAGCAGTAACATTGCCTTTCCCCACGGCTTTGATCTATGTTCCTCATTATTTCTCAGGTTTCACCAACATTTAATTGAACCCAAAGAGACAGAGAAAAATCTCTCTTGCAAACTAATCATTTCATCGTAAAAACTTCTTTAAATAACCACATTAATCTTTCATCGAATTCAGAAACTATGACAGATAACTCTGCCAATAAAAAGACCAGGAAGAGGAAATATAAATAAATAAACACGAAAGAAATATGTTTCAAATATCTACATTATCTACTGTGGAGCTATCGCCCTGGGATTCTCAATGACTGTCATGAAGACATATGGAATATGAGGGCTATGTGATTTATCTGAGTCTATGCGTGGGTTTTTTTCAATTTTCTGTAGCTAATATATCACACTAAAGAGGAATTTTTTTAAACTACTCCCGAATAGAAAAAAAGATAGACTCGTCACAGTAATGTCTCATCACCTAATAATCTATGGTTATAGTCACAAATCATTTAGATAACATTAACCCCAGAAAAACCTGACTATTGGGAAAGCAAACTATCGTGGTCAAATCCATTTTTTATGTATTCAACTAAATTCTACTTTTCCACCAACATAGTAGCAGACTGGGGCACAGTCACCTGCCATAACGTGATTTTTTTTTCTTTATTTGAAACTTACCTGAAATGATAATTATATTACGACAAAATGTAATCCTGGCCGGGCACCATGGCTCACGCCTGTAATCCCAACATTTTGGGAGACCAAGGCAGGTGGATCACTTGAGGTCAGGAGTTTAAGGCCAGCCTGGCCAACATGGCGAAACCCTGTCTCTACTAAAAATACAAAAACTAGCCAGGCGTGGTGGCGCATCCCTGTAATCCCAGCTACTCAGGAGGCTGAAGCAGGAGAATTGCTTGAACCCAGGAGGCGGAGGTTGCAGTGAGCCAAGATCATACCACCGCACTACAGCCTGGGCAACAGAGCGAGATTTCGTCTCAAAAAAAAAAAGGAAAGAAACTTATCAGAAGTGATAATGATATGATGATAAAATGTAATCCTGACTGCTGTAGTAAAAGATTAAATGTAAGATTTTACACTACTTTATTATCTAGTTGCAAATATTGTTCATAGGGCCAAGTGCAGTGACTCACACATGTAATCCTGACACTTTAGGAGGCTGAGGCAGGAGGATGGCTTGAGGCCAGGAGTTCAAGAGACTAGCCTGGGCAACAGAGTGAGACCCATTTCTACAAAAAATATTAATAATAACAGTAAAATTAGTTGGGCATGACAGCACACACCTTTTGTTCCAGCTACTTGGGAGGCTGAGGTGGGAGGATCACTTGAGGCCAGGAGGTAGAGGCTGCAGTGAGCTATGATAGTGCTACTGCACTCCAGCTTGGGTGACAGAGCAAGACCCTGTCTTTAAAAATAAAATTTAAAAAATACTGTTTGCAAATGCATGATGAACACACAGGAATATGTACCAGCAATGAACATCCCCTCTGTCCTCAGCATGGACTCCTCTCGCCTTCCTCTCTAGGTCCTGCCGCATGAGCCTTCTCTTCCTCACTAGTCACCTTTTTGTCATGTGTTTGCCTCCTCAAGAATGCCAGTTCCAGGAAAGCTTGGACCTTCATGCTTCCGTTGACAGCTGTATCCTCGGCATGTGAAACAGCAGACGGTGCACGGGAGAGGCTCAGTGTGCATTTGCTGATTGATTGAATGAATGAATGAATGCACTGACTTTGCTTCTGAGCTAAGAAATACAGTCAACCACCCTCGCTCTCCACCACGTGCTCTTGGTCTCGTTCAAAGTCAAAGGCATTCCCTGCCTGATTCACTTTTGCTGGTTGCTGACTTGCTTTTCTACACGATGCAAAGGTCAACACAATCCATCAAAAGACCCATGCAAAGGAGGCATTCCGACACCTATTCCCAATCACTCCCTCGCCCTGTGCCTCAGACAGAAGAGCTATTATAACTTGTTTATCCTTCTAGTGTTCCTTCATGCAAATATAAGTACATTCACATACATACGTTCATATGCCCATCTTTCTTTCTTTTTTTTTTTTTTTTTTTGAGATGGAATCTTGCTCTGTCGCCAGGTTGGACTGCAGTGGCACAATCTCAGCTCACTGCAACCTCCGCCACCTCCGCAAGCAATTCTCCTGCCTCAGCCTCACAAGTAGCTGGGACGACAGGCTCCTGCCACCACACCCAGCTAATTTTTGTATTTTTAGTAGAGACGGGGTTTCACCATGTTGGCCAGGATGGTCTCAATCTCTTGACCTTATAATCTGCCCGTCTCAGCCTCCCAATGTGCTGGGATTACAGGCATGAGCCACCACGCCTGGCCAGAAACACAGATTTTTATCATTCTCTTTAACAGCTGTATAGCGTTCCACTGTAGATACACACCATCATCCCTTTAACCAGTCCCTTATTGACCGATGGCCACTTGGCGGCTTCTAACACTCTGGTGTTACAAAGCTTCAATGATAAGTGTGAGCAAATGTCATTTCACCACATGTGCGGGTGTATCTGCGGTAAAGATTCCCAGAAACAGGACTGCGGGGTCGAAGGGCAAATGCATCCGTAATGTTAGTTCATGGCACCAGATTCCCCTCCTGTAGGGTTGTTCAAAAATACTGCTGGGTGCTATAAAGAGGTAGTGAATTTTTTTTTTTTTTTTTTTTTTTTTTTTTTGAGACAGAGTCTCACTCTGTCGCCCAGGCTGGAGTGCAGTGATGTGATCATAGCTCACTGCAGCCTTGACCTCCTGGGCTCAAGCGATCTTCCCGCCTCAACCTGGGACCACAGGCACGTGCCGCCACGCCTGGCTAAGATTTAAATTTCTGTAGAGACAGGCCCTCACCATGGTGGACTGAGTGATACTTTAAATGTGTATGTGTGGTATAGGTCCTGAGAACGTTTTCCATTCTTGTCATGAGGACTGTTAACCTATTTCTTTACTTTCATAAAACACAGGCCCTTTTAAAATTTAAATCAATGCGGCATCCCCCAGTGGTGGTCTGAGTTCACCTTCCCTATTAAACTTGCATCCAACAATTCTCTTCGGCTAACAGGTTTCCCCTCTAGCAACCTATTGGAAGAAAACAGCCCCTCTCAAAGAGACTTGAAAGCCTAGTTAATATGGGTGGAATTAAATTTTTATAAGAGCATTCAGGAATTCTAAATCAGCAGCAAATATTTTTCTCATCACAAGACACACAATGACATGGAAATAAAACGTAAATGAATATTTTAAAACTTTATTCATTCCAATTCAGGGGATCCCCAAACTGAGTTTATATGCCTGGAGTTTTAGTAATTCATGACTTTTTCACAGTGAGAATCTATAATTAGAACATGGTGCCTATCTGCAGAAGCGATAAAGGGTTCTTTCCCACCCAAGCTTCTGGAGAGGCACGAGGAAACAACACACTTTCACACGAGAATCTCAGATTTCAGGAAACTGACCTTCAGACTTGGAACATTGATTATAGGCGGGGTGCACCAAAGCAACGATCTGCTTTTCTACTGGCACGGACTGGCTAAACACAAGTCATACGAGACTAAATTCACTCCTTTAATATGGTTTTGTGTAACTCCTTCCAGTTACTTTAAAATCATTTGGCACGGAGAGCATGATATTCTCCATGTGCTAGTTGCTGTAAATGTCAACTCCAAGGACAGTCAGTTACCCTAATCAATAACTCATACTCCATCTACCAAAGACATGGACAAGAATGTTTTCAGCTGTTTTCTTCATATTGTCCCAAACTGAAAACAACCAAATGTCCATCAACTATAGAAAGGAACCTAAACTTTATACGATGGAATTACAGAGCAATGGGGAAAAATGAACAACTGTTACATGCAACAACATGAATCAATGTCATAAAGCATAAGTGCAATTCCATGTCTATGGAATTTAAAAGCAGACAAAACTAGTCTAAGGTGACAACCATCAGAAAAGGGATTACCAGGCTGGACACGGTGGCTCACACCTGTAATCCCAACACTTTGGAAGGCCAAGGCAAGTGAACTGCTTAAGCCCAGTAGTTCGACACCAGCCTGGGCAACATGGCAAAACCCTTGTCTCTACAAAAAAATACAAAAATTAGCCGGGTGTGGTGGTGCACACCTGTAGTCTCAGCTACTTCGGACGCTGAGGCAGGAGGATCACTTGAGCCCGGGAGGTCAAGGCTGCAGTGATCCCTGGTCATGTCACTGCACTCCAGCCCGAGCAACAGAGCAAGACCTGCTATCCTTACATGGGATTCCTAAAAAGGTCCAGCCATTGGTTTGGGAAATTTCTGGCTGCCTGAGGCTTCTCCTAGGGTAAGAGAATCATGGTTTTGGAATACTGGAAAATCTGCCTGGAGGGAAGCTTTTATCCAAAGTGGCACTCAGAGCACATAGGAAGGCACAGAGCAGGGACTCCTGATGACAGAACCACCACCCGGACTGTACTCGGCCAGCTGGCCTGCTCACACATTTCCTGAATAAGGGGTCTTAGATGAATTTGGTCTGAAACTTGCTTGCATTATAACCTGGCAATGAGAATGTAGAAGAAAGCTAACTGTCATTCACCTAAAATTTTACCTACTAAAAAACCTGAGCGTGGACAGCCAATCTGACTTAGTTCCATTCTCCAGACGTTTGCAGATCATTAGATGAATGGCAACATAGCGCAGGCACAGTGGCTCACACCTGTAATCCCAGCACTTTTCGGGGCTGAGGCAGGAGGATCACTTGAGTCCAGGAGTTCAAGACCAGCCCAGGCAACACAGCGAGACTCCATCTCTACAAAAAAATTTAAAAATCTGCCAGGCATGGAGGCGCATGCCTATAGTCCCAGCTACTTGGGAGGCTAAGGCACGAGGATCGGTTGAGCCCAGGAATCTGAGGCTGCACTGAGCTATGACTGTGCCATGGCACTCTTCACTCAGGTGACAAAGTAAAGCCTTGTCTCTAAAAAAAAATTAAAATTCGGCCAGGCACGGTGGCTCGTACCTGTAATCCCAGCACTTTGGGAGGCCAAGGCGGATGGATCACGAGGTCAAGAGATTGAGACCATCCTGGCCAACACAGTAAAGCCCCGTCTCTACTAAAAATACAAAAAATTAGCCAGGAATGGTGGCACGGGCCTGTAGTCCCAGCTACTCGTGAGGCTGAGGCAGGGTAATCGCTTGAACCCTGGAGGCGAAGGTTGCAGTGAGCTGAGATCGCACCACTGCACTCCAGCCTGGGTGACAGAGCAAGACTTCGTCTCAAAAAAAAAAAAAAAATTAAATTCAAAAAAAGCATGGCAACCTGCAGTCTACATAACATAGTGAGAATTTTCCTTATAAATGAAATGAAGAAAGGAGCTAGAAGCAAGAAAAACTGGACTGATAAACAACAGCACAGCAAGACCCAACCAGGGGGAGGGTTCCAACAGCCCCCACAGAGCTCTGCTTCTGGCCCCTTCCTCTTCAGCATTTTTACCGGTGACTTGTAGAGAGAGAGAGGATATGATCATAATGTCTGTGGACAACCCAAAATTAAACCAAACTCAGAATTCTAAAAGATCTTGACAGGCTGATAGAATGAGCTGGATCTCACAAGATTGTGCACAAAAATTAACAGCTCAGAACCAGACAGCCAAGGCTCCATGATAAAACATGTATCATCGTTGTTACATTTAAAACTTTAGGGGGTTTGGGCTGGGCTCCGTGGCTCATGCCTGTAATCCCAGCACTTTGGGAGGCCAAGGCAGGCGGATCACGAGGTTAGGAGATTGAGACCATCCTGGCTAACACAGTGAAACCTCGTCTCTACTAAAAATACAAAAAGTTAGCCCGGCGTGGTGGCGGGCGCCTGTAGTCCCACCAGGAGACTTGGGGCAGGAGAATGGCATGAACCCAGGAGACGGAGCCTGCAGTGAGCCAAGATCGTGCCACTGCACTACAGCCTGGGCTACAGTGCGAGACTCCGTCTCAAAAAATCAGTAAATAAAATAAAATAACAAACTTTAGGGGTTTTGGATGACTAGCAGTTCAGGTAAGTCCATGTAAGTCACAACTGTGTTGTGGTTGCCAAAAATGCAATGCCTGTGTTATATTTCAACAAATAGTTTCCTTTTAAAAATGTAATGCGAACATATTTGTACACTGATGTTCCTAGCAGCATGATTCACAATAACCAAAAGGTTACTTCCAGAGTCCGTGCAGAGGAATGGGTAAGCAAAATATGTTCTAGCCTTACAATGGAGTATTATTTGGCCTTAAAAAGGAAAAAAATTCTGGCCAGGCACAGTGGCTTACACCTAAAATCATTACTAGCACTTTGGAAGGCTGAGGTGGGTGGATCACAAGGTCAGGAGTTTGAGACCAGCCTGGCCAACATGGTAAAACACCGATTCTACTAAAAAATACAAAAATTAGCCAGGCGTGGTGGCGGGCACCTGTAATCCCAGCTATTCAGGAGGCTGAAGCAGGAGAAGCACTTGAACCTGGGAGGTGGAGGTTGCAGTGAGCCGAGATTACACCACTGCACTCCAGCCTGGGCAACAGAGCAAAACTCCGTTTTTTTTTTTTAAAAAAAAAAAAAAAAAAAAAGGAAGAAAATTCTGACTTATGCTTCAAACTGGATGGACCCTGAGGACTGAGTGAAATAAGCCAGTCATAAAAAGGCAAATATTGAGGAATTCACTTCAACAAGATGCCTAGAGCAGTCCAATTCATAGACAGAGAAAGTAGAATGGGGCTGGCCATAGACTGGGAGGAGAGAGGATGAGGAGTTGCTGTTGAATGAGGGCGGAGTCTCGTTTGGGAAGATGAAGAAGTTCTGGAGACGGATGGTGGCGACGGCTGCACAACAATGTGAATACACTTCATGCCACGGAACTGTATGCTTACAAACTGTCAAAACGGGCCAGGCACGGTGGCTCACACCAGCACTTTGAGAGGCAGAGGCGGGTGAATCACCTGAGGACAGGAGTTCGAGACCATCCTCACCAATATGGTGAAACCCCGTCTCTACTAAAAATACAAAAATTAGCGAGGCAGAGTGGTGCATACCTGCAATCCCAGCTACTCGGGAGGCTTAGGCAGGAGAATTGTTTGAACCCAGGAGGCAGAGGTTGCAGCGAGCTGAGACTGCGTCACTGCACTTCAGCCTGGGCGACAGAGCGAGACTCCATCTCAAAAAAAAAAAGGCAAAATGATCATATTTACATTAATACACGTTACCATAACACGTATTAATATATGTACCATAACATGTATTTATACATATAAGTAACACATATACAAATAAATAATGTATAAATATTTATACACTACAAATAATTATACTGTATTGTATACAATATTGTATATTTATACAATTATTTATAATTGTATAAGAGAGCCAAGATTGCGCCACTGCACTCCAGCCTGGGCAACAGAGCGAAACTCCGTTTAAAAAAAAAAAAAAGGAAGAAAATTTTGACTTATGCTTCAAACTGGATGGACCCTGAGGACTGAGTGAAATAAGCCAGTCATAAAAAGGCAAATATTGATGAATATACAAATAATTATACTGTATTGTATACAATATTGTATATTTATACAATTATTTATAATGTATAAATATTTATCCAGTCCACATAATGTTCTGAGAAATTTCCTTATGATTTCCTTGTAAATGAAAGGAAGGAAGGGGCTAGATGCGAGAGAAACTGGCCACTGTATATTTATACAATATAAATTAATACAAATAATTGTATAAATACTGTAAATTCAGTTTACAATAATACATATTACCATTTTTTTAAGAACCCAAAATATGCAATGCAATCATCTGCTCCATTAATGTGAGCAAAGGTCACTGTCGGCTTCCATACTCTGCTCTCAGAACATACCTGAAAAGAGTGTGAAAACAGGCCTACCTGACTCCCTGCTCCACGAGCCTCTCCTCCTTCCCTCTCGCGTGGGCTTTGTCTCTGAACCGGGATGGTTCCTCTCCCTCAGTGAAGGGACTACTGGCCACTTGGAAAAGGAGGAGGCTCCCAGCACATGTGCTGCTGCGGGGCGCCAATATCTCTGTTGCTCCGGTTCCCGGGATCCCAGGGGTCGAAGGTCCATCGGCCAGAGGAGCCCCCGGGACACTCAGAACATGGGCATCCCCCATGGAATCTTCCAGAAGCCTTAGCTCCCTGCCCCACTTCCTCTCTGACCCACTCTCCAACACACACACACAAACACACAACCATCCTCAAGTCTCTGCCTCCCAGCGCAACAAAGGACCGGTATATTCATGCACTCTACAAATACTCAGAGTTTGAGAGAAACTGTAAAATAAATTCTTTAAAAGATTTACCAGTTCAAGAAATGCGTATCATGTATATGAATGATAATATCTATTAAGTGCCACTATTATCAGAATTTATATCATTTCTCTCACCCCCTCTAAATAAATTAGTCTGTGAAGCTGAGACAGGAAAAGAGCTGCCCCGGGTGGAAATCCACAAGTGGGACCAGGGTGCTGGGTCCCTGGGGATACCAGGTCCCAAGAAGAAGGCAAGAATGAAGAGGGAACGGGTATTCCACATTTCCAGTGTCTACAGTGGAATCTCCCAAGGCGTCCTACCTCTTCCTCCTCCCAAGGCAGGAGAAAGGACTTACCTAGCTGGCCAGGAGGGAATGGAGGGTACCAGGCCAGCTCCTTCTCCCTCCTTTCTCTTGGGAATCTGCTGGAAGCCCACAGACTACTTCTCTCCTCTCGGCCAAGGGAGGAGCCTTCAGGGGGCTAAGCGGACTGCTTCTGAGGTTGAGAGTGAGGAAGCCCTTTATTAAAACGTGCCCCAGTCCTCCAATGGAACGTTTATCAGGAATGAATTTAACATTGGGATCTCCATCTGCCTAGCCCCTCAGCCCTACTTCTCAATGGGTTCAGAGCTCACGTGGGAAAGAACGGTTCTCCTCACTCCCCCGCCCATGGCTGACACACCCAGCACCACGCCTCTCACGTGGCGGGCAGGTTTGGGTTGGAAGTCTTCAAAGCTGGTTCTCACAGTGGGAGCCTGCACGAGGCGCAGGACATGCCAGTGGCTTATAACCTCTGGGGCCAGCAGCACCTGATAGCCACCAGGCAGTCAGGGCATGACTTTTTCATTCTTCTCTTATTCTGGAACAATGGGAGTTTCCTTAGACAGGTAACCCAATAGACCCAGCATTTAGCCTCCTTGAAGAAAACACCAGAGTCTCAAATAACAAAACAAAACTAAATCCAAAGGGCCGTCCAAGTCCTCACTGTAACTCCAAATGGCATTCGGAACATTTATGCAGACTAGAAAATACAAGACCCAAAACCTGCTGGGCCTCCTTCTCTCTGGCCAGTACGCAAGTCATCCAACCACTGTCCATGCGTGATCTGTCCAATCTACAGGCCAAGCCCAGCTGGAGACACCACCAACCCATCCCTATTTATTCTCTCAACCAAATAATTTCCAGATTTCCATTTCACCTTGCTAGAGAGCCATGTTTATGTCTCTAAAGCTTTACTCCCTCTTTAAGAACAAGAAATTAACAAAATCACAACAGCACTTCCTAATGGTATTAAACACAAAACTGTCATGCTTATAGAAACCTGAGAGCTCATGTAGTTAGTTCCACCTCCTCATTCCCCAGAGGAAGTGACTGTGAAGCTATAAACTCAGTATATAACCCAACTGTAACTGGGAAAACTGGGATATAAACTGGATATTAGAGGATACTAAGAAATTAGTATTAATTGTATTAGTGGTGATAATGCTATTTTAATTACATAGGGAAACTTCCTTCTCCTTCCTTTCTTCTTTCCCTTTTTCCTTCCCTCCTTCCTTCTTTCTCTCTCTCCCCACCCTCCCTTCCTTCCTTCTTTCTTTCCTTCCTTGGGTGAAGGAACAGAGATTCACACTACTGTTAGTATGGGTGTAACGTCAAGATGTCTCCAATTTACTTTTTTTTATATACACGTGTCTTTTTTTTTTGAGATGGAGTCTCGCTCTGTCACCCAGGCTGGAGTACAGTGGTGTAATCTCGGCTCACTGCAAGCTCCGCCTCACAAGTCAAGCGATTCTCCCACCTCAGCCTCCCAATTAGCTGGGATTACAGGCACCTGCCACCACGCCCAAGTAATTTTTATATTTTTAGTAGAGTTGGGGTTTCGCCATGTTGACCAGGCTAGTCTCAAATTCCTGACCTCCAGTGATCCACCCACCCAGGCCTCCCAAAGTGCTGGGATTATAGGTGTGGGCCACCATGCCCGGCCAACATGTATCTTTTTTCAAGCTTTATTGAGGTATGACTGACAAATAAAAATGGTATATATTTAGGGTATACAGCACATTTTGATATATGTATACACCGTGAAATGATCACCACGATCAAGCTAATTAACATACCGATCACCTGCCATCATCACCCCTTGTGTGCGTGTGATGATGGCACTTAAGATCTACTCTCTTAGCAAATATCTTCACTTTTCTTTAATGGAGTGAGTTATAATATATAAACAGCTGGCCTGACCTAGGGTATACACAGCTGGTTAGTGGACGAGCTGGTGAACAGCAAGGGTGGTTCTTGCCAAGGCTGTTTTCAAAGTGCTGTATTCTCAACACGGGAGCAGCTACACAAGACGCCCTTCAGACAGCCACACGGGCCCTGCCCACTCAGCTTGAGGAGGTTCTACATGCTCCCAATGACAATGGCAGACAAACCATACTTCAGTGAAAGAGTAACTGGCTAGGTTGGCTTCTTTGTCTGACCTTAATGGCCAAATACTCATGTAACATTGGCCCACGTAACATTTGCTCTGAGTTTCAAAGATCACACCAGTGCACCAAGGAACTCGAATCTTTGATTGCATAGTAACATGACATAATAGAATCTGGATATAATCATGCAATAACAATCATGAACCGCTTGCTGTGTACCAGGGACTATTCTAAGCATTAACAAGAATGATCTCAGTAAATCACAACATCCAATGAGATTATCATCTCCATCACATTGATGAAGTAACCAGAGCACAGAGAAGGTAAGAAACCCACCAAAACCACAGAGCCCTACACAACAGTCAGCATTTTGGATGACTCAGCCATACATGCCCCTGTGATCACACTCCATTTCCGGATAGTCACATTTCATGTTTTTCACTGGGAGGAATGGTCCAGGGATAATTTCTTCTCATTCCTGTCTTTAAAAATAGTACAAAAGGATAAAAACAAAAAGCAAAAGAGAAAAATAAAATCTGCCCTGGAGGTTAAAACAACATATCTGATGTCAAAAAAAATTTTTTCACTTTGTTTTTCTCAACAAAAATTCAAATCACTCAAGTACTGCTTGACTGTCTTCTCCACACAAACCTAGGCAAGAAGTCCATAGTATCCTCTACACAAACCTAGGCAAGAAGTCCATAGTATCCTCTACACAAACCTAGGCAAGAAGTCCAGACGGCTCTACAGTTTCTCCTCCAGAGGACTCCGTGGGCCTGGCATGGTGGCCCATACCTGTAATCTCAGCACTTTGGGAGGCTGAGGCAGGAGGATCACTTGAGGCCAGGAGTTCAAGATCAGCCTGGAAAATATAGAGAAACAAAAAAATAATAATAATAAAAATAAAAATAAGTAAAACTAAAAATATTTTTTAAAAAATAATAAGTAAAAAAGGCCAGGCACGGTGATTCACATCTATAATCCCAACACTTTGGGAGGCCAAGGCAGGAGGATCACTTGAGGTCAGGAGTTTGAGACTAGCCTGACCAACATGGTGAAACCCCGTCTCTATTAAAAATAGAAAAAAATTAGCCAGGTGTAGTGGCGCACACCTGTAATCCCAACTACTTGGGAAGTTGAGGCAGGAGAATTACCTGAATCCAGAGGCAGACGTTGCAGTGAGCCGAGATCATGCCACTGCACTCCAGCCTGGGCAACAAGAGCGAAACTCCATCTCAAAAAATAATAATAATAAAAATAAGTTAAAAAATAAGTTAGCCAAGCACTGTGGTACACACCTGTAGTCCTTGTTACTCAGGAGGCTGAGGCAGGGGGATCGCTTGAGCCCAAGAGTTCAAGACTACAGTGAGTCACAAAATTAACTTAAAAATTATTTTTTTTTTTAAATAGGATCTCACTCCGTCACCAAGGCTGGAATGCAGTGGTACAATCTTGGCTTACTGCAGCCCCAACCTCTCAGGCTCAAGCAATCCTCCCACCTATCTCACTCTTTTGAGTAGCTGGGACCCCAGGTGTGCACAACTACACTCAGCTAATTTTTTAATTTTTTGTAGAGACAGGGTCTTGCTATGTAGCCCAGGCTGTTCTCAAACTCTTAGCCTCAAGCCATCTTTCCATCTCAGCTTCCCAAAGTGCTGGGATTACAGGCGTGAGGTACCACGCCTAGCCCTAAAAATTAAACATTTTAAAAAAGGAAAAAACTATCCGAAGGCTGCCCAGTAGCCAGCAGAGGCCTCTCATCATGATATGTCAGAAAGTTACCAGTTACTCCCTTTAAGGACGCTAGGCGAGTTTCTGCAGAAAGAGTGACACGGGAAATAAATCGTAGTTGGCCTTCCAGTACCTTTGCTAACTTCTCCAGTATTGATAATGACTTTGAACTAAGCTTTATAATTTAATTACTTCTTGAAACTGGTGCCTTCTGAAGCTAACATGAGATACAGACCATTCTGCAGAAGAATATACTCAGTAAAAAAAGACAGAGAGAGAGAGAGAGAGAGAGACGCAGTGGAAAAAACTTAGACCCAAAGAACCAATCCCAGAAAAGAAGACGTTCTCTTAACCCATCCTAGAAATGCCGAAATGTCTTAGGATAAATTGGGGAAGCTGCCAGTTGGGACATTCCCTAGTTCTATTCCAAAATCCCTTCCCTACATGTAGTCCAATTTAAGGTATCTCATGTAATCTTGGAAAAGGTCAAAGAATTCTCAAAGGAAGTCAACATCCAACTAAGATACAGCACACAGTATCTGACAGCAGGGAAGGAAGGGGAGACTCAAACCAGCACAAGGACAGAGAGTTCTAACTCCAAAGGGCTCACTGGCATAGAGGTTGCTGTAAAGTCTCCAACTGCAAAAAGAGAAAGGATTTATATCATGGCTACTATCCATACTTTAAAAACATCTGAGCTTCCTCAAATACTAGTGTCAGAGGCATTGGAACCAGATCAACTCCATCTTGAGTAGGGGCTGGGTAAAATGAGGCTGAGACCTACTGGACTGCATTCCCAGACACTTAAGGCATGCTAAGTCACAGGATGAGACAGGAGGTCGGCACAAGAAACAGGTCATAAAGACCTTGTTGATAAAAGAGGTTGCAGTAAAGACGCGGCCAAAACCCACTAAAACCAAGATGGCGACGAGAGTGACCTCCTGTTCTCACTGCTACACTCCCATCAGCGTCATGACAATTTACAGATGCCAAGGCCACGTCAGGAAGTTACCCTACATGCTCTAAAAAGGGGAGGCATGAATAATCCACCCCTTGTTTAGCATATCATCAAGAAATAACCATAAAAGTGGGAAACCAGCAGCCCTCGTGGCTGCTCTGTCTATGGAGTAGCCATTCTTGATTCCTTTACTTTCTTAATCAACTTGCTTTCACTTTACTCTATGGACTTGCCCTGAATTCTTTCTTGCACAAGACCCAAGAACTGTCTCTTGGGGTCTGGATCATGACTCCTTTTCTGTAACACTAGCAGGCTGAAGGATGAAGTAATAATTGAGGCAAAGAGACTACATTTCATATCTGCAAAAGAAATGAACAGTACTATCTGCAAATAACAGGTGCCTCTTACACAGAATACCTTTATTTCCCTCACTGGGAACTTTTCATTCTTTTTCAAAATTTGTTATTGTTAAAATTAGCATTTGACATTCACAAAAAACAACAACAACAACAACAGAAAAAAAAAAAAAAAACGCCAACAACATGTCTATATCTGCTATTATGACCTCACCATTCATTCACCTCTGAACTGACTTTCAAAACATCGTTAACTTCAGCCCAGCAAACAACAGTCAGGCACAAAGATAAGGAAGACAATTAAATGTTATACTAACAATAAAAACAAATGAGTAATATAATTATCTGCAGTTGTCAGGGTATGGTTTATGACTTTTACGTTAAAAGGACTTTTTCTTTTTATTCTTACAGACAGTACAAAGCAATGATTACCATGGCTAAAGGCAAGTCAGTGGGTGGGGAAAACGGCCTTGGGAAAGTTTCCAGGCTAAAAAAGCATGTTAACAGTACTTGATGGTGATATTTTGAATACTCAAAGAAAAGTCTGTCTACTCTGCAGCCCAGTCTGTAAGGGCAATGCCAACATTGAAACCAGCCAAGGAACAAGAGCAAACGGGCCAATGGCCTGTCTTCAGGCGAAAGGAAGCCAAAACAAAATGGCAGAACCAAAGCTAAGTCTAACTAAATTCTACCCATTCTCCAAGGTAAGGTTTCATTTCAGAACTCTCACAAGAACTCCAATCAGTGTAAACTAAAAATAAAATTCTAAACCCCCCCAACTGACTGAATGGAGGACCTTCCTCTGGGCCAAGGGGATTCCAAAGTCAACCTGAAAGACTAGCGCAGGGCATGACGGGAAGGGAGGATCAGACACGCCTCATTCTACCCTCCACCCTTTGGAATTCAGGCACCACTGGCCAGCATGCATTAACATTAAAACAGAAATCTTAAGACTAAGAAAACAGATACTTTGTAGCAATAAGATACCAAATTCCAGCCTGTCTCTAGTATAGCATCAAGTGACAGATAGCAGGTGCTGAAAGAAATCAAAGTATTTTACCCCAACATACATTTCTTTGACATGTTTTGAAACGACCCTGCGAAGCTGTCTCTTGTGGGGAAAATCTACATTCTGTAGCGAATCCCATCTCCTTTCCACATCTTTTCCTGTTCCAGGAGAGATCTAACTAAGAGTCTGGCACCTTTACTGTCTAATCTCTCTGAAGCCTGTTACCTGGAGGCTTCATCTACATAACAAAAACTTTGGTCTTCACAATCCCTTATCTCAACCCAGACGTTCCTTTCTATGGATTCCACATCTTTAGATAATAACTTAACTCTTTCAACCAACTGCTAATCAGAAAATCTTTGAATGCACCTGCATTCAAAATCTATTCCAAAATCCCTTTCTTTGAATGCAACTGCATTCAAAGATTTTGGAAATCCCTGCTTCAAGTTGTTCTGGCTTTCTAGACCAAACCAATGTACACCTTAAATATGATATTGATTGATGTCTGCCTCTAACTTCTGTCCCTCTAAAATGTATAAAACCAAGCTGCACCCCAACCACCTTGGGCACATGTTCACAGGACGTCCTGGGGCTGTGTCACAGGCTTTGGTCATTCATATTTGACTTAGAAGAAACCTCCTTAAATATTTTATAGAGTTTGACTCTTTTCATCGACATCAGCATATACTCCTCCTCAAAGCCTCAGAGGCCAAGGAAACGGAGGTTTCCATGGTGGTTCTTAAGTCGGAATGTCAGAGGCATGTGAACCAGAGCAACTCCATCTTGAATAGGAACTGCGTAAAATAAGGCTGAGATCTACTGGGCTGCATTCCCAGATGGTTAAGGCATTCCAAGTCACAGAATGAGACAGGAGATCGGCACAAAACACAGGTCATAATGACCCTGCTGATAAAACAGGGTGAGTAAAGAAGCTGGCCGGCCACACCCCACCAAAACCAAGATGGTGATGAGAATGACCTCTGGTTGTCCTCACTACTACACTTCTGCCAGCGCCATGACAGTATACAAATGCCATGGTAATGACAGGAAGTTACCCTATGTAGTCTAAAAAGGGGAGGCATGAATAATCCATCCCTTGTTTAGCATATCATCCAGAAATAACCATAAAAATGGGAAACCAGGCTGGGCACTGTGGCTCACGCTTATAATCCCAGAACTTTGGGAGGCCAAGGTGGCTGGATCACCTGAGGTCAAGAGCTTGAGACCAGCCTGGCCAACATGGTGAAACTTTGTCTCTACTAAAAATACAAAAATTAGCCAGGCGTGGTGGTAGGCGCCTATAATCCCAGCTACTCGGGAGGCTGAGGCAGGAGAATCGCTTGAACCCAGGGACGTGATGGTAGGCGCCTATAATCCCAGCTACTCGGGAGGCTGAGGCAGGAGAATCGCTTGAACCCACGGAGGTGATGGTAGGCGCCTATAATCCCAGCTACTCGGGGGGCTGAGGCAGGAGAATCGCTTGAACCCAGGGAGCGGAGGATGCAGTGAGCCAAGATCATGGCACTTTACTCCAGCCTGGGCAAAAGAGCAAGACTCTGTCTCAAAAAAAAAAAAAAAAAAAAAAAAAGAAACCAGCAGCCCTCAGGGCTGCTCTGTCTATGGAATAGCCATTCTTTGATTCCTTTACTTTCTGAAGAAACTTGCTTTCACTTTATAAACTCGCCCTGAATTCTTTCTTGCGTGAGATCCAAGAACCTTCTCCTGGGGTCTGGATCAGGATCTCTTTCCTGTAACAGGACTATATGAGCACAACACATGGTTCGTGCCTTCCTGAAGGTCATTACGACACTCACTACATTGCAACTACAAGCTTCTATCCTTGTTTCCGTCCCCTTCTGTGTCATCACAGAAATCCTCAGAATGGAGGCAACATGGGTAAGCCCTCTCTGTTTGACCATGGTGCCTGGTGTAGAGTGAGCACCCATCAAGTCTGTTCCATGAATACTGAATACATTTTACAAACAGGCAAACCCCGACATCTGCGGTACAGAAACATCTTTCCTACTCAAGTCACAATTTCGTTGCTGAGGCTTCACGTCTTTGAATCTGTTTTCCAGAGTTCTTAGATATATGGATAAATATATTTCCGAGAGCTCAGTGTTTTCGCTACTGCTGTGAGTTCATATGTAGAAGGAATAAAGAAAATGGCTCAAAATTGAAGGGAAACATTAGAAAGCACAGAAATAGTGAGAGAAGAGAAGTAGAAAAGTAAAAGAAATGAGAAGACAAGATAAAATGGGAAGAAAGCAAAGAGATACCAGACTTTGGCCTGAAATCTGCCATCACACTGCTGTCTCCAGTCATGGTTAAAATTTGGACATTTCCAAATATACTCACATCTAGCATGCTTCTCCCTACAAATGAAATGGATGAAGTCAGTTTTCACGTTTCCTAAAATGCTCAACAATGGTTACAAGTTCCTTTCTGATCTTTTCCTTCTTAGGAGAGAAGAAAAAAACACTCCACATAAAACCTTTCAGAACCTAAAGCGCGACATCAGCAGGATGACTTTGGACTCAGGAAAAGTCTAGAAAGTCTTTTAGGCTGAGATGAATTTTTAAGGTTTGGGGTGACAAAAAACTAAAAACAGTGCCCATGTATATAGAAGGGCTTTGCAAGTCTATCTGAAATGAAACATTCACAGAATAAAAGTCCATTCCCATATAACGTCTACGAGAAATCAAAGTTTTAAGAAAAATAAGTTACTAAGACAGACTGCCTTCATGTGCCCTTGAGCCTACAGTTTACATTTTATTGAGTTTGGTCCATTTGAATTCTCTAATAAGACTTGAAGAATTATTACTGCCGCATTTTATACCATCAAAGAGATTCTCTTTTGTAACTTGAAAAATAAAGTACACATTTCCTTTTTTCCCCCACATTTTTATGCAAGAAAATTTATTTTATACAACTTCCAATCCATTCTGTGTCCTAGAATTGACGGAAACTGACTATAATCAAGTGCTTCTCAGTTTATCTGGGGGTTTTAGTTGTCATCTTGGAGTATAGAATAGAATATAAAAAGAAAAGGTAAGTTTAGCCTTGCCTTGGGGGTCGGCGAAGAGTTTGGCTTTTAACTTTTTTTTTTTTTCTTTTTTTTGAGACAGAGTCTCATTCTGTTGCCCAGGCTGGAGTGCAGTGGCACAATCTCGGCTCACTGCAACTTCCACCTCCTGGGTTGAAGTGATTCTTGTTCCTCGGCCTCCCAAGTAGCTGGGATTACAGGCATGTGCCACCACACCCAGATAATTTTTTTTTTTTTTAGTAGAGACAGGGTTTCACCATGCTGGCCAGGCTGGTCTCGAACTCCTGGCCTCCAGTGATCCACCCGCCTCAGCCTCCCAAAGTGCTGGGATTACAGGTGTGAGGACTTTTTTTTTTTTTTTAAAACAAAATAAACACATTAAAAATTTATTTAAAGGCCAAGCACAGTGGCTTATACCTATAGTCCCAGTACTGTGGAAGGCCAAAGTGCTTGGATCACTTGAACCCAGGAGTTCAAGACCAGCCTGGACAAGATGGTGAAAACCCATCTCTAAAAATATACAAAAATTAGCCAGGCATGTGGCATGTGCCTATAGTCCCAGCTACCTGGGAGGCTGAGGCAGGAGGATCATTTCAGCCCAAGAGATGGGAGGCTGCAATGAGCCAAGGTCGCACCACTGCACTCCAGCCCGGGTGACACGGTGTGAGACTCTGTCTCCAAAAGAAAACAAAAATTAACATAAGTCATATGTGACATGAGAGCCTTCAGAAATGAAGCCCAAACAACCCAGGAAAAACTGTCTATTTTTATGGACTGTCACACTGAAGTATGATTGGAGGACGAAAGGGTATCATTTAATGGTAATAAACTAGGAGAAACTCAGCAAGGCCTGCTTTTTCAAACTCTTCTTGGCCTCTGGCAACAGGGCAGAACCCCACTGGAATGAGGGTCTTATAAACAACTTTCAGGCAGACCAGAGAATTATTTTCGGCCCACTTCAGGGGAAAAGGGTGAGAGAAGGTTAGAGGGTGACCTTCCTGCTTCTACAGTTTCCTCCATTTCCTTCAGCCTGAAATCGTCAGTATGCCAAGATGCCGTATTTTCAGGTAGCATTTCCTGCATCCCATCATATATACAGATCATTTTCGATTATGAAGCCTACAGGACAGAAACCATGTTTTATCACCTGTGTGTTTTGCAAGGCCTAAGCACTGCACCTGGCATACGCAGCAACTCATATACTTTATTGAGGTATAATTTATCTGCAATAAACTGCATTCGTTTAAAATGTGCCGTTGAGTTCAACTTTTGTCACACCAAATTAAACAAAAAAATAGGTATCTGGCCAGGCGCGGTGGCTCACACCTGGAATCCCAGCACTTTGGGAGGCCGAGGTGGGTGGATCATGTGAGGTCAGGAGTTTGACACCAGCCTGGCCAACGTGGTGAAACCCCATCTCTATTAAAAGTACAAAATTAGCCAGCTGTGGTGGCGTCCACCTGTAGCCCCAGCTACTCAGGAGGCTGAGGCAGGAGAATTGCCTCCTGCCTCCCGGAGGAGGAGGCTGTAGTGAGCCAAGATCATGCCACTGCACTCCAGCCTGGGTGACAAAGGGAGACTCCGTTTCAAAAAAAAAAAAAAAAATCCCAAAAGACTAACATACAGTAGGAATGGCAGGAAAAAGACCTACTGTTTCATAATCATGTCATAATTCAAGTAAGACTTTTATGAGGAGTTTCAAGGAAATGAATCCCAGGCCAAACCCACATCTGCCTTTTCTGACTTAGAGAATCTGCTGCTAGAAAGTAAGACAAGTGATAGGGTTTGGCTGTGTCCCCACCCAAATCTCACCTTGAATTACAGTTCCCATAATTCCCACATGTTATGAGAGGGACCCAGTGGGAGATCACTGAATCTCGGGGCAGTTTCCCCTATACTATTCTCGTGGTAGTGAGGAGGTCTCTTCCGAGATCTGATGGTTTGATAAGGGGTTTCCCTTTTCACCTGGTTCTCATTCTCTCTCTTGCCTGCCACCATATAAGATGTGCCTTTCGCCTTCCACCACGATGGAGAGGCCTCCCCAGCCACATGGAACTGTAAGTCCGTTAAACCTCTTTTTCTTTACAAATTACCCAGTCTCGGGTATGTCTGTATCAGCAGTGTGAAAACGGACTAATACAACAACTCTAGGCCACTAACGTCTTTCCCATTTTATTTAGAAAAACAAAATCTCCTCAGATTGTCTTATATCAAAGACACAGCAGAATGAACAATTAAGTCCTCAATCCCTCTCTCAGGATTCCAGGGACGGTGAATTCAACTGCAAAGCATTCAGTAGTGCGGCTCTGCAACCAGGACCCCTCACCGATATGCACACTGACGACACTACCTACAGCAGGGAGGGGGACTGGTGAGAGCAAACCCCACTGCTGTTACCACAGCCAAGCCCTAAAATGCAGGCAAACAATAACATGCACATCCTCTCAGTCATGCCCATTTAAACTCGGTCGCTCACTAAACAGCGATAACGCTCCCTGAAAAAAATAAAGGGACATACACACACACAGGGTAATTTTGAAAAACATGTGGCTCTCCCTGTCTGGCCTCCAGTCAATAAGTGCCTCCATAGATGACAGCTTTCGATAAATATTAAACCATAACAAACAACCACTCGGGGCTCTGAGACATACGCAGCCTTTTCACCCACAGAAAGCACCTGTCAAGAATGACTTCGAATACGAGTTATGAAAAAGAAAAATAATGTTAGTCTGTGGTACACAAGGCAAAGTCCTCGGACAGCCTGCGCAATGGAACTTGGGATAATAGGCCCTGGTAGACGCAGACAATAGTGCCTGACGTCTGTCCTACCCTGGCGACAGTCTCCCACACGTGACGGGCATATGACTCTGTTTTAATAAACAAGAGGGGAAGAGACAGGAAAGAGCCCGCACCAGAAAGCTGAGGTTTGGGGAAAATTCCATAGAAAGCAAAAAATCAATTAGAAATATTAAGTATTTCTTAAAAAATTAAAGTAACACGGTGCTGTCCAAGGATGCAGTTTATATTTAACGTCCAAAGGCAGGTTTGCTGTTACTGTTATTTCACTAAAATCAAGACCATTAACTCTGTGGTAGAATGGAGCGAGGCAGGAAAGAAAAACAAAGGCTTCCTCTAAGGAGAAATAAGTTATTGCATCTCTACCGCAATGTCTCAACCTTCAAAAGTCATGGTGAGAATTCTAAGTCTCAAGTCATTCCTAGCGCAACAGCAAAAAGGTACAGCCACCACTCCTGAGTAACCGATCAGCAGTCGTTGCAAATTTCATTAAAATGTTCCATTCCCAAACCAGTGAAACAACATATAAAAACGGTCCCAGTAAAGACAAGAATGTGACCTCAAAAAAAATGTTTTTAAAGAAAGATACGTCCAAGAATTTAACTGATGGAATACCCAGTGCTTCAAAGACATGGTTTTCTTAGAAGCTTCTTAAGAAACAAAGTGAATGAATGTCATGGGGGATTATACCTTTTTCATCTTCCCAATTCAGCGGGGACCATAACCACATAAATAATTCCATCAGGACAGGGGAAGCAAAGTATCAGAGATGGAAAAAAAAAAAAAGACAGCAAGAGTGGCTTCACATGTGGTCCTTCTCCAAGGAGGTCAGCGATGTAGTGGTCAAAGACAAAAGGAAAAGCTCCCAAGCTCAAGGTGAAGGATCCATGACTTCAGGCACCTGAAATGCGCTTTGCTAAGCCTGGTCCATCGTGGAGTGTGCAGAAAAGAGCACGTGCTTCGAAAGACCCCCTCACAAGGTTGGCCCTTGGCTGGCACCTGAGAACCTGGATTTCAGGAGGGTTCCCACCATCCTAAAGAGCAATTCACTGCACCTAAACAGTTTATGCAAGCAAAGTGGTTTTTGCCGAACATCTGCTTTCCTTCTGAGATTCTGGAATTTGGGTCTGTGCTAGGCAGCAGGTGGCCATGTGACCAGCTCTCAGTAAGAACCCTAACGAGAAGCTGATGTGAATATGTACTGCAGGATTCCAAGTACATGGCATTCTAGAAAAGGCAAAATACGGAGGCAGGAAAACAGTCAGTGATTGCCAGGGGTTGGAGACAGGGAGGGGAAAATATGCAGAAGAGGGAGAATTTTTAGGGCAGTGAAACTACTCTGTACGATACGATCATGGTGGATCCACATCATTATCTCTTTGTCCAAATCCACAGAATGTACAACACCAAGAGTGAGCCCTAATGGAAACCACGGGCTCAGGGCAATCGTGACGTGTGATTGCGGGTTCATCAGCTGTAACCAAATGCCCCATTGTGGTGAGGGATGTTGATAGCAGGCGAGCCTGTGCATGTGTGGGGGACAGCGAGTATAGAAGAAGTCTCCGTATCTTCCATTCCGTTTTGCTATGAACCTAAAAATGCTTTAAAAAGTAAGGTCTGGACCGGGTGCGGTGGCTCACGCCTGTAATCCCAACACTTTGGGAGGTCAAGGCAGGCAGATCACCTAAGGACGGGAGTTTGAGACCAGCCTGGTCAACGTGGTGAAACCCCGTCTCTACTAAGAAAATACAAAAAATTAGCCGGGCATGGTAGCAGACGCCTGTAATCCCAGCTACTTGGGAAACTGAGGCAGGAGAATCTCTTGAACCCAGGAGGCGGAGGCTGCAGTGAGCTGAGATTGTGCCACTGCACTCCAGCTTGGGTGACAAAGCGAGACTCTGTATAAAGTCTGTTTAAGGAAAAAAAAAAAAAAAATCTGGCTGCTGAGTCTAACAAGGTTCCCTGGTAGATGCCATTTCACACATGTCACCACCACTCCTTGCTGATTGAATTAAGCTTGCCCTGTATGCCCACCCCCCAGGGAGAGGACGCTGGGAAGTTTGTGCCCACCTGACCTATGCCCTGCTCCTGGAGCCTCTCCCCTGTGCCGCATTTGTTCTGTGTCCTTTCGCTGTGATAAATCTTAGCCATGACTATGACCATAGGCTGAGAGTTGTGAGTCCGTGGAGCGAATCATCAAACCTGGGGGTGGTCTTGGGGACGCATGGGCACTTAATACGTGTATTGTGACTAATCAACTAAGCTCTAAAAATACCAAAGATCCTGTCACACTCAGATCACCCATTGGTCTCAGGGATCCTGTGTCCTCATGCCAGCATGCCCACACAGATGCCGCCGTGGGGTTCTGCTGCCCAGACAGCTTCCTCCATGAGGGCTGAGATGGGCTAACGACAGCACTCGAGCTAATGAGACCAGAATGTCAGGCATCCCACCAGGTAGGGAAACCTCTGCCCCCAAAGGCTTTACCATCACCTCCTCGCCACCAGGGAACATAAAACCCCACAGAAGTCAAAAGTTGTCCTTTCTTTCAAAACACAAAGTCAGCAAGCCTCAGTAAAATCCAGAATGAAGCCTCTGATCGGCTTCCTAGATTGCCTTCGAGGGTCACTGCTCTTCATTCTCCTTGGATAAGTCTTCATCCAGCGAGGCTGAGGGATGTCCCTGAGAAGGGGCGTGTGGCTTCCACTGATTGTGAGGAGGAGGCACTCCACAAACCCTTAGGTCCACAGCAGACTCTAGACTCTATCAACAGGATGCCCAGGCTGGCCCAGGGAACCAGAGCAAACCCCTGGGCACATGTGAGGCGTGTACTTGGAAGAGGAAGACCAAGGAACCAGAGTGGCTTTCAGGCCAAGGACAGGCTCGAGTCACAGATGACACGGGAGCCCGGGCAGCCATCGGCACTCAGTCTCCCACCCCTAGAAGCAAACCTTCCTTCCTGAGCCGTGTAGCACACAGGTACAGCCCTCTCAGGCTGTTCACCTGCAATCATGCAATCACAGCTCAGAACTGGACAGCCTAAGACTCAGCCCCAACTGTCCCCACCTCCCCATTCTGCTCATCTACAGACAAGCATGGAGCCTCAGCAAGCTCTAGCATCTCATCCCTTCTTAACCTACTCTGTAAAGCAGCATGCAGGGATGGACTCACTCGTGCATTGAGCACTGATTTATGGCGGCCAGGAGGCAGCACGAATACAGGACAATGTCAGAAGGGTTTGGAGCAGCATTCAAAGAGCTCACCACTGAGTTCTAAAACTGCATTCCCTGTCACCCCTGAAAACACCCCCAGCCACAGGCGACCTACATCCCTCATCTGTTAAAAAACGCAAACAAAAGAGGTCTTGTTGGGATCCTGGCAGGCATTAAAGGGTAGGAGAGTGGAAAGCAGCAGAAAAGCCTGGAGATGACCACTAAGCCATCCTCCAGCCTGCTGGGCACAGAGCAGGTCTCACCTCCTGACTCAGAGCTGCCAACAGACAGGCTGCTTGGGAGTGGAAGGGGCGAGCAGTCACAGGACGCCCGCCGGAGTTACCTGGAGGTAACAGGAACTCCAGCCTGTTGCACAAAAGTGAGCACCTACAGGAGGCCCTTCCAAAACAAGCAGAGAAGTGCAATCGACAGAAATAAGGTGCTGAGCAGGTGAGGTAAGAAAACCACGGAAGAAGCAGATAATAACCTGGAGTTAGGCTCGGAATATGGAAACCTAGGGCAGATCCATCAGTGTTAGTGGGGCTTCTTGTTTGGGGACTGCAATCCGCCTCCTACTACCCACCCCCTTTTTTTTTTTTCTTTCTTTTTTTTTTTTTTTTTTTCGAGACAGAGTTTCCCTCCTCACCCATGCTGGAGTTCAATGGCAAAATCTCAGCTCACTGCAACCTCTGCCTCCCAGGTTCAAGCAATTCTCCTGCCTCAGTCTCCCAAGTAGCTGGGATTACAGGCACCCGCCACCACACCTAGCTAATTTTTGCATTTTTAGTAGGGACAGTGTTTCACCATGTTGGTCAGGCTGGTCTCAAACTCCTGACTTCAGGTGATCCACCCACCTCAGCCTCCCGAAGTGCTGGGATTTCCAGTGCGAGCCACTGCGCTCAGACTTCCCCCCCATCCTGACTCCCCCTGGGCTGCTTTCTCAAGGATAACTCTCCTGCAGGGAGGTCAGGGTCACGCCCCAGGGCCAGCCTTTTCTAGACGGACGATTCCTGCATCCTTCAAGTCTCAGAACACCCAGCACAGACTGAAAGCGATCAAGGGGTCCGGGCTACCACTCAGCAACGTTACCCGGTGAACGTCAGATGGGTATTTACACACCGTTCAGAGTATTATTTAACGGATTTGAAAAAACAGCACAAGGACATTTTTCACTTTACAATTAGGGAAAGAGATTTGCTAATTTAGGTCCTTAAATCCTTAGAATCTTTAAGCAGTCACTTGCTGGATGTCATTATCCCTAAAGCCACCAGCTAATGCTAGGCCAGTAATGAGAGAGCTCACAGCTCGCGCAAACAACGGCTGGGCTATATGAGCCTGGAGCCAAGCCAACCTCACAATTCTGCCTAGATCCAGCCCCGTTCCTGGTCACTAGGGTAGTGGGCATCTCGTGGGCACCCGTGACCAAGGCTCAGCGCCAGACCCCTTGTACACAGGATCTGGAAGTTTCAAACGCCGAAGGGCACTCATTCGCAGAGGAGATTCGGAAGGCCAAGCAGCTTGCCTGGGGTCACAAGTCAGGGGCATGTCTGACTCCAAACCCCAAACACTCTATGTCATCATCCTGTACTCAGACACAATTTAGAAATATACCAACAGACTTTTTTTTTTTTTTTAATTTGGAAGAGAAAAATCTTAGGACTAGTTACTCAAGGTAAGAAAGCAATAGGAAAGGAAGGGAGCTCTTAGCCAGGTATGATGGATTCCTCCTGCGGTCCCAGCAACTCAGGAGGCTGAGGCAGGAGGATCGCTTGAGTCCAGGAGTTCAAGGCTGCAGTGAGCTATGATCACACCACTGCACTCCAGCCTGGGTAACAGCAAGACCCCTTCCCCACAACAATCATAATAAAACTCAGAGGGGCCAATCCCACTTCAGAGGAGGCGCTTGTAGATGTAACTAAATCCAGACAGAAGGACACACCGGGGGACCTGAGATCCTCACCCAACGACAGGGAGTCTGCGTATGTTAGGATGCTAAACATAACCCTTTACAAAGTGAGGGTTTAGCAAACTGCAGCCCCCAGAAGACACAGAGCTGAGTGATGCCCAGGGGCAGGGGCCCAAGCGCGTGGCTATTTGGCAGGTTCATCAATGTTACTGCAAAAATGCTCTGAATCCATGAGTTTGTTTTTCCATCTTTTCTATGGTTTTCCATTCAGCAAACATAAATGGCATGCCAGCTTTCTGGATGTAAGGCACTGATTGGGGAGATGGCCAATCGCAGGCTCCAGACCCCTTCAAATCAGGTGAGTCCTGAAAAACCACTCCAAAACTCCATGCATTCTGACCACCAGATTCTGCTTTCCTTGATCCCGTTTTATCCTTCTTTTGTGGACCAAATAACCAAGCAAAATTAAGGGAGAAGACTCTAAGGAAGCCTAGACTGTTTGGTTTGAATAAACAAATATTTTTTTAAAAAAATCAAACGCTTCCACCTGAGAAAAAAAAATGACTCTGTACCTGCAGCAGGAAATGAGGGCAGAGGGAAAGATATCAGGCACTGGTAATTAAGTCCTGGGGTCTGCAGGAGGGAGGGCAGCTGGCAGGATGAGAATGATCAGCAAAGCTCCATGAACGTGGTAGGCAAAAAAGCAGCTGGACTGGGGACTGGGAAAGGTTTTCAGCAGGGAGATGGGGGATCTCCAGGCTCCTCTAATCTCTCAAAGGAGAACAGCAGAGAGAGAGCAATTCTGAGGTTGTGAGAGGAAACCTGACCGAGCACCTGGTGTGTGCTTTATGGGTCTTTCCCTGGATCTTACGTAATTCACACCCCACCTGCTCCCATGCCCAGAACACATCTGGGCACAGTCTGTGGTTCTTTTCCATGATCCGTGTGAGCTGGCTCAGGGATGGTGAAATCCCTGCATAGCCAGCACTGGCATTTACTCTAATCCCACAGACCTCATACATGATTCTCCCAAAGGGTCATCCCGTGCTGTGCAGCAGCTCCCACTGCTGAGACGGCACCATCTTGGGAGCAGGTGGGTGGAATCTGGGATTCAAGAGTGCCCAGCACCAGCCGGCCCAATGAGGGCAGAACACCAGTGACAAGGACTCAGTGAGGGTGGACAATGGGGAATCTTCAGGGGGCAAGCAAGCACTGGCACCCTGACACCGTTCATTCGTTCACTCATTCGTTCATTATTCAACTCATCCAGTCATTCATTTATTCAACTCCCTTGTTTTTTGTTTTTTGTTTTTTGTTTTTTGTTTGAGATGGAGTCTTGCTCTGTCTCCCAGGCTGGAATGCAGTGGCACGATATCGGCTCACTGCAACCTCCACTCCCGGGTTCAAGCAATTCTCCTGCCTCAGCCTCCCGAGTAGCTGGGACTACAGGCACACGCCACCACACCCGAGTAAGTTTTGTATTTTTAGTAGAGATGGGGTTTCACCATGTTGGCCAGGCTGATCTTGAACTCCCGACCTCAAATGATCCACCCACCTCGGCCTCCCAAAGTGCGGGGATTACAGGCGTGAGCCACCGTGCCCGGCTTCATATCACTCATTTGTTCATTCGCCCATTCATTCACACATTAACTCATCCATTCACTCATTCATTCATTCATTTATTCAACTCATTCATTTGTTCACTTGCCCATTCATTCATATATTAACTCATCCATTTGCTCATTCATTTATTCATTTATTCAACTCATTCATTTGTTCACTTGCCCATTCACACATTAACTCATCCATTCACTCATTCATTCATTTATTCAACTCATTTATTTGTTCATTCACCCATTCACACATTAACTCATCCATTCACTCATTTATTTATTCATTCATTCATTTATTCATGTACTCACTCATTCATTTGTTTATTCACTCCCACTTTGGTGGGAAACGAAAGGCTTCAAACCAGGCCCCAGCTGGATCTGCCAGAAACACACACACATAGACAACAGACAAATGAACCTTGGACTAAGTTTCCTGCAAATGAAGGTAAGGGTGATGGGAGAAAACTTGAGAATCACAGCCTCACGGGACTGAGGAAAAACTCTTTGGGGCTGTCTCCCCACCACTACGGGCAAGTTTCAATCCACTTCTGTGGGTCATATGATTCCCCCTCTCCCTATCACCATCTCCAAAGGCAAACTAGAGCTCCCAGGCTCTCAGAGAAACGCGGCCCAGGGTCTCCGGACAGCCCATGGAATCTGGAAATCACTGCTCCTCTGATGTATCCAAAACCCCTCTTCCAAATATAGAATACCTGAGCCAAAGACTGGCCACAGTGACCTCTGCTCAAGGAGACATGGTCGGGCCTTCTTGGTGGCCTCTCCCCAGGGGTGACTGGTCTCTCCAGACCCCGCCACATGGCTGAAAGGGAAGTCACAGCTGGAGGCACTGTGACGCCAGGAGAAAAGTCAGGAACCATCAGAGGTTGCCAAGAATGTCCTCAAATCCTCTGCAGACGTGAAGAGGTTGTAAATCTTAAAATGTAATATAGAAAAGCTGGATAATACCCGTCACTTCTAGCTTTCCCAGTAATCCCTTCAGGGAAGCAGAAAAGAAGGGGGAAAAGTCAGACTGGGTCACGCAGGTGAGATCAGAGGCTTTATTAAAGCAGGGAATGGACGCCCCCAGCTCTGGCCCTGGAGTAAGAGCGCACTCCTCCCACCACGGGGTCCTCGGGTGCGCCACGACAGGCAGGCGCTCTGAAGGATCTCCCTGCATTCCCCTGAGGATGAGTCTATCTTTTGAATGAGTTATTCCTCGGGAAAGTGAGGGGACTGCATCTACCTCTTGGGAGTTCACATAATTGTCTCGGAGTCTGAGAATCAGTCTCTCTTCCTGACCCCACCCTGTCTTTCTCCTCAGACTCTGAGTGATCACGGCCTCCTGCTCACCCAGACCCACCTGTGCACCCGGCTCCCTTCTAAGCCATGAGCTGACCTCCGTTTCCACCTGTGCCCTCAATAACCAGGGATTACAGCGCAGCGGCGAAAAACAGCCCCAGGCTTCCAAGGGGCGGCAGTGGAGGCGAGATGTGTGTTTGATGAACCTCCCAACAAAACTGCCTTTCACATTTTGGCTTATTGTTTTAATTTTTCTTCCTTTCTCTACTACAAGAATAAGGCAGTAAGAACAAGGTGGAGAAAGCATCATTTTTTAAAATAAGAAAATGAGGCTCATCTCCTAATTTATTATAAAAAAAATAATAGCATTTAAAAATAATCACATGTATCAGTTGGGCGTATCGTTCACACCTGTAACCCCAGCACTTTGGGGGGCCAAAGCAGGCAGATCACTTGAGGTCAGGAGTTTGAAACCAGCCTGGCCAGCATGCCGAAATCCCGTCTCTACTAAAAACACAAAAATTAGCCTGGCGTGGTGGTGCACACCTGTAATCCCAGCTACTCAGGAGGGTGAAGCAGGAGAATCGCTTAAACTCAGGAGGCAGAGGTTGCAGTGAGCCGAGATTGTGCCACTGTGCTCCAGCCCGGGCCACAGGGCAAGAGTCTGTCTTAAAAAATCATCATCATCACATGTATGGAGCAAAGCTCCAAGCCTGAAAAGCCCCAGAGAGCTGCAATGGAGCGACATCCAACACTCGGCACGTGGATTCTAGCTCCAGCTCTGCCCTAAGGAAGCGTGTGGTCGTTCACAGCCTGGGCAGCTCTCCGGTCTCAGTTTGTTTGCAAAATCAGCCATATACTGCCTCATTCTCAGACTCTGGTGTGTGACCCACAGACACGACAAGGAAAAAGTCGTGTAACTAATTCAAATGACTTGGGATAAAGACTAATCTGATTTAATGAAAGCTCTAGCTATTCTGAAGCACACTGATCCCCTTCAAGTTCATCAGATATAAAAACTCACAGCTACAGCACGCCAAAGGGCCCACAGACCTGTTCCGTGCAAGTCCATCGACGAGCAGGGCTGGTCGGTGCCCTGAGGAGCGGTGCCCTGAGGAGCTGTGCTCTCTGGGAGAGCGGACGGCATTCCTTTGAAAATTATTGATCACAGGGCTTTGCTGAGCAATCCGTCTTTTCACGGAGCATGCAAAGGTCAACAGGGGCTTGGTCCCATCCAAATGCTCACAAATCCCAAAAGAGCAGGATCGGAACAGGGGTTTTCTACGATTATACCAGCTATTGACTTCCGTCCAAGAGAGAACAGCAAGGCAGCGCGGGATGTGAGTGTTTTCATCATTATGTATGGCAAAGAACATGAAGCAGAGGAAGTCAGAAGGCTGGAAAACAGTGAGAGAAGCAAGCAAGCAGAAGAGAACGTGTGAGACAAAATGAAAGGAGAGAGTGACTCCCCAGGGTGGGGAGGGGCAGTGTTGCTCTAAGAACTGCATTTACCCAGCCCGTGTGTCCAAGTACATTAATGCAAACATTCACACACGCTCGGTGGAGGGATTCAGCAGAGGTGAAACCTCACGTGGAGTGCAGCTGCACACAGCAACCTCCCTGGGCCCGTCTCCCACATGCACCCGGTGGTCTCAGTCACACCACCTCGAACCTGAACTCACTCCCCATGTTTATCAGCCCATGTGCTAAGGGCTGGGCACAATGAGGTAGATGACTGAGGAGGTCATGCAGGGTCACAGGATGTTGTAAGAGAGAATGGGGGCCAGGCATGGTGGCTCATGCCTGTAATCCCAGCACTTTGGAGGCCGAGGTGAGTGGATCATCGGAGGTCAGGAGTTCGAGACCAGCCTGGCCAATATGCTAAAACCCCATCTCTACTAAAAATACAAAACAATTAGCCAGGCATGGTGGCGCACACCTATAATCCCGGCTACTCAGGAGGCTGAGGCAGGAGAATTGCTTGAGCCTGGGAGGCGGAGGTTGCAGGGAGGCGGAGGTTGCAGTGAGCCGAGATCGCACCACTGCACTCCAGCCTGGGTGACAAAACGAGACTCTGTCTCAAAAAAAAAAAAAAAGAGAGAGAGAGAGAGAGAATGGGGAAGGGGAAGAGAGCATGGGACATTTGGTGGTCAGGGGAGACTGCCTGGAAGAGGTTGCATTCACATTGCAGGCTGGAGAATGAGAAAGAAGAGTAGGGGAGGAGGGGTCAGCAAAGAGGAAAGAGCGTGCATGAGGCCTGAGACCGGAGAGGGGTTGGGTGCTGGGGAACTCAAAGCAAGCCAGAGTGGCAGGGGTGGGCGGTAAGGGAGGCACAATGTGGCAGATGGCAGTGGGTGGGCAGAGGCCACACCACACCCCACCTCCTGGCCAAAGTGAGTGTCGTCCTACATTCACATTGCTACAGCAAAGTACCACAGACCAGGTGTCTCATAAACCACACATTGACTTCCCACAGTTGGAGGCTGGAAGTCCAAGATCAAGGTGCCAGCAGGGTTGAGTTCTGGTGAGCGCCCTCTTTGGGGCACGCACGGCCACCTTCTTGCTGTATCCTTACACAGTGGCGAGGCGGCTCTCTGGGGTCTGTTTGATAAGCACACTAATCCCATTCAGGAGGGCTTCCCCTTTATAACCGAATCACCTCCCAAAGGCCCCACTTCCTAACATCATCGCATTGGGAGTGAGAATTTCAACACAGAAATGTCGTGAGGACACAAGCTTTCAGCTCCTAACAGTAAGGAAGCTGGGCTGTGTTCTAAGGGCAGTGGGAGCCAGCAAAAGCCTGACATGGGACATTGTCCAGATCCCGCTGGCCTCCTCCCGGGGCTGCACTGGCTCAGTGGGGAGGCGAAGTTCAAGAGGAACGCGATGAAAGGCAGAACCCCACGGGAAAGCTATCGGATCCACCCAGAAAAGAGAAGGTGGTGTCTCAGACCAAGGTGGTATTAGCAGAGAGAGAAACAGGCATCTTGAGGGATACCATGAGACAGAATGTTGAAAGTGGGGAAAGAAAAGAAATGTTGGTGAG
Organism: Chlorocebus sabaeus; assembly: GCF_047675955.1. Taxonomy (NCBI): domain Eukaryota; kingdom Metazoa; phylum Chordata; class Mammalia; order Primates; family Cercopithecidae; genus Chlorocebus; species Chlorocebus sabaeus. Next base: position 12,598,043 of record NC_132912.1, on the reverse strand, counting down.
AAAGAATAGTCTTTAACAAGTATCTACATTCGAGGGCCTAAAAGCTCCCCATGTAATTCACAAAGAGCCCAGGCAAGAGGGCTCAGAAAAGCCAGCAGGGATTCTGGGCAGGTCGGACACAACCCAACACTTTTCTGTGAGAAAGAGTAAATTCAAATGAGAACACATGGACACAGGAGGGGAACATCACACACCGGGGCCTGTCGGGAAACTAGGGACTAGGGGAGGGGTGGCATTAGGAGAAATACCTAAGGTAGTTGACGGATTGATGGGTGCAGCAAACCACCATGGCACATGTATACCTATGTAACGAACCCGCATATTCTGCACATGTATCCCAGAACTTAAAGTATAATAATTAATTAATTAATTAATTTTTTAAAAAAGAGCAGCCGGGCACAGTGGCTCACATCTGTAATTCCAGCACTTTGGGAGGCTGAGGCGAGAGGATCATGAGGTTAGGAGATCGAGACCATCATGGCTAATACAGTGAAACCCAGTCCCCACTAAAAACAGAAAAATCAGCCAGGTAATCCCCACTACTCGGGAGGCTGAGACAGGGGAATCACTTGAACCCGGCAGATGGAGGTTGCAGTGAGCCAAGATCATGGCTCTCCAGCCTGGGTGAAAGAGTGAGACTCCGTCTCCAAAAAAAAAAAAAAAAAAGAGTAAGTTCAGTGAAGCCAGGAAAGTATCTCCAGCCCCATGATATTCCTCCAGGAATAAATGCTTGAAACCGAATGAAGGAGAACCAAGTTCCCGGTTCCAAGATGGCCAGTGGAAAGCCAGGCTGGGGCACTAGTTATTCTCTGCCCTCCCAGACCTGTCCTCCACCTCCTCCCCGTCCTGGGAGGCCAAGCCAGGTCACTTGTCCTCCAGCTTGGGGGCCCGCTGATGGGAGACACTGTCAGAAGAGCAGAGGGCAAAAGGAGAGAGATCGGTGGATCCTTCCCCAGCCTCTTTGGGACTCTGCCGTCCCCGTACCCCACTTCCCTCTGGGCAGCCACCTGCCATGGCTCCAGGACTCTCCGGGGTCCTCCCCCAGCCCCTTTTGCCTAGGGGTGAACTGGTCTTTGGGTCCCTAACCCTACCCATCCTCTGGAATCAGTCCCTCCATCAAAGTCTCTTCATCTTCACCATCTAAAATGTGTTCCCTTTCCTGCCGGGGCTCCATCTGAAATGCCAGCAATGCCCAGTTGTCCTGAGAAACATCTAGAGCATCCCAGCACTTTGGGAGGCCAAGGCAGGAGGATCGCTTGAACCCAGGAGTTCGAGACCAGCCTGGGCAACATAGGGAGACCTCATTTCTTTAAAAAGAAAATTAAGGCTGAGCACGGTGGCTCACACCTGTAATCCCAGCACTTTGGGAGGTTGAGGCAGGTGGATCACTTGAGGTCAGGAAATCAAGATCAACCTGGCCAACATGGTGACAGCCTGTCTCTATTAAAACTACAAAAATTAGCTGGGTGTGGTGGCATACACCTGTGGTCCCAGCTACTTAGGAGGCTTAGGCTAGAAAATCGCTTAAACCCAGGAGGTGGAGGTTGCAGTGAGCCAAGATAGCACCACTGCACTCCAGCCTGAGTGACAGAGTGAGACTCTGTCTCAAAAAAAAAAAAATTAGCTGGGTGTGGTGGCACGCACCTGGGGCCCCAGCTACTTGGGAAGTTGAGATGGGAGGAACACTTGAGCCCAGGAGTTCACTGAGCCCTGATCCCACCACTGCACTCCAGCCTGGGCTGGGTGACAGAGTAAGACCCTGTCTCAAAAAGAAAACATTCCCAGCCGGGCATGGTGGCTCATGCCTGTAATCCCAGCACTTTGGGAGGCTGAGGCGGGCAATCAGCTGAGGTCGGGAGTTCAAGACCAGCCTGACCAATATGGAGAAACCCTGTGTCTACTTAAAATACAAAATTAGCTGGGTGTGGTGGCGTACGCCTGTAATCCCAGCTACTCCAGAGGCTGAGGCAGGAGAATCACTTGAACCTGGGAGGTGGAGGTTGCAGTGAGCCGAGATTGCGCCACTGCACTCCAGCCTGGACAACAAGAGAAAAACTCCACCTCAAAAAAAAAAAAAAGAGAGAGAGAGAAAGAAAAAAAGAAAAAAATCCCTTCACAGCAAAAATACAACAGCCTAAACAGGCAAGTCTTGAGCTGGGGGATGAGCTTCCCATTGCCAGGGCTGACTCCACGTCAAGCCTAACTACTGAATGGTCCAAGGACATCTCATGAAAGAGGAATTGTTGCAACGCTCAAAATAACAGCTTATCACGAACGGTGCACTGAAGAGGAAACTGTAAAATAATACCAAGATCAGGTGAAGTTAGCTAATGTTGGAGGTGATACATACCTGGCACAGGCTGTTCTCCAGCGAGCCTGAATTATTTAACAGCAGGATGAGAATTTTCTAGTCTGTATTCTCAGTTCTTCCATCAACGCGTGCAAAAATGTTCCTGGGACAGGATTTAAAGGCTGCCTGTCATCATATATAAAGTGGGATAACCGATAAATTATATTTTCTTATCTGGGAGGAATCCCACTTTTGTCTCGCCCATACATTCGCTTCTTCAACAAATATGTATCAAGCAATGATTATGTAGCAGGCACTCAACTAACCTCAGGGACCTGCGCCCAAGACATTCATCCTTGTCCTTAAGAAGATTCTCTAGATGAGGAGCGGGATAAATAAGCAATTCAGATCCCAGGCAGTAAGTGGTGCACAGGGCTAAGAAGAGGTTCTGGAGGGCGTACGCAAAGGGGCACCTTGGCTGAGGGCGGTGGCTCACGCCTGTAATCCCAGCACGTTGGGAGGCCGAGGCAGGCGGTTCATCCGAGGTAAGGAGTTCAAGACCAGCCTGCCCAACATGGTGAAACCCCGTCTCTACTAAAAATACAAAAATTAGCTGGGTGTGGTGGCGCACGTGTATAGTCTCAGCTACTCGGGAAGCTGAGACAGGAGAATCACTTGAACCTGGAAGGTGAAGGCTGCAATGAGCCGAGACCACACCATTACACTCTAGCCTGGGGGAGACAGCAAGACTCTGTCTCAAAAAAAAAAAAGAAAACAAAAGAAAGGGGCACCTTATCTAGTGCTGAAGAGAAAATGGGAAGGTTTCCCAGATGGGATGGGATGGGATGGAATCTAAGCAGAGGCCCAGAGGGTGCCCAGGAACCAGCTGGGGAGAGGAGACCGTAGGTCAGACTCCAAGCAGATGGACCATGTGGTCAAGGCTGGAGGTGAACATGAAGATGAGGCAGTCCCCACCGTCCAGTGTGGCTGGAGCAGAATGTGACTCGGGTAGAGATGAAGTGGGTGGCACATCAATCATGGAAGGCCTTATAAGTAGGGAAATCACAGAGTGTGTCACCTGAACCAGGAGGAGTTTAAGAGTGACACATTTTCACCAGGAAAAATTATATATGCCAGGACCGTATCAGACAAACCAGACATTGTATGGTCGGACCTTCTATTAGATGACACAAGATGGAGTTGAAGCCTCATGGGTGATGGGAAGTCCCTAATGGGTTTTTGGTTTCTGTGTGTGAGATGGGGTCTCAGTCTGCTGCCCAGGCTGGAGAGCAATGGTGGAATTATGGCTCACTGCAGTCCTGATCTCCTGGCTCAAGTGATCCTCTCGCCTCAGCCTCCTGAAGTGCTGGGATTACAGGCATAAGTCACCATGGCTGGCCCTGAAGGGGTTTAAGCAGAGGAGTAACATGGTCAGATTTGTACTTTAATCTGAAAAGGAAAATCACTTTGGGCCCATTGTGGAAAATACACCGGACAGGGGCCAAGATGGAAGGAAGCAAGACCAGTGAAGGTGCTGTTAGAGAAATTCAGGGAGGAGACGGTGAGGGCTCAGGGGTGAGCATGCGTGTTTGGTGGCGGAAGAGGTTGCTAAAAATAGGTAGGGTGAAGAGATTTAAATCAAAATCTGAGAAACTGCACCAATCAGACTTGGGAGGATGGATTAGAAAAGGGGGGTTGGGAGGAGAGGTGAGAGGCGGGGGAAGGAGCCAAAATTGTAACTGGACGTCCAACTTGGGCAACAAGAGAATGTCGGGCCAACGGAGCTGGAGACTTGGTGGCAGCATTTGGCGAGGAGAGGGAGGAGACAACGGAGTTGACTTAGATTCACATCGGACTTGCCGACTTAGAGGTGTCCAGGAGCAGCTGGATTTAGGGGCCAGAGTTTAAGAAGAGGACCTGGCTGGGAAAGGGGACTTGGAGATTATCCCGCCGAGTGGTCTCGGGACTGGGCAGTGGTGGGGACATGCCAGGGAGAAGTTTCCATGGCCGATTAGGATGAACAGGCTGCACGGCATGGATGAAGAGGCCAAAGACAGCGAGACAGGTGGCCCTGAAGGATATCACCTGATGGAGGGTAGGGGGACCGAAAAACACAGCTCAAGACCCTGCCCAGGAAGGCACAGGACCCCCCTGAAGAGCGGCAGACTCAATCACCGAGGCTCAACCACAAGGCTTTTCTCATTTCAGATACACACCATTCAGGGCCTTTTTCTAGATTTTGGCACCACAGACACCAAACCCTAAAATAACCAACTTAGTCCGGCTAACGTATTCCTGGCTGTCTGAACAACCCTGAGGGGAAACGCTTCTTGTATCCAATTCTGAGACATTCAAAGCTATCGTTTCAAGCTGGCTTGAATCTGATTGGGAAAAAGGAAGACTGAATTTCTGCTGCTGACGCTTCCAGACCAACAGAGGTTCCCAGTACCTGGGAGTTCTGGAAATTCACAGGCAACTCACACGGGGGCCGGAGGTAACAGAATGTATTTGTCATGAGGTAGAATTGAAGGGGCCTTTCTTTCTTTCTTTTCTTTAGAGACAGACTCACTCTGTCCCCTGGGCTGGTACATTGTCACACAATCGTAGCTCACTGCAGCCTCAACCCCCTGGGCTCAAGTGATCCTTCCACCTCAGCCTCTAGGCAACTAGGACCACAGCACAAGCCACCATGCCCAGTAAATGTTTTCTTCTTTTTTGTACAGACGGGGTCTCACTATGTTGCCCAGGCTGGCCTCGAACTCCTGGTCTTAAATGATCCTCCCACCTTGACCTCTCAAAGTGCTGGAGTTACAGGCATGAGCCACCGCGCCTGGCCAAAGGGGACTTTATGATACAGCGAAGTGGTCACCCTTATTAGATGAGATCCATGGATAGTACAAAAGGAAATCCCCAAGTCCCAGAAGAACACAGAAGCGGCATAAACATCCCTTCTTCCCTCCCTTATTCTGCATCATAAAAACATCCTGTGCTTCCTAGATACAAGCACAAGTTTCATGTACATAAGCAACCCCCCCAAAAGAAACAAGTCATAGTGTATAAATTATTACAAACAAAACCCATTACAATAGCTGGGCTCAGTGGCTCACGCCTGTAATCCCGGCACCTTGGGAAGCCTAGGCAGGCAAATCACTTGAGGTCAGGAGTTCGAGACCAGCCTGGAGAAACCCGGTCTCTACTAAAAATACAAAAATTAGCCGTGCGTAACGGCAGGCGCCTGTAGTCCCAGCTATTCAGGAGGCTGACGCAAGAGAATCACTTGAACCCAGGGGGAAGAGGTTGCAGCGAGCCAAGATTGTGCCACTGCACTCCAGCCTGGGCGACAGAGTGAGACTCTGTCTTAAAAAAAAAAAAAAAAAATTACATTAACCCACATATTTCCCAAAGAGAGCTCAGACTCTCAAATATTTCCATAAGCCCAAATTCTGCTTTCCATTTCTCTGCAAGCTCTCTTTTGGAGGGGAGAGCTCTAGGCCTCTTGCATTTGGCCGGGTGTTCAGGGGGCACACTACAGCTTAGCATCCAGCAGTCATTCACATCCAGGGACCGCATCCCCTCGTAAGACCTGTTCTCAGGTGGCGATGCCCCGGGCATGGGCCGCCTGCAATCAGAGCTAGTGAGTTCATTTCTGACCGCTGTGTAATTATCCCATTACCAACACACGCTGAAAATCAAGAATAACCGGAGAAAGGCAAGACTCCCTTCTTTGTTCCTCCTGTTACACACGACTAAAATCCTGACTATAGTCATCACCACCAGACTTGCTTGCCCCTCAGCACCTGCTAGCAGTTGAATCAAGGAGGATTTTCATACCGCATAACTACCAAATAGCAATGAAAAAAATCGCTCCTGAATGCCTGCCCCCAAGGAAATAGAATAAAAACCACACGGGCATGATCAGGAACTAGCAAAAAGAGACCCAAGGTCGGGCGCGGTAGCTCACACCTGTAATCCCAACACTTTGGGAGGCCAAGGTGGGTGGATCACCTGAGGCCGGGAGTTTGAGACCAGCCTGACCAACATGGTGAAACCCCGTCTCTACTAAAAACACAGAAATTAGCCGGGCGTGGTGGTGGGCACCTGTAATCCCCGCTATTCAGGAGGCTGAGGCAGGAGAATCGCCTGAACCCAGGAGGCAGAGTTTGCAGTGAGCTGAGATCGCACCATTGCACTCTAGCCTGGGCGACAGAGCGAGACTCCGTCTCAAAAAAAAAAAAAAAAAAAAGAGTCCTGAAAGCCTGCCCCACAAGGGAACAGAATAAAAACCACAACGGCATGATCAGGGGCTATCCAAGAGTCCCGGGTAACCAGTCTGGCCAACCTTGCAAAACCCTGTCTCTACTAAAAATATAAAAATTAGCCAGGCGTGGTGATGCACGCCTGCAGTACCAGCTACTTGGGAGGCTGAGGTAGGAGAATCGTTTGAATCCAGGAGGCAGAGGTTGTAGTGAGCCCAGATTGCGCCACTGCACTCCAGCCTGGGCAACAGAGGGAGACCTGGTCTCAAAAAAAAAAAAAAACAAGACTCCTGGATAAATGGCCCAGCATGACCAAGAGGAGACAGTGGGATACAGCAAGAGCCACACTGAAACAGCAGCTTTGGTTTGGTCGTACTGGCTGGACTCCGCTACATTGCGGCTAGGGAACACCTGGGTTGGGAGCTCCGGGACATCATCGTGGAGAGCACACTGGGCTTGTCCTGCCCACACACACTGTGACTGCCGGTATTAGCCATAGAGACTAGATGCTTTATTCATAGGATTTTTCTCTCACAGTAAAGCTCTCAGAGCAAAGTACAGGCTGATCTGAGCCTGAGAGAAAGTGATTCCTACCCTAGATGTGAACATGAGAAGGAGACCAGGCCCGGGCATCTGACGCTTACACCCGCCTAGTCTTAGGTTTGTTGATGGATTCTGGGCTTGGCTTCACCTGAACCCCACGCCATTCAGCCCGTTCCGTCTCCTAAGGTGTAGAAGCCTGGAGATTATATGATACATTCTGCAGGGCTCTGAGGAGGGCTGTTCAAACCAGCAAGAAGGACTTCTCTGGCATGAGGGAAAGCAATACACCTGTCTCGCCCAGATAAAGGAAGAGGCGAGCTCACAGAACAGACGTGGCAGCAGCTCCACCTGCGGCAGCCAACCTCCTCCTTGTCTGAGTACCGGAGCCCTCAGTTGTCCCAGATACCAACGTGAGCCCAGGGGGAAAATGACAGCTCTCTAAAAATGCAAGAAAACACATCTAACACTTTATTTTATAGGAGAAAAGTGGAGTCATTCTCAGGCAGGTGAGTAACTTGGCACTGGTCTTCGTGGCCCTGATGTAATATACTTTGTTTTCTCCTGAAACCTCTGTCTTCCTAGATTATCCAACAGCTCAGAGGCTGTTGGAAATATGCAGAATCCCTACGTAGTTTGGGAGCACGTTCCATCTTTCTAGACAACTGAAAAAAAAAAAAAAGAATATATTTGACTAACATGTCCACCAAAAACTCCCAAACAAATCAATAAGGGTTAAATTCGTAAACCTCAGTTACCTCAAGATCTTACTAAGCCATAAAATCCACTGCCAATAATGCCTTGTTGGAGTTATGAAAACAAAATAATTCATAAAGTAGTAAGAACTATTAAAGTAAAATTATTAAAGTTCATTCATTTGAAGTGGACCATCAAGGGGTAATATGAAAAGGACTACTACTACAACAGCTCCCACCACCACCACCTCTACCGCTAAAATACCATATGTTTTAAAGTTCCATAGATGCGGGCCTGGTGTGGTGGCTCACGCCTGTAATCCCAGCACTCTGGGAGGCCGAGGCAGGCAGATCACAAGGTCAGGAATCCGAGATCAGCCTGGCCAACATGATAAAACCCCATCTCTACTAAAAGTATAAAAATTAGCCAGGCGTGGTGGCGGGCACCTGTAGTCCCAGCTACTCAGGAGGCTGAGGCAGGAGAATCACCTGAACCCAGGAGGCGGAGCTTGCAGTGAGCCGAGATGGCGCCGTTGCACTCTAGCCTGGCGACAGAGCGAGACTCCATCTCAAAGGAAAAAAAAAAGTTACATAGATGTGATTTTTCACTAAGGCTGAAAAAAGTATTCTATCTAATCCTTCACTGCTTACTAAAAGTTCTTAAAAACTCAGCTTAGTTTATTAAATCACTATAACAACAGGATCCACCCAGAGTCATGTTTCTGGTGGAAGAGCTACTGTGGTAACAACTTATTTACAAAAGAAAACCTGACGAGAAAACCCAATATATACAATCAAAGTCCTAAGAAGCTGAAAAACCAGTTTTTCTAACCTCGGTATTTTCGGCAACCTAGAAGTTAACAGGAACTCTATTTTTGCTATGTGTGTGTGTGTGTGTGTGTGTGTGTGTGTGTGTGTGCGCGCGCGCGCGCATTTTCTCTTTTGATCTAAGACTGAATCACTTTCTGGCTTCATTCAGAATCCACTGAGGCCCGGTGGGGAGTGAGGTATGCAGTCTTGTGCACTAAGAAAACCACAGCTGTGACTCATGTCTAATGTGTGCCCTGCATGTTGTCCAGAAAGGCTGTGGAAAAGTCCGGAAACAGGACTTGGCTCTGGACATCTCGTGGATTTTCCCATTTTTCATAGTAACTTGGAAAATGTTGCTACCCGACATTGGAAAATGTTACTGCCCAGTGTTCACAGGTGTCGGGATAACCCAGTTCTATTCTGGGAACTTTCAGTTCAGTGGCCCCAGGCTCCCAACCTCACCTCCTTGGGCTTAGTTTTCTCACTTTTGCCTTTCCTTATTTTTGTTTTTCATAGGGGCAGAAGGTAGCGGTGAGTATTCATGAGATCATGGCTGTCGAGTTTTGAGGAAAATATACGGTAAAGTCATTACAGCTTATAAAATCTCCCGTCCCCAGGGTTTTAAAAGGCAGGAGGGATTGCCATTCATTGAGATGATGAAGTTTGAAACGGATGACCTCTCGGACACCTTTCCAAATGTGAGGTCCAAAAGAGACAGAGAGGTTCATTCAATAGGGAAAGTCAAGCAACAACGCTGAAACAGGCAGCTGCTCTCAAGTGTTCCGTGAGCGATGGCTTCGGCCACACCACGCCCTCGGCTGAGGCCTTCCATGTACTCTGCAGGACATCCCTCGGAAGGGGTGGACGGCCACTCCCCATCTCCCACCACATGGGGGTCTGCAACTCCTGGACACACCCAGCAATTAGGACCTTTGCTCAACTGGCCGATCAAGTGTTTTCTGGTAATACCTTCATTCGTTTTAATACTTTTTAAAAGGTTTCATTTTGGACTAGCAAATTAGAAAAAAGATGTAATGCTGATCCCTGGCAAGGATGCCGTAAGAAGGTCGCACTCACACATTGCCAGTAGGAGTGCAATAAATAACCTTTTTTAAAATAAGAGACAGAGTCTTGCTCTGTCACCCAGGCTGGAATGCAGTGCATGATCCTAGCCCACTGCAGTCTCAAACTCCTGGGTTCAAGCAATCTTCCCACCTCAGCCTCCCCAGTAGCTAGGACTATAGGCATGTGCCACAGCACCCAGCTAATTCTTTAAAATTTTTTGTAGAAATGGGGGTGTGGCTATGTTGCCCAGCCTGGTCTTGAGCTCCTGGCCTCAAATGACCCTCCCATCTCAGCCTCCCAAAGTGCTGGGATTACAGGCATGAGCCAGATGCCCAGCCCATCTCCATCTCTAATCAGTCAACAGCGGGCCAAGCTTTCTTCTTTCACAAGGCACGGCCGCGTTGCAATCATATGTTTTGATGGCATACCCTCTGCCTCATCTGACCTACTGGACTGAGGCCTACCAAGTAATTCATTCTCCTCCCACACCCTGGGAATCCGTTCATTCTTGCTCACTGCATCATCTGGCAGGGCGAGGGCTTCTTTTAAAGAGCATAGAGGCCAGGCGCAGTGGCTCACTCCTGTAATCCCAGCACTTCGGGAGGCCCAGGCAGGCGGATCACTTGGGGTCAGGAGTTTGAGACCAGCCTGGCCAACATAGTGAAACCCCGTCTCTACTAAAAATACAAAAATTAGCCGGGCGAGGTGGCAGGCACCTGTCATCCCAGCTACTCAGGAGGCTGAGGCAGGAGAATCACCTGAACCTAGGAGGCAGAGGTTGCAGTGAGCCAAGATCACACCACTACACTCCAGCCTGGGTGACAAAGTAAGGCTCCATTTCAAAAAAAAAAAAAAGGGAAAAATAATTATTATTATAATAAAAATAAAGAGCATGGAGATGCCCACTGCCCACTGGCCTTCCACATAAGAGTGTGGCCATTCCGTTGCAGGACCTCTGTGTTCCTGGCTCACACACTCCCCAGATGGCTAGCCCCGGGCCTCGCCCAGCCCTCATTTCTGAAGGAGCCAGGAGGTAGAGGAAACACCGGAGGCCTGGAACTCACTGTGGCTGAACCCCAGTCCACAGGCCAACAGCCCGGGGCCAAGCCATCTCCCCACCCCAGCCGGAGCACCAGAGGCTGCCCTCTGCGGAACCCTGGGCAATTCCCCTGGCTGGACGCCACCTAAACAACTCCTGGTCACCTCCTGCTCTGCAAGGGATCCTGCCTCTGTTTTCTTTCTCTGGAACCTGTTTTCTCTGGCATAGCAGTAACCCCAAAATTCCTTGCTGTCTTCAAAACATGACATTGACAGTCTGTTCAAACCTCCCTGGAATATCCCCCAAATCCACAGTATAGTTCTCCTGTTCTTTGTCTCTCTCTGTCTCTGTCTTACATACACACGCAGATGGAAGAAGACTCAGAAGGTCATAGGGTCCATCATCCTGCATGTAGGTAATAAAAATAATACTGACAGCTAATATTTTTTGAAAACTTGCTATATGCCAGGCACTGAGCTAAGCACCTCCCATGGATGTCCTATGAGAGACAAGTACTGCCACTGTCCCCATTTTACAGATGAGGACACAGAGGTTTCGGAGGCTTAAGGAACTTGTCCAAAGTCCCACCATTAAACTGGGATGCAGGTCCAAGCAGCGTGACCCCGGGCCCCCAGTGACATTAACAACCACCTCCATGGGCCTCAGCTGTCTGCAGCATCGCTAGCACCGGAAGGTTTTCAGGGAGTCTCCCAACACCACATTCAGACACACCCAAGGGAAAGCTCATTTTTGGCAGAACATCCCCTGGCAAGCTGGGAGCAAAGGGGAAGCCCTGGAGCAGGCTCAGCTGAACGAATAAGAAAAGGGCAGAATATACCATGAATGCAGCAAAACCCACTGGAAACCCAGAACTTCACTCTCGCTGGAAACTGACACAGAGTATGGCAAGTGAGTTCTGCTTCTCTCCACCACCCAGGGCGGGTCAGAGCCTTCCCTCTGGTGCTCAGCAAGACCCCGGCCTTATAGCAATTCCACTCTGCAAATGAAGCCCTTCACCGTGAGCAGCTTCCCCCGGGCACAACTGTGGGACTTTTCTGCATGGACTCTTGGCCTGGCCCCATCCAATAGTTTATAAACGAAGGCCTCCAGCCAGAGTTGCAGCAGAGCAGAGACAGGAGCGGGGAGTCTTGAGTCATCCAACCCCCGTTCTATACTACACTCTTTTTCCAACTCTACATTTTATGTGCAACCAGCAATCAAGACAGGAAAAACAAGCAAAGTTTTACATACACCGACAAAATGCTGATTTGTCTATTCTATTAATAATACAAAATCTCAGCAAATGCAAATGGCATTACATGCATAATTCCACAGAAAGTTAAATCCACACTAAACGTTTCCACCTGATTTGACATTTCCAGAGACTTCTCCATTAATATAGTTAACGCTTTTTTTTAAAGAGATTTAAAGAGATATTTTAAAGAGATATTCTGTATCTCCTAAAAAAAAATGTAGACGCTTAAAAAAAAAAAAGAATAATATCTAAAAAGTGAATTCTATATACCACCTTTTATTCTGAAATACTGCACATCTTAGCACAAGAATAACCCACAATCATATAGTTATAAATATTTCTGCCCATAGTCAAATGCAGATGTTTTTTCATTTTCTTTTTTTCCAGGTCACAGAGTAACACTAGCGCTAAAGGAGTAATAATCAACCTTAGATTCAGAACATATGCCGAATTGCTCAAACTGAGGCTGGAGGATCACTTGAGCCCAGGAGGTCGAGGCTCCAATGGGCTATGATTGTGCCCCTGCACTCCAGCCTGGACAACAGAGCGAGACTTTGTCTCAAAAAAAAAAAAAAAAAAAAAAAAAATGCCATCTCATTATCAACCATGGCTACCTTTTTTTAAAAGAAGACCCAAAAAAAAAAAAAAATCCCATAATTTTGATGTATTTCAGTAGGGAAGTGATTTCTTAGCACTGACATTAGAATAATGATGCAAAATGTATTGAAGTAGGACCCTGAAAAATAGTCATGAACATATAACATGGAAGAAACAATTTTCAGAAAATATAAATACAGGGGGCCAGGCGCAGTGGCTCATGCCTGTAATCCCAGCACTTTGGGAGGTCGAGGCAGGTAGATCACCTGAGGTCAGGAGTTTGAGACCAGCCTGGCCAACATGGTGAAACCTCGTCTCTACTAAAAATTCAAAAACAAAAAATTAGCCTGGTGGGGTGGTGGGTGCCTGTAATGCCAGTTACTTGGGAGGCTGAGTCAGGAGAATTGCTTGAACACTGGAGGCGGAGGCTGCAGTGAGCCAAGATCATGCTGCTACACTCCGGCCTGGGAAACAAGAGACTCTGTCTCAAAATAAATAAATAAATACAGATATAGATAGATAGATAGATAGATAGATAGATAGATAGATAGATCACCAGCAAATACTCCAAGATACTCAAGGAAATGGCTAGTGGACGTCCTAAGTCACTTTGTTTTTAAAAAGAAAAATCACATGCATTTTAAGTGATATTAATAGCCTGGAAACCCTTTGGAAAAAGGCAGCTGCAATCTTCAAGAAAAGGAAAGTTAATGAACTAAGAAAGGTGACCCTGACTATAATAATCAAACACATGAAAACAAGAGGAAAATCTATAAACATGGGAAGGTAACAGAATGAAACTGGGAAACATGACGGATCTATAAAAGAAAATCAAAGAGAGTTAACTAGATTTTTTTTTTCCGAAGAAATTCCAAACGAATGTTAAATGGAACCTTTTGAAAACAGAACAGAAACTTACTCTCCATAATTTATTTCCTTAATTTGAACTGAATTTGGCCATCAAGCAAGATCTGAAAAACCTCAAATAAAACTATGTCTACACAGACCAAGCCAAATGGAGAATTAAGGCAATCAATCATTCAACTAATCAAGGCATAAAGCTAGGATACCATGACTAAGAAACAGTGTGTCTCAAGGAAACGATCCAAATTCAAATTAATGGGGGAATAGTTGCTACATTTTCTTCAACACTTTGCCCAAAATATTCCAAAACAATGATGAAAGCTCATCAGAACATTTTCAGAAAGGTGCCTACAAGTAGGCACTAGTGTTAAATTTATTCCAACAGCGAGGCCTGAGAAAACTGTAAAAAGTCTGAAAAATGCAAAACGCTTGTACAAAACGTACATCTCCCACTGACTATGAGAAATTCAGACACAACAGATAACACGTCAGATCAGAAACTCAAGCCAGGTTCCTCCCAGCCAACCACTCTCCCCAGCTATCTTTCTGTAAAACCACAGAGGAAAAAGATAATTTCAAAGATAAAACATGTCACAACTAACATAGCTACTGCACACAAATGCTGTCTTCTTTGTCAACTCAGTTTACTACAAGATACCGGGTTTTTGCAACACAGGAAGTTTACTGTAATTGTCATCAGAAAAAAATTATAAAACATCCAAGACTTACCAAAACTAATAAACGCATGCCTCCTATTTCGCCACCTCCATTCTTTCTACCTCCTCTTTAGAGGGAGGAAATTTCAAAATTAAAGAATGAAACGACACATAGATTATGGTTTTCAGATTCTTGGATTCCAGAGAGCTGTACAATTTTCCCAACTCTCAGGGAACTGGATGAGAGTTGCTAACTCTTAATTTTTCAAGTTAAGGTCAGTACATCCAAACTACCATATTGTCACCACCATTTCAGGAAAGAAAGATACCTCATCATTAGAAAACAGGAAAGACCCTGATTTTAAGGGGAAAAAAGGATAAGCCCTTCCATTTAATACACTTGGATTTCTAAAAACCCCACTGCATTATTTTTCTCATTTTACTGCATACCAGTGACAAATGCAGGGCAGGTAGGCCCAAGTTCCTCATCTCCAGACTGTGAAAATATGGCTAACAGACTTTTTTTCAAACAAACAATGGCAAAATTTTGGTCTGAAATATGTGGCATGACAATGGAATGGAATATTTGAAATGAGAACTATCCCAAATCCAGAGATTCAATATCCATAAACACCAGCAAATTAGCAACTTCTCCTTCAAACCCACATTTCTCTGTCCTTCCATAATTAGCATCACCATCATCATCTCCATCACCACCACCAATACCATCATCGTCACCACCAATGTCATCACCATCGTCACCATCATAGTCAACATCATCATCACCATTATCACCATCATCACGATCATCAGCATCATCATCACCATCATCACTCACCATCATCACCATTACCATCATCATCATGATCATCAGCATCACCATCATCACCATCATCATCATCACCATCACCACATCACCATCACCATCACCATCATCACCATCATCACCATCATCACATCACCATCACCATCACCATCATCACATCACCATCACCATCATCACCATCATCATCACCATCACCACCATTATCACCATCATCACCATCATCACCATCACCACCATCACCACCATCAACATCATGACCACCATTATCACCATCATCACCATCATCATCACCATCACCACCATTATCACCGTCATCACCATCATCACCATCACCACCATCACCACCATCAACATCATGACCACCATTATCACCATCATCACCATCATCATCGTCATCACCGTCATCACCATCACCACCATCATCACCATCACCACCACCACCATCACCACCATCATCACCATCACCACCATCACCACCATCATCACCATCACCACCATCACCACCATCACCACCATCACCACCATCATCACCATCACCACCATCATCACCATCATCATCACCATCACCACCATCATCACCATCACCACCATCAACATCATGACCACCATTATCACCATCATCACCATCATCATCACCATCATTACTGTCATCACCATCATCACCATCATCACCATTATCACCATCATCAGCACCATTATCATCACCATCATCACCGTCATCACCATCATCACCATCATCACCATTATCACCATAATCAGCACCATTATCACCATCATCACCATAATCATCACCATTATCACCATCATCACCATCATCACCATCATTGGCACCATTATCACCATCATCACCATCATCATCATCACCATTATCACCATCATCACCATCATTATGACCATTGTCATCATCATCACTTCATCATCACCATCATCACCGTCATCACTACCATCATCACAAAATACATACCCCAGGGAAGAGAATAGGGCCTGACTTCTCTCTAACAGACTGATAAAGTTTGGATATTCGTCCCCGCCGAAATGTTATGATGAATTGTAATCCCCAGTGCTGGAGGTGGGGCCTGGTGGGAAGTGTCTGGGTCATGGGAGTGGATCCCTCACGGCTTGGTGCTGTCTTCCTGACAGTGAGTTCTTGCGAGTGTGTGGCACCCCCCATTCCTGCCTCTCTCTTGCTTGCTCCTACTTTCACCATGTAATGTGCCTGCTCCCCCTTTCCCCTCCACCATGATTGTAAGCTTCTGAGGCCTCTCTAGAAACCAAGCTGATGACAGACCATGCTTCCTGTGCAGCCTGCAGAACCATGAGCCAATTAAGGCTCTTTTCTTGATCAATTGCCCAGTCTCAGGTATTTATTTATAACAACACAAGAACATATGCACACCATTCTGCCTGGACCCACACTGGGGCTCCCAGAAACTCCCCGTATGAATAAAACCCAGAGTAGGCGAAGGCGGAATCTTAGTCCCACCACGAGACAAGTGGTAAAGAGCAGTAGGATGTGTTCATGAACCCTTTCCAGGGACAGAAAGGACCTTGGAGGGCCAAGCACAGATGCTCCAGTGATTCACCTGAGAGAAGCAGGGGAGGGGGCTAGAAAACTCAGTACCGAACCCCCCACTTCACCACGGCCTCACCCCAGGCATCTGCTACAACTTACAATTGGTTTCCTTTTTAATGGACACCTGTTCCACCCTTCTCTCTCTCTTTTTTTTCTTTTTGAGATGGAGTTTCGCTCTCGTTGCCCATGCTAGAGTACAGTGGCACGATCTCGGCTCACTGCAACCTCTGCCTCCTGGGTTCAAGTGATTCAACTGCCTCAGCCTCCCAAGTAGCTGGGATTACAGGCATGTGCCACCACACCTGGCTAATTTTTTTTTTTTTTTTTTTTTAAGTAGAGACAGGATTTTGCCGTGTTAGCCACGCCGGTCTTGAACTCCTGATCTCAGGTGATCTGCCCACCTCAGCCTCCCAAACTGCTGGGATTACAGGTGTGAGCCAACACACCCGGCCCCAATTTTCTCTTTCTGGTCGCTGTAAAGAGGAGCGACCAGCACACTGGAGCAGGCTAGGGGAAGAGGAGACAAGCAAGCGCCAGCTTCCCCTCTGCTCATCCCATCGATAGTCATCAACGCCACCAGCTCACACTACAGGTGAGGTCGCAGGGGGCACCAGGAGATGAGGACTGGGATAAAAGAAAAGCCCCATTTGCTGTAAAATGGTGGAAAAAAATACCTCTGTGTTACTAGAGCCCTGGTCCTCAATATTCTACTTTGCCTCTCTGGCCAGTTGTCACCTGAGAAACCAGCCCACACTGATAGACTCAAACCTCAAGCAAGACTGGTGGAAGGACATCAGAGGATGTTCTATCCTTCGTTTGAAGTCATTATTTTGATTCTTGACTTTGTAACTACTATCAACAAGAGGGGCATATGAAGCCAGGTAGGCCCGTCTGGGCACAGTGGCTCAAACCTGTAATCCCAGCACTTTGGGAGGCTGAGGCAGGCAGATCACCTGAGGTCAGGAGTTTGAGACCAGCCTGCCCAACAAGGCGAAACCCCGTCTCTACTAAAAATACAAAAAAATTAGCTGGACATGGTGGTGGGTGCCTGTAATCCCAGACACTCGGGAGGCTGAGGCAGGAGAATCGCCTGAATCCGGGAGGTGGAGGTTGCAGTGAGCCAAGATCACGCCACTGCACTTCAGCCTGGGTGACAGAGTGAGGCTCCGTCTCAAAAACAAACAAACAACAACAACAACAACAAAGAACCCAGGTAGGCCATCGCTATAACTTAGAATAATCATTTACAGTGCATTTCTACTGGAAAACCCACAGTGGTTTTTTTTTTTTTTTTCACTTGCACAGGGCAAATGAAGGGTGAATGCAGTAGCATCTCATTAAGGCACTCACAGGGCACTCCTGCCAGCTCCCACTCCTGTGCTAGGAGCTGCCTGACCCACCTGCCGACCGTCTCGGCCACAGGAACCTGCACGGTGATCGGAGAGCTGCTTCTGTAGGACCACACAGACGGGAAGTGCAAAGTGGATCCACATCGTGGAAGCACAGCCTAAAGCTCTAGTGTTTCAGTTCTCTTTTAAGGAAAGGTCAGAAACTTCTGAGCTCAGAATCTCGGCATTCTGCCAAGCCTTAGATATGCCCATGGAATAAGAACACAGGATGTGGAGGGCTAGTGGAGGTCGTCCCATCCCAGGGGTGGTTAGTGGGCACCCAGGCTGGCACGGATACTCCATGAGCCAATGTTTAGTGATGTGATGTGATGGGAGCCGATGGGGTGGGCTCGAAGCTTAATAAATTACAGAAGCACAATGGATTTTTGAGTACCTATTTCCATATGAGGTGGGATCTGTGAAAACAGGAAGAGTTTAGGCTAACCATGCACTTTCTAGAAACATCACTGGCACACACGACCACCCCAGCAAATCCTCATCCTCTGCCACCTTTGGCAATTAGTACAAAGTCAAGAAAAGCCAAGAGCACTGGAAATATCTGCAGAGATTGCCTAAAAATAATCAATAAAAGAGGGCAGAGTGAAGAATATATTTCGAGACAAAAACCAAGGCTCCACAAAGCTCAGGTCGCACCTAAGGTCTAGAATGACTTTGCCTCTGGTCACAACATCAAACGTGTGTCATTCCTGCTAACGACGAACTAGTATCTGTTGTCAAATACATTCTATATATGCCCCAGTGCCTCATCACACTGGATGTGTCCTCCATTGATTTGTGAAACAAACAACAAAAATTGATCAATTTTTCTGATAAACTGAGCAGGCCTTCAGAGAAGTCCTTTTTTCTGTGCATTGCTTCAGTTCTGTGAGACACATTTATTACAAGGAGACAGAGTTGAGTCTGTCTTGAGCAGACTCTGAGAGTAGCGGAGGGCCGTATTCAGCCTCCATGGGGCTGGCTTTTCCTGTCAACACCTTCGGGAGGTAGGGGGTGAACTGTTCTAAGGCCCTGCAGTTTCACACCTGCACCTGTATCATCTTCAGACAAGCGCACCAACTGGATGGCCTCACTTAGAAAACACACAGATACACACTCGAGAAAATACACAGAGTTACACACACACACAGAAAGACAGAGAGAAAGAACAGGAAATGGCATTTCTGCCTTGTAACCACCATCATCTTGTACAAAACTGCTAGCAAATTCAATTAATCAAAAAAGTATTTACCAGTAATAAGGCAGGCAAGTTAATCTGATGAGAATTACGGGGAAGTGCTAAGAGAATAAAAAGTATGTATCAAGATTTCAAGTAATACAGATAAACAAAATGTGTGATATCCACACAATGGAATATTATTCAACCATAGAAGGGAATGAAGTTCTGAGCCATGTTGTAACATAGATAAGCTCTGAAGACATTAGGTTACCCGTGAAAGAGGTGGGGCACAAAAGAACAAATATTGCACAATCCCATTTCTGAGGAACCGAGAATAGGCAAATTTACAGACAGAAAATAGATTCAAGGTCACCCGATTTAAGGTGAGACAGGAGGGATTGGGGAGTTACTTCTTAATGAGTACAGAGTTTCTGTTTGGGGTGATGAAAAAATTTTGAAAACAGACAATGGAGATGATTGCACAATGTGTGAACATACTTAATGTCGCTGAACTCTACACGTAAAAATGGCTAAAATGGCAGACATGGTGTTTTATATATTACCACAATTTAAGGAGAATTAATAATATATCAAAAACACAGAATGGTACTCTTTAAAGAAGTGAACTGTATGATCTCTGAATTTATACCTCAATAAAGCTATTTTCAAGAAATTTTTTCAGCCAGGTGTGATGGTGTCAACTTGTAGTCCTAGCTATTCCAGACGCCAAGGCGGGAGAATGGCCTGAGCCCAGGAGTTCAAGAACAGCCTGGGCCACGTAGCAAGAGCCTGCCACTAAAAAGAAAAATGAGAGATTTCAAGTAGCGCAGAGGGCTTCCTGACCGCCCTGTCTAGAACAGCATGCACCTGCTTCCCCCCCATCCTCTATCACGGCCGTTATCAAAATGTGTAACTGATTCATCTGTGGTCATTTTCAGAGCCCAGAGCCCACTTCCTTTCCCAATCACGAGTGCAGGCTCCAAGTCCACCGTAATAGGGACCACTAGGGGTCTTGGTGCCTGCTCAAAGGTGGTGCTGAACACCTGATTACAGAACGAGGAGATAAAGTAGGTAAATAAGGAATGGAGATGGTAAAAACTGGACAAAAACCGGGTGCAGTGGCTCACGCCTGTAACACCAGCACTTTGGGAGGTTGAGGTGGGCAGATTATCTGAGGTCAGGAGTTCAAAACCAGCCTGGCCAACACGGTGAAACCCCATCTCTACTAAAAGTACAAATATTAGCCAGGCATGGTGGTGCATGCCTATATACCCAGCTACTACTCGGGAGGCTGAGGCAGGAGAATTGCTTGAATTCGGGAGGTGGAGGTTACAATGAACTGAGATCACGCCACTGTGCTCCAGCCTGGGCAACAGAGACTCCAACTCAAAAAAAGAAAAGAAAAGAAAGAAATGGACAAAAACCATCAAAGAGGAAAAACACACGTGTATCACCTGACAAGGAGGCATACAGGAAAATGCCAACATGTGGGCACATCACAGACCACGCACTGTTTGCAGCATCCAAGAGGAGAAAGGGGGCCTTGCACATTGTTAACACCAGAGTCAGCAAACTTCCCCACACCTCCGCTGGCCACACCCACCTGAACCTGAACCCCCACCACTACCATCCACACAATGTGCACTGGAAAGAAACAATTATCAAGGAAAAGATTAGAGATGTACCCATCTTTGGTTCCAGTATTTTCACGACTATGCCACACAGAATCATAGTTGTGGTGTCTCAAACACAACATTGAAAATGAAAGAGTCAGGCCAGGCGTGGTGGCTCACACCTGTAATCCCAGCACTCTGGGAGGCCGAGGTGGGTGGATCGCCTGAGGCCAGGAGTTTGAGACCAGCCTGGCCAACATGGTGAAACCCCGTCTCTACCAAAAATACAAAAATTAGCCGGAAGTGGTGCACACCTGTAATCCCAGCTACTCAGGAGGCTGAGGCAGGAGGATCACTTGAACACGGGAGGCAGAGGTTGCAGTGAACCAAGATTGCACCACTGCACTCCAGCCTGGGTGACACAGTGAGAGTCCGTCTCAAAAAAAAAAAAAAAAAAAATGAGTCAGCCAACCACATCCTTGTGGAGGAATTTGCTTTCATTTTTCCCAGCATATTTGTTTTCTGGGGGGAAGGACCTAGAGCTTGAATCATTGTAAAATGCTCAAGCAAATCACCTATTTGGACCATGCTGGTCAACTTGGACCACAGCTGGAAATGGGGAAGCAAATCTCCTCCTATATTTAATATTCAATCAACCAGCTCAACCAAATCCTTCCCCATCCTTGGATGAAGTCTGCGCAGCAGGAGCTGGTTCCTCCCTGCCCTCAGGGTCTCAGAGAGGCTTCCAGAAGGGACTACCATGAAGTGATGGAGAAGGGAGCCGGAGAGAAGGGATCCAGAGTCAGAGAAGACAACACTGTGGGGAGCGGAGCAGACAGGGATGGGGGAGAAGGCAACCGTGGGGGCCTTCCCAGAGACGCTTCAGTGGGAAGGAAACTTCTAGCTTGAGGGAGGGAATGGTGAGGAAAGAAATGTGAAAAGGAAGGCTGGTATGATTTCCTGAAGTTCCCTTCCCCTGGCAGTGGGAGCTTCTGGGTTTTAAGTTGGGGCTTGGGAAACAGGAGCCCGTGGGCAACTGAGTCCAGTCCCTCGCGGTGGCTCTGCCCACGCTGCCAGGCCTCCTGCCCCAGGTTCCTCAAGCTTGGGCTGAAAGAAGACATGGAGAGGTCTGGCCATGAATGCAGGGCATGAAAGAGGCTGGAGGGTGGCTGTGCAGGAAGATGGAGGTGAGTGGGGCATTTTACAGTATAAGGAGGGCGACAGGCAGCAGGGACAGAGAAAGAAGAGAAGGCAAAATGGAAATTGGCATGGGGGTGGGGGTTTGAAGGAGCAGGACCTTTGGAAGTGGAGCAAAGGGAGCCTTCCCTAGAAAGAAAGCAAGTCTGTGGTATAAAGATGTGAAGCGGTGATGTCACCCTAGGTGGCCTTGATCTCCTCTATAAAGGGGCAGAGAAAATAGGGAACAAGCTGTACCGTAAGGGAAAGAGCAGGAATAGCCCACATAAGGACAACTGGAGGCAGAGACTTATTACACAGCAACGGAGGCGGCCCAGGGAGATTTGGATCCATGGCTTTACAGAGAGTTCAATAGCTTGTTTTGTTTTGTTTTTTGAGACAGGGTCTCATTTTGTCACCCAGGCTGGAGTGTAGTGGCGTGATCTCGGCTCACTGCAACCTCCACTTCCCTGGCTCAAGCAATTCTCATGTCTCAGCCTCCCAGGTAGCTGAGACTACAGGCTTGCACCACCATGCCCAGCTAATTTTTGTGGAGGGTTTGCTTTTTGTTTTTTGTAGAGACAGGGTCTCCCTATGTTGCGCAGGCTGTTCTCGAACTCCTGAGCTCAAATGATCCACTTCAGCCTCCCCAAAGTGCTGGGATTACAGGCATGAGCCACCACGTCCAGCCAACAGCTTAATTTAAAAAAATAAAAATAAAAAGCTTTTGCCAGATATTAACTAGTATTTTCCTCTTGTTTTATGGGTTTTTTACACTGAACTTTCTAATATCTGGAGTTTGTTTTGGTGTTCGGCGTGACATGATGGTCCTGAACCAGGGAGGGAGCTGTTTCCCCAGGGGGATCTGGAAACAAGTCGGAAACAAACTTCCACAGGGTAGGAGTCAGGGAAGCTGAATGTCCGGAGGTGCACAGCACAAACCTGAGCAAGGAAAGATCATCTTGGCTGTGGTGCCAATGGAACCACCACTGAGAAACACAATGAGATTTTTCCCAACTAGCTAACCGCTAATCCCAGCACCATCTGATTTATGCACCCATTCAATCCTACATGCGATAAGAAATGCTGAGTGTCTCCTCAAAGCCCAGTCCTCTTCCCAGCAGCACTGGGTACAAACAAATCAGATGCTAGCATTTGCCCTTTCTCCCGTTGATTTCAAAACATTCACATAAAAACGCTATTGAAGTGCCCTGAAATTCATAAACAACTTTAAAGGGCTGTCAAATTATTGCTAAGCAGAAGTCTTGTTGGTCCTGATAAGAAGTACTTGTAATAAATGTTTAACAATGCATGCCAATATTAAAGCTAAGTGTTTGTTCTTGTAAAGTAGATTAAACAACATGACCATGTCACGCTGATATCACGGGTTTGCTCAGCAAACTCCTGTCTCATAGGTACTGGCTCCAGCCAACTTCGGTCTCACCCTGTTGACTGTCACTTGGTATTCCCAATGTATGAGGGTCTTGATTAATGAGGTTTCGCTGGTTTCACTCACAGAACAAGACAATTTCAGGTGTTAATGTCCTATCTGTTTATACCTGCTAGACTGTGGCTAATTTTTAAAGACGGGCGCTTAGTAATGTGGGCACTGAGTCAATACACAGAAAGTCTAAGCAAACAGTGGAGTTTTCTCGTTAGTTCACTGCCTGTCTCTGGACTGAAAACGGTGCATATTACAGCTAGATCACTGTGTCATCCATAAAGAGCGGGACTTCGAGGCTCGCTGATGGGTGCATTGGTTTCCTGGGCACTTTGTCTGCACTGGAGATGAAACTTTACTTCACAAAGTCCCCACATCTCTGACCACGGGCGTGGAGCTTAAACGCTTTAGGTCTGCAAAATGAGCTGGCTGGGCTGAAGCCGGCTGTGGAAGCCCCCAAAAGGAAGTATGGGGGTGCCTATTTTTAGTATTTCCAAAGACCCAACAGAAACTACACATTTATGCACAATACAATGGCTCAGGCTAAACCACATTTGCTTGAATGATGTCAATTCAATGTGCGGTGACCAGTCTTACCCCCAGAACAGAAGCCTCTTTGGCAGCTGGGTCTCTCCCTTGTCAATAAAAATTTAAAGGAAATTAGTTAATGCTCAAAAATACAGTTTTCTAGCCAGGCACAGTGGCTCATGTCTATAATTCCAGCACTTTGGGAGGCCAAGGCAGGCGGATCACCTGAGGTCAGGAGTTCAAGACCAGCCTGACCAAATGGAGAAACCCCGTTTCTACTAAAATTACAAAAATTAGCCAGGCGTGGTGGCGCATGCCTGTAGTCCCAGCTTCTCAGGAGGCTGAGGCACGAGAATCACCCAGGAGGCGGAGGTTGCAGTGAGCTAAGATCATGCTACTGTACTCCAGACTGGGCAACAGAGTGAGACTCCACCTCAAAAAACAAAACAAAACAAAAAAAACCCCACAGTTTTCTTGGTCATTATGGATTAAAATCTAAGGTCCCTTATGTTCTAAAACTCTTTGATTCTAACTTTCAAAGGAAGTTATTCATACCAAGAATAACTCAATCTCAGCATAGCCCTGTACAATACATAATTAAAAATAACAAACAGCTTTCTCTCCTAGCTTTCCTACACTTGTTTAAATCTTTGCAACTAATTAAGGGTGTACCTATTTATAAGGCATACCATAGTTCCTAAAAGAATAAGACACAACTGTATATGCTCTGAAGATATTAAGAAAAGGTCTGGCTTTTTAGCCAGTTAGGAGTTTCTTCCTCAATTTCTTGCTTTTAGAAAAGCTCAAATAAGGCCGGGCGCAGTGGCTCACACCTGCAATCTCAGCACTCTGGGAGACCGAGGCGGGTGGATCACCTGAGGTCGGGAGTTTGAGACCAGCCTAACCAACATGGAGAAACCCCGCCTCTACTAAAAATACAAAATTAGCTGGGCATGGTGGCAGACACCTGTAATCCCAGCTACTCGGGAGAGAATCACTTGAACCTGGGAGGTGGAGGTTGTGGTGAGCCAAGATGGCACCACTGCACTCCAGCTGGGGCAACAAGGGCGAAACTCCATCTCAAAAAAAAAGAAAGAAAGAAAAGCTCAAATAACTAGATGTCCATTTTTGTATCTTGTATCTTTTTTTTTTTTTTTCCCAAAAGAAACAGGAAAGTTTTCAATTGGCCCCAACACTACCACCTGCCACAAGATATCAAGAACTGGGAAGCCAAGGACCTGCTCTGTGACATGGGTGAGTCTCACGTCCGCACTGGTAGCATCAGGGCCAAAACATGAACCCTATTCAAGGCCTATTATGGAAGAACAGTTGAGATGCTGATGGGGAAAAAAAAAAAACACTTAGAAGTTCAAGGCATTATATAATATAGTTGTTACAATACAAATTATTATTAATAAGACTATTTTAAAGCATGCTGAATCTTTTGCAAATCAAATATTTTTACATGCACTAACAGGGAGGTTTCTAACTCCATTCTCTGTAGGAATCCTATGGTGCACCCCTTCATAAATGAAAAATAAATCACCTACAAAACCAATTTTGAATCCCAGATTTATGTTCAGTAGTAGATTTTGAGTCATTACAGAATAGCTGTTCATGTAAATACCTCAAGAGACAACTTTTTTTGAGCGCTCACTCTTCCAGGAACTGAGCTAAGAAACGTCATCCATCATCCCACTGAATCCTCACAAGTAAAGTGGGATCGATTTTCACCCTCACCCAAGAAAGACAGGTGGGCACGGAGCGAGGACTCACCCAAGGTCCCACACCCATGAAGGGGTGAACAACGTCCACCTGAAACCGGAGCCAGTGTTCTAAGCCATTCTGCAATTCTGCAGGGCGGATGTCCATGTGAACACACGCTGGCTAGCTGATGCCAACTTGTCGTAAATCACTTCCAAACACCAGCTCACAACCTTTCATTGCATCTGGCTTCACGTGTCCAAGCTGGTCCTCAGATCACATCATTAGGGCTTCTGCCTTCCTCCTGAGTACTTCCACACATTTCCTGCTTGTTCCTTTTCTGCTAACACACAGATCAACACAAATTGCTTAGGGAGACAATGCAGGCAAAACAAGCAAGCAAAACCAAGGCGGGGGCGGGGGGAAAGCCTGCTTGCAGGTTATTATCCTGGAGCCGTATGTCTGCCAGAATGATGTATCTTATTCGAGCCCTGGAGAGCTCCACGCTGAGGTCTCTCCAATCCGTGCAATTCTGCGCATCCAGAACTCATCAGCTTTCGTCCACACAAACCTGGTCCTGTGTACCTCCTCAGCAGAAGGCACTGATTACCAATTTACCCAATTACCCAAGCAGGAGACCTGTTAGCCCTTCACTTCCAACTCATGCTCCTAAATCAAATGATCCCAACGAAGTGACTGCCTCAGGGATCCTTTTGTCTATCCTGCCCCTCCAGCCCCACTGCTGATTCCAGGCATTAACCTCTCCCTGACTCCCCCGTTCCAGGACTCCACAAGCAATTTAACTGGTCTCCCTAACACCAGTCTCAGACTTTTTAACGGCAGCTCCAAAGTGGTCTTTCAAACACACAAAAAAAAGCTGATCATGTTTCTCTTTAATTTCCTCACTGACAGGATAAAAACCAAATGACGAAGTGTGGCATAAAACGTCCCACTTGGGAGGCCGAGGCAGGTGGGTCACTTGAGGCCAGGAGTTTGAGACCAGCCTGAGTAACATGGCAAAACCCTGTCTCTACAAAAAAAAAAACAAAAACAAAAATTAGCTGGGCACGGTGGTGCCCGCCTATAGTCCCAGCTACTCAGGAGGCTGAGGTGGGAGGATCCATTGAGCCTGGGAGGTACACAGTGCAGTGAGCTGTGATCGCATCACCGCACTCCAGCCTGAGCAACAGATTGAAATGCTGTCTCAAAACATGTCGGGTCAGGCGCGGCAGCTCATGCCTGTAATCCCAGCACTTAGGGAAGCTGAGGCAGGTAGATCACTTGAGGTTAGGAGTTCAAGACACCAGCCTGGCCAACATGGTGAAACCCTGTCCCTATATTAAAAATACAAAAATTAGCGGGCATGGTTGCGCGCACCTGTAATTCCAGCTACTAGGGAGGCTGAGGCACGAGAATTGCTTGAACCTGGCAGGCGGAGGATGCAATGAGCGGAGATCACACCACTGTACTCCAGCCTGGGTGACAGAGCAAGATTCTGTCCATATATATTTATATAGTCTGGGAATATACATATTCCTGGACAACCAAAGCCTCTTTTCAGCTTTCTCTCTCACTACTCCCCTATACGTGCCAGAACGCCAAAAGAGACCCTCTTGTCATTCATCCATCTTCTGTGTCTCAGGACCAAAGCCGGTCTATCTGCTTAGAAGCCGAAGCCCTCTCTCTCTTGCTCAGCTGATAAACTCCTACCCATCCCTCAAGCCACAGGCCCAGCTCACCTCCTCTGTGAAGCCTTCCCTGAGTCTCCCAGACAAACTGAGGCACCCTGATGGCCCCCTTCTCAGGCTCCTTGTGGGAGCCTCCCTATCTGCCAGCCCCTCCATACTGCTGTACAGATCCTTCTCCCCAGAGAATGTGCTCCCTGACCCCGGGGCTCAGCACTGGCTGTTTCTGTGACCCCAGCACCTAACACAGGCCCAAGAACAAAGTAGAGGCTCAGACTGATTAAATAGCTATTAGCAGAGACAACATACCTGGGAAGGAAAGGTAACTGGTGGTTTTACAATTTCTTTGGGGAGGTATATCAGGCCTGGAATCTGATTTGAGCTTTATATACTATAAAACAATCTATAAAGGAGAAAGGTAAAGACAGAAAAGGTATTCTTTTTGCTTTGTTTGGTTGGTTGGTTTTGTAGAGACACGGGCCTCACTATATTGTCCAGGTTGATCTTGAGCTCCTGGGCTCAAGCAATCTGCCCACCTCGGTCTCCCAAAGTGCTGGGTTTACAGGTGTGAGCCACTGTGCCTGGCCCAGGAAAGGTACTGCTAGACCAGAGATATGTCCTGAAAGAGGAGAGGAATTAAACCAGAAGAACGCATTTCCTGGAGGCCTACGTCACACTCTGGGTACAGTTGTAAGTCTCCATCTGTGAAAATGCAAAGCCCTCAAGTGGGGATTCCAGAGAAATCAGGTCACATCTCAAAATACACTCAGTCCCTCAGAGTATAAAGTTCTCAAAACCATGACAATTACATTTTATATAGTATTTAGTAGGGATTAAAGTTTGTAGAGCTAGCGGCTATTAAGAAAAAAGTTTAAGCTACATGAAATCAGAGAATAAATCATGGTTCTGAATGTAAATTGGGAGTCCTGGGCAGCTTCCAAACTCTGCACTCCTCTTCTGAGGTCTTTTATCTTCCGGTGACACAAGCTGTAGTCAAATAATAAAAGAGTCACTGAGATGCCATTCTCCTTACTCAGCACTTCGCTTGACTGCTCAGACTTCAGGTACGCAGCGAGAAGTGAGCTCACAGTGAAGTTTAAATAGCAAAGGCACTTCCCATCATTAGAAATCCTCCTTTGGATGGACTCAAAAGACTTTCCGATGGTTGCCACTCTGTTAGAGGACTGCTTCCGAAGACTGTCTTGTAAAAATTAAATACTTGTTACTACCTTCAAATTCCGAGTAAAAAACCTGCCTACCTAGACATTATCCTGAACTTATTTCTTAAATTCCTAAAGTCATAACATCCAGGCGCAAATGACATCCCAGCAGGGCACATCATTTGCAGTAGTTATGTTTTCAAAAGTTGCCATGGACGCCAAATTAGCCAATACTGAACCATTGCTCCTAGGGGAAAAACAGGACTAGGTTCCTACAGGCCTCTCTGGTCACATCAACTCATCAATATAGAACCTTACTTCATATGTGTTTCTGTTTAAAGACACGTCATTTAACATGTATTGTTGATTCATTAACATTGAACTCACAACCATCAGCACCACAACTCATGCCTAAAGAAACCAACATACAAATTTTCTCTATAAGGTACATTACAGCCTTCCCACACTTAGAACACTAGACACTTCTGCACTATGCTTGGGGCTACTTGAAGCAGCAAAATCACTTTTAGTGAATAGGTGAATTTGCAAATACAGAATCCACAAAAGTGTAGAAACACTATAGTCTGTTTTATTCTTATGACGTTACTGGCACATAGTGCAAACCCCTCTACTAGGTGTCATAGCGGAGGTGTCCCAACAGATCTAAGCCGTGTGTGGCTCCTATCCTTAGGAACACTGCAGTCCAGCAATGACCCTCAACCTTTTTTTTTTTTTTTTTTTGAGCCGGAGTCTTGCTCTGTCACCCAGGCAGGAGTGCAGTGGTGCGATCTCAGCTCACTGCAACCTCCGCCTCCCAAGTTCAAGTGATTCTCTTGCCTCAGCCTCCTGAGTAGCTGGGATTACAGGTTCCCACCACCTCGTCCGGCTAATTTTTGTATTTTTAGTAGAGACGGGGTTTCACCATGTTGGCCAGGCTGGTCTCGAACTCCTGACCTCAAGTGATCAGCCACCTTGGCCTCCCAAAGTACTGGATTACAGGTGTGAGCCACCACACCCGGCCGGCCCTCATCTTTTACCTTCCTGGATACACTTGGGGACTACCTGCCACTCCCTCACACCAGTAAGCCTCAAGGAGACCACGATCTGAGAGCACTCCCATACCACCTTCGCCCACCTCCACGCAGATTCCAATACCATTCCCAGCAGGGCACGTCCTTCCACTCAAGAGAGACCTGCTAGAAAGGAAAAGGCTGACCGCAGCAACTGCGATGCAGGCAGAATAAATAATGTGACACAGAAATTGGAAAGAGTCCAAAGAACTCACTGAGGGACTGCTATGAAAAACTCCTATCCCATCTACTCAATTACATCTGGTTTCTCTGTACTGACATCTATAAAAACACAAAAATAGGAAAAGGACTAATGCGGAACCTCCTGATCCCAGCAATGAGTATCTTCATCCACATCAAACAACGGAAAGAAAAAAAAACCCAAAAACACTATGGATTTGTATTAGGAGATATATTTCCAAATAAATTCTATATTCTCCTTTTAATATATTTATCGAAATTTATAATATCTTTGTTTTGTTCAAATGTAGACTCATCATCACAATAACTAAATACAAGAACTTTTGGGCCGGGCGCGGTGGCTCACGTCTGTAATCCCAGCACTTTGGGAGGCCGAGGCAGGCGGATCACCTGAGGTCAGGAATTCGAGACCAGCCTGGCCAACATGGTGAAACCCATTTCTACTAAAAAAAATACAAAAATTAGCCGGGCGTGGTGATGCACACCCGTAATCCCAGCTACTCAGGAGGCTGAGGCAGGAGAATCGCTTGAACTCAGGAGGTAGCAGTTTCAGTGAGCTGAGACCGCACCACTGCACTCCAGCCTGGGCAACAAGAGCAAAACTCCATCTCAAAAAATAAAGAAATAAATACAAAAATTTTCAAAAATATGTAGGCCCTCTAGCCACAGGAAACTTAATTTAAATGTATATACATATTTTTGGCAAGAACAAACATAATAGCCTAGGATAAAATTCTATGAGAATAGAATATGACTAAAGAAAAAAAACAATGAGGTGGAAATTCCAATGATTAAAGATGAGCTTCTTTTTAAATGGATGACAGTGGTTATTAAATCTCTGTGGTATTTAGCTCCACTGGTTACACTTAAAATAATGACGTAACTGTTTTATTTCAAGATGCCAATGTTTACAATACTCTGGAAATAACATCCTTTGCCTCTCTCAAATTACGATGAAAAATTTTGGCTATCAACTCAAAGTGTGGGAGGGGGTAGACAGCTTTACAAAATTATTTTAGAAATCCGGTGAATACAAAGCCAAGTTGGGTCTCTCAAAAAGAAGCCCACCCCTCAGTTCCTGCTAGGCCAGGTCTTTAAATTTTTCAAGAGAAGCTGGAAATCTGGATTTTCAATGTATAGTTTACCTGTTTTTGTTTTTGTTTTTGTTTTTCTGGTATGTTGATTCAAAAGCTTTTCAACAGCGTGCAAGCCAAACAAAACACATCTTTAGGCCAACATTTTTCCTACTACCTTGGCTCTAAGCAACACTCACCCTCTTCAGTCAACTTTTCCGTGAACTGCAAGGAGGTTCACTCACTCAAGAGACCTTCACTGAGCGCTTCCTGGTGTACTAGGCACTCACCTAGGCCCCAGGGTCAGGGGGTGGCTGAAATACTAGCCCTGCCCTCAAGGAGGGCACAGCGGAAGAGGAAACTGACAGGTAACCAACATCTTCAATGCAGTCTGTTCAATTCAGGGCTAGAGTTAGGACTGGGGAGAGTGGCCACAGGACCTCCGCTTGGGTAGGTCAGGAATAAATAGTTTTATCTGCAAAGGCGTGGGGGGAAAGAGAAGCCAGGACTGGAAGAAACAAGGTGTGACTCCATGTTAGTGACTCAGCAGGGCTACCTTAGAAGGCTCCAAGGGTCAAGGGGCCCACAAAGCAGACAGAACCAAAGGTCATGGCCATCCTAGGGCGCTTGAAAGAACAGAACACCCGCAGGAGACACAAGCCAGCCCCGCTCATTTTCAGCTCTTATGTTAAAAACAGGCACATGATGGAAATAAACCATTGAGACGAGATCCAAAAATAATCTCAACTGGGCACCAAAGCTCATAGAAAAATCCTTATTTTAATCACTTCTGTAAGGCAGCTGAAAGGTACAGACACCAAACTCAGCTTGGGAAGCAATCAACTTAATCTGCTTCTTTGAAAGATTAATTAAAATGGAGATTACCAATGGCTGCGGAGGAGCTGGGTCAGCCGACGGGGCCCAGTTGAGATGAGCGATAAATTGTTTTAAAAATCACACAAACACAGCTGCGGGCCAAACACAGCGATGGTGCATAAAATCGGCATCTTCCTGGGCCCCTCATTCAGCTCCTTAGGACTGAGTTAAAAACCCAAACCTCAGGAACAGCAGAAAGTGGGGCTCTGACACACCAGGCAAGGAGCCTGCCCAGTAGACGTGGACATGGCCATGGAGAGCCTACGTGGCTGGAAGTGCTAAGCTGAACCAGCAACAGCTGCTGCTGGGAGAAAGAAGGGCAGAGGCACAGCCTGCAGGAGCTGCCAACATACTTGATCTTAACTCAAAGAAGATTGCAAGTGCTTGTTTAAGCCAATTTCAAGGATCTGCTCAGCTGAAGCCTAGACAGGAAGTTGAGATAGCAAGGAAACAGAAAAGGGATCAAATACCTTCGACATAGCCCTTACACCACAGAGGGCCTGGAAGAAGTGTTCTCCAGCGGAGGGCTGCTTTTCCCCCACAGCATATGGCAAAAAGGAGGTTAAGCCAGAGATTCATGAAGACTCTGGTTGGAGGGCCCAGAATGAACCTATTATCACTGGGCATAAGCCCTGAGAGGAAGAAAACCCCAACAGCACTCACCAGAAAGATGATGATTTTGGCAACCGTTCCCCAAGTTCTTACTTCCCCAAGAGGACGGTGGACGATGATGAGGACACAGTAGTAAAGACAGGACACCAGCAGCGCCCAGCAGGAGAGGGGCTGATCTTCCAAATTCACTGCTGCTCCGAGTTAAGGAGCCCTGGACTGGGGGCTACTGAACACTTAAAAACCAACTCTTTTGACCGGGCACAGTGGCTCACGCCTGTAATCCCAGCACTTTGGGAGACCGAGGCGGGAGAATCACCTGAGGTCAGGAGTTCAAGACCAGCCTGGCCAACATGATGAAACCCTGCCTCTACTAAAAATACAAAAATTAGCCAGGTGTGGTGGCAGGCACTGGTAATCCCAGCTACTCGGGAAGCTGAGGCAGGAGATCGCTTGAACCCAGGAGGTGGAGGTTAACAACTCTTTTGTTTTTTGTTTCTTGAGACAGAGTCTCACTCTGTCGCCCAGGCTGGAGTGCAGTGGTGCAATCACGGTTCATGGCAACCTCTGCCTCCTGGATTCAAGCAATTCTCCTGCCTCAGCTTCCCGAGTAGCTAGGACTACAGGCACGCACCACCATGCCCGGCTAATTTTTGTATTTTTCGTAGAGATGGGGTTTTACCATGTTGGCCAGGCTGGTCTCGAACTCCTTACCTCAAGTAATTCACCCACCTCAGCCTCCCAAAATGCTGGGATTACAGGCATGACCCACCTCGCCTGGCCGAAAAACTAACTCTTCTACAGTAAGAGTTGGTTTTTCTATTAGCTTTCCCCAAAAGCTAATAGAACATTCCTCACTGCATTAGGTGTCAGAAGCCCTGAATTCCAGCCTGAACCTGGTGGCCCTTCATGATACTGAAAAAATATTTATTTTGTCTTAAGGTTTCCTGGCATACAACTCCTAAAACCCTTGGAACCTCCACAGTGATGTCTTTTGTATGCTAATGAGGTGACTGGTGGCTAACATTCCCTAGGTGGCTTCAGGATGGGCGCTGAGCACTTCAAAGACCAAGGCGGGATTAGAGGGTTGGGAATATGAGCCCCACTCCCAAACCTCTGGGGAGGCGGGCACAGCAGGTCAAGGGGATCACTTGAGGCCAAGGGTTTGAGACCCGCCTGGTCTCTACAAAAAAAAAAAAAAAAAAAAAAAATTCATTAATTTAAAAAATTACCTGGGCGTGAGGGTATGCACCTAGCTACCTGGGAGACTGAGGTGGGAGGACTGCTTGAACCCAGGAGTCGGAGGCTGCAGTTAGCTATGATCGCACTACTGCACTCCAGCCTGGGCAATTGAGTGAGACCCTGTCTCTACAAAAAAAAAAAATTTAAAACAAAATAAACGTAACTGTTTGCCCTCAATAAGCAGCTACAAAGTGTACCCCAAGTTGGAGGCACACCATGCTGAGACAGGTGCGCTCACCTGGGTCAGCACCAGGTCCCAGCCCTGCCCTCCAAGGCCTCCTGCATACCACCTCTTCCCTGCCCACTACCACACCAGTCCAGGCCCAGATCACAGCCCTTTGAAAAAGGGCCTTAGAAAAAGGTCATTTTCTAAGGCTCGGCTCTGCTCATGTTCCCACATCCTGGATGTGTCACAAGCTAACACTATTAATACTTTAGCCTAGAGCTCAAAACCCATCATGATCTGACCTCTACCCCCCTTTCTAACCTGGTTCCCCACTGGTTCGTTCATGCCCAGCTTCCTAATCTCCTCCCACCCCTGATGTCAACTCCACCACCTCCCCAGGTGTGACAGGGTAAGAAATCTATCTTTGGGGTCTGCCTCCGGCTCCTAGCACAGACCTCCGAAAGCCCTTGGAATTTGGAGTGATGGGGTGAAAGGAACACCTCTTGTTATTCACCATAAGCCCCTTTCAAGCACACCTAAGTTTATGCCAGTGCGGTGACTGTTGGAAAAGGGGGGCTGATTACCAGGAGAACAAACCAGGTGATGAGAGAGGGTTGGAATTTTCCAGTCCAGAAAGGGGAGAGGCGCTGGAGATTGAGTTAGTCACCAATGACTAGTGATTTACATCAATCATGGAATCTCCTAAGAACTCTAATTGGAGGGGTCTGGGGAGTTTCTGGTGGGGGAACACCTGGAGCTAGAGGGCGATGGGGTGCCCGGAGAGGGCATGCACGCTCCCCTGCCACCCCACCCCACCCTACACCTCGCCCTATGCATCTCTTCCATTTGGCTGTTCCTGAGTTGTACTTGCCATAATAAAACCGTAAACATAAGTAAAGCGTCTCCCTGGGTTCTGTGAGCTATTATCGCAAATGATCAAATGTGAGTTAAGCTTGGTGAGAATCCTCAAAGTATGGCCAGTCGGCCAAAAGCACAAGCCACAACCTAGGACTTGTGACTGGCGTCTGAAGTGGAGGGGGTGTGGGGGGCGGTCTTGTGGAACTGCCCTCAACCTGTGGGGTCTGCAATACCTGCGCACAGTCAGTGTCACAGGTGAATTGCATGACACACAGTAGGTGTCCAAGAATTGGAGAACTGCTTAATGAGAGGGGAAAACCCACACATGTGTGCGGTGTGGAATGTAAACTGCCGTTTCCCTTCACCTCCCGCCCTTGATGTCAGCACTGCCATCTTCAGAATAGTGTTCTGGCCGCCGTGTCTGCTCAGCCACTGTCCCCGCCTTCAGAGCAGGACACCTCCCCATGCCTCCAGGTTGGACGCATGCTCACGCGTTCCATCATGTCTTCCCCCAGGTGGGTTGGGTGTCTCCATCTCTACACTCACACAGCATTGACTTGGTCTCTGCTTACAGGACACAGGGAGTGTCTCCCAAAGCTGGGCCTGAAGCTCAACTCAGCCACTTAACTCACCGAATGTCCCTGGGTAAAAAAATTAAAATGTCTGACCCCATCTCACTGAGGTCAGGAGGATGGATGGTGGTAACACACATCGAAAACGCTGGTCATGTTTTCGGTTCTCTTCACCCACAACACTATGAGTTCCTTGAGTGAAACGTTTTTGCCTCTCTCAAAGAGCCTAGCACCATGAGTTACATTCAGTAGGAGCTAAAAGAAAATGTATTCCTTAAAACAGGAAGAAAAGGCCTGGCGCGGTGGCTCACGCCTGTTGGGAAGCCGAGGCGGGCGGATCACGAGGTCAGGAGATTGAGACCATCCTGGATAACACGGTGAAACCCTGTTTCTACTAAAAATACAAAAAACTAGCCGGGCGAGGTGGCGGGCGCCTGTAGTCCCAGCTACTCGGGAGGCTGAGGCAGGAGAATGGCGTGAACCCGGGAGGTGGAGATTGCAGTGAGCAGAGATCGCACCACTGCACTCCAACCTGGAAGACTCCGTCTCAAAAAAAAAAAAAAAAAAAAAGGAAATAGAATGTAAAAGGGTGGTTATCAGGGCCTGGGGGTCAGGGGGTTGGGAAGACTTTTGTCAAAGGATACAAAATTTCAACTGGGAGGAAAAAGTTCAAGAGATCTATTATACTACATAGTTATTGCGCTTAATAACAATGTATCGTGCTCTCCAAAATTGCTAAGATGATAGATTTTAACGGTTCTCACTATAAAACAAGTTATGTTAAGTAAGATATATATATTAACTAGATCGATTTAGTCTTTCCACAATGTATACATATTTCCAAATAACATATGGAACATGATAATAAATAAAGAGGAAGAAAACTCTGACAAAGGCTCTAATGTGGACGAACCGTAAGGAAATTATGCCGAGTAGAATAAGGGCGATCTCAAAAGGCTAAGCACTGTATGATGACACTTCTGGGAGGTCCTCAGAGTAGATAAATTCAAGAACAAAGTAGAATGGTAGGTGTCAGGGGCTGGAGGGAGAGGGGATGAGGAGTTGTGGGGGTTTTGTTATGATTTTTTGGTTTGTTTTTTTGTTTTGTTTTGTTTTTTGAGGCAGAGTCTTGCTCTGTCACCCAGGCTGGAGTGCAATGGCACCATCTCAGCTCACTGCAGCCTCCACCTCCCAGATTCCAGCGATTCTCCTGCCTCAGCCTCCCGAGTAGCTGGGACTACAGGCACACACCACCACGCCTGGCTAATTTTGTATTTTTAGTAGAAACGGGGTTTCACCATGTTGGTCAGGCTGGTCTTGAACTCCTGACCACAGGTGATCCACCGTGTTGGCCTCCCAAAGTGCTAGGATTACAGGTGTGAGCCACCATGCCCGGACTGTTTTGTTTTTGTTTTTGTTTTTAAAGACAAGTCCCGCTCTGCTATCCAGGCTGGAGTGCAGTAGTGCAATTACTGTTTATCTGATTTTCAAATCGTTTCACCATTTTCAGTTATATGAGCTGTTAATGACAGTAACTATCCCATAAATTTAGTATAGATATCCCAGATTGTTCTGAGGGAGAAACTCTATTTGGAGTCCTGGATGATTCGGTTCTAGTCATCCCAATTTCCTTATGCTTGCTATTACAGTGCACTGTATATGTCACTGTGAGGAAGCTAGAATTCTTATTCTCAAATTCACCTGCTGGTACTGTAAGGACATCTTAACAGACCTCCTAAATTTAACCAACTAGGGTGTTTTGTTTTTCTTTAAGGAACATTTGAAAATCATCCTCC
This sequence comes from Chlorocebus sabaeus, assembly GCF_047675955.1. Taxonomy (NCBI): domain Eukaryota; kingdom Metazoa; phylum Chordata; class Mammalia; order Primates; family Cercopithecidae; genus Chlorocebus; species Chlorocebus sabaeus. The sequence continues at coordinate 12,561,242 of NC_132912.1, read as the reverse complement.
TGAAAGGAAATATTTTATTCATGCCAGTTTAAGTAGTGACAGGAAAATATTCAGTACTTAAAATGGAATTTTGTAAAAAAACGGTCAGCATGAATTTCCAAAGGCATCTGGAAAATTGGCAAAAGAATTAAGAATGTGAAAAGCAACCGGTGATCCCAGCTGGGGTGAAACTGCCTTCCTGTGGAAACCCGGAATAGAAGATAAGCTTCTAAGATTGATTGCTTGATGTATTTTCTTCACGTGTCATACCAACCTCAGACTGCTTTAGGAATTCCCACAGACAATCCCCTGGAAAGTTAATTTACATAGTGATTCCAATTTAATCAGAGGGAAAAAAAAAAAAAAAGCACACCTACAGCTTGTTCCCAGGGCCCCACACAAGCTTGAAGTTAAAGTATTTTATTTTGTATTGAGAATAACAAGAATCCAGGCAAAGATCTTAAAAATTCAATCTTTCCCCTCTACCCTTCATGCCGAAAGACTGAGATGCCAACATATCATGGCCTGAGACAGGGTTTTCCTCACTCATGAGAGAAGACAGTGTTGGCCCAACACTGAGCTCTGGAGTTGGCCAGAACTGAGCTTGGACCCCTTCCCACCTCCTACTCACTCAATGCTGGACTCTCAGCACATTAGTTGACCCCACACAGAATCCCATCAAGTTGATTCATAAAGTCAGGACTACACGCAGCATCCTCTATTCACGCACGCTGAGCCTGAGATCATTCTGAATCTAGTGGGCCAGAAGGATGGCTCCATGGGGACAGCTGGACCTGTATTCCAGGCTTGGATGGGTGACTCACTCACTGGCTGTGTGATCTCAGGCAAGTCCCTCTGGCTCCCCTTTCCTCTTGGGTCCTTTACACGTTAAACTAGAAGCTTCTGCTCCCACGTGACATGACCCAGGTGGAACAGAGAGACGGAAACACACACAGGCTGCAGAAGTCCAGGAGGTCACGGTCAGCCCTGGCTCTGCACTCTTACCTGGGTTTTGTCTGGGCACAATGGACCCTATTCTACCCTCAACTAGTTGTAGGACCTTGAGTAACGGGGCTTAACTTTCTGTGCCTATTTTATCTCCACAAAACAAGGGGATAAAGATAGTTTAGAGACAGACGCGGACACAGATATAGTGACAGACATAAAGACAGAGACAGAGATAGAGATACGGTGTCTCTTCTAGCTCTACAATTCTACTTATAAGAGAAATTCCTTCCATTCTCAATACAACAGAAACTAAGGTTGAGCAAAGTGGCTCGTTCCTCTAATCCCAGCAACTAGGAAGCTGAGACAGGAGGATCACTTGAGGCCAGTGTTTGAGACCAGTCTAGGCAATGAATGGAACAAGACCCCATCTTTTTTAATTTTTAAAAAACAGAGACAACTACTTTATAGTTCTTCGGCAAATCACCAGCAAACGCAGTGTGAAAATTCTGCATCAGCCTGGAGGAAGGACACCATGCAGTACAAGCGCTTTACATAAGGTAGAAATATGGGAGACACAAGATTATTCATTCCTCCAGAAGTTTATTGGTCATGCACATGTTCCCAAATTAAATCCCACCCAAGACCACCAGCCACCTCCAAAAGTTAGACTCTCCTTGCCCCGTGGGCAGTGCCTCCCATGCACAGCGAAAAGATGACCCACGGGAAGATGACCTTCTCTTTGAGGCTCAAGGAGACTTTCTAAGACAAGTGCCTATGACGAATTCACCCCCTCCACTGACCTAAATCCAGATGGAAGGCATCAAAAAAAAAAAAAAAAAATCAAATGACAATCCAAAGCCACAGATTTTGTGACCATTTTGCTCTCAATCCTCTTCCCCAAAAAGGAAGCACTTTCAGACAGTAGGTGACAAGGACACTGTGTCCAGAAAGGGCGTTTCTATCTAACGACAACTTTCAAACTCACGGCCATTAACATTCACCCAAAATAACTGGACAGTCGCCAACCAGGAAAGGGCACGTTACTAAAACCGGCCCTCCAGCCTCCAAGAGGCTCAGCGGAATTCTGCTTGCTGTGAGGAGGGGAGGAAGCAAGGTCTGGTTATTCTGCCAACGTGCAGAGAGGCACAGTAACTAGGTCACGTTCTCACTCGGGCCTGGATGAAACCACCTGGATGCTCCAAGCCCACGTCCCCATGGTGCTGGGCAGAAGCTGAATCTCCCGCACTGAGTATCTCTCCTTGAAGCCTGAAGACACCCCTGCCACACACCCCAAGGACAGCAGTGTCAGGATGTTCCCAGAATCCTGATTGACATCAATCCTCTTTGACGTCCCAAAGAGCCTGTCCCAAGAGCAATGGGCAGAACATGAGCTTTGGCCTAGGCACAGACCCCGGGCTGGCACACGCCACTGCCAACCACCTGCCACCTAAGCCCCCCAGCCGCCTCTGCAGGGAGTTTAAGCAGTAACTGACCACACACACCCCCACGCCACCCTAGCACAGAGAACCCTTAAATCTGGAGCTGGTGGAGTCACCAGAAACCCAAATAATTAGTCTCTCTCTAAGCAGGAGCTGATGGAAGCTCACAGTCAACCCATCTCGCCTACTTCCTCCAGACGTTGCGTCGGACAGGAAGGACCTTCCATGGAGTGTGATGGTGTCTCCATCAGCTCCGGGATGTCAATCACACAGACGTCACGACAATGTACTTCCCACATGAAATCGCAAGCCACGCCTTTACCCAAGGCTCATCATGTGTTTTCCTCCAACAACAGACTTTCTAGAACAGCACGATGTGCCTCCAGGGGGGCGTGGTAACAAAATCACATTCATGCTGCATCTCATGACTTCCTAAGTGGTGGGATGGTCTTCTTTCCACAGCAGATAAACCTCGCATTGCCGCACAGCTTATCTGAAAAACTGCCGGAGCCTCTAGCCCCAGGTAATGACGGAGCTGTCTTTGAGCCCCCGCAGATGTCTCCCAAGTAGGCATTTTTAACTATTTCTTAATTTGAAATGCATGTCACGTGTGATATGTTTTTGCTCTTGCCTTTTAACCTCTGCAATTAGCAGACAGGTACGTTTTCTTGTGCCTCTTAACAGCCCCCAACGGAGAAGACAAAACACTTAGACCGCCAAAAACAATTCCCAGGCCGAGAAGGCACACCAGCATAGACCAAGGCTTTTTTTTTCTGCTCTAAACCAGTTTTTGCCTCTGCTCTAAACCTCGACACCCTTATTGGTAGACAGAGAATCTAGAAACTGGAGTCTGGGGGAAAAGATGAAAGTGAGAAAACTGGTTAAGTTTCAAGATTGATTCGGGGATAATTCGACAGTAACAAGGGCTTGGGCCCGGAGCAGTGGCTCACACGTGTAATCTCAGCACTTTGGGAGGTCAAGGTGAGCGGATCACCTGAGGTCAGGAGTTCGAGATCAGCCTGGCCAACATGGCAAAACCCCCCATCTCTACTAAAAACACAAAAATTAGCCAGGCACGGTGGCACACACATGCCTGTAGTTCCAGCTACTTGGGAGGCTGAGCCAGGAGAATTGCTTGAACCCAAAAGTCAGGTTGCAGTGAGATGAGACCGCACCACTACTGCACTCCAGCATGGGTGACAGGGAAAGGCTCTGTCTCAAAAAAAAAGGCGGGGGCGCCTTGGAATTTCCCCCCTCCCAAAGTGGAGGGGAAAATAACCTAGAGCCCAAGGCAGTCTCCCAAAATATCCGTGAAGGAGCCACTGGAGGAAGGGTCTTCTCCGGTGAAGGCATTTCTGGAGCAGATCCTAGAAGCCTCCTGAGAGTCACCTCAAGCTACTCAAAGAACAAGCAAAGACGCCAGGCTGGCAAAATGCCTACAGAAAGGGAGGTTCCCGGGGGAGAAAAGAGCTGAGGTTTCTTCCCTCCCACAACGGGCTCCATCTGCTTACTCACTCATGACAGCAACTAAGCACTGGTGGGGTGCCAGCAGGGGCGAAAGGGAAATTTTCCAGCCCAATCTTTCACAGTGAATAAAATAGTTCAGAACTTACATCCCAATATAGGATAGTTAGCATCTCTTGAGCAATTATTATGACATAAAGATACACATACAGGCCAGGTGCAGTAGTTCATGCCTATAATGCTAGCATTTTAGGAGGCTGGGGTGGGCGGACCGCTTGAGCCCAGGAGTTCGAGACCAGGCTGAGCAACATAGCGAGACTCCATCTCCACCAAACAAAATACAAAAATTAGCCAGGGTTCCAGCTACTCGGGAGGCTGAAGTGGGAGGGTCACTTGAGACTTGGCAGTGGAAGTTGCAGTGAACTGACACTGCACCACTGCACTCCAGCCTGGGCCACAAAGCCAGACCCTGTCTCCAAAAAAAAAAAAAAACGAGATACACATAATATAACTTTCATTAAGAGTTTACAATGTCTACATATATACACATATCTCAAACTCAATGAAAGTCAGCCATTATATATTACACATATAAAGTATGTGTCAAAGCATGGAATATGTCACTACTCTATGAATAGCAATAATTGTAAAATGAGATATGTAAGGGTAACTTATTTTTTAGATGGAGTCTCTGTCAGTCACCCAGGCTGGAGGGCAGTGGTGCAATCTCAGCTCACTGCAACCTTCACCTCCTGGGGTTAAGCAATTCTCCTGCCTCACCTGCCTGAGTAGGTGGGACTACAGGCGCCCACCACCACACCCGGTTAATTTTTTTGTATTTTTAGTAGAAACAGGGTTTCACCATGTTGGCCAGGCTGGTCTCAAACTCCTGACCTCAAGTGATCCACCCGCCTCGGCCTCCCAAAGTGCTGGGATTACCAGCATGTGCCGCTGCGCCTGGCTGGGTAAAGTTATCTTCTTAGTTCTACATTATTATTATTTTTTATTAAAGTATTAAAACATTATATTGTATGTGAATTTACTTTAAACTTCTTTTTCTGCTAACTAATGTATGATTATTATAGAAAATCTAGGAAATACAGCCAGGCAAGAAGGAGAAAATTAAAGTCATCTGTCTTTTCAACAGATGACTTGAGATGACTGCTGTTAATACCATGAATGTACACACACTTCCAGCCCTCTCCCTACAAATATCATTACAAATGTTCTTCCACAAAATTGGGATCATATTATTTGTTAACTTATTTTTTACATTAAGCAGTATATTGTCTGCCCACGTCCTTCAATAACATTCTGCATCGCAACTTAAAGTCTGCAGAGTATCCCATTATATTGATGTGCCATAGTTTATTTTATATTATTAGCAGTTTCAACTTTCTTTTTATTTTTTATTTTTATTTTTTTATTTTTTTATTGAGACAGGGTTTGTCAGTTTGTGGCCCAGGCTGGAGTGCAGTGATACAGTCTCAGCTCACTGCAACCTCCACCTCTGGGCTTCAAGCAATCCTCCTATCTCAGCCTCCAGAGTAGCGGGGACTATAGGCACACACCACCATACCTAACTAATTTTTGTACTTTTCGCAGAGACACGGTCTCACTATATCGCCCAGACTAGTCTTGAACTTCTGAGTTCAAGCAATATGTCCACCTTGGCCTCCCAAAGGGCTGGAATTATGTACAGGAGCCACCACGCTTAGCTCTATTTGAACTTTCAGTTGCCATAGGAAATACTCCACAGATTGATTGCTCTTTTTTGGAAAAGCTTCATTGAGATACAATCCACAACTCACCAATTTAAAATGTACAATTCAGGCCAGGCACAGTGGCTCACACCTGTAATCCCAGCATTTTGGGAGGCCAAGGCAGGTGGATTACCTGAGGTCAGGAATTCAAGACCAGCCTGACCAACATGCTGAAACCCAGTTTTTACTAAAAATACAAAATCAGCCAGGTGTGGTGGCGCTTGCCTGTAATCCCAGCTACTTAAGAGGGTGAGGCAAGAGAATCGCTTGAACCCGGGAGGTGGAGGTTGCAGTGAGCCAAGATTCCACCATTGCACTCCAGCCTGGGCAACAAGAGTGAATCTCCATCTCAAAAAAAAAAAAAAAAAAAAAAGTACAATTCAATGGTTCTTAGTACAATTACACAACTGTGTAATGACCATCACAATCAATTCTGGAACATTTTCATCTTTTCTCCCCAAGAAACATCGTATATTTTATCAGTCATTTTCCATTACTCTTCAACTATCCTCCAACCCCCAGCCTTAGGCAACCACTAATCTAGTTTCTGTGTCTATAGATTTGTCTACTCTGGATACTTCATATAAATGGAATCACACAATATGTAGTTTCTTGTGACTGGCTTCTTTCACTTAGCAAAATGTTTTCAAGGTTCAGCCATGAGTTACAGCATATATCAACGCTTAATTCATTTTTACAGCCAAATATCACATCACTGTAAGGATATGTACACTTTCTTTATCCATTCATCCACTGATAAACATTTAAGTTGTCTCTGCTCTTTGGCTACATCAATAACACTGCCATGAACATTCATATACAGGTTTTCATATGGGCACACATTTTCATTTCTCTTGGATGTATACCTAGGAACAGAATGGTTGGCACATTTAGTAATGCCACATTGAACCTCTTGAGGAATGACTGCTTTCCAAAGCCGCTTCACCATTTTACATCCAGACCAGCAGCCTAGGAGAGTTCTAGCGTCTCTACATCTTCACCAGCGCTTGTTAGTATCTTTTTATTACAGTCATCCTAGCGGGTATGAAGTGACATCTAATTGTGGTTTTGATTTGCATTTCCCAGACGGCTAAAAACGATGGGCACCTTTTCATGTACCTTCTTTGGAGAAATGCCTATTCATCTCCTTGTCCCATTTTTAATTGGGTTATCTATTAATTATTGAGTTATAAAAGTTTTTAACATATTTTAGATTCAAAACCTTTACAGATTTTCAAAACACATTTTCCATTCTGTGAGTTGTCTTCACTGTCTTGATGGTATCCTTTGATGCACAATTTCTGATGAAATACAATGTATCTAGTTCTGTTGCCTGTGCTTTCAAGGCATGAAATTTTACATCTATGTTTTCTTCAAAGAGTTTTACAGTCTTAGTTCTTATATTAGGTCACTGATCCATTTTGAGTTAATTTTTACATACAGTGTGAGACAATGGTCCAAATTCATTCTTTTATATATGAATATCTAGTTGCTCCAGCACTGTTTTTTCAAAAGACTATTCTATCTCAACCAATAAGACAGTCAAAAGAAAATAAACCATAAACGTGAGAGTTTATTTCTGGACTCTCAATTCGAGTCCACTGATCCATACACCAGGACCACACCGTCTTGATTACTGTAGCTCTGTAGTAAGTTTTTAATCAAATTGTGAGTCATCCAACGTTGCTCTTCTTTTTCAAGACTGTTTTGGCTATTTTGGGTTCCCTGCATTTTCCATATGAATTTTAGGATCACCGTCTCAATTTCTACAGAAAGGGCAAGCTGGGATTTTGAAAGGTATTTTGTTTAATCTATAGATCAGTTTGGGGAGTTTTGCTAACTCCACAACATTAAGTCTTCCAATCCATAGACACAGGATGTCTTTCCATTTGTTTAAGTCTTCATTAATTTCTTTCAATGATGTTTTATAGTTTGCAATGTATAAGTCTTGAACTTCTTTGGTCAAATTTACTCCTAAATATCTTATTCTTTTTTTTTTTTTTGAGACCGAGTCTTGCTCTGTCCCCCAGGCTGGAGTGCAGTGGTGCGATCTCGGCTCACTGCAAGCTCCGCATCCCAGGTTCACGCCATTCTCCTGCCGCAGCCTCCTGAGTAGCTGGGACTACAGGCGCCCGCCACCGCGCCTGGCTAATTTTTTGTATTTTTAGTAGAGACGGGGTTTCACCATGGTCTCGAGCTCCTGATCTTGTGATCCGCCCACCTCGGCCTCCCAAAGTGCTGGGATTACAGGCGTGAGCCACCGCGCCCGGCCCTAAATATCTTATTCTTATTGATGATATTATAAATGGGATTTTTCTCTTAATTTCTTTTTTTATTTTTCCTTGCTATCATATACATATATAATTCATTTTTGTATATTGATCTTGGATCTTGCAGTCTTGGTGAACTCATTTATTAAATGGAATAATTATGAGGGGTGATTCCTTAGGATTTTCTCTTTACAGGATCATCTTATCTGCAAATAGAGATCGTTTTACTTCTTCCTTTACAATCTGGATACTTTCTATTTCATTTTCTAACTACGTTGGCTAGAACCTCCACTACAAAGTTGAATGGGGGTGGTGCAAACAGACACTCTTGTGTTGCTCCTGATGTTAGTTAAGATAAAGCGTTCATTCTTTCTCCATTAAGTGTGCTTTTAGCTCTGTGAGTAGACTTTTCAAAACTATTTGTTTAAAAGGTTATTTTGCTGTTATGTTCATTCATAAGAGGACCTAAGTATGCTTCTTTCCCAATACACAACTTCCTTAATATTTAGTTATCTTACAGATTTTCAACATTCTTTATGCTTATACTAGGTAAGAGAAAATAACATGCTTGAGTATTTCTGAAGTTCAAGACTTGAAATGGGCGTTATTTAATAAAACTCAATGTCTGTGATGAGATAAACACCTGCTAATATAAAGTCCAAGCAATGGACATTCATGTCAGTTTGACATTTCCCCGAGTTGCAAGTCACTCAATTTACTGCTGAAAATAAAGGCTTTATTCTAAGCACGTTCCAAAATTCAGTATCAATTTTCCTGCTTCGACATTCCCTGAGTTCTCATTCTGTTGCTCACCAAAATTAGTTCCAGCACAAAAAGCTCTTTACAGCAACAAAAAGAAAAAAAAAAAAAAAGGAAAGATCTATTCTAATTTTATTTAAATCTTAAATCCTAAAACAAAGAGGGATTTGACACTTAGCTAATTTAATTATTTAGTACCAAATACTTCATATAAAAAAACTACACTCTGAAACCTGGATTATGTGGTTTGATGCTCTAAACAAATTATATTAGAGCAACAGCTTGGTTAGCGAGAATGCATAGAAAGAAGTGCAGGGGAAACGTGTGGACTTTGGAAGACCTGGCTTCAAATCCCAGATCTGTCCATTACTAGCTATACTTCCTTGGACAAGTTATTTCTCTTCCATGTGCCAATTACAAAAAAAAAAAAAAAAAAAGAAAAACAAAAAAACACTGCTATTTGCAGGCATGTTGTAAAGATTAAACGACACATTTAATCAAAGTGCTTGGAAGGAACACAGAAAGTGCTATTATTACTTGAAGTCATAGTTTTTTGTTTGTTTGTTTGTTTGTTTCAGATGAAGTCTCACTCTGTTGCCCAGGCTGGAGTGTAATGGCACAATCTCAGCTCACTGCAACCTCCACCTCCCGAGTTAAAGAGATTATCCTGCCTCAATCTCCCAAGTAGCTGGGATTACAGATGCCAGCCACCATGCCCAGCTAATTTTGTACTTTTAGTAGAGATGGGATTTCACCATGCTGCCAGGCTGGTCTGGAATTCCTGACCTCAGGTGATCTACCCACCTTGGCCTCCCAAAGTGCTGAGATTACAGGTGTGAGCCACCATGCTCGTCCTGGTTTTTAAACTTTTATAGCTAAAATCTTTCTAAACAGTATTAGCATTTTTACGTCTGGGTATGATAGTAAACAGACTATTGCACCTTTCATTTCTGAGCATTTCATGTGAAAGATCCTATATAAGTTACCAAAAGGTGTGTCAGGCTCACCCACAGTACCTTATCATCTAGTATAAACAAGTGTGATGCATACCATAAGGATTTCACATACATTATCGTTACAAGATATGACACAGATAAAAGGTGTCCACGGGACTGACTATATAGTGAGAGGCTGGGCACACATTCTACAACATGGTTTTCATTAATATAATCCAAATATTAGCTCAGATAATTGTTACAACTGTTCTCCCTAAAAGGTGGTACAGTAAGTCCTCACTTACTGTCCAATCAGTTCTTGGAAATCGACTGTAAGCAAAATAACATACTCGAATATCATCATTTTGTTCAATATCATTTCATTACAACACTGATGAAAAAAATGAAAAACATGGGTTTTGTTACGTCATTTCGCTTAAAGTCAGTTTCCAAGGAAAATGGGCTGGCGTGGAAAAATCCACGCAGTGTCAGAAGTGTCATGAGTATATAGTAAAACAGTTTTTTTCTTTTAAAAGGATTTACTCTTGCTTTCTAGTCCCAAGTCACCTGAAAGGCCATGTCTCTGCTCTGAAAACTCATCAGGCAACAGCACGGTCAAACTCATCATTTCTACCAATTAAACATGCCTCTGGTACCAGCTAACTGGCACATCTGGGATCATCCAATTAGCAAGACAGTGAACACGGACCAGACTCCGAATGTGAACACGGACTGCCTCTGTGTGCCACGCCACAACCGTCAGAGAACTCAGACTGTATCATGGATTCTCAGCAGCTTGCACTGTCTTCTTATAAAAACTTGAGAATTGGCCGGGCACACTGGCTCAAGCCTGTAATCTCAGCAATTTGGGAGACCGAGGCAGGCAGATCACTTGACGTCAGACCAGCCTGGCCAACAAGGTGAAACCCGTCTCTACTAAAAATACAAAAATTAGCTGGGTGCAGTGGCGTGCGCCTGTAATCCCAGCTACTCGGGAGGCTAAGGCAGGAGAATTGCTCAAACCCAGGAGGCGGAGGTTGCAGTGAGCCAAGATCGTGTCACTGCACTCCACCTGGCTGACAAAGGGAGACTCCGTCTCAAAAAAAAAAAAAAAAAAAAGAAAGCAATATAATTTTCTAGTCTTTCCGACATTTTTTTAAGAACCGCTACCCAAGATTTCTCCTTGCAGGATTCAGAAGCAATCACCGAAGTCAAGCTGTGAGGACCCCAGGAAGGGAACAGCATTCATTCTACAACTTTGTAAGATGCGGGGCCCATTGTCACTGCTCAATGTATGTACAAAGCTGACCTCCTTTTGCTATTATTTTCAAGACACGACCAGTTCTTCTTTTCATTCCTACTTCCTTTTTTATTTCCAATAAAGGGAAAAGGCAGGCTTTCACCTAAATCAAAACGGAAGAGTCATAAAAATGTACAAGCTACCTCACACAGGCATACGCTTTTCATTGATTTCATCTCAACCTCAAACCATTCATTTTAACTCAAAAACAACCTGACAAATGACCAGGACAATTATATCATTACTAAATATGCGAGCCTTAAATTAGTTGAGAAATGCTTTTTTTTTTTTTATTTGAGAAGGAGTCTCGCTCTGTTGCCCAGGTTGGGGTGCAGCGGTGCAATCTCAGCTCACTGCAATCTCTGCCTCCTGGGTTCAAGCGATTCTCCTGCCTCAGCCTCCTGCATAGCTGGGACTACAGGCATGTGCCACCACGCCTGGCTAATTTTTTGTATTTTTAGTAGCAACGGGGTTTCACTGTGTTAGCCAGGATGGTCTCGATCTCTTGACTTCGTGATCTGCTTGCCTTGGCCTCCCAAAGTGCTGGGATTAGAGGTGTGAGCCACCACGCCTGGCCAAGAAATGCTCTTAAACATATATTGACTTGGGTGGTATCATGATAAGAAAAATCTTTCCCTTTTTTCCAAGCAATAATCACATGAAAAACCAAAGTGCAATTATGTTATCAGCTTCATAAAAGGAAGGATTTGTTTGGCCTCCTTTGTGTTGTCAAACTCAATAATCATTACAAAACATAGGCTCCAAGTGTGACGGATTCCTTGTAGCCTTAAAAACCTTTACTCTCATACTTAAAATCATTGATCCTTTTAATTGGAAGGTGAGACAATATCATAATAATTGCTCTGCTAGATTCAGAACTAAGGAAAAAAAGGTTTCACCTGATGCTCAATCAATCAGCGATGACTCCTCTTTTTTTTTTTTTTTTTTTTTTTGAGACAAAGTCTCACTCTGTCACTCAGGCTGGAGTGCAGTGGTGCAATCTCAGCTCACGGGTTCACGCCATTCTCCTGTCTCAGCCTCCCAAGTAGCTGGGACTACAGGCGACCACCACCATGCCTGGCTAATATTCTGCATTTTCAGTAGAGACGGGTTTCACCGTGTTAGCCAGGATGGTCTTGATCTCCTGACCTCATGATCCGCCCGTCTCGGCCTCCCAAAGGGCTGGGATTACAGGCGTGAGCCACTGCACCCTGGCCGCCTCCTCTTTACTGTCCCCACCCCACACCCATATATGGTTTTCCAGGTGAACATTCACTGTTGTTAATGTTCCTCTCCCTTCATTCCTTGCAATGAGAGCCCCAAAACTTTACAGGTACAGGGCCCATGAACTGTAAACATCAGAGACAAGAAGAAAACACATGGTCA